>NW_028301608.1:61360833-62721666 GCF_987345545.1 Pholcus phalangioides | reverse complement strand
AATTAAATTTTAAGTCATTAATTACTTTAGAATGTATACCAAGGTTAAGGCCCATTTGCACAGGTTTAGTTTGGCATTGAGTGATTTGGTGGATAAGTAGAATACAGTCCAGTCTATTTTTTAGATCAAGTAAGCTTTATGCATATTCGCCAGTGGACATGGCCTCATGGTTTATCCAATGAACATTCATTACTTGGTTACTTATGTTTGGACAGATTTTAGAGCACGTGACTTAGAATTTAGTTTACCATTTAATCACCAGAGGAAGCTGCACACATAGTTATTCTCATCTTTCAAACATGATAGAGATGTCTTTCTTGTTCCTGAAATTAGTTATCATAAAATACATTACACTCGTTATTGACACTGCTGAAGAAACATTATTTTATATGCTTCTTACTGATGAAGGAAATATAAGACAAAAAAACTAAACAATATTAGTTGTAAGGAGGTTTAAAAAAATATTTTAGTCGAATAATTGAAGGAAAAAAATATTAATTAAAAAAATATATGTTAATCAAAAAAGAAATTAATGGAACTGATAACACATGCTCATTAGGTTTCTGAGTTGTTAATTTTAGTTTAATCCTGAAGTGCTTGTGCTGCATCGTTCAGATACCTTCCCTGTGCATTTTAAACACGACTTTTTACTGGGCAAGAACTCCAGGGTTAATCAATAGAAAAATAAATAAAAAAAATGTAAAAATATCTTTAAAAATAAGCTATTACTTATGATTGCTGTAATACCATAAATAATCATTGATCTCAGTTTTGTGGCACAGCAAATCACCAAGTTATTCAAGTTGTATTTTTACATAAATAAATTATTTTAATTTCATCTATTCTATTCAAGTAAGTTTCTTTATGTAATTTTTTTTTCTTTTTTAGTTTCGACAGACTGTGTTTGATTTCGCTCAGAAAGAATTGGCTCCATTCGCTAATGACATAGATAAAAATAACAGCTTTCCAGCTATGAGAGTATGAATTCTATTATTATTTTTCTGATTCATTTTTTTTCTTTTTTTTGTGAGATTCATAGATCCAATTCAACTTTTAAGAAAAGTTAGAGCTGTGATAAGATTCTGAGCCTGTAAATGTTTATTTATTACCATCTTTATGTTCTTTCTCAATTGTAGAAATTGCATGGATTTTGTTTTGTTCGATATTTTTGGTAGCCAAGTCATGGCAAAATGTTGTTTTGCAGGAATTTTGGAAGAAACTTGGAAATATGGGCCTTATGGGACTTACAGTTCCAAGTAAGCATCAACGTTATGTTCATGTTATTCTGTCTACTATATAGGCCTATGTCTACAGCAAGGATCCAAATATCCAAGCTAACAGACTCGGATAGCCTAAAACTTGGATATTGTGGAACATATAGTATTAGATTTTGAAGTTAAATAAAATAAAGACATTATATATGGAAATCATGTTTACTCAAAGCTTACTTCAAATTACTGTACAATGCAATAATAATATCAAATGAAGTCAAGTTATCAATATGAAGTTACATTAAGTAATATAGTTTATGGTACTGCACATATATACAACTTGCAACATTTCAAAGATTGTATGCACTTTTAATATAATCTGTATCTCTCTCCACCTTGACAATAACCTTAGAAGCTCTTGCTACTTGGTGCAGATGTAGTTGAATCAGTTTGTTGTGACAACAACCTTGAACCTCTGGATGTCATTTTATCACACCTACCCTACCTTTGAATAAATTTTGTAAACTATGAAAATTCAATCTGTTGTACCTCAGATTTAATGCAAAACTTGCTTGATGGAGATCCTAGTGTATGTATTTGAAATTTTCAGTTATACAGCTTTGCTCCAATGCAAAGGAATCAAATTTTTATTAATATTAGTTTTGAGATCCCAATGAGAAATTTTATTGGTTTATTAAATATTATTTCTTTTTGGGTTATGCAAGTATGGACTCATATAAATCTTTTTTTTTTTTTACTTGTTTAGCTCAATATGGTGGTATGGGGCTTGGATACCTGGAGCATTGTATTGCTATGGAAGAACTGTCGCGAGCTTCAGGATCCATAGCACTGAGTTACGGAGCACATTCCAACCTTTGTGTTAACCAAATAGCGAGAAATGGCAATGAGAAGCAGAAACAGAAATATTTGCCGAAGGTAATTCAAACTTTTGTTCAATGCCAAAAAAATTTAATTTGTTATTCACAGATTTTTGTCAGCATTCCTAGGTCTAGGCTGGTTTGAAGCAGTGGTAGCTAAAAAATTATGTTGTAGTGTTAGGTAAACATCAGTTTTCAAAGAACGATAATTATTAAAAAATGTTTTGGTGTTTTTTTCAAAAAAACATTTAAACATCCAAATGATTTAAATAAATAAATATTTATCTTCTCTGAAGTGATGTTTTGGAAGTTTGCCAATGCAGTGTATGTCAAACAGTGAAAGCAATGAGTCGATTTGGTGATTCTCAGTTTTAGGATATTCAGAAGTCTACATGGTGCAATTGATGCAATCAAATGCAGATAATTTTTCATGAGATGCTAATCCACTGACCTGATGTACTCATAGTTCTAGAACTCAAACTATCTAAATCATGGAAGCACAAACTTTTCAGCTTGTGGACTATTTTATGTCCAGAAATATTATTGCGGGCCATGCAAGAGCTAAATTATTTCTTCAAGGGCCACACGTGGAGGACAGCATTAACAAAATCTATCGTAAAAAATTTTAAAATAGATGTATAGTTCTTGAGAATGTTAATTGATATCCGCAGTTGTCTTAATTCTATTTCATTTTAATTCACGTTATACATAGCATTTCACTATAATAAAATATATAAACGATCTGCATGCTGGATAAAATTCTCAAATGGGCTGTTTGGCCAACAGCTTCAAGTTTCTACACCCATGTTATAAATGCTTTATGTTAGAATTCATATTTATTGATTTTCACATGAATAATTTTTACTTCTGTGTTAATTTTTGAAATAATTTGTGATATTTTTTGCAATCACAGTTAATCAGTGGAGAGCATGTTGGTGCTTTAGCCATGAGTGAAGCTGGATCTGGATCTGATGTTGTATCAATGAAACTCAAAGCAGAAAAGAAAGGTGATTCTTTTTCCGGACTTCTCCATTAAAATTCTGTCATGGATAAAAATGATAATTAGTTATTGTTGCAGACTAAATAAATCTTACTTTGTTATTATTAACATGTTCAAAGCATTTAACCTTCTAGGTCCTGTGCATATTTGAATATACATGGGAAATAAGCACATGGCCAAAAAACCCATTGTATATATTTATTTTCTCAATTTTTTTTTGTAATTCATTGAAATTCCTTTTTGGCCTGGTTTTTTCGGTAGCTGCTGAAATTTTGTGTGATTTTTAAAATCTCACAAAATTTTAAGGATTGAAAATAAAATTCAAGGTAAAAACTATTAATCGTTGCCAAGCAAGATTTTGTCTCAAGGAAACATATTTTCTGGATTTTATGCCGAGGTGAACTCGAAAAGAAAAGTCATCTGGTCTCCACTCAAACCCAGGCCTTCTTGCATTTCAGGCAAGCATGCTACCATCTACACCACTAGAGACACGACCTATCCTGCCTTCCTTGTTTCACGCACTTCGCTGAAGTGCAAACAAGGAATATATTGAGCTGAGAAAAACCGCCTATCTCTAAGATTTTGTCTGTTTATAAATAACATTTAGATTAAGGCAAACTGTCAATTTTAACCTCAATTAACCATTTTAGCTAATTAAAAAAATACCCTAATTAATTAAATTGCTGTGCTGATGTATTATGTCAGTTAAAAATATGGTAACAGCTTACATTTACATCTGTTAAAAAAAACTTTTTATAGAGGGTTTAGAAATTTAAACTATTTTTTTAAATAAATGTATAGTCATTTTTTCAAAGTATTTTAATGTTTTGTACAGGTGATTATTATGTGTTAAATGGTACAAAGTTCTGGATAACCAATTCTACATTAGCTGACATTGTTGTCGTGTATGCGAAAACTGATCCTTCAACAGAAAAACCTCAGCATGGAATCAGTACATTTATTATAGAAAAGGTTTGTTGGACATGAAAATATAGTTGTTTCCCCCCCCCCCCCATTCAGTGTTATGATAATCTGTTTTTTAAAAAATATATGTCTTGTCCACTGTCTTTAAGTTCTCTTAAATATTCCATTCAAAAATTAATTTCGTATTCATGATATTATTGAATCTAAATTTCCTGAATATGTTTCATTCACCACATCCCTGTTTCATCTTCCAATATTATATAAACATGCATGAGATATTGGCATTTGTAAAAAAAAAGTTGTTTTGATTCCTTATATCTGAAGGGTATGCCTGGTTTTGGCGTTGGAAAGGTCCTAGACAAATTAGGAATGCGAGGCTCCCCTACAGCAGAATTGGTTTTTGAAGATGTAAAGGTGCCTGGTACAAAATTTTTATTGCTGTTTTATTTATCTCTCTTTTGAATTGATCAAATTTAAGTTTCCTGCTCTTTTTGTGTTGGAGGTTTGTTGTCTTCTCATGAGTATATAGAAATCACAACATATTATTCTATAGTACTCTAGAATATTTTTATAAATGAGGGAAAGAATTTAATATTACAAATACAGTAGATGCTGTTTATTAAAATCACTGAATATGTTATCATTTGGATATTGCTATCACTTTTGCCAAAATGTAACAGACCAATATCATAGCTTGGGAAAATTTTTTTTAATTGTTATCAGGGCTTTGGCTTAATTTTTTTTAATAGAAAGTTTTTTTCTTTTTTGCGTATTTTAAAGCCAAGGTTGAACTAGAATCATCCCCCCCCCCCCATAAGTTAGTTATCAACCTGCTAGACTAGGAGATCAGAAGACTTCCTTATTGACAAAAATTTCCATACTCAGTTCACAATGGGGCTATGACAGACACTTTGATCCATATACATGTGGCGTTTGTTTTGCATTGGCTTTCCTTTAGTGAAGTCATGAATAATGTAAAAAAATGTCCCTTTCAGTTCATGGTCAATTTCTTTCAACTGACCACATTCATAGTTCCTTAACTGGAAGACTCGCAAAGGAATCTATGGAATATACATTATATAAACTATCGCAATTCATACACATTAGACATTTCCATTCTAACTTCTCACAATTTCTGAATAAGAAAAGGATTTCAACTTAAAAGGGGGGGGGGGGATCTTGTTTCGGATAGTTAGTTATGTTACTCATATTTTTGAGAAAAAAATTTTTGTTTTGGTTAAAAAAAACACAAATAGTTTCTCCACTTCTATGCATAATGAATATATGAATTTGTTTGTAGGACTTAAATCACTATAATGAATCTATATATAGAGCAGGGGTTGGCAACCTTTTTTGGCTGAGAGTAAAAATCAACCAAAATGTGTGTATTAAGAAGACGTTTCGGGTATTTCCTTTATTTTCGGAACTCAAGTGGGGCACTTCAAATTATGAAATGGGGTCAGTGTGTGACCCGCAGTTCATAGGTTGCAGAAGCTTGATATAGAGCATAGGTTTTATTTGTTGTATTTGCTATAAGAAAATATTATATATTTTTGTGTTATCTCAATTTAGTTAAATTTTCAATTAAACTTCAGATTATGTTTTTTTGAATACATAAATCAATTTTTGCTGTTTTTGATTCAGCTGAAAATATGATGGGTGAAAAAAATAAGGGCGTGTATGTATTGATGAGTGGACTTGATTATGAAAGGCTTGTTCTAGCTGCAGGGCCAGTTGGGTATGTCACTTTGTCATTTTTTGAGTATTATTATTAGCAGGTATATGTTTTGACTATTTTCATTTATATTATTACTGTATAAAAAGCAAATTCTCATAGTTAATTATATTATTGATCATTCAAGCATAGATGTTAAAGAATAGACTTGTGATAGTTTATATTTGAATTTATATGTGTGACATCAGAATGTTGATTTTCGTGGATAAAGCTTTCCATCTTTTACAGACTAATGCAAGCGTGCTGTGACATAGTGTTTGACTATGTCCACAATAGAAAACAGTTCGGTCAGATGATTGGCGAATTTCAGGTATATTATTTCTTAAATTTATCCTGAATGAAGTTTTCAATTTGTTCAAAAAGTTCTGGAACTTATTTTATTATAGAAAAATGATACAGATAGAACCTATTTATTTGGCATTTCTCCTTTGGAGTAACTACCCTGTGCAATTATGCATTTCTGCCATTGTTCATATAAAGATATAAATGCGGATTGCAAACCTTTTTTTGCTACATCCTCCAATGGCTTCGTTGCTGTTCACTGCACTTCTTTGGAACCTGAGAATGGTTGCCTCTTAATTCTTTATACAAGGAAAAGGAAAAAGTGACATGGGGCAAGATCAGGGGAATGAGCTGGTCGTAGAAGTATCGAAATGTGATGTTTTGACAGGTAATCTGACACCAGGAGGAATTTGTGAGTCTTTAAAAGTCTGAATGATTTGGTGAGGTGCAAGCAACCAGATCTTTAGAAAGCCAAGTTGGGTGCTCCATCACAGTAATGCACAGCTTACAGATCCCACCAGGTGTTTCAAGAGAGAGAGGTTAGAATACCTGTCAGAACATCACATTCTGATACTTCAGCAACCAACTTATTCCCCTGATCTTGCTCCATGTCACCTTTTCCTTTGTCCCCAGATAAAGAATTTGCTTAAGGGGAAGCAATTCTAAGGTTTGAAAAAAAAACAGCAAGCTGGGATGAAGGCACCGAAGGATGTGAAAAAAAGAGTCTTGCAATCCGCATTCACATCTTTATATGAATGATGGCAAAAATGCATAATTGCACAGAGTAGTTACTTCAAAGAAAACACCAAATATACAGGTTCTATCTGCACTCACTTTTTCGTAATAAAATAAGATCTAAAACTTCTTGAATGTAGTGGTTGTTCATAAATACTTGATCAGTTATTAAAAAAAAACCAGGTATATACAGCTGTTTCTCATTTTTTCATGTTTTGTAATGTCAAGTTTTGTTTCTATTGGCATATTCTAGTATTATCGATAACCACATAATTTCTAAAAATGAATGTTGCAGCAATCATCAGTTGAATATACTCTGTTTTAATTTTAATTTTTTGTTTTTGTTGATGGTCAGTAACTGTGAATTTTTCAGCTTATTCAAGGTAAATTAGCTGATATGTACACAACAATGAATGCTTGTCGAAGTTATCTTTACAATACAGCTAAAGCTACAGATAATGGCCATGTTGCATCAAAGGTTAATTTTAATTACAATACCTTTCCCTGTATACATATATGTAAGATCTGTTTTTTTTTAATTTCTTATGTATTAACTATATGTATGATTTTTATATACTTTTTATTTCATTAGGACTGTGCAGGAGTAATTTTATACTGTGCTGAGAAAGCAACACAGTTGGCTCTTGATGCGATTCAATGTCTAGGTTTGTTTTCATTTCTTAATTTATGGTTATACATCAAGATTGTGATTGAGTGTTGTTCTCATTTTTTGTGTATTGTTGTTTTTTGAATTAAAAAGGTCACAATTTTGTTCTATGATTGGAATTAATCTCAGTATAGTAGAACCTCAATTATGACCAAGGGTTTCCAGAGTTTGAACAAGACTTGGATAACATGATCTTTAATTGAAGAAGATATAGTCCTCAAAGCACAAGATGTGACTTGGCTACTTCACATCATATCAAGATGGATGATTCTATTCTTTTCTGGAAGGAGAAGCCAAATATGAAAGTTCAGTCATGAATAAGTGGCTCACAATTAGCAATTACTTTACCTAAAAGAGTAGATTATAATCATCTGATGTGATGTGACATAACCAAGTTTCATCTCGTGCTTGGAGAACTGTAATTCTTGAAAATATGGTAAATATAAGTCTGTGCTGAATTTATTTACAAGCAAATAAAAAGGGAACTTTTTCTTAACTTTCTAATTAATTTAATGGTAAATTTAATATTCATATGAAAAACTATTTTTAAATCCACAATTTGATTGGTTTCCTTACCTATGTTGCACCAGTGATATGTGTATGAGACTAGTCGATCTTGGTCTAGCCATGCACCTCTGTTGATAAGGGCATGATTAATCAAAGTTCTACTATAATTATGCAATAATAAACTTTCTGAGACCATGTGTGCTGATACACTATCAGTAAGATGTTTTTTGGAGAGCAAAAGATTGACTTTGTGCATTGATCAATGTGAAGGTTTGGTAAAAAGTTTTATTGAGTAGGATTTGTTAATGCAAAAAAACCTGAGGGACTTTAATGCACAATTTATTGAGCACAATCATGATTAACAAAAAAGTTTTGAAAATATTATTATATCGATTTTACAAGATATTTGTTTGGTTAAGCCTACATGAAATATTGGGTTAAAACAAATACAGAATTGCTTATGTTTTGCAATTTCTACACACATGATGAAAACTGACTGTAATATTTAATTTCACCTGGAAAATTTTGATGTTGAATTGTATTTGTTTAAAAAAAAAATTATAAATAAATTTCTTATGTTTAATAACTTTAGCACAACATAACCAAATTATTTTTATTTGAATTAAGTTTTTTAAACTATTATTATTTAAATTTAAGGTGGCAATGGATATATCAATGATTATCCAACTGGACGATATCTTAGAGATGCCAAACTATATGAAATAGGTGCTGGGACCAGTGAAATCCGAAGACTTCTGATTGGAAGAGCTCTCAACAAGGAATATAAATAGTAGAAAACATATATCACATGGTAGAATAAATTTAAGCTGATTTCACAATTTTTAAAATAAATGAATTATATTTTCCTATATTATGTATTGTTTTCAAAATTATTTAGTGTTATATTTTTGGTTTCAAATATTTTGCAAAGATTACCAGATTAACAAAGTTAAATACTTTTATTAAGCAAAATAATTTTCAGTTTCTGAGCTTGTTTTGCTGTTATTGCTGATACTAAAGCATCACTAGTAAAAAGAATGACTTGCGAGATCACATTTTATTTATTTAATATTAAAACGCAACACTTCACTCATTTTTCTCATCACACATTCATGTCGAACATCACAATGATCACAAAAAAAGGGGAAAAATGCATCTCACATCATCAAACAAAAATTCTGTATTTTTTTTTAAATATCAGAACTAATTCTGTTTCCATTTGATCAATCTGATCAAAAAGAAAAATTGCTTTATAAAAACAGTCGTCTTATTATGTAGGTGAAATTTTTTCACTTTCATCATCATTTCTACACAATTCTGGTTTGATCGCTCATATGCCTGGTGTTGTCTTTAAAGTTGACATCAGCGTTTTGAATGTATATGACTGCTGGATTGCATCATTGTATCCGAATCCAGACTTAGGCACCTCTTCCAAATCATGCACTTTATTTTCTACAGGTTGGTGTTCTTGGAGTCGTTGTTTGTTGAGGTCCTTCCATTCCTGTTCATGGATTAGTTGATATGTTGGTGACCTCATTAAATCTGAAGGGCTTTGACCTCTCGGGAGATTATTTCTATATTCAATTCATGAAAAATAGAAATTGGAATTAGGATGGCAGATATCAGTGTGTAATTGAACAAGTTAGAATGTATCATAATCATATCTTTTTTTTTTTATTTATAATGTACTTTTGTTTAATCCAATTTTTTTTTGTGATATGAATAATTACAGAAAAAGCTAGACTATATGTTCTATCTGTTACAAAAATTAGTTTATAAGTTTTTTTTAACTCTGGTATATACTCTATTTTATGAAGGTTTTAACAACTGGATGTTGCGAAGATATATTTTGAAAGAGAGAAAATTCAACTGCCCCTGCGGGTAATCGAACCCACGTCCTTTCACTTTCTGGGTGAACGCCCTAGACCACTAGACTACAGAGGCACCGAATTTCTCAATCTTTCCTTGGAGCTCGTGTACACTGAAAGTAAGTTGCCATCTGGTGGCAATGTCAGCAGTTGTGAGCTTGGCCTGAGTCTGGTCCGGCCGTCCATGTATGGTCCCTTTCAGTGTACACGAGCTCCAAGGAAAGATTGAGAAATTCGGTGCCTCTGTAGTCTAGTGGTCTAGGGCGTTCACCCGGAAAGTGAAAGGACGTGGGTTTGATTCCCCGCAGGGGCAGTTGAATTTTCCCTCTTTCCAAAATATATCTTTGCAATATCCAGTTGTTAAAACCTTCATATGATAGCGGAGAGTGACGTCATCATTGTATACTCTATTTCTCAACACTAGAATTCAAAATTTTGGTTTAGTTTCTGAAGGGAACTGTAGTCCAGTTTGATAAGACACTCACTTTTCTAGTAGTATGAAAGTATGTGTTCAGAGGAGTTGTGAGTTCAATACCCAACGAGTCCTTGTTAGAATTTTTTCTGATACAGAGGTACATTGAAGGACCCCACACAATCCGCTTCCCATCTCAAGGAGATATCAAAGCATTCCCGACACAGAGGTACAACAGAAACAGTGTCAAATTGACTGCAAAAAGCACAATGTTACTGGACTGCAAATACGAGTGGTCAGCACAATTTATCACATCTAGTTCCTGCTTATTTCCTCTTGGCTTAAATCCCCATTTCTAATCTTAGCTCCTCGCCCCACCTGGGCCATTGAGTGATATGAAGTGACATTATAGATATCTTGGTGAGAGAAAAATATTGGGGAATGTTTGGAATCTGCTATGAACTGTAAGTTCTGACATTCTGAGTGGAATGCAGCCCTAGGTTCTGTTATAAATATCGCTTCTGGTAATTTCCTCTTATTTTAAAAGTTAAAAAAATGTTACAAGTGTGTGTGTGTATCATTCGTTTACTCACGCAAAGTTAGCTGTGTTTCCAATCTGTGATTTTAACGTCTCCACCATTGCTTGCTGCGAGTAGAGGTTTATTGGTGAATTGTACTGCTTTAAGCTAATGTTCTGGTTGGATATGTCCGGTGTAGAAGTCCTACTGGAGCTGATAGACGCCCTTGGAGAAGACAGTGCAGCTTCAAGTATAGCCTCTTGTACCTGGGATTGGATGACGGAATCAGCCAAATGTGAGGAAAATAAGATAACATACATGCATTTCTGATATTTTCACTTCGTTTGAGGCGTCTGAATGGTATTTGAAATCAAAAATATATATTGAACCTTTTTTTTAAGCATGTGCCACAAACTTACAAGTTTGAAGAAAACTCGATAAATCAACAGATCCATGGTCAATAATTAAGATGGAAGATATTACCTTGCTAAGCATGTACGGATCGTTTTGTCCTTTTTGATACACAGATCGTCCACTCGTGTCCCTGCTGAACCTCAGGTATGACCCTGTTGGACAGTCCTTAGTAGCTTTAAGGTCCGGTGTTATCAAAGGGAACGTTCGGTAAGCCTAGAAATGAGAGAAGTTAGTTTTTGATGAATTTTGCAATCGAGGGAAATTTAAAATTTCATTACGGTGTCAAACTGAGATTAAATTTAGGATTGTTTAGGTCAGTGGTTCCCAACCTTTCATCAAGTACTCCCTGAAAATGCGGGGGAGATGTGCGCACTCTTGGACAGATGCGTGATCGTAGAAATGCGTAGGACGATTGCGTACTCATAGATTCAGAACCGTGTGGGATCCTAGAAATACGTACGAAGTGTGCGTTACTTCAAAAACGCGTAGGAGGATCGTATACTTACAGAAATGAGAGTAAGAAACGTACATGACCATAGAAATGCGTGCGTGCTCATAGAAAAGTTTAGGAAGTGTACGTGGCCTTAGAAACGCGTAGATGATTATGTACCCACAGAAATGAATAACATGCTTTGAGACCTTAGAATGCATAGATATAGATTGCGTATTCATAGAAATGTTGAGGAAGAATAGCTTACTCCTTAGAAATGCGTAGTTAACCTTGTATAGTGTGCGTCAAGTGTAGTAGAATTTTTTGCACTTTGTATTAATTATTTTACTAGTTTTTCCCGTCATTTTAACAAATTATTTTTCGCGTACACGTGAATGGCCTGTCGTATACCGGGGGTATGTGTAACACAGGCTGGGAACCACTGATTTTATGGTGATTACTTGATTAGCAATAGCAGCTTTTTCATCCTCTTGGTATTGCTGATGATCACTGGTTCGATTTCCGACGTGATTCGGTATTTCTGTTCGCGGAAGTGGTTTGAAAATGTCTGCGTTTCCGTGTTGCGTAAGGAAAGGAGCGATTAACGGAGTCGAGGGTGACGATGTTGCCGTAGCTTCATTGCTCCTGAAAACACAAACCAGAAAACATGTCATTAATTAATGAATGCGTACATTAGACGTTTATAATTTTCATCAACAAAATTAGGTGATTAATTCCTTTTTCTTTTTTTTCACGTAAAACTTTGCCGTTGAAATACGGTTTCTGTGTTCGTGTTTTTGAATATTTAGGGAACTACAAAAACCGTTTTGACCAGAAATAAATCGTTCTAGTGAAGTGCCTGTCTTCAAAATACAGATTTTTAAAGAAATTTATGATTTAATAGAAAATCAAGTTGATAATTTTTTACTTAATTTCTAAAGATGTTATAATCATAATATACATTGTGTTGTAAGTCCTAACTCGGCCTTTATCTCATCAACCGTTCGTTGCAGAAGAATGGTTCAATTTAAATAAAATGCTCAAAATGTGTTCAAAAATCACCCTGTACTAGTTTTGAGACTGAAAATACAGTGTGTTAAAAGAAATTAAAATTTTTTATGGACACCATTCTAGAAAACCAACTAGAAAATTGTTTCCCTGTTTCTTATGAGACCAAAAAAAAGAAAAGAAAATTCAAGTTTACAAGTGCAATATTTGCTGAGATATTTGAATTCAAAACGGAGAAAAGTTGGGAAAGAACAGCGTAAATGAGCGAAAGAAGGTTGTCTGTTAGTTTGTGCTGTTCTTTCCCAACTCTTCTTCGGGCGAATATTACACTAGAACGTGAATTCTTTTTGTGATGGCCTCAAGGTAACAACTTTCTAACTGGGGTTATAGAACAGAGTGTGTATAAAAAATTTTTAGTTTATATTTTTTGACACATTGTATTTTCACTGTCAACTCACTTTCACTCTGCAGTCAAAACTGGTACAGGGTGATTTTCAAACACGTTTTGAGCATTTTCTAATTTTGAACCATTCCTCTGCAGCTGTTCTCAACCTTTTTTGACTCGCGGAGCCCTTTCTGGTGTATGATGTCTATGGCAGAGCCCCGTAGGCATATTTTTTGTTTATTTATCAAAGTTACTGATTTGCTTTTATTATTCAAAAACATTTTTTTTTTCAAATTTAGTTTTTTTATATTTTCCTCGAGTTACCACGGAGCCCCTGGGGAGTTCACACGGAACCCCAAGGGAACCGCTGCTCTACGACGAACGGTTGATAGATAAAAGCTGTGTTAGGACTTACAAGACACCCTGCATAATTGCAGTATGTTAATACGAAGAGATTAGTGTGCGCGCGCGTGCTCTTACAAACACTGCGAGGCGTGCAGAAAATGTCCCGGACATCTGGGTGCTCGGCTTGAGTTTCTTGTAGATTTTGATTTCTGAATTTTTCGTCCCCGTGCTACAAAATACTGTGGCTGCTACACCCCGAATCCCGCGCAACTGAATACTGGCTGTATTCAAATTGATCATGATTGCATCGGAGATTCACGCGAATGTCATGTGTGAACGCAACGGAATTTTTTCTTCTTTACTGTCAGAGCTAGTAACATAAACCACTTCCTGCACAACAGGCGACGCTTTCTGTTTTTGGCATATTTTCACCCGGCACACACACACACTCTCAACATCAACCACCAAAGTATTTACCACATCCATTTCCCACTTGGTTCTTCCTGGCTTAAATCTCAATTTCTAATCTTGGCTCCTCACCCCTACCGGGCCGTTGTTTTCCCTGCCATAGTGGAAGCGTGTTGCTGTTGTTGTCCTTGGCAGAGCCAGCAGAGTTTTTTAACGCTTTAGAGCAGCAGGTTGTATAGAATTTGCAACGGTGCGACAAGGCACGCGCATGTGCTATCTTCTTAGCTGGCTATCAAACTAAATTTATTATACTATTGGTATCTCTTTTCGGTGCACACGATAATTTCCTGTGTATAATTCCCCGCATTTTTTGAATTTCATTCATCGATAATAAAATCTTGAATAATTTTAAGTGTTGTCTGTCCCGTTTTTTGTAGAAATATTGTTGGTTTTTACACTCGCATCTGTACACTTTCTATAAATCTTTAAAAAAAATTACACATTTCGAAAGTTTTAATTTCCATCCCAACCTCTTGGGAAAAAAAGCTTCAGATAATACACAGTGGCATATAATCCGCTCTAAGAAATTCCGATATTTTTATCGTATAGTTCACGGATTATATCAGCACTTCCTAGAGATAGAAAGCCTCTGCGCGCTGTTTGCCATAAACGTCATTCAGACTACCTAGCAAGTTTGCCACATTTTGAAACACAGCATCCTATTTCGTTTCTTCTTATTTTGGCGTAGAATCTTCCTGATTGGCTCACACATACCGCATAGCGATTGGATATGGGGCATTGAAATCGCCAATTCTGAGTCCGATCATTTCTTTTCCTTACTAGTACGATCAGGGAATTTTTTTCCCCTGAATATTCTGAGGGAAAATGGAATACTTACGTCACAAGCAGACTGCGAAGGCCTGAAATTATGGTACATCTTCATGTTTGTCATATTTTATTTAGAAATATGTGGTGAATATACTTGATAGGATACTGAGATCTCAATTCTTTTCGTTCTAGATTTCATCATCTTACGATCTTTGGATTGGAAGGGTTTTATTTGTGAAAAACGAAGCCGTTTTGAGTCTAACTTTTGGTTTTCATTTAATTAGCTTCTCGTGAGCATAAATGCAGTGATGCTTCACCCAGCACCTTCTAGAGATAGACGGCCTCCGCACTCAGCTTCAGTAAGTAGTCCATTTTCCCTCGGAATATTCAGGGAAAAAAATTCCCTGCTCGTGTCAGTATCATCGTTGTGAGGAAAAGAAATGATCGGGCTAAGAATTGGTGATTTCTATGCCTCACATCCAATCACTATGCGGTATTTGTGAGCCAATCAGGAAGATTCTACGCCAAAATAAGAAGAAACGAAATAGGATGCTTTCTTTTATTTTTGATATATATATGCAGGGTACATAGGTAGCAGGGCGTACGGCAGTTTACTAGCGAACCGTTCGTTCTACAGGCATATTTCCAACTAGAAAAGGTATACAAATAACGTGTAGTACTTAGATATGTCATTCATATTGCAAGGGGGTTGTACAGTTATTAAAATAAAGTTAACTTTTTATACCGTCCTCGTGTGCCCGAAATCCCAATTAGAAAGTTATTGCCCTGTCTCTCCCGATGTCAACTAAAAAAATTCCACGTTTATATATATATATATATATATATATATATTTAGAGGTAATATCACACAATATTACCGAGATATTCGGATTCGAAAAACGAGGAAAAGTTGGGGCAAAAATAGCATTAAATGTGAGAAAACTGTTTTACGCGCATTTAACTCTGTTCCTCCCCCGCCCAAATTCTCTCAATTTTTCGAATTCGAATATCTCAGTGAATATTGCACATAGAAACGTGGAACTTTTTTTAGTTGGCATCGGGAGAGACAGGGCAATAACTTTCTAATTGGGCTTTCGGGCTCACGGGCACGGTATGAAAAGTTAATTAATTTTAATTTTAATAACTATGCAACCCCTTGCAACATGAATGACATATCTGAGTACTACACGTTATTTGGATACCTTTTCTAGTTGGAAGAATGCCTATAGGACCAACGGTTCGCCAGTAAAATGTCATACGCCCTGTTACCTATGCACCCTGTATATCAGCATGCACCGCATTTTACTGGCGAACTATTGATCCTGTAGGCATACTTCCAATTAGAGAAAGTATTCAAATAACGTGTAGAACTTAGATGTGTGCCATTCAATTCATGTTCCAAGGGACTGTATAGGTATTAAAAATAAAAATAATTTTATATACTGACACCTTGTGCGCAAAAACTCAATAAGAAAGTTGTTGCCCTGTCTCTGCAGACACCAAAAAAAAAAAAAAAAATTCAAGTTTCCAAGTGCAATACAAATATCTCAACGAATATTGCACTTAGAAACATAATTGGTTTTTTTTTTGGCTTAAGGAGAGATAGGGCAACAACTTTTCAATTTAAAGTTAGAGGAGGGGGACCGTATAAAAATGTAGATTTTTTTTTATTTTAAGACACACTGAATTTTCTCTTGACACTAGTACAGAGTAATTTCTGAATACATTTTTTAGTATTTTTTAAATTAGAATCATTCTTCTACAACGAACGGCTGATGAGAAAAAGGCAGCATTAGGACTTACAGGACACTCTGTAAATATTACTTTATATTTATAATTTCTTTTATTTGTAATATATAATTTCATTTTCCTAAGGGCAATTCGAAAAGACATTCTTTACGGTAGCTGAGAAAGGGTCTGCCAAAACATGGCGGGCCTGGGCTCCATAACTTGTCAAATGACGGAGGTAACAAAAAGTCACGAATAAGTGTCGATGGTATTGCAGAGGCATGGTTTTTATTACTATAGTAATGAAATGTTCGAGACGCGACAGAAATAACCAAATGATTACAGTCAAACATTGGAACTGAAACAATCATATTCTTTGATATTTGTTATTGGAGTCTGAAATGACTTTTCCTGTGAGTATGAGTTGTACGTCTATCGTTAACAATGAAGGATAACATTTCTCACTTTTTTTTTTAATATGTTCACTGTTAATTTACGTCTCTCAAATGGCTTTAATGGTTGCCGTATATAAACGCGTTTTCCTGCGAGATAACTTACACAAAGCAAAAACCAATCTATTGATAAAATTTTACACCGAATGTATGATGTAATAATAATAATAATCAAATCAAACTTTTTCAGTTGTATTTGGGGTTCTAACATGAATATTATAACTCACCTGAGTATTATGAGCTTCAGGTGATTTCCAGATTTCGCAATCACCTCGCCAGCCCGAAAATGGGACATTTTCCTCGCGTCGTTATCATTGATGCTGATTATTATATCTTCTTTATGGAGCTCTCCTTCGGATGGGCTACCGAAACTTATCTACGAGAGAAATAGAAGAAAAATTTCATTCAATGAACGAAAGAATTTTTTTTTTTTGCTTATTTCAGTGATATTCTGAATTAAAAATCTATAACATAGAATGCTGGAAAAAATGCTTGTATAAATTCATTGATTCATTGAGTTGCTTGCACAATAATGTTGTAATATACTTTGTACATCAAGTGTGTTTAAGAGCAATTTTTAAACCTCACAAACTTGGGTCATGCTCTTAAATATTTACCTATTAACTTATGTGTAATGGCTGTGCCTTATGTGTAAATATTTGGTTGTTATGAGCTATTGAATTCCAAAAATTTCAAGAATGAAAACTCTATAACCCTTTCAGACCCGAGCATGCATTTTTTTGTGATTTCAAAATGTTTTTGCATTTCCGATACTCAAAAAATGCATTAAAAACATAACTGTCAGCAAATCTTTATTATTATTTTTTTCCTCAAATTTTCGCTTCTTTAAATTTTTTTCTTTGTGAAGAAATATGATTAACTTCGTCCAACTTTTTCCAGCCAAGATAAGATGATGCAGGGTATATTCATCTTCCCATGCAATTTTTCCCAGAATTTTATTGCTAAATTTTATGTAATAAATAGCACTCTTCCCGGAGGCACTTTCTGCTGGAAGCTATCTTAAAAACCCGCTGAAGGTTCAACTTTAAGTGCTGCCCTCTGATGCAAGGGTTTCAAAATTCATATTCACCATATTTCAAACTCAAAACCTACTCAATCCTTCAAGTCAATGCATACCTCTCTGAGGTCAAAAGAAACATTTCTACAATGAGAAAACGCAACCCACACATTTGGGGCACCAGGGTCTGAAAGAGATAATGTTTACTCATATGAGTAATATAATAATTTCAAACTATATATATGTTAAGACGATTGAATACGAGACATTAGCAAAGTTAAACATGCCGTAGACTAATTGAAAAATCCGGTTTATTGCAAATAAGCCTAGATCAGGGGTCTTCAGCTCATGGACCGCAGATTTGGCCCTCCGGCTTTCTTACCGTGGTCCGTCGGCAATTTTTAGAAAATGGCTAAGGACATATGTAAAAAAGGTTTAAGAAAAAAAATTTGATTTTGCTGTCAGGCCAGTGAGAGACGTAGCACGCGAGGCCCTAACAGTTTTTTGGAGCCCCTGATTTTATACATTTCAGACGGAAATTTTGGCATCCGAAAGATGTACTTAATTACAGAATTCACAAAAATGCTGAAAGTTACACACCTTAATGGAAAAATAGTTTGAGACTTTTTAAATAAATAAATACCGGAAATAAAAAAAATAATTTTGGAATTATTGAAATTATTTCGTAATTGATAAAATTTTTTAATTAATGGAAGAATTTCTCTATAATTATTCAAAAAAGTCATTTTTGAAACAAATATTTTCAGAATTAGTGAAAGAAATAATTTCAGCATTAGCGATGGAAATTATTTCGGAATTGACAAAAAAAAGTAATGCCAGAATTGCTGAAAGAAATTATTTCAAAACTAATCAAAATTGATTATAAATAAAAAAATCTGAGTGGGAGAATCTCACACCATAGAAGTGAAACTTCCAGGTTGTTTAACAGCTTGGCTGCGGGAATAGTGTGGGAATACACACACACTCCTCAATTCATCTTAATAGAATTTTCTTTTCTTCCAAACTGTGTGCTGTGCATCGCCCATCATACTGCAAGTGGCGTTTTACGATAGCAGCGGCGTCGGGGGGGGGGGGTAGGTAAAGGTAATAAACTGTCTTTGTTCGGTCACAAAGCGGCCAAACACAAACTAACTTTATTTTCTAACACGGCCGAATCCCTATTGACACCCTCCCTCCCATCACCACAAACCATGCTTCTCAGGGCTTCATCACACAATCAGTAATTCTACGCAACCGGTTTTAATGAAAAAGAAACGTTCCACTTCCTGTGATTGAGAGATTTTCTTTCCCCTCACAAAATTTCACTCTTATGTCGGTAAAGAAGTTTCATTTCAAAAAGTAATTTCAGAATAAATGAAGTTTTCAATTATTTTGGGCTCCTCCTATTTGATTCGGGGTCCCGTTGGCGCTTCCGTAAAGATTTCCCTGAGCCATGTAAATCTGGTTTCCATCTTATAATTCAAAATACCTCAGTAATGAGTTGGTGGCCAACGGCTTCATGGGAAGTTTCAATTACGTCCACGATGTCTGATCGGTTGAAGACCCCTGGCTTGGATGAAACAGGACTGTTTGAGCAACCAATTGTAGATGTTCTAATAGACTTAAAGCAGGGCGGGACAAATCCAAAGGGCTAGGTCTAAAATACTAAGTTGATTAAAAAGTACTTGATAATTTTCCAGTTAGTCGGGGGTGCGTGGCCAGATTTTTCTATTCACCGACGACATATAAGAAGTTTTTTACAGAGTATGTCTGAGAGAGTATGTATGGTTAATGTCTAAAAACAATACGAGAGAATATCAGCGAAAACGGAAGTAATCGAGCTGCGATAGTTTCATTAGCATTAAATGGTAATTAGGGCAAATAAATTTTAAATGTTTGTATTACCCCCAACTGAAAAAAAAAATTTTATCCTTCGCTATGTAAGCAAAGAAATTTATAGATACAATGAAATTTGGTTGACATTTATATTTGAAATTCTCGATTTTTGTCACTTTATTACGGGCCGCTGTGGTGGTCGAGTGGTTATAGTGCCGGACTCGTGATGCGAGGATCCGGGTTCGAACCCCACAGTGGTGGTCGGCTGAAGTTGGTTTTCTGTGGTTCCCAACTTCAAGGCGCAAATGCGAGCCGATCTCCCCGTTAAAAAGTCTCGCCACAGAGAGCAACAGTCCTAGAACGGTAAATCATTCAACCATAACACTTCACTCATAGTTAGAAAAACTGGGGGCAGATGGTAGCACTACACATAACAAGCATTACACAGAAACAAAAAAAAAAAAAAACAAAAAAAACTTTACGTCAGGTTGCACTACACGTGCACGCACGTTCCCGCATGTACCGATTCGTTAGGGGTTCGTTGGGGGGGTTCCGCGGGGGGGGGGGTTGCATGTGTGGTGTGGCAGTAGTAGGTAGGGCCTCCAAAAATGGCTCGGGGATCCATGATGTTCTTAAGTCAGCCACCTCGTTGGGCAATTTGCCTGTTGTGGCGTTGTATTTGTATTTGTATTTGTATATAAGTGAGCAAGTGTCGCGACGAAGTGCTGAAATGACCAAGTGCTGAATGTCTTGAAGGGAATAATAGCACTACCGCCTATATACTATGTATATAGGAGGTAGTGGTAATAGCTGAGTCGTAAAAGCTGTCAAAAATCAAGAACTCCATCTATCGATATTTCGTGGAATTTTTGGTCTTATTTTATATACAGGGTTTCCGCAAATGAATGACACGATTTAAAAAAATTATATTTCAAAACTACTATACATGATATAATCTGTGATACATGAAAATAAAGAAAAACATTAAAAGTTTTTATTTTAAACATCGCTCAACAGATGGCAGCAATTCCGTAGAAAGCAGTGACTGACATTGATTGAACCATTCTTTTAGCTTTTTTCCGTTACAAATTTCTGTATGCATGCTGCACAGAAGTAACGGAAACAATTCTTTTGCATATTCTAATACACAAAAACTTTTTTCTCTCATTGTCACTATTTCCAATTTCAGATGGAATTCAGATGGATTCCAATTTCTACGGAAGTGCTTCCATCTATTGAACGATGTTGAAAAATCTTTGAACGTTTCTTTTTTTATTTTAATGCATCACAGATTATATTATGTGTAATAGTTTTGAAAGTAGTAAAACAAAATTAATCGTGCCATTCATTTGTGCAAACCCGGTATTTCTTTCTGTTTTATACAATTTTTGTGATTTCTAATTGACATTTTGGCTTCAGTGCAGTACAAAATTTTTAATTTTCAATATCCCCCCCCCCCCATACATATAACTTTATGGTATCAAATCCAAATTTCTTTTTTGATGGTTTTTTTTTTTCATATTTTACTTCAAATTTACGTGACCGTAAAGTTTATATTCGCTTTAAATACTCTTCTAGAAACACCTTTTACAATGTATGATTAAGTAATTGTTCATTTTTATAACAGCTAGGCTTAATTTTTAAGTAGCTAATATTATAAGTTATTTCAACCTAACATTTGAAACATAAATGAATAGATGATGTCTCTTAGTTTTCCATATGCTAATATAAAAATATCTCGGCACACAGGAAGTTTTCAAACTCCTTTTATTTTTAGTCGGAAACAAAAATTTTGTCTGTTTCAACCTGTTTATCTAGTCAGTTTCTTTTTTAGATGTCTTAACCACAAAATTTATGGGTATAAAAGTTCCATCTTCCTGTTCCTGTTTTTCCCGTTAAGATTCTTCAATAATAAGAAAAAATTGGCTTCTACACAGATAATGGAGTTTTCTTTCCTTTTTACAACATTTAACAACTTCCTCTTGGCAGCTTTTGCCGATGAGGCTCTGAAAATATCTCCTTATCTACGCTCCTAAAGGTGTCTAGAAATTTTCTGGTATTAAAAAAAAACAATTTTTTTAGGTATTATCTCCAAGAGTGACACTTTCTCGTTTTGCGAAGCTTGCAAGACAAGTTCGTTAACCCTTTACTTGATGGACTTCGAGTAGAAATGTCTGTAGCGTGTCCCGTAAACATATTTACTGCGTTTTTTATACAACTGCATTTGAACCCATAAGTGTCATTTTTTAGGTTTTGATACTCCAGTTAAACACTCATTAAAAATACAATCTTATTTGTTTTTCTAAACAAATGCACAGTCAAGTTTCTATAAACGGAGTCACTTTGTGCTATAAAAAATTTGTTGTAAAGAAATTTCAATTTTTTGAGTAAATTAACTGAAATTTGAGCATTCTAAATCAGTGCTGTCTTAACGCATGGAGCAGAAGAGAGGAAAATGAGATCTGGGCGCAATTTTCGAGAGTAGGCCTATATATATATATATATATATACTTGTTCTCGAAAATTGATTCATTAATTTATTGATTTAAACTAATTTGTTGGCAGATATTTCTAGCCAGGTAGGGGGCTTCAGAAAAATTACTCGGCCCTATGATGTTCTTAAAACGGTCCTGTTTTAAATCATTATATTATTCTGAGGGATGGGATTCCCTTAATTGTAATAATGATCAGGCTTGTGATTGGATTTTTACAAGATTAGCCAATATTGCTGCCTCATCAAAAACAAAAAATGTAGTTGCTTTCGAGAATCAAATTCCAATATTTAAATATAGTCAAGTGTCCATACTTGGGACGATTTGGGACTTTTTGTTATAATAAGTAGGTAGCCCTGACGGTTGTTGAAAGTTACGTTCAAATCATCACGTTTGTTTGTTGTTGTTGTGTTAACATTTTATGATAGATTCTGAAGTGTAGAAGGCGTATTTCGGTTGAGAAAAAAGTTTTTCACGTGTTTTCCGAAAATTGGTAAGTTTTTCTAGTGAACGCTTAAGGTTTGCGCCACGGTTACGTTTAGACGGGGGGGGGGGGGGGGGGGTTCTCTGATATAAGGCAATGTTAGGTAAGGTTTCTCTTATAAAATGCTGGTTCACACACAATCTTTTTTTTTTATCTCCCTCTATTGTTAAGTACAGCCCGGCTTGAGTGGAAAAAATCAAGTTTGTCTAACTTGGGACGATTTAGGACTGCCCCTAACTTGGCACATTATGTGGAATCACAAATTAACTACATGGGAATGGTCATAGATGAGTTCAGATGGGCAGTTGTTTGCAATCCATTTTATGAGGACTTAATGGGTTAAACAGATGTGTTCTCATTTTTATATTAAAGATTTGATATTAAAGACATTGATGAAATTTCAATAAATTAGATAAATTGTGAATGGAGAAACCTATTATCGTCCTCCGAGATCGCTACACTTTTGTCCTCTAGGTTTTCAAACATTTCAATGTTTTGTTTTTGTTTTTCTAAAAAGATTTAACTTGTGCTAAGTTAAAACTAAATACACCGCTAAAATATCAGGACTTTTATGCGGACTATGAGCATTTGTTTTATATAAATGATTACTTGTAGAACTCTTTGTAGAGAAAAACTTAATCGAATTATATAGAAAAAAAAGATTAAAAGACATTACAAGCACTCAATATACAGTAGCTAGAAGTTACTCTTCTAATTATAGCCTACGAGGAAACCTTATCTCGAACAAAGCGTGCCTTTCAGTCAATGGCTCTTTTGTAAGAACTACAAGGCGACTAATTTGACGTAGATTCATTTATATAAATGATTAAAGGAAAAAAGAAAACGATTTCAAACACACATATGGCTTTAAATCCTTGAAGCCGATTCCGTAATTCTTTGTACCAGCTGAGGAAAAGAAATCCGAACTCATTTTAAGCGCAATGCTCTGATAAGGTTAATCTCATTTATTACAAGGAACATTCATTCGCTTGTTTCGAACACATTTTAGTTCCCACGACATCACTCATATGATTCGACAAACTTGAATGTTTAAAAACTTCTTTTTTTTTTTTGAATGAAGCGCGCCTAAAAAGCTATACAATAGGATTTCCTTATATATAATAGGAACCAACCTTATCGGTCAGCGGGCCAGATATGCGATATTGGTACGGCTCAAGAGCCGGAAACTGTTTAAATAGAGTGATCATATGACTTATTTTACGGGACATTTTCGTAATCTTGGCTGTCTCGACATTTCATAATAAGTGTCCCGTATCTCGTATATGCAATGAAACTTACTCTAATTTCTATTCTTTACTGAAATCGAGAATTAAGAATATGTACTTTCATAACTTATAAATTGTATTACAATTATGACTGTAAAATCACTACAATTAATTATATTCATATAACTATTCATCTCACTTATTTGTCAAACTAAACTTTTTTTCGTGAATTACATTTCACTCCCCTGCTATTTATAGTGGCACTTCGGTTCACATCATTGGTGATTTTTCAGTGACATAGTGCAACTTTACTACCTTCGACAATTTTTTGGCGATAATTGGCAATGTTACACACCGAAATAGCGATTTCCTGTATTTTCTATCGAGGATATATCGCGGTATGGTACCTAGGTCAGACTAGGCATATATCGTGTTGTGTGAACTGATATTTGCCTATTGGAACACTTTTCGGGGGCCGAATAGAATCCCTTTGCGAGCCTCATGTCCCATACCCTTACTATATGACGTGTAAATGATAAGAAAATATTTGAATTTGTATTGGAATAGGATTAAAGTCAATCGTAGTTCTATTTCTCTGAAATCTCCCGGGGTTAAAACGTATCTTTGAAACGTTTCCAAAAGAAATGTCAAATTTAATTTTAGTTTTGAGAACGTGAGAATTTTTGATTTCCAATTTTGGTATCGGACGCATGCATGGCTGATAATCATAACAGCCTGTAATGGCAACTAACCACGTGCAGTAATACTTAAACATGTCGAGAAGATGGACGTTTACTCGTGGAAAAAGGGATGCTGTCACAAAAATGAATCATCGTCCTGATGAATTACTTCAAAGTCGTCAGGCAGATTCCGCCACGTGGGAATATGCTCGAGGCTTTTACGAATTTTATATTGGATCATCACCAAAGTTTACTTTTAGAAAAGTCATTCACTTTGGATGCCTCCAGATAGGCCGCATAAACTCTAACCTAATTTCCCTTGATAAAAATTCTAACATATACAGGGTGTCCCGTAAGTGCTAATTCGGTTTTTATCTCATCAAATGTCCGTCGTAGAGATATGATTCCAATTTAAAAAACGCCTAAAAGGCGTTCAAAAATTACCCTGTAGCAGGGTTTATTAAAATTATACCAGCTTTCAGAATGAAAATACAGTGTAATACAGGACATACAGAGAAACAACTTTCTAGTAGAGGGTAACTTTTGAGCGCCTTTTGACCTTACGATTTATGGTTGATGAAGTAAAGGCCGCATCAGCACTTACAGAACACTTTGTATAGCTGATAATTTCATTAATACGTTTTCTGGATGAGTTGAAGCGTATGAGTCTGCTTCTCAAGACTGTATTGGTAGAAATTTTTTGTGGTTCATGTTTAATAATTGTAATGATAATATTATGCGCGCTTCAAAGATTTATCTGCTTCGACAAGTTCCGAGTGTATAGTGATATTTGTAGCTGCTTTGCTTGACCTGTGAGGGGATCAAAGTCTGTTAAACACTATCACATATGGATGAAGAGGCTTTGCTCGAATGATCAGCAGGTTTAACAGACTTTGAACTCTCACGGGTCAAGCAAAGCAGCTACGAATATTATTATAGTGGTAAACAGCTACAAATATTATTAAAAAACATCACACACAAAACAGCTACAAATATCATTATACTAAGTATTGCACAAATCAACAGTGGTATTGAAGCCGAGAGTGCTGAATGTTTGAGCAACAACAGTATTCTAAAGCTGAATTAATTCAAAACCAGAAAAGTTCCTATGTAAGGTCCAAGACGAACATGCACAGGTCTGATGTACCGTACTTCCGTCACCTCTGATATTTTCACGCAATTAAATGAATGTTAAAAATATCAATGCTCAAGAGAAAAGGTTCGAATACTTCTTTTCCTATCATTATGGAAGGGAAAATGACTTTTGACATTTTTTACTCGAGATTAAAAAAATTCTCTTAGAATCTTAGATCAAACGTTTGGAAATCGATTTTTCATCCGTCTGTCTGGGTGTATATTCTTAATACAAATTTGCAACTTTCCATCCATCACACAGTGGTCCGTATAGCGAATTTAGGGGAGGGGGGGGGGAAGAAATTATTTTCTAAAAACTTTCTCTCTCTCTAATGAATATTTTTAAGAAATTCGTTTGATCCAAGTCAAAAAGATAGATCATGCTGAGAAATATAGATAAATAAAATAATAACATTCGGTAATTTTAAAATAATTTCAACACGATTATCGCGTTCTCTATTCTCTGCATTTAAAAGCCAAAATTACATTTTCCAATCAGATTTATTTCAATTGTTACTGATATTTGTTACGCTTTTGATTGATTGTACTCAAAATAAAATAATATATCCATCATATGCGCAGAACGAATAATAATAATAATAAAATGATACAAAAGTTTTTTGAACAAAATATCACAATGAAAATATTTGTTTTTTTAGCACTAAATTCAATGATTTGTATGCGAAAATCAAACTTTTCAAATTTTTATTCAATAACTTTTTTTTCCGCTATAGCACAAAATTAAAAAAAAAAAGGTGTAAAATGACAAAATCTAATTTGTATTTTCGATTTCGCGTTCACCGATCACATATTCCACGTAAGAGTGGAATTTCAAACAAAAAGTTTCGAAATTATTTTTAAATAAATTCAAAATTATTCGAAATTTATTTTCGTAAAACTACTCAAAAAGAAGCAAAACTTAGAGAATTATCAACCTGGCAAGAACACATAACACGCATACCGCTGAAATAATAAACACTTTGAGGGCACACAACAAAAATACACGCGACACACTATCCAACATGCACCAATCCGTCAGAAATTCCTCAGAGAAAAGTTGACGAGTTTCATGTGCGTTTTCACGCCTTCTCGTACAAGGGCGAGATATCTCGTCCATGAGTAGATGGACGAAATACATTAGAGTGCTCCGTCTCTCTTCTTTCCCTCTCATCATCGCGACGTTTCATTGGCAACCCTGTGAATAGAAATTGATTTTTTTTACCTCGGCATTTTCTTTTTTTAAAGTTTTCTCTCGATCTCTTCTCTAGCGTTGGTGGTATGCAAATCATTTATTTGAAGTGATGATCATGGGAGAAGGGGAGGATTATAGTTCGACAAGTAAAATGTATAGACAGAAGGTAGGTGTAAGTGTGGTTGTAACAGAGGAGAGGAGAGAGAAAATGTACTTCACTCATATTGTTTCCATCTTTATTTCATAAGTATTCAAACATGCCAGTTTAGGAAATTTATTTCTCGTATTTCAACTATTTATTATTCAAACTCATTGCCAAAAACTCCAAAAGCATCGGTTTATGAGATGAATGAATGATATTTTGAATAACTTAATCTCATTGGAGGAGTTCCAGAATTCTCTCAAAAATTCGTTCCAAAGAATGCAAGACTGCATTGATGCTAGAAGAGAATACTTTGAAAAATAAAAGTTCAGACCTATTATATATATAATGAATTCGCTATTACAAATCTTCGGAGAGATCTTGCGTATTTTACTCAGTACGAAAAATCGAGTAGCAAATTTCATGGCGCCCCCTTTCATTGAAAAACTACATCTGGTGGTGATAAATTTCAGTCGATCTTGGATTTGACTGCCCATGAAAATTGTGCCATGCATTTTCATATAATACTCAGGTATGTCTGAATCAAACATAGCTTTGAATTTAAAAAAAAGAAAAAAGACAATCGTATTTGTGCATAATCTCCAAGAAACCCATTATTATATCGGTTCTTTTTTAGTACCACGGTAAAGAAAGCTCATTCTTTCAACGAGGGTTCTGTCGAAATGGCAGAATATACGCATACACACACACACACGAGAAACCCGTGAACCTGAATTTAGAATAACCCTGGCTCAGAAGGGAGATTGCGCAATGAAGACGTCGCCTCTTAGATGTTTGTAACGGCGGCAAAAAAAGCAAAAGCAAAATGTGCTGAATCGTGACAACCTAAAACAATGGGGGGGGGGGGTGTGCCACAGACGGGCTCTTTAATACTTTTAACACCAACGCCTAATCATGTCAACACAACAACACTATGTTTTTTTACTTTCTGTTTTTAATATATTATTTTATATTTTTCAACTGCCTAAGAGTTTCACGATTCAATTACTCTATTAATTTGTCACCCAATGCAATTTGCCACCGAATTCGCACCATTGTCATAGTCAGCACTTTCAGCTACATAACTGTACCTGTAGATAGATAACTAGTGCCTGTTTTGTGTTATCTGTAGCTGTCAATTTATTGCATTATGCATTTTCTATGTCGCGTGATGGTTACTACTACCTTCCTATTTGAAAAATGATATTTTTCTCATGGGCTACCAGACTTATGGAAGAGTTTTGAAGACCCTGCCATGCCCACACCGTACTCGTATAAAATATTTATTTAGTAGTTTTTAGTAATTTCTGTAATTTTAATTAACAATTTTTGAAATATCGTTAAGATTAATCGTTATTTAATACATATTATATAAATACATATGCATGTATCGTTATATATACATATAGCCAATTTGCAGAATTTTTTTAATTATTCTGCAAATTGGGTAATTGTATGCCCCCAACGCAAAATAAGGACAGAGTGGTGTGTTATTTATACCAAGAATGGCCATTTGCCCGAATCGTTGATATTTTTTTTGTGGTGATGGCGAGTAGTTTAACCCAGGGGTTTTCAAACTGTATGCCACGGTGCTCTGGTGCTCCGCCAACCTTTGCCAGGGGAGGGGGCGCCCCTCCACTGTGTGGCATTTGTATCGCGACAAATATTTTTTTGAAGTATTTTGTTTAACCACTCTCGGGAGCCGTAGATAAGCGTTGATTAGGGTAAGGGGCGCCGCGAGTGGAAAAGATTTGAGAACTCCTGGTTTAACCTATTGCTGGGAGCCAATGAGCCAATTGGCAATTATTGGCTGAACGTCCCGCTGTTGTGAAATGAAGTATGGTCAGTAGTGGGTAATAATTCCACTTCGACACCTATCTTAAAAGCCCGCATTCTTACTTCACAAGATGAAAAAAATTCCATAAAATCCCAAGATTAGGTCATTTTGACTCCCATTAAATTTATACATATTTTAAAGCTAAAAAAACGACTAATAAACAAAATAAGCTGTTAGCATTTTACTTTATAAGGTAATCTACAACCACTACAAAAATTTAATTTCTTCAATATTTATAATCAATTAAAAATTTCAATCAACTAAGTTTACTAAAAAAATTATAAAAATTTTGATTTCCTCTCATTTTTAATGAGATTTTGAATATGTTTTTATATTCATTTCTTAATAATAAAAATATTATAGGCCTTACTTTTTTACCGAAATGGTGTCGATAAACGATTAAAAATGAAGCAACATTATTTTCATATTTTCAGGACTTATATGTTAAAAACCCGGTTCAAAATTTTCGGAAATTTATAAAGCAGAGGAGAAATGAAAAAAGAAACGC
The DNA here is from genome assembly GCF_987345545.1 of Pholcus phalangioides. Classification (NCBI taxonomy): domain Eukaryota; kingdom Metazoa; phylum Arthropoda; class Arachnida; order Araneae; family Pholcidae; genus Pholcus; species Pholcus phalangioides. The sequence continues at coordinate 62,692,382 of NW_028301608.1, read as the reverse complement.
ACAAGAAGATCATACAGAAAAATCCTAGAATCTTGGTTGACAAGGGGTAACGTGGTTACCCGTACTGACAACATACAATGAAGCTAAAACTAAAAGTCATTAGGGAAATTATTATTGCTATATTAAATGCGTGAAAATAAAAAAAAACAGGACATGTATGAAAGAAAAAATATACACATATGTGAACGGCAAATCAAAAAAGTACACATACTGAGTATAAAAAATAGAGGTGGCGGACGGGTAATTATTTGTAAAAAAAATAAGCAAATCGCTTCAGTGAAACACAATCAAAATTTATAAATTTATGTCTGAGTGTTAAAATAAGTTTCAATATTTGGTATGTTAGCAATGTATTGTTGAAGTCGTCGTTTAAAAGTAGGAAACGGTGTTATTTTTTGCAATTTATTGCTTCATTAATTTTTTTTCAAAGGAAATTATGAATAAAAGTGCTCAGAGGTATATTAGTACTTTAAATTGAAAACTTGGGAAATAAACAAAAATTTATATCCATAATCCGAAAGATTCTCCTAATCCTGAATCACCTAGGTCCCGAGGATTCCGGATTTGAGAGGTCCTACCGTATTTCAAACTAACTTCGCTTCTAATTCTAACGAAATTGAAAACGATGGATTCTCTTTTGATTATTGCAAAAAATTTTACAATAGTAATCGTGAGAAAGTTATAAACAAGGAAAAAAATTTTTTTTTTCTTTTTCTGTGTTTGCTTGGGAGTATCTGTCTGGAGATTTGTGTCAGCGTTTTCTTCTTTTATAAACCAAACTCGAGTGTGTTTACTCGAAACATGCTCTCAACTTTGTTCCAGACTGTCATCACTTTTATCAAAATCTACACGAGTGGCTCATATATTTTATGTTTTGATTTTTCTTGCGATTTTATCTCTATTCTTCCAGGATGAATAAGATTACTGCTCATTTGCTCATTTTTGAGGGGACGGAAAGTTACATGACCTATGACCTCAAGTACTCGTGTCGAACCCGACCGTGACAGACACCCATATGTCTGAGAAAATCAATCTCATCGGACAATATGATTACATTTTCTTCCCCTGTCAGCGCCGTCTTAAGAGCATCATGGGCACTCGGGATCAATTGATTTTTCTGGTGGGCCTCACCTGGAAAAAATCCTGGAAAGATCTCAAATTTCGTGAGGTCCTCTCTTCTGTTGAGGCTCTCGGGCTGTGCCCGGGTAGGCCCATGCGTTAAGACGGCACTGTTTCCTGTATATTACTGGTTTAATTGACTACTATTACTTGACCGTACAAGCACCTCGTAAACATTCCTCTGCGGAATTTCTAACGACAGTATATGGCCGAACGTGTTGTGTGAGTGTATGTATATGCATGGCTCTAACGTGTTCTATGTTGTCAGAGTTATGCTTGTTTTATGTTCTTTGTTGGTGCTGAAAGGTGTCTTCCATATTTTAAAATGCAGATGATATAGCTGGAATTTTTATATTATGCAAGCATCGTGTTGAAGGTCTACTATTACTACTTAACCGTACATGCACCTCGTACACTCTCGGAATTTCTAACGAATCGGCACATGCCGAAATGTGTGTTCTTAGTAAATGTGTGGCCTTAACGTATCTATGTTGTAGAGTTGCGCTTGTTTCGTGTTCATGCTGCCATCTGTCTCCCATTTACTGAAGTAAAGATGGAAATCTTGAATTTTCATGTTATGTCAGTATCGTGTTGAAGGTCTGTGTGTTCTCTGCAGAGAGACTTTTTAAATGGTAGACCGGCTCGCATTATTTCCTCGAAGTTGAAAAACCGCGGAAAACCAATTTCAGCCGACCACCACTGTGCGTCAACGGGGTTCAAACCTCGATATTCACGATGGGAGTACAGCAAGCCACCTACACGACCTCACAGCGGCATATTTATTGACTATTTAACCTCACATACACCTCGTATACATTCTTCTGTGAAATTTGATAGGGTATGCCTTCAGGTTTTGGAAATTATACCTACAGTGGGACATATATAGACTTGGTTGAAAAGGAGCAGAGAAAAGCTACGCATGCTCTTGTTGGCACACAAGGCTAGAGCTATAAAGAATTAGTTTCTTGAATATATGCCTGCATTAAAAGAACGCATTTGTAGGGGGGGGGGTATGATGGAAGTGTTTAAAAATTTCAACGAGATGGATAGGATGGGCCATCACTTATTAATACATCGTCAATCAACTGTTTCGACAAGGGAAAACCAGTTTAGTAAGGGACAATTCCAGGTTCTGGTGTCGCAGGGAGTTTTTCTCTAATAGGGTTGTTAATAAATGGAATAACTTACTTTTCCGGGGGGTCGTGAATTCTCTCATGATTTACACGGTGAAAAAAAAGTGCGATGAACATATTAGGGTAAATCGAGAAGCTTATCCATACTTGGATTTAAGACAATCATAACCTTTTTTTATGGTCAGTGCAGTATATGGTACCAATTATTAGTTTTTTTCTTTCGTGAAATATGCTTTTATATCAGGTTGCTGTATTTTAGTTGTATTTGACATCCATATTTTTATGGGCATGAAAAATATTGTAAAAGAGATTTATCGTAGTAAAAGATATCGTTGTATAGAGAGGAATTTAATATTAAACTATGGCAATTCCAAACAAAATATTGTTGTAGGGGGATTTGTCGTACAGAGTATCGTTTTAGCGACGTGGTTCACTGTATTATAGTACAGCACAGTAAAAGTTATGGCGTTCACGAGGAGGAGACTGACCCGGAAATCGGCTTTATAATTTAAAAAGAAAAAAAATTGCACTATAAATTTACTAGAAAAATCTACGTAAGGAGCCCGCTAGAAGTCTTAGATTAACTATAATCAAATATCTTGGCCCAGGAGCCCTTCTTAAGAATTTGAGGCTATGATTACGGCAAGTTGTATAGTACAGCACTATTTATATTTTATAAGTGCATAAATTACCGAAAATGTTTTTGTAAAATACACGGATATTGGGGGATGATGTTTTATATAGTTTTAATGATTTAGATAGTGATTCCCAACGTGGGCGTTGATGCCCCCTTGGGGGTTATCGAAAGTTCCAAAAGGCGGTAGAAGCTACGGGTATAGCATAGGATCCTATGGGTTAGATTGCGTTGGGGGCGATGGGAGAAAAACATTTCTGAAGAAGGGGGCGATGGGATAAAAAGGTTTGGAAACTGTGATTTAGACTTTTTATCTGATTTACTTGCTACACTTTTACCGTCTTAATACTGTCTCTTTCCTGATCACTTATGACTCCATCTGTTGTGATTGATATGCAATTTTTAAATTCTCAAAAAACAATTTCTTGCTAAATGTTTATCAAAAATTTATAAATTACAATTTCATTCAAAGCCTTCAAAATTGAAGGAAATGTTTCAATTAAATTCGTGTGGTAGGGAAAAAATAAAATAATTTTTTCATAGTGTTTAGTGTTATCATTTGATATCGATCAAAAATTACTGAAAATTTCTTAGCAACCGATATTTGCGATAATTTAAGTGATTTATATACACTGTTTCCTTTATTTACCTGCTCCAAAATGTTCAATACTACTTTTTTATGACGATCAATGGCCCAATTCATTGCCATTAATGTAATTTTTCAAATTCACAAAAAAAACCAAAAAAAAACATTCTTTTGCCCAATATGCTCTAGTTAAATTTCTAAATAAAAATTCTACTCAAAGCCTTAACGTTAAAAAGAATATTTCAGTTAAATTCAAATAACATTAATAATTGAAATTTTAACCACACAATTTAATATCGACCAATTACTTACCCTCTGTATAGTCAACGGCATTCCTATGTCCGATCCACCAGCCATCCGGAATCCCCAAGGCGTGCACTGTCCATCTCTTAGGAGATCGACTGTAATCATTTTCCTGGACATTTCGGATCCGGGTTATTATTATTATTATTTTTGTAATGTGCAACTACTAACTACATCAAATCGGCATAATATCCAGGGCTAAATTATAAAAAAAATTAAAAAAAAAAAAGTCTATTGAACTGTGTAATAATTTTCTGTTTTTTTCTCAATGTTTGTTATGGTTTCCAAAAGCAACACAAACTTATGGAACAGAAAAGGAAACACACGGGGTTTATGACGGAGTTATTTCTTAGCAGATGATGGCGGTGGTTGTTTAACGTGTTGTTTGTGTGTATGCAATGATCTTATTCTTCAAAGACTTCTTCTTCTTGAGCTTCTTTCTTACTTCCTGCCACGAGTTTTTTTCTTTTCTCCTCCTTCCGTTTCTTGGCGATCCTCGGCAATAGCTTTTTTATTTCTTCGACGGATTTTTGGTGTATTTTGTCTCAGCGACTTCCCTATAGGCTTAAACAAAAAAATTAAAGCACCCTAGCAACTCAAGGTCGAAGAGACACAGGCACCTTGTGCTCGTCTTCTTCGATTTCTCAGTTGGAACTTTTTTTCTTTTAAATCTTTTCTCCCGCAGTTGCTCAAGAAAGACGCTAAAAGTAATGAGTGCCAAATTTCTTTTCTCATTCGAGACATTCCAGCCGAAAGAAAAGAATATCTTCTGAGGGAATGTACACTTTTTTCTTTTTTACCCCTAAAGCAGCGAGGTAATAGAGGAATGATGAAGATTGACTTTTATTTATTTGTTCCCTCTCGCCTTTTATTTTTCATATTATTGTTCGAAGACAGCGTTATGATGTACTTATACCCAGATATTTAGCATTGCTCGAATGTATCGTAAACAAACACTTTCATTTTCGCCAATTAGTCTGGAGACTAGACCACGAGTTCTCATTGACGCCGTCTGTCCTGTACGCGGAGTAGGGCAAAGATTAAAAAGAGATTGGAAGCTGCCGTCTATATACGTCAAAAACTCTTACTAAAATTATTATTATTATTTTCTCAATCTCTGTGTACACTGGAACGGTTTTTTAATGTAATTAGATATTTAATGATACGATTATTTAGGATAAGAAATCATGGCGGGAAGTATACAAGGTGATTTCATAATTCCCTTGCTGCCTTTTACTGGCGAATCGTTGGTCTTAGAGGCATACCTCCTATTATGAAAAGCATCCAAATAAAGTATAGACCTCAGATACGTCATTTATGTAGCAAGGGGTTGTAGGCAGTTAATAAAATAGAAAAGTTGACTTTTTATACGGACACCCTGTCCTAAAAAAATCCAATTAGAAAGTTATTGTCCTATCTCTTCTCAGGTAAATAATAAAAAAAGTTACGCGTTTCTAATCAATATTCGATAAGATATATTATTTGAAAAATTGGAGAAAGGTTGGAAAAGAACAGCATAAACGAGGGAAAGAAGCATTGACCGTTAGTTTTTATGTTGGTCTTTCCCAACATTTCTCTGGTATTGAGTTCAAATATCTCAACGAATATTGCACTAAGAAACGTGGATTTTTTTGTTGTTGTCGGCCCGGAAATAATTTCGCCCGGGATAATTTTTTTAGAAATTAATTTTGAAAAATATTTATTTTTATTCCAAATTTTCCACTTCGTAGGAAGATACGGTACATCATTTAAAATTATTAGAGATGCGTTCGAGAAGTTTTGCAATATCTTAGACTTTTACTTTACATTTTTTTTAACGAGGTCGCACTAAATGTGATGAACCACACTGTAAATTTCACACTGTGAAATACTGAGCTCGATAGATAATTTCTACTAATGCTAATCGTAGGATTTGCTTGTATAGCCGGACATGAGGTCTCTAGTTTGGCCCAGCTAAATTTTGCTGGTCTTTGAGGTTCTCGCAACAAGAGCGAAATTTCTTGAACCAAAATCTGATTGCTGTGCTGCTCTAAAACTACATCACCTTTGTTTTATACGTGTAAAAAAAATCATCCTTTAATGAATGCAACTGACTGTGTTACTAGTGACGCTTTAACCCATTTTTGACCGCTTCTCCAATTCATGACCAACTTACACAATGTTTTTGTACATGACAACTGGGTGAGTACCTTAATAACATATTTGAGAAGTTTAAAAAAATTGGATATTAATTTAGCTTGTTTTTCTTTGTAATTAATGTTCAGTTTTCAACTTATTAACTTTTTAACTAACATAAGTTGATCAACTTAATTTAACTAAAGTAATTAGTAATCATGATTTTGGAAAACCTCATATATCATGTGACAAAACTAGTTTTTCTATTTATAAAAAATTTATTTCTGTTCATGTTCATAGAAAAAATTCCAGATCGGAAATCAGAATAAACTTAACAAAAAATTCCATTTTTGAAAAAATCATAAAAAGTTTAATCTCTTTGTAAACAAATTTAAAAAAATACTGTGGCACACATCAGACCATTTAACTACCGAAAATGCTAACTTCGTGCAAAAATTTGTACGGAAATTAATTGAAAAAAAAATTAAACGTCAGTCAAAAATGAGTTAACTCATGTGTCCACCCGGGCACGGCCCGTTGGCCTCAAGAGGAGGGGCTCACAAAAATGACATCTGAAAATTTTCGAAAGTATGTAACTTTGCCAGATAGGGCCTCGGAAAATCCCCCAGCCCGAGGGGCCCCATGATACTCTTAATACTGCCTTGCATATTACAGATAATTCACCCACTTTTACCAGCATTGACAAGATATCTCTCCTTCTAAAAAGCCTTTTATTTCAGCAATGACAAGCCAGATATTTTGTAAAGATGATATCTGAATGAAACACATTTTTCACACACTTTTCCTACTTCATAAAAAAAGAAGAAAAGATATGACATTTTACAGAGGGTTCAGTGATTTCTACTATGCCGGTTAAAGGGTTATAAACTTTCTTTCCTCTCTCTCTCTCCACCATCGCGAAACTTTATAGCAGTGGTCTTCAACCTTTTCCTAGTCACGAGCACTGTCTGTACCCATCATCAAATGAAGAGCACCCTTACAACAAGTCTGACATAGCAATGCATGAAATCAGGATGATTTCAATCCTTCAATACAATTTGTACAAGATGCTTACTTGGGAAGCTGATCAAGTGCCCGCCACCACGAAATCGGACACGAGAATTGAGCGCTCTGGGTGCTTAAGATAGCTCCGTGGTGCTCGCGAGCAACTGGTTGAAGATGCCTGCTTCATAGCAATCCTATCAACTTTCTCTCTCTGAAGTTGCTTTTTCTTTCTATCCTTTCTTCCTATACTCCTGTTAATAATTTTTTCTTCTTCCACATGTAATGCATATTTCCACTATATGCATGTAAGAGCGGAAGAGAGCACGTAGGGTGAGGGTGAAAAGAGGATTCCGAAAAAAAAATTATCTTATTTACTATATCTACATTACACTTTTTCCTATCTTTTTTTTCTAACGGTGGTTAGGTTAAGACGAGGTTACCAGATTAATCACGATTCGTCAAATGAAGACAATCCAAATTTGTTGCCAAAATATTGTACGTCAAGTGGTTAAAAACACAGTTAAGATCATGATATGAAGTCCTCAAACTTTTAAAAAATGAAAAAAGGAGAAATAAACTGGCCAGATGACTGGCTAATACTCTTTTTGTATCATGCTTCAAGTTTTGTTTGTCTTGTATTCGATTCATGTGTTTGAGCTAAAGTTAGTACTGTATTCAAAGTTTAATAAAATGAAATAAAAATAATGACAGCCACGTCTTGAAACTCACACGTTTCTATTTTGTATTCGTAAAAAGGAACACAGACTCTCTGTAAATTAATGGGAGTGCATGATACAGTTTTACAAATGAGAAAAATAGAGGCTAACTAGCGACGAACGAAATACAATTCTTCGCCAAAATTTTCTTGGAATAATATCTACCATTCACATCTCAGACTATCCAATATAACAACCACGTAGATTGACGAGGGCGAAACACATGGAGAGGGTGTATCAACTAATCACTGCCATCTACACGCTCGTAATTTCAGATACGCTTCTTCAAAAGGGAGACAAACAAAATTGTGAAAGTCGTGCCAAAATTATCCAACGAAAAAAAATTATGAATGTAATAGAAAAATTTAGCTATGGCAACAACTGTTGCTGGCAGAGACGAAATATTCGTTCTATCGAGAGCGACATCTTTGAAAAAACTTAACAGGTCCAAAATTCTTGAGAAACATATATAGATCTGAAAGGTTTAGGACCGGTTGTTGTTTTATGATTAGTTGACATCCAATTATCATTGTATTACTGATTATTTATTACTTGGGTTGGTAACATTTTTGCTGGCCAATATATCAAGATCGTATAAACTACGCGTCACTCGCAAAAATCTTAATACTTTGTATTAAATACACGTTCCGTTTTTACGGAATAGAGCGTCTTTATTTGAGATTTGGTTGAAATTTTGCGAAAATTTGCCAGGTAAGGACCTCAGAAAGCATTTTTTCCAGCATGGCCCAGGTCTTTGATCACCTGCTTGAATCTCTTCGTTGAGATAGAGTGGCAGGCCATGTTCTGGTTAGGAGGGGGTAGGGCCTCAGAAAAATCACTTGGCCCGAAAACCCATAATGCTCTTAAGATGGCCCTGACCGAGCTTTCATCTTCTTCGCGTCTTGGTTTAATAAATAAAAAAAAACGTCATTTTTTCCCCCCTAATTTTTTTTTCATTCTCTTTTTATAAACTAAATTTTGATTACCACAACCTCCAGCAGTGCTCACAGATGTGCATATGCATTTTCCATTTGTTTGTATATCAAATTAATGTAAATTCAGAACATCTGAAATGATTGTGATATCACAGTTTATATGTATTTACATCTTTGCCACATTAACAAAAAAACAGCATTTTATTCAATTCAAAAAAAGAAAAAAAGTTCAAAGGCAGGGTATACGAAAACACTCGTAATATTTCATCAGAATCAATTGATACTTTTGTTTCCGAGCACGTTTTTAATTACTCCAAAGTTTTTTTTAAAAATAAACTCTAAGAATAAGCTTTTATAAATTTTTTAATAAAAGAAAATTAACGAATTTTAAAGCAAATTGAGTTGAAGAGCTATATCACCCTCCTGATTTCGCGGACAAAGAGGATTCAGATTACTTTTTTCTTTCTGCGGAAGATGTCAGCACCATGTAGTCATAAACTTTTTTTTTTGTTAATGCAGAGCAGTTGCGAAATTGAATTCGTTTGAAACCTTGTAAAACAAGCTTTAAGAAAGTTCTTTTACATAACTTGAAACATGCAAACAATAATCGTATCGGTTACAAGAGAATGTAACCAATAGACTTATTGGTTGTATTTTTTTTTTCAAGTTTTTTAAAAGATCTTTTGTCAAATTTTTATAGTGTAACCTGTTTTACAGAGCTAATCAATATTACATTAGCTTTATAAGAAGTAGTTTTTTCCCCTGAATCTCTCATTCAAACTGGGTGGAAAAGATTCGAAAACTGCTACCGTCACTACTTAACTGTACATGCACCTCGTACAATTCCTCTACGGAATTTCTAACGAATCGATGAATCGATACGGGGGGGGGGGGGACTCTTCCGTGTTCCTTCTGGTGCTGCCATCTGTCTTCTACATTTTGAAGTAAGTACGTAAACCTTCATGTTATGTTGGTATCGTGTTGAAGATCTGTCTGCTCTATGCAGAGAGACTTTTTTAAATGGAAGACCGGCTCACACACACACATTTACGTCTCGCAACGGAAAACCGCAGAAAACCAATGTCAACCTCACCACTGTGCGTCAGTGGGGTTCGAACCTGGATCCTCACGATGACAGCACGATCCAGCACACGACGCCCACACAGCTACAGATTCGAAAACTGCGAAATGTGGATGAATGCTCATGCTCTCTTGGCGACAACTTATTTACCTCTGTTAATCCTAAATACGACACATTGTAATTGCTACCTAAAAAATTTTGTTCGCAAAGCTGCTTAAAATAAAAAATGGGGTTATAGTGAAGGATTATTGTGAATGTACAGTCTCTCCCCAGGGGGCGTTAACGCCCACGTTGGGAATAACTAATTTATACCATCTCAACAGGCAGCCCAATTATAGAGATGCACAAGAGAAAGAGAAATACAATAAAATACAAATAAACTGTACATGTACATACATAAGCGGAATAGTGATTGTTGTATCGAGAGGAGTTCAACATTATAGACTAGGAAATTTCAAATAATATTTAAAGAAAGAAGGATCTGCAAAAGGATCTATCCGTATATGGGGTATCGTAATGGGTGAAGAGCTCGTCTCTCGAAGGAAGAGCGCGCCATCCCCCGTTCCTCCGTCAAAGGTGACCCGACTGATCTAACTCATATGTGTAGATAGATAGATAGAACCGCTCACAACCGCATATGTGTATATTGTATATGACTTGCCTTAATCATCATCATCACAATGCCATGGTGCCCCCAACCCACTCCAGCAATCATCATCGTGCCTCTCCTTAGTCAAAGGTGGACCAGACTGATCTATTGTTATGCGTAATATAATGTATATTTAATACAACTAAAATAATTATACTTATGATTTGATTATTTTCTACGATTACTGCATGCATGCTGCCATCTGTTGACTGTTGGTGAAAGTTTTGGAATTGATTACTCTATCTTATACAATTTTGCAACGAAAACGTGCTGACATCTGCCAGCGGAAAAGTAAACTTCTATAGTATCAAAATTAAAGGTTATAAAGGTTAGCTGTTTTACTGGAATTTTCTTTGTAATCGTCGGTTTCTATGGGGATTATTTCGGTTGACTTCAGCCCTGTACCAGGATGATTCTTATCATTTTTTGTTTTTTCACACTGTTAATTCACCATAGAGGGGACCCCCACCAATGATCACAGCAGGATGTGGGGGGGGGGGGGTTATGAGAAAACTGGAATACTATGAAACTCTTATACATATGATGGGCATATAATCTGTTTTATCCGGAACGGTTCTGCATTTACCATTTATTTTTGGGCTCCTTAAATAAAAATTTCCCGTTTCTTCCCTGTATTTTTAACAAATCCTACTTGAATTTCTATTCTTCACTGAAATCAGGTTTAAAATTATTTTTTTCAACGTATAAATTATATTATAAATATGAGTATTCATCATCTCACATTTCTGTCTCTCTCACACACACACACGCACACGCACGCACGCACACACACATTCTTGTAACGCGTTTTCCTTCTCACTAGAATTTATTGAAATCCACTGCAATTTCCTGTAGTGCTTTCGTGTCTTGATATTGACGATTTTTCTGTGATTTTAGCATTGATTGGCAATTTTGATTTCTTTCGCCATCGTTTTTAGTGACAACTAGCAATTTGCAGACCGGATTTTCGCAAACAGGCATGAATGGAAGAGATTATTTGCGAACCGTTGAAAAAAAATATTAGGAGGTAAAAGTTTCGTCTAAAACGTTATGAATTTTATACCTTGCTATATTATAAATGCGCGAAAGTTTAAGTTTTGGATTTCTCTTGCTACCACCTATTAAATAAAAATTAAGGCTATGTTTTATAATTTTCAAAATAAAATGGTTGTTGGTTTTACACCGATGTTGATATTTTCGGGCATAAAATTTTCACCGTCGTGCAGCATAAAAACAAAAAATATATATATAATTTTATACCATATGTTGTTTGTCTTCATGCTGCATCGGTTTAAAACCAACAATAATTTTTTTTTTAAATTATAACTGATAGTTTTATTTTTACGCAATAGGTGGCAGCAGATCTCAAAACGCCTTAGAAAGGAAACGACGAAATAAATTGAATTCTGTTATTCTGATATAGGCGGCAGCAGGAATCATGTCATCCAAGCAATATTTATACGGTTAGGGTTTCCTTTAGGACAGTGGTTCCCAACCTTTTTCAGTCCGCGTACCCCCAATCCCGAATCCTCCGGACTTCCCCCCCCCCCACCTAATCTGTTTCACCCATTACAGTTTTCGGAAAACGTAAAAAAAAAGGTACATGTTGAATTAAATTAAATGGTCCATTTTCTTTTCATTATTTAGCTTTTTTTATTTTTCAAGTAAGCAAACTAACTAACACAAAGATTGGGAAAAAATTAATGTGATGTTTGGGACTGTATTGAATTACAAAGTTTTGGAAAATTAAGCTCAAAAGAGGATAAATACAAACTCAAAGCCGGAGCTGCGTTCAATTTGCTTCTATATTTATTTTTCATGTAAAAGGTATATGAAGAAAACGACCGTTCAACAAACAGCAACAAAAACATTATGGCTTTCCTAGAAAGTTCAACGTATTCGTCACCGCGGCAAGCCCAAAAACTGACTAAGTTCACCATCCCGTCATTGAAGAGGATGTTCAGAGGGGTATCTGATGCGAGCTCTAGCAATTTATCCTTTTCTGGAATCGACAATCAAAAGCCGGTTCAAAATAGTCTTCTTTGAAAGGATTAGATGTCCACCGATCACCCATTTCCGGCTCTGAAAAATATTTTTCAAACGAGGATTTTAATCCGTCCAAGTGGCCGACTGTTAAATTTAGCTCGGCTTGTCACAACAAATCGTGAAGTGTTTTAAACACTTCCTAAAAAAAGGGCTACCTCGTTCCGAAGTTCGAACAGCAACATCAGGACTTAACCCCGAGACAGCCACGTAACTTCCGTGTACAAAAAGCAAAGCGTTGTGAAGGATGTCCATGTCTTCCCACAACCAGGGCCGTCTTAAGAGCATCATGGGCCCTCGGGCCAAGTGGTTTTTCTGAGACCCTACCAGGTACAATCTGGAAAATTTCAACCAGATCTCATTTTTGTGAGGCCCTTCTTCTCTTGAGGCCCCCGGGCCGTGCGTTAAGACGGGACTGCCCACAACAATTCAAACAGCCTGTATTTGATAGGATTCACCTTGACAAAGTTGAAAACCTTGATCGCTCACATCAAGAACGTTTCGCAAATTTGCAGGCAACGGTTTCGTTGCAGGGCCGTGAATATATCAGTGAGTCCATTTCGTTTTGGGGGCGACTTCTGCCACGCGTGCACGACGGCCTGAGTAGCAGCAACCTTCCGTGGATTTTCCTCCATCTGTTGTGAGCCCAATGCATTTTGACCATTGAATTCTTTTTCAACGAAATAATGATTAATTGCTTCAAATAAGTCTTTAACAGTCGTACGACCCCTTCAATGGGTGACAAATAAAAAGATTTACTTCGAATTCTCTTTCAAGTGCTTAGCAATTACAAGTAGCACAGAATATTGCGCAAAACGCCGATACTTTCGTCGACTTGGATAGACACAACCTTTGACATGACTTATGACTGTGCTCTGACATGTCCTGTATTCTTCGAGACACCGTATTATTTGACAGAGGTATCAAACTCATTATAAGAGCACTTTCCCCTGCAAACATGCATCTGACATCATATTTTTACCAATAGTGTGATTTTTTTTCTCTTCTCGCAATACGATAGCTAATGTAGTAGGAGGTTTCGGTAGCTTTGGTAGAATCACTTTTGGAAGATTCAAAATATGAGAAAAGTTGACGCGGAAAATTGTGGGAATAACACGCACACGCCTGAATACAAACGTCCACAACAAAAGTTAAACACAACACGAATTAATTCTTCGCTTTTATGCACAGCCAGGCATGTGCCAACAATCAAATCTAAAACACCGAAGAAAAGTGAGTCGAAAGGATGGAGTTCGAATCCCGATCATAGTTTGGGCGGGAGGAGGGAAGGCCGAATCTTCCAGCGGGCAAAACCCCTCTGTTATAGAAGATTTTATTGATAGGGAAGGCCAATATATTACAACTCGCAATATTAGTAAAAACTTCTACCTACTTTTAAAAATTCTTTTTAATGTTTTTTAATTATTTTGTTCTTTTTTAGATGGATGACCGCCATTACCATTTTCTTTTCGCGTACCCCCTAACGGCCTCTCGCGTACCCCCGGTTGGGAACCGCTGCTTTAGGAGGACATATCCATCTTTTTTATGTCATTTCAAGCGTCCTCCTACGTTTCGGAAAATTCACCTTTTTGTCCTTTTCATATGTTTCCGGAATTATTTTAAGTTTTTTCTGGAGAGAAATTTTTCTTCTTTTTTTTTCCACTTTGAAACATATATTTCTTCATTGATACGAGTGTTTTTGTGTTTTTTTTCCACGCATTCACAAATAGCCGTCAAAATTCCCACAATTTTTTCTGTTTCTGCTTTTTTTTAGTGGTTCAGTTTCAGAATTGGGAAAAATTGGTGCTGTGGCCAGTTTTATTGATCGGATTAGTAGCGTTATCTATTGGGAAGTTTTGATAAGTGATGTCACTAAGGGTGCGTGAGCAGGCGTCCTCATTTCTCAGTCTTGAATATGGTAATCCTATTTGTGTACTTTTATTTCTTTCATAAAAAAGTTATTAGTACAGGAAAGAGAATGGAATTCAAACTTTCATTATATAATATATGTTAAAGGTAATATAATATATGTTTTGACTCGCATTAAAAATATTGTAAAAAAAAACCAATTCATCCATGCTTTCTTGAATTACCAAGAAAGGTGAAAACATAACTAATGAATTCTTGAAAATAATGACTTTATTGAGTCTTCGTTTGGCGGAGAAAATCTGGGAGAAATAATTGTTCCGAAAGAGCATTTTTCGGGACAGTGGTATTTATTGATCGAAAACCGGGACGTCTAATCATCCTTTCTTAAATGCATCCTATTACTATTTTTACCAAATAAGTTAAATGTACTGAAGAGTTAAAATTAACCGAGAAATTTTATAGAAAGACCCGCAAAAAATCCTGGCCTGAGTACCCGCTAAAGATTCTAGCTCGATTGTGGTATATATGAGAATTCATGACCACACTGTGCTGCTAAATATTAGGACCGTAAAATATAGATCAAAATACGTTGACAACACATTTGTGTCATTGGCTGCCAAAGAAAGCATTTTAGTGGAATTTTACACGTGTATAAGAACATATATTTGCATTATCGTGGATGAAACATTAAAAAACGAAGTGCTTAAATTTTTGTTTTTCTTGTATTACCGCGTCGGGCAAATGGTCTTGAAAATACATGCCCGGTCAAATTTTCTACGTCCCTGATACATGTCGGGGATTTGCCCAGCCCTGCTACTCGGGAAAAGTTGTTTTTTATCCTAAACCTGCATATACATAATTCGTAACAGCAAACATAGGTTCATTTGCAATAATATGCTTACAATATGCTAAAGTAATAATATGCTAATTTTTTTCCTTTAATGTAAAATACTTGTAAGCCCCAGGGACACCAAATTGCTGCTCGCGAGGGGTTAATGGTGTTCTTGTGGTAGGATGTGATTTGTTTTAGTACATTGAGAAGATAGATGTCCCCCCCCCCCCCGTATGGGTCGGGATAAGTTATGATATTAAAAATAACTCTTATAGCAATGATAATTTACCAGATACTATGAGTAAGTTTGAAAGCAATGCTTTTCAAACGAATAGAATTTCCCGGACTCTACCGATCATCGGCCGATTCATAATCAGTCTTCAGCAGATGGCTCTTCTCAACATAGCGTCCGTTTTCAACCCCGTTCAAGGTTGGTTTTATGTTTTTAAATGTATATTTTTTTTACGTACGTCATCATCGTCGACGATAATAGACGAGAAACAGAAAAGCCGAAGAAGAAGAGGAAACACCCACGATTTGAAACTGAGTCGCATGTGACGCAACATGGCGCATGCTCTCAAATAAATAGCACAGTAGAACTTTTTCCTCGAGAGCTGAGATGAAGAATCTTTTTCTTAACATTTTTCCCGCAGAGTTTTATTTCTGGACTTGAGTTCTGAAGAAGTAAAAAAAAAAGGCAGAAATATATTCCGGAGCAGAAGCATGGCGGTCTCTTCTCCAATAAGAAAATATTACACCTACCTTAAAGTGTATGATTCATCTTCACAAATCCTTTTTTCTTGATTACATTGATTGATTGATTAGTGGAATCACAAGTGTAGAAATATCAGGACTGGATGTTGCTAGAACGTCCCGTATTTTGAAGAAACGTCGGTTGCATCCACCGGGATTCTAACCCAATATCCCCTTGCTATCCAGGCAAAATAAGTCGCTCTTCTAAACTAAAGATAATTTACCTACTAATTTGTTTTTGAGAAAGTATGAAAATATTAGGGTTATTAACAGGGCTGGACAAATCTCTAAAAATTTACATGCCCCTTAAAATAATACAGCGGGTTGTGTATAGGGGGTGCCTGGGCCCCCAGGGGTTCACGGACCCATTGTATAATTATAAAAAAAAAATTTTATATAAATATATATTATCGTATATAAATCACTGAAGAGGAAAAAATTAATTAGATTAACACACAAAAGCATCGCTACAACGTTTGTACACTGCAGCAGTAATATTGCAATAGCAGTAAACGACAGGTTTTCTGCGGTTTTCCAACTTCGATTCGTGAAGGTGAACCAGTCTCCCATTAGAAAAGACTCTCCGCAGACAGCAGGCAGACCTGCATGATACTTACATAATATGATAATTCAAGCAGTTACCAGCTTCACTTCCAAATATGGAAGACAAATGGCTGTATCTCAGTGAGAACAAGAAACATTTTTGGCGTCATTGTGAACGTCTTCATAAGTTTTCGAAATTTCTTCATTTTGTCCTGATTTTTCGGGGTCCCGGACTGGAGAAACCGCGAGACACCTAGGTTCTGTCGCAAGAAGCAACGTAAGCTCTTCGGTACCCCCGTCCAGGGCATCTCCGGCAAAACCATTATTTATTGATACTTCAAAGATTACATATAGTGAAAGGAAATTAAAAATTATGTAAAAAGAAGAATCAAATTAATCAAGTTAAAGTCAAAGTGCAACGGGCACCAATCTAATAACTCTACTAGGAAAGAGTCAAACCCATACGTGTTTCTGTTCTAAAATGGGTCCACCGTGAATAAAAATTCTCAAACTTCTGCATGAACGCATGAACGTCCATGTTTAAACGCATATCCAGTATTGCAGTTGGCGGGATGATTCGAGGCAAAATTCTCTCCTTTGCGAAACAATTTTAAGTGCCTTTCCAGTGTATAAGCCGCACTAGAATAACGCCCCGGGAAATCCACAGATTTTCGCATGCATAATCCTTAATATTGTGCATGTCTATTTGGCTATTTAACACTATCTAACGCTGGCTATTTAGTCTTTAAAGCTCGAACCGGTGGACTTATATTCCCTTTACAGACAAAAAATTTCTTTTTTCTCAGATTTTTCTACTTTTTTTTACTTATCCCGGATTCGATACCCGCTTCTACGGGGCACCCAGAGCAGTCACACAGCCCCGGAGCCACCCTTGGCAGTAGGTGATTGAAATTCAAAAACAGGAAAAATCTTCACGATGTCACAATGCCCTGTTAGTCTTTACCGTCTTGGCCTATTCATCTAGAAACTTTTCCGATGATAAGATGCTTGTTTACCACCATGAAAATTTCCGTCAGATCCACGGAGTCGATCCTGGGGAAAGAACATTGATAACAAGTTCTTTCTCGTTGAACTTCGGATGACTACCGATAGATGGTGCCTTCATTTCCGACCCAACTCTATCAGTAAAAAAATGCCATATGGCTATATGACCGGAGTTGGTGTGCGGTGAGGTAGTGGTGGCCTATTCATCGTGACGCTTTTGTTTTCAAACACATGAACTTGAGACTTGTCGTCCCTCTAAGTTATTATTTACAAACAGAATCTAGAAGGTTAACTTTTAATTATCAACTACTTGAATCGCGTACGTTCATGTTGAAACAGGGGTGCACAACCTCTATCCCACGAAATGTGTTCCGGTAGAAAAGTATCAATAAACTCAACACTATTCAGTACATATCTAGGTAGACCATACATCCTCGATAAAAATACGGGAAATCAAGATCTATACGGGACATCATCAACTATCGCCAAAAGGATTGTCATTTGTATGTGTGAAAAATCACCAATGGCGAAAAATGAAGCGCAACTGCTAATTACTTTTCAATTATATTATGATGTAATTCACGAAAAAATGTTTAGTTTGACTAATATGTATGGGTCGAACCTCAAATAACCGACACTCCCTCTTAGTAGCACACACCTCCGTTTAACGGCCACTCCCCTTTTGCAAACAAAGATTTTGGCCCCATTGTGCCCGTCATGAGAGGTTGGTAGTGATAATTAAAAAAACTACGCGATATATTAATCTGGTTTTTGAAGAGATCAGTTCATAGATGATGTTCCGCGAAGAGAGTGTAACTTATATTATCAATACAGATACGTAAGGTCGGTATTATCAGCAACTGACACGAAGTCCCTGTCGAATATTTTTTTCCAGAAAAGAAAACACAACTACCAACTTGCTGTGGAAACTGGAACAAACGCACGTAAATAGCTCTTCATACGAGCCGCAAGAAAAAGTACAAGAGCTCTGCTGTAAGTAAGTAAGCCTTGCCAAAAAGACACGTTCGGGAAGAAATCACCCCCGCTCTGACATCATAAACTGAACGTCTAGAAAAGTGAAGCACTAAAGCGTTTGTGTGTTTATTATCAATGAGTTTATTCTTTGAACCTGGCGCATATGACTCTAATAGTTTCGAAACTTTCTAGAAATCCTTGAGATTTTGGTCAATCCAGTATTTTGATGTATGTACCGACGCTAAATAATTATATAATCAAGGAAACAGATTTGTTTTGGATATTATGCCAAGGTGAGCTCGGAAAGAAAAGTCATCTGGTCACCGCCGGGACTCGAACCCAGGCCTGCTTGCAAACCAGGCAAGCACGCCACTATCTACACCACTGGAGACATGACCCTGTCTTCCTTATTTCACGCAGTGTGGCTGGAAGCGCTGCTGAAGTAGAGCATTAGTAGCTTCTCTTAACTTCAGCAAAGAGAAAAAGGGGGGGGGGTCTCTTCTCTTCTACTTCCTTCTTCTCTACGCTGAAGTAGAGGCAGCGCCTCAAGCTACAGTACTTGAAATAAGGAAGTCAGGGTCGCATCTCCAGTGATAACATTCTTGCCCGGTTTATAAGAGGGCCTGAGTTTTAATCCCGGTGAAGACCAGATGAATTTCTTTTCCGAGTTCACCTCGGTATAATATCCAGAAAATATCTGTTTCCTTGATATATTGGGCTGAGAATAGTGATATGATGTTGAAATGCATTAATCAACAATGTTTGCCCCCCCCCCCCCCCGGGAGGTAATGACAATATTTTAAGCAGAGCTAAACTTCAAATTTCAACAACTGATATTGTGAAAAACCATCATTAATAACACTGGACAACCAATTTTGACAAAGTTTCTCCGTCCGAAAACAAAAAAATCTCATTTCTTATGTCATTCGGTGTGCTGAACAAGAATTTTAGCCATAAAAAAACTGGACTGGCTACGGGAGGGGGGAGGGGGTCCCTAAAATTGCATATTTAATACGCATATACAGAGTGCCCCACAATCGGTTGACAGTTTTCAAAATGGGATAGCAGGAAAAAGGTTTCAGGTATTAGAGTTATTCTTGAGGAATATAACTGTGCAAAGTCAGGAATTTTAGCTACGCCATTCAAGTTGCAAGGGCCTACACAATTATTTAAACATTAAAAAAAAAAACTTTTTATATGTACATCCCGTGCTCAAATACATAAATAAGGAAAGTGGTTGCCCTGTCTTTCCGGATACCAACAAAGAAGTTTCCACGTTTCTAAGTCAAGGCCGTAGTGGGGGGGGGGACTACTTGGGGGGGGGTCTGGTTGAAAAGATAGCCAAATCTAGTGTTCTATCACTTTGGTTTCCCCCCCCCCCCCCCCCGAACGAAATTTCTGGAGACGGGTGTGTTCTAAGTGCAATGTTCATTGAGATATTTGAATTCAAAGCGTAGGAAAGTTGGGAAAGAACAACAACAACTAACGAACACGCACACACACAACACTTCTTTCCGATATTTATGCCGTTCTTTCTCAACTTTTCTCAATTTTGACAGATTCACATGATCTATGCAAATATTACACTTAGAAACGTGGAAATATTTTTGTTGGCATCGGGAAAGGCAAGAGCAATAACTTTCTAATTGGGCTTCCGAACAAAGGGTGTCCATATAAAAAAAGTTATTATTTTTTTACTTAAATAACTATACAATCTCTTGCAACATAGATGACGTACCTGAAATTCCTGACTTTGAACGTTTATATTCTGCAAGAACAACTTTAATACCTATCACTGTTTTTCTGCTACCGGAACATAAATAATTTCCTGCTATACATAACACAATACAATATATATAGAAAACAAAATAAATGGACAAAAAAAGCAACAACACACACAACAATACATATATAATAGAAAATTCACCAATACATAAAAGCCCAACAAAAATACAGAAACACAACAAAAATACATAGAAAGTCATACGCCCTTACAGCAGTGATTCTCAATCATTGGAAGCCTACAGCCCGGTTGATTTCTTTTTTGCGAGTGGAAGGCCCGGTCACATAGACACGACTAATGGGAAATGAATGGGTAAAAATGAAACGGCGAATCACTCACGGCCCGGTTTGACCGATGTCAGGGCCCGGTAATGGGCCGCGGCTCGGCGGTTGAGAAACGCTGTCTCAATAGTTCATTTATAGGCGTCTGACACGCACTTAGTCGTGCATTGCACAAAAAACAAGACATAAGGAGCATATCTTAAAACTTTCCAACAATAATTAATTAGCCAGTATCGAGGTTGGCCATTTTCCTTGGTAACATTGTTCTATGTTCCTTACCACTTTTCCACCATACGATAACGCTCTTAAAGAACTTTTTAACTGTTAACATGTTAAAATCTCCAGAACGAAAGCCGATAAGACTTTTTCATGATCATATTCGTGTTCAGCAGGTCAAAAACATTCGGAGTTGTTTATTTTCATGTGAACATCCATGTACTGTTGTCCGGTGTTAATAACGAACATTCCAAGTCAGCGGAAATTTTTTTCAGTCCCATAGGCGTCCTCTATCGAGAGGTTCTCCAGTAATGAGATGATTGCATAATATCTCAAACAACAAACTTGCAAAAGCATTTCAACGAAACATCAAAACACTCTTTACTTTTTTGGCAATAAATCTTAACACCGCCCCCCCCCTCGTGCATAAATGAAATCGTAATATCAGTGTGGGGGGGGGGACACATCTCTGGTTAGTGAAAAACGTCCTCCATTTTTATTATCCTGTTTACCTTTGATTATTTGGTTGCGTACAAGCGTTTACCCATCAAGTGAAGACTACAAATGTCCCGTTTTAAAATTATAATGATTAGGAGAAGACATACTACGGGGGTTGTTTGCAATGCAGTCTATCTCACTTTAGTGTTATATCTATATATATTTTTTTTTACCACAACGTGGATATTGACTATTATGCCTGCAGAAATTGGCAAAAAAAAAAAGACAGATGGGGAAAAAAGCCTCCTACTCTTGGAAAACTTCTCTGTTACGCACTGAGAGAAGAGAGATATTAGGTAAACGGGACACATACAGTCCAAAAATATCTATTGCTCCCCCTTCCCGTGAAAGAAATACTTACTCTTCTCTCTCTCTGTGTGTGTGTGTCTCTTGCTATCTATCTCTTTTACTACTTGGGCTGTGTCTGGTTCGTTCGCTACTGCCGTGCGGTGCTCTTACCAAGTGTATCGTATTATATAAGACACAAGAAAAGACATTTATTTCTGCGGAGCACGTGTGTGAGACATTCGAAACTGTCGATACTACGAGTACGAAACTCATTAGGTGATTTTAAAAGTAGATATAAACCTGGAACTTGATAATTTCTGATGGATAACTTCTACGACCCTAGGTATGTCTTAAATTTCACATGGATTATCGTGATCTAAAATTGAGTACAATAACGTAAAATGCTCTCAAGGAATTTCGTCTGTTTCAGAATAGCCTACCTTTTGTATTGTATGTAGTTCTGTGCATTTTAGTCAAGAATAACTAATTTTTTTTCCTTTTTTTTTTAGTATTTTACGTGAAATTGTTTATTTTTGTTTGCTTTATCAATACTATGAAATGTCAAGCCTAAATATCTCCATTTCTTGTTACAGCGAGGATTAAACCAGAGGTTACCAAACGGTTCACAGGGTCTCCCGGGGTTGCCTTGATTAATCATTGAAAGCGCCGCTACATGCCCCGTTATTTATCAGAAGCTTTAGCCTATGTTATGATTTAAGGATTAAAAAATTGGTAAAAATAGGTCATGAATAGGAAATGTTTGGGAACCACTGGATTATACAATAATAATTCTATTGAGTAAACCCCTGTTTAAATTAGAAAAAAAGTGTTTTTCTCTATAATTAACTTCAGATATTTTTAATATTTAGGCTTGTACAACATGTGCTCAAGGCGTCAAAATTGGAGGGCTCCGCAATATTGAAAAATTTTAATTCTGCAATAATTCTTCACCTGAACCCACGAAAGTAATATTAGCGCAACAAAATATGCAATACTGAACTTTTGCTAAAACTGTTTTAATGAACCACTAACCTATTAATTGAAAATATCTCGTTTACTCTCCCAGCATCAATCGCTATTCTGCACCTACTGCGTAACACTTGCGAATTACTGTTCTGTACCTAACTGATTTTTGAGTAAGGGGACGTAAAATATTTGGCCGGAGGCAGATTTATGGTTATGCTACTCTTCTTCCGTTGTAGTCTAGCTTTCTTGACCACATATGCATCCAAATCTTGTCATACCGAAGAAAAAGTCCGCTTAGCCCTCCTGTAAATACTCTTCTATATTCGGCTGCAGAGAGGCATAAGAGAGGAACATATATAAGATCTACGAACCAGAAACAGTCGAACGTTCGTGGAAACCTCAAGTCTACATTGCAGTTTCACCATTGAAGTAGGTGAATCTAAAAATGAAGTGGTCTATATAAATAAATGTAGGTACCTTGAAGAGAAGAACCTTTGGGCACCTACAATGATTTAGACAGTTTTATTTGTAACTCACTGATGCATCGTTAATGAACAGCTAGAAACTTATTTAAATCTAATACTAACTTGTATTGTATGTGCGTATCTGTATTTTATGTGAGATTACAATAAAACTCTTCTTAACGGTCACCTCTGTTTTACGGCCAAATAAAAATTTCCCGGCAAAAAGCCTATTAAAATAATGTAGTTCGAATCCCCTGTTTAACGGTCACCCTTAGAAACGGACGCCATTTTCATCATTCGTTCTATTGGACTAAAACCCTTATACGAACACCGATAGTTGCAATTTTGATTCGAATTATGATCACCAGACAACAGCAAAAGTTTTATTTGATCAATTTTTTTATACTGTATTTGACTACTTTTGAATGAAATTTTGGCTAAACGTTTGTTAATGTTTAGGAACTCTGATGTCCGTTTAGAATCTGAAATAACGGGTTGCTGGTTGTGTTCGCTCGCATATTTTACATTATCCCACGCTATTTAATAATGGCCAGCTCTAGTAAGCGTCGCTCTCTAGCACTAAGATTAAAAAATTGATGTCATCGAATCTAGTGAAAAACGTAAAATCGAAAAATTTTGTGTTTTTGCAAAGGGGCCATTCAAGTATTACGTAAGCAAATTTTTAGCCATTTTTGACCCCTTTACCCCCTTGTCAGCAAAATTTCGTTAGCAGCTTAGAATATTTCATACCTTCAAAAAGGGTGGTTGATGACGTAAGCAACCTTCAAACCCCTCCTCTCTCTTGTCATCAAAAGTCAGCAAATCCGAACCCCCCCCCCCCCAACTCGATGCTGACGCAATACTTGAATGACCCCAAATGAATTAAATGCATTGCTTAAATACATTTTCCTATAAACACAATGACGGGAAGTCATCGGATTCAGTCTCGTAGCCGAAAATACACGCTGATGGAGTTGGAATACTCAGCAAAGCAAACCAAAAGTCAATCAGTTTTGATAAAATTTCCCAAAAGAATTGAATTGATCAGTTTTCCCAAAAGATGTAAATTCAATATGTAAACTTTGTTTAATATTTCTTTTGTAATTTTAATTGCATGCCTCCGCAATATTTGTGCATTTTCATGACTTAAATGTAATTTAGTCTGCGTATAGGGGACTTGAGAAATTGATATTGGACAATAATCAAATATTGATGCTAAAGATTCTTTTCTTCTGTGTGTGTTTTTGTTTGAGGTTTAGTATTTTAAAATGGGCGGTAATGCAGGGGGAAAAATCTTAAATTTTATTCCTTTAATGTATATATTTTCCCTAAAATAAATATATGAACTATTGATGTAATTTTTTTTTTCCTTTTCTCTTCCATCTGTTGCACCAGACGCGGCCGTGGAGTCGCATGGCCACCTGGATCACCATCTGCGGCACCTTACAGTCCACGTGATAATAGCACTTGGAAACCCTTCCAGGACACCCCAGCAAGTGCATCCGACTGCAATGGCGGAGCAGTGATTTACGGATCCGTTAAACAGGACAGCAGCGGAGGATACGTGCATACATTCGGAGCGGCTCCTAGAAAAGAATCCTTCCAAGCTAATCGCCAGGGATCTTTACAAGATGGTAACTATACTCCGACAGCGAATCCTCAGGGTCCTCCGCGTTTCCAAACTGTGCGTCAAATATCTATGCAAGGACCGAAACCGTTCACACCAAATTACACGAGGCAAGACTCGGGAAACAGCGGTTCGTTCTCGCCACAGGTTGAAACGTGGAATCACGCAAAGACGACCGCCCAGTTTCCTGTATCCGATTACAATGACTCGTCGGACACCCAAAACAGGAATTCGGTCTTTCGTCGACAAGATTCAAACGGCGTGAGCCCTCAGAGACCGGGCGGCCTGTTTCAGAATCAGCCTCAACAGTACGACGGTTTTTCTAGACAGAATTCGTCGTCAAGCCCGACTTCACCTTATCAGCCGTCACCGGTTAAATACTCATCGACGATGGTCTACGAACCGTCGGTACCATACACTGGAAATTACTGTCCACCTCAAAACCCCAGTCCGGTGTCTGTGACCCCGTCATCCTCTCAGTATTTCACCAGACAGGACTCTAAGCCGTCTTATTACAGCAGTCCACAAAGACAAGACTCTAGAACAGCGCCGTTTTTTCAAACTACCAGACAGGATTCAGTCCAAGGAACCGGACCATACGTAACGAGGCAATATTCCTCATCAGATTACCAACCAGGATCTGGTAACACTTATTACCCAGGCCAAGAAGTTACTTCTCCGACAACCAATTACTACCAGAATCCCCCAATGAATGATTTTACTCGTCAGCAGTCGATGAATGATAGTATTGGGTCGAGGACACCATTGTCTCCGGCACATTCTCAACCACAGTTCAATTCGGGACCCACGACACCGTTGTCTCTTGCACAGTCTCAACCGCTGTTCAATTCAGGACCCCCAACACCACTGTCTCCAGTGAATAGGCCGCAAAGTCTCGGATACGTCGGTGCCAGCTCTCCGAAGCCCTTCAGACTCCAAGATGTCAGCCCATCTGAACCCGAGCCCTTCCCACCGCCGCCGCCCATGCCCCAGCAGGAAGAGAGCCCGGGCCGCCAGTGGCAGCAGCAACCGACGAGCCCAGTCAACGATTTGCCAACACCGCCATTGCCTTCACCGCCTGTTCTACAGCAAGCACCTTTCGAGACACCAGCTCCTGCGATGATACCACCACCGCCTCCGCCACCGCCTCCTCCTACAATGGCACCTCCACCGCCACCGCCCCCGCCACCCCCACCAGGCTTCTCTGCGCCTTCTGCTGATAATGTGCCAGCATGGAAAAAACAGATTCAGGTAAAAACACAAAGTTGTTTCTGTTTCTGTCTCTGGATTTCATTATGCCTGTAAAATGTATATTAGTATAGATTAGTTAGATATAGATATCGTAAAGATAAAGCTAAGTTTTTGTTGAGTAGGGTGATCATATGACCCGCATTTTACGGTGCATTCCTGTATTTTTTGGTACCTCGAATTTAAAAAAAATTAAAATGTGCCGTTATTTTCGGCGGTTTTTTTTAACGAAGCTTAATCCAATTTGAAATCCTCACTAAAATCATGAATGAAGATGATTTTTGAAACTTAATGAGTTTAAATATAAATTCTCATTTTTTTTCCCGTGAAATGCATTTTAACTCACTGCACTTTCCTGTAGCACTCATTTTCCGCTATTGGCGATACTTCAACTATAATTGGCAGCTTTGCCGATTGTTGGCGACTTTTACAGTGCACCTAACAATGTCTCCTATTTTTTCGGTTTACGGTATTTTTCTCGATGATGTATGAATATGTTATTCATTTGACATGTTGGCATTTTTCCGAAACATCTTTCACAAAAAAAAAAAAGCAAAAAGAGAGAGAGAGAGAATGGACTCATATAACGTAACTTGAAATCGGATGATTCTCTCAATTTTTTTCTCTGTTAATAAATTGATCTTATCAAAACCAGTTTGGCAACTGCGCATCCGATATTTTTCGTTTGGCATGTGCAACATTCTGTAAAATTGGCTTGCACAGTGCCAAGTTAAGAAGAACGGAACTAAAGACCAAAGACAGCAAGATAGGTGGCAAATGAGTTGGTGACGATTTCGTTAAGACTTGTAATATCGAAGAATTCTTCCCTGCTTCTCGTCACAACAAAATAAACCAATGGTTTCTTAATCAAAGTTCAGCGAACTCCTTGGGAAGGTCCTTGGAGATGTTTCAGGGGTCCTTGAGCTTGGATGAGAAAACAAATTGATTCATCGTTTCTATACTGTCATATATTTAGTATTATTTTGAAAGGGGATCCGTGGACGTTCCTAAATCCAAAATATCCAATCTTGTTAGAGAACCGAAAAATTTCCAGGATTCACACATAACTTACGTTTCTCGGACACTGCCCAGTTTTTGACTCATCATACACAATTTGGGTACAACATAAATGTGACAATGGAGTTTGGTGGATAATTTTCGACGTGGGAAAATAAGGTAAAATCACCCGCTGTCGCCGAAAATAATGCCAGAAGTGAGCAAAGCTGCCAATTATAGCTAAAATCACTTGACATAATAATTAAAAATGGCAAGAAATGAAGGGTTTTTTTTTTGTTTTTTTTCAAATCGCGGAGTATTTACATTTTTTCTTTCGTAGAAAGAAAAAAAAATGATTTGACTAGACAAACATGTGAGATGAATGTTCACATCTGTAGTCATAATTACCATAATATAATTTATAAGTCGGGGAAAATAATTTTAAGTCTAGATTTCAGCGAAGAATGAAATTTTATGTAGGCTTCGTTACAAATACCATAAAGAGCAGAATATTTACATATAAAAAAAGTCGAGATGGAGTTAAACTATTGGAAAATACGGGTCATATGGTCACCCTAGTCATCACTATCACATCAAAGCCAGAAAGCTCTCCCGGGATCCTGCACCTTAAATGCAACCGGGAATCTAAACTCATTTCCCGGAATCTCGAGAAGAATAAGGGTTGAACCAGATCATATTTCTGTGTTGAATTAAACACGTCAAAGAAATTTTTATCACATAAACATGCATTTTAGAAGCTGCGATCAAATTTTCTTCCTAAACTTAATCGTATTAATAGATAAATTACTAAATAAATAAATTACACACAATATATTTAATAGTTTAACTGGCATTGACGAGATCATTGACGAGATATCTCGTCAATCTCTTTCCCCCTTATTTTGGCATTGACAAGCCCAGACATTTTGTGATGCTGAAAAAATTTCCAGCAATTTGTCCGACAGTTGGAATCTGAAATAAATGAGACACTTGAATTCGGTTTCTTTTTCATTCATATGAATTAGTTTATCAACCCTTGAAGCGGTGTTGACGAGATATCTCGTCTCATTGAAATATTCTTATTTTAGCATTAACAAGCCCAGATAATTTCAGCCACCTCGTTGGGCATTTTGCCTGTTGTGGCGTTGTATTTGTATTTGTCAATGCTAAAATAATGTACCGGTATAGAGTGTTCCACTTAGAAATTATTATAGTGTAACACGCTATCTTTTCGCACCTGCTGAAAATAGGAATAAAACCTACTCCATTGAAAAGATATGGCATTTTACAGGGGGTGCCGCTTAAAGGGTTAACTAATCCACCACTGAATGGCTCCGAAAGGAATGAAAAAAACCCAATTTTTCTGTAGTTTAGTAAATTTTCTAAAGAAATTTCTTTTATAAAATTGTATTATTTCCAACAATATTGTATTATAGTTTACGCTGCGATAATTCTTCTAATTAAGGAGAATATAATACAGTTAAATTATAATAATTTTTTGATTAGCCGCATCCTTCTTTATTTCTTTTCTTTCAAACCGAGCACCACTCAGGTCTATCGCCACGTGCAATTTACTACCTAGAGAAATGTGCCGGAAGTGCAAGAATGTGTTTGCCTAACAACCTGAGTGGACATCTAGTGTTGTGTCTCATTTTTCAGTGCTGCCATCTATATTTCATAAGTAAAGTGTAACGATTGAATATTTGTACCGTTTGTAGACCTGTTGCTCTCTGTGGCGAGACTTTTTAACGGGTAGATCGACTCGCATTCGTGCCTAGGAGTTGGGAACCACAAAAAAACCAACTTCAGCCTACCACCACCACTGTGGCACCGGTGAGGTAATTAACAGCACCCATCACTAAATAGTATTTTAGGTTTAAAACACTATTTAGGCAATACGCCAGATACGTTCATCCTCTTCCCCTCCCAGACACAATGGACGGTTTTGGAGTCGGACCTTTGGTGAGAAGAGAATAAATTATTTCTACAAATCAATGTATTAGTTATTCAATTTTTTAAATAAATAACGTGATCATCACGCATTCCCAAGAGATCATTACGATCTGTCCAGAGAATTTGTTAGTGCTAGTAGACATCCGTGCCCGAACCGGGATTCGAACTATTTCCTCCTACAGATACACACGTATCTCTAGGAGGTAATGTTCGAACCCAGGCCTGCACAGTCAGAAGCTAGCTCTCTAATCACTGGATTGCCAGGTGGCAAGTTTTAATAACAAATTAACTAAACACATAATTATTAGTTATAGTCATTAATAAGCTTTAAATATTAATTACTTTTTAATATTAATACTTTACTGTAATATTAATACTGTTATTAAATACCTCTAAATTTACTTAAATTGCTCATGTGTTTACGATAACCGAATCCCAGGAAATGTTAATCCCCAGAACTCACCCGT
Organism: Pholcus phalangioides; assembly: GCF_987345545.1. Classification (NCBI taxonomy): domain Eukaryota; kingdom Metazoa; phylum Arthropoda; class Arachnida; order Araneae; family Pholcidae; genus Pholcus; species Pholcus phalangioides. The sequence goes on along the minus strand of NW_028301608.1, from coordinate 62,663,299 downwards.
TTCGCAATGACGTAGTACACCACCAAGCGTTATTCTCGCTCGCTTATTGGAAGCAATATTTTCAAACCTCTTCTTTTGAGCAAAAGTAGATCTCTTAGAAATTTACAAGTTGGCTCACGAGCTATTTTTTCCGCTTTTGTAGTTATTTCTTCAGTCCCTGCGCATTCATCGCAGACGTTCCCATCCGTTAGAAAACGGACATCAGATCTGTACTTTCGCAACAATTTCAAGGCAGCCGAATCACTGGTTTTAAGAAAGTGTGAGGGACCTTTCAGTCATGGGAGTTAATTTGTTTTGTCTGGTTTTAGTCTGTTTTTTTCTGACGAACTCATTTTAAATAGTAGTTGGAAAACAGACGTAGAGAAGGAGAAGCATGTTACGAAGAATAGTGCCGAACACCACTTTATTTAGTGCAGTTATTTTTGGCAGGACAACGTTTTTGTTCCGCTGGCATTGACTGACTCACCGATGAGAAAAAGAAAAAGTTAAAAGTTAATTTTAAATTAGTTGGCACGATGGGATTGTTGATGCCAGATAAGCGTAAGTGAACATGTGAATTGAGAAAATACCAAGCAGATACTCCGGGTGAAAACATCTGCTTATGTAACCACTTCCATTTTTAGTTTTGATTTAAATTTATAATTACTTTCCGTATTTTCCTGCGTATTATCTACAGCTCTTTTTTCTGAAAGTGCGGGAGGAGCAACAGGCCTACAACGATACAATTATTAAATCATTATATTTCACTCGTAGTTATAAAAACTGATGGCAGATGGGAACACTACGCATAACAAACATTACACAGAAACAAACTTCACGTCAGGTTCACAACACGTACAAGCATATTGCAACATGTTTTAATTCGTTCCAACATGTACCAAGAAGTTTCGCAAGGAATGTGAACGAGTGCATACGTTGTTTGGCGGTAATAGTAGTATCGCGCCAGTGTCGAATGCGCCTAAACCGGGTTTTTTTTAAGAGCATGTTTTTTTACTCCGCACGCAGAGTAAAAAAACCTGCTTTTAAGAAAACCCGGTTTAAAAGTTTGATTTTTCGCAGGCCTTCATAGCCAGTTCTGTGCTGACAGATGGCACCTGAGGGCTGGGAATAGGCTCCAACTTCAATTCAGTTCAGTTTGCTTTTTAGCGGATTGACAGTAGTTAATTTAGCAACGACACTCTTGAATGCGAGCCTTTGTCTCTCATTTGCAAAAGTCTCTCTGCAGAGCGTAAGCAGACCTTCAACTCCATACTTACATATACACGAAAATTCAGGCTTTCGTTTATTTTTCACTTCTAATACATTCTATATGATTGCTCCAACACGAAACATGCATAGGCCTATCTCTGACATCAGCGTTAGGGTCACGCATGCGCACACACGAGACTTTCTGGCATGAAGCAATTCGTTATAGAAATTTTCCAAGAAAAATGTTTACCAAGTGCATTACCATGCACAACATAGTAATAAGTTCGGAAGGGTGGACTAAAGTACCATGTATTGGTACAATTTGAAACTAGGTTTTTAAGTCGGTAAGGTTCAAAATTTACTGTCATCCCAATAAAAATGCTCCAAAACGTTCATTTCTGTTTTTATAATCGACTTTTGGGTATCCATATTCAAGGTTGTGCCGTAATTTTGCAGCCGTTCACTCGTTTGAAAAAGTCTATCCGTAGAGAGCAGGCAGACTTTCAACACGATAATTACATAGCATGAAAGATATTTGCATTTTCACTTCAAATAATGGATGACACAGCACCAGTATAATACGAAATAAACGCGCGAGTGGTGCAGCGGTAAGATGCCCGTCTTCCACCATGAAGGTTACTCTCAGGGTTCGTGGGTTCGAGGAAAACTTTAAAAAAAAAGTTCTTTACCTACCGAAGCCTGGGGGACCACCAATAGATCGCGCCTTCATTTCCAACCCAATTTCTTTGGTAGGAAATTGCTATATGGCGATGTGACAAGAGTTGGTGTGCGGTAAAGTAAGTAGTATAATACGAAAGAGAAGCACAAGTCTGACAATATAAATATGTTAGGGCCACGTATATATCAAACAATCCGTTCCGAAATATACCAGTGCGTGAGGAATTCCCTAGAGCAGCGGTTCTCAACCTTTTTTGACTCGCGGAGCCCTTTTCAGTACATAATTTCTATGGCGGAGCCCTGTTTGACTCGAGGAGCCCTTTTATGTACATAATTTTTATGGCAGAACCTTGTAGGCCTCTCTGATTTACTTATCTATCAAATTTACTGATTCATTTTATTTTCCTCGAGTCGCGGAGCACCGGTTGAGAACCGCTGCCCTAGAGGAATGTTTACGACGTGTATGTATGGTTGAGTAATAGCAGTAATTTTGCGGGCGACCCGTGAAAGTAGTGCATTAAAAGTCATACTAGAGAGAGAGGGAGAAAGTTTTGTGTAGTAAGTGCAAAGCGTATGATAGAAAACTACGTTGCGTGAGGAACAAATATATATATTTTTTGAGAAATTCCAAAATGCACTCATCTTATAATGAGCAGAGAAAACGGTGAATATTTATAATAATAAACAGAAAACCGGTATATATCGCTATATCGCGCATATTGTAGTGAATAACGACGTTGTGCTGAAAAGCCAAGGTCGAGCCAACATCTCATTGAATAACAGGGAGAATTTATTTTTGGAAACTTTTCGATGAGAAGCGCTTGTAACTCTGAGAGAGATCCTTTATTAGAAGCACCACATCATTCTTGGCAACGAGAGGCTAAATAACCACCACTGACACACATATATTAGGACGACGTGATAATCAATCATACATCAAGTACAGAGTGAGCATTGTACTAGAAATTCCAAACTTTTAAAAAATGTTAATATTGATTTTTGAGTTGTTTCATTATCCGATAATCGAGGTTATTACACAATTACAGAAAATAACATTGTTTTCTAATTTCTTATAGCCTTTACCGTTATTATCCGTCTTACGAGTTATTTAACACGTATTAGTATATAAGCATTCATATAGTTTATGCTCCTTTCAAGATGGAAGCTAATACAGCTCTAATCTATGGTCCAGGTGAATCATTATTTATAATTATGTTACACAAAATTGACGTAGGGCATTCTATAACTCTTTCCCTGAGGCCCCATCAAAATACAAGAGGGTAATATTTCTCCGCAAAGAGCAGAAAGGTGCTGATTATATGAGGGGTTCACAACTGTAGTATACCAAGTCCATTTATCTTTATTATGGATAATAACACCTTGTGAAAGCAGAGCTTTTACAAAAACTTTAAGGTGTACTTATTCATAATAAAGATAAATGGACTTGATCTACTATGTGGTTGTGAACCCCTCTTATCGTCTTTCAAAATAATTATACAGCCACAAGATTTCAAGGTATGGTTATAATTGATTTTTGCAGATTTTCAAGTTCGTTTTCGAGCTCAATTTAGTTCAAAAGCCATCATGGGCGGTGGAAACTGGGAGTTTCAAATAAGCTAAAGGTACTTGAAACCCCGTGTTTCGTGTGCCTACGAAGTTTAAGATGCTTTAGCTTCCCCCCCCCCCCCCAAATTTCCGTTGCCAATGATGCCTCAAGATACTTGATCCCCTAGTTTTCGTTTTCTATTATGTCTCAGGATATTCGAGCACTTTTTTGGTGCCTATGATGCCTTTACTTGAGGCCACCAGGTTCAGGTGCCAATGATGCCTCAATATGCTTGGGCCCCCAGTTTGGGGCTTATGATGCCTCAAGATACTTGAGCTCCCAGTCTTCGTCTCCTATCATGTCTCAAGGTACTTGAGTGCATTTTAAGGTAGCTATGACGCCTCGAGATACTTGAGTCCCTAGTTTCCGGTGCCTATGGTGCCTCAAGATACTTGAGCCCCCCACCTCCAGTTTCCCATCTATGATGCCTCAGGGCATTTAAGCCCTCAACAATTCATCATATGTAATATAAAACTTTCCTCTTCCTGAGTCTCGTATCCCCTCTAGTCTCGTATAGACGCCTGGCAACTTTAAGCACCCCTGTCAATATTTCCTTAATGTCGGCGCCGCTATAAAGCATTGTTGGTGAGACTATGAGACTAATATATCTGAGCGGGGATTAGTTGTTTTTCAGCTTTACGACAATTTAGTACACTAACACAGAATAACGTGCCATCAGAAAAATGGGATGGAAGAACTATCTCTATCCATCTACTTCACTACACACTGACTACGGCCACATCGCTGTACCCATTTTACTGTCATTTACGATTTTATTTGGCAAAAAACGCACCATCATTAGCGGTGGTCGCCTCAAGCTCGTTATACAGAGAAAAAAAATATCTTATCTTTATTCTTCCCCCGGTTCGAACCTGGGACGTGACGAGAACCTTTGCAATACTAGACGAGCATCTTACCACCACGCTACTCGGGCCACCTTATTTATATAATTTTTATTTTCTCCCTAAAAACTAAATTTGACAATAATTGTATTAATAAGTTTTGGTTCAGCCCATACTATTTTTGATTGGTGTGTGACAACGATTTAGTATATGTGTATCTGCCCTTCTTTTATAGAAATCGATTAATTTATATTTTTCACTGACAAAAAGATTTCTAATTAAAAAAAAAATCTCACATTGGTTAACGGTTATGTCTTAAACATCATGGAGAAACTTCCCGATTAGACCTCGTGCTCATAAATTGACCTTGACGTCACAACAGGGATCAAACCGTCATCATTACCACAGTCATAGAAAACAACGAAGGTTGTTTCGTTGGGGGGTCGGGGTTATAGTGGGAAGAAGCGCAACATGAACTTCTCAAACGTGTCACAAAAAAGAGGTTATTTATGTGATTTTTAATTTCCAACTCTCAGAGTGCGCGTGAATTAGAAATTCGCCATTACGCTATTGCCAGAAAGAGTTACGTAGAATGTGACAGCGATAACACACGTACATGTTACGCGATGTTTTTTGGCACTTGGGTTTGAAAATTCTTCGTATCTCAAAGAACGAGTTGATGAGGGGGATGTTTATTAATAGAATGTTGGCTTTTTCCTCTGTCTCCACCTCATTTTTACCCCCTTAAAATAATAATCATGTTCGGTTTTGGTTTTTTTTCCGGCCTGGAAGGAGATTGTCATGTGTTCATACAAGATTTTTTTTTTCCATTTAGAGCATTTAAGAAATTTAAGAAATTGCTAAAAGTTTGTGGAATTCATCAGAATATTTTCATATGATGTGTGCCATTTTCGAAAGTGTACGGAAAATTATTTAGTATTAAATTATATAAATTAATGTATAAGTCAGGATAGTCTTAAGAACACCATGGGGACAGGGTAAAAATTATGTTCTGGGAGGGGTGCCCTATCTATTTGAAAGTGCCTGCTTACCAATTCACGTGCATAACTCTAGGAAATCACAATACCTACAGAATTTCCTTATTACGAGGTTCCACTACGAGCTTGATGCTTCCGGGCAGCACGTTAAAACGGTCATAAGTGTAGCCCGAAAATGGTGAATCAACATGTCAGGCATTAACTAAATGTCCCGATTGAAAATCTGCTCGTTTCAAGCTTAATCGAATCCTTATGTTATTGAATACTTGATTTGGTATCCGATTGAAGTGTAAGAAGAATGGATAATTAAGATAAGTTGTTTGTGAGGTTGAATAACTTTTCCCCTCTTGGTTATCATTGCTATTGTGGTTATTTTCAATAGGCCAACAAGGAAGCGAGATCGCACTTACCACCTCAAGATTCGATGCAAGAAGATTCGGGTCCGTCACTTCCGTCAGCGCTGCAGAACGAAATGAAGCGCGACAAGAAACCGTTCACGTACCTTCCGGCAGGTCTGGACCTATCCGAAATACGATCTCCAAAGATGCAGCGTCGGATCCTGGCGAACCAGCAATACGCTCCACCGCCACCGCCACAGACGTCTCAGCAGTTGAATTTGCCGATCAATGATCAACAGCAAATGATGCAGAATCAAATGCAAGGGTGATTATAAAACAGCAACAATAAAATCGGGTTTTTTTTTGCCCTCATCAGCAGAATCCTGATTGTCATACTCAAGCGATCAATGTTTCTGGCCTAGGAAAGAGACTCTCTGGCTATAATACCAAAAGGAGCGAACTTTGGGAAGAAAAGTTGTCTGCACCGGGAATCTAGCTGTTGCTTATTTCCAATCCAGGATGATTGCAAAAAGACCAAGTTTCAATTTCCGGTAGAGACAACTAACTTTTTTCCCCCTTGAAATTCGCCTTGGCATAATATCCAGAGCGACTCTTTCTCAAATGTATTGGGTGAGAAGAAAAAACTTTTATATAGAGATGGTTTTATCTTTGAGTCATAACAAATTGTTAATTTAACTTTTATTATGGTTTAATAAGTTTTTCAGGATCATATCATGACAAAACAAATGCATCGTTTTCCTCGATTATACTCGTATTGTTCATTGGTCGAAGATTTCTATTTTTTTTACGCCTTGCATTATATGTAATTGGATCGTTCTGATTAATGAGTCTTCGAGCAAAGAAAGAAGTTTCATGACACATTGTGCGTTTTACAAAAGCTTTTTACTTCCACAATTTTAAGTCATTTTTTTCAGCCACTTGAAAAATTCTGTCGCAGAATTTAACTGATTTTGGGGTCGGAAATTTCTCTAAAGCTTGGTCTAAATTGATTATTTTCGGGTTTTCTTCTAATTCTGGTTTTAAATGATTTATTACAATAGATCATTCATTTTTCGATCCTCATCTTCTAGAATCTAGCCCTGAATTCCTTGATTTATAACTTCGCGAAACCGCAGAACTGCTAACTGAAGTAAAGCACAATCTCCATAAACTTCATAAATATTTCTTCAACTTCGAGAAGCATTATCTTCATTAAAAAGAATAATGATAACAGAGCACCAAAAAAACGACTTGTGTTCATCAACAAGGAAAAATATATTCAAAATACAGCGATTGCGATAGAATGGATACCTCAGTAGTTTTTTGCCGCGCTGAAACAAAACGTTTATTTAAATACAGGCGTCCTTCGCTTTAAGCGATTAGTTGGTTCCGCAAAATAGTCTTATAAGATGAAATCGCGTAAAGTGAGTTGAATTTAACATGGAAAAGATAGGGATTGGGGGTAGGTTTTCTTCAGAAGGATGGAAAAAAAATTGAATCCAACAGCAAAGAGACTTTTTAAATGAATTTATAATTCCAATTTATGAATAAATCTCGTGAATTTAGGCAATATCAATGAATTAAATTAATACTTTTTCTGTCTTCACTACTTCTGATTGATTCTAGTGTGAGTGTGGATATTTTCTTTCCTGAAGAGCCTGGTACGATAGGCTGATAACTCTTTTTAATGAAACAGTCAAGATTCGGCTTATAAGCAGCCGTCCCCTTATTTTTTCCCTCCTTTAGTAACAAAGCTAGAGAATTTTTCATACTTCTCGCAACACTGGAAATTCTAGTTTCACTGGAACCGCTTTTGTTAGATTAAATTTCCCATGGCATTGTCAATGTGTTATTAAACATTGTTAATAAGTGAGTTGTATCTGAGAATTTCTCTCAAAATTGTATTTGTCTCAGCTAATCACCAAAAACCAACGTATTTCATTGTCAAAGGATTTAACTATGATATAACTTCAATTTCCAAGCTCATTTCCAGGATTAAAGTAAAACTCCAAGCAAAATTTTGCAGGTTGGGATTCCTAAAATCAACTTTTAAAATTCGCATTATAGCAAAATCGCGTAAAGTGACGTATACCTGTATAATAAAAAGAAAGGCACAGCGAGTTGAAACATGCGCCTGTGTGAAATGCCAAAAACTTTCGGAACGACCTAATAAAACAAGACACCAAATATTCGTGTAATATTTTTTAAATACAGGACCATCTTAACGCATCGGCTCAAGAGGACATCGTGACATCTGGTACATCGCGAAAATTATATTCGTCTTCATTTTTGAGTGTAGGTATGTAAATTGGTGTGCGCAAGTAATTCCAGCCAAGTAGAAGCCCCAGAACATAATTTTTTCCGGGGGGGGGGGGGCAATGTTACTGTTAAGACAGAAGCTGAAATGGTGACAATAATCGTTGGCCATAGTGACAAAAAAGGAACTACTATATATACAATGATACAGATTCATCCATAATTTCTTCTTTGTAGCTTTCTTGTGCCTGTTGACTTGTAATTTTATTAAGAGAATCGAAGAGTTGAATTGTGGCGACAAAAAGGCATCATCGAAAAATAAATGAATAAATTTCGCACATTAAGCGATTGGATACATTAGCTTTTATCACAGCAATAGAAGTAGTCACAGGTTGAAGCTCAAAGCAAAAACAACAAATCATTCTACTCGATGAAAAGAATTCGCTGCGCGTGGAAAAATTTTCCGATCGCGCTTCACACACGCACTCCATCTTGATTTCAATCCGTTCCCAACCAATAAAGGAGGTTTTTCTCTGAAACAAACTGGGCGGTTTATTTAAAACAAAAAAAGGGCACTTGAAAGAGCCTTCGAGAGTTTTTTTTTTCTTTTTAAATGTAACTGAGTGGACGCGAAAGGAAAGGCTGTGTTCGTGAAGAGCTGTTGCTACAAACAGCGATTGACCTCCGTGAAGCCGTGACCCGATTTTTTTGTGTCGGTGCTATGTTGTTGCTGCCTTTATATTTGTGTTGCCATCATTAGACTCTCTCTCGAGAGAGAGAGAGTTTGGTTCTTTATATTTCATTCTTCTCACTCTAATATCAAATATATACTTCTTTTATTGTTATTTTTAATGAAGGCTAAATCTGGCTGACAAGAGCTCGCCTTACGCTTACAAGCCTACTGCCCCACCGCCAGCCCCGATGCCTGCCGACCTGCAGAATTCTGCCGATGACAAGAACAACTACGGCCAATCCCGGTCCTTTCGGATCCTGCAAATGATGACGGACGGAAATCAAGCACCGGGTATGTAAAATCCACTGTCTAATTATGGATACATTAATGCTTCATTTCCTCACATGAAAAAATTTGCAGAATATTTTAAAAGCTTAAAAGGTGAATACTTATAGACAAAATAATAATACATAATAATAATAATACACATAAATTAAGCGTTAAACAATGGAATGCATAGGTATACATGTACACTCAAACGACGGAAATAAGGGGCAAGGGGCAAATACCTGCATAAATCTGTAGTAAGTAATCGTAAAGTGTACAACAGGAAACTACTTGGTAGCGTGATATGATGAGTGATAAAGAGAATGATAAGCGATGATTCTCAAGAAGAATCTGTGGATAATAGCTAGGTTAATTAGGTTTTCGGACGATGACCCAGATCAAATGACAGCACGTGAATGTAGGAAATTATACTAAACCAGGGTGCACACACTGGCGCGATACTGCAGAGATGTATCATGCAACTCGACAAGAATTGGTAAATAAACCTGAAATTCCGGTTTTTAACTAATCAGTGTCGAGATAAATGATGGAGTCTGCAGTCTTTATTCAGCAAGTCACGATACCGTGCATGTTTTAAGAGAAGAAAATGTCCTCTCTCTATGGTATAATGGTCATTGCTCTTGCCCGGTATGCGAGAGCTTCTGGGTTCGAGTCACGGTGGAACGAACGACATTTTTTTCAGTGTTCATCTCATGATATTTAGAAAGCCTATTGATTTCATGAATACGTGTCGAGTTGCATGCTACACATCGCTTGCAGTATCAAATGCGCCTAGAGCAGGTTTTTTTTTTTTTTTTTGCTCCACGTGCAAAGTGAAAACGCTGATTGGGTTAAAAGCTTGAGTCAGGTTTGATTTTTCACAGGACTTCGTGACCACATTTTATGCTGACAGTTGGCCCTGAGGGCTGGGAATCGGATTCAACTTTAATTCAGGTCAGGTCCGTTTGATTTTTAGCGGAATGACAGTAGACAATTTAGCAATGTATACGGAAGACTGGATGTTGTGAAGATATTTATTATTTGAGATGTTAATTTTTTAAGGAAGGAAAAACTCATCTCTGCCTCTACCGGGAGTCAAACCCGGGTCCCTCGATTGCCGGACGAGTGCTCTGGCCACTAAGCATATATACGCTCTAGCGAAGGAAAATTTCTGTCTCTTCTGTAGCTTAGTGGTCAGAGCACTCGTCCGGCAATCGAGGGACCCGGGTTCGACTCCCGGTAGAGGGAGAGATGAGGTTTTTCCTTCCTTAAAAAATTAACATCTCAAATAATAAATATCTTTACAACATCCAGTCTTCCGTGTATCTTGTATTAACAAGTGAAGAGCGACATTCGTGTCAAATTTAGCAATGACACCAGTAGATGGTATTCATATGCTCAAAAAATCGTCAATGAATAAGGAAAATCGCAGGAAATACTAATACTACTTTAGTATTTCCTGGAGAAAGAAAAGAGAAAATTAAAGTCATGAAAAAAAAACTAGCACGAGAAACCACTTTGGAAAATATTACTGAGAAGCCACTCAATGAAAGTGTAGTCAATAACCATACGATCCAATAGTCTCACTTAACATCATTCCGATTCTCAAAAAGTTTAACCTTACAACCATAGATGTACCTACTAAAAGCTTTTGTTTCAAACCCCCTAAAAATGCTATACCACAAAATAAACAATGGGGACATTTATTATATTCCACGTGGTGATCGCCCGCTTGGCTACATAGGACGAACGCGGAGACCCATAAAAACTAGATTATATGAACATGCTAGCTGTGTTAAAAATCAAGAATGTGAAAAATCGCTGTCAAGAGGGCCATAGATTTTTAAATTTCAAGGAATTTTTTAGTATTTCCTGGTATTTGCCTTATTCTTTGAAGATTTTTTTGAGTATTATTAGGCAATCGGAATCTACGCTTCCGGTATTCATATGGTCGTCCCATTTAAAGTGAAAAATTTTAAAAATTGCCCCTATATAAATAACCCCTGATAGAAAACAGAATAGCAACTTACTGATAAAGATAACTGAAACACATGAAAAACTACGATTTTTTTATAATTAGTTAAAACTATTAAAATTAAATATTTATAATTAAATTTACTTTTTTTTGATAAAATCTGTTGTTGCGGTTAGCGGTGTAAGAATTTTTTTAGAGAAGATGTTGTCAGTGAGGCCTAACAATATCAAACGACTTGTTCACGGAATAGCATCTTAATGCAGGGGGTTCTTAACCTTTTGTGTTCGACAGACTCCCTTGTACCAATAAAATGGAGACCACGGAGACCTCTTCATAATAATATTCAGTATATACTATAAAAATTATGAGTTAATTGTTTTCTCATCCAAGCTCTCAGACACCCTGAAGGTTTCCCAAGGCGTTCGTGGATTCAGAAGGCTCCTTAAGAACCTTTGGCTTTGAACCCTTGCTCTAAAATGTGTTCTCCCCCTCCCCCACCCAATAATGTTATTAATCATTACTTCCTACACCCATCTAATAAATAACTCTCTCTCATCATTCACCAATTTAATTGATATATTATCATTATCATCTCGTTAGAGCGAATTTCTAGTGCAGAATCTTATCAGTTTTAGATATTTTTATCGATTCCGTGTTTATTTTTCTGCCTGGAAATGTTTGGCTATCCATAAAAGGGTTTAAAATGTTTATTTCGAACCGATTCTCGCCAGATGATAATAATCATGATATCATCGGGCAGCAGCAGCATCATCCGGATAACCACCAGACAGAAATGCGATTCAGTGGCGGACTTCGGAAAGACGCCATTCCGTCCAGAGCCTTCCAGACGCTACAGAAAATGACTGGCGGCGCTCCTCAAGAATTTGGAGCCTATCCAAGCAACGGTGAGTGGCGTGAGCTGCTCCGTCATCTCTCTCTCTCTCTCTCTCTCTCAAATTGCTTATAACAACATGGGAGACGTTATATAGAACATCGTCCCCATTAACTTTCAAAGTTATTTCAAACTCTTCGTTAAAATGTGGTGAAGAACTGCATTCTCTTTGAATCGGTGAACTCTGGGCTTTCTCTCTCTCTCTCTCTCTCTCTTTCTGGCAGTTTATTCGAAACTATGCGAGACGTATACAGGATGTTCCACCAAAAGTGTCCGAAAAAAAAAGAAATTCTATGGTTCATTGAAATCTCCAGTTAAGTATGAGACGCCACACAGTAAAAAGTGGGAAATTTTGTCGCGATGGTTGAACTTCTCAAAAAATGATTATTAGGAATACGGACCTTAATCAAAGAATTGTCGCGTTGACATAGAAAAGCATGCAAGTCATAAAAAAAAACAAATCTAAATTACTTTTTTTTCGTTTGTTAGTCTCTAAAAGAAGTAGTTCAGTTGCTACAGCTCTCCAAAGATGGCGTTCGCAACGAGTATTCAGGGCTTTGGCATAGACATGGTATACATAGAGACTTGTCCTGTAAAATTTGATTTTTGTGACACGTGCTTTCCCATGTAAACGCGACAGTTGTCAATTACCGCAATTTCCCGTGATGAAACCGCAACTTATATCAGTGTTCTTCAACCGCTGGTCTGCGAAACATTTCACCCAATTCATATATACAATGTGCATGGGTAACAGCGCGTATGGCATTTTATTTGCGAACCGTTGATTCTAGAGGCATACTTCCAATTCGAAAAAGTATTTAAATAACCTGTAGTACTCACACATGTCATTCATGTTGCAAGGGGTTTTGTATAGTTATTAAAATAAAAATGTTAACTTTTTATACGAACACCCTATGCTCAAGAACCCAATTAGGAAGTTGTTACCCTGTCTCTCCTGATGCAAAAAAAAAAAAAAATTAATGTTTCTAAGTGCAATATTCACTCAGATATTCGAATCGCGAAACAGAGGAAATTTGGGAAAAACAGCATTAAATGCGGAAAAACCGTTTTACACGCACTTAACGCTGTTTTTTAAGAAATTTCCTCCATTTTTTTAATTTCAAAATCTCTGCGAATGAAGATAATTAGAAACGTGGATTTTTTTTTTGCCATCAAAAGACAGGGCAACAGCTTTGTAATTGGGGTTTTGAGCACAGGGTGTTCGTATAGAAAGTTAGCATTTTTATTTTAATAACTATTCAAAACCCCTTACAACATGAACGACATATGTGAGTACTACACGTTATTTAAATACTTCTTTCTAATTGGATGTATGCCTGTAGGATCAAGGGTTCACCAGTAAAATGTCATATGCCCTGTCACCTACGCACCCTGTTTAAATATAATAGCTACTTAATTTTAAATTAAATTAAATGTTATACCATCTATTTATATTATTTTTTTATTTCTGTCTTAGCCGTCAGTAGGTCCGCAAATTATTGGTTTGTCTATTCGTTTTCCCTCCTAATTATTTTGCATATATCTACTAGTTGGAACCTCAGTATCACTAATCAGGGTTTTCAGGTTATTTTGCGTTATGTCCAGTGAAGGCTTTTATTCTTCAACCGCATAAAGGCGCAGTTTTGTACATTCAGTTTAGCTCTGTTTAACAGATTCTAGTATTCCACTTCTTCTACCAGCTCCTGAAGATTGCGGAGCGCCTTGCAAGCTTTCCTATCAGTGAAAATCATTAATACATCATCAGCATATAAAGCAAGAATTCCTTTAGGTACTTGAGGATAGTTGTCATCCATGAAAACGTTGTGTAGAATGGGTCCCAAGTTTATTCTTGATGGTTTCCTACTTTTATACGTTTTTTAGTTGCAATTTAATCCCTTAGTTTGACTTCAACGGTCCTATAAGAAATACGTACGACCTAAAAAAATTTTAGGATGATCAAGGGATAACCTCTGTTGATCATCTTCAGGAGAAGCTTCTCGCGCGAAATACTGTCAAAAGCCTTGTTTTAATCCAAAAACGACAACGGTTGTGTTTGTAAGCAAATATTTTCTCTCATTTGTTCCTCATTATCTTGCTATTTGACCTCTTTAACATGCTTAAATGACTATTTTAAAATTTTTCAAGACACGGAAATTGGCAAAAATCGAGAACGTCAATTATCGATATTTAAACAAATTTTCTTTTAATTGGTATCTATTGAATTTTTTTTTCTTTTGGTTTAATAGAGAGGCGGAAATTTTACTTAATAAATAATTTTCTTTATTGTTTTCTGTATAAAATTTTTATTTCCGTATTTTCCCCAATTATCATTTTTTCAAGAGGTTCAACTGTCACAGAATAATAACGCTGCTCTTTTTTCTAACCATTTTCCATATCTCACTTGAATTTAAAAAAAAAAAGAACCGTAGAATTTATATTACTTTCATACACTTTTGATGTGTAATTCACTACATATACAGTCTGTTCAAATACCTCTGGGACTTATATGTATGATACTTGTTCCTTCCAGCGTACACATGTGGAATTAGGATTCTGTTTGTGTATGAATACTCAGTGGCGTAACCGGGTGGGGTTGCAGGGATAACACTGGCCCTCCCGATAAAATGTTACTTACATCGGCACCTATTGTACCAAGTGACTTTTGATCTCTCTCTCTCTCTCTCTCTCTCAAAAAAAAAAAAACAGTATAAAACCCCTCTTAGCAGGCACCCCTCAGAGCGATCACCCCTCTTTCACGGCCCAATAACAATTTCCCCGTGTATAATAAAAGTATGCATTTTAAACTCCTGATGTCACTGACTCCTTTTTACACGAACTTTTCCATTCCGCCAATATCCAAAAAAGAGAGGTTTTACTATACTTTTTTACAATTTAGTTTTATTCTTTTTCCAGCCACTTTGTTGGACAATTTACCAGTTGCGACCTCGGAATTTGTATTTATACAGTAAAGAAAGAAAATATTTTTTTTAAATTTTTGAAATCGATAAAAAAAATTGAAATTAATTAAATAACAATCAATGAAAAACTAATTAAAAGCAATTAACTGAAAATATAAAATAAATTGAATTTTATTTTAATTGAAATCTGAAGTGATTTCTAAATTTGCGCCTAAATCAGGAACAAAAATAAAGGCGCCTTTCCCAATTTTGCTTCCCCACTAACAAAAAACCTGGCTACGCCACTGGGAATACCCACTGAATTTCTTGAGCAGACTGTGTACAATAGGCTTTGCATGGAAAATGCTTTTATGTTTCTTATGATTTTTTGTTTATAGAGTTCACACACACACATATACTTACTTTCATCGAAGATAATTTTTAATGAACTAAATAGAAGTAAGAAGCGAAGGAAGGAGAAATCTGGGAGATACGAAGTGGCAACAACTCGTGATTAGTTTGCGCTAATATGAAAGGTCGCTTGCAAGAATGATAGCTCATTGATCCCGATGCTTGTCTTTTCATTCAGATGTATGCGGAGTGTTTCACGAAAAGTGTCCGAAGTGCTAATTTGTGCTATTTCTCGAGTCTTGAAAATTTTGAGACTCGGTCGGGAAAAATGGCAAAAATCGAAGATTTTAATCATCGATATCTCAGAGAATTTCAGGTCAAATAATAGGGGGGGGGGGGGAATTGTCACTGAAATAGAAAAATCTGCATATTTTAATAATTGACATTTTTTTATCAAGGGCCGTACATAAATTTGAATTTTTGTACACTAATTCTTTGAATTATTATTTAATAGATGTGTCATAATCACACAAAGCTGGATTTTCTTTCTTGCTGATCATTTTTGGTGTTTTACCTTAATTTTAGATTAGGACATAGAATTTTTATTCCTTTCGGACACTGTTCGCTAAGACATTCTGTATGTTAAATATATTTTCATAACATCATAAAGCCTAAATAAAACTCCGACTCATATAACCTATAACACATTCATGATTTCAATCCAAACATGCAAGCCTTCCGTAACATTCATCTGCCATATGCCTGCTAACTGTTAATACGATGACTTTCAGTATTTGTAATTATGAAAAAAAAACAAGTGCCATTTTTTCTTTCTAAACCGATGTTCGTTTAGAATTTTATGCAGCCAACATGACCAAATAGGAGGGCGAGATTATTATTTAATATTGTATGAAGTAATTAATACGTACTTATATTTCCAACTGAGAATACTTTTTTAAATTCAGCAAAAGTCCGTTCGTTGTAACGACAGTTCACAATCAGAGGGAAAATTGTCGTTACAAAGGATTTCTCGTTATTAACGAATTTTAGTGTTTTGCACTGTAGAAATATTCAAATGGGGGGAAACACACACACGAACTAGATAAATTTATTTTTATTTTCCCTACAATTTTGATCTACTTTTGTTGAAACATGCATTTAAAATTATAACTAGATGCATATTTAAATGTAAATGATGAAGAAATTTAGATTTATATCTAGATTACACATTTATCTAGATGCGTAAGCAGCTGTCATATGCAATGTTGACCGTTTAACAAAATTCGCACTTTGAGGAATGGGGCAGTTTCTACACTTCTTGTACTATTCATTATATTATAAAGGTGTCCAATAACACTTTAGGGAGAGAAAAGTATTAAGACCTTCTGCCCATGAATAAGGTGAAGAGATTGTAAAAAAATGCCACTCTTTCCAGTCCATTTTACGTATAATTTTTTGAGAATGGGAAAGCAAAACACACACACACATGCTTTTCGAGAAGTTCCGCTGTCTTTATAGCGAATTTATTCTGATTTTCACTCATAAATAATTCGCTATAAGTGATTATTTTTCGTGTCTTTGGTATTAGCTCTTTGCCAACACTTGACGGACTTTTATTTTGTATATAGTTCATTTATCATAATTTTTCTGATATAATATCGATAAATTATTAGATTTCTTTACCTTTTTTTTTTCATGCATCATTCCGTCCAGCCCCAGGGCCATACGATGATGATGAAGCTCGTGGTGGAGACGAAGGTGGGCCCGTCGATATACGATACAAGGGAGGCAACATCCCTGGAAGATCATTCAAAATGCTACAGGAAATGACGGGTGATGGAGGTGAGCGAATACAGCATCATGTTTGGTTTATATCATTCCATTTAATGTGATAACATTTCTTATAGCTCACCCTAACACTTCGACTGATAGAAAAACAACTGTAGTGGCGCATACAATCAAAGCATCTAAAAATGTTAGGTGACCATATGACCCGAATTTCCACCCATTAGTATGAAAAAGTAGTCTCGTTCATTATCCTAATTATGACCAGGGCTGGAACTAGAGGGGCAGGGAGGGAGACTACCCCGGGTGGCAAAATTATGTATAATAATACAAATTATGTAAAATTATACAAAAATAATGTTTGATCCGGGCGGCAAAAATCATAGTTACGGCCCTGATTATAACGACAAATACTCATCTCGTATATTTTTACTTTTAAACGGTACACCACCCAGGCTTTGTCGACATTCGTCAATTTTAGTCATTGCCCCAATTAAGGTCTGTTCGGTATCGAGGAAATTTTATTAGCATGTACATAAAATACGTACATTAAAAAAAAATTACAAAAATAACTTACAACATTCAGAGTTTACAAAAGAAAATAGAGAAGGGGAAAAAAACCATAACTAATTATAAATATATACAATAACTTAAATTGCAGGAGACTCCAGCAGATCAGTGAGTGAGTTCTGGTTGGAAAACAATATGTATATGACATGAATGTATGTGATATATGACAATATGTATGTTTATTTCAAATTCCGATAAATTCCATCGGGTCAGTGAGACATGGCTGGGAGATAAAACAGAAGACAGAAAGAGAAAAGAGAGAAGAAGAAAAAGAGGGAGTGGGGAAGCTAAACCCTACAAATGAACGTTCGCCGGGAGCCAAAGCTGCATTAAGAGTTATAGTTGAGAGCCATAGCTGCATTACCTTTCAAGCGACTTTGCCAGGAGTCTTCAGTGCAGGATTTGCGCGGGTCGGATGGTCCAGCTTAGTCAGGAGACGTGCGCAATCAGTCCGAGTCTGATTGTGTCTGTCTTTTTAATGTCTTCCTACCAGCCTGGGCAACACCAGTTATAGCAGATATCTGCTACAGCTGGTGTTGACCTGGCCGAGCGTCTTGGCTCCACTGCGACGGTGCTAGGTACCTCTCCGTCTGCTTGTTCGACCATCTTAGCTTTGTCTATGTTGTCTTGCAGGAATACGACGAGCCTGATCAGTTTTCTTGTCGGTTCCAGTCTTTTTAATATATTGCCCATCCATACTTCTTCCATGTCTTCCGAGGGAGCTCTTAAGTGCAATTCTATCGTATATCGACAAGATGTGGAGTAGTGAAATTTTGTTCAACGTTCACCACAGCTGCAGCGATCGTTGGGAATGGACTTGAACCTTCCGTGGTCAGCAAAGAACGGTCCTAGTCTAGTAATGAACATAACCAGTTCTCAGCACCACTTGCTTTTCGTGGTTTTAACTCGACGCAGGATCTTATGCGTGGGCCTACCCGAACATAAATTCAGTAAGCTTCGGTGAAAATACGGGAATATATGAGCCATTTTTATGAAACTGCCGGGACGGTCCTAAATTACATGTAAATGTCTATTAAAATATGGGTCATGCGGTAACTCTATTTTTTATAAAAATAAATACAATAAAAAGGAAAATACCTTTTGGGCACAGTGTACAAGGTGTAGACTCAAAATAAAAAATCAAAACACCAAACACAGCCGTTTCGAGACTAATATAGTTCCTTCTTCAGTGGAAAAATGGTCTGATGTAGTGGCGACCGCTCACCAGAGTGGAAGCACGTGGTCGGTGGGAATTGGAGGATTCACCACGCTTTCAAACGCAGGTCTGAAATAGCAGAACTCACATTTTGTACAATATGGCAAGGGTATCTATAGTACTGGCTTCTGGTATTCCAGTATGTTTTCTGCCGTTTAATCGCGTGCTTTTGCTCTAGCAAGCGGTCTGCGCTATATCAGACCATTTCTACCCTGAAGAAGGGGCTATATTAGTCTCGAAACGGCTGCTCGGTGTTTCAATTTTTTGTCATTTTCGTTGAATTTCAGGCAATAAAATATTTCCAATATGGTGCTGCCATCTAACGATAATATTTAAAACCAATTTTTATAGTGGACTACATTTGTTGATTTTGTGTTTTAGGCTCTCCTGCTCCTTCCGTCTTCCAAGGTGGTCAGAGGAGGCTCACTCCTCAGGGTCCCATGTGCACACCGGGCCGGGTCATAGCCCCCGGAGAAACTCTACCCCAGAGGCAGTTCCCGAACCCAGAGGTTCCCGCTTCTCAGCAGGTCATAGAAGATAACGCAAAAGTTTATCGCGGAGGAAGGATACCGTCTCAGTCATTCAGGATACTTCAAGCGATGACCGGTGAAGATTCAGGTGAACAATATTCTCAGCGATTTCTCTATTCTTCTAACCGAAAAAAATGATAATCATCAAACGAGAATAAATGTTAAACTACAAGGTGTTCTATATATATTCATAAATAGTTTAACAATTCATAAAAATTGGAGGAATTGGTATATTTTTGAAAGCACTTTGCGAAAAAGTTATTCTCACAAAACTAAGGGGAATTTTTTTTTAACACAAAAAAATTAGTTCGAACTTCCGTTAACCCATTGACGCCGGTTGGAAAGAAAATTTGCCATTCGAAATTTTAATTTTCTTTCTTTGCCAATAAATATTAGAAAAGTGGTTGCACTCAGTGTTTTTTTTTTCTTTCTAAGAATCAAAGTCGTCTTTAATGGGTTAACAAAGAGTGCTACAAAAAAAAGCAAATCACTGGAAATATGCAAATAAGGGTGTACGATAGGGTTACCAGATTCGAAAACTGAGAAAGGAGGATGTGTCCACGTACGCACCCTTGATGACATCATTTCCCCAAATTTTCGCAACGAATGACATCATTTCTCTACCAAAAAAATTAAATCTTTCCACCACAATAATTTTTCCCAATTAAAATCGAATCGCGCTATATATGTTATGTAAATTTAGTAAATCCAGTCATTTTGCATAGTTGATAGCCATTTTTCTAAAGTAATAAATTTTGTTTTTCACATTTATACCGGTAATTATGTGCAATCCCCAGCTCATATTGGTAAATATGCTAAATCGTCAATAAATTATTTAAATTTACCGGAAACTGACCGTAAAATTCTGCCCAAATTTCAGCTTAGAATGATGAATTCGATCAGTGGTGTTGCTCATATTTAAAATGTTGATAAACGTGAAGAAAATATGAACTTATTCTGAAATTGTGCATGTTTGCAACATGGTGTTGTTGTTGTTGCACATTTAGCAATTTGCATGCACTTTTGTGTATTAATACTGAAAAAGGTCAAAATTTGTAAATGCATATGCATTTGCATATAATCCGGGCTCTAGTTATGAAAAAGGATATTCGAACTCAACCGATAAGTTGTCAACAAAGAGAGAAACAAATATTAATGATAACTTACACAAACTTGGTCAAGTTTGACTAATAATTTTAAGACAAACGGGGTGATACAATTCACGTTCACTATAACAACCTCACATTATTACAACTGGTACAATATGTTGTAAATGTTTTTCTATTCATCCCACGTTATATTTTTCA
This sequence comes from Pholcus phalangioides, assembly GCF_987345545.1. Classification (NCBI taxonomy): domain Eukaryota; kingdom Metazoa; phylum Arthropoda; class Arachnida; order Araneae; family Pholcidae; genus Pholcus; species Pholcus phalangioides. The sequence goes on along the minus strand of NW_028301608.1, from coordinate 62,642,870 downwards.
TCCAATATAATGGCCTGCAAAGACAGCTCAATCCAATACAATGTCTGAATTCAGCTCTTCACACTCCTTGTTTTCAAAAAAAAATTAACAAAACGTGTATTTCCCTGTCCTTTTATATCGGAGGATTTCGTATAAGGGGCCGTTCAAGTATTACGTAAGCAAATTTTTAGCCATTTTTGACCCCCTACTCCCCTGTCAGCAAAAGTCAGCAAAACTCTAACCCCCCCCCCCCCCTGCCCTTGTCAGCAAAATTTCATCAGCTCTGCCGCTCTGAATCCTAACGCATATTGGTGGGATCAGAGACGTACACAAGGGGGGCATAGGGGGCTCGTGCCCCCCCCCAACGATCAAAAATTTATTTTTTTAATGCAAAAAAATATTTTTTTTTTAAATTGAAATTTCGGAAGAAAATACCTTTATATGTTGTTATAATCAATTACTGTTAATTTCAATGTTATTTGAAGGCTATGACTTAAAATTTATTTTTAATAAATTCATTGTGTCCCACCCTCTAAGCCATATGATGATAAATTGCAAAAAGGCCCTTGGCCCGAGGACCAAATATGGCCCTGGGGCTATCTGATGCGGCCTGCCCTCCTCAAACTTGATTTTGTAAAAATGAACTAAGCGGCACATTTACAGTGGCACAGTTCCAGAGCACTTAAGCGGCCCGGACACATTTCCAAATCACTTGGATCCGCGAAAACTTCAGAGATCATTAAAGTGGCTCCGTAGGGTTCTTATCAATAGGGGGGATGTTACTTCAAGTGCCCACAAACTATCGAAATGTTTTTCTCGTTTTTGACGCACCGAGTAAGATGCCATTAAAAATATTTAATATTTTCAATAAAGGGTAGTTGATAACATAAGCAGTATCCAAACCCCCCTCCCCCCCCCTTGTCATCAAAAGTCAGCAAATCTGAAACCCCCTCCCCTCCATCGATGCTGACGTAATACTTGAATGGCCCCCTAACCTGTTTTGTTTGCAATGGTGAGAGGCACCAAGAGATATCTGATGAACACTTGTGTGTGAAAATGTATCCCCCTCCCTACAATCCGGATTAAGGAGAAAGGGCATGAGAAGTTCAGACTACGCCAAAAGGACTTCCAATGCACATTCAAAATGAATCTTTTTTCTGATAAGAGGAGAATATACACACACGAGTGAACTTCGGTTTTCATAGTTAAAATAAGCACTTTCTTGTTTACATTCGTTCATAGGCTGCCTGAAATGAATGCAGCGCGATGCCCTTGGACATTAGATTGCTTGTTTGCAAGTGTGTGCAAGAAATTAATTATTAAAATTTTATTATTAATTTCTGATCTGGAAAATTTTCGTTGTGAATGCTTGCATTATATAAGAAAATGACAAATATAATTTTTATTTCGTCCTAATATGGAATTATCTCAAGCGGCCTTTTTATCTCTCTCGAAATTGGATGTAACGACTGTTGACTGTACTGTGTTTAATAGCACCATTTATGAAATTTTTTTATCAACATATCGTCGGTGTTCAAGCAAAATTTTATGCCGGACTACTTTCTTTCTTTCAAACCGAGCACAATTCAGGTCTATCGCAGTGGGCAATTTTATTTATTTCATTATTACTACTGTAGTTGATTAGAATTTCCAATTAGTTATTTAATGATATGAACAATTATGAACCACACTTATCTAAAAACATCAGTGAATCTACTGTAGTAGTTGAAAATCTTTTTCTTTTTTAATTTTTCTACTTTTCTCACAACGATTCAAAAGTTGACAAAATCTCAAAACTGGGTGTATAAAATATAATAATATTCTAAAGGAGATAACCCTAGGGTACGATTAATAGCTCATTTCCGAATTTTCCTGTGACTGACGCCTGCATAAGGTTTTTATTGTGATGTTGACATTGGTAGACAAAGCACTATCGGTGAAGTTGCTTTACCTCAGCCGCCTGCTGAAGCTTAACGAACGCCTCGGACACAGAAGAGATTGAAGAGAGGTTCAAGTCCAATCACTCCTGATTTTCTTTCGTGCAGCGCTTTCTTTCGAGAAAAATTTGAACTGAATTTTTTCTTAGTACTAAAACAATCCCCCTTCATGAGAATAACATTTTTGCAAACTGCATTTAAAATACCAATTCCTTTCATTTTTTATGAATTGAATTCATATGCCACCCTGTACAGTTAATTGATCTGGTGACTTAACCCCGATCTAATCTTTTTTGTATTTTCTACAGGTGAAGGAGTTACGGACATGTGAATTCACGGCATTTCAGAAGTTTAAAACTTTATCGATGATTTTGAAGTTTTTTCTGTATTTATTTTATCCGAGTCTCATATTTTTAGCTAGTTTCTAGAATTTCTTAGAAATTGTTCTCTTTTTTTTTTCGAAAAGGTAGACATGAAAATCTTGTGTTACGGAAAAATTTCAAGACCCTTCATCTGTCATTAAACCGATGACATGATAAGATAATGAAATTTTAATGAAATGATAAGAAGCAACTGCTTTCTTATCCCTGCGTTAAAGAATCAAAAACATCATCGCACAATAGATTTCTTTGTTATTACTTTAAATATCTGTTATTGTTATTAGAATCATTAGCTTTTTCTTTTAATTTGAGAAAAACATGACAAAAAATCTTATGAGAAGTATGTATCAATTTTTTTTGAATGAATACATTAAAATATCCATTTCTATGTTATTCATGATATCTATTTTACATCTATATCAATCATAATATAATATTTTCATCTTATAAAATCGCTTTCGAGGAAAAACGAGTGGCTTCTGGAGAAAAGCTTTTGAATATTTTCTATTCAAGCTATATTTCAAATGAAAAACAATAATAATAATAATAACTGAGGTATATAAAATAAAGAATTCGTTACGTAAGTTACAATTTGTTTTTGTTGTTCTGTATTATTTAGGATTAAAAAACAGTCTTTGAAAAATCGAGTTTCAAACAAGTTAAAATTCTTCATGAAACATTACCCTTGAATATTTCATGGGAAGTCTCGTTTTAACGTGAGAATGAAAAATGAACGATATTATGTGGATTTGTCGTAATATTTTGACCTCATTTTTTTTTCTCTCATTTTTAAATCAGTATTTCCCACGTATTCGGGGAAGAGGGAGAGGGGGATAAATAATTCCCAAAGTACTAAAAATTTGGACTAAATGGAGTCCTCCTACCTTTTAACATGGTTAAAAACTGCTCTAGTAGAAATATCATCAAAAATATTAGTTAACTCTTCATTTATATCGAATTTGGTATACATATTTTTGATTGCATACGCTATGATATGCCGATGAAATGTTTGACATACCTCTATTACTTAACTGAGTCCCCCTTAACCCTTTCTGACTCTGCATTCACATGTGTGTGGGTTGCTTTTTTTTTGGCTGTAGAAATTTTTTTACCTCATGCAGTTAACCCATGGCTTAAAGGATTGTGCTGTGCAAGTTTTGAGTTAGACATATGGTGAATATGAATTCTGAGGCTTTCATCAGAGGGCAGTACTTAAAGGTGAACTGTCAGGGTGTCTTTAAGATGGCTTCCAGGACAAAGTCCCTCCGGCAGAAGTGTGATTTATATTGCATAAAACTTAGCAATACAATTCTGGAAAAGATTATATATATGAAGATGAAACCCTGCATCTACATTTGTGTTAGTTTTCAACTAACACAATGTAGTATATTTTCAAAATAAAACTCAAGTACTGGTAAGTACCAGTACTTGTAAAAATTAAAACCTAATGAAAGCAATAATTCTAAAACTAATGAAAATTCAGAATTTATGAATGAAATAATTCATATTCAGTTAGTAAACTCCTGCAATAACTTACGGCCCTCCTGTTTGATTCATGTCTCTGGGTCCTTTTGGCCCACAACTGGAGGCAAAAATGCATTTAGCCACATGAGGCAACCACCTATTTTTGTGTTCCCGCTATGATTTTGGATGAACAAAGAGAGAATTTGGCACGCCCGAGGCATCAAATACACTTGCCGTGGCAAATAAGTTTCTCTAATTATTAATTTTTATATTTTGATAGTTGAAGCTCAGACACCTTGTTTTACTTACTACAAAAAAAAAAAAAAAAAATTAATTGACATAATACGTCCATGGGCGGGGGCGTCAAAAGTGTATATATGAATTAACATCATCATCATCATCATCGTGGGGGGGGGGGGCCAAACTTCCAAGTCTATCTCCGTCTATGTGAATACGTCAATTAGTTTTATTCATAATATATTATACTTTTTTCTTTTCTATTGCCATGAGTGCAGGACCTGGTGGACCGTACCTGTTGAAGGTGCACCCGAAGGACCGCACTTCAAGGGTAGCTTTGCTCCATACTGATTCAATAGTTGTGAATCAGTAATGAAATCAGTAGTTGATTTCTCAGTTTTTCCGATTGTATCCTGTAAAATTTAAAAATAAAATTGAAAGTAAAGAAATAAGCACATCAAAAATGGAATCCAAATATTTAATCACAGTCCTATAACAAACGCCATTACATAACCACAAACCATGTATTATCATTTTCCTTCCATTTAATCCTTTCCGTGTAAATAACGGAGCAATAATCGCGAGTTTTCTGTCGCATTTATGCAATAAGTATAGCGTAATATATATATAATAATAGTATTTACATAAAACAATGCCGTATTATTGCACATAAATACACTCTTCATCAGCACATTTGCACTTCGTATGAGCTCACATCAACAAGGAAGAATAAGGTATATATTCTACGCAATATACAATTTATATCCGCTATATAGAAAACAAAAAAAGAGAGATACATCGGCAGTACATGATTAAGGTACACCACACACGCACGAATAACAATGTATAAGGTGAACACTGTACAAAATTTCCTATGCATAGTATATACATATATAAATATGTATACATAGAACAAGCTAAATTGGTAGATAAATCGAAATTTCAAAAAATTTGTCGCGGTTTTTTTGAGTGAAAAATTGGCTTTTTTTCTTTAAAGGGATTTTCTTTTATTCAGTAAAAGTGAGAAAAATCTATTTTTTTGCAAAGAAATTTCTCTCTGGAGCTAATTTTAAGAAAGAAATCGGGAAAATTTTTTTTACATTATATATTTGTTTTAAATGTGCGTCGAAGTTTGAAATGTGATTCATCATCGTCATAAGCCACCACATCCCGTGACCGAAAATACTGTGTTTCTCTTTTGCACGTGTATTGGAGCCAGTATATACTGCAAAGAATTTATCAAGGAAACTTCATTGGAGATATACATACTACTATACGAGTGAGAGATCAGTTATTGCTAAATTTTTAATTCTGAAAAATGAATTTAAAAAAAGAAATCCGTTGAATTTCTTTTTCCTGAGTCTTGCTAAGTAGTTCTTTCTTTCGTGGAGTTTGATCCCAAAATTGGTAAATCAAATCGAAAGTTTATATTACGTCACAAAAAATTCAGATTTTTGTCTTCAGGTATCAGATTGCCTTTGTTAGCACTTTTCTATAAAATGGTACTCTTGAGTGAACTTTAAAATATTTTCTGATAGTGTCCCAAAATGGTGAAAACAATTATTTTCGGACTACCTAATGCCATTTTCTATGAAAAAGTCATTTTTATGTCAAATTTCAACCAAAATTCGTGTAATATTCGGAACAGTATTGCGAAAAATTCTAAGAATGAATTAAATTATTAATTATTTTTTATTTTCACAGAACATTTAGCTAGTGATGATGCAAGTTATGAACTTAAATTTAAAGGATTGTATGGTATTCTCATAAATTACATCCAAATCGGTTGATTTAAATTTTTTGAAATTTCATTTAATGTATCTTGTATAAAACACTGTAATTAGACGAATACATATGATAGACCTTAGATTTTAATTCTTAACCTTAACCCATCGAAACTTGCATCATGAGCGTCTGAAAAAATAACGAAATTTTCAATCATAAGGGTCTGAAAAAAAAATTGTTGGAATGTTATATACTCTAACTTATATATCAATGATGTTTAATTATTGTTGTGTACACGACTGAGATTTGAAGAAAAAAAGATTATTCATATTCACAGAGAAATAATTCGTACCATATTTTTCAATCCGTGTAGTTTTTGAGATAAACTCCGAAGAGAGAAAGAAATTGTTTTCCTAACATGAACACTCGGCTCGAATTTGTTTCAACTCACTAATCAACACATGTGCAAGTGAACTATACATAATTCCAGAAATAGGTGAGAGGAATTATACAACCGAAAGGATATCTAATTCAGAAACGTCTTATAATATCGATGGCTGGCAGTGGAGAAAATGTAACGTTTGTTTGCTTCCATTAATAAGTGTTTGAGCTGGGCATGATGATTTACGAAGATAATAGAGAAGTATATGTGTTTGTATAGCATTAACAATACGTAGTTCAGAATAAGTCAATTTATTTCAGCTGTATATAGTGTGCATATCCTTTAAAGGACTCGAGATCATCCGCATTAACACATTTCAGGTAATGATCCAGATATTGAATCTCTTTTCTTTTCTTTTTTTTTATCGGAGAAGTCAGTCTATAAAAGTTTAAGCGCCCCGTAATACTTCACGTGCGATGAGATCGGCATCCAAGAAACAGCGTGAAAGTCTACCTAATTTATAAGGCACGTGTTTATGCAGGTACTGTTTCAAACACATTTAGGCCGGCTATCTTGTACCGTTTGAAAGTTCTCGAGCCCCGGAAAGCACATAAGCCAAGCCTTGCTTTTCATCAAAGAAACGATTTATTGACTTTTTCTAATTTCTTGAAAGCGAGTTTGGGCTTTTCGATGTATTTGAGCACGTTTTCTTGTTGTAAAGACAAAATTTATAAAGCCCGTCTTCGCGTACATACTCCCCCTTTCTTTAGACCAGGGGTGCACAACCTTTTCAGTCCGCGGGTCAGATGACACTCGTGGGCCAGAAACTTACATATGAAGCGTGCCCATATTTTACGGGATGTTGCCGCTTTATTTTGGTCATCCCAACCTTTTTTTATAAAAAAAAAAGTCTCGTTTCCCCCACTATTTTCAACAAGGCTTAGTTGAGAATTTTGGAAATAAATAATTAAGATTATTATCATGACTTATATTTTGAGAATTATGACCCTATCGTGATTAATTATAGTCAAATAAATACATTTATCTCAAACATATACTTTTTTTTTTGGTGAATTACATTGCAGTACCCATAATATTCATTGATTGGTAATTTTGCGACAGTAGCGACTGTTACTTGCTTTTGACAATTTTTTTCCCAGCAACTTTAATTGCCTTGATAACATTTTTTCGTTATATTCCGTATTTTTACGAAAGAAATATGGTCAGCTAAAGTATTTATCGTGTTGTGTAATACTTTTCTACCGGAGCAACTTTCACTGTATCTAACTACTTGGTGGGTCGCATTTGACCCGCGGGCCGGAGGTTGTGCACACCTGCTTTAGACTTATCATCAGCATCTATTCAAGGTGTGGACTCATCATTATCAAATGGCTAATTCCTGAACGATTAGTTTTTGAGGCAGCTTCCAAGTATTAAAAAAATGTTCTAAATGCTGTCATATAATCAGTTATGAGCCAAATAATCATTAAAGTATCATTGCTATATGAATTCCAAAAAAAAATTATTTTGGTTATCATATATCAATTTTATACGATTCCTTAGAGCTTCGCTGGAATGATGCGTTTTTACATAATGAAATGCCAAAAAATTGTAGAATTCAATGTTTCATAATTCGATGAATTTTGGTGTGAATGAAAATGGATTTACTTTTCCTTTTTTCCCCCTTTTTTGTATAACATGTTTACTTCTTTTCCAATTGAATCGCTAAATTTAAAAAGGGGTCATATCAAAAAATAAGACATGACCCCTTTTTACATTTAGTGATTCAATGCCCCAAGAGCCATAAAAAAACTCAATTTCCTAGCTTTTTTCAGTAGCAGTTTCTTCGGCTTAAACGCCATCTAAGATGTAAAAGCAGTTAAACAAAATTATAACTGGAAGCTATTTCTAATAGGACTGGAAAAACTCTTAAGACTCTTAGGAATTTCCATAGATAACGATATGAGTGGACACCCAGTCCATTGTCTGCATATGCATCGAAAAGGTTTTGTTGCGGTTGTTATCTTCTAAAGAATATTTATTCGCTCAAAATAATATCTGCAACTAACATTGACTTACATTTACTATAATCAATATGTCTTTCAGTCATTAATCTTTTTTTTTTCATCGAGGCAATTTTGGCAAACAATTCACAGCCTTAAGGCAAACTACATTGTTGACGATATGCCTTGCCCATGAAAAAGAGCAAATCTTCACGAGATGGATGTGAAGAGCCCATTAACTCTGTATGAAATAATTTAGAGCCTACGGATTTCTGGGACATGCTAGCTCACCGCTAGCAAAAATTTATCAAACATATGAAAACCTTTATGCAACTACAAGCTTGAAAAGAATGCATGTACAATCTTTTTTGTACAAACATGCACAATTTCTTTTCAACACCACACGGTACAAGTATGTTTGTAAAAGAACTAGTTTGTACTTGAAATATAGCGTGCTCGAGGGATTGGCTGCCTTTGTTCTTGTGTACCGGAAGAAAAACGTCAACGAAAAATACAAACACCAAACAAAGCTCAAGATGTCTGAATACCTATATGGTTACCTGCATTGTACACACTCTTAATTCCGCTTGCGCAAGCGTTGCCTGTACAAGCATGTATAATCAAAATTCACTCAATCTTCAAGCAGCATGTACAATTAAAATGCTTGTGCTAAATTCCTCTACAGACACTCAAGCAGGCTTGCACAAAAGGATCGTACATATGCATGCTAGTCAAACTTGTAGTTACGTGTGTAGCTGCCTCTGGTCTGGATTAGTTATCCAAGATTACGTAAAATGATGAGGAAAAACATTTTAGATGTGAAAATAACCGCCTACTTGTACATTTTCGTGTGCGCATACAGACATTTTAAAGGTGAATTTATACCTACAGACACTCATAGTATCAACATTGATATTATTGACAACTACAAATATTGTTCAATGTACCATTAACTATGACTGCTGTGAATATGGAAACATTCCATGTCCGCCACGGCGAGTGTCTGTGGATATGGATCCACCTTGATACAAACAACTCAAATTGTCAAAACTGTCAAAAAAATCTCCCGCGCCCCCCCTTTCTGTAGCTGCATATATATATTTTTTTTTTCTTTTTTCGTTGGCAGATGAGTGTTTGCATAGCTATTTTCTTTAGTAATTACATTTGTATGTGAGAATAAAGGAGAGGTCTTTTGTTCCCTCGAAAAATTTCGATTGTGGTGTCCAGCTTGATGTTGTTTTCAGATTTTGCGTGCCAGCAGGGCGATCAAAATTGCGGATGCTACCGTGTATACGAAGGATGGAGCTGCACTTTTATAGGCGTCGTTGCATCCATCGGCATTGTCACAGTGGCAGTATTGCATGAAGACCTGATAGGTTCCAGCCCGCGTCAGGCATTTTCCAGATCCCGGCTCGTCCAGGTAACCACAGCTCCGGATTATCCGTGTGTCGTCACGTACTGGAAGAGGGGAAAAGAAAGCGAGAAATTAATCAAGGAAATCCACTTCATGCGAGATAATCTCTTCCATTTTTACTCTTATTCTGCAGAATAGTCGAAGAAATGATTCTCTCACAACGGCAGCGTAAAAAAAATTCCCAGCTGTCTTTTCAGTTGTCTTTCGTGAAAGATAGATGGTACTCAAACTCATACGCTGCAAATACAGTGAAACCTTTCCAAGGATACGTACATAATGCACACTGGTTCCCATTCTGCGAGTCGACGCCGTTACTGGTTATTTAAAAAACTTGAAATTCAGGTTTTTAGAAAATCTGTAACAGCGTCGACTCGCAGAATCAGAAACCAGCGTGCACTATGTTTGTACCCTAAGACGAACACTGTATGAGACAGAAACCTTTCTTCGACGGAATCACAAAATATTTCCTTCATTGAAGGATGCTTTTATGTCTACCTTTATAAAACGGAAACTTGTCTAAAATGGATTATTATTTGTCTCTTGAAGCTCTGTTTCGTACAGGTTCCACCGTATAATACAATCGAAAAAAAAGTGTAATACAAGAGAATCTGGATTCGAATCCCCAATCACCGACAAAATAAAAACTGGTGGTGTATAGGCACCCTGCCATTACTCAACAGCGGACACCCACCCTATATAGTACAAGCAAAGCTGTTAGAGCAGTGGTTCCCAAACTGATGATGGTGCCCCCTAGGGGGCCGCGTAAAGGAGCGGGTGGGGGTCGCGAAAGACTTCCCAAAATTTTGAACGTCTTAAACCAATTTTATTTCATTCTTTCGCAACGTAAATAAATATTGGGTGGAGAGCAAAGTTCTTGATAGAAATTTATTGTTTGGAAAAAAAGGATACAGAAAAAAAGGCAAGAAATGTCTTTTCGAAGAAAGTCATAGATTATTTCACGGTAATTCCACCAGACAGACAATATGACCTTCTTGTGTGTCAGTCTGGTGACCTTTTTTGCCCTAGCACCGGGCAATTTCCGACTAGATTGTCGAGGGGAATGTCCACAGTAGAAACAGTATCTAACAGTATCTATTATTTTGGCATTTACAGTGGACTCTCCTAAGACTGAATTTATCGTGGTTGCAGCCTTGATAGCACTAGGTTTGGATTTTCAGTGGAACCAAATGATGTGACGAATATCATATTTTTCAACGGGCATTTTACACGTCCCGTATTATACCTTAAAGTTGCAAACAACGAACAAAATTTTGCGTACTACTAGAACACACTTTAACTTTTCCAAAATGATTGCAATTATGCAAATTAAACTGTAAACACGACTAACTACTGCAGCTCGTCTGATGCTACCTATCATCAGCCACGAATTACTGGCTGAAGTAAAAACATTTGTGAATATTTCTGATCCAGAAGAGATTGAAGAAAGTTTCAGGTCTAGAATTCTGTGATTTGCTTTCGTGCAGTGTCCTCTACCAACAAAAATGTAAACTAAATGTTCTTTCTGCCCCAAAAAAAAAAATTCCCCCTTCGTGAGAGTAGTTTTTCGCAAACCGCATTTAAATATACAAATTCCTTCATCATTTTTTATGAATTTTTAAACTATTTTAAAAATACTAATTAATTTAAAATTTAATTAATTTTAACACCATGTATTTAGATACTATTGATTTGTTTTTTTTTTTTCTAATTTTGCATGAGCAGTCTGTAAGTCGCCAGGCAGCTACGAGAAAAACTAAATTCTGTCTGTCTGTGATTTGTTTTTTTTTCTAATTTTGGACCTAAATATTTTATTGATCGGAAATATTTATTAAGAAATTTTATATTAAAAATACACCGAGATAAAAGTCGCACTTTGAGTCACTGCTGAAAAAAAGGTTAAGAACCCCGTGGATTGCATTCCTCGTCAAAACAAGTGTTTCCAGAAACACTTTCCGAGTCAAAACTGAAATGAAAAACTTCAAACGCTCATTTCTTTTTCGATGGAAAAATGAGTTTCTTCTTCGAAGAAAGCGTTTTCCGGAAGAGCATCTCAAATTACAGGAATGTGCGCGAAGAAAGTAAAAAAAGAATGCGGTGTCTGAAAATCCAAATTAGCAACAGCAGCAGCAGTTGGTTTCGAAGCATCTCTCGTTGTAGTTATTTTAAGAACGGCAGCATTTGTTTGAACTTCAAGAAGAAGTTAGTGGTAAAAAAAAATAATAATAAATAGTTTTCTCGTGAGCACTTGTTTATTCTGGCAAAAACCAAATGATGGACGAGTGGGTGGTACCAGCCGCGTATAATTGATTCTTGCGAGTTTCTTTAGTTCTTATGCGCTCGGATACGACAAGTATATTATTTCTCCGATGAGTGATGGTTAGTCTTGAGTGTTCACTGTTTTCTCTCTGAGTGTTTTCTCTGTAAACTGAGTACATTCGTGAAAGAATAAAAGAGATATATATCAGAATATGAAGCAATATCAATTCTTTTCCTACCGGAATAGGGATTTCAAAACAAAATTCAAAACAAAAATAGCGATTTCAAAACGAAGAAATTTTCGTGGTTGATTTTCAATCAACCACGAAGAAATTTTAAAGAGAAAATTTCATGTAGTGAATTGGGCTCAGATTTCCAGCTAATGTGCTACAGTAGGGGATGCACAACCACCGGTCCGCGGGCCAAATGCTGCCCACCAAGTCGTTTCTTCCGACCCGTTAAAAGTGTTTCGGTAGAAAAGAATTAATACACACAACACGATAAGTACCTAAGCTGTATAAGCATTAGTTATCACACTGTTTGTGTTGCATTTTAAGCGTCATGTCGAGTTTTTCGTTTTATAGCACCACCTGTGAGAGAAATTTGAACCTTTTTTTATTCAAAAATTAATGAAAATAAGCTCTAGGCCATGCTAAGTATTTTAGTGCAAACCGCACCTTTTCATGTCAGTTGGTTGGATTTGTATCAATTTTTAAAATGTGTCCAGGACTTCTCGTCCACCCTGTATTACATTTACTTCCTCTTGAGATAACATCACCATTTCAAAAATACACTCGCTTCCAAAAGTTGAGCACGCGACGGCTTATATAACATCCCGACACCACTTTAATCTTCTAATCCCCCTCTAGATTCCACGGTTAGTGGAACCCAAACGCGTGGTACTCGCGCATACAGTCCCTTTACGTGGAGCCGTCGGCACTCAGTACCAACAGATAGTGTCTTACCAAGTGATATTGCAACCTTGGAAGTAAAACTTGTGGAGATCGCTTGTCGGTTCCGCTTAGCTATTATAGCAATATACCGATTACGAAAGCAATTCCCAAGCAAGTCAAACAGCTGACCGGAGACATGGGTTCAGTCAACCAGGGTTACCACCCCATCTGATGATCGGTATATTGCTATAGCACCCATGAGGAATCCACGAGTGACTTTCACTACTGTTACATCCATTGTTGCAGTATCATTTGGTAAGACAATATTTGCCGAAAGCTCCACATGAAGGGACTATGCACCCGAGTACACGCATTTGTGTTCCATTAACCGTCCAAGCCGGGACAAGTGGTGTCGTTATGTTATATAAGCCGCCGCGTGCTTAACTTTTGGAAACGAGTGTATATTATTACTTCCAATGTAAAACTCTATTCTACGTTCAAGTCTGGGACTTGAATGGTCGTACCACGATTGCACGAAGGCTACACAATTAGCAAATTATATATTTTTTCCTTATAACGTGCTCGAATATCGAATAATTTTTTATTTTTATACTGATAACTTTTCAACTAATGTGTCCATGAAAATAAATAATTTTGCATTTTTTTTTCATTAGAGGTTACACAAAAAAAAACTCTCTGTAACGATTAATGACTAAACAATGCTTTTTTTGGACAATGACGCATTTCCAGGAGTGCAAAAATAACGGAGAGTGATCATATGAAATTTCATGTCACTCCGAGCATTTCGAAAACATCAATGGTTTTTTTTGCGTGGCAATAAAGGATTATATTCGTGATTTCTGTTGAAAGGTCGCATCAGTTATATCTAATCGTGAAAATGTTCCCCCCCCCCATGACTAAGGACTGAAAATTTTCGGATATGATTCACCGTGAATGGTATCCTTGACCAATATACATAGCAGACAAAAAAAAAAGCTATATTTACTTAGGAATAGTAAAAGTGACGAGTAAAGTGGTCATGCAAATGAGGAAAAACGAGAGATCGTAAATGAGATGAGAGGAAAAGAACTTCTTTGTTTAGATAATGTTGTCCTACTTATCAAAGTTGACCTCCGATCACTACAGAGATTTTTTTTTTTCTTTTTATATTATCATCTATGAACCCAGGTGATGCGATCACGCGATTTCTTGTCTTTTTGCCATTAAACTCCTGGAGTCATTTTATGCTTTCGAAAAGCAAATTTCTTAGATTCAATTTCCTATTTCTCATTTATAATTTCGGCTGTTTGAAATTTTGAATAATATAGAGTCTTTTTCTCTGCTCAATCAATCAAAATGGCTAAGAAAATCAATGACTTGCATAAAATTTTCATTGTGATGTTGACATTGGTGGGCAAAGCGTTATTAGTGAAGTTGCTTTTCCTCAGCCATGAACCACTGGCTAAAGCTTTAAGAACGTTTCAGACGCTTGAACTCCTTCCACTTTTTTTTTCATGAATTTTTTAACTATTTAAGAATTTATGAGCCATCCTGTATAAATTAACTGATTTTGTAACTTAGCCCCAAATCTAAGCTTTTTGTGTTTTCTACTGGTGAAGGAATCACGGACATGTGAATTCACAGCATTTCAGAAAGTTTGAAATTTTATCGATGATTTTGATGTTTTTTCGGTATTAATTTTATGTCTTATATTTTTAGCTAATTTCTAGAACTTCTGAGTTTTTCTCTCTTTTTTTGAAAAAAGTAGACATTAAAATTTTGTATTACAGAAAAATTTCAAGACCCTGTCATTAATGATATTATAATTGTAATGACATGATAAGAAACAGCTGTGCGCTAAAGAATCAAAGATATTGTCGCACAATAGATTCAAATTCATTTCTCGTTTAATATCTCGGCTGCTTAAAATTTTTAATAATATAGAGTCTTTTCTTTTTTTCTGAATCATTCAACTCATTTACGGTTTGTTTGAAAAAAAATTTCAAGAAATTTTCGTATAAATGTTTGTGAGGAATGGTCATTTTTTGAAAATGAAAGTTTTAATGAATGTTAATGTTTTTTTTAATTTGTTTAGAAGAGAATTTAATTTTTATGATTGTTCAAAAAATAAACTTTTAGAAATTTTATCCTGATTTCCGATAGGAATTTTTTTTTCTCCTGACTATAAACAGAAATAGTTATTTTTAAACAAAAAAGCAGTTGCTTCTTTTTCTTTTGCATATGATAAATGAGGTTTCCCGTAATCATAATTATTATTTTAATTGGATGAAGTTAATTAGTTTGTGCTGATTAAAATGTCATATCAATTGGAAAGTAAAACATACTAAAAATTTATGTCCAATTTTTTTAAAGTTCTCTCAAATATGTTATGTGAGTAACCAGTAATCATGTATAACAATTAATTGCAGTTCGGTTAAGAGTTGGAAGAGCGGTCAAAAATGTGTTAATGTATCAAGGATTTTTAATTTGAGCTAATAATAAAAAACGGTGAAATCATTCATTCAAAAGTTAAAAGACTTGCTGCAGAAAGGAAATAACAGCATTTTTTGTAAAATTTTAATTCAACATTTCATCAAAAGCAAACACCAAAGGTCTTTTGAAATAATTTAGAATTGAAAATAGCTTCAATATTCAGCCCGAAAAAAAAAACAACCAAAAACAATTTATTGAAGAAACTTTAAAATTAAAATTTTAATGGTTCTTTCTGGTTTCCTAAAACTTTAGGAAAATGAAACTAATCTTTTATCTTAGCAAACCCTTCACTTAACAAAAAATAATTTAAAGCAGTTCAAAGTATTTCCCACATATATTGTTAAATGTTATTAAGGCTAGGAATTTTATGACCTAATAACCGACAGAATATGCTCTATAAAAAAGGCATTTACGCCCTAAAAAACCTAAAAAATATTTCTCTACCAACAGGCTGGCAATATTCCCTAGAGAAAAATACGGGAATTTCATACATTCGCCAATCATTATAAAAAAAATTATGCCAAAGGTACAAAAATAAAATTGCAAATTGTTGCTAATATAGCCGAAAAATCGGCAATCATCGTCACAAATGATGTCAAAGGTACACAAATGAAATTGCCAATTGTTGCTATCACGGAAAAATCTATAATTGTGAGAAATGAACTAAGAAAAAGAGGGGAGCTATTGGGGGGGAAACCCTCTTCATTGTGATGCTGAAGTATGCAAAATAATGTTCTAAAATAGGAAAATATGCCATAAATTCTAAAAATCATGAAAAATGCCTTAAAATTACTGAAATATTATTATATAAATAATTATTATATTAAATTAATATTAATATAATAATTATTATATTATTATATTAAATTAATATTAATATAATAATTATTATATAAATAATAATATATAAATAATTATATATTATTATATAATTATTATCATAGAAAAATGCTCTATCACGTAAAAATAGCGAAATATACAAAGCTATAGAACTCCTATCCCTAGATATTTTTTAACATCTCAGTAGTTTTAAGTTTCCAATGATATCGAACCATTTTTTTTGCACAATCGATGGCTATCTGATCTTTGTATTAATGGTTTTTAAAAGGAAATGTGTTCATATATCCTCATCAAAAATCCAACCGATATGTCGTTCTGAAATTTAAGCGAGACTTCGCTTTAAAAGAAGTCAATTCGTAAACATTGAAAGAGGCTCCTCGTACTGCTCCGGAGGTGCGAACGTGTTAATAATAATATATATAACGTATCACTTCTTGAATTTTCATTGCGTTGGGTATTCTTCCTGCTGCTCTAATTTTTTGACACTTGACGGTGGAACACGTTTTTGCTTTCTTATCACAGCAAATGTGTCACCTGAAGAAAAATTATTATCTACTGTGAATCAAAGTTCTTCCATTGAGTCAAAGTTTTGAAGAGTTGTTTCTTCTTCCTTTCAGTGAAAATCGTGAACCAGATCATGAAAAAAAATTCAATTCTCCTTATGAAAACTACTGAAGTACGCATATATTATACTCATCTGTGCATAATTCTTCGATTTCTCTCCGGTTTGAAAAGCTAATGTGTGAATAATCAAACGGCAGTTCGGGCAAATCATTTTTCATTTCCTGGTATTGCTTATTGTAGAAGTGAATTGATTTTATAAAATATTCTGTAAAAATTTAAACCATACAAAATTTCGAACAAATGAGTTCGAGTTGATTTTATGGTAATTCTTCCGAATAATTTTTTTTAAAGGTAACTGGTTTTTTATTCATTCAAAACTGTTGTCTTTTAATTTCTTTCTCGATATTTCAAATAAATTTTAATTTATCAATCGATCGTCCTTGTTATTTCAGTAAGTGAATAATGCCCTGGACACTGTTGCCAACTTAGGTGTTTTCCCAGCTGAATCTTTAGAATGTTGGGTATGAAAAATAATTATCTATTTGCAAAACAAAATAAATAAATAAATAAGCTACGTAAATATAACAGCAATGGGGAAATATTTTTTCCGGTTACTTCTATTACGCTTATAGTTTTTCTTTTTTTTAAAAATGAAGATCTTAAAAATTCTAGTTATTTAATTTTTGCAGTGTTAGCAGTACTGATTTTGAGCGCAAATGGTAAAATTTCGTGATTCAAAACGTCGTGTAAGAAGTACTATTCGGGAGAACTGCTTAATATCTAGTAGGAATGCTCTGATACTCTGTGTGAGGATATTATAGAATTTTTTTCATACAGTAAAAATTCATCAGAGAAAAAAAAAGTTGGTGTTTCACCATGGAGCAATAATCAGCTAATATTGCGACCAACATACAGGATGAACTAAAAGTCAATAGACTTTTTGAAAATTCATAAAAATTGGGAAAGTCATTCGATTGTTTTTGCACAAAATTCATATCGTCTCGGCAACAGCAAAGAGAAAAATTACTCCAGAGTTATTTAAACTGTGGGGGGAAAAAGACGTTACTCCATAAGAAACGTAGGTATGCAAATTCTCTATATGAGAAACAACCGTCCATCCACAAACCTTCACTATATTTCTTATAGTTCATTGTTCTTCGATCTGTTTACACCTGTAACAATTTCGCGGACCGATAGAAATGAGATAAATAAATTGCGTATATGATACAACGTATTTTATTCATACAAATAAAAGCCTTTTTCTCTCTTCTCTCACATGAAATAAATTGCGGACCGGCAGAAGATAAATAAATTCGAAAAATAATTTGCAAAAAAGTAAGTAAAGAAAATAATTTGCGTACCGGCGAGAAAAAAAAATCATTAGTGAACATCGAAGATGAAAAAAAATAATAATTTGCGGACCGACAAAAATAATTCAATAGGAAAAATATGCAGAATGGGTAAAAACAAAAACAATTTTAGAGGCAATATATATATATATATATATATATATATTTTTTTTTTAAATCTGAAATTATTAGTGGCTACATAGATTGAGCGAAATTTTTTGCGGACCGGCACACCGGTCCATACACCAGCAGTTGAAGAGAGCAACGCATTCCAGTTCAAGTTCGTGGAATTTGATTGATGTGGCATTGCTGGTGAAATTATTGTACTTGAACGGGAATAAACTGTGTTAGAGTTTCGCACAAAAATACGTATTAGAATGTCACCCAGATAATAGAGGGTGACACAGCCAGTGACATCTTTAAAAGAAATTTTGAGCTGATTTTTGTTTTTGTTGCCAAAAAAAGAATCCGCATTAATTTCTTGAATTTTCATGCCAAATTAATGAAATTAATTCAAAAATTGATGAAATCAATACGGAAATTAACGAAATCAATACTGAGATATTAACTCGGAAATTAATGAAATCAATTCATAAATTGATAAAATGAATTCTTTGGGAAATTTTATAAAAATTTTTGAGAACATTAAAAAAAATTTAGTAGCTTTTGGTCCTCTCTGTACCTCGAACAGCTGTACATGTTTCGAATTTTATTAGAAATGCAGCAGTTTTGATGGATCTGATACCTAAAGAATGTTCATTGTGTTTTTGCCCTTTCATAGTAAGAATACATCGTTACGATCTGACATTCCACGCGCATTATATGTGTGAAACAGCTTTACTGATCCCAGATCGTTCATCTATGAAACAATGATAGAAATGGTATGGTATCAAGACCAAAATAGATCAGATAAACAATAACGCACAATCCTCATATATATATATATATATAAAAACGGCATTGTACCGAAGTAAAATAATTACGACAAAGAAACATTAAGAAAATTCGACAGGTAAAAATGATAAAATCGCCACCGCGTTGGAGTAGAAAGGTGTTTGTATTGTATGTTTCTCTCTTTAACTAAAGAAAAAAAAAATAACATTGACAATATTAGTTTGTAAGTGCTGACAGGAAGTTTTTGTGTGTAGAAAAAAAAAACACCAGTGCGTAAACAACAGAGGAAAGTGAGCAACGGACCAAACGAAAGAAGAAAACTCCTTTGACCAACGAGACAGATAGAAAAATAGAAAATTCTTTCTTTTCATTTTTCCTGTATGGTCAGTGAGACGAAATGTTACTTTCCCACGAAAATTTCCAACAAGGCGATGATGTCAAAGTGAAAAGACGAAAATGGTGTCCGAAAATGGAAGAAAAATGCAGTCAACTGAAACATAGAATCCAGGATAAAAAAAGAAAAGAACGAAGAAAACATTTTTACGTCCATCCATTATGGACGCGTGTTTACCTGTCGTTGTCAATATTTTTATTTCTCTTCATGTTCCTGACACGAGTGAGAAAAAGAAAATATTTTATTTGCTGCAAAAAATGAAAAAAATAAAATACGGGAAGGAAGAAGCTGTTATTTCAGACACAAAAAAAAAGTTGCCAGAATTGTGAATTCTGCTGGGTTGCTCTATTTTTTTTCCTACACACATTTCTATAGTTTATTTTCAAAACATCACCACGAGGATATTGTTTCAACGCCTATTCGCTTGTTACTCGTGCGTTAAAACTTATCGTCAGACCTATGCGTGTAATTATGTGTCTTCCACTCGTACTTATGAACTTACCTTTCAGCGGGCCCACTTTTACGCGGTACTTTCCTACTCTTCTTTTGAGTGATGTGTATTTTCGACGCATGAACAACACTTATAAAATGTCTTAAGGTGTCTTAACGTGGTGAAAAACTATGCTCTAATAGAAATATCACTAAAAATATTATTTGACCATTTTCAAACCATTTTTCACTATTTAAATTTTTTACGTATGTTCTTGATTGTGTGTGTTATCCTATGCCGGTATAAAGTTTTACTTACGTTTCGTAAATTAACAAAAAAACGGGACAACATATACAATAAAGAACGTGTAAAAAATTTGAAATAAATTAATGGTTGAATAGTATTTTTAATGGTGTTTCTATTACAGCATCGTTTCTCACCCTGTCAAAAGATATGAGACAGCTTAAGGCAGGGGTGCACAACCTCCGTCCCGCGAAAGTTGTTCCGGTAGAATACGCACAACACGATTAATATACCTTAGCACATATACCCATAGCCTCCTATGCTCCCGCGTACTCTTTTGGGGTCAGCGAAGTCTCCTAAATAGGGTGCCGTTACCAGTCCAAGGGGCTTTGGCCCACCTCACTCAATTTTAATGACAAGAGAGGGAGGTTAAGGTGGACCGAAATTCTTCTTGTGATAGCCTCTAACGTAAGCGATGCTATATATAAGCGTGCGCAGAATTTTCTCGATGGGGGAGTTCAGATTTTTTTTTTCCTTCTGGGGGGGGGTTACGTTTTCTCCTGCAAAATAACGCTATAATCTTGGCTCAAGGTGGGGGTTTAGAACCCCAACCCCCCCCCCTTTTGCATACGCCAGTGATGCTACAGGCATTTCGTGCGGAGCTGATGGTCTTTGTTTTTCTTGATTTATGTTAATTTTTTTATTGTATATCATAATATGTACCTTTTTGTGTAATCTTCCTGCAAACTCTCCCAGGCACTTCCGGGTGATGACTCAAGAACCGCTGGTTGCAGTCGGTCATTGATATCATATGACCATTGAAAGGTTCGCCGCAATTCGGATCATATTTAGAATTGCATTCCCAACAACTAATACAGGAACCTGAAAAAAATAATTATCATAATTGCTATTATCTTACCATATTCGAAATTAGTTTTAGTAGAAAAAATAAGACTTGTATTATTATTGTTGCGCTTTTACTAATTTTCCTCTTTTACTAATTATTTTAATTTCGATTCAATCATGTTAATTTCTATCGGATACCTACTTTTCATTTCGTCTTTATCACATATTCAAAGTGGTTTTCTATTACTCCGTTGTATCAATATCCGATCTTTTCTTCGACCTAACAATTGTTATTGCCGCTGTCATCTTTTCAATATTATCGATTATCTTGCCTATCAAAAAAAATGTTTCATCTTTTCAATTTATCTTTTATATAAGTATATTCTCTGTCTCTCTTACTTCAACTCAAAATCTGGATTATTTCTCATTTTACTATGATCGTGCTGTCATTTTATCCACTGTTTATACCTATCACATTGATGATATCTCCCTTTCTTAATGCTCCCTTTCTATGATTGTCTTCTCTATTTTCATCTTTGTTTTCATCCAATTATCCATTCTTTCTCCTTATGAATTCTCTCTCTATGAATATCTCCCTCTGAATATCTATTTCTCGATCTTCTCTCTCTGTGTATATCTCTTTTTCTCGATCCTCTTTTTATGAATATCTTATTTCCTAGATCCTTTTTGTAGGAACATCTTAATTTCTTGATCCCCCCTTTATAGTATATCTTTCTTTATACATCACTCATTCTACGAATACCTCCCTTTATTGATACTTCTCTCTATCAATACCTCCTTTTATATAGATCCCTTTTCTATGAATATCTCCCATTCTCGATCCTCTCTCACTATTAATATCTCCTTTTCTCAATCCTTTTGCTATTAATATGTCTCTTTCTTGACACCATTCTTGATCCCCTCCCCCCTCTCTATGAATATCTCCCTTTCTCGATCACCTCTTTCTATGAATATTCCTCTTTCTTGATCCTCTTGCTATTAATATCTGTTTTTCTCGATCCTCTCTCTCTATGAATATCTCCCTTTCTTGATCCTCTCTCTTTATGAATATAGAGAGAGGTCTGTCTATATTCATAAAGAGATCCATTCCACTGTCCTATCATCTTTCTCGATCCTCTTTCTATGAGTTTATGATTGTGTTTTTTACTCCTTACTTTTCCTACGATTATTTCCCTTTTTCGATAGTCTTTCTATAATTACTTCCCTTTCTTGATCCTCTTTTTAAGTTTTAGTTGTTGTTTTTTTTTTCCATTTTTTCTGTAAGTTAGATTACCTCCTTTCTCCCTTGTCTTTCTACGATTATTTATCTTTCTCCATCCTCTTTCCAAAGCTATCTCATTATATATTTTTCGCTTCTCATCACCATCCGGTTTTTTTTTACACAACCTCTATCTCCCATCATCCCGTGGTTCTCAAAGTGTGCTTCGTGGCTCCCAGGGGCATCGTGGTGAGCAGCCGACATTGAAGTGTGCTCGCTGGGTGCTTTGAAGCCGTTCTTTGTGAGACTATTTTGGGGCGTCAAGGATATACATTGACTTGGTTAAGGGAGCCATGGGTGACAAAAGTTTGAGAACCATTGTCCTATCATCTGTTTTTTTTTAATATTTGCATCTCTTTTCCTGTATCTCTAGTCTATTTTATCAATATCTCTTTTCTTTATTTTCTCGATTTTTTCAAAATTCGTGAGAAATCCCACTTTCATTTCAGGTTTCATGGAAAGAAGAAATCCAACAGCGCACTATATGTTTATCTATGATTAAAACGCAAATGAGAAGAAAAAAAAATGATCAAGCGATATAATTACACATGACCCATATAGTTTGCATTTGGCTACGTTACTTAATTCCTTATCTAATCATTTCCTCCATTACATGTTCATCAATCAATAATGTGGCTTTAATTGCTGCGTTATACTAATTCAATTATCCACTCTTATCACTGCATCACCGGGAATCATGATATTTCCAACATGAGAAAGTTCCATTAATCATGCATTAATCAATTTCTCACATCTATCAAAGTTATTAAATCCATCAGATGATTCATAATTATGAATAATAATCAGCTGATTCATAATGATTAATAATTCTGGTGATCGTAGAAGTTGGTGCGATGATGAAAAAAATGAAATAAATATAATGCCCGCGTCAGAAAAAAAAAATTAAAATCTGGGACATTTAAATGACATTAAAATGGGAACAGCTACGAAAGAAATAGAATCTGTTCTCAGGATGGAAATTCAGACTAAGAATATTGCATGTCAGTTGAATTCTAAGACGACGCCCTGACTTTCATTTAATTTCAATAGATACATATTGACTGGAGCAATTTCTGAGCAAATGACTTAATGTACGTATTGAGAAAAGAGGGAATTGGAAATTCCCCCCCCCCTAAAAAAAAACAACTCCTTGGATATTTCTCACTTGGTGAGAAGAGTGCTTGAAAGTCTGTGCTTGATTTTAAATATGGCCATCAATTTTCTAATCAAACTTTTCCAATAACTGTTATATTCTTTTTTTCCTATGTAGAAAAATTTCAGATTATCCCCATTTCGAAAATACGCAGACAGGGTGAGCGTGACCTAATCTGCCAAACAGAAGGGGAATAAACGATCCCAAATGGAACATAAAACACTATACCAAACCTGTCCTATCTCGAACCGTATATAACCGTATATATAAAACTAAAGATGAGCACCCAGTTTCGAAACACTTCCGAAGCCCGTGTGTGTGTGTAGGGTTGAGGATCGTTTGACTGAAAAAAACGTAGATTCGAAATTAAGTCAAGCATGCAATTACTTTAACTGTTACTTTACGGTCCAAACTTATTTTACACTACCCCCCCCCCCCCCACCAACTCTTTTTCGGAAAAATTAAAATACATTCTCAGATCCCCTCTCGGCAAGACAGCCAGCCCATGGGAACCCAATTCGAATCAGTAGTTGCTGCATCCTTTCCTTCCCTCATCGAGGAGAGGGTGATATCCCCCCCCCCCCCTTTAGCAAACGCTGTTTTAACTGGCCCTTTGGAAATGTTATTGGGATGTTTTCACAGTTGTATTAGCGTTCCTTTTTTGTGTGACAGCGAATAATGATGGCCACGGAAATTATTATTTCATCTGATTGGGACGTTTTATCGATAATCGGATTTATTGACGGAGGAGATCAAAACTCAAACAAGTCAATCTAATGTGAAATAAAGATTATTAAACCATGCTCTTGGACAAAAAGTGTGTAGTAGACTGTTGGGAGATAAACAAAATCGTCAAATTGCACACAATTTTAAAATTGCAGCATGATATCCAGAAAAACTGCTGAATTGGCGGGGAATTTTATGCAAAGTGGATGGCTTGAGAGAGGAGAAGTCTGATCATAATTTATCAAAAATGTAGGGAAACAATGGTGTCTGTTTAGAAAAGCAGTGACGATATTACGCATACCTATGATCATTACAACACACACACATTTTTTGTCTGATTTCTGATTTTCTCTTCTTTTTTTTTTAACCAATCAAGCCTTGCCTTGTATTTTTTTACTATTTCCAATCAATAAAAATTCCAATTGAACAGGTTTGTAATGACTCTCCATCAAGCTTGACTGCGTCAGTTATCATTTACCTAATAAATATCCCTTTGAATGTGTTGCATAATTTTTTTTCTTCAATTTCAAAAGAACGAAAAACTATTGGTAGATAAATATTGTTATTAATATTTAATAATCAATTTTTTCAATCTGAAATACTGGAAGAAATATTGAAATATGGTGTTTTATGTAATTCAAATTGTCATGAGCACTAATAATTAGTGACATAGGACATAATGTGCAACAAAACAAAGCATAATTATTACGCATTGTTTTGGTATTTTGTCCTATTTCAAGTTTTACAGTGCCACCTGTGAGTGAAATTTTGATTTTTTTCAATATATTTAAAAAAAAAGAAAACTCCAGGCCATGATGAGTATTTCAATGCAAACTGCACATTTTTGCGTCAATTTGTTGATTTGTTATCAATTTTTAAAATATATCCAGGAATTCTCGTTCACCCTGTACATTAACCATTTCAGACCCTAGCGCCACAAATGTGATTGGGCTGCTTTTTCCTCACTGCACAATTTTTTCTTTTAACCTCAGAGTTAAGCCCTGGCTTGGATTGTGTAAGTTTTGAGTTGGAAATATGGTGAATATGAAGTTTGGGGCTTTCATTAGAAGAAGGCAGTACTCAAAGTTGAAGTTTCGGGGGGGGGGGGGTTAAGAAAAAAGTGTGATTTGTTACATAAAATTTAGCAATAAAATTCTGGAAAAAATTGCATGTGAAGATGAATATACCCTGCATCATCTTGGCTAAAAAAAGTTGAACAAAGTGAATTAGAGTTCTTCATAAAAAAAAGTGAAAATTTGAAGGAAAAAAAAATTGAAAAATGAAGATTTGCTGACTAATGCTTGTAAATGCATTTTATGAACATCAAAAATGCAAAAACATTTTTAAAATTCCAAAAAAATTAATGCTCGGGGTCTGAAAGGGTTACAAAAATGGTATATTTTTACTTTTACTGGGAGTGAAGCTGTGGTTACGCCCTGATGAAATTACCATAATCGCAATACTTGCAGCGCTGTAACTACCATTTAACTGCTGTAAAGAGGTGTGTAGTCCTACATGTAACTTGATAGATGCAATTTTTGATGTAATAAATGTGCCTAAAAATTTCCCTACTAATATTATGCATTTCTGACATGCGGATTTTTTTAAAAAAGAAAATGCTATACAAACTCACCTTTTTCAGCCATGAAAACTACACAAACCAGGGCGGCTACGAAACCGAAGGAAAATCTTTCAACACTGACTGCAAACATGTTCATGATTCTTAAATTCTATTTTCTCAGTATCGGTAGTATCACGATAACGTTAATTTCATGCTTTAATAAATAAATAATGGGTATCCACAAACACAAACTAATTTCCCGTGAGAAACTAATTTACTAGAATAGAGTAAAATAAGTCAAAAATTAATCGATATGACATTTTGCTGTAGAAACAGGGAAAAGACAGGCGATTCCCCGGAATCATGGATTTACACCAAATGAAGTGCACATGCGTGGATTCAGCTGCAGGTGACGTCATAAGTGGACCGTGGGTTCCCTATAAATATCGATCGATCGCTTTTCCCCGGACTGCCTCATCAACACTGCTCTCGAAGGAATCAAGAACGATAACATGTAATGGCTATTTTATCGTCATTAACCACACAAGTGTTTACGTTAGTAGCTGCTGAATGATGTATTTTCGCTCTCGTCACATGGATATTGCAATTGACAACCTTGGACGCGACGTAAAAGAAATTATAACCACACCGAAAAGAAACCTCTTTTTCTTAATTTGAAATTATAATTTTCTTCTTTCTCGAATATTGCCTTGATTGATAGTGGATGCCTGTTTCTGTATAGGGGCCATTCAGGTATTACGTCAGCATCGATGGGGGTTTCCAATTAGCTGACTTTTGATGACAAGTTTGGATGATGCTTACGTCATCAATCCTCCTTTATGAAGATATGAAATATTCTTAATGGCATCTTATTAGGTGCGCCAAAAACGGAAAAAACCTTCCGATAGTTATTGGGCACCTGAACTAACATTCTCCCTATTGATAAGTCCCCTACTAAGCCACTTTAGTGATCTCTAAATGTTTCACGGATTCTTCAAGTGCTCTGGAAATGTGTCCGAGCCGCTTAAGTGTTCTGGAACTGTGCCACGCATCACTCAAATGATCCGTAATTATGCTACGGATCACTTAAGTAATCTGGGAATGTTCCGCGGGTAACTTGAGTGATGTAGAACCTCACTGGGGGCCGTTTAAATGCTCTAAAACTGTGCCACATGTCAGTCAAGGGATCTCTAAATGTGCCACGGATTGTTTAAGTGTTCTGGAACTGTGTCGCGGGTTACTTAAGTGATCTTTGAGGTCTACTTCAGTGATCTGAAAATGTGCCACGGGCCACTTAAATGCTCTGGTGTTAGAAAAAAAGTGTTTTTGTGGTGCTAGAAAAGTGTTTTTGTTTTTGGATCGGACAAATACTGTATTAAGAGAGTTATAGCGTTTAGAAATTTTGGAACGTGTCAGTTTTCTAACGGTCAGTTTCGCGCCAAACACAGAACGGAAAAAAAAATTTCCTTATGCAGCGCGTTGCCGCCAATTGAGGAATTATTAAATCTCGTTAGATGCTAATTTCAGTTATTTTCTTTCACGATTGGTGCTTTTTCCTGTTCGTGTAGAGTGATGTTAACCTTGTTATTACGTGTTATCTTCGCTACACTATATTGCAAATTTATCACCAGATTTGTAAAGCGTTAGCCAAATGAGATCTATTAATAACGTGATCCTTACGATCAGCATGATCCGTCCAGGGGAATTTGTTAGTGTTAGTAAACATCCATGCCCGAACCAGGACTCGAACCCAGACCTGCACAGTGAGAAGCTAGTTCTCTAACCACTCGACTGCCAGGCGGCTTTGTTTATTGGAAAAATTGTTTTTCTAAAATCAACACACACACACTTTTTTGCAAAAATGTGGTAATTGTTCTTCCTTCATGGTAAGTCATGTTTTTTGAGGGAAAGGACAAGAAAAAAACTGGTTCGCGCATCTTAAGCTTTCTTGATTGAACTCAGGGTTGTAGCATTGCTATCAACTTAAAAACTCCAAGTTATACGTTTGGTGCACGTTCGGTGAATTTGACATGATTCGAAAAAGTGACGTCATGAGTTTTTAATGCACTATAACTCCATAATTATAGGTCAAATTAAAAAAACACTTTTCCATATTCGTTTTCACAAGGAATCGTGCGTGTAATTATTGTGCGGTCGGTAATGCATTCCCCGTATAGTATTAATATAATGGTGGGGGGGGGGAGTAGAAAGATAGAAATAGAAAGCATTTTTTTGGATATAAATCACAAACTGAAATAAAAATATCAAAATAACGACAAAAAATGTGATTAATATTATTAATATACAGGGTGATTTCATAATTACCCTTGCCGCATTTTACTGGCGAACCGTTGATCCCAGAGGCACAGAGGCATACTTCCAGTTAGAAAAAGTATCTAAATAACGTGTAGAGCTCAGATACGTTATTCGTGTTGCAAGTGGTTGCACAGTTATTAAAATATGAATATAAGCCTTAAAATATGGACACCTTGTGCTCAAAAAATCTTATTAGAAAGGTGGTGCCCTGTCTCTCCTGAAGCCAACAAAAAAAATTCCATGTTTTCACGTGCAATATTCACTGAAATATTTGAATTCAAAAATCTGAAAAAAGGTGGGGGGAAAAACAGCATACGTAAATGAGCAGATGGAAAAGCGTTTTCCTTCAAGTTTATGCTGTTTGTGGAAATTTTTTTGTTGGTCTCAGGAGAAATAGGGCAACAACTTTCTAGAGGACAGGGTGTCCGTATAAAAGGTTTATTTTCATATTTTAATAACTATACAAACAACCCCTTGCGGCGTGAATGACGTATCTGAGTTTTACACGTTATCCGGACACTTTTTTTTCTAATTGGAAGTATGTCTCTGGGATCAGCCGTTCCCCTGTAAAATGTGGTAAGGGGAATTCTGAAATCACCCTGTATATCAGAAGTCGCAAATTCAAGTCTCGCGAAAGCTTCATATACGACCCGAGGAGAATAATATTTGTGAAACGGTGATTTCTAATTTTGTAATGTTGAATTTCTGATACAAAAATATTTATATAATTAAAATGATGGCAGCAACTCTTTCTGTAAAAGCCTGGCCTTAAAAGGACATCCTTTGAGACTATCCGTTCATGTTTTGTTCATGGCCAGTGTTCACACGAAAGAATCGTTTTCTTCGACTTTCAGATTTTTCATGATACGAGTAGTTTTTAAGAATGAATTAAACTCGTAACATGACGTACCTCTGTATTTGCTGCACGTGCATTCTCAAATGAATATGATTTTTGGTGATTCCCGTTTAAAAAAAAGAGAGATGTTCAAGCTCGAATGCTGCATAAAAGAGCATCGTTTATTCTATGGAGATGAATTAAAGTGTGGAGGTTATACGTTCATAAAACAACAATCAAGAGAGCCACTCGATTGCGAACACGTGACATATATAGGTCGTGACATTGATGGGGCGATCCTTGAGCGAGGGAGAGACTCATCTTGGAGCCGAATACAACTGGTTGTGCAAGAATCATCAGAGTCACTTGTGAATAAGGTCAACCGGTGAAAGTGTGTTGTCCATCCGAGCAGAAGCCTGCCTACTTTATTATTATTACGAGCTGAGGGAATAAGAGCATTGTTTGTGTGTCATACGTATACGCACACGCCCCTTACTATCTTCTCATTTCAATTCCCTATATATGCCCACGTTTTACTTTCAAAAATATAAATAAAAACAGCGAAAGCATACAATGGGAAGAATCTTTAAGATGGATAATAAGAATGCACAAAAACACAACAAAGCCCGAATCTTCCTTTCATTTTCTCACAAGTAAAAAAAATATTGGAATATTTTGCATTGTCTCGATGTTTATCATGTTGAAAGGATGAAAGGAAACAACGTCATGTGTAAGAAAAAAACTCATTCCATTTTCAACTTGACTATCAACTGAGACGTTATCAGGAAGCCTTGCAAGTAGAACACCATAGAATCTGAGATATATGCCACTTTTTTACGTGCCGAAAAGATGCCATAACAATAGGATGGAAGGGAAATTAAAGTTTAAGAATGGGAAGAGTTGTTTTTCTTAATACTAAAAACAAAAAATGATTTTGATAAGGTTTTTGCGGTTTATTGGAAGAATGTTTCTCTGCCTTCGTTTCTACAAATTTTACTTTCTTCTCAACGTTTCCTCAACGGTCAGTATTGTCAGGACGATAGTTTTACTGGATACTCAGTTAGAAGGCTAGTATCCAGCTGTATCAGAAAATTTCGATTGATTCGAACCATGGAGTTCGTATTGTGCTTTGTAGTCCATGAGCTGGAACCCTGCACGGTATGGACGTAGACGGGACCTTTAAAAATACGGACGTCAAGTAACTAGGTAGCCTACTTAAACTATGATGTGACTCTTTATTTGTCTGTATAGATCAATCTTCCAAACTTATTTCTCTTATCGCCCTTTCTCAGGAATGAAAAAAAAAATTCTCATCGGCTCTTTAGCTATGCCAACTCTGATCCCATATTAAGACTTTGGCTTCTTTAGCCCCAGATCTGTTCCTGCCCAGTAGAGCCGCAACTATATGCTCTTTCAATCTCTGTTAGCTTTTTGGCGCTCCTTGTTATATTAAGTGAATGGTTAAAAGATTAATTCAGCGACAACATGCCGAGAAGCAGATCTGCCTGTTTGCCTTCTAGTTGCGGCCCTGAATACAAATACGAAGACCACAACAGGCAAAATGCCCAACGAGGTGGTTGAAAAAAATGTGCCCATAAAAAAATATAGATGCCGAATATATCTGAAATATACCAAGTCTAAAGAAAGAGAAATTCTCATGAAAAAACTAATAATTATGAAAAATATAATACAGTGGCCGCTAAAAAAATTATGTTTGTCTTATCTAAGTAATGATAGCCTGTCGATGCATTCCATCATAATTATTTTTGAACGTGCCAATTGTGGCAGAATTCACGACTGGCGGGGATAAACTATTCCATTTATTCACAACCTTGTTGGAGAAAAATCCCCTGTGACACCACAACCTGGAGTTGTCCCTTACCAATATAAGCCCCGTTTTGCATGTGCAATATTGCTGTAGCATCGTTCTGACACCCTCTTCACGACTTCTTTTTCCTTCGTAGGGGAAAAAATGGGGAGCAGGCATTGCCCTCCCCCCTCTTTCTTGCGGATCTTTGAGGGTTGTAACCACCTTTTCCACAATACTTTGCGCGTGGGAACCTCTGACTACTCTGACTACTTCAGTAAAGTGGGGGTGAAATGCCAGTCTATGTAAACGGGTTTTAGCGAAAATCCTTGAAACCGGGATTTAAACAAGCTCTTTCCATTTCGCCTGTAAATGGGCCTATCGGGTCATTTTATAAGAGGCCTTGTAAGTTGGGTTATGTCGATGAGGCGCATCGCTGGTCAAATTATTCTACCTAAACAGGGGAATCAGCTGATTCAGCTTCACCACAGTTTCATACAGAGGTGTGGATTAAAATGACACCAGGGCAATAGGAAGAAAGAGCCAGTGCCACCTATCGGTGAAATACTAATTAATGACAACCACATACTTATATGGGAATTTATTTGATTTTTAGTAATTTGCAACAATTTCAGTGACACTTTTGGTTCTCCCAGCGTTCATGTGTTTGGTTACGGCAAAACAGTCTTGTAACAACCAAGGCTTTCGCGCTAACTAAAACGTTGGAAACCTCTGTTTTAGACAGGAAAAACAAGAAAATTCTAAACAGTCCCTCGCTAACGAAACAGAAATCCATTATTCTTGATCTGAATCCCGATAAGAGTGGAATCCTATTTAAACCGAGGTCATTCGAGAAAGAAAATCCGTGGACAGTATACCTTTTTTCTATGATATCATATGATAAGCAGTAGTCAAATTTGTTCTTCATATAAATGTATGGGTCATTAAATGTTGTTTCTGAGAAGTTTCTTACCGATTCCAATCAATGAAACGTGTTTGCATTTTAAGATCTTATTTATTCTGACTTTTTTTCCGGTTGCACGATAACATTAAGTCACGCATTTAGACGATTATATACTTCCTACTTTTCTGTCAAGTACATTTCAATACTTCACCTATAATTTCAAATACAGGTTTGGTCTCTTAAGCACAGAAATGAAACTACAATTCTACTTTATTAAGGGAAAACTCACATTTAACATATGACTAACGGTCTTTTTTATCGAATGCAATAAATAAGCGTTACTTATCACTCAAATATTATCTCTACGATAGAGATTAGACAAAGGAAAACTTTCGCATTGAACGAAGTTTAAGAAAGTTCGTTATCCCTTGTGTAAAAATAACTGTAATTAATGAAGAATTTATGATATGTATTTTATCAACTTTATCTTTTTTCAGCGAATAAAATAACGTTAAAAAGATGGAATGAGTATAGCTCATTACCTCAAAATTGAAAAAAAAAAATCATTTCAGTAATTGAAGGTCATTATTTGAGTTATTTATACATATTATATGTGAGGCTCTACGATGTTTTCAAACAAACACTTGAGAGATCACAATCGATGATTTTTTCTTGTTGTTCGAAAGTTTTTGAACCCTTTAACCTCTTATCTTTTCTCTTTTTTTTTAAACCGCATCGCCATTATTGTTGTACATACAACGGAAAACCTTTCACAGCCGCTGTTGAAGAAGATTGTTATAATCCAAAGCGCTATATTAATTGTATTGTTTGTCAACATATTGTGAGAAAATGTTGTTAGATACAGATCCATTCGATAAGTTAAAATAATGAAAAATCTAGGAGATGTTCGTGAGCTGTGTCCGAAATTTTGTGTCCAAAAATATGATCTTGAGAAACTCATCTGTGTGTATCCTTTCATGTTGCCCCCAAAAGTGGGAAGGAGATGAGCTCTTGCATTGGCCCCAGGATATCGACCTTATCATTTTTTTATTCTTCCACAGATGTACGTACCATGTTTTCCTGTGTATAATCCGCTTGCGAAATTAGAAGGAAAAAAAAAACAACGTATATATAATCCGCGGCGGCGTATTATCCGCAAGATTTAAAAAAATATAATAAAAACTTACCTTGTGTTTTTCAATAATCAATCCATTGATATTCTAATTGATGAAACTTATTTACGTAACTATAGCATCATTTACACACAAAACAAAATTTACAGTTGAATCTCCGGTGATTATGCATAATCACTTTTATTTTTATAATCACTGACCATTTTGGTAACTCTGATAAACTTTGCAAATTTATCACATTTACCAGTGATTACGTATGCTAATCCCCCAGCTCGTATTAAATTATGATAAATCGCCCACGAAATGCTTCAAATTTCCGAATTTACATTTTGCTCAAACTTCAGTCTAGGATGATGGATTCGATCGGTGATCTTGTTTATGTTCAAAAATGTTTATAAATATGAAGAAAGTTGACATTACAAGACTGATAACAATTTATACGTATTTATCTCATTATAACATTTATTCTCAATTAATTTAATTTTTATGGCAAAATATGTGTACTTCGCTTATCACGTACGGAAGATAAGTGTTGAATTTACGTGATATTTCCGCATGATTTCTTACATAATTTATCGTACTTACCAACTTCATTGGAAAATTATGCATAATCATCGTTAAAGTAATAAATGTGGGAAAATTTATCAAACGTATCAAGACGATTGGTATTTACGCATAATAACCAGCCATTAAGGATAATCACCGATTCATCACATTTATCGCAACAACTACACCTAAAGGAAGAAAAAAAAACCCGGTATTCTATAGATAACCAGACTATTCCATATAACACATGCACTTCTTATGTTGATTGGGACCATGAACAAACTTCTTAAGACTGAAAACATGCAAGTATTTCAATCTCATAAAATAGTTTAATCAAATTTCATTCTTATGCAAAAATTTAGTTTAAATTCCTCTCTTTTTTAAATTTTTGTTTCTTTATTCATTCTCAAACTATTTAATTTAGTTTTTTAAGTTTTGAACTAGATAAAATATGAGACTAGAGAGAGAGAGGAAAATGAAAAACGTGAGGTTTTTGGGTATTGGGTGAATGAGTATTGTATGCCCATACTGAGGTGGCTTCTGACCTTAACGCGTGAAGGGTCGGTTCATTTTCCAAGGAGGGGAAACGGGGGAAAAAAAGGGGGAACTCGATAAAATAGCGCAAAAGACGCTAACGGAAAATACCAATCTGCTCCTTTTCCCTGTGACCTTTTTACCGAAAGTATATAAATGGAATCGCCCATCGCGTGACGTTTCATGATGTAGCCAGAGGCCAACTTAGCGTGGGTATACAATATAGGGGTCTTTTTTTTTTTTTCTTGTCACTTTTTCCCACAAACCGTCAAGAAAATTGTACGATTTATCTCAGTCAGAAATTAATGTGACCTATTCTGGATTAACTTTAATGTAGGTGACATTAAATACGTACTTCGATGAAGACTATTTAGAAAGAGGGAAATTTTCAAATGCTGAATTCGATTCGAGATTTGTCTGCTGTCAACTCGTTCGTTTCACGTGTGCATGTCACGTCATCGGGTATTTTTTTCTTTTCAATCTGATTTTTGACATTTATCCTGAATGTTTTGATTGACAGTTGTGTGACAGTATACCAAAAATATAATATGTTGAAAACTGTGCTGTTCTATGCTACATTTTATACGAAATATTTCATTAAAAAAACCTCCACGTAGTCTACATGTTCTAATTTTAATAGTGTCAAATCGAAAAAAAAATATTTTCTTCTAACTTGAGCTCTAAATAAATAAATAAAACATATCGGTTTGATTTAATTTTCGCGTTATGAGGTTGATTTTTGATTGAGTTTTCGTACGGGATTGAACCCGGATTGAATTTTTTATGAGATCGATTTTTCGTACGAAATTGGATATAAATTTAATTCTTGCGTGTTATTGAATATGGTTTGAATTTCGTATGATATGGGTTCTCGATTCAATTCTTGTATAAGATTGAATTTTCGTACGAAATTAAATTTGTGGATGAAATTCATTTTTTTTTTATATGAAACTGAATTTTGATTGAATTTTCACGTGAGAAATATTTTGCGATTGAATTTCAATTGAATTTTCGTATGAGATTGAATTTTCTTATAAGAATGAATTTCATTGAATTTTCATAGGAGGAATATTTTCTGACTCAATTTTTTTCGCATGATAAATATATTTTCTGATTGA
This sequence comes from Pholcus phalangioides, assembly GCF_987345545.1. Lineage (NCBI taxonomy): Eukaryota > Metazoa > Arthropoda > Arachnida > Araneae > Pholcidae > Pholcus > Pholcus phalangioides. The sequence continues at coordinate 62,608,235 of NW_028301608.1, read as the reverse complement.
ATTTTCGTAAGATTCAATCTACACGTTTAGGGATTTATCACATAAAGTGGATGGATGTCGAGTTTATATGGGAATAGAGGTCTTACGGAAAAGCCAATTCATTTAAAAAAAAAATGTTTGGTCACACAAACATCTCATGTCCAACTACTGCGCTCATCCGAACGAGAAAGGCACATTCTCAACAATTCGAAATTAGCAAACAATGGGTAATTACGATGTTGGTGATGTCCCGAATATCCGATTTTGTTCTCTTTGAATAATCAGTTTTCGAAAAGTGGGGAAAAAATTCTTAAATAAAATCGAAGGAGTTATAATCGCTTCCTGTACACATAACACAATACGGGCCTATAATAACAAGCAACTCCCTGCATAAATATTTAAAGTACTTTTTGTTTTTTTTACGGTCTTGTTCCCACGATAAAGATAAGAGGTAATGAGAGTTGATCGAATTCCACCTACTTATCCCACAAAAAAACCCTTCAGAATAAGTACCAATCGAACTTGATAAATTTATAAAGTTCTTTCTTTTTCCACGGGGAAAAATCAGACTTTTCTGGCGTCAAAGCTTTACTCAGCCATGACACCATTGCCTAGTGTAGTCCAGCTTTGAACCTATTACCACTTTCTCTTTCTTGCCCATTTGCAACTGAACCGTGACTTCTCCGTGATTACACAACCATTACACGGACCGTAATCCAACGTGAACCGTAATATTCTTTTGTTGGAGAGAAGAGAATCGAAATAGTGCATCTTACCTTTTTGTGGTTGAAATTTTTGCATAGTTATATATATATCATATGCACACCACATACACATAAACAAACGCACTAGTATTTATGTTCAAAATTTTTATTACCTCCTCAAACGTCACAATAGAAGCAATTGAGGCGTGCAAAACACACGTCGTGTATTGTCTGACAAAATGGCAGACATGATGGTTTGAAATGGTCAAGAGACTCTAACTCTATTCTAAAATTCAATTCTGCAGTTTTTTTCTGCTTTAAACAGTATCAGCTATTATACAGAGTGGACGAGAAGTCCTGGATACATTTTAAAATTTAATAACGAATCAACCAATTGACATTATGAAGGTGCCGTTTGAACTAAAATACTTATCGTGAATTCTAGAGTTTTTTCTCATAAATTAAAAAAAAGTTTCAAATTTCCCTGACAGGTGGTGCTGTAAAACGAAAAACTCGACAAAGCACATGAAATGCCTCACAAACAGGGCATAATTATTGTTTATGACAATTTCCGCCACATAAAACTACCATATTTCAACACATTAGCACCCTTTCACCCGTTTAGATGTAGGACGAAATAAAAAAAAGGGCGCTCGTATTGAAATGTGATAGCTTTAAGTAACGCAAATTGCCATAAATATTAATTGTGCACTGTTTGTATTAAATTTTATGCATGTCTAGTTTTCCGTTTTACAACGACACCTGTGAGTGAAATTCGAACTTTTTTAATGTATCAAAAAAAAAAAAAAAAAACTCTAGGCCATGATAAGTATTTTAAAGAAAAACCTGCACCTTTATTATTTTATTTGTTATTAATGTTTTGTATGTGATCAGGACTTCTCATCATCTCCCCCCCCCCCCCGCATATTATATTGATGAATTAGCCGTGTAGGGAGTCTAAAACTCCTGAGAAATAACATATTAAAAAATTTCACTTCATAGGTGAAGGACAGAAATCAAATTTCAGGGGTATACACAGGGTGCATAGCTACCAACGTTCACCGCGAAATTACTGGCGAACCATTGATCCTAGAGGCAAACTTCCAATTAAAAAAAGTATCCAAATTACGTGTGTATAAGTCATTCATACTGCAACGGGTTGTATAGTAATTAAAAAAAATTGAAATAATTAACCTTTTATACGGACACCCTGTAGTCAAAACCCCAACGTTGTTTCCCTGTCTCTCCTGATGCCAACAAGAAAAAATTCCACGTTTCTAAGTGCAACATTCACTGTGATATTTTTGAATTCGAAAAATGGAGAAAAGTTGCGGGAAAAAAACATAAATGCCCCGAAAAACACGTTTTACGGAAATTGTAAATATTGTATTGTAGCAAATAATTGTATTTCCATATAGATATTGGAGGGGGGTGTCAAACCTAACGGGGTTCGCAAAACCCCTGGGCCACTCTCACCAGACGTGGGGCCCGGTAAAAAAATAATAGCGGGGTCAGAGGTCTCTTAATAATTTTGGGCTCCCCCCAAAGTCCAGATTTTATATATTTTGAGGGGGGGGGGGAGAAGAATCTGCATCCAAAAAAATTCATTCATTATTACAGACCATACATGAAAGCTGAGAAATATCTATGCAAAAGAATATAGATATAATGAAATGTAAATTAACACAGAAATTGATGAAAATTAAGAACTGAAGACAAAATTTTTCATTAATTCCATTGTTTTTGGAACCAAAACTAATGGAAATTTTAGGACCTAGTGAAAGAAATTATTTGAGAAGTAATGGAAACTTATAATTGAGACGAATAAGAAATTAATAGGAGATGAAAATAAGAAAATTAATTGAAAGAAATAATTCTACCACCAATGAAAATTAAAAATTCCAGAATTGATGAATAGAAAATACAAAATACAGTTGAATCCCATCAGATGCGGTCACTTCTCTTTTACGGCCTAATAATAATTTCTCCTTGCATAATAAAAGTATGCATTTCAAACTCTTCATTTAAGGCCTTCGCTTCTTTTACGGATGAGTTTTTCTGTCCCGTCAAAAGACAGGATTTTATTGCAATTCAACGAAATAATTAGAGCGCCAAGGAAAACTCTGAACTGAAGAACATTCAAAATTCAAGAATTAAACAAAATTCAAAATTTAAGAAAGAAATAGAATAAAACCCTCTTTTTTGTGGACACCGACGGGGCAGATAAATTCGTCCGTAAAAGAGGGATGACCGTTAATAAGGGGTTTAAAATGCATACATTTATTATACAAGAGAAAATTCTTATTTGGCTGTAAAAAAGGGCGTGACCGTATCTGAGGTAGTGTCCGTTAAGAGGGTTTCAGATTGCATTTCTAGAATTTATGAAAGAAACAATTCCAGAATTTCATAGTTAAAGCTCGGATACCTTGTTTACTTACAGAAAAACGTATTCGATATATTTTTTTACTTCCATTGACGTATATAAGTGCCCCTTCCCCTCCGTTTGATGCTGGACCCGATGTGACCGCCACTACTGCAAACCCCCCCCCCCCTTCAAGGGCAACTCTGCTAAATCCCTCAACTAGGTCTTGATTTCGGCACACTCATGGACTCAAAGTATAGTATATTCGATTTTGTTTTTCTGTAGTTCCCAACTTCGAGGCGCGAATACGAGCCGATCTCCCCGTTAAAAAGTCTCGCCGCAGAGAGCAACAGGCCTATACAACGGTATAATTATTCATTCATTACACTTCACTCACTATGAGGGGTGAGAAAAACTCTTAATTGAAAGAAATTGATTGCAGATGGCACATAACAGGCATCACACAGAAACAAACGTCACGGAAGGTGCACTATACGCACACACACACACACATTCACACGTGTACCAATTCGTTAGAAGTTCCGGAGAGGAATATGGACGAGGTACATGTCTGGTTTAGTAGTATATTCGATCAAACACGCTATCAACAATACTTCATTCTTCTCACCAGATCTTTATGGGCATCGTTTTGGGACATGAATAAACACTATCATATCAAGAAGAAACAGTGCGTCGCGTTTTTCCCCCCTTTAAAAGGTTTAATTCCGTATTTCCGTTCGTATACCGACCATAAACTCAAATTTGACATCAACTAAGATAAAGTGGGCATTATAAAAAAACCTATATACACGATAAATCTCATCTGTCCAAACATCGAACATTGTAATGCACAGAACTGGATTAAAGTTAAATACGTGAAATAGATCAAATAATTGTGTTAATCTTCCGTTTCCTTGTACAGAACAAGAATGCATCAATCCCTTTCGAATGTCATTGTGAGACGTGTTTTGTTTTTTCCTTGCGGACAAAAGAATAAGAAAAAGATTATAAATGGATATGTATCACATTCGTGTGCTTAAAAGCACTCGAGACATTCTGGATCAGATAATACATAAATGGGGGGAGTTGAAACGGCGACCTTTTGAAGTGTAGTTTCGTATTACATTTCCTTGAGGCTAAAGACCGGTCCGTTATCGAATAATGTGAATATTAAGCAGCCTCTCGAGACATTTTCCTATTTCATTTTTCCTCTGAGTTATGAAATATTACAAATTATTAGCGAATAGAGAGATTTATACCACAAATGCTCAACACATATCCCGCGGGCCAAATGTGGCACTTGGAGTCATCTGATGCGGCATGCGATCTCAAACGTAATTTTTTTTAAAGTGAACTAAGTGATGCACGTTGTCAGATCACTTGAGTGACCGACGATGCAGCTCTATATCGCTTGAGTGACCTGTGGCATATTTCCGGATCACTCAAGTGGCTAGCGGCACATTTCCATATTACTTGAGTGGCCCGAGGCATATTAACAGATCACTTGAATGACCTGGGGCACAGTTCCCGGACACTTGAATTTCCCGCAGCACATTTTCGCATCACCTAAGTAGCCTGCGGCAGATTGTCAGGTCACTTGAGTAACCCGCTGTGCAGATTCACATCACTTGAGTTTCTTGTGGCACATTCACAGATCCTTCAAGTGCCCCACGGCACATTTCCAGAAAAATAAAGTGGCCTACGGCATAGTTTCAGATCACTCAAGCCATCCGCGACTCATTCTCGGATCACTTTAATTGTTCTGTAGTAGAGTTTCAGATCACTCAAGCAGCCCGCGACACATTTACTGATCAATTAAGTAACCTGCGACGTTGTTCCAGATCACATAATTTTGTTACCGGTGCCCATGACACGTTTTCAAATCAATGGCCCGCACTCCCTTGAAGGTTGGACATCCGTGATTTTCGTGGCGTAAAAGAAATCACTAAACCTCTTGCAAATTTTTCACTTATGCGGTGTTAACATGCTCTAATTCTTTTTGCCTTTGTTCTTTATCTAGTTTTTTTTCTCCCAAAAGAACCGTATTAAAAGTGGCATTTATATACTGAAATTCACAACCCATAATCATGAAATAACTTTTCAAACTCAAATGTGACTCGAACAAAAAGTTTATTCAAACAAACATAACTGTTTTTTAATTAGTTAAAATTAAATTTTATGAGTGCAAAAGCATGAGAAAAAATTTCATTAAAATATTTAATTTTTTTTCTTTTATTTTAATACATTATACTGGTATTTTAAAATTTCTTTACAATCTTCATTTTCTATAATAACGAAATTTAAAACTTCAATTCATGATTAAAGAAAAAATGAAAATGAAGAAAAATTTCAAGGTATTCATTTATTTAATCGCAGTTTTGTATTTCTATATGCACCGTGATTATAATTTTTAGAAAATAAGCCGAGAACACACTCATTTTCGGGATGTAGAATTCATTTTCACGACTACTAATTGGTAATTACACGGATAACAAAGAATTCATTTTTAGTTAAAACACAATAAAGAAACTCCGAAAGTTTAGAAATGTTGAAAAAATTTAGATTATCCCTTGAATTACTACCACAAAAAATATTTTTCTTGAAAAAAAACCTAGAATGTACGTTTCTCTCATCACCGTTTTAACAATTGCTGCCATAATTAAGATACTGGTAATTTAATTTGAAATTTTTTCCCGTCGTTACACAGAAAATAATAGGATCAAAGGTTCTTTCCGTAGATGCTTGGAATTTAGTTGGTTTTTTTTTCGAATAACCGTTTAAGTTACCAAAATGAAAAGGAAAAAAAAGCAATTTTCACGTGGATTTGAAATAATACATTAACTGTTGCAACGTTGTATGAAAGAAAATGAAATGAGAAAGAAAAGTAGTTTTTACTTGAATACATGTACATATATTAATTTTCCACAAGTTTCATGGTAACTATGGATTCTAAATTGGTTATTTTAAGAAGAAAAAAGTCTTTGCGTAACGTTCACAGACTGCATTTTTTTCTTAAAGTTTCCAAACAAGGCTGGATTTTTACACGAATTCACTCATGCTTACCAAGCAGTATGAATTGTCAACGCACATAACTTTGAGTATGGTTTTCTTTTATATTTTGACTAATCTTCGATAAAATTCTCCTTCATCGAGTTATAAGTGTTCATTCGTGAAATATAGGGCGAACGAGATGCCCTGGACACATTTTAAAAATAAGTTACAAACCAACCAATTCACATAAAAAAGGTGTGGTTTTACACTAAAATACTTACATGGTCTAAACTCTAAAGTTTCTCTTTTGTTGATGAATTAAAAAAAAGTTCACAAATGTCACTCACAGGTGGAGCTTTAAAAATGAAAAACTCCACACAACCCATAGAATGAAACATAAACAGTGCATAAAAAAAAAGGCACTCCTATTTAAATGTGTAATATGTAACGCAAATTAACATTAATTATACAGCGTCTGTGTTGCCTTTTATGTGTTATGTCAATTTTTTCGTTTTAAACAGCCACCTGTGCGCGAAATTTGAACTTTTTTCAATTTTGCGAAAAGAAAATTCTAGGCCATCCATGATAAGTATTTTAGTTCAAATATGGTCACTTATTTGAAATATTATTCATGGGAACATAATTTAAGACATACTAATCGGGTTCATCAAATAAATCGAGTTAATTTTCAAACTTTTAACCTTCTCGCTTTAGAGATACACATATGTGTACCTCATTTTTAACTGTTTTAAATGGTGAATTTAAAAATCAATGATTCTTTCATCAAGATACACAAATGTGTATCTAACTCAAATTATCCTAATAAAGATATCGACCCAAAATAATCAATCATTATTTTTTCTTTATAAAGTGCACTTTAACATACAATAAACACAAATCAATCAAAAGAAACTTTTTTACTAGTCAGTTTTTGCGCATTTGTGAAGAGGTCAACGAAAATTTCAGTCGGATTGATCGCGAGTCGATTAACTCAACTACAATTTTTAACTGCGATTAACAATTGATTGATTAATCGCGTCATTAATTGATTAATCGAATCAGCCCTAGAAACGACTTATAGAGAATATGCTTTACCAATAATTTTTGACTGACGAGTCCAAAAAATATCGACGTTTCTGTCAGTTACATTATTGATTATAACCAGAATTAAAGAAAACCTTAATAATGATAAATCTGAAAGATCTCATTCGAAAATGAATCTCATCCATTTTGACGCATATAGTCATTTAACACAACATATTACGATTGATTTACACTTCATTAATACTCAACTCCTTTTTTTTCTCCCTGGTATTTGGCGCTTTTGACTGTCGCCAATGTCCATCTCATCATCTATCCTTTATAAAATAGTAAAGACACACAAGATATCAAAACGGACGAGGAAAAAAAACGGATAGACTGAAAGAAATAAATGGGAAAAAAAGAGAACTTTCAGTTGCTGTTTTAGTTTTTGTTTTGATGATCGTCAGTTTGTGGAAGGACACCATGAGCTGCGGCGTTGCGCAAAGAACCTGATGGACCAGTGAATCTTCTCCTCTGAAATTGCTTTCTGCCTACAATTTCAACCTGTATTTTCGTCTTTTCTTTTTTATTTCATACTAAAAGTGAAGAAAGTTTGATAATTTTTTTTCCCCGGTGAGAAAACTAGTTTTCATTTTGTGTTTCATCTTGGAAAAGTTGTCGCTTCACAGATTGGTTTCGTAAAAACTCTCTAGCACAGTGAAAAGCGTTACCTTTTTTTGGCTTTTGTTTACTCACAAATAAGGCTTTTACTAATAAGGTAAGATTTAAAAAACGACTCTTTATTTATTTACTTTTCCTTTTTCACTTATTTATTTCACAGCATATGTTAACTAATAAGAATCAGAGCCTGAAGTTTTTGTTTTTTCTCTAGTTTGAGATTTTATTGAATCTATGAGGTTATTTTGTGATAGTTATGAAGTTAAATTTCAATTGTACAAGATATTTTATAATTACTGGTAGTTAGTTATTACCATAATTCTCCATAATAAAGTCGCGGATTATACAGCTTTAGAAGTTAGTTTTTAGCTCTTGTGACTGATTCAAAGCCGCGGCTTTTCTAATAACTTTTTTTTCTGACATTTTATAGTTTCAATAGGTTTTAAAGAATGTTTTTGATATTTATTTTTATTCAATTAAGAAGTAAATTTTCCGCTAATGCCTAATGTTAATTAGTAATATTATAAAGCTCTCTAAAAAAATTTGAAAGGTAAGTCAACCGTAAAATACTTAATTTTACTTTGATTATGTCAGCGTTTTTTCACTTCTTGAATGAAAATTAGCGTGTTGAATTTCCGTGCTTTGCATAGAAAGTGACGTACTAATGAGATTTGTTCGATGCACTGTCATTGAAGTAATTTTTTCAAGCAGTAAAGTGTATAAAAATATGTGAGAAACCTAGAAAGAAAAGTTCGAGATTTTCTAATTCTCTGTAAATGAACGAATTATGATTGTTAGTTATTGATTATTATTTTTATAGCTGTACAAAAGTGAGTGTTTGTTTGTTTTGGATAGTAATTTTTATTTATGGTGGCTAGTGAACACATAGTGGTACATCGATTTTTCTCTTTGAGGTAAATCACCGTATGTCTCGGAACATGACCACATGAGCGTATGCACCGCGTTTTTCATGAATAAAATTTAATTTCATGCCGTTTCCGTTTTCTTGTAATCAAAAAATATATATATTTGTTACAAAATGTTTTCGAATTGCTCATCGCCAATTCTAAACAGCGAAGAGACATTGCAATTTCGGCCGAATGCTAAAGAACTTTTCTTGGGTATTTCTTTTCGAAAAAGAGGTGGGAATTCGGACATTGTATTTGATTGAATGGTCTTTGTGTGTCGTTATATTGAATGAAAAACAACATGGGATGAGTAAGAAAATATTTGGGACTTATAGTATCGGTCGTTTTTGAACAGTCGAAACAGAGCATAGTCATTATAGCGAGCTTCGACTAAAATAGATAAAGTAATGTTTCATTTGAAGGATATATCATTTTTTCAAGGCCAGGCACGCAAATTTGATTAAACGTTGAGTCAAATTTTTGTGGTTATCCGGTTATGGTAAATGAGCTGTTGTGCGCTCGTGTGGGCATAATACCTGGACTCTCATCGTGAAGATTTAGGTTCGACTCCCTTTGACGACACAGTGGTAGCGCCAGCTGAAGTTGGTTTCAGCCTTCCAAGGCGTAAATGCGCAGTGAGAAGGCAGACTTACAACACTATACTTACATAATATGAAAATTCAAGCATTTAACATCTTTACTTCTACTACTAAACCAGGCATGCATCTCCTCCACATTTCTCTACGGAACTTCTAACGAATTGGTACATGTACGTGTAGTTAACACGTACCGGGCTGAAGTTTGTTTCTTTGTAATGCTTGTTATCATCGTCAGTGCCATCTGCCATCAGTTTTTCTAACTATGAGTGAAGTGTAATGATTGAATAATTGTATCACTGTAGGCTTATTGCTTTCTGTGGCGATACTTTTTAACGGGGAGATCGATCCGCATTTACCATCTTTACTTCAAAACATGGAAGAAAGATGGCAGCGCCAGCGAGAACACGAAACAAGAACAACATAAATACGTTGGGGCCATACATACACTCAGAACACACATTTCAGCATTTACCAATTCGTTAGGAATTCCGTAGAGAAATATGTACCAGGTGCATGTGCGGTTAAGAAGTAGTGGTTGTGTTAAATGAGTGAACTGATACAGACCATCATCATTCTGATGAACTTAATAAATTGTTGAATAAAGTGAATTTTCCATATATTGGACATTCTTGCGCTATAGCGTATATTGAGTAGTTTCAAAGTTGTATCATCGGAAAAACTCGTACACTAAAGACTAGTAATGATGCATTGTATTGCTCAAGGTGACCATTTTTTCTGTTTGTAAGTAGCGACAGAGTTATCAATGAATACAGTATGTCTTTTTTGGTTATCTATAAATAAGACTTTTCTACAAACTTTTCCGTGAATTTTTCTTTCCTAGCATTCCGTTGTGAAATTTTTGCACGCACTTCCAGAAAAAAATAAGCCCAATCGGCGGTAGTTGTACCATACGATTTTAGTTAGCTTCATTCGACCCTTTGTAGTATAAACGGCCTCTTTCCGTTCTAAATATGCTTACAAATGTTGCTGTTGATGTTCCAAATCTGACGATGTTTCCCAAAGGATTTCAATAGGCAACGAGTGGGCGGCGTGTATGTGTGCACGGCATTGCGTGCAATTCGTCCTTCACCATCTTCCTTTTGTCTGAATAAAATCATTTGTTACCAGATTTGTTTCGATGCACGAAGATTACGAATGGATTATTTGTATGTGAAGATATAAATGTGTGTTACATGTAAATAAGGACTGTTTTTCCTTCCCGGACTTTTGTTTTGGCGATTATTTGATATCAAGATCAATAGAGAGATGAATGAAAGAGGAATCGAATTCATTATCAGAGATGCTTCTGAACATCAGTGAAAGTAGAGATTTATAGTAATTTATTGTACTCAATCCGATAGCACTTTTTTTTATTCAGGTTTGAAAATAGGCCAGTACCAAATAAAGTCTACTTGGATTAGAAACAGACTAGCCAGTGGAAACCATTCTTATTCGAATGGCATTCATCAACACCGGTTGTATAATTGGCACCCAGAACCCAGCCAGTTACGGCGAAAAAGATCGCACAACGCATTAGGTGCTTCAGAAATACATGTACTTCTAGGAGAGGTATGATGTACAATGGCAAATTCGAATTATATTTATTGGTCTCCAAGTGCTTGATGTCACCACACTTTCACCTTCTGTGGCCTTCATGCATTTCTGACCAGTTTCACAAAATTTCAGAAAAATCTTTTACAGGTACTATTACGGTAATGCGGCATTTCTTCCAGAAATTACGGTATTTTGTTTTCTTAAGCCATACAAGTACATACTCATCCCATTTCCCATGGGCCAAACGTGGCCCTCGGATTCATCTGATGTGGTCTGTGATCTCAAACATACTTTCTTTCAATGAATTGAACGGAACATTACCAGATCACTTAAGTGAACCATGGTGCAGTTCCACATCACTCAAGTTACCCGCGGCACAGTTCTAGATCATTCGAGACACATTCACAGATCACTTGAGTGACCTGCGGCATGTTTACATATCACTCGAGTGACCCGCTGCACATTTACAGACCGATAAAGTGGCAAGCGGATTATTTTCAGACCAATAAATTGACTCGCGGAACATTTCAAAATCATTGAAGTAGCCTGCGAGACGTTTTCAAACCAATGAAGTATCCTGCCCTATCTTACAGGTTGAGCACCCTTGTCTTAAGCTAAAAAAATGGTTGTCAAAGCATGTGTCGGGGCTCCTAGGAGCGTCACCGCAAGCTGGCGATATTGATGTAAGCACCGATTGGTCTTTGAAATGGTTCTTTGTTAGACCTTCTGTGGAGCCGCAGGAAACAAAAGTTTGAGGACCACTATCTTACGAACTGCTCTTTTACTTCTCATCCTCTATTTATTCAAGCATATGGAGACAGCCTACCTCACAATGCTATATGATTCCGATTTATCTTCGAGAGCATCATACACTCTTCCTTAAAGTTTGCATATTTATTTCTAAAACACCCCTTGTATATAATTTAGGACAGGGATCGTAGATTACACCGCTCAACACTGATTTTGTTCCCATAAATTTTTCAGTGATTTTTGGGGGCGCTGATTCCGGATCTGGAATTGATTTTGAATCATATTGGGTTTAGTTTTTGAGATAAAATGAAAATTTCAATAGTAATACGTAAGCAGCTTACAAATCACGTCCGAAGTGTGCGAAATGCAAATCAATAATAAACATAATATCAATAAATAACGACCACTGAGATGTCTACTGAAACAGACATACACCTCTTCCATATTCCTCTGTGAAACTTCTAACGAATTGGTAAATGTTGGAATGTGTATGTATGTGTAGTGATAGTGAACCTGACGTGAAGTTTGTTTCTGTGTAATGCTTGCTGTGGGTAGTGTGCTTCCATCTGCCATCAATTTTTCTTACTGTGAGTTCTGTGTAATGATTGATAATTGTATTGTTGTAGGCCTGTTGTTCTCTGTGACGAGGCTTTTTTAACGGGGAGATCGGCTCGCATTCACGCCTCGAAGTTGGGAACCACGGATGTCTAACCATGATATGAATATAATACAGTGGTTCTTAACCGGGGGGGCCATATGGCCCCCGGTTGATCCTGGACCCCCTTGTGGACCTGAGATACTTTGAGGGGAGCATGGAAAGAAAACAAAGAAACGGGGTACCATGAAAGGTGGTTTAAAGGGCCTTGGAGAGCTCTAAAAAATACATTCGGATGCAAAGAAATCAGACTTTTAAGTGAAATATGATGGAAGAAAAAGTATGGCTATATTCAGAATCCGGTGGAATTTCTCAAAGAACCAGGGCTCCCCTTTAAGAGTACGGGGCCCCATCCGGGCATGGCGACGGGATCTTCATGTGCATACATTATTCTCCACAGCTTACATGATGAGGTCTGGTACAATCAGTAAGTAAGTAAGTCAGAAAGTAAGCATGCAAATTTGTTGTTCTTGCTACTTCCAATGCTGTTACTTCCAGCTAAATGTACAATGCCTCAGAGCATCATTGGAGGGTCCCACAATGTCAAAGTGGCCTGCATAGAATCTCCAGAAGAGGGAAGCTCACTGAAGCGCAGGGGGTCTAAAAGTCAACATTATCTATAAAATTTAATATTATCATTTTAGTATAAGTAGTAATATGAGTTGCTACGGACAGATGCGTATTTACAGGAAAAAAAGGAGAGATAAGAAGATAATAATCCAGGGGGTGTCGTGTTCAGGGGGAATGGGTAATCAAAAAAATTAGACCAGAATAGGAGCAGGGCGGCAATACCACAAATTCGCCTTTGCTTCTGTATAAGAGTGGATTAGGGGAAGTGGGGGGGGGGGGTCTCTCTGGATAAGACGGGGGCCATGAGTAGAAATATGGTCCAAAGGGGGGGGGGCCATGGGCGGAAAAAGGTTAAGAAATACTGATGTAATATACTGAATAACACAGATAAGGTAAAAATTTGACGCAAAACATCAATGGCTGCAGACTGCTATATTGAAATGTTCAGAGTATGCTTTTTATCTGAAAAACTAGCGCCAATTCGGCAAAACCAACGCCAGTTTCAAAGTCAGCATCCCCATTGTACCCTAAACCCTTAAAATTTCCTTGGGAACATGAAAAAAAAATTGTTGTTGAGCAGTGTTATATATCGGACAAAAAAAACAAATTGCAGTTTATATACTTCTCGAAGATCTAAACCAAAAGTAATTAATATTCACAGTAAAATTCGCTACAAAAACTTCAAATAATGAAACAAGTATAAATTCAAATAATTGATCAACGAGTCAAATGAACGCTGCTTTAGCCTATGAGTCATTTCTAAATTTCTCAAACGGAAAAAAAAAAAAAACATACCGTACATATGAAAAAAAAAACCCCAATAAGTATGCCCTGAGGTTTGAATACCTTATTTCGGGTATCAAAGATCGATGACTTGCACCGATTTCTTTCTTCTCATAGGATATTGTCTCGTCGCGTCTGAGCGGGATTTTCACATTTTTTTTCTCTTATCTTGCCATTGAGACGGTACATTAGCATAGATTTAGAATAAAAGAAAATATATTTTTCCTCAAGGCGGAAGAGGAAAGGGCGAGGCCTCTGAGACAAACAGAAAGGAAAAAAAAAAAAATAGAAAAAAGAAAAAATATATTTTCTTTTTCTTCTTGGCCATTTTGGCCAGGTTTCGTTCTGCCCTTGCAGATTATTCACCTTTAAATCTAATTTATTTTTATAAAGGAATCTTTTAATAGAAACACGGTTTCGTAATTTGTCAGTCTGATTTCCAGCTGTTCCCTGATTCTTGGTATATAGTATTCCTTTAAATAATTAAAAAGCGAACCTCGTTTTTCTCGATGTTAGCTTGATTGGGTGCATGTATATTTATGAGAACGTACGTATGAAGACCACGCCAACTTGATGTGTTCGGTGAATTCAAGTTAATTTCGATGTGCGGTGCCTCGAATAACAATTAGTGGTCGGGACGATATTGCTGTTATTATTAATACGATAGGATTATGCATCTTATTTTTCTCCGGATAGTCGTACCATCTCCACGTCAAATGATAACGCACTTTTTGCGGTTGAGAAGAAAGGGTTTGGTTATTTTTAAAAATAGATCACGTGTTCAGCCCAGCATCGGTCAAATTTAGTCTTAAGTGTATCAGTGAAAGATAAAAACGGATAAAATTTCATTCGTTGATTTTCCATCAAAAGGTATGAGAGTTTAGTCATTTTTAATACTTATATCATTATGTGAAATTCTTTTCTCTTGATGTTACGTTTTGTCTCTAGGAATTTCTTCAAATTAGATGAATAAGAGGGATAGGAAAATGAATTTCAACTCGAGTTATTTTTATTGGAATATTTATTATATTATTATTTTTCTCGTTGGTGGTTGTTTTACAACATATAATCGGTATCGCTATCAACAAATGATACGACCGTTTCCTAAGCGGTTTTTTTTCTTAAAAGAGTTTCATCTTATTTGTGGGTTCAACGATAAATAGAAAAGAGTCCATAATTCAGTGGTTCTCAAACTGGGCACCGCCAACCTGTGTCAGGGGCGCCACGGAGCGGCAGCTCTGGCAAAGGTTTTTCGAAGAGATCCTTCTTTAAACTGCTCCGGAGAGCCGTTGGATAAGCGTTGATTAGGGAAAGGGGCGCCGCGATCGGAAAAAGTTTGAGAATTCCCGCCATAATTCATTAATGTTTATTTGATCCAAATCTATTCAGAACAATGTACGTTTATGAGCAGGGATTTGGACGTCTAGAATCTGAATCAACCTGTTAAACTGAAGTTAAAATTAATATATAACTCTTCGATCTTAACCAAACTTGCACCCCGTAAATAATCCTCCGGGAAAATTCTAACGAATTGATACGTACAGGAACGTGTCGTGTGTTTATGCGTGGTCCTAAGGTATCTATGTTGTCAGAGTTATGCTTGTTGCGCTTTATACTAGTGCTGCCATCTGCTTTCCATATTTTGAGGTGAAAATAGCAAATGCCTGAATTTTCATGTTATGCAAGTATCGTGTTGGAAGTGTTACTCTTCTACTGCTGGGTCGATTCTATAAAAGTCTACTGAAGAGCTTAAATATCGATTGCAAATCGTTTTATACTATACTGCCGCCAACTACTACTTCACCAGACACCAACTCTGGCCATATCGCTATAGTGCAATTTACTGCCATTAGTGAGATGGGTTGGAAGTGAAGGCGCTGTCTATCGGTGGTCGCCTCGAGTTCGTTAGGGGAAAATATCTTATCAATATCCTCCCTTGGGTTCGAACCCGGGACCCTGACAACAACCTTCACGATGGTAGACGAGCATCTTACCACCATGCCACTCGGGCACTAACTGCCGCCAACTGGAAACCCTAAGCTGAGGTAAAGTGGGGGGCTGCAATATCTCGACTCAGCAAGTCACAACATACAACTGAATGTTCTAAGGCAGTGTTTCGCAAAGTCTACGCGCGGCTCCTACGGGCATCGTGATGAGCGAGAAATATTGATGTGTGTGCCTGTTTATTCTTTCAAGTGGTTCTTTTATGAATGCACAATATCTAATAAACCATTCTGGAGAACCGACCATAAATAGGGCGGGCTGCGATTGAAAAAAGTTTGAGAACCATTGTTTCAAGGGAAAAGGGAACCCGTCTCTATGGTATAATGGTCAGTGCGCTTGCCCAGTTTGCAAGAGTTCCTGGGTCCGATTCCCGGTAGAGACAGCGAGACTTTTTCCCAATTTCACCTCTGAATAATGTCCCGAAAGTCTCTTGATTTAACGTTTTGTAAATTATTTACTTTGTTACAAATTGCGTACAAATGATAAGAGTTTCAAAATTTTACTGTAGACATATTATCTATTGAAATACTCCAGAAATATTTAGCTACTCTATGTAAGTGATTCAGCAAACATCTGTAATGAAGTTCCTCCCGCACATGATGCAACATGTCCCTATGAAATTTGTTTAATGAGAGGATGAGAGTGTACATTTATTTTAGTAGAATGGCTGTTGAAGGAGACGCAGTCTTCCGCATGGTGACGTGCTCTGTCTCGACTATGAATGGATAAAACTAACTGGACTAACTTTTCCGACATAACTCTGCCTCTTTTGAGGTAACGGAAGTAAGGTGCTTTGCATCAGTCCGGGGTTGTGAGCGGTTTTCTATCTGCCTATCTATGAATGGATAAGGAATTTGGGTTGCTTATACCATGATGATATTCATCTTGGTTACACAGAGCACATAAATCAAAGCGAAAAAATACCTGTCATTAAATATGATAACATAGACGAAAGATATAGCAATCATAATAGATATAAGTTCATTTTTCGTCTTTGGTCTGTATCCATAACAGCAAATGGTGTTCGTCATTCCCAGCACGATACATCTATCACCTTCGCAATCTGGCGTTCAAGAATTCATAAGCATCGTGATGGATATAGGTTAGAGTAGTGATTCTCAAAGTGTGCGTCGCGGCTCCTAAAGGCGCGTTGGGGTGAGTTCGTGGTATTGATGCGAGCTTGTTCTGTGCTTTGGAGGATCCTTTGTTAGACTCTTCTGGGGAGCCACGGATGAACGTTGACCGAGGCAAGGGAGCTGTGACAAAGGTTTCAAAACCACTGGGTTAGAGCATCATCCTGTTAATACATGAAGTAACTGTATAACACTGTCGGTCTCTGTCAGCGTCATGAGAAATTTTTCAAAATTGTCCAGGTACACTTACTTAATGCTAACATAAGAAAAAGAGCAACCTCTTTCTCTTTGTTTCACGTGACTATAAGAGAAACACTGCCTCTCGCATCCAAACGTGCAACTCAAAGAAAACCTAGAGAGGGTCTTGTAAAATCAAACTCGGTCACTAGTTACATTTTTAACATTACAAGCATGCAAAAACCATGAAATAGCTCCAATCATTTAACCTCTTCGCACATGAGCCAAAGACGATAAAAACAGCAACAAAAAAATAATAATAAATAAATTTATTTATGTTTATTCTGTCAAAAAATGTTCTCTAAAAAGATAAATATAATTAATTTGGGTGGATATCTTTACTATGACCTTTGAATTAGATATATATAGTTGAGTTTTTCACCTCAGAGATCTTGAAAAAAAATCATTAAAACCATTTGGAACCGTTATGAACGAGGTACACGCATTTGTACCTCTGGAGCTAAAAAGAATGAAACCCTACATTTTTCTCTGCTCTCTCGCTGATTTTGTGTGATTCCTTTGTCCACTCGGAAATCTCCATGAGATCAGTTACTCACACCATTTTTTGACATGATAAGTACCCCATAATTTTCATTCGAATTTCGAAGTCGATATCAGTGCTTCATAATATCACGCTTTCTTTATAAGATAAATTTAGTCGTGATAACTCTTGATACTCTATTCATCTAAAAACATTATTTACAATTTCGAACTATAAAGAAAACACAGTATTACAAAATCGTGAAGCTAAGATTTAAATTAGAAAACAGAATGCGTCACGGTCGGAGTCTGTCCATTGAATATAATCGTAAGTGATACTTCAGAAAATGAATACAACGGAAATGAGGTTTTTTTTCTGAACACGATTTCTATCAACTTTTCTTTTCTCGACTATGTGTCCCAGAATGGAACTCCGTGAAAATCAACTGCAATTCACGTGCAGTTCAAATTTAATCCGTTTCAACCTATTTGTCTTGAGCACGTTTTTCTTAAAAAATATCGGAAACTAGAGTAGAAACTCACTGGAGCGGGTGGAAACTATGTATATACTATCGCAGTCGCAAGCTCTGATCTGTTTTATTACTTTTATCCTGTGAACGTGGGAAAATTTTCGAAGTGTACTGCCGATAGCATAAAATTCTAGTGAGTTCAGTAAAAATCCATTAAAAAAAAGTAGAAGCCAGGTCATAGCGTATCAAAAAATCTAACCGTCAAAGAAAAATAAACTTGGCTGTCTGTCATGGCTGTCTCAATAAATTGGGCCTGAAGGGTAAGCACATTTTCGGGTTTCCTTTTCACAATTTACTTCCGTAAAAAAACATATTTTTAGTGATAGAATATTGAAGAACTTGAATAAAACAAAAGAAAAAATTACGTATTTATTACTCTCTTTGACTGCGACCCTAAGTCACTGCTGCGTTTTCTTAGTTAGGACAGGGGTTTTCATCCTCTCAGACAGCATGGGCCAAATTGAAATTTTCCACGGAGCCAGTGGGCCACCAACTCATATAATGTTAGTAACATCTTAATACAGACGCGGCCAATGGGGCCCCGAGTCGAACAGGGACAAAAATAATTGAAGGCTTTCATTTATTCTGAAATTATTTGTTTTATTAAGTAACAATTTTTTGAAACAATTTTTTTCACTAATTCTGAAAATTTTTTTGATTAATTACTGATTAAATTTATTATTCTGAGATTAATTTTAATCTGAAATCTTGAAATCATTTCTTACAATAATTATGCAATTATTATTTTATTAATTGTGAAATGGTTCCTATCAGAGATTATGAAATTATTTCCTTTATTAATTTAATAAGTTATTTTTTTCATCAATTCTGAAATTATTTCTTTCAAAAATTCTAAATTTATTTCTTTCAAAAATTCTAAATTTATTTCTTTCAAAAATTCTAAATTTATTTCTTTCAAAAATTCTAAATTTATTTCTTTCATTAATTCTGAGTTTTCATCAATTCGTTCCGGAGTTATTTCTTTCATTTATTCTAGAATTAATCGTTTTTTCAATGTTTTCACCTATTTTCTGAAAATGATCGGCGGGCCTCGACAAAAAACCCCCGGAGGCCAAAAGTCGCCCGTAGACCAAGCGTTGAAGACCCCTGGGTTAAGATGTCACTGATTGTTACAAGTCATCACAAAGGTCTTTTCTTTTTGGTTAAAAAAAATCTAGTAAAATTAGAAATAAAGAAACATCCAAGCTCTCTAAGGCCGAGATTACACTATAAAAGTTTGATAAAAGTTATTTTATAAAACTTGAAAAATGCAACCAATAAGATCATCGGTTGCATTTTCTCGAATGTAACCGATATGCTTATTGGATGGTTTTCTCAAGTTTTATAAAAGAGTTTTTATCAAACTTTTATAGTGTAATACCAGCCTAATACTAGTTTTCAAGCTCCAATATTTGCGACACCATTGGAATTAGAATTTTAACTATCCCGTACTATCTCTACCATACATCGAGGAATTTTGGTGGCACCCTAAAGTACAGAAACGAAGTGGTTGTGAAGTTTAATGTTCTAGTTGGTATTATATACAGTAGTAAAGATAGTCGCCAACCCACATTTTATTGGCGAACCGTTGTTCTTAGAGACATACTTCCAATTACAAAAAAGTATTCAAATAACGTGTAGACCTCGGGTACGTCATTCATATTGTAAGAAGTTGAATAGTTATTAAAATACAAAAAATAACTTTTATTATACGGACACCCTGTACACAGGGAATCCAGTTAGAAAGTTGTTGCCCGGTCTCTCATGGGGCCAACAAAAAAAAATTTCACGTTTCTAAGTGCAATATTCCCTGTGATATTTGATTTCAAAAATCGTAGAAAAGATGGGGAAGGCAACATAACTAAGGGAAAGAAACTTTGGTGGTTAGTTTTTGCTCTTCTTTTCCAAGTTTTCTTCAAAAATTTTTTGAATTCAAATAGCTACTCAGTATAGCACTTAGAAACGTGGAATTTTTCTCGTAATAATAAAACCGCTATGTTTTGGCGACTTGTCACTCTGTTGGCTCAAAAGTTGTCATTTTTAGAAACAATGCACAAATAGAATGAATTCCAGCAATTTAATTTTTTCATTCACAATAAATAACAATTACATTTTTTGACAATTTTAGAATTTTCGCAATGTTGAATTTAATTTACTTTTCGCAATTTGTGAGCCACATCCTTAATCATTGGCGATATAAATGATGAAAACTTCAAGTCAAAAAAATACATTAATATTGCACTTAAAAATACGAAATTTTTTGCAAATGACTTTTCAGAGCGGGATCTACATATCAATAATTCAGTGTTATAAAACACTGGGTCTACTTAAAAAAGTTAATTTTTCTATTTTTTTTAATGTGTACAACCTCTTGGGAAATTTAAGACATTTTGAGTAACCTCACGTCATTTCAGAACTTTTGTAATTGAAAGTACGTTTCTAAGGTCAACGGTTGCAGAGATATTCCACTGTGCGAACAATCTGGGACAGCCTGTCTAGCTTTATTTCAGTGAAACTTCTATATAATGATATTCTGTGGGCCAAGAAAAAATATCGTTGTCGAGGGATTTATCGTTATATCGAGTATCGTTGTAGCGAAGTTTCACACTACTTATTGATTTTGCTCTTCCTCATCCAATACTAAACACATGAAATAGTGATGATTAGTTTCGGAATACTAATGGCAATGGCAATATGAGCGTGTTTTTTGTTTTTTTTTAACCCCCTTTGCGCAATGGTCAGTAGATTAGAACGGGTCAGTCCTGGTTCGAAATATCTTACTGCCATAAAAACAGCGTCTTTTACTTCTTCTCCCCCCCCCCCCCCCAGCAAGAATTCTATGGTCCAGCGATCTTTATTAGTGATTCTCGTGTTAGGGAATTTCACGGTTCGCAAATTAATACGGATCCCCGATGTTACGAATGTGCACATGAATGCTATTCAATGACAGGAAGGATTATGATATATGTATTTTTCTGTTGTTTTTATATACGCAATCACGTGACATAACGGCACATCAAATAAAGTCATATATTATTATTTCTTTTTAGAATGACGGCTTGATTAGTAGTTTGTCATCCGTTCAATAATCTATCACGCTGTAATAAAATCTCGTCATTATGGAGGTTAATCGCTGGTCAAGCTGACATATTTATTACCCATTGTAAAAAAAAATATTGCGTAGGAGTTAGTTGTTCATCTAGTTTTTCAAGGAAGTCATAAATATTTACTGTATATTTTTTTCATAGAGTTGTCTTAATCCATTCTAAGATTATTTGATGATGTGTGACTGCATTTTAAATGTTGCGTGACTTGCACGTGCATTTTTGGAATGCCACTATTAATTTGGGGAGCCCTTGAAATTTCCAAGTTATTTCTGAATGAAATACTTGATGTATTGTGAATTGTACCTCACTGAAGGGGAAGGGGGAAATTTATTCATGCATTTTATATAAGGTATCCGACTATATTACATAGCACTTTTCTATGAAATGCTACTGGAGTGAACTTACCATTTGAGGGCAAAGGGACACATGTGTCCCAATGTTAAGTATAGATTAAACACATGAAATGAGGGTGATTTTTTATTATTTGCTATCAAATATGTAATCTGGTGTATATTTTTCATCGTTTCATTACTGGAAATCACATATTAGAGTCACCTACCGAAAAAGTTTCAAAATAATTTGCAAAATAGGTACCTGATGAACTCATTTCTATTCGAAAAAATTCGTGTTACTTTCATAAATCCTTGTGGTTCTGAAGGGATTAATAACATCATACATTTTTGTGACAGAAAGTCTCTCAAATGATGAAAACAATAACAAATTTTGGACTATTTCTGTCATTTTACGAAGGTCCCCCCCTTCTTTTAACTGCCGGTTGATGCGAAGATGGATTCAAGAAAGAAAAATAAATCGAACTTTCTTTGCGGGGAATCGAATGCACGTCCTCTCACTTGCCGGGTGAGCACCCTAGACTACAAAGGCAACGAATCTCAATGCTTTTTTAGGGCTCGTGTTCACTGTCTAGTGGTCTAAGGCACTCACCCGGCAAATGAGAGGACGTGGGTATGATTCCCCGCAAAAGCAATTAGATTTTCTTTCTTTCATAAATTCATCTTCCCATCAGCCAGCTGATAAAAAAAACAGACCTTCTTATGGATAGCAGAGAGTGGCATCATCCTTGGATTATGCCATTTTCTATGAAAAAGTCCTTTTTAAGTAAAATATTTTAGCAAAATTCATGTAATATTCGAAACACTATCATAAAAAATTATATGAATGATATGTTTTCTTATTTCCACAGAACATTCAGCTAGTGATGATGCAGCACGTACTAGCGAATGTTTAGAAATTTCATCTAACATATGTGCATAAAGGACTGTAATTAGGCAAATAGGTATTTGTCATAAACCTCAGATTTTAGTTCGTAGCCTTAATAATATACGGAAGAACATCATATTAATATTTTGTAATGATACGATCAATATGTTTTTAGAAATAATGTTTCAAACTCAAATAAAATGTCACAAATAGCATTCATTGTAAAAACATATTTCAAGTTTTTATTCGAAGATTACTTGATGTAAAAACGCAAAACTAAAGTGGACGTAACTTCGATTCTAAACGTCATACACACAAAACAAGGTTTGTTTTTTTTTTCCTCTCTCTGCCCAAGGTATCCAGAAAATATCTATTTCCTTAAAACAAGGTCTGTTTTGGAATTACAAGAAATAGGGCTTTCATAAAAAATAAAAATCGATATTTTCTTCTAAAATGATGTTTTCAACATTGTCGAATTACTTAAATAATAACCCCAATCTCAATGACGTTGTTCTATCATTCATGGGGGAAAAAATAAGTATCCGAAATTTAGAGAAGGGGTGAGTAAAAATTTTATTCACTCATCAGTAAAGAAATATTTTAAGCTACGAGAGAGAAATCGGAGGGGGGGGGGGGTTGACAAGAGCCCTCTTAACAACACCATGTTCGCCCGGGCAAAGCGATGTTCTGGGAGGGCCTACCTAGCGTGAAGTGCCTGCTGTGAGTACAATAATCATACTTTCCCTCTACAATCATAGTACCAAATCACATTATTACGAGGCCTTCGATGCATTCGAGAAATACGGTTTGTGCCACGGTGAGTCCATGAGTTAAGAAGTTGTAAAAAAATCCAACCCGGAAAAAAAACCCGGGTAAATATATACCCAGGAAATTAAATTTATTTATTCAATAGTTTTTGAAAATTATCTGACATAATTATGTTCTTTATTATGTCTTGGGCTCATGGGCTGCAATAGTGGCACAACTAAAAAAAGGGGATCCAGAGGGTATTTTTGGCATTTTCGTTGGTACGTTTCATACTTTATAGCACCTCCCCCACATCCCCTCGAAGTTTAACTCTGCAGTTTCTACATGGCGTACGATTTCTGCTAATTCATATTCATGGGGAGAGGGGGGGGGGGGGTTCCTTCCTATAATCGTAAGGGGGGTCTTTGTAACAATGAATACCGTTGCTTCCTAATGCAGACCTATGTTGATACCACGACATAGTCGACCTATGCTGTCGTATGTTGAGGTGGACTCGACATATACATATAATAATAAAATAATATATTCGACCACAAAAGGTTAAAATTACTGAAAATCATGAAAAATGCCCTAAAGTTACGGAAAATCATGAAAAATGCCCTAAAGTTACGGAAAATCATGAAAAAATGCTCCATCGCGTAGAAGTAGCGAAATACGTAAAAACCTAAAAACCTACAAAGTCATAGAAATCCGAGCTCTAATAATAACTGTTGAAACGTTTTCTTCGAATTTAGACCGTACGACATGAAATCTAAAACCCCGGTGACGATAATGAATCCCCGAATTTTATTGACCTGTGATAATTACACCTTTAATACGAGAAAACAATTCGAAAAAAAGAAAACGTCTATCTTATTGTACTTTTTTTTTTCTCTTTGATTGAGAAAAAAATAATAAAGACAGATAGTGTTAGATAAAAAATTGTTGGACTTTTGTAATCGAAAAAGTGGCCACATTTGTCTGGTTTTTTCGATTGCGGAATCATGTCCTTCAGTTACGATTAATTCGTGTTATCGCAATGAAAGACGATAGAGAGAATTTCCTGTATCATTTTCTGGACGTGCATTGAAATCCAATTAGCAGAGAACTCTCCATAAGCGTGTTAGCATAGTAGTAGTGCATACACAGTTCTGTTTGCGCGATCTATATATTGCGTTTAATTACGCATTCGAGTATAGATTTAGCTGTTTTAGTGCAATCCACTGTATATTATTATTATTAAATCACTATAGGACTTTCATTTATGAATGTACATATTATATTCGTGTAATATGTGTCTAACAATCTAATTTTTTTCTCTCACCTTGTCTGCATTTTCTCATAATCTTTAATAACTTTGTTATAGTCGACACAACCCTATAAACAGCAATTATCTTCTGTAAACAGCAATTATCGCTTCTCTGTTTATTCTAACGTAACATATTGAGCTATTTTCAAAACGTGTTTTTGTTGTTGATGTTTGTGGTTTATTTTCGTTGTAAGAAGAAATAAATTGCATTATTTCTACATTTTCTGAGTCTCGAAACTGTGGAAGGATTAGGAAGTGCTTCATTTTCCTATTAATGCATGATGGGATACTTTTTAATTTCTTCTTCTACACAACTTTCTATGGAGTTTGAAATAGTAATAATATTATTTATTGTTTGACTCATAATAATTATAATTAATTGAGTAAATTATTATCTCTAATTAATTGCCAATTTGATTTTAAACGACGAAATCCTCAAATGGTCAAAAATATCTGTGAATGTGCGTAATATCGTCGAAAGACTTCCGTAGTGTAAACGAAAAAACAAAATTCACTTTATTTAATAGCACAACACATCATTAGAATAGTTTCCGAATTTGTTTCTATATGATTGCATATGATTTCACTAATTTTCAGGATGTAATAGAAAATTTCTGAAATAAAAATCAATAAATTTTATTAATTTTTCCACGCTGTTAGATATGAAGATCATCGAATTCAATTATCATTAATTACCAATTATCATTTCCCCCTAATGATTATTATCATTTAAAAATTAAGTGATAAGTAATTATAAGAAACTCTTCCAGACAAATAGGCTGATGAACTAAGGATACACAACCTTTTCATGAGAGCGGGCCACTTCAATGACAATGAAATCGGGGTAGCCAGTTACTTAAGTCAATAATGGGTCTATTAAACAGATATTGACATTTCTATATAAAAAGATAAAATATACTATAAAAGATAAATATATAGTAGCTTGTGAAGATAAATTATAGTAGTTTGTGAAGATAAATTATAGTAGTTTGTGAAGATAAATTATAGTAGTTTGTGAAGGTAAATTATAGTAGTTTGTGAAGATAAGTATAGTAATTATAGTAGCGCGTAGCGATTCTAGAATAGTAAATATAGCAGTTATTGCATTTAAAACTATTTTTTACAAAATAACCATTTTCTAACTTTTATAATTGGCACAAATAACAATATTAAGCAGGAAAAAAATATCCCATTTTTGATGCATTTTTCTGAAACATGTGACACTGTCAAGGAGTTAATTATTGAAATTTTTTTTTCGTCCTGCACTTCTTCTTCGAATGTTTGTTCCTTACTTCAAAATTTCATTTAATTTTGTTGTTAACTTAATGATTTTTAACGGCAAGAAAAAAAGGCAGTATTTTTTTCAGAAAATAAAACTTGAAAAAAAGTGGGGTGGAGACTCCAAAAATGCCCTGATCCTCTCCCCTCTCCCAAAATCGTTAAGATGGCTCTTATTTTTAAATAAATAATAACGTGATCTTCACGTATTCCCAAGGGATCAGCATGATCCGTCCAGGGAAAGCATTTGATTAGCATTTGTTCGTGGAAATAGCAACACCCGCAATAGATTTTGACTAACACAGAATCCGGAATTGACTGTTCTTCACCAGTTGGAATATTCATATTTTTCATTAACTTCCATTCATTAAGGTCTTACATTCAGTCTGGCTTTGTGTGCGACGTCAAATAGTTTCAAGGACCGCATTTGGCAGAAGTTGTAGAGATACATATGAAAAAACCATTTATCTTCATTATCAGATGATAATGATGTTTCACATTAAGAAAAAAAATTATTTCCTTTTCTACATTTTCTGGTATTAAACCAGCGTAATGCCAGTGGCTAGATAGCTCTACTTTTCCTTTTTTTTCAACTATCATTATTTTTCGCACTTACCAACTACTTAAAATTAATTACTTTGTGAAAAAATAATTAAAAAAATACTGTATTGTAAAAAAAAGGAAAAGAATTTTCGTGTACAGTAAATGTATTTGATAAAGCAATATAATAAAAAGAAATCATTACACGAAGACCAAACTTTGAGCAAAATTATTTCCACTCACTGTTTTTTCATTTCTCTTCTAATTAATATGTCAAAATTTAGAAATAAAAAAACTGCCACTAGATTAAATTTATTGCACAAGTAATTAATCATTTATATCTCGTCAAAATTTCCAGAAAAAATTATATAATTGCATAATGGTGATTTGATATCATGAAACCAGTTTTCTGTACTCCTAAGAAGAAGTTCATCAACTTCATTTGCATATAGAGCCACTTTTAGTAATTAGCAAAAAATGATAATGTGAATATTTTTTTCCACGAGTCATTTAACAAATGTGTTTCTACCACATAAACCTTTAGTTTTAATTTCATTTTATCGTAAAATAATCCTAGATAATGTACGAGATACCTTTTGATACTTAAGAAAATAAAAATGCACGCACCCCATTCTCTAAACGAACCTAAAAACAAATGCGTAAAAGTAAAAAAATTGATGACCTCGCATTCTACGGGTGTATAAAATGTCTGAACCTGTAAAAGAATTATCCTTGGGGGTAATAAGATATTAACTGATTGTGTATTTCATCTGTTTATATCTTCCCACACACCATCTTGTAATGGATAATTCGAAAACTACTATGGCCTTCAATTGTTTCCCCATTGTGTGTTTATCACATTATTAATCAAGGTTGAACTGAGAGAGACATTAACACAAATGGTGTGTTGAGGAACTCTGTCCTTTTTTAATTTTATCCCATTTGGCCCGATTGATTAATACTTATATATATTTTTATGGAACCCTGACATACGTGAATTCGACGTGGTTGTCGTCGGCCCCACCAATCACGTAACTTTGGGGTATTACTATAAAAAAAATTTCATAACAACTTTTTGAAAAGTCAAACGAAGAAAGTAAGAGATGTCATTTCACTTTTTTTCTTCTTTCCCATTCGGGAACGAATCTACAAAATTGAAGGTAAAGGGAAAAAGCAATTAACATTGAAGCATAAGTAAGATCATTAGAGCTCAGCAAGGACAATCATTGTTTCTGGTTTATCAAATGTTATTCTATTTCATTATCTGATAACACAAAAGGTTTCTCCTTGATCTCCTGGGCAGCAATCATTGACAAGCAGTATCGAATTAAAATGGTATAGTGATCGATAAGAGAGGATTATTTCTCTCAAGGATTAGCTGACTATTGTTTTTATCACTCTCACAATTGAAATGCAGTCAAATCTCGAGAAGTCGAAGGTTCAGTGGCTGACAAAAATCTTCGAGTTATCGTTAGTTCGACTCATCAGAAATTCCGATTTCAGAATGGGAAAGAGGAAGATTTATTAAAATAACAGTGCTATTTATGAAGTAGTAAAACATGTCAAACTAATGAAGAAATTCGAAAAGATAAGTTATTCTAATTTGATCATATTTAATTGTTGAATGAGAATATTTAGAAATAAACTAGGCGTACCTATTATGGAAACGGACGCATACATGGTACTAGTATAAATGAAACGAATTATAAATGAAAGGTATGCAAGATTATTTTCTGTTAAAAAATGCAGTGATTTTTGAAAGTCATTCACTTTTCGCTAGCAAACAAATGAATCCGCGATATTAATCTGCTAAATTATACTGCTAAATGTTCAACTCTATTGCTAAATGCTAAATTCTATTAGTATCCTATTTTTAAATTTCTCTCATTCCCGTAATGTGATTTAAAGGAAAAAACTTCGAGTCGAGGGATAATTTTGACACTAAAATACGAAAAAAGTTCTGGGGCTGAGTGAAAATTTCGACTTAAACAGAGATACGAGTTATCGGAGTTCGACTTTTCGCGAATCGACTGTATTTCATACACAGAAAAAAAAATTCTAGCTTAAAATAGTTTTCTCACGTGAAAATATATTCTCGAAATTTTAAGCACCTCTGTGTGAATAGGCAACCCCATTTCTCACTATCTTGACATAGAGTCACTATGACATTCCATACAATTGAGGTGTGACATAGGATATGACCCTTTTTTTTTTCTTTTTTTGTTGCCACATGTTCATGTATAAAGAAATGGAGTGAGAAGAAGGAAGACAGAAAACAAAATTATTCAGACACACGTATCAGCCTTCTCAAAAAACAAAAAAAAAAAACTTCCTTAGTTCGATAAGATGAATTATTGACTGAAAAAAGTATAGAGAACAACTAGGAATGATAGTTTTTATTTTGCACTCTTACAAGTTCCTTCTCACGTATTCCTAACAACGTTAGAAGTTAGAATAATAGTTTTTAAAGAAAACATAGAACGTACAAAGTAAAGGAACACGCCCTAAGAAGAAAAAAAAATGTTGTTACATCTCTGGAAGAATGAATTTACATACAACCATGGGAAGATTCCTGTTCAAAAGAAGCAAACTACAGTGGAACCTCGTTTATACGACGTTCAAGAGGCCGGGTATAAACGTCGTATAAATGCGTAGGTCGCATAACTGAGACTCTTTCGGAAAAAAAAGACTCTCCCCCCCCCCCCCCCAACAGACATACGAAATACCCATTATATTTATTTGAAAATATTCAAATAAATTCAAGGTATTTGATTGCATCTTGCGTTTTTACTGTCTGCAGCGTATATGCTCAACCCGTGGCCCCTCGGAGTCATCTAAGGTCCGCGATCTAAAACATAATTTTCTAAAAATAAACTAGGCGACACATCTTTCCAGATCACGTAAGTGACCCACAGTGCAGTTTAAAGTCACAGGGTCCCGCGGCACATCTAAAGATCACTTGGTGACCCGTGGCACATTTAAGGATCACTTAGTGACCCACGGCATATTTACGAATCAGCGCTGCCCAGTTCCAAAGCAATTGAGTAATCCGCGGCACATTTTCAAATCACTTGAGTGACCGCGTCACATTCCCAGATCACTCAAGCAGCCCGCGGCACATTTAAAAATCTCTTAAGTGATCCACAGTGTTGTTCCAGATCACTTAATTAATGGTCCCGCGACACGTTTTCAAGTCAACGAAGCGACCCGCACTCTCCTAAAGGTTTAACTTCCTTGGTCTACAGCAGTGATTCCCAACGTGGGCGATGGAAACTTCCGGGGGGGGGGCGATAGAAGCTACGGGTATAACATAGGATCCTATGGGTTAGATTGCATTGGGGGCGATGAAAGAAAAAAATTTCTGAAGGAGGGCGATGGGACTATGGTCTACAGCATAGTTTCCCAACCTTTTTTGTCCCATCACCCCCTTCTTCAGAAAGTTTTTTCTCCCAGCACCCCCCAACGCAATCTAACCCATAGAATCCTATGCTATACCAGTAGCTTCTACGGCCCCCTGCAAAATTCCATCGCCCCCCCCAAGGGGGCATTAACGCCCACGTTGGGAATCACTGGTCTACAGCAGTTTCCCAAACTGCTTGTTTCATTGCTCCCTTCTTCGAAAATTTTCCTCTCATTCACCCTTAACTCAAGCAAACCCATAGTATCCTTCCTATGTTATACCCGTAGTTTCTAATCGCTAAATTGGACCTTTCCAATTGGCATGCGTCCTCGACGCATCCACTTTGAGAAACAATGGCCCACAGGAATTGCGCCCAT
Organism: Pholcus phalangioides; assembly: GCF_987345545.1. Classification (NCBI taxonomy): domain Eukaryota; kingdom Metazoa; phylum Arthropoda; class Arachnida; order Araneae; family Pholcidae; genus Pholcus; species Pholcus phalangioides. Next base: position 62,578,319 of record NW_028301608.1, on the reverse strand, counting down.
TTGATGTATGTAAACGACGTTTCTTTAAAAAGATTTGGGGTTCAATTCGAACTGAAAACGACAAATAAATGAGGTTTTGTATCCAAGAAATGAATAGTTTTAACATTAAAATTTATAGGAACCAATTGCGACCGAAGTCGAACGTCGTATAAACGTGGAAGTCGTATAACTGAAAGACGCATAAACGAGGTTCCACTGTAGTATAGATGAATTCTAACACGTTGGAGACAATGAAGCCCTGCCCTTTTCATGATATTATATATATATAATTTTTATTTTTCTTTCGTTTACGTTTCTTTATTCTTCTTTCGATTTTTTTTTTCTCTTACGCGATCTTTTCTTTTTCCTCGAAAATCCTTTTACCTGCAGCGTTAAGGTCCTCCTTGTAACTAGGACGAATGTAATGAAAGAAAGTCATCGGCGAAAGTGAATCCTTTTCGTTCGAAACTGCATTCGGATCTATCTTCGAGGATGCTGCCGGTCGTCTTTCCATAATCTTCTTCTTATTATTGGCTTTATAAAAGATTTCAAGTACAGATATTTTTAGATGTATATGTGATTTGTCTTTCGTAATTTAAGTTCATTAATTCTTACCTTTACTTGTTAATTCCCTTGAATATCCCGAGCTACAAAGTTCCGGCTGAGTCTAGCATATATTTAAAGGTAAGTGAATGTATTATTAAATCATGGAACTAAGATGTTTCTTATATCCTTAAAAAGAATCCACGGGCTAATATTACTTTGCCACTCTAATATTAGCCAAGTCAATTAACTACCTAAAAGTACGTAATACGCTATTTTTTTAATCAATAATGAATTATGTGTGTGTATGTTACGGTAAATATAATAAATCCGGTTATTATGAATAATCGCCGAGCATTTCGGTGAGTTTGATGAATTTCTCTAAATTTACCAATTTTACCAGTGATTGTGCATAGTACCCAAGCGTAGTAAAATTTAATAAGTACGAAATACTGCTAATTAATAGCACGATGATAAATTTAATAAGTGCTAAAAAAATAAATTATCACTTTTACCGGTGGTTATGCATAATACCCAAGCTTCTTGTCGTTGGTGTATGTGTGAAGATGATAAATCGTGCTATATATATAATATACTATACATTATAATTTTAATACATGTATTGTATCATTATATCGGAGGTACGATCGTAAAATTTGTTATCATTATATCGGGGTCCGACTATATTCATCACACACTAGACTCATTTGGAATTTTTTTTCATATTTATCAAGTCCACCAATTACACTAGGATATTACGCATGATCACAGATAAAGGCGGTAAATTTCAAGTATTTATTGAATTTACCAACACTTGGTTACTATGCATGATCACCGGTAAAAGTGGTAACGTTTTCAGTATTTATCAAATGTACCAACGACGCTTGGGTATTATGCATATTCGCCAGTAACAGTGATAAATTTGTCCAACTTACCAAAGCGATTGGTAAGTATGCATAATAATTGGTAAGTACATTATACAATTTATCACATCTACCGTAATATATACATTTGTAAATACAGGGTGCATACCTAACATGACGTATGGTATTTCACTAGCGAACCGTTGAACCTAGTGGCATACTTCAAGTTAAATGAAGTTTTCAAATAACGTGCAGTACTCAGATATGCCATTCATCTTTCAGGGGGTTGTTTAATTATTAAAACAAAAATAAAAACAATTAAGTTTTTATATGGTCACCTTGTACTCAAGAACCCAATTACAAATTGTTGCCTCGTCTCTCCTGATGACAAGAATAAAATTTCTACGTTCCCAAGTGCTATATTCGTTGAGATATTCAAATTCGAAAAACGGAGGAAGGTTGGGGAAAAAAACAGCGTTAAATACGGGTAAACCATTTTATCCGTATTTAACGCTGTGTTTTCCCAACTTTCCTCCGTTTTTCGAATTTAAATATTTCAACGAATATTAATCGTCATTCTAAGTAACACAAGACTATCACCGAACCTCAAGGACGCTCCCGGCACAGAGAGACGATCGGCGGGTGTTGTATGTGAGATTTCTAAATTAATCGTTGTTATTGGGCCCGATTGCCCTAAATCTATACTTATGTTTCGAAGTAATAATTAATATGTTTATAGGTACATTGTAATTTAATAAAATTTCCGGACACATCCATCCTTCGGGAACAGTTCGATATCTCTCTGAGGGATGTAAATTGGGGTGTGCTCCGGTCCTTCAATGTTCAATATACTTCCTGATGAATCTAAAAAAAAAATCTGTTCTCATTGAAATAATTCACCATGTCTTTTTCAAAACGAAAATTATTTTCTTTCGTCCATTTCACTTCATAAACGTGAAGTATGAGAGAATGCTTTTATTCAATTCACCACCAACGCGCGTAGTGACAATCTATTCATTAATGCAATTTCGTTACGTTAATATTTTTTATTGTTCCGAGTGATTGTTTAAGTGCGATGCGAAGATAATTGCGCGTAACAAAGAATCTGCCAGAAAAAAGGATAAAAATAAGGACTCCTTGCTAAGAAGTCATCACATCAATTATATATTTATTAATTGTTTATGACAGTACAAAGACTACAATCTGCTTTGTTCACTTTAACGCTTTCTGAACATCTGTGATGATACATCTTTTCTTAACATCCAGAGGTGAAAATTCAATGAGAGTCATTTATCACATTTGCTTCTTTTTTTTTTAAGTACATTTACAGTATTACAGTCGAAATTTGTTAAGAAATGCAGAAAAATTAAAATTTTTGTTGTATGAATTTACAGGTAAAAAATACAATAGTAATTTTTAAAAAATGATGAATCGTATTTTATATAAATACGTATTTCTTCCTTTGACAGTTTATATTTTTTCATGAGAATATATATTTCTGTACAAAGGTTTTTAACAGCTGGCTGATGCGAAGATTTTGGAAAGAGAAAATTCAACTGGCCCCCTGCGGGGAATTGAGCCCACGTCCTTGCACTTCCTGGATGAACGCCCTACACCGCTAGACTACAGAGGCAACGAATGCCGCACTCTTCCTTGGAGCTCGTGTGCACTGAACGTGTGCAGTGAGCTTTGGCCTGAGGTCCGACCGTCCATGTACGGTCCCGTTCAATGCACACGAACTCCAATGGAAGATTGAGACATTCGTTGCCTCTGTAGTCTAGTGCGTTCGCCCGGAAAGTGGAAGGATGGGGGTTCGAATCCCCGCAGGGGCAGTTGAATTTTCTCTCGTTATAAAATATATCTTCGCATCAGTCAGCTGTTAAAAAACTTTGTATGGATAGCGGAGAGTGACATCATCCCCGTATATATTTCTGTCATAATATGCAATTATTTCAACATAATTCACTCCATAATTCGTATATTAAAAAGAATAATTACTTTCGACTGAATGTCATTCCTTACGCTGATTTTGATAAATCTGAATCAAATGTGATAAATTTTCATAAGTTTGATAAATTTTGCACATTCATCATATTTACCAGTGATTATGTATAATCCCAGCTTGTATTAGTAAATATGATAAATCGTCAATGAATTATTCAAGTTTGCCTAGCATTCCTCTCAAATACCAATCTATGTTAGATCGAAATTTCTTTAAATATTCAAATTCTTGATGGAAACCAACATCAATGCAGTAAAAATTCTTTTGCTGTCACCGACGGGTCAAAATAGTCCGTCCGTGAAGGAGGGATGGCTGTTAATCAGGGGTTTCAAGTGCATACTTTTATTATGCAAGGGGGATATTAATATTTCGCCGTAAAAGAGGGATGACCGCATCTGAGGGTTGTCCGTCAAGAGGGGTTTTACTGTATATTGCATCACAAAAAGTGATAAGATTGACACTGGATTTACATTTGAATTTACTCATAGCTCATTTTTCACGTCTTTAAATTAGATGTAAGCTTTAAAAGAAAGAAGAAAAACATTGTGAAAAAAGAATTAGGAAATGAGTAATTAGTCCAATATACACTTACGAAGGAAAAAAAAAATACTTGGTGTATTTACTCCGTTCTGTCTGATACGCATCGATGGCGTACGCATCGGCATGTAAAGACGGTATACGAAACTAAAAAAATCTATATATTTTTCTCTTTTTTTCACTTGAGTTCTTCATAATGATGATCACTGGACCACATATGCAGGTCAGAAACTATTGACCCTATCAAAAGAAAACCAAAAAAAAACTGATTAAACCTGAAACAAAGTAGCACTAAAAAATCGTCACGGAAATTAGATGAAAGAAGTCATTGCTTAATTAATTCCAAAAAACGTGCGATTTCGTTTCTATATTCTCTGACAATACATTTTTTTTTTCTTTTAAGAAATATGCAAATGTATTTTCTTTTTCGAAATTCAATTTATATTAATGAACGATTTGAATAAAATTTCCTGGTCGTTTAAATTAATCGTAGTACAGTAAATTGCCTTGTCCCTTAACCCTTTGCAGGACCGCATCAGGAAACAATGGCTACCTCTTACAATTAAGAAAGGCCCCCCGTGAATTCGGCTTCTTAGCAGAACTCATGAGCTATACAGAAAATGAAAATAAATAAATATTCAGGGAACTTCCTCATTGCGGGAAACGTGCTATAAAGTAAGAACTATATACCAAATGAGTTCCGAAAACCTCTGGACTGAAAAAGATTAATCGGAGTAATGGCTGAAAATGTAAAAGCTTAGCCAAAAGCGTCGTTTAAATTGAAAATTATGGCGAAGGACAAATTTATAATGCAAGATGATAAGACAAATTTAAGCCAAGATACGCAGTATTTCTAATAATTGTTATATTCGAAATACCGTAGCTTCCAGCGTACAATCTGCGGCTTAATTAGGTGGAAAAAATATCTGAATTTCTTAGTACGGAGAGCATTATTAACCGCTACGCATGATTCCTGTTTTTTTCTGAGTAAAAAACTTTTTCTAAGTAGTAGTTTAAAGATCGCGCATAAATGCTTGTAGGTTTTTTCAATAAAAAACCTGACCGGAAAAAAAACCATCTTCCATTCTTTAATATTTTATCAAAGGTGAATGAAATTTGCATCTGTGGATTTTACTTCATGGCGTATTATTATATACGTAGATAAATACGGAAATATTTTAATCAGTTAATACTGTATTGAAGTAGAACCTCTCGATAATGAACATCCATGGGATGAAAATTTTGTCCGTTAACGAGGAGTGTCCGTTAATGAATAGTAATATGCATTTTGTCCCACATCGACGTAATTCAAATAATTTCTGCTAACGGGGAGTGCCTGGCATGGGAGGTTCCACTATATATTAATATTAATATAAGGAAGTTTTCGAAACTACTTATGACACGGTAAAAAAAAATGTGCATAATTATATGTACAGTAGAATTTTCAAAAATATTTCACAAGTATTAATTACTAAAATTTTAGAAACCTTAGTTATTGGAAAGTTTTAAAGAGTCATATTTGAATATTTTTATCAATAATTAAAAAAAACTTACGTATATTTAACAACTTTTTCAGGACGTGTTTGCGTAATGAAGTAAAAAGAGTTTTAATCTGAATTATTATGAATGAAGTAAAGAGTAAGGACCTGCTGCAATGATTTCAGAATATTGCAGGCCATTTAATCGGTCAGGAGTACTTCGAAGTATCACGTCATAAAACTTAAGCCAGGTTTTCCTAGAAGCAGGTTTCTACAGCGCGTGCAGCGTTAAAACTCTGATTGGTCAAAAAAAAACCTGAATTTCAAGTTTTTAACCAATCAGCGTTTTCACGCTGCACACGGCGCAGAAATTCTACTCCTAGGAGAACCCAGCTTTAGATCGAAAGCAGAAATTAAGGTAACGTATCTGAATCGGTGTGTAGCAGCTCTAATGATTAGAGCTAGGATTTTTATGATGTAAAAACTGTTTGAAGCTGCATCATATAAAAAATGCACTTATGTGCCAAAAACTGAAAATATGCTGTATAAAACAAAAAATGGACCTAAAAATTTTACTCTTCCCAATTTCCGGTGAAGTTAATTTTAATGAAATGATATACCTCTGAAGAACACCTCTCTTCCACCTGAAGCGAAACCTCCTGTACTATAGTCCTCCGACCACGAGATGAATTTTCGCTGCGTCATGTCACGTCACGTCGGGTGATTTTATACAATTTTTTTTTTTTGGTAAAACGATTGCACATCGAGAAAAGTTCATCAGTGACTGAGCTTTCACGATTGGCATGTCCTTCTAGGATAAAATAGAATCGTTTGACGTGACATGACGTGCCGTAGCCAAATCTCATCTCGTGGTAGGAGGACTATATATGAACGGGTTTTCTTCCTCTTCCAGGACGAACAGCCAACGATCCTGTGGTTTAAAATTTGGTTATCATGCTCCGAAGGTTTTTAACATTCATTGGACCTTTTCGAATCCTCTTCCAAGTCAGATATTTCCGTAGAGCAGTTACTGCGGAATTGCTGTTGCAAGGTATTCAAATTGCAGGTATTCAAAGTGAAACGCCCTCTGGTGGTGAAATGTCTAACTAATTTTATTTCCCCCGAAACAAAAATTCCCATCATTTCATGAAATCTCCACAAAATTTCACTTTTCTGTGATGATTGGTTTCGCCTATAGGCTACTTCAAAATAAGGCCTTTTAATTATGGAATAAATAATAATAACATTTAATAAAGAATAATAAGTATGCAATAAAAATAATAAAAATATGCAAAATAATAGATATCATACCTCTGCTAATGACTAACGGTAGACACATTTCTAAATTCTGTATAATTTGTATACATGTTGAAGAAATAGAAAAATAATATTTACGAGAAAATGAACTATATTTTACTACAAAATTTTTTTTCTCTATGAGAAACAATGAGATAGTTTTGTAAACAAATTTTTCGCATATATATAAATAATTGATGTCGTGGGATGCGTATCATACCCAGAAATCTGTTAGGAGCTCATCTATTCAGGATGGACTACATAAGTGCCTCGATTGTCACTGATAGAGTCACAAAATCAAAAAAATCAAAATCAATTGCGTTCATCAAAATCATTAGCATTTTCTTGTTTCTATTTTTACGTCTTTTTTTCCTTTGGAGTTCAAAGTGTGTATGCTTCCGTGACTCATTTCAATTACGCTCTCGGTACGAGTCCACGTTTTTTTTTTTTTTTTTTGGTGCTTTCCGCCCTCTTTACTCTACATTCGTTTATTCTTTTAAGTGAAAACTTCATATATTTCCTGTAGGGAATGGAATATATAAAAAAAACTGTGAATGCACAAATTATAATACACGTACATAAATTCTCTCAGAAAATAAAACGCGTTTATATGATGAATATGAAAGGAGTAACGATCTAATTCACGCGAACATAAATAGCCATGCTTGCCTGCGTCTTTCGTATCTGTCATCGAAATGTTGTTTTTCTCTTCGCTCTCATTTCCGATGAATTTTCAATACATAATAAGACGAAATCGAGGTTTCTGTCATAACATACTTAAATTTCGCAAAAAAAATAAGTAAATAAAAATCGGAAATTTCACATTTATTTACAAAAATGAAAAATTTTAAATTAAGAATTTTGCATTAATTTGCAAAAAAAAAAAAAAAAAATTACCAGAACTTTAGTGTTTATGCACAAAGAAAATAAATTTAATCAGAAATTTTGCATTCATCCCCGAAAGTACTTTTCAACTGGATTTTGCATTCATCCGTAAAAATATTTTTGAAAAATTAAAAATTTTGCATTCATCCCCAAAAATATTTTTTAAATAAAAATTTTGCATTCGTCCGGAAAAATGTTTTTGAAATGAAAAATTTTGCACTCATCCGCAAAAAATATATTTAAATTATCACCCGCAATAATATATTTAAATTATCACCCGCAAAAATATATTTAAATTATCATCCACAAAAATATATTTAAATTATCATCCACAAAAATATATTTAAATTATCATCCACAAAAATATATTTAAATTATCATCCGCAAAATATATTCAAATTTACCAATTGCATTATTCGCAAAAACGAACTAAACCAACGACCCACATTTGTTTATACAGTTTAATCACGTGTCCAAGTATTAGAGTAGTACTGTACTTCGTTAAAAGTTACAGAATTCAAGTGCACAGCAAAATTACCACCTATTTTCACTTCCAAAAGCGTAAATTATCAAGATTTCTCGGAAAAGTGGGGGGAAAAGATCAAATTTTCGCATTTATTCATTAAGAATGGAAATTTTCGCATTCATCTCATCGTAATTCCAAATGGCTTTCGCATTACATCATTAAATTGAATATAATATAATTATATATAATTGCGATATGTTCTTATTATAATTTTCTCCCCTCCTACATCCTCCCGAATGAATTTCTGAGTCACATAACGGTAACAGAAAACAGCTCTGATTTCGAATTATAATGTCATATTTAATTTGATACAGCGACCAACTCAGAAAGCGGATGACCTGCTAAGATAACTGCGCGTCCGAAATGACGAATTCCATTGGATTTATGATGGTGTATCGTCGAATGAATAGAATCCAGAAAAGGAAATGGTGGATGGATGTCGCAATCGCCAAGGGAATCGAATGAATGTATTTAGGGCAGTTTTATGCTTCCATCAATGTACGAATTTCGCAGTATAATTGAATTTCATTTCCTATACCCTCCAGGATGGCTCCTCATCATCTCTCGTCATTATCTTCTTTTTCTTCCGCTCTGAATAAAAAGTACATCGAGAGTTGTTCGGGGGGGGGGGGAGTGCATCCCGCCGACCACACCCATTCTCTCGAGTGAATCAGGTTATCATTGCTACAACTTCCGCGTTCAGATTCACGAATAATATTAATTAATAATGAGAAATTATGCTAAAATAATGATGGGCACTGTTCATATGCTCGCATATTTCCGTTATAGAGGAAATTGTTGTACAATTATTAAAATAAAAAATAAATTTTGATATGGTCATCCTGTCTTAAAAAACCCAATTAGAGAGGAAGTTGTTGCCCTGTCTCTCCTGAGCCCCTGTGGGCCAACAAAAAAGAAATTCAACATTTTTAAGTGCAATATTCGCTGAGATTCAAAAAATCACTGAAAATGAGTTGGGAACACCGGTTAACCGGTGCGCAGCTAAAAAATAAACAATATGTGGTTATGACACCGTATACTGTTTGTTTTTATATAGGGGTAAATTTCATGCAACAAAAAATACCAGTTAATATGTTTTTGGTACTTGTACAAACAGATTGTGCGGCAAACGTAAAGATATAGCAAAAGGTATTTTTTGGCGCATAAAATTTACCCGGTATGCAGTTTAAAAATAAATAATGTATGGTATCATTGCACATTTTGTTCGTTTTCATGCTGCATACTGGTTTGAAACCACAACCAACTTTACTTTAAAAAATTATAAAAATTAGTTGTGTTTTTATTCGATAGGTGGCAGTAGAGGTGTGATATAAATGCGCAGAAATATTGCTTGAATTCTTTATTTTAAGCAATGTTCATGCACATTTATTTCCCTTCTACAGCATGGGCGGAGATACGGGGGGGGGGGAACCGACATAATCATCATCGTGTCTCCCCAACAATAATAACCGTGCCCCCCCCCCCCCGTAGACTTCCAAGTCTCTACCTCCGCATATGTTGTTCTACAGGGAGGAAGGTGGAGGTATAAACCGAGCTCAGATTCCCTGCAACACAAAAATATCGAAACGAGGAAGCGAATAGAATTCGAACTCATTCATCAGTTTCCAAAGCAACATAATTTATCCTTCTGACCGGCACCGGTCCAAGGACCAGTGGTTGAAAAACATGAACCGAAGGGAAAGACATCAGTATAATACCAAGAGATTCTCACACTTGTCTTAGAGAAATCTTTTATCTCACACGAGAGACTATGGCTTTTCATAATGATTAACATTTTATTTCATCAATGTTTTGAATACCGATGGTAAACTTCCTATACTTTTTATCCGATGTTTTATGCTAGCTTTATGCATTATCTTTGGGTATTTATTTTTGCTGGTATACTCCGGTAATGATTGAGAAAAAATACGCCAAAGAATGATTGAAGGTTTTGGGTCATGAAAAGATCATAAATTTCTTTGCGGGAGCGTTTAAAATACCTTAATGCTCCATTTTTCCCCCTTTCGTGATTTTTAATGATTAATGACTGACATGAATGAAATGAATGATAAAGGCTGACACGGATTGACGAGTCCTCGATCGTGAGTGCAACGGAACCTGCCCATCACAACTTTACCACGCTGCATTTAGGACATATTTTTTATTTCAGTAAGAATCAGTCTTTATGCAATTCCGTTTGTCTTCTGTTTTCCTTAAGAAATCGAGTTTAAAATGAATGACTCTTTTTTTTACTCTCCATATCTTTCCAAATCGAAACAGAAACAAAATCATGTTCTGAAATCTGACACTAGTAAGAAACGATTCGTTAGTACCAAACTGTCGAAGTCGTCACTCATTCAATTCTTTCACAATATTGATTTTCCCAGAAGATATTCCATGAGCATTTCGACAGATTCTTTTTTTTTTTTTTTTTGAAAATAATTTTTGTGTTTTAATTGTTTTTACATGCTGCTTTTAATGTCTCTGAAAACTATGTATAAACGCTTGCATATTTTTCTTTCCACTAGCTGCGAGCTATCAACGGAACCAGTCATCTGATTACGACGGCATATGCCGTCGGGAAGATTTTTTGTCTATTTCAGTTTTTGAAATCTAATTAGTAATTATTGCTATTATTATAATTTTTTTGTTGATGATTTGAAAACACAGTTAAGAAACACAATGTGTGAAGCCAGTTTCAATGTATTCATAAAAAAAGCTTCAAACTTTCAAAAAAGAAAAAAGGGGGGAAACTAATTGGTTAGATATATGACTGGTTAATAGCAATGATGGGATTTTTATCTATAAACTCGTAATCTGAAAATTCAAATACAAAGGCCTACATCAGGCGAATTACCCAATGAGGTGACTAAATGGGAAAAAAATGTTATACGTAATGGCTTTCATCTCTATGTATACGTTACGGTAAATGTGTGATGAATCAGTAACTATGCATAACAACCGGTTATTATGCATAATCTCCAATCTTCTCGGTAAAGTTGTTGAATTTCACTACATTTATCATTTTCACAAGCGATTATGTATAGTTCCCAAATGAAGTTGCCAAGTTGGATAAATGTAGAAAAAATATTATCACCTCTCATCTCCAGGGCCGTCTTAAAAGTATCATGGGCCCCCGGACCAAGTGATGTTTTTGAGACCGAAAATTCTCGAAAATTTCAACCATCTTTGTGAGGTCCCTCCCCTCTTCAGGCCCCCGGGCTGTGCCCGAGTGTGGGCCCTTGCGTTAAGACGACATCGTTCATCTCTTCATTTAATCAGTTTATTTATTTTGTCGTACGTGATACGTGAATCACGTGTGGGCTTTGCCGTAAAAATAAAATTAAAATAAGTGTTAACAATAGAAAAAAAATGTCTTAGTCTTGTAATGTTGACTTTCTTCACGTATATCGATATGTGCAAAAAAACGCCAACGTTACGGATCTAATTCATCTTAGATTGGCGTTTCTTCATAATGTTAAATTTGAATGATTTCATTGACGATCTATCATACGATTTACCAATACGAGATGAGATTAGATATAATCACTAGTAAATGTGATGGATTCGCAATATTTAAAAATCAAACTTAACAAAATGGTCGGTGATTATGCTTCATCACCAGATTTATTACTTTTACCGTAACATATATAACCCCGATTTCAAGGAAAATATTAAAAACAATAAAGAAAATTAAAAAAGAACATGTTCCTATGCTGTTGAATGAATTTATATGTGAAAAAAATGTAAAAAGTTTTATGATTAAAACATCTTAAATAAATATCGTATGTAAATTTTTTTGATAGGTTCTCATTTTCGATTCCGATATTACATTGGATGGTTCTGAATAAAAAGGTTTTCATATATATCATTTTAATATACAGGCATTTCTCCTATTTTTCTTTTTCAGTTCCTGCTGGGTTATGTGAGATGGCATCGAAAGCTATTCTCGTGTTCGCGGTTGCAATTGGTCTCTGTGCAAGGGCTACTGGTCAGAACAATCAGAACGAAGAAGTCGCAGATAGTGAAGGCGATCTTTTCAAATGCGGTGAACTTACAGACCTGGCCCAATTATCACTTTGCCTATCGAAAACTGTGTCTCGAGTGAAGGCAGAACCACAGGGATATGGCTATCCGTATCGGATAGCACCGACGCTGCCGCCTTTTTTGATAGGATCGAACGGCCCACAATCGGACAATGATATATCAGCTAAAAGGAGGATCGACTCGTCCAACAGAGCGGCGGAAAACCTCGTCAAGAGGATACAAATCTACAGCGAGCCCGGATACAGAAACTTCCTCGACTTAGACGCTACTGTTTCTCAGCGTGTCGTCGAGTACAGACCGATCTTCGGGGAATTCCCCGTTCCCGTGTTGGTTCATCCTGTTCGTGAACCATCACCTTATGGAAATGGTGGGCATAGCGCTTACTACTACAACAAACCCGCCAAGCCACGAGGTGGGCCTAAGAAAGCCTACGACGGATACTACAAGAATGGTGGGTACCCTTCAGACGAGTACAACGCCGTGGTGTCGCAAAAAGAGCGTGAGAACGGATACTCTAAGCACAAATACGGGGATGAATACTCGAACCAGAAGAGCACTGGTTATGACCCCAAATATTTTGTGCCGGCAAACAGTCCAATTACTGGTGACATACGCAGGAGTCTCTTGGATTACACGGGAGCGAGGGACCTGATGACCGACGAAGGAGACTATTTGAGCGGAAACGGTGCCAATCGCCGCTTGAGAATCAAAGAAATAGGAAGTGATTATTACCCGTTCCGAAGAAGCGACGTATTTGTGGTGAAAGACTTAGAAGCTGAAGAAAGCAGCAAGCCTGTATAATGGATACTTTATGTGACACAATACATAACAACTTACTGGATGCGATGCAAGTAAATGTTGACAATCGGTGTACTTTTTCGTATACATTTTGAGCGACAAAATCACCGATGATGGTTCATGAAACTGAACACAAATTTTTTCCAGATTTATCACTGATCATTGTGCGCTTACTCACATTTTATAGAGAACGCGCAGTTTTTTTACACGTAAACACACAAAATATCGAAATTGGTAACTTATTGAAATGCAAGTTATCAAATTTATAATCAATGCCATATTCATAAAGATCGGGGGATTTCAGCATTTTGGTGCAAGTATCATTGTGGAAGTATAAAAGTACATATACAATATACGAATTATTATGGGAAAAATCGCGATTTCTGAAATACAGTACATAATTATGCTATAGATACGTGTCGAAGAACCTTTGGCAATTGAAAACTTTTTTCTATAAATTTATTTCATCTTTAGGTCCAATAAAACATGAAAATATCAAACATTTTTCTAAAAAACAAATTTCAGTGATGAAAATTGAAATGATTCCAAATTGGCAACATTGGACATTTTGGAGGCAAATATTGAACTTATATATAATTTATCATTCAAAAATATAATTTATGTACATCGTTCTCTGTACATTTTATGTACAATTAAAAATAAATACTAGTATCTTCTCTCTCTCAAATGCACAATAAATACCAGTATAACTTTCGTAACTTTCATATGCAGTCAGAAATCAGAATAATATGCATATTAACAAAGAGAATGAAGTTGAACTCACACAGCCGATCACGATGGAACAGTAAATCACTTCAATCTATCGGCAAAGAATAGAACTGCAATATAATTGGTATCATTCCCCACGAAGAATAAACACACATATAGCCACAATTGTTAGTGATTCCAATTGAAATCACTGTGTCGTGAGAGGGGGAGGGGGTCTTCAGTCACACAAATAGTTATCAATAACTTCGGTTAGTAATAAAACAAAATAAAATCACAGAGAGAGCGTTCTTGACCTCCCACTGACAGCCTTGTTACGGCGTAAAACATAAAAGTGACGAGGCTCAAAATTTTAATTGATATCCAATGTTTTAATGCAAAATTAGTTGTAAGCATATTTATTTGGCACTTTTGATATATATAAGCATCTAACAATCAAATATCACAACACTCATCACTATTAGAGACCCGTAGCGCACGCATATCACAACTATTTCGGCATGATTTTTGAATTAGGGGTCATTCAAGTATTACGTCAGCGTCGGGGGGAGGGGAGTTCTCACATTTGCTGACTTTTGATGACAAGGGGAAGGTTTGACGGATGCTTACGTCATCAATCACCTTTCTTTGAACATATGAAATATTCTAAGCTGTTGATGAAATTTTGCTGACAAGGGGGTGGGATCAAAAAGAGCTAAAAATTTGCTGACGTAATACTTGAATGGCCCCTTATGAGGCTTTTTGGATCACGTGATATTTTGTTCCTTCAGAGGGGGAATTGAGCGACATGCAACCCGTATCAAAAGGTAACCAACATGGAAACTTCCTTAAACGCTCATGAAGAAAACTTATCTAGGTTACCGAAACACAGAAATGGATGGATTTCTATAAGATTGCATAGCTAATGCCTGGCAACGCAAATTACTGGCGAACCTGTGATCCTGGAGGCGTACTTCCAATTAGTAAAAGTATCTAAATAAACGTGTGGACCTCAGATACGTCATTTATAGTGGAAGGGGTTGTATAATTATCGAAATATAAAAATAAAAAATAATTTTTTATTGGAACATCCTGGGCCTGAAAAACCAATTATAAAGCTGTTGCCCTGTCTTTTCTGAGGCCAACAAGAAAAAATTCGACGATTCTAAGTGCCTATATTCATTGAGACTTCAATTCAAAAATCGGAGAAAAGACGACATAAATGAGGGGAAAAGGCGTTTTCTGTTAGTTTTTATGCTGGTTTTTTTTTTTTTTTTAATATTTATTTAAACTTTTCTCCAATTTTTAAATTCAAATATCTCGGTGAATATAGGCGCTTGGATTTTTTTTTCCCTCACAGAAAAGACAGAGTAACAACTTTCTAATTGGATTTTCAGCCCCGGGTGTCCGTATAAAAAGTCATTTTTTATTTTAATTTCGATAGCTATATAACCCTTTGCAATATGAATGACGTATCTGCAAGGGGCATCGGAAATATTTTGGACCTGTGGGTGCTCGACCTGAGCATTTCGCGTTGAAGACTGATTTCCCGATTAATTCTGGGGGCGCGTTCTGCCGCATTAATACAAAATTCTGTGGGAGCTTGAGCGGCCTAACTTTGACGCCACTGCGTATCTGAGCTCCACACGTTTGTTTGGATACTTTTTGTAATTGGAAGCATGCCTCTAGGATCCACGGTTCGCCAGTAATTTGCAGTGCAAGGTGTTAGCTATGCATTCTGTATATCTTTAGCGATTTTTTTTCTTTATAACCGTTAAGCGTGTTTATTTACTGTACTTGAAAGTCAATATTATATAATATGATTTAGTGAATGTATAATTTATCACAAAAAACAACCTGAGGAATCAAAATATACTTTGTTTTTTCTCTCCTTTTAATTGTCATTGGTTTCAATGTTGTTTTTTCATTCCCTTGTTTGTTTCGCAGCCATTTTTAGATTTTCATCATACATTAGATATTCAAGTATTTAAAATACAGTGCCAATCTCTTATTTCCGTGATTACTTCTTATGTATGAACTTCGGAAAAAATAAAGTTTTTTTTTCATGATTTGAACAATGTCCATCGGGATTTCTTTGATATTCGATCATGTTATTACTGTGATTCATTTGGTCATTATCTGAGAAAAATCAAAATTTTACAGTGGTGTATCAGTACATTTGTATTGTTGGTTAGTCACAAATAATTTACGAGATTATAGATAAAAAGTATGGGAAAAGGAACGCCGGAAACTATGCGCTGATGTTACTCTTTTAGCATTTGAATCGTTTGTGGCGAATTGGCATGTTTATATATACAGCAGTGATTCCCAACGTGGGCGATAGAATATTCCAGGGGGCGGTAGAAGCTATGGGTATAACAAAGGATCCCATGGGTTAGATTACGTTGGGGGGCGATGGAAGAAAAAAGGTTGGAAAACTATGATGTGCAGTAAGAATATGATGGAGAGTATAACTTCAAGCAACATCAATCATTTTACATATCATGAATCTTTATCGGATCAAATACATTATTCAAAAGAAATTACGCATCGTAGTACTAAATTCGTGGGAAGCTTGAATTAACCGAAGCGAAAATGTTTGAACCGCATAAAACGTGGAATTAGAGCAAATTTCCAATTATGCCCGGTGCCACGGTTTTTTGATTTTGTGCCACCTCATGAACATTTGTCTGATGAATTTCTAATGCGTTAGAAAATGCCGACAAGTGGTATGCATATACAGGGTGCATAGCGAATTGGGGTATATCATTTTACTGGCGAACCGTTGATCCTAGAGATATATACTTCTAGTTAGAAAAAGTTTTCAAGTAACGTGTAGCACTCACACATGTCATTCATGTTTCAAAGGATTGAATATTTATTAAAATAAAATAAAAAAATTAACTTTCTATACAGTCCCCGTGGGCTCAAAAACCCAATCAGAAAGTTGTTGCCCTGATTTTCCTGATGCCAACAAAAAAAAATTCCATGTTTTTAAGTGCAACGTCCACTGAGATATTCGAATTCGAAAAACGGAGGAAATTTGGGAAAAAAACAGCGTTAAAAGCGGGTAAAACGGTTTTTCCGCATTTGGAGCTGTTATATAGTTTAGTGCTTAATTATGGAGTTTTTCTCTCGAATTTCTTTTTTTTCTCTTTCGTCACATGGAGCTAATCTAATACAGCTACTATACATTGCCATGCGTCAAACATTGGCGATGAAAAAATGGATTTATCGCCTACCGGACCATCTTACATCAGCACATCGAACTTTAGCCATGGAACTCCGGCCACTTCGTGAATTGGCTAGCGAAAGCCCAAATCATTTCTGAAAAACGGAATTTGGCTAAGACTCTCGGCCACTTCGCGAATTGACCGCAACATATATTCAGTAACCTTTTCACACCCCTGAACTAAAACTATTAATTTTTTTTTTCATTTGCGTTTAATGTAGGTCAAAATCCTTTTAAAAAAAGAAAATTATTTTATTCCGTGAGTCACATAAATGTGTAACTCGGGTCTTAACTTGGAAAAAGAATCGTTTAAAACTATTTAAAACCGTTAAAAATGAGATACGTGTGCCTCTTCTGGAGCGAAGTTGACGTAAACTTGTGTGCCGTGTTTTGTACGTTTCGCGCTCCAAGTGCTGGCGTCTAATTTCCTTATCCGGAAGTGACAAATTGCCAGATTGCATAAATGTGAATTTATAAGTCGTGAGCGTGATTGCTACGTGTGGAAGAAACGTGCTACAAGATTTAACCTAGTATTTCAAAGATGTTCTGAACTTTTTTATACGAAAAAAGGAAAGAAAAAATCATATGGGCTCATTTGAAGGGCGGTTCCAGACATATTTTCGGCACTAGTCAAGTACATAAGCCACACCAATAAAATAACCCTGAAAACTCGACAATTTCTTATCCTTTCTTCTTTTTCTGCAAAAGGGGTCATTCAAGTATTACGTCAGCATCGAGGGTTTCGGATTTGCTGACTTTTGATGACAAAGAGGAGGGGGGGGTTGAAGGTTGCTTACGTTATCAACCACCCCTTTTTGGAGATATGAAATATTCTAAGCTGCTGACGAAATTTTACTGTCGGGGGAAAGGGGGGGGGCAGTGTTTTGCTGACAAGGGGGGGGGGAGGCCCAAAATGGCTGAAAATCTGCTTACGTAATACTTGAATGGCCCCAAATCAATCTGCTTGACACATTCAGTTTGAATTTTTACAGACAAAACCTTTTTTTTTTAATTTTATTGCAATTATTTTTTATTTCTTAGTCTGATTTGGCGTCCTGTGTGAAAGCACGGATCGCACAGCCCAAGAATCACCACTGCTCATTTCAAAGCAATGCTTGACCAATCTAATTCAAAATATTCTTGCATAATGTAATATGGCTCTCATGGCATTAATGCAGGCCATCAAAATAGTTTTTCATTATGTAAGTGGGGTAAATTTTATTGAAGCGTCGATCGATAACTACGATATTGCCTAGGCCAGGGGTTCTCAAACTGTGCACCACTAACCTTTGTCAGAGGTGCCATGGAACAGCAGTCCGACAAAGGTTTTTCGAAAACATTCATATTTAAACTGCTCTGGGGAACCGTTGATTAGGGTATGGGGCACCGCGGGTGGAAAAAGTTTGAGAATCCCTTGGCCTAGTCATTAAATTCCAAGTCAGGTTTTCGTTTTCCATCTGTGAATTCATCAATCTAACTCCGAGAGTCATCAATAAATTACGCAGCCGTATAATGTGGAAGCAAGATTTTCTTTCCTTTAAAAAACAATCAATTTACTTATTTTACTAGGACACATTCATTTTTTTATAGAAGAAATAACAATAATTGCGCAGGAAATCAGAACACCACTTCCTATTTCCTACGTGTAACCTCTAAATTTATTGTTCGCGATTCGAAGTTTCTCACGAATGGCGATGAAGGAAGAAGTTTGGTCCGAAAATGCGGAGGCAAAAGAAAAACAAAATGTTAAGAAGGAAATTTTCCTTCACAAAATTGCTTTATTTCCTCGGGCGATTAAGATTCCTTTACCTTGCCCTTCGAGAGATTCATAAATTTAACGAATGCTTAACCTATTTCCTTAGTTAAAGAAAATCATCCTATGGTGGGTCAATTGGATAGAAAACATTACATTCCCAGTTGGAGGCAGTTTTCGCTCCCTTTCAGAAGGTTAAAGTCGAAAACGGGTGAATAGCACGAAGTAATTTTGCCAGGACTGAGGCGTTTGACCTATGACTATTGGAGTATTCGAGCTCGTATCATAATAATATATTGCTTAAATGGCTAAATCCTTATTAAAATCTAATACGTTGTTGTTAACATTATAACCTGGTTTTCGAATGTAGAGCTCCTCGATCCGAAATTGATGAACCTCGGATCGCACCACACACGTCTGCATATTGCTACATAGTCTGTAAGTCATACGGTTCCATAAACTTGAATTCTTTTCGGATGTCCCGAAATATTACTCCTTTTTATAATACAGAAGTAATACAGAATAATATCGTCGGCGTTAAAGCAGCAATTGATTCAAATTTTCAATTAATTATTTCATAATATAAACAGTTATGAACCACGAACCAGTTACCTAAACATTAGTAAATCTGCTGTATATATAGGAGTTGGAAATCTTTAAAATAATTTTTACTATTTCTCATGGCGACTCAAAAAGAAAAAAACAGTTGTTATGAAAATATTGTGGGCAATATTATTTTGAAAAACTATAAAAAAGTTATTGACCTTCAAAAATATGCACTTATTCTGAAAATTCTTTGATTTTATGCATTTATATGCATTAATGCTAAAAAAAGACCAAAATATGCTAGTGCATACGCATTTGCATATAATCCAGGCTCGCATAATCACTGATTAAGTATCACAATTAATTCCACGTTATTAATTAAATTAATGACCTGAAACATATTAAGTGCCACCAATTACCCCACTAATTTTTCAATAGTCCTTATTTTATGCAAAAATCAATAAAAAAAATGATTAGACTAATAACTTTGGAAAAATGCAAATTCGCTGAATAAAATGCTACGAAATGCAGTAGCCCCTCATTGTAATACACATTCAGATGTCTGGTCTCTTTCATTAGAATCATATAAAAATTTACTTATTATGTTAGAACCTAGCAGAGTTGGATGAATCTCCAAAAATTTACCTCCAAACATAATCCTGCATGCCGTGTCAAACTTTTTATATGCCACGGGCAAATAGATTTGTCTAGCTCTGGAACCTAGATAAAATCATTCATTACATCACATTCATTATATGGGTTCATAAGGGGTTCTGTGTCTCCTGATATGTATAACAAGGGGTATTTCAAATATATTATTTATACCCAAACAAAGCAGTTCCACAAACTAGCTCAATGTGACTGATGCACTTTTTGGCATGAATCTCTCAAATCATTTCATTAATGTAAAATTATGAATTGTAAACTTCTTGCTCTGGATTACAATTATTATTCAGCTGAAGAGCACAAACAACCATTTATAGCAAAAACTTTCAAGAGCTAGTCAGTCAATTCATAAAACTAATCGACTTGAATGTGTTTTCTCTGTGAAGCTGTATAAATTCGGAATATCTATGATACACTATCTACCAATAAATATTTGGACACCTATGCAAATGACGATATCTGCGGTCCTGAGATACGTCACGCCCTCCGCCGGTATATATCGTGTAGGAAACAACATCGGCATTAGTCGCATGCAAGATGCCGCGCAGTTCGGAGCTCTCTGATTTCGAGAAAGGTATAACTATCGGGTATCACAAAAATTACCGATCCTTAAGGGACATATCTAGCGAGCTGAAGTACCCAAAATCGACAGTGGCCTATGTGATTAAGAAGTGGAAGGTGAGCTGTGGTTGTCGGAATTTGCCCCGAGTCGGCAGACCAACGAAACTGGGAGATAGAGACTAACAGGTGCTGTCCAGAGAAATTCTGAAGAACCGCACCCAACCGATGGCCCTCATCCGCGAGGAGTTTCAACAGGCATCTGGGAGTATTGTTTCAATGAATACCATCCGTAAGGAAGCACATCTGATTGGTTTTCATGGTCGTGCTGCTGCCCATAAGCCTTTGATCACAAAGTCCAACCGCGTTGCTCGGTTAATGTGGTGCAAAGCACATCGAAATTGGACTGTAAATCAGTGGAAATGGGTTCTTCGGAGCGACGAATCAAAGTTCACCCTCTACCGTTCGGATGGCAGGGTATGGGTATGGCGTCTGCCTGGAGAACGTCTCCTGCCAGAATGCATTGCGCCAACAGTCAAGTTCGGCGGAGGTGGAATTATGGTCTGGGGGTGTTTCTCCTGGTATGGACTGGGACCCTTGGTCCCCATTCATGGTAAGCTCAACGCCGATGCCTACTGCACTATTTTGGATGACAATGTGCTTCCTACGTTGTGGCAGTTTTACGGGGTGGACCCCTGTTACTTCCAGGACGACAATGCCAGCTGTCATACTGCGAGGTTAACCAAGGCTTGGTATGGTGCCAATGGGGTTGATCGAATGGACTGGCCTGCCCAGAGCCCAGACCCCTATCGAGAACCTCTGGGACGAGTTGGATCGCCGAATTAAGGGGTGCCCTACCCGTCCAAAATCGGTGAAGGAACTGACATGTCTTCTCCAAGCCGAGTGGAAGAAAATACCACTAGCCGTCACACAAAGACTTGTGGAAAGTATGCCCCTGAGGGTTCAAGCTGTAATTGCCTCTCGTGGAGGCAAACTATTGATTTTGAATAAAGTTAGTTTTTCTTTTCTATCACAGGTGTCCAAATACTTATTGGTAGATAGTGTATTCCTCAAAAATAAAGACCTGATAAGTGTTTCAAATGGTATTTCGATAATTTATGTTTCTTTAAAGTTCTCAAAAATCAAAGAATTAACTTGCAAAACAAAAAATTAATGCTTGCTGAATCCATAATTTAAAAAATTATCACATAATTACATTAAAAAAAATTACATTTTTATATGGAAAGTTCCAAGCTTTATAAAAGTGAGCTTTCACAATTCCCTCCAAATGTTTAATGACTGAACAGAAATTATTATATGATTGAGAAATGGCAGAGAATTCTTTCTTTGATTAAATTCTTTTAGTATTTAAACATCTGAATGATTTCATGGCTTTGTGTGTGTGTGTGAGCCCCGATTCTATATATTTTGGGAAGTGGTTGTCCAAAATAGCACACACAGTGCCATCTTAATGTATGGGCCCCACAAATATGAGATCTGGTTGAAATTTTCTAGAATTTACCAAGTAGGGCCTCAGAAAAATCACTTGGCCAGGGAGCCATGATGCTCTTAAGACAGCCCTGGTCACACATTCCTTTTTTGTAGAATGTAAAGAAATAGTGGAAAATATTCATACAAATATGAACAGGCTAAAAAAGTTGAAATTGTGAATTGTTAAAAATTCAAAAGTAATGAAGGAAAAGTAATTGAAAAATAAAAGAGAAATAATTTCAGAATTAAGGAAAAATTCAAAACTGATGAAATAGTTGCAGATCAGATTTTTTTTAGATTCAGATCATTTAAGATTAAGAATTGGAGGAATTATTTTAGAATGAATGAAAGAAATAATTACACGATTAATAAAACAAATAATTACACGATAAATAAAACAAATAATTTCAGAATTAATAAAAGTCTTCAATAATTTTCTATAATAGTTTCATTTGGGGCTGACAGTCAGGGCACAAAGGACCCACCAATTATAACACTACTGCTTAAACATCACACTTTTACTAACTATAAAATTTGTTCCGATTAATGTACATTTTTCAAATTGCAAAACAGTGCTCTTTCACAATCCAAAAATAAATGGATTCCTCACTTTTCTTCTTAAAGATTTATTTTTATAAATATTTTCCTTCGTATTCATCATCATACTTTCCGATCCAAAGCTTACAACCTGTCATGTTATTTTTAATTACATCAGAGAAGGTCATTGGGTTGATATTACGCTCCTCCAACTCTTGAACCTCTTTTTCCAGGTCATCCAGCATTTCTTGACTAACAGCCCACGCATCAAAAGGCATTTTTTGTGCTACCTGCAACATATTGGACATTGGTAGAACCACAACATTATTATAACAATAATGTAACATAGAAAAATATATTTGTGAGATCATGAATCACTAAATTCTAACCATTCTACTTCTAGAGAGATATAGATGGCTTTTTTCTCAGCCAGAGATATCAAGGAAACAGTTATTTTTCCGGATATTATGCTGAGGTGAGCTCGGAAAGAAAAGTCATCACGTCTCTGCTGGGACTCGAACCCAGGCCCTCTTGCATACCGGGCAAGCATGCTACCATCTACACCACTGGAGACACATGAATCTGCCTTCCAAATTTCACGCACTGTGTCGTGAGGCGCTGAAGTAGAGGCATTAGTAGCCTCTCTTAACTTCAGGAAATGGCCCCCGGGTGGGACGGTTTAGAGAGATATAGATGGCTTTTTTCTCAGCCAGTTTCCTTGATATCTCTGGCTGAGAAAAAAGCCATCTATATCTCTCTAAACCGTCCCACCCGGGGGCCATTTCCTGAAGTTAAGAGAGGCTACTAATGCCTCTACTTCAGCGCCTCACGACACAGTGCGTGAAATTTGGAAGGCAGATTCATGTGTCTCCAGTGGTGTAGATGGTAGCATGCTTGCCCGGTATGCAAGAGGGCCTGGGTTTGAGTCCCGGCGGAGACGTGATGACTTTTCTTTCCGAGCTCACCTCAGCATAATATCCGGAAAAATAACTGTTTCCTTGACATTCTACTTCTGTTTTGGGATCACGTCCACCCTCTCCGGTGTGCAGTGGAGCATCCCTTCACCAGGCCCTACATTTGTGGTAATAAAAATGAAAATCTAAACAATTCTAAGAGACTGGAGAATGTTATTTGTTTACAAAAGGTCTGCACAACTATTTTCACACACTAAGATGTCTGGTAAAGGCATCTTTGAGTGCAACTACTACTATGTACTACTACACCACACATGAACCTCGTCTATATTCTACTATGGAATTTCTAATGAATGGGTACATGTCAGAAATGTGCATGTGGCTGTGAACCTAAAGTAAAGTTTGTTTCTGTGGAATGCTTATTATGAGTTGCTTGTGAAGTGTCGCCATCTGTCGTGATCGCCATTTTCTCCTTTAAAATATTTAAACTTCTCAAATCGCACATGGAGATATTTATTCTCATTTTAATCTCAGAGGAACACATACTTTGCTTTCATGTCATCTCTTGCTTACCATTTCATGTACATGATTAAAACCAGTGAGCCACAACTTTGCCTAGTTACATTCACTTTTCTTTCTGCTTTGTGTGTGTAAGGGTTCGAGTATAAGTAGTTCACGGGTGCTCATAATTACTTAAGCAGGAGACTCCTCCCCCCCCCCCTCCCCGGTTAAAATATTAAAAATGAACTTCAAAAGCTGTTGTGGCCTGACTCCGGCCGCAAGGGAGGTTGGTGATGAGCAGTACTCTGATATCAGTCCCACTTACTTTTGTGTGTGGCATTCGGAAAACCTATTCTTTGATTATTGCTAATCATGTGTATTAATTGATTGATTTAATGAAATGCTCAGCACAAATGCTAATTGAATATCTGTTTGAAAATGTTGTTTAATTATATATTTGATTAATGATCTTTAATACAATTTGAGATGCTTAAAATTTTAAATTAAAAACTAATAACTGTGGCACACGCTTCAGAATTCTATTTATTTATACATGTATTTTTAAGTTTATTTGTTTATGTATATATTTTTCATTTAATTTAAAACTTTGTGTTATGCTATCACGACATTTAACAGAGAAAATGACAATCACGACACATCTGTCTTTGGAATTAGGAAGCAGACAAATTGGCTGGTTATTTATTGCTTGTGTCATGCATGAATTTTTTTAATGTTATAGGCCTGATTGTTCTTTGTGGAGAGACTGTTCAAATGGGAGATCAGCTCGCATTCATGCCTTGAAGTAAGAGAACCCTTGTGTGTGACTGCTATCAGTGATTGTTAAACCTTTTAGCAAATCTGTGACTACCTATTTATTGATATCTATAACCAAAATTTGTAAAAATTAGGTGTGTGTGCACATGCTTAAATTTCTAGATAAGAATTTTATAAACAAAATCATTCATTAAAAAAATATGATATCAAAGTAACTCGTCACTCAAAGTAGTACTTCGAGTCACAAATTCATTCCTGAAATTACTTGCATCATAAACCCATATCTTGAAGCAAATTTTCTAATATAAAAAAATTGGGACCACTTCAGTTTATTCCACACCTCCCAACAATATTAATACTCTTATAAAGATTGATAAGTATATTAAGGTGCATTCTATGCAGAATAAACGTGGTTATGTGCTAACTATCAAACTAAGACAAATACTCTAAAAAATGTTGTAAGCTGTAAATAGTACAATATGCCCAAGCTTTTCTGCTTAGAACGGGCTCTTCCTTGTAAGTTTCAAAGACAATGAAAGTCACCATTATATAACACATTTTTTTTCCTGTGTTTTCTGATCTGTGCACTAAATGCAGCCAAACAAATTTTTTGTTTCATAAAAAATTCACTTTTGTTTCAAAATTACATTGGAAAAACATACGAATTGAATGTATCTGCAAAATGTGATTTGAACTATTAAAAACAACTGAATGGAGCCTTTTAACAGCAAAGAAACTGCATCCAATTGGCTCTATATAGTTCAATTATACCCACTGTACTATACATTAGTACAGTAGTTATATATAGGCTACAGCAACTATATACAATCTCTCTCAATGCCACTTATTATGATCATGGATAATCTTACCGTTCAGGTATTGTTACCACTTTGGCAAATTGGAACACACCAATATCATAACATGGGGAAAAAATTTATTTAAGGTTATCAGGATTTCGGTTTATGTAATTTTTTTTTTTGTCAAGTTTTTTTATTTTTGCATATTTCGAAACTAAGGTTGAACCAGACTCATTTTTTCACCTCTTATCATTATCAACCTACAAGACTATGTAGGAGGTCAGAAGGCTCCCTTATTGACAAATTTTGTACTCAGTTCACAATGTCATAATCCACATCCATTGCATGGTGCTGATTTTTCAATAGCTTTCCTGTAGTGAAGACATGTGTAAGGTTAAAAAATTTCCCTTTCTTCAGTCCTAGATTAGTTTCTTTCAACTGACCATATTCACTTTTCCTTGGCCAGAAGACTTCCACAAGTGATCTATAGAACATACCATACATTAATAAAAGTATTGTAATTTGTGGTACACATTAAACCAGTGATTTCCAATGTGCGCGCGTTAACATCTCCTTGAGAGCAATGGAATGTACCAGAGGGCAGTAGAAGCTACAGGTATAACATAGAATCCTATGGGTTAGATTGCGTTGGGGACAATGGGAGAAAACAATTTCTGAAAAGGGGACGATGGGACAAAAAAGGTCGGGGAACTATGCATTAGACCATAGCCCCAACATCCTGCATCAGGGTCCCTAAGCCAGACTTTTTACAAGCCCTTCTATAGTCAATTTATAGCATGAAAAAACAAAAAAATTGTGATAATTGTCCCATGCCTCAGAGCTAGAGCCCTGTCAGCCCTCCACCCTTGTGGGGAGGGGGCACATGCATTAGGAAGTTCCATTCTAACTCCTCACAATTTCTGAATAAAAAATGTTTTTAGTTCAAAGGGGGGAAATCCTGTCAGAAAAATTGAAAGAACAAAATGCATGATTTAAAATTTTGAAATCTGTTATGTGGGAAAGAAACACACAGTTGTCTCATTTCCATATATTCTGATCAACCAAACGGGACATATGATCATCATACTCACAACTGGGATTTTTTCTGGATATAGTCATTGATCAGTTATTGTTATCTGAAACCCTTACTCCCAATGTGATCTCATTAAGCACCATATGTACTGTATTAGTTATGCTGGGCAGGGGCGCCGACATGAAGAAAACATTGAGGGCGGCTGAAATTTGCTGGTCGTCCCGTATAAACGTGACTCAAGCACATATACTGGAGAGGGAAGGAGTACTGCATTGTTTTTCATAAATTATTGGGGGGAAGCTCAGCCCTCTTACAAAATTTATTGGGGAGGCCTCAAATGGCCTCAGCGCCTATGATGCAGAGTGTCCTGTAAGTGCTAAAACAACCTTTATCTCCTCAACTATCCGTCAGAGATATGATTCCAATTTATAAAATGCTCGACAGGCATTCAAAAATTACCCTGCAGCAGTTTCGAGAGTGGAAATACAGTGTGTCACAAAATAAAAAATTTACATTTTCATACGGCCCCTATGTACTCAAGGGCACAGTTATAAAGTTGCTACCTATCTTTCTTGATGAAATCAAAAAAAAAAAAAAAAAATTCCATGTTTTCAAGTGCAATATTCACAGATATATTCAAATTTAAAAAACAGAGGAAATTTGGGAAAGAATAGCGTGAAAATGCAGAAAAACCATTTTAACCGCATTTAATGCTGTTCTTTTCCAAATTTTTAGTTTTGCGAATACGGATATCTCTGTGAATATTGCACTAAGGAACATGGAATTTTTTGACACCAGGAGAGACAAGGCAACAACTTTTTAATTGGAAGTAAGAGCACAGGGGGACCGTATAAAAATAAATTTTTTTTATTTTGTAATACACTGTATATTTTCACTCTCAAAACTACAGGATAATTTTTGAATGCCTGCTGAGCATTTTATAAAATGGAATCATACCTCTACGGCAGACGGTTGATGAGATAAAGGGCGTGGTAGCACTTACAGGACATCCTGTATATCAAATGACCAGTTACATCAATCGGTATCACACAGCTTTTGTAAACTATATTGATATTTACCCTTTCCAAATATGGTCTTGCTTCTTCGAATTCAAGTTTTCCACCAACTTCAATGATGATTCTTCCAGCTCTGACTGGTGTAACATAATGATGAACATTACCTTTTCCGCCTCCCATTCTTTTCCCTATGCTCTGCAAAGAGATTTTGAAAAATTACTTTGCAATGGATGAGTGACTACAAAATAAATCAATACAAATACAATTATGAAAAAAAAAATAACATATCCATAACAAAAATTAAACCATAAAATAATATTCCTAATCATGAATTTAAAATCCAACCTTCTTTGAAACAGGTTTCCATGGAGGATCCACTCTCCAAACAGCAAATGTTTTCCTAATATCCATATCTCTGTTCACTGTAAGTCTGATAACTTCAAAATGCTGGTACTTCATGTTTCCACCTGATAAAGCCTATATTGATTGAGGAAATTTTCTTTTAATTCAAATTATATGTTCAAATTCTAAAAAAAACAAGGAATAAAATACAGTAGAAGTCTGTTATAATGAAAGCTCAAGCACAAGGAAAATTGTCATTATAGCAGACTTCTCGTTATAAGTAGATGTTTTTGTAATGTTAGCTATTCAACAATCTGCAAATCATTTGTTATAGAGAATGTTGTTATAATCCATACCCATTATAGTGACCTTTTACTGTACGTTAATAATTCAACTAGAAATTGTTTTATTATAAAGTAATTTATAATTGTACACCAGGTCAGATTGAAGACCTGGCAAAAGTAAAATAATTCGTGTGCCCCCCCCCCCCATCCCCAAAGCATCTAACCCAACATAAAAAATGAATGAGAACAAGGATTATTTTTTTTCAAACTAAGCAGAACTTCAGTCTATTGCCATGGACAATTTACAACCAAAATGAGTTGTGCCAAACATGTACATGTGTGCCTAACAGTCCGAGAGCATATTTAGTGATGTGCATGATTTGGAAAAGTCTCTCCACAGATAGCAGGCAGACTTTCAACATAATACTTACATAACATGAAACTCAAATTTTCATAATTTTCAGTTCACAATATGCATCATCTTCAGTTCACAATATGCATAATCTTCAGTTCATAATATGTAAGACAGATGGCAGCACCATCAAGAACACAAGGTAAGCTCAGCTCTGAGAACATAAACACATTAGAGCTGTGCATGTTACGTCTAGTAGCAGTAGTGATGAGTAGGAATTTTTAATGCTGCCGTGTATTTTTCAAACTATGAGTTATTTATTAAATTGAATATCTCTATCATTGTAGGTCTGTTGCTGTCTGTGCCAAGACTTTCTTGATAGAGAAACGGCTCACACTAGCTATCCACTGGTCTGGCTAATTTCACTGAAATGTTGAATTCTTAAGCGAGTCAACATTGAAAGAATTTAACTGCTTTTTACTTCACGCCATCAAGTACGGCTATAAAATGTGAAATGTGACAAGCTATAAAATGTGAAATGTGACAAACTTCACAGTAATTTAAAAATTAAGCAGCAATTTTTTCAACGAGAAACTTATTTCATGATCTATGAGAATTATGTTTTGCTTCTTTAAATCCCATGTTTGCAAGACAATTAGTCATTAAAGTACAAAAATAAGTACTTACGATGATTCCATATTGTTTATACAAAAGCTTGTTTTGTATACGTTCAGGTCCTCTAATATCCAGGGTCCGACGCCTTAACCGTGGGGGTTTCTGGTTGATATAATACTGCGGGATTTTCATCATAACTGGCAATTTTCTCTGTTCTGGAAGCTCAATGTCTGTCATGAAAAATTTCATTAAAAAACCATGTGCTGCTAAATAAACAATTGAAGATTGAAAGAAAACAGGAGAAATTTAGAAAAAAAATATATATATAATTATCTTCCACTATTACTTTCATTACACACAAGTGCAACGTCTCTTTTTCTTTCTCTCATGACATAACACAACTCAAAATAGTTTTCAATCAAACAGCAATATGTCAATGTTTTTATTTTTAACCAGTGCATTTCTCTAACCATCGAAAATGATACTAGCTACAGTTGCTATATGTTGTGGATGGCAATTATATCTTGTGTCAGCATCAAATATTTAAAGAAACGATAAGTCATTGGAGCGGATGTGCAATATTTATTTGTAAGAATAAGTTTGAAATTTGATTAATGTAATTTAAAATAAGAAATGAGAACAATAAAAAATCTTACGATCAAATGTTGGAGGAGGATCACACAATTCATATTCTGAAGGTGCAAATTTTGTTCTTGATACTAAGGAGTACGAAAAAAGTATCATTAAATGCATAAACAAAAAAAATTATAGCATGTCATGTGAAAAATAGTTGCAGCGAAATGGAAAAGTATTAATAAGTCACAAAAATCAAATTTTACAGGGCACAATCCAAAGTCTTCGTGGCAAAAGAACACTTATCGCTAACACCATCTTTGCAAAGCTACAGAAACTGTCCTATTTCTTCTAGCGACTTACCTGCTTTACCACGCTATTCGTATTGGATAACATGATCTTACCAATGAAAAAAAATAATTTACGATTTTTGTGACTTGCATGCTTTTCCCATGTCAGGATGAGAATTGTTAAAAATGAAAATGGTGTTCATGAATCGGTTGAACCAACTCAAAAAGTTCACGAAAGATATAGAAGAAATTAAGTATACCCAATGAATGGATGATATTGCGATTTGATGAGGAGCTACGATAGATATGAGACATGATTAACGCATTGTTCTACTTCCTTTCATAGGAGTACGCAGAATTTTTTTGGGGGAGGGGGTTCAAATTTTAGTTCTTTTGAAGGGGGAGTTCTTGCATTTTTTCCTGCAAAATAATAGTATAATCTCAGCTTGGGGGTTTAGAACCCTTCTCTGCGTACGGCAATGCTTCCTTTTTGTTTTGGATAGAAAGCAACACTGATTTCAGCAACAAAAGGAAAATTTTCCATTGGCTGAATTGGCGATAAGTTTCAAGAAAGAAAAAAAATGAGGATAACCACTATAGTCCGAGGACTATAAATTGAGAGTTCAAGCATATTTCTCTCATCGTCTCGAGCATTTATTACTTATCGGATATAATAAATGTTTTCACGTTCCCATGCAACTTCGTTATATCCGGGCTCGACTGTATCAATAATAAACTGATTTTTCCTTCAACAGCAACTAAAATTCAAAAAGCATTTCCAAACCACGTGAAAACTTTTCACTATAACTATATACTAAAGCTCACCGATTTTTTGACTCAATCCTAAAATTAAACTTCGATCAACAAGACGCTTTGAAAAGGCTGCTAACATGGTTTTCTTGCTTCCCTATAATTTTTCACACCAGTGTATGTAAACAACATAAGGGCAATTTCCTCACCATAACGATTCCATACACCGGAATCTCATAAGTCTTTCCGCCTCAGTGCTTTAAAAAAAAAAAACACATTTTTCTAATCTTTCAGATTAAATTGCATTTAGAAGCATCGAAAATATTAACTTTCTTGTTTCGTAATTTTTAGTTCAATTCAATTTTTTTTACAATTAGTATTGTTTCAATCAATGATACTTTATAATATTTATTATAAAATATTTTTACAAATGTTTTTTTTTCTTCGGTTAAAGTCGTCCGTACTTTCCAAATTTTTAGCAAAAAAAAAAAACAAAAAATGAATGTAAAGTTGTTTTCTAGTAAATATTTAGCGTTTTATAGGTCCTTCAACTGGAAATATCCTTATCCGAAGGATTTACAACCCACTCCTCCCGAGAAAGAAAGTTAGTATAGTTAAAATACATCATTTGATTTTTTTTTTCAAAAAAATGTGGACGTTCAGCTTGTTGTTGTTATAATATAATGGATATATGTGCGAATAGACTTTTACTTGGGGAAAAGGAGCACCTGCTATATCAAAGATATAGCGTATTGGAAGTCCTTCAAATAACGGGAGGGGGGGTTAGCTCTATGTAGATACCCCCTCAAGCAGAACTGTCTCAGCAACTTCATGGGCCCAAAAGTGGTATTTTCCTGCCCCCCCCCCCCCACTTTACTTCGCTGATTATGGCCAGAGCCACATCTAATTGCTTTATCAACCAGGGCAAACCTGCATTTTGCAGCAGCCTTATAATGCCGCTGTGGTGGTCGAGTGGTCATATTGACAGACTCGCATCGCGAGGATCCGGGTTCGTACCCCATCGGAGCCACAGTGGTGGTCGGCTGGAGTTGGTTTTCTGTGGCTCCAACTTCAAAGCGTGAATGCACAACACTAGCTACACACTCAGACTGTTAGGTGCACTTTGTCCCAGACTCTGCCACGAAGATGGGCTGGAAGAGATCTCGGCAACGGGTTAAGTCCGGTGGCAGAGCCCCTGGTGTTCATTCATTCAGCACCCTTATAATGCTGAAGGGTGAATGATACACCCCCCCCCCCCGCTCTCATTGCATCCCTGGTGCCAGCCTACCATTTTCAATAACCATACTACTAGATCTCATTACTGTAGATAGCCAAGGGTCTCGTGCCTATCTGGGCCATGACCCTGATCTCAGGCACAGTATATAGAGCTTTTTTACAAACTTTTGTTTAAATGAGAAGGAATATAATACTAGTATCATGCACATCAAAGGCGTTTGTAAAAATTTGTATGTAAAAAGCTTGCGTATGTCCCCCAAAGCAGAATAGGCCAAAAAACTGTGGCGTACGTCACCGAAATACCGATGCTGGCTGCTCAGAACAATCTCAGAAAGAATTTTAACCTTTTGACTGCATTTTTTCGACCTCGTTTAGTAGGAAAATAGACAAAACAGGACACAATTATAACAAATTCAATGTTTAAGATGCAGTCACCCTCGTCTCTTTTGAGGCCAAATAATAATTTTTCCCTTGTATAATAAAAGTATGCATTTAAAATTCCTGATTAACGGTCACCCCTCGTTTTATGGATGATTTTTTTTGTCCCAACAGTGACCACAAAAAAGAGGTTTATGGTTTTGAGCGAGGTAACTGCAGTGCCACCTGGGTAGCTAAAAATAAAACGTGAGCAACTGGTCTGGTTCTACAACTGGGATATATTACAATTAATTTCTGAACAATTTTTGCCTCTGTAGTAATTTTTAAATCTTAGGTTAGGAGATCAAAGGATTAAGGAATGAATAGAAAACACTATATTCGAATGTTTGCTGCAGAACATTTCCGGTCAGCCGAGGGCTTGTTGCAGAACAATGCAAAACATTCTGGGCCTATGTCTGCAACAGATGGTGCCAGTACAATAATAGAACTTCAAAGCTATTCTAATACTATGATATATATTGGTTATTTTCACTCTTGTGCCTCTGAAAGTAGCCAATGATGATTGGGCAATCTCGAGCTATATCTGGCAAATCTTGATGGTAGGAAAAAGTAAATACTCAAATGAGGCCCTTTAATGTATGATTGTTTGAATTCAGACTTCTGTGCTGTCTGTTGATTGAGAAGAATACTTTGCTGGGTACTAAATAGTAGTAATGCTCGTGTAACCTCAATTGACGTTACACGAGCATTTTCATTACCCCATTCAAAGACTTCAATAGCGAAAGGTTTTCAAAGAACACTCACTGAATAGAGATATCACTCACCATTCTTGCCAATGAATGCTCGTGTCAAGAACTGTTCTCGCCAACATCCATATATGTATCCGTATGTTCCCTATGTATCCATATATCAGAGCCTCCACGTATAGGAGTGGTGCCATTTTAAATGAGAAATAAGATGTACAAAATGATTACAAAACAAATTTTAAATTTTGTCTGAAACAAGGGCTTGGCAAATGATCCCAGGTGCCAGAGTGCTATGGCAGCTATAAATTTTGCATTGGCACATAAAATTTTATATGAATGATTAATCAATTGGAGTCAAAATACAACATGGGGTTTTTTTGTTTTTTTTTTAAATTATGTCAGCCTTTTTACCAACACATATAAATGGGAGGTTGCCAAGCTGGAAAAAATAATATTAATATTTTTGCAGTTTTTCTCAGTAAAAAAATTCAAAAATTCTTGGCTCTCAAAAAAATTTGGCTGACACCTAAACTTTTGCTATATTAAATAGTGAACATAACACAATAAATTGTGCCAAATTTTTTGATTTTTCTTGCCCTGATGGGAAACTCATTTTGGTTTAAAAGAATTATGAATTGTTATATCAATGTAAAAAAAATAAAAGTCTCGATTAACGCTCTTTTAGAACACTACTGTTGATTTCTATTATATTCATGGAAAGTGATTTTTTTTTTTTCAGAAATTGATAAAACTAACCTTGCAGAGATAGAACCACCAGTTACTGCAAACGAGGCTTACAATAATGAATTCATCAACAAGAATCCCCGGAACCTTGAGCAAATGATGCTTGCTGTAAAACCGAATGGTTTCATCTTGGATAAACCATCAATTGTTTACTGGAATAAGTATGAATATTGTAAATTTTTATCAGGAAACATTGGTGCCCTACTCATCATCATAAAAAATTCAATCATATATGCTTTTCAGGATGGAGGATCATCCTAAGGAGAATCATACAAAACTTGTTTTGTGAATTTTCACGCAGAACACATTTTTTTTTTAAGAATGATGTATCCTCAAACTGGGTTTCCCAAATCCCAGTTCCCTATGCAAAAAATCGGTATTATTGCTTGAAATTTTTCATTTTTCTGATTACTAATATTCAATCAGAGACAATATTTTTCAAATTTATTTTAGTGTGTCTACCAATGTGGAGAACGGCGCTTGACTCCAGAAAAATTTGGCTGTATAAATTTTTTTATTTGTCAAGCCTGAAACTAATACAGAGTGGGTCTATAAGTCTGGACCTTTTAAAAATAAAAAGAGAAAAAACTGCTAAAGAGATAGCAACAGAAGGCTTAACCTTTACAGCTACAATTCCGAGATATCTTGGGTTCTTAAAATTCTCTCGAAACGGCAACCCTGAGCCCAAATAGGTGGGCAAGTTCTCTTCTTCCGATACCATGTTTTCCTTCCCCCCCCCTTCCCCTCCTGTCCTGGCAATCAACTGCCAGTGGGTGGAATTAGCTTCTGTTCAAAGTCTTATAACAGAAGGGAAAGAGAAAGGATGTTTCACCTTTCCCTTCAAGATTGTTTACGGCGATGCTCACAGCATAAA
This sequence comes from Pholcus phalangioides, assembly GCF_987345545.1. Classification (NCBI taxonomy): domain Eukaryota; kingdom Metazoa; phylum Arthropoda; class Arachnida; order Araneae; family Pholcidae; genus Pholcus; species Pholcus phalangioides. Next base: position 62,543,658 of record NW_028301608.1, on the reverse strand, counting down.
TAGTACGAAACAATTTCCCACTTCCCTTCCTTTTATTATTATTATTATTTCAATTTTTAGTCGGGGAAAAATATTAATCACTGGGTAAGAGACTGGAAAAAAATATTCTTCTTGAAAATAGGTGGCAATTCCTATAAGGTTCAGCGATTCCCACTGCGGCAGTTATGATGCAGACCACTTAGAGGGTTAAAGAATTTTTACTTACTATAAAATTTGTACATGCTCATCTTTAGTGACATATAAGATGCCGAGCCTATATAGCATTTCTTAGTATTTTATTTGTAATGTGGATGTTACAAAGAATGAAAGTGAGGATATAATTAAAATGGATGGATGGATGTAAAATGAAAGAAAACTGAAACCTTCTTCGTTAAATTCTTTAGCTCAGGGGTTCTCAAACTGTGCTCCTCCAACCTTTATCAAGGGGTGCAGCAGATGAGTTTTTTTAAGAATTTTAAGAGTTTTTGAATTTTTTTAAAGTATTCTTTGTTAGTTAAACTTCTCTAGTGAACCGAACCGGCAGACAGGGCTGGTTTAACCATTAAGCAAAATAAGCATGTGCTTAGGGCATCAAGAGAAAAGGGGCACCACAAAAGTTGCTAAAATGTTTTTTTAATGTACAATTTTTTTCCAGCATTAAGCATCTGACAGAAAATCCTAAAATTTTTAATTGTACAGGTATAGTTGAAAATATTCATTAATAGAATGTCATAAATACAGAAAATTTGATAATATTGCAAAGTAGAGATCACGTTAATGCTGAGTTTTGAAATGAGATTTCATGCAATTTCTATAAAGTTAGCTTGAGCCATTTTAACAGCATCATGGGGCCCTTTGACAAACTGATTTTTCTGAGGGACCCTCTCTACCACCTAAAAATTATAAAAAAGATCTACTTACCACAAGATCCTTGGGTTGTACCTGGGTGAGACTCACGCATTAATAAAACTAATCAATATCATTCTCAACCAATATGATAAATACTAAATCAATACAAAAATGGCAGATTTAAGAGTAGGCCAAGTTCTACAGACTAAGGACGTGAACATAAAAATGCTCAAATCTTTTGGTTATTAGTGGATCGACTGCAGGGTTTTTTACCTTATATAGTTAATCATTATTACCCATGCTAGACAGTTTCGGTGCCTCTCTGGTGTGTAAGTCGCTCCAGTAAAATAACCCCAAAAAACTCGCTGCAGTGTTCCCAGACAGATGAAATGCATCGAAAATTGTTGCCTGGCAGTCCTAAGATGATTGTGTAAGCCTGGGTTCAAATCCTGGTCCTTCGATATCTACTAACACAAACAAATTTCCTGGACAGGTCTTATGAATCTCTGGAAGTACATGAGGATCATGTTTAAAAAAAATCATGGGTTTCTCTACAAATCATTCAGTCTAGTACCCTCATGATTTGAAATTTTGCATAAAAACTTTTTTTTTTTTGCTTCTGCATAGGCTACACAGCCTAGAACCACCCTTTTATGGTTCGATCCAGAACTCCTAGAATATAGGTATGAAGACGCTTTAGTTTGATCTACTGTAGAAGTAAAAGAAATGCTAACAGATTGTAACTTGAAAATGCATCTGAAAAAAAAGGTACCCAATGATTATGGTTCACCAAAAATAATGTGATATCCGCCATGCCAAGATTCAGTGGTTGCTTTTGAAGCAACTTTGTTAAATCCTAACAAGCAGTTGATGGGAGAAAATATCTTTCAATGCTTTTAAAATACTTCGGAGAAAAAAAAGTCTAAGAATTTAAGGTCTGTCTTTTTGGGAAATTGGAAAGAAAAATTCCAAAAACTTTCAAAGATGTCCCAAAAATAAACAAAAATGATTCAAGAGATGTTATCGATGATTTGCTAGTTGAAAGTCTCCTTTTTTTTCTATGTTTGTGCTTAAAAATATTTAAATCTTAATTCTGCCTTAGATTTTTTATTTATTTTTTATTTCCAGAATTTTCTTTGAAAAGACTGCAAAGCACACTTCAGCCAAAGTAGTTCACAACTCTGGTCGAACTGTTATTTCTGCATCTACAAAAGAGTGGGCTATAAGAAAACAACTGTATAGGTATTTTCAACAAATTTAATTTTCCGCTGATCAGGATTTGAAGTCTTTATTCAAATGAAGTTCAACATACACTGACTTATCATGAATATTAGTATATGATAAATCTAATATTTTACTGTACCATACTACAGGGTGTTTTAAAAAGAATCACCCGATTTGAAATGTGTATATTACAAAAAATATTGAACATAGACACACACACACTTAAAATTGATTTTATATTACATGGCTAATCAAAGTTTTTTCAAACCAAATTAAAAGTGCTCAATATTCTACCTTGGGATGCATGGCATATGTCTATACGGTAGTCAAATTTGTCCCAAACTTTCGCGAGCATGCTTGCATCTACTGCGAGTGGATTTCTATGGACTATGTGCGAAACTGTCGGATGCGCTCCACGTTTTTGTCTGACATGCGGGGATGGCCAAGGGATTTCCCTTTACACAGACAACCCATGTCTCGGAATTATTTATACCATCGCCTAATGCTCTGAGCGATAGGAAGTTCAACAAAAAGCACGATGAACAATTTGTAAGGAAATGTACTATCTAGTTGTAATTGTGTTAAGGTGTGGGGGGCTGCAGATGCCCATACTTTTGCAGTGTTTTGTTTTTTATTCGTGTTTTCAGTTCTAACAACAGAATCATTACTATTCCTGTATGACATAATGAGTTGGTCCTGACGACCTTGACATCAGAGGTCGTTCCCTCCATTTTCCTATGACATCACCTGAAACCGTAGCCTGGGATTGGATGGCTCCTTTGGCTGCCGAACCAGTTGCAATGTGATTGCTGTGGTTTTTCCCTCTGTATAAGAAAGGTGTGCTATTGCGTCGTTGATTATCTCCGAAGCTTAGAACACAAAACGATTTCTGTTTTGCAGTCGCCATCTTGACAACCACTGAAATGGCAGCTGAAGGAAGAGCATTAACACTAACTGTCAGCAAACTGCGTGTGAAACTCAAGATTCTCCTTTTTCTACCTATACATTATTCGATCAAAACGGATTAAAAGCTGAATAGTTATGATTTTTTTTTAATCGGATGGATTTTTTTTGAAACACCCTGTATAATATTTTACTATCTTCTTCTCAGTCCTACAGACTTGAATGCTGTGGTCAACATCGCTAGAGTACTTGCAAGAAGATGTCTGGAGTCTGGAATTCTTTTCGTTCATCATGAATTTAGCAAACAGGAGTTGGCTACAGAAAAGGTGATTACCATATTAATTCTTTCATTATTGAAATTTTTCTAACATGTATTCATGTGCTAGGCCATATAAAATAATTGAAAACATTCACTTTCATACTCGTAAATAGTTGAATTTGAACTGTTCTATTGGAGAAAAATATATTATGAGTGATTCTCATCAGCATTCCTCCTAATTTTTTTTAGCACAACCCTGTGGTTTCTCTAGGCATTGTGAAGTGTATACGATGGTGTTTCGCTGATGGAGTATTGTTGCCATGCATGGCCAGGGCCGTCTTAAGAGTGTCCTGGGCAAAATAACTTTCCTGAGACCCCTATCTGGAAAGATTACTGTCAAAAAAACTAACCAGATCTCATTTTCATGAGGCCACTTTTGCATTTAAGACCCCTGGGCCATACCCAGGTAGGCCCATGTGTTAAGACGGCATTGTGCATGGCTGTGCACAGCTTAGAGCAGGCATCTTTAACATGCTGCTCCATAAGTACTATGCCTCTCACTGAAGCATCCAAAAGTACCCAATGTTTGTGCATGATTTTTATACTGTCATGCATTGATACCCTAATAAAACAATAAATCTAAAGGTTGCATTTTCAAGAACTAGCATAATAGTGATTCGAGTACCGTTATTTGATACAAACACAAAGGCCACAACAGACAAATAGCCCAAACTGCCCTACCTCCCTGCTTATAATTGGCAGTATATAGTCTACTCATGAAAATTTCACTACTTTGAGGGAAAAAAATCCTCTAGTAACTTTTAGTATGTGAATAAAATATCTCAATGGAAATGCTGCATGGACATTATATTGTCCCCTATCGCATACCAGAAGCATGAATGTGCAAATTTCCAAAACGTGGAAAATTACATTTGAATATTTACTCTACCCATGTTACATTATAAGTGTCAGTAAAATGCTTTGTAACATACATTTTCAATGTATGGAGTTTCAATTCAATGGGGTTTAAACATTAATGTTTGTGGCAAAACTTAGATAGCAAGACAAAGGATCTAACCACCTGATAAACCCAAAAAGTGAAAATTAAATTTGCACATTTATGCTTCTGGCATTGGGGGGTAGAAACAATATTTAAAATTAAAAAAAAAAACTCTGCTTGCCATAAAATTCCTTTAGATTTATTATACACAACAAGGTGAGATTATTGTTCTCTTGTGATTACCATTCTGGTAGGGATCTTTATCACCTGACGAAATCCTAAAGCTAGGGTTTGACAGAACCAAAAAAAAAAGTATGTGGCAGGGCAAGTTTCTTTAAGGAATTAAAGGGGTTGTTCTTGTTTGTGTTTTTTTTTTGGTGGGGGGGGGGGGGTGTCCAGTGAACTATGTTACTGTTAAGAAAATTATTTTTTATGGTAATTTTGTTATCTGTCATAAAAGAAGCTATAGATAATGCACATCAGCCCAGGGCAGGTTCTGGGCATTTTTTTAAGTGTAAGTGAATAATAATCTTTGAGATTATAGTAATAAAAATCTCTCTTCATCCAACCCCCCTTTAGTTGGTGCATTCTGTGGCCCCATAGTTTTCAGGATTCAAGGTCTACTTCGCCAAACACAAACTCTGGCCATATTGCAATTTACTGCCAATGAGATCGGTTGGAAATGAGCCGCTGTGATGGTCGAGTGGTCATAGTTACAGACTCGCATCGTGAGGATCCAGGTTCGAACCCCACTGCCGCCATAGTGGTGATGAGCTGAAGTTGGTTTTCTGTGGTTCCCAACTTCAAGGTGCGAATGCAAGCCATATATATCTCCCCATTAAAAAGTCTCGCACACAGAGAGCAACAGACCTGCAAACAGTACAAATGTAATTCAATCATAACACATCCCTCACTTCACTTCTGAAATACAGATGGTAGCACAGAAAAATCAAACACACTACATGCGCATTTAGACTGCTAAGTACACACACAGTTACACTTCCGGCACAACTCACTAGGTAGTAAATCACCCATAGATGGTGATAGACCTGTGTGGTGCTCGGTTTGAAAGAAAGAAAGGGTTCAAAATGAAGGTTCTGTCTATCAGTGGCTGCCTCACAAGCTCATTTAGGAAAATATTTTATCTACAACCTCCCTTGGGTTTGAATTTGGGACCTTGAAAGCAACCTTTCCACTGTGGTAGACGAGCATCTTACCACCACTCCACTCAGGTGTTGAGGATTCGAGGTCTGGGTCTGCAGCAGCCTACAATAGATATGCTTGACCCTTTACTTAGCAAGCATTGAGATACTCAGAGGAGGAAAACTTTTGAGGTATCGCATTAAGCAAATGAGGTACACTGAATGCTATTACATAAAAAAATATATATATATTCAATATTTCTAATGTGGGACATTGGACTTCAGGGAGCACACTGTATTTATATGGTTTTCATTGATTGGATTAGTTTAAAAATATCATTTAGTGTTTTGTAAGTTTTACCACCTTCCTTTTCTATCATTGTTGAAGAATGTACAGCAAAATTCAAGCATCAAAAATCGTTCGTGCTTGGCTCGTCAACAAATAGTAAGACATTGTGCAACATATTGAGCCATTCTGCTAGTGTTTATAGAAATATTGTCCTGAGGATTCCAGGTTCAAACTCAGTTGACAGCACAGTGGTGGTTGGCTGAAGTTGGTTTTCTGCAGTTTTTCAGCTTTAAGGCACGAATGTGAGCCATTCCCCCTTTGAAAAAGTCTCTCTACAGAGAGCAGGCAGGCCTACATCCCCGATACTGACAAAACATGAAGATTCAAGCATTTCCATCTGTACTTCAGAAAATGAAAGTCTGATGGCAGCATGAACATGAAGCAAATGCAACTCGAGTTCATAAATACGTTGGGGAACTTAGAACACGCATTCTCTGGCATGTGCAGATTCGTTAGAAATACTGTAGAGGAATGTGTACGAGGTGCATGTTCAGTTAAGTAGTAGTACTAGTATTTATGGAAACTTCAGAAACATCTGCTAAGTAAAAATTTAATGTCAAGGAGTTGCTTAGAAGCATCAATGCCGAAACTAGCTCAAAATATTTCATGCCTCTGCTTGAGAAAAAATAGAAACTCATGTTGCATGAGAGCAACATAGCCAAAAAAAGGTTAAAAAAATTGTTTTATGTATATATCTGTGAATCATAGGCAGGCAATTATGGTATGTTACCATAAAGGTGATGTTTTATGAAGATGGGCATGTATAAAGCTTTCACCACGAAAAAATTTTGAAAAACCCGACGTTTCACATTTGATTGAATGTTTAAGTCCCTTGCTTAAAAGAAAATTTGTTAACAATATTGTTTTTAGTAATACCTCAGTTTCTGTAGGTGTTATTCATGTATCATTCCAACATGCTAATCGATAGATGGTGCTGCACTATCTTGAATGTTACATTAATAATGGAATCTTCTTTCTTGTCTCTCTCTAATTTTAGATGCAACTATTTCTAAGCTCTCTAGAAGAAGGAGGATTAGGAATAAAAGAGCCCAGCGCTGTTAGGCCAAAAGATAGATTATACTTATAAGAAAACCATTGTGAAATTCTTGTTTTTGTAAATATTTTTATTGTCTATGAGTTTAATAAAATATTTCTTGTTTACACGAAATTCTGTATTTCTATTATCTACATATTCTATTTTTTTTTAATGAAAGTATGGGTGAGAGTTAACAATAAATGCCCGATCAAATGAGATTCTTAAGATTTAAATATGCTTTCACATTGAAAATGTATGTTGAGATTATTTTACTTAGCCTAAAGTTTAGCAAATGTTTGTCACAAATTTAAGTAATGGGAGGGGAGTAAGTGTTATATATAACAAGAAACATAATTCCATATTGTTTAAAAAAAATTTTTGATAGAAGTTTTATGGTGAAAAGACTCTGAATGTGAACATCTTTAAAAAAATAGATTCTCAGCAGGGTATTTTATTTGTACGATGTATACAGTGTTATCGAGCCTGGATATAATGAAGTTGCACAGAAATGTGAAACTTGGCTACAATAAATACTGTAGGTAAAGGGCTTATATCCCGGGTTTTGTCTGGTCTAACAGTCTGTGATGACTATACTCAAATAGAGTTTCTCAACATATGGTCTGCAAAGATGGGATGGGTGGTCCTCAGAGACTTGAAAATTTAATTACAATTAACAATGTTCACATAGGTTTGAATAAAATGTTAGACCCATACACCACAAGTAAGTGGCTCTCAACTTGTGCATTGCTATTAGGGTGTTGATGTTGATCTGTGCCTGTTCAGTGCTTTGAAGCATTGCTCAGAATTTTCTGGGAAGCTGTGGGTAGGGACTGAGGCAGGGGAGCCGCTGGTGACAAAAGTTAAGAATCACAGTTGTAAGTGGCCCATTGAACTTTTACAAACATCTTACTGGTTGATTGACTGGAAAAAGACTGACAAACAAAATGGTGATTATGCCTATCCCTCTTTATTCATGGCTCTTGGAATGAACAGAACCAATGTTATCTACAGATGGCACTGACAGAACACATTGATCCATAGAACTTAGTTTTGTCAAAAAAATTTCATTCTTGCTGAAAACTTGTTATTCACAGACAGAGTTTGCAAACTACAATCCTTTCACCTGGGTTTGAAGTTTAAACTGTTTGTGAATATGGCCATAAGATGGAAAATAATTCATTGTAACCGATACTTCTGATTTATAATAATATCCAATTTCATTGTAAGTGGGATCGACTGTATTTAAATAAAAAGACAAATAGATTCAAGACTGCTTTAATCCAGAAAAAGTGTTTACAACCAAAGAAAGCAAAGAAAATAGACTCAATACAGCTGTTCCATGACATTTTACCACACACACACACGCACACAGGGGGAATTTTCTAAAGACAATACACACACTCGTACTGTAAACTACAAACAGATGTTATGAAGACATTTCTACAATCACACCTGGTTTTTCCAGATTTTCGGAAAACTTAAAGGCATTCAAAATTCTTTTCAAATTACAACCATTAAACTAACAGACATGCAAACTGAACATTGAAAATAAAAACATTTGTCTTCCATATATTGAATATTTATTTCCCATGTGCACACAAACACACGCATACACGTATTACCAGTTTTCCAAAGCAGAGAAAGATCATTAGAATCGAAAAAAACAATAAACAGTATGAAGAAAATTATACAAGATTGCTTTTGAACTGTTAACAGTGTGAATAAAATGTAAAATTATATTTTAAATAGATATGTCAGAAGATGCAAACTTGTACACGCTACTAAAGGAAACATTCAAAATCTTATAAATAGGAAAGGTCAGGGGAAAATATATATACATGTTCAATAAAAAATAGTCTGCAGAAAAATTGATATGGATCCCATCAAATAACTGAACTATAAGGAAAAACTTTACTGGTAATAATCACTCGACCTATGGCAGAAAGTTTTCTTTCTGAAATTCTCCAGATCATTTTTCCAGAGCAGCATCTTTCTCTAATAAATATGCAATGAGTTAGGGGTACTGGGAAAAGGGGGGAGTAGAGCTATATGGAAGTATTATATAGCAACTCTTTTTCATTCTCAACAAAAATTAAAAAGATTTTCTAATTATTTCAGCATTACTCAACATTAAAGCGCATCTCTGCACACTGCTCTGTCAAGTTTTAATTTTCTAACTATGCCACATAAAAAAGTTTTTTTATGAAATGCAATATATATCTCTGATGAAACAAAAGCTATCAGAACATTTATTACAACACAGTGTGTAGATATATATACATTAAATATACATTTGGTCTATACAAAAGACTACCATACCCTTTGCATTTATACTCTAATGCAAAAGTTTGAATTTTTTATCTGTAGGGGGTGGGGGAATCTTATGGAAATGTGACTGAAACATTGCATCCAACTTGTCTTCCACAAATTTTATATAGATAACACTTCAAGCATAACCTTTTAGATGTTCAATGATTTTGAACTGATTAAATATCAAAAATGAAATTGACTCGCTAAAGAAATTCTTTATATAATGCCAACTCTATTACATTTATACCAAAAAATCTATTCGAATCATTCAGTGTTAAAAATAAGAAATATATAGCTAATTCTGACTGGTTTATATAATACTGCCCCCCCACCTCCAGTATTTTATCTTTTCCAAAACTAGTTGAACAAGAGTTCAAAATGAATACTGTTGCATGACCATAATTGGACAATGCTCTCAATATGAAAAACTTTAGACACACTTCCAATAAACTTGTTGAAATGATCAAAATAATCCTGGCCTATGTGTTTCCAAAAAGGTATATATATTACATATTATACCTTATTTTCCAAATTATTCGAAAATATGCATCTCAGTCAAAGGTCTTTAGTGAATCGTTCCCAATACACAATTCCTATTCCATCTCAGTAAATTCATTAAAATTCATTATATGAGATTTTTTTTGATAAAAACAAAAAATTCCCCTATATATATTTTTTTTAATAGGCTAAAATTTTCTAAGAACTTTGTATGTTATCGAAAAGCATGAATAAAGTTTATATGAAGATAATAGTTGTATAAATGTTCTGAATGCCCATGAAGGAAGCATTTTCCAACAGCATGCAGGTCTTTGTCTATGATGTTTTATGAAAGTGATTTACATATACAGCAATACAAATTATACATAACATTACCATAAGTGACTTTTGTTCAAGCATTTTTTACCAGCATCTATATCTCAGCTAAACTGAGTTATCAACCAAAGAGCAATTGTATACAACATACTCATCATATGAACGCTGATAAAAACCAAATTCTGAACATTTAATTTACCCTCTAAACGCCCCCCCCCCCACCATTTCCCTGCTAATTGATAGGAATTAAAAAACATTTGAGCTTGAAAAAAGTTTTTTTATATATTTTATTTCTCAAATAGAAAAAAAGCACATTCATCATCCAATGATGACAATACACAAAAAAGAAAATTTGTTACACATCAAATGACGCAAAGAAACATTCACAGAAATGTAGATTCCCACTGAAAAAAACAAAATTCTAAGAAACTAAGCTTTGAACACTAAGCCAGGTTTGTTTTAAAAACTTCACTAAGCAGAGAAACACAAAAAAATTCAGGAATGTTACGAACAAAGTAAGCAAGGGAAAAAACTCACAATTGGTTTTTTTTGTACAACATTTTGCTTTCAACATCTACAATATCCCTTCAGATGAACGAGAAGATTATATTTTCATTATGTAGGTGTACATGAGCGATTATTTACACAGAGAAAGCAATTACATAGCACATTGTTCGCACAAACACACAGACATGCTCACACGCACAGAGCTAACACACACACACACAACTGATGTTAATTGGCAAACAAACAAAAGAAATGTCTCTCAAATCTCAACATACATCTGAAAGCCTTCCTGGCTTTTACACACAAACTTCTCACAAAAATATATATATCTTTTTTCTCTTTCAATTATTATCTACACAGTTTATTATTTTTCATTTATTTAACATTTACAATGAGCACCGACAAAACAAAGGAAGGAAAAGATAAATATGTATGTATATTTTTGCCATCCAAACTTTAGATGGTCAGAATGTTGGCGAGGTAATTCAAAAACATACAAACAGAAAGGTGCCTCTTGCATCAAATCATTTCTAACAAGAAAATATTTTACACATGTAACATCAGCCACAAAAAGGTTAGAAACATTTCTACTTTAGTCAACATATGGGTTCAAGCTTAATATAGAGATAAATTTCGAAGAATGAAACAGTCATAGTTACTGCACACCAGTCCATTCAATCTATGTAAACAAAACCTAATACTAAATTATTTTTTTAAAAATTATTAAATGTATCAACAAAGATTACACTCACTGGCTGACCAACGTGACATTCATTGAAATAAACTTGTCAATTCAAAATAGCTGTAACCACTTTAAAAAAAAAAAAAAATTGCCATAGTAAAAAAAATAAGGAACTTTTGCCATTGAAAATAATGTTTGAAAAAACAGCCTTTTGAAATAAAACAAAGCACATTACGCACAAGAGAGCACCCATCTGCTATTTTTTCAGAAAACAAGGTAATTGCAACACTTAATTTCAGCGCAGAAAGAAAGTTCATAATATCACAGTTTTTTCATATTTCTTATCTTTTTTTGTACACAAGCCTTTTCTACATTACACTATACATGGCAACACACACAAAAAAAATCCTGAATTTCAGGATCAATTTAAACCAAATAAGCCAACGAAAGAATACACATACACACACAAATGGAGAAGGGCATCTCTACAAAGATTATAACTACTAATCAGAAAAACATTCAGACAACACATAATCTCAACTATAAAATATTATACAAAGCCATGGTTCATTTTTTTCGTTCCCTTAGTAACTGATTTCAGCAGCAGATTTTTTCGATCGTTAGTTGTGAACTACTGTCGAATGTTGCTGTTGACGTTCAACATCTTCGAGTCTCAGAGCTTTCTGGTGGGAAACTGGTGGCATCTCGGGCATTTTCTGCTTCAGGACATCATTGCCAAACCACTTGGTTAGGTTTACTGGTGACTGGCGGTTCACAGCACTCTGACCAGGCATTAAATGTGTGTGCTTACCATCTGTTTTAAATAAAATAGTCACATTGCAGTTACTTTAAAAATGTCAGTGCATGTAGAAATATCTATCAAATCACAAAATTGTTGCACTTAGTTGAAATACTAAATACATAAAATTTCACTTTCATATACCAATAAAAACAATGCCAAAGATCTCATAATTCACTGTCATAATGAGTGCTTAAGAATGAACTGTTCATGTCCCCCATGACAAAAGAAATGACTAATTTCAATGTCAATTTTTTAACTAATCACAATTCTAATATCAGCAAAAAGGATTTCAAAAATGCAGTAAAACCTGTCTTCGATGGAATCACAAGGGACCGAGATTTATTTAAGCGAAAAAAAAAAGGTTTCTGCTTAAGGTTTGATTGATATAATGTGTAAAATTGTGTAACAATCTTGTGCATGATTAAAATAAAAATAAACTAATTGAAGATAAAGTAAATAATTTAAAATTGGATAAAGTAAATAATTTAAAATTGGATAAAGTAAATAATTTAAAATTGGATAAAGTAAATAATTTAAAATTGGATAAAGTAAATAATTTAAAATTGGATAAAGTAAATAATTTAAAATTGGATAAAGTAAATAATTTAAAATTGGATAAAGTAAATAATTTAAAATTGGATAAAGTAAATAATTTAAAAATAGATAAAATAAATAATTTAAAAATAGATAAAATAAATAATTAGTCTATAATTACTAAATACTGTAGGTTTTGACAGTATCTATAAAATTGACCTATAGTGTTTATTCTCTAAATTAACGATATTTACATTCTTTTTAACTTTCTCAAAAATTTTTAATTAGTTTATCATTATCTGCCGTGTCAAGGTAGTTTGCATATTATCGTCTGTTTATGTAATCCTCAGCATCAGGACTGTGACTAGGATTTTTGTGAGGGGAAAAAAACATGATTTTGCCGTTCCTACCCCATCCCATAGAGAAGAAAAATCTTAAAATTTGATGATTTCATAAAGGTGTTTTTGTTCCCCCCCCCCTAAAATTTGTCACCAGAGCAGTTCCCATATTTGTCTCTAATTCTGGCCCTGCGATCACTGAATGCACACAGCTTGCATACAATTTTGTAAGTCTTACATATCATTTGGAAATCCAACCCACACAGATTTCTAGCATGGAAAAGCGTACTTTCAAGAAAAATTTATACAATTTCAGAATGCAACTGCTTTACTACATATGGCTTATCAAAACCCCAGTATCAAGCACAGAAACTGATTTTTGCTTAACTAAGGGTAGATAATGTAAGACTTGCATTTGCAAGCATAGATTGCGTAAAAAATTTCAGTGGAACATTTTAACATTCTCTATGATCCTTTGGTCTATTGGTCGCAGAACACTGTTTGTGTGAAAGTTTCCCATTAAAGGGTTCAATTTTTCTTTGTTTCTGCGTTAGACAGGTTTAGTTTAATCCAGGTTTTTTAATGTATATTTTGGCATTAAAATCACAGGACCCCAATTTTTTTTCCCATTGAAGACAGAGGTTTTCGCTTAATACAGGTTCCATGAAATGTTCCAGGTTTTACTGTATTATATTTTCTCAACTATCTCGCAAACATATTAATATTAATGCTAACAACTTTTCAAATGCATTAATTAATCTCAAAAAAATCTTAATAGGCAACAATTTTCCTCCGTACACCTTGGACTTACTTCCGCCTCACACCAGTAACTTCAAATTGACTGCCAATACTACAGAACTAGAACTAAATCACACGTGGTATGTACTTTCACCTTCTGCATCTACTTTTTGTAACAATGAAAAAACCAGAAAATTTTATGTCATCCTTTAAATTCAATTTAAAAATGTACTCCAATTTAACTACAATTAAAAACTTTTAGGCAGAAATATTTATTTTCTAGTCAACCCAACACCTGGGATTGTCCAGCCCTTTTTTTAAAAAGGGCTGGACAATCCCAGGTGTTCATACCCATTTAAGGGTATGCTATTTACTCTGCATCGTATACGTGTTTGCCACCAACATAAATCTTTAATAGCAGCTTCAGGGCTTAAGCTACATAAAAAATTCCTTTTCCAAAAAAAGGGAAAATTGAGGAAAAAGCTTTAGCAAAATGCTGCAATGTTAATGATTGACGGTTGGATGTCTACTGGTTTCGTACCTTCTGTACACATTTTTGCACATTAGGTGTCAAAAGCCTGAAAAACAAAAAACAAGCAGATAAAAAGATGTTTGATAACAAAAGACAGTGCAGTTGTTTTATTTTGAAAAAGGGTGGGGTTAATGAAAATATTCTTGTTAATTTTGCTCTGCTCCAATTTATATATATCTGCTCCGAATTTTACATTTTGCTGCTGCAAAGCTGCTCCAAAATGGCCTTTTAACTCCCCACCCCTGTACCATATAAAAATCAGTCTTACAAACGCAGTAATTAAAAATTCTGAAAAGCCACGAAATAACTGAACAAAATTTAAAATTACAATCTGATCTTACCATGAGCACCAGCGATGCCAACTGCAGCAGCTTGTGCCTGAGCAGCCACCTGGTTCTGAGAATTTAAGAGAAGCTGTTGAAACGTCATGTTATGGTAGTTACGAGCCTGGGCAGCTACAGCCATCTGATTGTTATCGGCTACTCCTCGTTGCATCTGCATACTCAGATGTTCCAATGCTCGCAATTGATTAATTGAAACTGCTTGAGCTATTAAAAAATAAAAATATCTTCAGATTCGTGTTATTTTAAATCTCCATATGAAAGATACATGCAATTATGCCTGACAGTATATAAGATTCAAAATCAACACATTTTTTTCCAGATATATATATTTGAGTGAATTAAAAAACAATTTACAAGTTCAAATATCAAACCAATATCAGCGCCAAAGGCAGTTGGAATATATGTGATAAAATATAATAAAGATGGAAGATTTCAAAAAAGCAACTTAGCATTATGTTAAAAGGATTCAACAGTTGAAAAAAATTGACGAAATCTTTGAGCTGAATATATAAAGCTATCTACATCCATAATTTCAAACACTGATTAAAAGTTAGTAATTAATGATGTCAGAGTAATGATATTAGAAAAATTTGGCTGCCCAGTTCTGCGAGTTTGGTGACAAATTTTCTGAAAGCATCACATACGTTATAATTGTTATAAAAGTGCCACTGTAAGAGAAGATGCAAATTTTTCTGTGTGTGTGTGTGTGTGGATATGTCAGCTCTCTAATTAACGGCAAACCTGATTTCCACTCCAGGATAATTTTTTTCAGATGAGGCATTCCATGTCAGGTTGGATAGTGAGAGGTTGGCGATTTGATTCCACACACAGAAATGTGAATTTTCGTTTCGAAATTCATCTTCGTTTGGTATCCAGACAATTGTACTTCATATGGTTAATAAGCACAATTGGCAAAAATCGAGGCTCAAAAATCTCCATGCAATTTTAACAATCTAAAAATCAAATTGTAGAGCACACTTTTTCATGTGATATCATTGGGTCTTTTCTTTTTTTTTTTTTTTTTATCGGGTAACAAAAAGAGTACAAGTGTAAATGCACAGATTTTCTTTATAAAAAATTTGTGTTTCTTTTGATTTATATACTTTTCTAATCCTTTCAAACTTCTTGTAAAATGAAAATTATTGATTAAAAATAGGGACATTTGATCCAGACACCCTGTACATTATTTCATTAATACAACAACCAAAAAAGAAAATCACAATATATATTCAAAATCAATTCTTTTCCCCTCTTACCTCGCATAGCAGGATTAGCTTGAATGACAGTCCGTAATAGAGGAATATTCAAGTTTGGTGCAGCGGCGGCTGCTGCTACTGCAGCTGGAGCAAGGTTGACAGGTCTCACTACAGGAGGATTGATTGCATGGCTACGGGGACCAAACGTAAAGTTACCTGCACCTCCATGTACAGGTGGCATGGGTGAAGTACTCTGGCGACACTGCTCGAGCATCGATTTCTGCTGTTGATGCAGTATCCGCTGCTGTTGTTCCAAGAACTTGTTCACAGCCACTATGTTTGCCCCACGATCGGATGAATGAACATTTCCAACTAAAAAAGAAATTATAAAATGAAATTGAAAATTTCATTACAGATGTGCGAATGCACTAATCATAACCCTTTAACATCATAATGGCAAAAGTGGCCATTTTGACCGCAAAGCTGCTTTGACATACAAGTACACCCGAATGGTCTATCTCAGGTTGCTGAAATTTCATGACTTTTCTCACCTTAACCGTTTAATGGCCAATGTTCCATAAATGGAACAGAATTTTTATTTGAATTAATTTTTATCTGATATTTTTGCAAACATTTCTTGTTTCTTATCGTATATATAGAGAAGAGCTCAAAGTATTTCTTGAAATAAATTCGGAAAATTCAGGTTAATATAAATGTTCTTGACATTTTTTGGGCATTTTTCCCCTTTTTCAATTTAAATTTCCCAACATTTCAAATTTCGAAATAAATTGAAAATTATTTTGCATGTTTTTAGCATTTAATATATCAAAGTAAATTGATTAGCTTCATTATATTGTTACATGTAAACAAGCTATGTGTGTTAAAATGCACGCTTCATTTATGAAACATTGACCTTTCAAGAGAGTATTTAGTGATATTTAATGTGCAGTGCACTGCTTCGATTTTCCCATTTGAACTACCGGGTGTTTTCATAATTTGATATGTGTATAGGGACAAATTATAGGAAATACGACACTAAGGAATGTGCTTTCTGAGGCAAGTACATTTTATTCTTGAATTCTTAGAAATGCATGCGCTTTTGCAAACCGCAGACTAGTCAAACAGAGATCGGCAATTGTAAATAGTCTTGTTATGCTCAGCTGTGTGTAACCATGTCGAAAAGATACCTTGCATTAGAAGCAGCTGTAGGATATTTTGAAACTTATTCCAAATTAAAGGACGTAGATATATGCCAATTACCTGCAGATGAACCTGGGAATGTCACACACAGAGATGCCAACATGAAGAAAACATTGGGGCTGAAAATTCCCATTTGTCCTATATATATATATATATACAGAACTCAAAACCCATATGCAAGAGACAAAATGGCATGTTCCATTGTATATTCACGAATTTTTGGGAGGACCAAAAGCATGAAAAGGATGTCTTACGTATATTTGCATTACTCAGGATTTGGTGACTATTCCCAGGTTTTTCATTCCCCACATGCAATATCTTCGCAAATTTCTCAATTGTATTATACTTCAAGCCTTGCCAGTGGACTTGTAATTTGTGGCTTTATTTTCACTTGGCAAAGTGCTCAAAAAATTATTGCCAAAACACTTTTTATAGCAACAAAACACAATGTCTTTGTTGTAACAAGCCTCCTTTGTCCAAAATTCTAAAAAAAAAAAAAGATCTGAACAAGGGTTTATTAACCCTTTATATCCTGACTGTACTTTAAAGTACCGCTTTAATCAAATGCTTATATCTTTGTAATATGACCACTTTCACAGGCGGTAGCTACAAGAACACAATGAGCGTAGTTCTGACAGCAGGCAGTGTATAGCAGCGAAGGGCAGAAATTTAGTTTTTGCTGTGGGCATTTTCTCTTTGCCATGTATCATTACGAAGAAGTTTTGCAGCAGAGTTGATTTGCGTGTTGTTTATTTGAGTGAATCTGGTGACTAACAGTTTATATATATTGAGGCTATTATTTTTTATTCTCTTCTATACTGAACCAAGTAAACATTCCTTACATTTTATTTGAAAATTACTATTTTATTTTCTACTATAGGATCAAAAGTGTATGCTGGTACTGTAAAGTACTGGCAGGTAATGAATTTTTCTTATAATAAAAATTATCTTAATGTGGAAAACAAAATAATGGGGATGATTTTTACTGAGGCAACTACATTGTCATCAAGATCGAGATGGGGGGGAAAAAGATGTAACACCTATGATATTCAGCAATGGGCGCCAGGTAGATATACTGCATTCACTATATGACAGGGACATAAAGTCAAAGAAATAGTGTCACTGTTCTTCATGATGCTTGAAATGGCATGTCGATGCCCATGTTATTTATATTGAAATACATGGAGAAATTTCACTATTGGAATTTCGATGAAACTTGACAATGGGACTCGTAGCCCAAGGAAGTAGCCTAGTAAAGAAGAGAGGTCACCCTGCTGGCAGCACCACAAAAAAACAGTCAAAGTGATTGGGCACAGAAAAGTTACTCTAAGACATCAGAAAACAAAATCTGGGAGCTCATTGGCCTACATTTGTTTAGCAGAGGAGAAGATGTGTTCCATTTGGAAGATGCAATCCAAACCTCACTTAAAATGCTCATTTTGCAATGTATTTCCTCTGTTGTAATGAAGAAAATTGTTTTCTGAAGTATCTCGAGTAAATAAAAATGTGTTTGAATTTTTTTCCCCTTACATATTCCTGTCGGTACTTCCAAGTACTAGCCGCATAATTAATCACTAAAACATTAAAAAAGTAGTACTTTACTCTTTTTTCCTAGGGTTATTCTGCACCAAAACTTATCTAATGATGCAGAAATACAATTAAAAAGATGCTGTTAAATTAATTCAGGATATATAAAGAGTTAACAAGGGCAAAAATAAGTCAGTCTGAATAGATACCGTTTTAAGAAGTTTGGTCATTGAAAAATAATTTATGTGGACTTTTTCTATTGCTTTCAAAATGACAGCTTCCATCATTCCAGTGTTAACAAAGCATGCACCAAGTTATTTATACTTTTTTAAGTAACGTGATTCACTTTGGGTTATTATGATACGAAAGATTTTTTCATTTTTGAGGAAAATTTCAAGGGAAAAACTTACATTGGGAATTACCAGCCGTGTACATCTTGTTGGGCATACCGGGCTTGTTCAGTCCAGCTCTCATGATGTTACCAGGATTCTGATTCATGATCATGTGACCATTTCCACCTTTAACGATTGCTCGTCCCTGGCCTTGCAAAGAATTCACATTCACAGTATTTTGAAGGGGATTCATATTTACAGCATTGAAAGTTGCATTCATACTTGCAGCAGCAGCAGCGGAACTGTTCACATTAACTGGATGCTGAGCACGAATTGGATTTGTGAGACACTGACCATACACGCCACGAGATCCAGAGGAACCATTCTTTGCCTGTGATATTGAGCTGCCACCACTACTGAACATATTACTGTCGATAGCTGAACTCGCAGGGATCTGGCTTTGCTTAGACACTGATTGAATCTGATCCATCAACCCTTAAAAAATTAAACACTGGCTACAATCAATTTGTCAAAGAATTTTCTATGAAATCAGTACGAGATTCTAAAAATTCTTTCCAATTAAAAACAGTTACATAAGCTTATTTCTCATGCAATAAAACATCCTCATAGATAAATTATGAATAAATTCATTTATTTTTAAATCCAAAACACATAATATAGTATGATTGACTCAGTTGAAACTCAACATTTAAAATGGTAGCTGGGTTTTCTATTAAAAATATCCAAATATTACACGAGGAGCTCATTTTCAAAAGGGAACATTTCCACTTTTCCTAAAGTTAGTAGAAGTGAAAAACTTATTCTAGAGGAATATGTTTGCTTTACAATAGTAAACAAACTTTAAAGTAAGAAATAGCCAAACAGGTGGCATGTACGAATGGTAGAAAAATATTCAAGTGCTATGTTTCTTCAACATATTATCAACATTCAAGACAGTTATCCACATTTAAATTTTGGAAATGTTTCGTTTTGAAAGAAAATTAGTGGAAATTTTTAGTTCGATTTAAATTTGAGCTGGTCAAATCTGAAAAATTATAAATTTCTATGTCGCCTCTCGATTCCAGAATGATTTAACTAGCAGGAAGGTATCCTTATTGCCTTTTCATCATTAACATATGAAACATGATCATTCTACATTGAAACCTCCTATAACACACTCCCATTAACGGACACCCACATTAGAAGATACAATTTTAAATCACATGGACAGGACTCAATGTATCTGACTATTCATTAATGGACACTCCTCATTAGTGAACAAAATTTTTGATCCCATGGCTATCTATTATCACAAGGTCTGTTATTGAGAGATGAAAAATGCCAAAGTGTATGAAAAAGGTAGATATGTTCACTTTCAATAGAGACTAACTTAAATTGTAATTTCTACCAAAAATATTCTCATTTGAATAATCCCGGTAGACATAATCTGACATAGCTAATCCCAAAGAATCAAACTATCAAAAAGTACATTTTGCAAAAAAAGTGGAAGTTCCCTTTTGAAAATAAGCTCCTCACATAAAAATTAACATTAAATTATAACAATAATTCTGAAAAATATATATACAAGATCTGTATGCATGAGAGATAAATGAATAATTCCTTAAAAAAGTTTTACCCAAAGATTTGTTGCCACCATTCTGAAGATTTTCAGGCTTCTGATCAAGTTTTTCTGAATGCATTTTACGCATGACTGAAGTTGGCGTAAAAGCTATAGTTGGACTAAGGCCCTGTAAGAAAAAGCTAGGTAAAACATGGCAAGAAAAAATTTTAATTTTAAATAACTTAAAATCAATATAAAGTTGGATCCATTATAATGAAGTTGGGAAAAAACTGTTGTACACAAATTTTGTTGTATCTGTACTGGCTTGAAAAATGTTTAAGCTTAATAACACATTTTACCTGCATGATATGCATTTTTTCAGTATCTAGGCATTCTTAAATGAATAGATAAAAATATTTCAATAAAATTAAAAATTTGAAAAAAAATTTCCTAATTGAATATATAAACAAAAATATGTATCTCACACAATCATTGCTTTTTTTTTTTGCTT
This sequence comes from Pholcus phalangioides, assembly GCF_987345545.1. Lineage (NCBI taxonomy): Eukaryota > Metazoa > Arthropoda > Arachnida > Araneae > Pholcidae > Pholcus > Pholcus phalangioides. The sequence goes on along the minus strand of NW_028301608.1, from coordinate 62,522,990 downwards.
CATATCTTTGTGGACTTTGAACGTTTTGCATTTCAATCATTTTGCCAAATAAGCATGCAAAATGTAATGCCTTCTCTTTTAATCAGAGCATGAATACTGGAAAAAAATGTTAATCTCATTTTTTTTTAATGAAATGAAGTGAGAATAACAAACTTCGAGTAATCTTGAATTTTTTTAACATCTCCCTTTTCCATTTTTGACTTTCAACCAACTGCGTAGCTACAATTTTCGAAGCAATGAGTAGCATTTTGCACTTGGACATTCTCAAAACTTGCATCCAATGAGATGACCTATAACCAAGTTGGAATCTAGCTACAAAATGATGCGCACACGCAAATGTACTCTAAAGGTGGTTTGGAAGTTATATTCTTGGGAATAAATAACCTCAACCTTTCTTTCTAATGAGGTTTTCTGTAAGCAAAATAAGATTCAAAAGAGAAAAAGTTGGTCTGCATTTTAAAAGAAGCTTGCTTAAGTTCAAAAGCACTATTATCCCTAAGTTCTACATTTAAAGATTTGGTAAGAGAAATATGCCAAAATGACATTGACTAGCTATTCCATTGTTTATTTTATTTCTTCTAGAAATGTCACTGTAGGATGGCTACCCCCTTTGTACTGATAGAACTCAATAATTTAAAGATCACTAAAATATAGTTCAATGTACTTATTTTGATATAGAGGTGATTTTTTTTTTATCTTTTATCACTTCTAATTTTCTACTATAAGAGATGCGAGTAATGACCATAAACACTTTACTGAATGTTTCAGAAAGGCTCACTTTAAACTAAACTTCAGTTTTTAGGCCTGATTTACCCCAATAAAACCACTTCAAAATTTTATAAATTTAAAAAAAAAAAAAGTATATGAAAAAATGTTTACCTTTAGAGGAGAGGTGCTTCCTGTTTTGGAAATATTAGGAGAACTACCCCTGAAGAAATGGAAAAAAGATAAATTAAGAAAATATACGAAAAACATGAAAATTATATTGACACACATTATACACAATAGTTATATATAAAGCATAGAAATTGTAAATAGGTTTACAAATTGAAATGTTTAGATTTCGTGGAACGCAAATTAAAAAAGAAACGTGAAATTAAAAACATGCAATAACAGCTCTATTACTGCTTCTAACATTTTTTTCCTGGTAATATCTCAAAAATAAGAGTTGATAAAAAAATTTCATGGCAAAATTAATGTTCAACAAGTCAAAATCATTCAGAATTATATATTTTTATGTTGGATGCAATTTTATCATTGTTCAATGTTATTTGTGATGGTAAAGTCACAAAAATTAAATATTTTTTAAAACTGTAAAATCAACTTTAACTATACTGGTGATTTTGCAAACCTGCAACAGCTACAGGCCACCACCGATTATTCAAATCAAATCAAATAGAATGCAACATTTACAAAATGTTATTAGGAAACAGGCTTTTACCTTTGGGCTTCTTGCCTTTTGCGGAAGTTTTCTTTCTGTTCTTCTAGTTTTCTCTTGATCAGAGCATTCTGTAATATAGACTGGGTATGAACGGCAAGTTCTTGAGGAGAAGGAACACGCTGCATAACCATTGCATTCTGTGCATGAAAAAATTAAATTTCAATTTTTTCATAAAGAATGTATCAACCTAAAATTAGTTGTCCCCTTACAGGTACATAACTGGTGGAAAACTATCCACTAAAATGCTGACCCCTTGCACAATTTATAATTTGTCTATTCTTTCTTCAAGAATTTTTCTCTCATACTCACAATTTGATTTTTTATTATCTTCTGGGTCAGATTTCAAAATTTTCCACCCATCCATAATATGAATATATTTATTTTATTTAGCTAATGCATATGCATTAGCTAAATAAAATAATTTTAATTTGTATGTCACACCTTTTCAATATGTCCCCACTAAGCTACGAAGCCAGGCATGGGGAAAAAGTGCTGCAGCACACACACAAAATGTTATCACATATGGCAATGACGTATGTAAGTATCAATTACAACCTCACTATAATGAGATTGTTATAGTGTCATACAGCATATCGCAAAAACAGGTCCCCCCACACATTTTTAAGGTTTTAACATTTGATCTCAACTATTAAAACAAATTGAATTCTACTACACCGAAGAAATTCACCTGAACTTGCAAAGTGTTTGAATTAGCAGCAGAGTTCTGTGAAATACTCTGGGCCAGGTGATTTGGATGGATAGGAGCTGGAGCATGACTAAGAGCTGGCGGCTGCTGACCGAAAACTGAAATAAAAATAAAATAAAATAAGACATTTTTCTTTTCCAGATTATGAAGCGTGAAAGCAAAAATTTAAAATATGCTATAAAAAAAACCTTCACATACAGGTAATCAAACTTACAGCTTCATCATATTTTTGCTCTTTTGATAAACCAGTGGTGAATGAAAAAATTTTATAATTGAACACCAATTTCCAAAATCTTTTTTTTTTTTTTTGCATTTTAGCTGTAAATGGTTTACAAGGCTTGGTGTAACATCCTCAAGATAAAAAAAAATAATAGTTTGGTCAAATTAGAATTTATGTTGGACCTGCCTATAAGGAGGAGCTCTTTTCCAGCAAAAAATACTCATTGAATCCAGTCAGTATAAATTCATATTAAAGTGGGAAAAAAAATGAAATTTCCAAATTTAAGAACTTATAGCAAGTATATATGCTGTACGGGTTTTCAATAAAAAAAATTTTCACTTTTTTCTAGCAACTTTATAATTTCTATTTTATTCTTTGACAGTCAAAACTTTATTTTTGGATTGAACACCCCCAAAAAAAAAACAATACACAGGAAAATTAAATTTCTGTTGATGATCCTCAAACTGAAACATGAAGTCTGTACTGGAAGTTGAGTGAGATTTGAATTATCTTTCAAAATTGATTGTGGTTTGTTTATCTTCATTTTACATCCTTATCCTATCTCTTTCTAGAAGAAATGTTGCCATTCCAGCACATTGACAACAAACATTATGGGTTGGTGGCCTTTTGCTTGAGTTACTTGATTGACATATTTATCACTCATCAAATGTATTATTATAAAAGGAGCAAAAGACTCAATTTTGTGGTTCTCCTTGCATTTACTTTTCTCTCATTCTCTTTCATTTATATATATATTTTTTTTAAGTTTCTTTTTCAAATTGCTGTTCAAATTTGAGCTATTGTGAAAACCTACTCAATAACAGTCACAGAATTGCCATTTAATTAGCACTGCACCAAACGCATTAATTTGCTCATTAAATCTTGACTCATTAAAACTAAGCTTATTATAATTAGGTCCAATTGCATATACTATTTATTAGCTATAATACTCAGCACTGCGGTTACCGTGGTTTCCAACAATGCGTTTCAGACGTGTGTATATGCCTTTACAATGGTTTGTCACACCTTTAATTCTATTATAACAGTTTATTCCTTCATAACGGTTTGTCACTTTTCCAATCCTCCCAGTAATTGAAGAAAACCCGGGAAGAGCGCCGGGTATTTCTGCTAGCCTATATACAGGGTATGCTGTAAGTGCTAATGCGGCCTTTATCTCATCAACCGCCCATAGTATAGGTATAGTTTCAATTTAGAAAATGCTTAAAACGCGTTTGAATAATATTCGCTGGACATGGGACGTCACTAATAGCAGAGAACAACTATGGTGACAAAACTGAGAATAAAAATGTTCAACTCCAGCTGCCAGTCGTTAAATAATTATTAAGGTATACATATATAATTTTTTTACGGGGCGGGCAACGTCGCCGGGTATCAGCTAGTTAGCTATAATACTCAGCACTGGCCAGGTTTTCTTCAATTACTGGGAGGATTGAAAAAGTGACAAACCATTATAAAGGTAAAAACTATTATACATAATATTGGCAATATTGAAGAGACAAACCATTGTAAAGGCATATGCATGTCTGAAAGGCATTGCTAGGGAACCACAGTAAACATTCTGAAAGTGATTGAGGCCGAGAAACCATTGTTGCCCGACAGTTTTATACCCATTTCGAGTATTTGCCCAGCTCTGACAAACTTTTAAAGTGTAGCATATCATTCAAGTCTGGTCCCATTTGATATATATACAAAATTTGGTGACAGATCTAAAATTGTAGATTTGTATAGAGTACAGACAGAAAATCAATTTTATATATAGATTTTAACAATTTCCATTAATTTAAATGCTTTTCAAGATTGGTTATTGAAAATTTGTTTTCCCCCAAAAGGTCCATTTTGCATACTCCTTTGCATGGCATATTAGAGCCAAGAATACTCTGATGATTCATGTTTCTTATACCAAAAAATATATACTTCATTTAGTGGAGAATCTTGAGAATATGTAAGGGTTCATTATATTGCATGTATATAATATATTAATCATAAATGGTACGAAAGATATGTAGGTTTGTATGATATTGTGATTTATACTTTAATTTCACAATATTGTTTTGTAATTCATTTTCTCACTTTATTTAGATTACATAATTCTATCGAGACTAATTTTCTATACCTTATGTATAATCATTTAACATATCTCAGTTTTCAATTAAGAAACTTTTCTTACCCAAAGGAGAAGGTATTCGTCCTTGGGCATGAACCACAGAACCATGGGCTTCAGATGGTAATGGAGACTGGCGTGGACTAGGCCCAGCGCAAAGTGAAGTTGGTAGGCCAAGGGTTTGAGAAACTGATCCAGAAAAGTCTTTGGTGGGAGGACATTTCATGGGCTGAATCAATTGGGGCTGGTGTTGAGATATTTGAGTCATCTGTTGTTGCTGATGTTGTTGCTTTACCATTGATGACATCAGTTCACGTTGCCTTTGTTGTTGCAGCATGGCTTTACAGACAAAGAAAAAAATTCATAGTACAATGTATTACATTGCATGGTGCAAAAAAAAAAAACTTTTTTACACACAAAAATATCAAATGTACAATATACACTGTATAGTCATGGAACATTTTAGGAGTTCTACGATTTTTTTAAAATTTCTAAATAAATAATTGATAAGTTTTGTTCTGAAATTTTGGTCATATATCCCTTGCTTATGTTCACAATTTCCAGTGAAAATTTAGTCATAATTGTGTTTAAGGGACCAACAAGAAATTAAGAAAAATGTTTTTAATCAACCCTGTATTAGGAAAAGTTGCAAATAATTTGTAGCTTTCACACAATATTTTACCTGATATTTTCAATGTTTATATATATTTTCATGAAAAACTTACACATACTTTCACAAAGATATGAATGTTTCTTTTAAACATTTTCATTGCACGTTTTTTGCTTTTAATAAGTGGAGTTTGTAACTAAATTTCATGAAACTTAGAAAACTTGACTATTTAATAATATACCAAAATTTAAAATAGAACCATTTGATCTCATGAGCATTTACAGAAAATAATTTTCAAGTATGCAATGCATAAAGGTATGAAGTACAAATTTTGTTTTCATAATTTGGTTGCGAACTATGTAGAACAACTTCCGTGAAAATAACATTTGAATATCGGGAAAAACAAAGATATATGCAATATTGTGGGCCGGACGAGTGCTCTGAGTACTAAGCTACTCCAGAAATCGAGGGACCCGGGTTCGACTCCCGGTAGAGGCAGAGATGAGTTTTTCCTTCCTTAAAAAAAAAAAATTAACATCTCAAATAATAAATATCTTCACAACATCCAGTCTTCTGTATATCTTGTAATAATAAGATGATTTTCCACAAATTGATATTTTTTATTTTCGGTCATTTGGTTATTTCGAGAATGAGCCCACAACATTATGCGAATGAGTGAAGACATCTGATGCTGTATAAGAGAAGTTCTTGAGTATAACAGGTGTGTGATGTCAGAATTAAAAATTCAAAGGAAATAATACGATGTCAGAAAATAAATTAAAATATCAATTTGTAGAGAATCCCCCATCATCCAGCTACTTTCAGCAAGTAACTTAAATACAGCTCCCTCTCTCACATATATCTTTATTTTTTCATGATATTTTCACAAAAGTTGCTCTATATAATTGGCAACCAACTAATAAAAAATTTATATCTTTTGCATACATGCACTTAAAAATTATTTCCTTCAACACTAGAATAACCAGAGTCATCATTTTGACTGTTTTTGATTTTGAAAACATTTTAGCCTCAAAATTACGTAAAGTATGATTTCAATTTTTCAAGACTTAATTATTTCTGTACTTTGAACTCCCACAATGTCCCATGACTTAAAACTATATATTGAATACATTTGAAGAAAATTTGCCACATAAGAACAGCAAGCAATCACCATTAGGAGAATAAACTTTTCTTACCATTTATGGCTTGGTGTTCTGGTCGATTAAATGAAGGAGCAGCACTAGGTGGATGCACTCTTGGAGACAATTGGCTTGGAGACAAGTGTTGCTGTTGTTGAGAATCAATGATTTTAGCAAGGGAATCTACACCATACCTAGAGGGCATCATGCCCTTATCTTGATTCTGTTGCTGCATCATGAACATCTGAGACATTTGTTCAGCAAACTGTTTAGCACGTTGCTGCTCTTGAAGCTGTTTATTAAATATATCAGCAGCAGTAAATTGAGGGGCTTGTTGGTTCTGCATAGTATTGGACAATCCAAGACTTCCTAATGTTAATGATTCTAAAGGAAAAGGAGAAAATTTATAAAACCTGAAAAATATCCCAAAAAAAAAAAAAACAAGAGTCCAAACCCTAAAATAATGAGACAAAATTGATTTCATCTGACAAGAATAATATAATTCTGACACATTGATTCAACCTTTGTTTACTTCCAATGAACCATTGGAACTAGATGTACTTTAAACTAAGTGAGAAATGGAATATATTGCAGCATAATCGAACAAAAAACAACGGTATGAATTTTTCAATATTTCCTTTTTCAGCAATTTCATGACAATAAGACATTTTCTCATATTTACCTGCAGCATTAGGTATTGGCTTTTGGTCACATTTATTATCTCTAGTAGGAGATAATCTTTGTCCCAAAATGTTCTGCAGTAGATCTTCCTCTTGTAAAGCTTTAGATTTATCCATAGGTCCCATACTAATGGATGATGGTGCAGTGTCTGACATATGCTGCAACTGCAAAAATATATTTGTGTTCTGACTACTCGACATCAATTCTCAAATCAAAATCTGGCAATCAACAATTGCACTCAAGTTTAAAATAGAATTGCATTACTTTTCAACTATAACACATATTCAAGAATCGCAATTCAGTATGCAAAATGTATACAAAGCCGTTCATGCATCTCATAATAAAAAAACTAGTTGAATTTAATATAATGGTGCATTATTAAACTTACCAATTTGTTAAAAGCAGAAGTGTCGTCATCTGATTGAGAGTTTCCAAGAACAATGCGTTTGAGATCAGCCTCCAGCTCTTTAATGTTAGGGGCACCCTGATGTGAACCTTCAGTGAAATTGGAAAAAATATTTTTTTGCAAAATGCATACAACTTGTCAAAATATAACTTGCACCGATGGATAATAACTATAAATTTGCAACACTGAACAATTTAGAGAATCTAAGTAAACTAAAAATTTAATATATTCACAATTCCAAATTGAAATCAATACAAGGAAAAAAATTGTTAGGATGACAGGATGAAAAAGAGCATGTTCTTTCTGTTGCGACTCTACAAGCAAAGTAAAGAGCTTTGGGGGGTTTCTTCCCCAAGAATCAATCATCAACTCTTTGATTGGTACACATTACAAAATCAATCATTCCAGGAATTATCAAACAAGTGCATCTCTCTGGAGCCGAGTCTCCTGGGGGGAAAAAAATTCCTATTTTTTAAAACTACTCCATGATGAACTCTTAAATTGTATTGATAAAAATTGGACTTGGAGATGAGTGAGCTAATTTTGAAAGCTCAGGATATCCCTAATCCTAGAAAGTTTTATCAATAACATGATAAAACTTTAAATTGAATGTTTTAAAAACCTGTTTATCAATAACATTTCAGTATAACACATTTAGACTGGTATTTTACACACAAAAATATTTTTTGTAATAAATTTCACATCCAAACACATATGCTGCTCTTTATACTGGATGAAATTAAGAAAATACTCTAAAGAAATTTTATTACCATCAGCATTGGGCCTTTCCCCATTAACCATGACATTCTTCTCTCTGCATTGAAGGATGTCCAAGAGATTTTTACTGCCTTCATTGTCAATTGGATGAGGTGGTAGAATGGGACATCCTCCAGAATGAAGAGCTGGACTTATTGGTGCAAAATAGGACTCTGAACTGGAAGGAGCTGAAGTTGGAGACCCTAATACACGAGTGTCATTAATACCTGTAAATAAGTTTTCATAGTTTATAAAATTAATATTTGAATATAATCTAAAAATAAAATGAGCTCTTCGAGAAAATGTCTTTAAAAAATCCTCATGGACATTTTTTTTTCATGAATAAAAATTTCCAAAGTGCGATGAAGCTGCTGATCATACGAAAAAAGTATTTGTAGTTTAAAGGGTTGAAATTATGAAAGTTATTTTCCCATAACACCAGAAGAAAAATTACCCATTTTAGATTACTCACCACCTAATACATTGGCGAGCAATTCATCATGAAAAGATGATCGTCGACTATTGTTACCAGAGCCTTGCTTATCGGTAGATGGGCTTTCTCTTTGAAACCATTGTGTAAATCGGCTACAGGAAATGTCATTAGATGTATTTTCCACTCCTGCTTCGTCCTAAAAAAGACACATAGGTAGGGAAATTATTTTTATCTACTTGTAAAAATGACCAACTGCAAAAAAATCAGTACAAATTTGATTCCGCATAAATTCATTTTGATGCAACACTTGTTCTTGATTTACATTCTTATTTAATTTTAGACAATAAGTAACAGATCATCCAAAAATATCTATCAACTTATTGAAATATATATAACATGGCTATCTATATTTATATTCATAATTTTCATTGTATGCGTGTTCTCAATCTATGATTTTCAACCAACCTTCACGTAGTTCCATATGTATATCAATCAATGGTTGGTTATTTGAAGAATCTTGAAACTTGCTGCTAGAAACATATCTTTAAATTCGACACCCAGTAATACAACTTTGGATACCTCTTGATGATTTTAACAGCTACCACTGGCCATTGCCAGTTCAAGTTCATTTTCTCAAACTCTAACCAGTCTGAAATTCATTACTTTAAAGTCAACTTTTATCACCTCTGCACAGATTTTGTAATGAACAGTAGGCTACTTAATTAACCTTGAGTCTATAAATTTTCCTATCAATAAAATACATTACAAGCACCATGCTGGACCAGTTTCAAAGAACACTATTTCACAAAAAAATTAGAAAAAGAATTTGTTTTATACATACTGATGGTAGGAGACCAGGTATCCAATCCATACGAAACAAATCTTCTAAATCAAAATTAACATTTCCTTGTGCCTTTGAATCTTCAGTTCCATCTGCTTCCACTGAGGCAGGACTCTTACGTTCACTTTGTGATGGTTTCACATTTTCCTGCTCATTATCTATGAATAGAAATTATAAATTTTACATATTTTAAATAAAATTGACTTTTTTAAAAAAAATATTGAACTCCATTGAAGTTCTTAAATCAACTATTCCAATTGAAAACAATTTGATCATTTCTGTTCACTTTCAAGAAATCTTCATTTCATTTCAAAGTAAACTTGTGCACATAACAAATTGTAGAAGAAAAAAATTGAAAAACGAGAGGGATAAACTGGATCAATGAAATCTAAATTAAAATCAAGGGATGTATATTAAAAAACCGGTACAAAACTACTTTCATAAATTCATCCAACTCTGATTTTTATTTATTTTTTAATTTTAATCTACTGATACCGAGACAAAATGCAACCAAAGACTTTGGTGAGCAATATACTTTTGTACTTTTGTTTTACATTAGATTATATAGGTTACACAAAATATTAATTTCTCTCCTGTACACAACAAAAATAATGTTAGCTTTGCAGCAAAGTTAAATATACAGTCAGGCCTGCTTATGACAAACAGTTTAATAGTTTTTTGGAATAATATGAAATCTATATAAGAAATTCAATACTCTTCAGAGTTTATTAATCAGGATTTTGAAAGAAAAAAAAAACTAATAGGTTGAGAGATTTCAAATGGCTGGTGGAACATTTAAAAGCAGACACATACAAAACATTTTCAAAGACAGTTATCAATTAAAAATTTGAGATAAATTTGTATTCCTTCATTTTTTACAGTATTTTATTATTTCAGTTTGTATTTATATACAATATATGTTAATATTTACCTTTTAGAGGCCAATGTTACCATTCAGATTTTTTTTAAATATTTTTTTCATAAAAGCAGTTAATTTTTCTTTCAAACTAAGTTTACAAAATAAATTCCATTCAATTTAACACTTACGCCAACAAAAATTAAAATTTTTTTATTTTCAGTGTAATTTATTTGGTTATAACAGTCCAGAAATCACACCATGAAATGTTTTTTGTAAATTTCTCAGTTGATATCTCTGAACTAAAAAAATTAGAAGGTGGAAGAAAATGGAAATCATACTGAATCTCAATCAAGTCTATCATTGTTTTATTAAAAATCAAGTATCATACATGCAAAATAAGTCTAATTTTAGCAAAATACATCCTGGTAAGAATGTAACTAAGTTCACTGATATTGAATATTTTTACTGCTTTCTTCAACTTCGTTATAAGTGGATTTAACTATTTTCTTCCTGACAAATACACTGAAAATTTTGATACAAGTTATTCTATGTACTGAAGAGCCAAATGAACCAAGAAGTACCAATGAATTCGATTCTGTAAATGGTTACAGATACATACATCACTTCTCAGTCACATTTTGGACACCAACACAAATCAGAATAAACATTAAAAAAAATAATCTTTAAATCCTAATCAAAAATGCATTCATGAATGAAGCTGATTAAAGTAGACTTTTAAGTTGTGACTCTTAATACAGCTTTGTTCATGAATGATTAGTACATAATAAACATTTAGCCAAAGTAGTGAAAATATTAAACTTTTATCAACAATGAAATCAAATACCATAAATTTCTAAATTGTGAAACGAATAATAAAAGTGCAGAAATTAAATGTGGTAAAACACATGACATACCACTTCTCTTCTTTTCCTCATTATTTGATTGAGAAGCTGATGGTGCAGGTTGCTGTTTTTCTGCAGCCGATTCTACTTTCTGATTCTGACGCTTTGAACTTTCTTTATTCTTTCTGGCACTTTTCTTTCCGGACTTCTTAACCTCATTGTTACCACTGGTGGAATCTTCAAATCCAACCAACTCAATAGTTTCTGACTGGCTCGTAGGACCACCACTAAACCACTCGGGTTCCTCTTCAATACGATGATCATGACCAGAGCCTTAAAAATTACGACCAATTAACAGGGTTGATGAAAAAAGAAAAATAAGATGCAATCTTTACGAATTTCAAATTTGTAATTCTGAAATTTGGAAATTGATTAGCCTCCTTGGTCTTTAGGGTCATTTTAAATTCTATATGTTTATGTGTATTTTTAACTGTGAAACTGCCTGAAGTTTCTGCCGATAGATGAGTACAAATAAGTTACTACCAAATGTAACATCTAGAACCAATTTTGAGGTGTCTGAGCATTTCGTTTAGCTAGGTGGACTTTTTTTTTTAAGATGCTGCTGTCTTTTACAGGCAATGCAGGGACTGAGATTAAGTTGATGACTTTAAAATATTGATTCAAAAAATGTAAATATATAATAATTTATTTCTTAAATTACACAGAACAGAACACAAATGCCACTCACTTGTTCTCATCCTTCGGTCACTTCGGCCATATCTACTGTTAGAGTACCTCCTACTGTCTTTCTCAAGCTCATCTTGATCAAATCTATCCCTGTCTCTACGATCATTTCGTCCACTTCCTCTGAAGTCCCTGTGATCTAAATCCCAGTCACGCTGTTCCCTGTCTCTATTCATGATGCGACCACTCCCGATCCTTCTTGAACTGTCTCGGAAACTAATTAAAAAATGTCAAAATTAAGAAACGTTCAAGCTTAAAAACACCACAAAAAACAAGAACAGATTTTAAATGTACAGAATACCTGTCATCTCTTCCATCAGTGGGACTACCAGGTCTTCTGTTGAATGACTGTTGGATAATATGGCAGCCTGTACCAAAGCTTCTTCTTTGTGGACTCAATATAATTTCATCTTTATCCTCTTTGACTCTTTCCCTGGGATCAGAAGTCCTTCTTTTGTGGCTAAGAGTTATCTCAACTTCTGGCTTTTCTCGTTTCGTACGTATATCTTCTATAGGAGCAGGTTTATCACCTCTTTTGTTCACAAACCACTTTTCGGGATCCCATTTTCCTGAAGAACTGTTATAAAAATATTTAAAAGGTATTAAAATTTAAAAATGTAATAGTAGTAGCCTATTTTCAGAAAGCAATATTTTAATACTGTGACAGATGCCTTATACTCAGTATTAGACACATTGAATCACATACCACCTGTCAGTATATTATCAATCTACAGTCAAAGATGGCATTGACACGCTCTAGTGTGTCAAATACCCAAAATTTTGGAAAAGGACGTACAAAAATTTGGTTCATGCATCCTCTGGAACGCTTTCTTTCCTAGTACCAAGATGAAGTAAAGAGAAAAACCTTCCAACTCCCCCCCCCCCCACTTTTTCACAGTCTACGACGACATTGAAAAAGTGGTTTTACTACTTTTGTATACTGTATTGTACTGATATACATACAGGTTGTTGGGATATTTAGTTGCTTCTCTTAATGAGGGGCTATGTACAAAAATATTTCCAATTTCGGAATTTCTATTCCCCTGCGGATTTTCTCCCCTCCGGTTACATACCTCAAATTATAATACTTTCATGGCCTTCTGCCAGATATTACACCATCTATACAGCTTAAATTTGCTTTGCTCCTACAAGATTGCAAATGCACATTTTTTGGAAAAATCAAAGGATTTGGAATGCCTGTTCAAAGTGTAAAACATTTTCCGAGATCATTCAGAAAAAAAAATTAATCTCAAATTTCTACCTTGAATATCCAGTTTTGTCATCTAGCAGCTATGTGGTAATCACCGTATCTCATTGCAAAAACCGCTGGTGTGAATTGGCTTTTGGAGGGGCAGAAGGATTTCTTCCACAGTAATTGTGGGTCACTAATGCTCAAAAAGAATTTTAAATTAACACAGTATAAGACTATTTTTTCCAATATTTTAATTTTCTACAAAAATATTTTAAACTTTTCATTTCTCTGGGGGATTCCCCCGCCCCCATACCGCCAGATTTTGCCTTTTGTGAAACTCCAGGTTTGGAACCCGCAATGGCACAGTGGTAATCAGCTAAAAATATGATTTTGTAAGGTTTCCAATTTTGAGTTGGCTATTCCTTTGAAAAAAGCTCTGGTTGCCAAAACAATCACACAGACCTACAACACAAATATATACACATTAAATTTCAAATCCACACATTACCAATTTGAAGGATAGATGCAGGTCACAACTGGGGGTGGAGGGAGAGAGCCGGTGGGTCTGGTGTCTCCCCCTCCCTCCCTCCGGACTAGAGGGGGATGCAGAGAGAGAGAGAATTCACTTTTTATAACTGCTTCTTCTACATTACACGGGATGCCAAAATGTGTGCTTGCCATATTTGAGAAAGTATCTAGTTCCGCAACTAGATAGATGGCACCACCTACTGAACACAAAACACACTAAATACTTGGCACACACTCACTTAAGTTTTACCAACATAAACCTGACATAGCTTCAATATTCAGGTGTAAAAATATGTGGCAGTTAAATGACGACTGATCAGAGTGGTGGAACATCACACACACAGGGAGGGGAAATAAAATTCTACCAGGAAACCACTTTGCAAAGATTTATAGGAATAAGAAATCCGAAGATAAGTGTTTGAAAGTGTGTACTGAAAGAGAGAATTTCACTTGCTTTTTAAATTTTAATCAGAAGATATTCTTGAAAGAACCAAGATTTTTTTTATAGAAATGAAAAATCAATCGGAAGGGAATTTATAGATTGATTTATTAAATATATAAATGTGTGCCTCTAACTTCTAATTACAGTGGATCCTGCTTATAACGCTTTTCCAAAAACTGTCATAAAAAACGTTGCAAGCAAAAAAATACTAAGTAATTCTCATTAAGATTTCTCGTTTAGAGTTGGGACCATGAAAATAAGTTGTACTAAGTGAAATAACTTTCTAAATGGGAACGTTATAAGCGGGATCAACTGTACATTTGGTTTCGATTTATTACAAGTGCTACATTCCATGTTAAATTCTCAGTGTTAATGGGCTTCTTTGCAAGCTTTTCATACTAGTAGACAATGAAAGTAAAAACTTCTGGATAGAACATGTTATAAATGAATTATTTGATTCAGGGAGATACCTTTTCCTCCTACCCAGAACATGGCCCACTGCTGTGTCTCAACGAAGAGATAAGCAAGTGATCAAAGACCTGGGGCATGCTAGAAAAAAATTCAGATACGAGTGAATTATGGGGAAAGGGGGACATACTTTTTAAAGAGGGACCCATTTTCACTCAAAAGGGACTCAGATTTTTTAAATACCCTTGGTCCCGGGACCCTGGTAAATTAGAGTATAAATCATGTTTGTTAGCCAAAACGTGACTTTCCCATAGGTTTCTATTTTTATATCATTCCATTTTTATAATCAAAAAATTGTTTAATTTGTTCCAGAAACTGCCAAAACATTTGAAAGTTTCATTTTTGAAGTTTCATAAAACTAAGAAGCATCATAAAAAGACAAATAGTTACCAAGGGTTGAGATGAACTTCATAATTGGAGGAAAAATTAAAAGGAAGATGAAAAACTAAACATATTTTGTATTTTTCACTATGTACACTGTACAGTGGGGTTCATGAGCCATATTGAAAAAATGGTGATGTGCTCTTTCGCACACATGCAGATGGGAAGGATAGGATGTCCAGACTTGAGTTTGATATTGAGTCTTAGTATCTACTGAAAACATTCATAAGTCTAGGCTCTTTTTTTTTGCATTTTCTCTTAGATTACATATTAGATATTTAGATATAGATTAGATTAGATATTTGCATTTTCTCATTCATTTTATATGAAATGGCTCAAAATCATTCTGAAATAAATCAATCTTCCTCAAAGTAACAGTTACTCATTGGATTTCTTTTGATTATCATGAAAATTTAACTCTCAACACTGTTTTTTTTTTAGTTAGTATGCGCTTCCACATCCATCCAAAAATTTGTCAGCAGCAGAAAGACATAAAAAGTCTTTGTTAGTCAAAAAATTTAAGCTGAAATATAACTATATTTCACAAGATCCACAGACAGAAATAACAAAACTTGCTTTGCTGAATGGAGATAAAAACAACCTTCCATAGTGAAAACTACATTTCTCACTCTTCTGACTGAAGATAGTTTTAACTCTAGTTTCTTTTATAAAAGCTAAACAATGTTATATTACATCAAATGGCAAAATGCCACACATAGTCTATTAGACAATACACTGAACTGATGAAGTTATAATGGCATCAAGTAATGAAACAAACTTACTTGTTATGTGTCACTTCAAGACACTCTGGTCTTTTTTGAGAAAGAGGAGCATTTGATAACTTCATAAGTTCATCCTGTAAAAATAGGCAATGCGCTTTAGATATTGGATTACTCAATATAAACAGGCCAATATGCCTGAAACTGAAAATACGGAAAGATATAATAGCATAAAACATACATAATCTTTTTATGAAGGATTTAAATATATGACAGAATAATTTAGGGAAAAGAAGTATTAAAATCTGAATACCTTTGAATACTGATATTGAGGCATAGGCTCTGGAGAGCTTCTTTTACTATGATTTGAATTTCTGGAAGATGATCTACTGCTTGGAACGTCAGACTTTTCTTTGGATAAATGACTGTCATCTAAATACAAAAATTATTAAAATAAAGCTAGAGATTTTTTTTATCACGAATCACTTTAATCACCATGATTAGTTAATAATTTTCTTTTTTAAATTATACGGGCACAGTTATTTTTTCTGTCTAAAATAGGACTTCACAAATCGGAAAAAATTCAAGATCTAGCAAAACTTTTATAGGGACCTACCTTAATTTTAACACATCCTGCCTTCCCCACCTCTTCCCTTTCTGTTTCTACTCTTTTCTTTGAAAGTTATGTTAAACACAACGTTTCTCTATAAATTACTTAAAAGAATTCAATATTCAATATTGTTTACATACCTAATTTGTTAATCACAATCTCCTTTAATAATTTGGATTTTTTTTATGAAATGGTTGAACTTGTCCAGTTATGTAGCCTCTATTCAGTTAGGCTGAATATAAGAGGCTCTAAACGACTTCCATGTACTGTTCACTCATACAATCTGTAGTGAAGATACTGACAAAGAGAGCACTGGTTGGACAGGTTTGCCCGACATCTCCAGCACATACAGAGGGGGAACATGCATTGCATATTCTTGAATTATTGGGCGGAGAGGCTCAAGTACCCCAAGCTCACAGAATCAGACCATTACTATGTTTGTACCATGTTGTACAATAGTAATGTAATCAGATAATTCACATCAAATGAAGAATAGGATTTTCAAGGTTGATTTGGAAAAAATCCGGATAAGTTAGGTCCTATCAAATCTATCTTCATAGAAATTAAATTACACGAACATACAACAGAAGATTTAATTAGTTTTGACCAAGGCATTTGAAAAAAAAAAAAAAGAAGAAAATTGAGTTAAAAACAACAACTACTTTTCATTGAAACAAAAATAAATTTGAAATCGAAATTTTTACTCTTTAAACATCATTTTTTGATAATGTAATAATATGTATATCACACCCCCCCCCCCCCCCCCACTGGTGGATTTAACAGCAGGCCCAACTTTTAAAAGGCCCAGAAAAACAAAAGCCAAACTTCCCATAATTTTCTAATTTAAGGGACTCAATATTTCTTTTGCACCGGGGACCTCGACCAACTTTAATCTGCCACTGAACCCTCCATTCTATATCAGAGCTGCTAGGCTGCGATGTTGAATAAATCCCAGGGCTAAGATTTTACATGGGCCACTGTGAGAAAAATTTATAATGTAAGAAACATGTAATAGGATTTACCCCAAGCCAACAAAGTTCCAACCTTGCCCTCACTCTTAGGTGAAAGGTTATGAAGATCTGGTACAATAGGTATATTTCAATACCAAAATTTTCTCAGCATGTTCAATCAGTAAAGCATGCAATGCACTTATTTAGTGTGGCATGCTTTAAAGTGATAAAAGCATAAAAGTGAGAGGCTCACAGGAGTGTATGTAACCTTGAGGGCTAAAGGATGATCAATACCATATATTAACACTATACCATACATGCCCCTCATTTGTATTCCCCTGCAGAATTTCTAACGAATTGGCACATGTTAGAATGCAAGTGTTGTGAACCTAACATGCAGTTTGTTACTCTGTAATGCTTGTTATGTGTAATGATGCCACCTGCCATCAGTTGATCACCATTTACTGACTAAGATCAATGTGTGAGGAAGGGACCTCTGCAAGATCTGGTGGACCTTGATGTGTATTTTCAAACATCTATTGTCAAGCTACTGAATTTATGCTACCCCCTCCCACAAGTGGATGGCTGCAACCTTAAGGCAGGACCGCAACTAGATACTTTGTCGGCCGGGACAAGCACAGATTTAGTCGCCCCACATAATATAGAAAAAGCAGTTAAAGTGGTGAATTCTGTGCCTCTTATGGTCAAGCACCAGGGGCCCATTAACAGTGCCCACTAAACACACCTGCTCCACCAGTAATGGCCATGCCCTAAGGGTTAAAAGGATGATCAAGACCATAAATTGACTGGAAAATCAGTGTGTGTGGGAGGAGGAGCTCTGATGAGGGGACCTTGATGGGTGCTTTCAAACATTCTTTTTAAAGTTATTGTATTCAAATCAGAATGTAGAAGACAAAATTAGATGTCATTGGGGGCAGAGATGGCTATAAAAAGCTCCGAATACAAATTAAAGATAATTAACAAGTTCGAGATGAAAATTTTAAGTCTTCAACTCTAAATTTTCCGAGTTATAACTCGTACAAAAAAAAAAACCCGAGAGATTATAGTCAAGCATAACGTGTCAATGCATGCATCTAATCAAGGTTCTCGGAACTGACACTTCCAAAACATTTCCACGTATGGCTTCGTAGGTTATGCGCTGTAGTCAAGTCACCAGTTCAAAGACTCGCTATTAACTGGATAATTGTAGTATCGAAATAATTCAATTATAGTTAATCAATTATAATTATTATTTACCTTCCGTCTCTTTGGGCAGCTCGTCTTCCGTTCGTTGAACAACCATGGCCATCTTTCGAACCTTTTAAAGTTGGTTTTTTTTGTTGTTTTTTCTTTACTATTAAAGGGGTCGCCTAAAAACTTCCGAGATGCCAAAACAGAACCTCGAGAACAATATTTACAATAACAAATAATTATATATATACACTGTACAGTATACTGTTAATATTTATGGCGGAGAAAAGGACATTACACCAGCGACATTATTAACGAAGGATTTAAAAAAAAACGCGGAAAAAAAAACACTAACACAATACCAACTAGTGCAAAAATAGAAATGTCCGACAGCCTCAACAAATCCTCAAACCCCCAGCTGTACAATCTCGGAACCAGATTGCAAATGAGGTGATGAACAACAACAAAAAAAAAACTCCAAAAAAACAAAAAGAAAACAACAAAAAATGTTGCCACACGTCCACTGACGTCACCACTTCATATTGTACGTGTAGCTCACTGACCAATTAAATTGAGTATTTTATATCTCAATGTCTGCAATTGAAACAAAACGTCTTTCTTAATTGATCCGAATTTTCTCATGTACACTGGGATATTTGCAAGCGAATTTCTGAATTTATTTTTCTTGGTGATTTCAGCCCAATTTAAGACAATTGCGAAAATTTTAGTTGTTGTTTGAAATTTTCTGAATGAGAATCTGTTTTTTAGTTTGGAGTTACGAAATGAATGAAAGTAAGGTTACCATGCGTCCTTGTTTTTGAAGTCATTTTAACCTTTTTTCAGACGAGAACGTTTATTTTTTGGAATTTTCAACATGTTTTTGAATTTTTGTTACTCAAAAAGTGCATTCAGAACAGAAATGTCATAAAATATTTATTTTTTTCAAAAATTTTTTATTTATTTTTTAATTTATTATTATTTTTTTTGTGAGATTCACTTCCTTCAAATTTTTTCACCTAAGATTATACAAAGTATATTCATTTTTACATACAATTTTTTCCAGAATTTTATTGCTAAATATTATGTAATAAATTACACTTCGCAAGAGGCAGTTTCTTCTTTAAACCATCTCAAATAAAGTTGAAAGTTCAACTTTAAGTGCTGATATCTGATGAAAGCCCCAAAGTTCATATTCGCCATATTCGCTCAAAACTTACACAATCCTTTAACCCATTATATGCCAAAACTTCATGGTACAGAGACGCCATCTTTTGTGAAAATATATGAATAACGTTGCCAAGAGTGCACGTTTGAATCTTCATTTCAAAGTTTCTAAATCCGGTATCTCTATGGGAAAGACAAAAAAAGGGAAATGTATGTATGCGTATGCACTTTAAGTCGAATACTTTGTACTAAAATTCGAATATTTTTTCTAATTCAAATACTTTCACTAATGCGAATACTTTGCACTTATAATTTGATAAAAATTATCATAATTCATTAATAATTAAGTGATCGCTTTTGTTCATGTTTTAATATTTTAAGACTATCGGGCTGCAATAGAATCTCCCTTAGTGGACACTTTTCTGATCCTTTAATGCATTTGGTCTCGTGGCCTTTAATGCATTTTACTCCCTATTAGTGGACACTCTCGATAGCAAACAGTAAAATCAGACAAACTCTAATTTATTAATTTTTGGTCATAAACAGAGAATTTATCATATTCAAATAAAATTATGTATCATTCCAAGCTCGTGTTAATTAATATGAGAAATTGTCAATTAACTAGTTACTTAATTGACTGTATATATAACTATGGTTGATTATGGTGAATCCGAATGGTAATGTTGGTTTTGTTTGTTGACAACGTGTGAAGAAAGCCAGTTTTCATCTTTCTCTTTTCACACCTATTTTAATTTAATGTTTATTACGAAATATATGTGTAGTGGAAGTATCATGTACGGGTAAAAATAATTAATTTTCTTAGTGAAGAGAAGAAAGGTTATAAATTTTTTTCATATGTATCAGAATTCGCAAACCGGTAAAAGTGATAAATGTAGTGAAACTTAATTGTACTTTCTTAATCGAGACAATTGGTGATTATGCATAACCACTTGTCACTTTCAGAATATTATATATGTATAGGAACCAATATCGACTGAATCCAAATGTCGTATAAATGTGAAAGTCGTATAAACGAGATTCCACTGCATATTGTACCTGCACCTCCCCATTAGAGGACAATCGCCGTCCCATGCGTGCCATTATCGAGAGGTTCTACTATGCTTGTAGGAGGGGTTTAGGGGGTCGTGGTGAGACGGGAGTACGAAGTTCACAGGGCCATCCATAATGGGGGGCAGGGGGCAACTGCCCTGGACGGAAAATTTAGAGGGTGGAAATTTTAGGTGGGAACAAAAACACCGTTATAAAATTATCAATTATCGAATTTTAAACTTGCAGGGGCAGCAAAATAATGTTTACCCCGGGCAGCAAAAATCCCAGTTACGGCCCTGGTACGAAGGCCCCCGTGGAGCATACAACTCTCACTACAGTGATTATCTTTATATTGATTCGTACAAGAGACCACCGCCTCTGCGCGACTGCGCGAGCCGTCGCAACGAGAAAAAAACTAAATCGTTGATTGACGATTGATTAACGATTAGTATCAACGATAATTAATCGTTGCAAAAGTTCCACTGGATTTAGTATTCTATTATAAAAATGATAATTTGTAGAAAGTACAGGGTGGGAAAAAAGTCCGTAAAAACTTTAAAAATTCATAAAAACCTGAAAAATAACCAAAATAAAAAACGGTTTGCAGGGTTAATCGCTAGGACACGGAAATTTTTTTGACAAGAAAAAACCCCCTCAAAAAACAGCCGATAGGTGGTGCTGACGTACACAAGTCAAGGGAAAGATACGCAAATAACGAACAGAATTCCTCCAGATCGTCTATCACAGCAGTATGTGTTCCACATGACCACCACCACCACAGAGGATAACACATTGCAGGCGCATAACAAATCCAGCAACGTTAGAGTACAGCAGGTCCACATAGACAGTTTACAACGGTGAACTTGTTATGGATTAGGAGCTCAAGTTCTTATAACCGTCTCATTTGCACATTTCCACCTAAGTCGCTCGTACCAGCGCCACCTATCGGCTGTTTTTTTATTTTCTTTAAAAAATTCCCGTGACCTAGTGATGCTAACCCTGCAAATCGTTGTTTATTTCAGTTATTTTTATTAATTTTTGAAATTTATACGGAGTTTTCCCTTGTATATACATAGACTGAGTACATGTTCTTTGCCCTCCCCGGAAAAGTTGAAATGACGGCTCTGTGACGGACCCACTGTGCACATAAAATGAAGGCCACGAACTCCTTTACAAAATAATACTCTCAATAATAATCGCAATGCACAAACAATGAGTTAATTGAGAATAAGGACTTATCGGGCTGTTAGGCCATGGTCTGCTATTTTTTTTCTCCCAATGCTTCGCCCACAGCTGTGGTAGCTATCTTCAGAGGTGAGTCTGGTGCCGACGAGGTGCCCTTCTTATCAACTTTTCCTGCTTCACTTGCTATAGATTGTTGTCGTCGCACTTGGTAGTACTGGACTCACCTCTGAAGATACCCGTCACACAGCTGTTGCCGAAATATTTGAAAAAAATAGCAGACCACAACCTAACAACCCGATAAGTCCTTATTCTCAATTAGACGCCGACTGTCAAAGCTTATGCCAAGGCAATGATGTTAATTGTTTTCTACATCGGGGAGGGCGATGCATCTCCCAGGAGCCTTGATTACGAACCACTGCTTTTGACTTAGTAAAAGAAGAAAGAAATGGTATGTCGGAGGGGGTTTCAATCACCCCTTGTTCTAAAATTTAAGGAGGCAAAGCAAAAAAGAATGGTTCTTACATTAAAAAAAAACGTTGTTACGTTTCTCATCGGGGAGAGGGTATCCCCGACAAAAGTGAGGGCATCAGGATTTCATGGATGCTTTGGTGGGGCATGGCCTAAAAAAAGGTTGGGAACCACTGCATTAGAGTAACGTTCCCAAATGTTGAGACAGCTCTAAAAAATTTCATGACTATTCCCATAAGAGCAATTGTGCAAAGTTTTCCCCTTTCGAAAAGACCTAAGGACAGTACTGGGTCGCAAAAATCTTACATAACTTTCGGCGCGCGTGCGCGCACACACACCAGAGTTGCCAGGTCCTTAAAAAATTTCCAGCCAAAATCCTCTTCAAAAGTAGCCAAAAAATAGCCCAAAATATTTGAACTTGTGCTGCCATCTATGAAGCAACGTGCGAGCTACAGTTTGACGATATTCTAGTCTGCAAAGGTGTGGTATAGCTTTTCTTGTTATATCCAGTAACTCCCCCCCCCCCCATTTTCCGTAAAAATATGGGATTTTTTTCACCGAATAAATTGATTTCTTTGAAAAGTTGCGAAAGTCAGAGCCATGGCCCCCACAAGGGGTGGGCTGACAAGGCTCCAGCCCTGGGGCACGGGACGGTTTTCACCATTTTTTTTTGCTTTTTCACGCTATAAATTCACCATAAAGGGGCCCGTGAAAGTGGGGTCGGGGGGGGGGGGTCGCAAAAGATCTCAGCCTAGGGGCCCTGCTCAGGGCTACACATTCTCTCTCCTGGAAAAACGGCCCAGAGATGGCCTGGAGTGGAGGGCGTCTTAAAAGCATCATGGGCCCCCTGGCAAATTGATTTTGCTCAGCCGTCTATCCAGACTGCAAATGCCTACTTACCAATTCCCATGCTTAATCTCGCAAATCTTAACCATATTTCATTTCCCCCTCCCACCGCTTTTCATTCAAGGCCTCCGTGACGTGCCCGGGTTGGCCAATGCGTCAAGACGACACTGCCTCAAATTGTGCATAGGTGCCTACGAAATTTGGTACAATGATTTTAAAAATTAGGTATGGGCTTTAAATCCCAGACCAGATTTTTCACGGTCTAGTAAACAAAAAATTTAAGAAGAGGGTTCTCTTCTTGTCTACTTTTCTGGGTTCGTTTTAAGAGCATCCTGGTCCCGAGAGCCAAGTGATTTTTCTGATTCCCTACGTGGAAAATCTCCGAAAAATACAATCACCTCTCGTTTTTCTGAGGCCCCTCTTGTCTTGAGGCCCCCGGGCCATGCCCTGGTGGGCCCATGCATTAAGACAGAACTGGTTTCTGGGCTTGAGCCCTGTCAGCTCCACGCTTGTTGAGGCTACGGTTTCTTTCACAGGCTTCTGTGGTCTAGATACCGTGTTTCCCAACCGTCAGGTCAGAGTAACACCTTCTATAGCAGAAGGCCTCCGTGCGAAGCTCGTGACGTCACTGAAGTCTCCCATTTCCCTTAAGGCGACTGCCCTATTGTAGTGGCTATAATTTCTCTTATAGTCATTGGATATACAACATACTACTTCCCTTATACTACATTGGATATATGATAACCGACCGGCCGCGGTGTCATAAAGGTTGAAAACCACTATCTAGAGCCTAGGACAGTTCCCAAGTTTTTGTTTTACGGTCCCTTCAATTATTGGGTGGCAAAGGCATTGTGGTTGAAAGTTCTGGCTTTCCATAGTTGGGTGAGATGCCCCCCCCCCCCATCCCTTCTGCCTTGTCAGGAAGAAAACACAATATGAGGTGGGGACTGAAGTGAAACAGAAAAACTGCTTTGCTCGGAAGCAAAGAAAAATAGGGAGAAATTCGCCATGAACACAATTCTGGAAAAACCACCCAAAAAACCGCCACCCGCCAAAGCCAAAAATTTCCCGCCGAACCGTTTTCAAACCAGCCCAATTTGGCGGGAAAACCGCCAATCTGGCAACTCTGACACACACACACACTTTCATTAATTTGTAAAGACGTTGTGTTAATATAGTACTATGTCATTTTGTATTATATGATATATCGACACTGCACCTTACATCTAGAAAAGTTGCTTATGAAAGCATTAAATAAAATTTTCTTCTCCTTAAATTGCAAAACAGGTGAAGGCGTTCACATAGCACAAGTGATTCAGCAACATTATAATATAGTTAGTATAGTCTATGATAATTATTCATTAATTTTGATTCATGAATAATATCTCTAAATGCTTTTTTCATGGAAATATACGCTATTTGGAACAAAATAGATCCTCACTGCACCTTCATGTATTGTTTGTTTCTAATGTTTACATGTTTCCATCATGTTTATTTTTAAAATCCGAAATTATGAGTTTGTTCGAACAAACTACATATGCAGATCTGCGTATGTATTTTCCTCATCATGTTGAACTGTTAAAAGTCAAGTGTAATAATTAAATATTTGTACCGTTTGTAGATCTGTTGCGAGACTTTTTAACAAGATCAGCTCGCATTCGCTCCTCGAAGTTGGGAACCACAGAAAATCATCTTCAGCCGACCACCCCTGTGGCGTCAGAACCCGGGATCTCGCGACACGAGTCCGTCACTATGACCACTCAACCATCACAGTGACAAACATGGAAGACAGATGTACTACGGAATTACCCATAGACCACACAAACATTCATAACTGACAACATGACCTCAAAGAACGTTGGGGCTCCGAAATTTATGTTTGTCCAAGGCCCCGAACTTATGATGAACGAGCCCTGCTACAAGGTTCAAGCGCCTATGGACATAGCACATAAGTAAACCTCTTTCGATCTTTACTGGTAGGTACGGCTGTCTTAGGAGCAACATGGGTTTCCGGGCCCAAGTGATTTTTCTGAGGCTCTACTAGGCAAATTCTTAAAAATTTGAACCAGATCTCATTTTTGTGAGGCTCCCTACTTCTCTTGAGGTCCCGTTCCCGGTTTGGCCCATGCCTTAAGACGGCACTGCTGATGGACCAAACACAAAAGCTGATGGGCTGAAAACAACCCCACAAGTTAATGAGTTAAACAAAATTCTTAATCAGCATAATTAATTTTTCCGACAGTTTCGTTTGGTGATGCGCCTCCCCCCCCCCTTTTTTCCGTCGACTTTCTTATTCTGCTCAAAGACATATGGTCAGATTGACAATACATTTCTACCCACATCGTTGTTTTTGCGTTA
This sequence comes from Pholcus phalangioides, assembly GCF_987345545.1. Classification (NCBI taxonomy): domain Eukaryota; kingdom Metazoa; phylum Arthropoda; class Arachnida; order Araneae; family Pholcidae; genus Pholcus; species Pholcus phalangioides. Next base: position 62,497,638 of record NW_028301608.1, on the reverse strand, counting down.
CATTAAGAGATGGCAGCACAAACACCGTGTTACTGAAGCAGTTGTTAAATGACAAGTGTCAGCGGCTCAAGCCGACCTGCTGAACGATGTAAACAAAACTCACGTACATCATCATTATTTCAGGCCGAAATGGATTCGAAAGTGAATATGTTGGACCGACTGCTGTTATGGGAACACGGTGATGATCCCTTGTCGCCTCTAAGTGACATTCAGAGGCGAAGTATTGAAGAGCTTGAATCCGCCTCCAGAGAAAGACCTCTCCCCAAAGAGGTCAGTGTATCTTACTTACCTTCGTGTTTCATGACGAAATATACGCTTGAAATTAAAGGAAAAATAAGATATTTATTAAACGTTAAAAATATCTAAATCGGTATAAATTATTCAGCTGTTGTCAAATTATCTTACACTTAAAATGGTCCTTGTTACATCAAGCAAGCAGACCTTTTCTGGATATTATTCTGAGGAAAACTCGGAACATCTTTGGCATAATCCCCCCTCCCCCCACTTGGCGATTTATTTTCACTGCCAAACATGTCCGACGAAAAGTTATCAATTCCGTCTACTGACGCAACGGACGATAAAAATTGCAAGCATAGAAAACATAATAATAATAATAACAATAATGAAAACCAACAAGCATAATAATAGTAATAAATAGTAAAAACATCACTTTCTGGACAAAACAAGGCTGCGGTAGCCCAAGTCGACAAGGTACTCGCCTGAAAGGATGTTTTGAGGTGTTGCGAGTTTGATCGATACCCGGTTCGTCCTCGTCCTTGCCAGAAACTTTCCTGACACAGGGGTACAACAAAAACGGCGACATGACCGCAGAAAAAGAATGTTACCAAAGGGCGTCCCACTTGAAGGGGTTAGTGCACGAACCTCTCGATGAGTGTAAAAGAAAAGGCTGCAACATTCGAAATTGGCAATAAATTGAAATGAGCGCTGGATTATAAATAATTCCCTGGATAAAAAATAAATACTGTGATTTGTGGGTTAATAATTAAATGCAGGGATGAAAGAGCTACGCTGATTGTGCCGAAAAGGTTCTTTTGCTACATGGTGCTACAAAGCACAGAATCCCTGCGCATTATAGCACCAACTTTGGTTTGTATGTAGAGATGCTGCTGATGCAATATAGCCTGTTAAATACTGGGAATTTAAGAAAAGGATTAGTGTATAAATTTTGTTCACGGGAGGGATGCGTTCTTTCCAAGCCAAGGAGAAAAAAGTATGGAGAGGGAAACCTCTGTACAAATCTTTTTTTTTTCCTCTACCATAATCACGCTATCTCGACCATCAAAAGACTTTATAGTGACCATGGAAAGTAGTTATACTGCTTTGAAGTACAAAGTTCCACTCTCTTATTAGTATAACCTGCACAGGCTATCAAAAAATAGGCTGTCAAAATACAGTATATCTCCTTCGTCTTTGAATGAAGAATTATATACAAAATTTTCAGATTTCATAGAGAATTTTTTTCTCTCGCAGGTTTTATGCTGGGAAAATAACAAGTACTTTGCAGTTACCTACCTGCATTCAACGACAGTGTATCTACGATGTAAATTCACTTTGTTTCCCCACAAGATTGCACGTGTGCCTTCATGAAAAAACCGGATAAAATTGGATGGCCAGTTTAAATTCAATATAGATAATGAGAACTATAAACGGTGGAACCTTGTTTATACAACATTCAAGAGGCTGGTTCAAAACTTTGTATGAATACGAAAGCCACACAACTGAGACTTCTATTAAAAAAATGTCCCCCTCCCTCACTCCAACAGACATACAAAATATTTTAAAATTCAATGTATTCAATTGTATTTTCAATTCTGTGTTTAAAAAATCATTTCAATCATACTCAAGGATTAAAATCACATTTCAAATCGCTTAGAGAAATAAAATAGGCAGAACATTACCTTTGCTTGATTCTTCATATAGTATTTCGTTGACAATATAAAAGAAAAAAAAATCATGAGCTTAAACCTCTTTGACACAGCAATCAAGTAAAGCACCACAAAGAAAGAAAATTCCACTGGAAATGATCGAAAGAACTAATACCATACATGTGTGCCTTACTATAAGACTTGTACCCTTCAAATGCTTACAATAGACTTTCCCACCTCTCTGGGGATAACACTGAAAATGTTGGGAGGGAAAATTCTGAAAGGACATATTGCCGTCTTTCAAACAATTAAAACCCTGTTTCTTTCTCGCAGACGGCAGCTTCTGTGTATTCTTGAAAACAAACAATAAACTAATCACTCAAGTGACCTCTGAATGATCATCAGCCAGCTCCAATAGCTATTTTGGTATACGTCAGCAATCATCCAGAAATTTCTGGCTTTTGCGGTGACAATATGCAAGAAGAATTGTTTCAGCAAAGTATTTTCATTGTCTACAAGAATTGCTGCCATTTGATGGATATAGAGGGCATTAAAAAAAAAGATTTGGAGTTCCTAGTCAAAGTGGAAACATTTGATAATCAAGTTTTTGCATCAAATGAACAAAGTTCATACAATAAATGTAATGAAAAAACCTTTCATAGTATAGGTTGTTTGCTTTTCAAAAGAAAAAAAAAATATTGATTTCGCACGCGTCACCCAAACAGGAATTTCTATCCAATAATGTTCTAGGAAAGTACTTCTTGTATTAATAAACTATCATGCCATTCATCTGTTGAATTTACTAGGTAGGACATGTCATTGTGACTGATCACAGTATCTCAGAGCACCTTGGCAAACAGTTGAGAACCAATGTTCTAGATCAATTACCAAAATCGTCCTGATTTCTGCGTGGGTTAGCAATAATACAAACACAAAAAAATATAACTTTGTTTTGCATACTACTCATCATTTAAAGGAGATACTTTTTTAAATCCCTCTATGACATTACATCCGCCGAGCATTTGAAAACTTCAGTCAGACTGCTGGGAATTTTCACAGCTTTAGTGCAATGTCTGTGCAAATTTGGCACTGCCCTGATTTCTCGTCTCTTTAAAATCATTTCTATTTATGAACTAAAATTACTGTATTGCATGTTTGAAAAACTACAAGCGTTATTTAGTTATTATCTAGATAGCAGCCATCTTGGAACTGGTTCTTTTCTCCATTTTTTTTTAATTGGAAAGAAATAAAATTTTGTTGGGATTCAATTTGAAGACAAAAAGAAAATATATATATCTATGAAATTTTTTGTTTGTTAACTCTTAGGTCCATAAAATTGAAGTTTTAGTTTTAGTTTAGTATTGCATGTTTGAAAAACTACAAGCGTTATTTAGTTATTATCTAGATAGCAGCCATCTTGGAACTGGTTCTTTTCTCCATTTTTTTTTAATTGGAAAGAAATAAAATTTTGTTGGGATTCAATTTGAAGACAAAAAGAAAATATATATATATCTATGAAATTTTTTGTTTGTTAACTCTTAGGTCCATAAAATTGAAGTTTTAGTTTTACTGCAACAATTTATAAGTTATTTTTTTTCTGCCCTTTGTAGCTTCCTATTGATGATGATGTTTACGTGCAGCCAAATCTTGGTCTCTTAAAAACTGATGGCGAACCAACAAATATTGATGTTAGGGGTAAAGTCATTGAAAGTACACAGCAGGTAACACTTAAAGAGAATCTCAGATAAATTTTTAATTTTGCCTGTAAAATTTTTCATGTTGTTGAATGATAAGAATGATAAGACACTACAATGATAAGATGCTATTTATCATTGTAGTTTTTGCTGTGGAACTCCGAAGTGGAGAGAAAAGTTGTTCAAGATGGCAACATGATGTGCCAGTAAGTACAAGTCTAGTTTCTGATAACTACTTTTACAAAAAATTATATTTGCTGATGTGCTTGACTATATTTAAAACCCTGACTACGCTATACTTTTCTTCTAGATTATCAATTATCGACATAATCAGATTATCCAGACAATCAATATTATAGAGATATCTATAATATGTCTCTAAACCGTCCCACCCGGGGGCCATTTCCTGAAGTTAAGAGAGGCTACTAATGCCTCTACTTCAGCGCCTCACGACACAGTGCATGAAATTAGGAAGGCAAATCAATATTATGTTCACTCTGTGTGTGCCCATTCTTGATATAAATCTTCATGAACTTTTACATGCATACTAAACAGGACACAGCTCAAACAATAGACTAATTTAACTTTGAAAAGATCAAAATTTGCCAAAAATGGGTCAAATCATTATTTGCTATGAAGGTAATAAGGTTTGCTCTACTGCAAAAAAGGTCCCTAGGGAGGTAAAAACTGTTTTGAAGGTAAAAAAAAAAATGGGTTTGATTCAGGATTTTCTGAAATTTCTCCCCATTGATATTGACCTCTTATTATAGTCCTGTTTTTTTTTATGGTTTCTCTTAGAAAATTCTCATGAAAAAAACATTAAATGCATAAATTGTGAAAATATTTATATGTATATTTTTTTAACCAAGAAATCAGTGATCAAAAATCATGAATTTCATGATGATTATCACTATTTACTGTAACTACTTACTACCTACTTCACAAGGTGCTTTTTTTTAAATTGCAGGGTATATGTTGAAGAACTTTTATACTATCATAGTCATTGCACAGAGCTCTTGGAAAATGTGACAATGGCATTGGAGCTTCTTGAGTCTCTGCAAAAGAAATACACATTTGTGTCAGACAAAACAAATGCATTGCATGAAGCATGCGAACATTTGCTTGCTGAGCAGGTAAAAATTCTTATGAAGATTCCTCATTTATCATGAGTTTTTTGCATAATTTATGAAAAAAATTTCACCTGGGTTCATAAATTTTCCGCATTTTTTTAAGTTGTGGTTTAAAATATTTACTTGCATGTTAATGTTCCTGCTTCTGATTTGAAAGCTGAAAATTAATTGTGCTTGATTTTTGAACTGTGATTATAGCCTTGTTTAAAAATAAAAATTATTTCTTCATGGTACACATTACAATAATATGTAATGTAGTTGTAATTTATTTGTTAATTATTGAAATCTTAAAATTAAATGTTAGATAAAACATAGGTTTTTTTTTTTTCAATGGAAAATATAACACAAGTTCATATTTATAAATACAAAGATCCCAACAGGCAAAATGCCTAACGAGATAGCTGAGAAAAAGATGCCCATATTACAAATATGGATGTCATATTTCTAAAATACAGCATCCCTTAATTAAAAAAGCAATTATGAAAATTAAAAACTATATATAGCATAATAAATAAAGCATAATACAATGCCCATGAAAAATATTTATGGTTGTCTTATCTAAGTATGGATAGCTTTTCCAAGCCCCAACATGCTTATTGTATTTCTTTTTAAATGTGTCAATTGTATTAGAATTTACTACTCCCGGGGGTAAGCTATTCCATTTATTGACAATGTATTAATAATTCATGGTCCATCCTATCCATTCCATTGAAAATTTTGAACACTTTGGTCATAACCCGCCGACACCTGCATTCTTCCAATGTAAACCAACTTGTATTTGATATTCACTGCTTTCTATATTTCTATAAATGCAGGTGTAAAATAATATTGTGTACATTACTGCAATAAAATTTCTCCTTAATTAATTTAAATTTTTTTAAACAAAACCTATCAAAGATATCAAAGTAATCAGTTTTAATGAGATTTATTTAATGTCATCCACAGGCGAAGCTTGTAAATTCTGCAGAGACAATATCACAGAAGCTGTGTTATTTCAATGAACTGGATGTGTTGTCACAGGTATGTATTTTCATTTCTTTTCAGTATTTTGGCCATATTTATTTTATCACTAAAAGTTCGTGATTGATCACGTTTATTCATATAGATATAAAAATTGAATATAATATTTCATTACTACAGAAGCTGGCATCTCCCACACTATCTGTTGTCAATGAATCATTCATCCCTCTTTTATCACGTCTTGATGAGTGCATAGCCTACATGGTATCCAATGTATGTATGAATACTATAATCTTATGAATTGCATGCAAGCAATATGTTTAGAAATAAGAAAGAGATGAATATAGGCTTACAGTTACCCGCACCAGGACTTGACAAATTGAAAAAAAAAATTAGGTGTTGGCAAATTTTTTTGGCATTAAAATTTTTTTTAAAGAAAAAAATGTTAGAAAAAAAGAAAAATGGCCCAAAATAAACTTTTTGTACTTTCTTTATTGACCTTTTTCTTATGTTCATACAAATGCTAGCACACATTCTGAAAATTTTGTTGTCCTTGAATAGCAATTTGATAATCATACATTGAAAAGGTTAGTGGCCAATACAGATTTTTTTAGTCACCATAGCAATCTGCACTTGATATTTGTTAAGTTCTGACCTAAACTGAAAAATTGGCACTATATCTTTTGTGATTAATACCAGTTTGTAAAGTTAATCAATAGCATGAAGGAAAATAATATTCTATAAACTAAGAGTTTGATATATAGATACTGTTTTCTGACATCTGAAAACTTATTACTAACAAAATTGAAATATATATATATATATTGGTGTGCATCATTAGGATAGAAGAAAATTAAAGTAAAATATCAGTGGTTTCTGTATTGTTTCTAAATGATATGTCACTTGTTAATAATTGGTTGCCCTACATGGAACCATATATTTTTTTAAATTTTAACACATCAAACAGTAAATTTTGTCACCATTTGCTATAAGAAAAACATATTCTTCCTATTCTTGAACAGGAACACTTTAAAGAGGCGCATGTATACCTAGTGAGGTTCAGACATTTACAGACTACTGCTCTGGGTATGGTTCGAACTTTTGTGGTATCAACCCTACAACAAACAACGCAACAGGTCCTGCCCAAACGGGATACTTTGGCCCCTTCTGAGAATGCATTCACCTTATATTATGGAAAGTTTCGATCTCGTGCACCCAGAATACGGACTCTGATGAAACAGATTGAAGAAAGAGCTGAAAAAAATTCAGAGTTTGTATCATACTACCATTTATGTATATGTTTCTATAAATTTCTTGAAAAGTTCTTGTTAGTTTTTTTTGTGGATTATGTTAAAATTCTGAAATATTAAATGATTGGGAAAATTAGAAAATCTTTGCATTCATAAGATATTGTGCAAAAATAATTAGTTCTTATGATGTGAAATTGATATCATTGAAATAATTTATTTTTTTTTATTTCATGAGCATTAACACTGATGATATTTTTCTGATCAGTAATCATGTATCAATATAATTTCAGTTATCAGCCTTTGCTGGATGATTGTCACCAGTGTTATTTCAGTCAACGAGATATTTTGTTAGGTCCTAGCGTATCAGCAGCGATAACTGATTTAGCCTCAAATCATGTGAAAGACCATTGTTCTCTTGTACGAAGTGGATGTGCTTTTCTGCTTCATGTCTGTGAAGATGAATACCAGCTATTCAAACAGTTTTTCTCGGTGCATTCTAAGCAACTACAGTAAAGTTTTTCTTTTATATGGTCTTTGATTGTTTTTCTTTGAAGATGAAATGTTAAAATTTTATATTAACCTTATGCTATTAACCTATGTTTTTTGTGTTAATGATTTATTTTAAATGATTTTAATATGAGCATGTATTTTTATATTTTTTTTCAGAGAATTTTTGGAGTCATTATGTATGAGGTTATATGATGTTCTCAGGCCAATATTCATCCATATCAATCATTTAGAAACATTAGCAGAATTATGTGGCATACTAAAGGTTTGTATTCTCTGTCTATTTAATCTTAAACGTCAAATAAGAGAATCTTCTTCATTTAATGCTTGTTCACATTTAAAATTGACAAATTTCAAGTTTTCTTGGCCTAAAATTTATCATGAGATTTGATGAATATTTTTCTGATTATTTGTGTGTGTGTCTTGTAATGTTCAAATGTTTATTTTCTTTTTCGAAAATTGAAATAAATTTTTTTTTGAAGGTTGAAATGTTGGAAGAGCACATGCAATATGGAGGTCAGTTGATATTTTTTAGTTCTTTATGTTCAAGATAGCTTTGTAAAGCAGTGTTTCTCAACCGCCCGGTACCAGGCCCTGATATCATTCATACCGGGCCGCGAGTGATTAGCAGTTTCATTTTTTCTTTGGTCGTGTGTTTGACCGAGTCTTCTACTCACAAAAATGAATGAAATCAGGCCACGGGCTGGAAAAGGTTGAGAACCACTATTGTGAAGTATATATATATATATTTCAGACCAGCATTCATTTTTTTTAATTTTCAAATTTTTTTTGTATTGTTACTCAAAGAATGCATTAAAAACATAAATGTCATCAAATCTTTATTTTTTGTTCAATTATTTTCCAATTTTCAATTTTTTTTTGTCTGAAGATATAATTAATTTTATTTAAATATGCCTTGCAGATGATGCAAGGTATATTCATTTTCACATATAATTTTAATCTAGAATTTTATTGCTAAATTTTATGTAATAAATCACACTTTTCCCAGAAGCACTTTCTTATGGAAGCCATCTTAAAAAGCCCCCTGAAAGTTCAACTTTAAGTGTTGCCTTCTGATGAAAGCCCCCAATGTTCATATACACCATATTTATAACCCAAAACTTACACAATCATTTTAGTCAGGACTTAACTTCCTGAGCTCAAGATAAAAAAATTCTATAGTGAGAAAAAGCAACCACCACATTTGTGCATGCAGGGTCTAAAAGGGTTATTCCAAAAATTGTTTTATACAATTTTTCGAGTAAAGAAACAAAATCCGTGAGAAGAGGAGAATTGAGAAAGAGAAGGTTAAAATTTTGAAAAATAATTTTTAATATACAAAAAAAAGCATGCTAAACAACTTTATTTAAAAATATTTAGAATTAACTAACCATTGAAACAACATTGGTACATCATTTCACAAAAATCAAAAACAGCCAAGGTTCATTTCAAAACTTTTTCATCACTTTCTTTATTATATTAAAATTTAAGGTAAATTAGTTTTATTTGTCAAATGACATATGAAATGTTATTAATTTGTAGCTCATGAACTAGAAGCATTTGAAGCTGTCATTCGGCAAATGCTTGAAGATGTTCAGGAAAGGCTTGTGTACCGCACTCATATATACATGAGAACTGACATTCTGCAATATGAACCAGCGGCTGGAGATTTGGCCTATCCAGACAAGCTGGAAATGATGGAGGTTGGTTTTAAGTTCCAATTTTTTTCAATGTTATATAATCCTTTGAAATCTAACCATTGAAAAGTTGGCTATCAAAAAAGTTACTTAAAGAAACAGTTTTGGTCATCTATGTACCAATGAACCTATGGTATTAATTTAGCTATGTATACTATACTCATCTAAAATAAGGTTTGTCTTTTATGAACTTTGTTAAGCTGAGATAGAACAGTAATATTTTCAAACATATTTATAAAAAATTCAGTTCTTTCTTGTAAAATCGAGATGATTTAAATTTATTTATTTCAGAGTATTGCACAAAGTTTAGCTGCAGGCAGCTTGAGTCGTTCCACTTCTCAAACATCATTAGTTTCATCCAACTCTGTCGCTGTTGGGAATACAGAGGAAAAAGTTTCAGAAATTAAGGATCCACAAGCAAGCATCACAGAAGAGCCAGCTGATGGAAGTGATAATGAAAGTGTGGTCAGCGAGAAAAGTTCAGTGTCAAGAAAAAGTCGTTCATCAAGAGCTATTGCATGTAACAGTTCTTTGATAAATTTTACTCATCAAAAGTAGAATAATTTTTTTTCATTTATTTATCCTTTTTGGACCCAAGCATTCATTTTGTGGAATTTTCAAAATGTATTTGCATTTCTGATACTCAGAAAATGCATTAAAAACATAAATACCAGCAAATATTTATTTTTTCAATTTTTCATATTTTTCTTTTTTGTGAAGAAATTTTCACTTCACTTTGTTCAATTTTTTTCAGCGAAGATGATGTCGCTCTACACTATCCATACAAAGGTTTTTAACTGCTGGCTGATACGAAGATATATTTTGGAAAGAGAAAATTCAACTGCCCCTGCAGGGAATCGAACCCATGTCCTTTCACTTTTCAGGTGAACGCCCTAGACTACAGAGGCAATGAATATCACAATCTTTCCTTGGAGCTCGTGAACACCTGTTCAGTGCAGAAAGGAAAGAGTGAGATATTCGTTGCCTCTGTAGTCTAGTGGTCTAAGGCGTTCGACCGGAAAGTGAAAGGACGTGGGTTTGATTGATCTTTGCATCAGCCAGCTGTTAAACATCTTTGTATATTCATCTTCACATACAATTTTTTTTTATTCCTACATTTTATGTAATAAATCACACTTTTCCCTGGCACTTTCTCCTGGAAGCCATCTTAAAAATTCCCTGAAAGTTCAACTCTGAGTACTGCCCTCTGATGAAAGCCCTCAAAGTTCATATTCATCATATTTCCACCTCAAAAATATCTCCTCCCACCACCATTTTAAAACTTCTCAGTTATTTTTTATAATGCATTATTATTATTATGACTTTCTAATTTATATTTTAGAAAGTGAAATTATTGTCTACTTACTATTAATTTTTTCATAATAGATTCTTCAGCTGATCTTCATGGCATGTGGTATCCAACGGTCAGAAGAACTCTTGTCTGCCTTTCTAAACTGTACAGGTGTCTTGATGTAAGTAAATAAAACATTAGCTAAAATGAAAACCTACATTTGAGAAAGGGGTAGTTAAGTAATGTGAGAGGGAGACAGTAATTTGATGAAATTGGTTGATGATGTTATTAAAAATAATTTGTTCGAAAATTTTAACTCCAGGAAATTTAAACACCTATGACAATTTTGTGGAAAATTAAATGTTTTTATAAAATAATGCTGTTTAAAATTTTCTTGTCATCCTTGATGGACAAATGTTCTAAATTCTATAAAAAATAAAATTTTCCACTAATGGATAAAATATCAGAATAATTTCTTCATTTGCGAAGGTTAAGAACCCATGTTCTGAAGCTCATGTAGAAAATTGGAACAAAAAATCTGAATTGTGAATTGTGAAACATCAGCTTGATTGTAATTTTTTCCTATTGTCATAGTATATTTTGTTGTTATCTGATACGTAGTTTTGTCATTTTGTTAACTCGATGTTTTATCTGTATTTTCTTTAAGAAAACGATTTTTCAAGGGCTTTCACAAGAGGTTCTAACATCATGTATCCAGTCATTAGTTTCGGCAACAGCAACAATCTCGAAGAATAAGGTTTATTTCTTTTTTAGGTTCTATTCTGTTAAAGTATACGACTATGTTGAAAGTGTCATTTTAGAACTAAGTATAGATTTTTATTTCTTCTTTTTTATGAAAGCCTTATTTTTTGTTATTTCGAAACATGGCTTGTTTTGTTTACATGACTCTCAGAACCAAAGTTGCGTCCACTTCAGTTTTGCATTTTACATACAAATTACACGCGAATAAAATATTTAAATACGTTTAATGGAGAATGTTATTTTTTACATTTTCTTGAGTTTGAAACATGATTTCTAAAAACCTATTCATAGTATCATTACGAAATTGTGATATATTTCATTTTATATTGTTGAGGTTACAAACCAAAATCTAAGATCTATCACATATATTTGTTGAATTACAGTGTTTTGTAGACAAAATGTAGAATGAAATTTTAAAAAATTTCCATGTTCATTAATATATTTCAGTTTAACTTATGAGCATATCACACAATCCTTTAGATTTTGGTTCATAACCTGCACCATTATTAGCTAGATGTACTGAGAAAAGAACAAAACATTTCATTCATAATTTTTTTTCGCAATCAAGTTTCAAATATTACATGAATTTTGCTTAAAATTTGACATAAAAATATATTTTTCATGGAAAATGACAGGCAATCCAAAATTTATTATTGTTTTCAACATTTTGGGACATTTTATATAAAAAAATATTAAAGTTCATTCCAGTACCATTTTAAAGAAAAGTTACAAGAAAGGTAGCCGGATACCTTAATGCAGAAATCTCATGTAATTTAACAATATTGAACTTGCGCCTACAATGAGCTTTTTCTTTTCTTAACAGATAGAAAAACATGAAGATGTAGTTTTTGTTCAAAATTAAGCATTATTTTTTGAGTGAACATTTAACTGATTCAAATAATTTATGTATGCAAGCAATAGACTGTTTTAGGGATCTAAAATTTTTTGTCTATTGCAGTTCAATAATTTAAAATAGATTTTTGAAAATAAGTCTTTTTGTAGTTTGATATATTAATCTTTTCCCCCTTGGATTGGACATGTAACAAAATATTTTGTTTCAAATGATTTTTTTTTCAAAGCACAATCAATATTTTTTTTCCTTTTCTCTCATGGGATCTTATTAGACTCCACTTGATGGCCAACTGTTCCAAATCAAACATTTGTTGATACTCAGAGAACAGATCGCACCATTTCAGATAGATTTTGCCATAAAGGAAACAACTTTGGATTTCAGTCACATGAAAGGTAATTTCCTAAACTTTAACTTGATATTTAGATATGAATTTAAAATTTTATTCAAAATTTATTTCTATCACTAGAAAAAAAACTGGCACTTTGAGAATTTTTTCATGAAATATTCAACACAAGGTTCTAGTGGAGGCATATTTCTCTAAATGAATGAGCAGGAATAGCTAGAGCTTCAGTGGATTCTAATTATACCTTGTGAAATTAATAGTCAATTGTTTTCTTTGAGGAATAAAAAATGCATAGATTGCTAGACCTGCTTTCTTAACATTTCATTTACTATTTGTTATTTCACTCACTGTGCTTACTTATTTTTTTAGTTGCTGCTTATGGTTTGCTGCAGAAAAAATCACAGCTATTGTCACTGAATTCTAACAACGCCATATTAGAATTCCTGCTTCAGGTAAACAAATATTTACAGATAATAAATATCCAATTGCAATAAAATTCATATGCATTGGAATCTATTAAATAGCATTAATTATCATAATGTTACACTACTGAATGTTTTTTTCCATCATAAGCTCTATTTCCTCATAAAACAATCACTGTGCCATACTTTTTATCACTGTAAACATTATGTTTTTAATTTTTTTTATATAAATCTATATTTAAGTTCAATTTTGAGCATAGCTACCTTCCTTTCAGTGAAATTGATTTTTCTTTGGTTTGTAAAAGACTTGTATCACACGCAAGACTTCTGATTCAAAGATATTAGTATAGGAGTTTTTTATTAGAAAAAATAAAATAAAAACAACTGAATATTAAATTTACCGCTTTTTAAAAATAATTTTGGCAATCTCTTTTCTTTTCAGGGAGCACCGCACGTGACCGAACACTTTATTGATTCTAAAAAAGCTATTGACAAGCAGCTGAAAGTCATTTGTGAAGATTTCATTGAACATTTGTTTCATCATCTTGCTGGTCCAGTGCAAGAATTTTTAGAGAAAGTATGTTCTCTTTCTCCAACATTCAAAAATTGTTGTGCCTAATTTTCACTTCAATGTTTTTTCTTTGATGAATTGAAGTAACTTCATTTTGTAGCATTTACATACATACAGAGTCCTATTATGTCCTATAAATCCTAACATGGCCTTTGTCTCATCAACCATTTGTCATAGAGATATATGGGTAACCCATGTCAATAAGATGCTTGCCTATATAAAGAAGTACCAAAGGTGTCGCGAGTTTGATACCTGGTTTGTTCTTGTCTGACGACAATGTCCAATAGAAATGGCATGACCACAGAAAGAGATTGCTGCCTCAGAGAGTCCCATGCAGAGGGGTTAGTGCACCAACCTCTCGGTGAGTATAGAAAAAGCTACTATAAATTTTAGGTCCCGGTCTAATTAGCTGTCTTGTGCAGAAAATGATAGTGTGGTGATAAAAATGATCAGATTATAAAGGTATAGTTCCAATTCGAAAATGCTCAAAATGTGTTCAGAAATCACCCTGTACCAATTTTGAGAGTGAAAATACAGTGCGTCACGAAATAAAAAATCAAAATTTTGTATACAGGCCCCTGGTCTAGCAACTTTCAATCAAAGAAATGTTGTCTGTAAAAAGTCAGATTGAGGATGGGACTCTTTTTGCATTCCGAATATATTTTAGCCGACAAAATTTCTCTAATTGGAAGTTATAGGACTGTATAAAAATTTAGATTTTTTATTTTGTGACACTGTGTTTCACTCTCAAAATAGGTATGGAGTGATTTCTGAACACATTTTAAACATTTTTTAAATTAGAATCATACCTCTACAATGAATGGTTGATGACACAAAGGTTGAGTTAGAACTTATAATGTAATAGACAGGGTATTTCATATAATTTTAATTTAGATTTTTTGCCCTGAAAAGTTATTCCGTCAAAACTTTTTGAATTCTCTATTATATGCATTAAAAATTTGTGATACCTGTAATGCAAAAAATAGATTACTTGATACACTTAACTTTGATGTGTGGTTTTGCAGGTGAAAAAATTTGAACAGATGCAGACAGGAGGAAAAACTAAAGAAATTCGGCTTCATTCTCAACCATTTGCTTCAGCAGATAATCTATCGCAACTAGTTACAAATACAAACCGTACTATTAAAACTGTCTTACCATCTTTGTTACGCAGTATGTCATTGTACTTAGCTAATGAGGATACAGAGTATATTTTATTCAGACCAGTTAAGGTAAGCATTTCCTGTTGAAAATATTTACACATGCAGTTTAATGGATTTTTTATATGTAAATTTTGGGCAGTTTTCATGCTTTTCATTTCTTAAAAAAATACTGAATGTTTTTTACTCTTTGCTGGCTTTAATATTTTTTCAATTGCTTAGATTGAATTGATTTACATAAAAATTGGAAATTTTTTTTTACTTATGTACAGTGAAACTTTGCTACAACGATACTCGATATAATGATAGATCCCTCTACAGCAATATTTTTTCAAGTCAGGATTGAAAATGTCTGTACTCTGTTAAACTGTAGCTTGATATGACAATAATCCCTCTATAATGATATTTGTTCTTGGTCTGCAGAGCATTGTTATATCAAGGTTTCACTGCATCATTGTTTGTTATTAACAGCAACATAATAGATTCCTTTTATAAATTGTTTTCCTTACTGTAAAAATTATACTTTGTAAAAACACATTTACTGTATTTTGTAACAGTTTCATCATTGACATACCCTTTTCTCAGAACTATTTGCGTTACCTCTTCCTATTGAGACAAACCTGCAAACCTATCTGCCAACAATTATTACCTCTTATAACGGTCTACTCAGTTTTAGATTTTCTTGAGCAATAAATGTGTGAAAAAAACCATTTTACATCTTTTGGCTAGGGAATTAAAATTTAAATTATCCATTACTGTGTACAGATGATGATGTAATAAAACAAAATTGCCATGTTCCTATTTTATTTATAGCTCTGACAAACTTTATCTTATTTTATCTCTTCATTATCTTTACCTTATTTTATCTCTTCATTATCTTTACCCTATTTCTTCTTATCCTGCTCTGACAAAATTTCCTACATCAAAAGTATTCTTTGATTACACCACTCCTTTTAAGAAAATAAAAAACAAGTTTTTAATGTTCTTTCAGATTCGAATACAAACATCCTTTGAACAAATGTTGCAGCTCATACGAGTAAATTATTCAGAAGAAGAACAAATTATTATTGCTTGCCCATCTCCAGAACAAGTATGTAATAAAATCACTTGAAACTTTTCAGAAAAAAGAAACTAATTCAAAAATTTATTCCTATTCTAACCAGGAGTGTATTTAGGATCAATTTTTTTGGAGAGGGAGAGGACACAAGTTATTTCTTTCAGAGAAATTTTAAGTTACCAACCTTTAAGAAGTGTTTAAATTAACAGAAATTGATTAAAATAGCCTATAAAAGGTATTTTCTTTGGATATTTTAGTTTTTTCACAATCTTAAAAATTTTTTTTGGTTGGTTTGGAAGAGCATGAGATTCCTATGCCCCCTACCCCCTGCATACACCTCTGATTGTAGACCATCTTCAATTATCCTTGCTTCATGAATAGAAAATATTTTTGCATTTTCATGTTTGCACTAACCCTTTATAAATTTTAAAATTGATGATAATGATTTATATTTGTAATATGCTGAATATGTGAGTTTTAAAAGAAACACACTAAACAAAAAAAGTTGACATCAAACTAGATGAAAAATAAACTCAATTTATGAAATGAAAAGAGACTTTGCCCAGTTTTAATTTAAAGATTTAGAAAAATTGGTTTTCTAAAATGCCAAATGCCATAAAAACATGTTTTTCTACTATGATTCAATAAATTTACACCATATTTTAACTGTAATCATTTGTAGCAGCGGTTCTCAATCTTTTTTGACTCAAGGAGTCCGTTTTAATATATAATTTCTATAGCTGAGCTCTGTAGACCTATTTTTTTATATTTTTTAAAATCAAATTTACTGATATTTGAGCGGCTGTTAAACCCCCTAAGATGTACACCTGGTGCCCCTGTTGAGAACTGCCGATCTATAATATTACCAATTTTTATTCAAAGAATATTACTGAAAAATAATTTCATCAGCTTGCACATTATTCCTAAATATTTGATGAAATATCATAGAAATTAATGTTTAATGAAATGTAAATATTACCAAGTAAACATTTTTTAAATATATTTGATTTTTTGATTTATATATGTATATTCTTGATATGTCTTTTTAAATTGAAAAATATTTCTGTTGCAATCATCATACTTAAAACGATGCATTCAGAACGTAACTATATAATGTTATATTTTTCAGGTTACCATAATGTTATCGCCTAGTGCAGCAAGAGCATAACAGACCAATTAACTCTGAGAGGTCTGTTTACTACAGAAACGAAAAAGGTGTTACATATATAAATATTCCCTGCTGGCAGAGGATTTAAAATCCTGCAATTGTTGTGATACAAAAAAAAAAATTATAAAGAAACAGTACAGCCATATCTCAATTTTTATCATTGGTGTTGTTTAGATTTATGAAACTGTTAATCAAAAATAAAATACTATTCATAAAATTTACAAGCTTGATCCAGTCTTTTTTAACTACTCTTAATTGTACATGCACCTCGTACACAATCATCTATGGAATTGCTAAAGAATCAGCACATGCTGGAGAGAGAATGTGTGTTCTGAATGCATGTGCTGCCCTAACATAGTTATGTATAACACAATTTTTACTGTAATTTCCTGTGTATAACCCATGGGTTATCCAAAAAAAAAAAGTTTTTTATGGGCATTCTAACTATGCAGGAATCTTAATATTTTTCTATATTTTAAAAATGCATTTAATTTTTAGTTCCCACCAAAAAAAACATGTTTGGAAGAAAGGTATATATATATGTCTTACCTTTATTTCATATTATAATGGTCAGGACTGACCACCCCATAAATGTAGGTGGTGCCTGAGATCAGCTCTCGAGAAGAGAGAGAGTTCAAGAGAGATTCGCGTCCTGGTGATAGTCTGTAAGTATCGTGAGATGACCTTCGAGAATGAATCCATCTTTCAGAAGCACATAGAGTTCCACAAGACGAAAACTGTAGACGCTCATTGCCGATCCAAAAGTCCCAGAGATCCCCATATAGACATGATGTGGCCAAACCATCCCAACCTCAAGTATCGCTTGGAATTTATCATATGTCAGCACTTCGACCTTGGAGGAACATCTATGATGTATATGGGTCGAAGAGGATATCCTCCAAAAAAGTTACAGATTGATCTACCCACAAGTCATCGTTCTCGTGCAAAATGAAATTTTTTTCCTCTCATTTTATTGCTTTCCGTTATTGAAATGTGTTTGTCAGATATTTGATTATTGTTTATATGTAACGTATTTTCATGATTGCATCATGCATCGCATTGTTTATGTTTGAAGATTGTTCCTGCTTTCATTTTGAGACAGTAAATGAAACCAGAGGGGGAGTCATTAACGGTCAGGGCCGACCACCCTCATAAATGGAAGTGCCGTTCAAGAGTGTATCAAAGGAGAAGTGATCATGGCATCGAGGCCGCGTGGTTGTGTTGTAGGCGCTGTTTTTTCCATGTAATGTGTGTGTGTAAATAAATTGCTTTTCTAAACAGTGTGTGCCTACAATTAGATTTTTACTCGTGAAACCCCCTTTCTGCAGAAGAATTTTGTGTAGACATGCAAATGCATGCAGTGAATTTGATTTCAATGGTTATTTTCTCTCCTGTGGGCTATACGAAGGAAATTACTGTGATTATTACTAATTATCTTCCTTGCACAAAACTGAATATTTCGATTGGAAAGTAAGCAATTTAAGTTTATCACTAGGGACCAGAAGATTAGGTCAGGGATTCTAACTTTTTTCACCTGTAGCACCCTTTATCCTAATCAATGCTTATCCGTAGCTCCCTAGAGCAGTTTAATGAAGAATATATTCAAATTCCAAAGGTTGACTGTGCACAGTTTGTGAACCCCTGATTTAGATACTAAAAATTTTAAAAATAAGTAGGCAAAAAGGCACTAAAAATGCTTAAATTGGGCTCAAAAAGGTTTGTATAATTTATGTAAAGTAGGAAAAATAAATAAAAACTAAGATACAAAAAAATGGCTAAAAATGTTATTTTGTCTGTGTTTCCATATTAGTTAATAATAACTACATCAATAGCCAAGATAAGTTAATATCATACCAAAAAGAAGTTATTGTGATCCTTCAAGCTTAAATCGGAGGTGATTTCATTCAACTAGATATATTATTAGTTAACATGGCAAATATTAGCTAAAATTAAACAATAATTATCGTCATATACAGTACATATTCATTAACATAATTAGTGAATAAATATGCTTTAAATGAAATGTCTTCTCACAATCTTGATGCGAATTTGATGGTATAGTGAAAACTATGTAAGCCTATAGAATGAGTTGAATAGAGATGAAAAGCTCACTTTTATGCCTGACAATGTCACACAGTAACACTTATTTGCATTTAAATGGGGGCTGGGATGGTCCTTGTGATAAGAATTAATGCTAAGAATCAAAATTTTTATAAAAAGCAAATCTTTTGAGGTTCACGAAGCCTAAAATATCTGAGTTTTACAGAATATGGCCCCTAATATTCAAAGAAAAGCCTAAAACAATGTTAAAAAGGCATTTTTAGAAAAGAAGTTTTTGGGAAACACTGATTTTTATATGCATCTATCTATGTAAATAATTTATTTAGCTATACCGCATTCCTGGAAAATAATTTTTTGTACTCTTAAATACTATAAAGTTTCATTCACATCCTTGTAGTTATCTGGAAATGAAAATGATCAAGAGGCCTAACACAACAAAATAGAAGTTTTAAGTTATTCTAATATGTAACTTTATTTCCTAATAACACATCAAGAAACATTCAAGTTATTTAAAAGACTATATACAAATTCAAAAATATTTGAATCTGTGTGAACGCATTCACATTATTTTGACTGTTTTTTGTTTTTTAAATGACTAAGATATTTCACTAAAGTTAATAAAAATTGATTCATGCTGCTGTTTCTTTAGGCAAACTTTGTTTGTAGCTGAAATGAAGGGAACATAAATGTTATTCAAGACAGTTGTGAAAAAATACTGAAGAAAAACTGACATGAGAATTAACTGAAATGTGTAACCAAGAATCTTTCACATCGTTCTTAAAAAAGTTGAATCTATTCTTATAAAGTAGTTTGGTTGATAAATATGATGATACATTCCCTTACCTATGTAACCGAATATCACTCAATATACATCTTGTCTACCATTATATTTTAATTTTCTGTTTGGATATTAAAAAAATGGCAACAATAAAGTTCACAAAACAACAGTCATGTGACTTTCAATTTGCAATAATGTTGAATTTGCCATGAGGTTTAACTTTTTCACTTCGTATGTAATGACTGGTAAATACCATAAGCTCATCAACTGCATCCAAACTCTATTTCTGAGAATTTAATACAAATTTGCATATTAAATAAGTATTGTCGAATTTTTTGAGTGAATTAAAAAGTGGAAGTGTCAAAAAATAGTAATTTCTTTATAGAGCTAGAAACATTAAGACAAATAATCAAAAAATTTTGATATAATTTGATTAAACTAAAATTTTTAATTGACACATTTTTCACATTCAATTTCATTCTTTATTATCTCATTTTAAAAGTATAATATGGACAATTTAACATACATGATCAAAGGAAAAACAGGCAAAAAAGTCTAGACAGAATGCATTCTGAGAAAACATAAGAAATATTTTATGACTGAAACACACAGCAAATATTGTAAATTAATTTAAACCATATTCAATGTTGAACATAATTTTTATGCACTGACTTATTTAAATTTATATCTTAGGAAAATTTAACCATTAAGTGTTATGCATATTCTCTCTCTCTCTCTCTCTCCTTCGTTCTCGTGAGTTTTACTTAGCGTGTTGTTTATTTTTGGGTCATATTCTGCGGTGATTTTCTTTTTTTTTTAGCGCACGTTGGATTGTGAGATAAGTGGTTTTTTTTTTATTATATTGCTCTCATTTTTTTTTAAATTTTCGTTGTGTATTTTCGATCGACTTATATTTATTTTTCTCGTTCGCATTTCATTTTCGTTGTTTTTTCGCCAGGTTCGCTCGCTTCTTTGATATAAGTTCGTAGGTTTTTGGACGTTAGTGTTAGCAAACAGTGTATACTTTTTCCCTGGTACTCTCAGTAACTTTGTTTTCCTTCCATTTGGGCCTATTGTTGTAGTGTTAGTGTTTTGAGATAGTTAGCTAATTCTAATAAGTATAAATTGTACTTTATAGCTTAATACTTTTTTTAGAGGGTGTTGTATTCTTTATATAGATATTTATTTTATTCTTCGTGATTTAGTGCTGAGCATTCTACTTTACGTAATTTTTTCGTATAGTCTCTTACGTATATTTTGCATTATTTTAATTTCCAGTTAACGTTTCTCATTTTCCTATTGTTAAGTATTATTATTATTATCTAGCTTTAGCAATAGTGTTAGTATGCCTCGACCTCGACTAGTGTTGTGTAGAGCTTGCGACGGGAGGTTTCCCTGGTCTAGGGGTATAGTAGCTGATAGTTTCAATTGTAAAGGGTGCTTGGATAGAAAAAGGCTGGAACTCGAGGTCGAAGCTTTACGGGAAAAAGTTAGGGTGCTAGAGGGCCCGGTTATAAAGGACCCTCTGGTCGTCGAGCCACCTGTTGATGAAGAAGCAATCTCCACGAACAACGACATTTTAGAGGGCGAATGGGTTGTCGTGGATGAGGTAGAGGGGAATAGTGATAGGGGTTTAATCATCGGCGATTCTATGGTTAGGGAACTTGGGAACCGAGTGTGTAGGGATTTTCGGGGTTTCGAGTGCTGTTGTCTTCCTGGGGGGAAGATTGGCAACGTTCGAGACGTTTTTCATCGCCGAAAGTTGCCCTTGCGGGTGATTCTGTGGGTGGGAACAAATCAGGTAGGAGCGAATATTAGTGAGTCTCTGTCAGAATACCGGGATTTACTATTATCCGCTAGGGAGGGGGGTTCAGATGTGGCAGTGATTCCAGTGCTGCCAAGGGGTAGTAGGGGATATAGGAGTAGGATCCACCAATTCAATATAGGCCTGAAGGACATTTGCTCCTCACTTGGGGTCACCGTTCTTGGAGCTTCCCGCATTTACCGATAGGTGGCTTCGTTCGGATGGGATCCATCTAAATAAGAGAGGGGTCTGGGAGGTTTACGATAGTCTTAGGTCAGGTTTTTTACTCCCAGACCACGTAGTCGGGAATGCGGGTTAGTTAATGATAATCACAACAGTATTGACGGGGAATTACCCACCTCTGACTTGGATGGCTTCTCGATTGACAACAAACCACCGGGCAAATTAAAATGTGTGTTAATAAATGCCAGGAGCTTGGGTAATAAGAAAGATTTTTTAGAAACTATGATAGTTGTGGAGGGCTTGGATCTTATAGCCATTACAGAATCTTGGGCAAACGATGGGGATGAATCTTTCTTACACATCTCAGGATACGATACTTTTTTGAGAAATAGATCTGATAGGAAAGGGGGTGGAGTGTTGATATACGTGAAATCATGTTTGAAGGCTAGAGAGTGTAACGTGCAGTGAAGTGATATTGAAACCATATGGGTTGAACTTGAGAACAAAAGACGTCATAAGCTTATTGTTGGGGTTTGTTACAATCCACCGAATAGGGATCAAAACTACATCGCCAAAATGCATGATGAAATTTCCTACATGTGTAAGCGAAAGAGGGTTCTCATACTAGGGGATTTCAATTACCCGGGTATTGATTGGGAGAACCTTTCATCTGGAAATCAGTATGAAAGAGACTTTCTTAAGTTGGTGCTCGAAAATTTTTTGTATCAGCATGTATCAGAAGCCACTAGGGGTACTGCTATTTTGGATTTAGTTCTTACTAGTTCTGAGGATCTAGTTGAACATGTTTCGGTGGGGGAAGAGTTTTCTTCCAGTGATCATCGTATCGTCAGATTTCACTGTAACTTTTCCTCGGGTAAGGTTGATAACAAAAGACTGGTTCCTTGTTTTCGGAGAACTAACTTTGATGTTTTGCGAAGAAGGTTAGCGGAAGTTTTCAAAGACCGGTTGGAATCAGTAGGGGTGGTAAGTCAATGGGAAGAATTTAGTACGAAGCTATCCTCTGTTTTGCACGACGTCATACCCTTTGTTCGAAAAAAGCGTGTTTGTACATCACACCCTCTATGGTTCACAGATAGCGTGCGGAACCTTTATCTTGAAAAGAAAAGAGCATTCAGAGAGTATAAAAGTGGACGAGGTGACCTATTATTGTTTACTGATAAAAGAAGACTGTTGAAGAAAGCGATAAGGGATAGTAAAAAGCAAGTTGAATCTAGGTTGGCAGATAACATTGGCTCTGACCCAAAATCATTTTTTCGATACGTCAATAATGGATGTAAGGGGACAGTTGGCCCCCTCTCGATAGGAGGCTCAAAAGTAGAGAGCAATGTAGGCATGTGTAGTGCTTTCAATGACTTTTTCGCGTCGGTTTTTAATGGAGATAATGATATTCGATATACGGGTGTTGCATGGGGTAATAAAACGCTCAACGATATTCAAGTGGAAGACGTGGAGGTCCTAAATCTTCTAAGAAATGTATGTGCAAGCAAAGCACCAGGACCAGATGATATCTATCCCAGGGTTCTCAGGGAAGGTGCTAATGAATTGTTGGGGCCAGTCGCACAGATATACAGGAGTAGTGTTGCTGAGGGTATCGTCCCGAGAGATTGGAAACTGGCTAACGTTGTTCCGATATTTAAGAAGGGTAGTAGAGAAGTGGTGTCTAATTATCGTCCAGTGAGTTTGACGAGCTCCCTCTCGAAAATTTTGGAAATTATCATCAAAAGGCAGTTTGTGAAGTGGATAGACGAGAATAATGTATTGTCGGATAATCAGCATGGGTTCAGGAAGGGGAAGTCATGTGTAACTAACCTCCTTTGCTTCTATGATTACGTGACTAAGGCTTTGGGTAAGAGCAAAAATGTCGACGTTGTTTACCTTGATTTCCAGAAGGCATTCGATCGGGTCCAACATGGCAAACTCTTGAAGCGTTTACACGAGATTGGAATAGGGGGCAACTTGCTGAATTGGATAGAATCGTGATTAAGAGATAGGTCGCAACGAGTTATGGTGAACGGGGAATTCTCTGGTTGGACAGACGTCACAAGTGGAGTTCCTCAGGGAAGTGTCCTTGGCCCCATACTTTTTTCACTTTTTATCGACAAACTCGATCAGGGTATCGATGGAATTACTAGCAAATTCGCAGATGATGTGAAGCTAATGGGGGGTAATCGGAAATGAAAGCGATAGGGAGTTGCTCCAGACCAACTTAAACAAGATTGCAGCATGGGCAAATGAATGGAGCATGACGTTTAGCGTAGATAAGTGCATGGTCGCTCATTTTGGTTCGAACAACCCACGGTTCTCTTACGAGTTGAATGGTGTCACTATCCCGGATGCAACTAGAGTCACCGATTTGGGAATTCTCATTGACGAGCGACTTAAGTTTTCTGAACATTGTTCAGCGGTTGTCAAAAAAGCGAATAGAATGCTTGGTCTCATTTTCAAAAAGGTCTCTTCGCGTTCTCCTAAAGTCATTCTTCCGCTTTTTCGAGGCTTAGTTCGTCCTGGACTGGAGTATGCTGTAAGGTTTTGGAGACCATACCTACAGAGGGACATAGACTTGGTTGAAGGGGTGCAGAGAAGAGCTACGCATGTCCTTATTGGCACACAGGGATTGAGTTATGAAGAAAGACTTCATTTTTTGAATATGTTTACATTGAATGAACGCAGGTGTCGAGGAGATATGATCGAAGTGTTCAAAATTTTCAATGGGATGGATAGGATGGACCATGAACTTTTAGTACACCGCCAATCGACTACTTTTACAAGGGGACACCAGTATCGATTGGTGAGGGACAATGCAAGGTTATGGTGTCGCAGGGAATTTTTCTCCAATAGGGTTGTTAATAAATGGAATAGCTTACCCCCGGAGGTAGTAAGTTGTAACACAATTGACACGTTTAAAAAGAAATACGATAAACATGTTGGGGTAAATCGAGAAGCTATCCATTCTTAGAATAAGACAACCATAAGTATTCTTTATGGGCATTGTATAATATTTTATCATGTGTATATATTGTTTGTAATTTGTGTTAATTGCATTTTTAATTGGGTTGCTGTATTTTTGAAACATATGACATCCATATTTTTATGGGCATCTTTTTATCAGCCACCTCGTTGGGCATTTTGCCTGTTGTGGCGTTGTATTTGTATTTGTATTAGTTTGATAAATTAATGCAGGCATAGGTTGCATTGCAGGCATAGGCAACAGTATAAAACCGATGAAATCTTTAGATGAGATCAAGAAAAGTTCTGAATAGAATATAATGGATTACATCTCAAAAAGATATTCCTCTGCATGTATAAAATAAATATAATTCAGATGTAAACCATATGGATATTTTGTATGATTTCCCTCATTATCACCCTGTAGCATACAGGTTAAATTCTTTGCAATAATCAAGAAAAATAGTAACTAGCTAATTTAAAAAGTAAATATAAAAATAAGAACTAGATAAACTAAGATAAAATTACTTACTTGTAGATACGAAACAGCTGATATAAGCCAGTTATTGCAACAAAAATATTGACACTGAATAAGTTGTAATTTTTAGGGATGATAACCATAGAATATCGAGACCATATCAATCCTGAAATAAAAATGGAGTTTTTATGCAATCAACTGAAAAGAGGCTTTTGATCTCCTAAACAAAACAGTCCCAGTTACCAACTGAAGATGATTATTACAATTTTCCCTCGAGGCTTGACCTTTTCAGATCAGCTATCAAATTAAAACTAAAACCATTTGCTTTAAATTAAATAAAAAAAATATATCGTGTACATTCAGCAGCTACATTCTTCATACTTTTTAAAAATTTTAATATTTCTGAATGACACACTTTACCATGCTATCAAAATACATATATGAATCAACAGTTTTAAACTTTCTTCTTGTCGCTGCATTTATTCATCTAGAATTTTCTATTGAAACCAAGCCTGCAGTGTAAATTATTTCGATATTAGACTTGAAGTCAATAAATTTTTGATTAACTTGTTCAAAAAGCAGTTTCTTTAGTATATTAATCTATTTTTATTCCCAACACGAGATACACAAATAAAAAAAAAGGTAGACATATTTAAGTTTTTTTATATTAAAAACTCAAATACTTTCATCTGCAATTAAAAGGGGAGTTTTATAGGCCTATAGAAAAATTTATGTATAGGCCTATAATAACTGCATTTAGACACATACAAAACCTATGGATGATTTTGATGGGCTAGTTCAAGATGGCAACAAGTTAAAACTCCCAGTTTTGAGATATCAGTGTTTTAAAGATTCACTTTGTATGGAACTCAATGGGAGTTGACTCACATTAAACTACAGTGAGGAGCGTATAAGCAGAGCACAGGCAGAGATACACTTGAAAGTCTGGGTGGGGGACACCATAATGATTGCTGGAGAAAGGGGAAAGCATGATGATGTGAAGGAAACATTTTCTGGATATTATGCTGAGGTGAACTCGGAAAGAAAAGTCATCTTGTCTTTGCCAGGACATGATGTCAGTTCACATATTCATGTATACATTAGATCAGTTGGCTCTACCTTTGAACCTGGGGTGTATCTCCTGTATCTCCGCCCATGAAACAGAGTTAGGATGTCGGGATATTTAAAGAGGTTTTTCCACCATCTCATGTTCACAATTCAAAAATTCTTTTAGTTGATGCCATCCTTGAACCAGCCCATGGATTTATATATCAGAACTACCCACTGAAATTTTATATAAAAATTAATTAAAAAAAAAATAAACAACCTGTTGCAGCTAATGCTGTAGACTGACTCGCACTAAGTTTTTCAGCTGGACGACTCAAATCTCCAATTCCAGCAATTACAAGTGCCTTTGAAAAAAATTAACATACTGGTTACACACCATATCTATTATAATAGATACAAAGAAAACAAATAATTCATTAAAAAAGAAAAATAGGGAGAGATATTGAACCAGGGCTAGTCAGATCAGAACATATTTTAACATATATTAAACTAGTGTATCAGCTGAACCTTCCAACCAACATTTCATCTTTGCTTGTCTATTCATTTCTCTTTTCATGGGGCTCTCATTTTTCATGTTTTAAACTGCCTTTACAATTAAAACCTTCAGCCTTATAACAGTTTATGTCCATTTTTCAAACTTTAGAAGAGCCACAATAGAAGCCATTGTTAAATTAGGAAAACACTTCTTTTTGCCTGGGTTGCAGCTGTGTAAAGTGGCATAGCAACAGCATATCTTAGTTTTAGCAAGAACTGGCTTGAGGAACGTGTAACGGAAGCTATATAGATTGTTATTCAGTCAAAAAACTGATTTTGCAAAAATGTAACATAGACCATTATGCGGCTGAATGATTCAATTAAATAACCTGGCTGCTTAAGATTTTCTGTGCATTGTTTCTGAACGGTGTCTTTTGTTCATTGTGTGAAGTATTTTTATAAACCTGTTCTCTCTCTCTCTTTCCTGTCGCTTTCTCCTCTCATCCTCCACTCCCTGCAGGAGGAAAATATATAAAAAGGGAAGATCCTTCCACTCTGCATGATTGTTGAGTAAAACTATTTTCACAAAATAAAGATGGTTACAAATGAGAGATTTCCTTATAATTGTTCTGGGAAAAAAATTAATAGTGAATAT
Organism: Pholcus phalangioides; assembly: GCF_987345545.1. NCBI lineage: Eukaryota > Metazoa > Arthropoda > Arachnida > Araneae > Pholcidae > Pholcus > Pholcus phalangioides. The sequence goes on along the minus strand of NW_028301608.1, from coordinate 62,470,419 downwards.
GTATAAAAAACAAAAGGAAGTGAGAAACATTGGTTTTCTAGCAATAATACTATAATAAGTAACTTTTATGGCATGTATTCCCACTATCATGAAATATTCATATTTATTCTAGCTCATCTTTGCTAGTTTGTTTGAAGATCATTGTTATGTTTACATGTTGATGCACATATGCATAGGCATCATGTTTATCTTTTAAAAAGAAATTAGTACTTCACACTAAAGACACTGCTAATTCCCACAACTCATTATACAGTGGCATCCAGTTACAGGTTTAATTTATTCTTAAAAGTTATTTGCAACATGGAAAACTTTTACCTAGAAACAAGTTTTTCCCTTTAAAACAATGAGATTGCTTCAATTCCTTAAACATTTTTGGGTTATTGATATTGAATATAAAATTAACTAGTACAGTAGAGTATCAAAAATCTGAGCCCTGAAAGTTTGAGTTTCCGGATAATCTGAGGCATGGAAAATTTTTGAATTACCTTTCTCTCTCTCTCGAAACTCTATTTTCTCTGATTTTTTTCTCCAAGAACCCAACTTCTTTTTCCCTTCCAGGAATACTACATAGTATGTACTAGTAGTATGTATGTATGTATTGTACAATAATTTCAGTTTGAAAGGGGCTAGGCAGCCCTAGCCCTATAATAGATATGAATGGTGTGATAAAATATTAGACTCCCTAGAATGGATGTGGTCCATTTTAACTTTCGGGGGTCACAGCGAAAGAAGAACAAGCTTTACCATTTTCTTTATAATGGTGGATAATGGCATTGTCCCTTAATTGCTTATGTAATATCATTGAAAAGAAAGTTGTAAGCTACAGTGTCTCAGTGGCATTCACCGTCGATCCCTAACTTTCTCAATATATGTATGCATGTATATATATTTCACCTTGTCTGTCCATTTCTATTGTATTTTTAAAATTTTTGTAAAAGTCGGGAGATCCAATTGCTCCCCTCCCAAACGACAGGCCTGTCGAAAAGAACCACTAGTTAGAACAGAGTGAAATCTTCAGAAAATTTGAACAATGTCCTCAAATTGATTCATGTTTTTTTTTTATCATGCATTGAATATAAATTAGTTTCATGTATTACAAAAAAAAAAAAAAAAACATATACAGTGAAAATTCTTCATAATGATACTCTCAACAACAAAAATCGCCTATAAAATGACATTATTCTCTGATCCCAATGTACTTTGTTAGTGTTAATATATTCTATCTATAACATTAAATCCATTGTAATGATACGTTTCTCCAGTCCCTTGGATATCATTGTATAGACCTAGGAGTTATACTGCATGTGTATTCACATACCCATTTGAAAGCTGGAGCCCAGAAGAATATGGTTTTTGGACCTGGAAAATTCAACACACTAGTTAATGTCAGATAAAAATTTATTGTACAATCAATATATACAGTAAACAACTGTCAATAATGACATTGTAGGGACCTATAGTAAAAACATTGTTATAGACAGGTTATCGTTGAAGACAGTTCGAGCACTTGCGCTATTTGCAATTGAGTAGGAATTCCGCTAGGACCGAAGAAAATATCGTTATAGACAGTAACATTATACACAGGTTTCACTGTAGTTGATTTTTTAAAATAAAATGATTGATGTAAAATTAATTCATTTTGGAATACATTTCCAAACTAGACATGTTCTCTACCCACGTTTTTTGAAGGATATGTACTAACAATTAAGTTATCAACAGGATAGCAGTCTCTTATAATTAGTTAGGTAGTCCCAACAGAATCACCAAGTCCCTAGGTCAAAATGATGTTTTGATGGCCTCTCTACCTGGCTGGAAATACCCATTTACAAGTTTAAATGTTTGCTGTAAAGAAAAACTATGATTATTATGAAGACCCCCATGATGATGTACTACCTCCATGAGCCCGCTTCTCCCATGAACAAATAAGACACATGCCAAGGGCTCAGAAAATTTTGGGGCTATAGGGATGTTGAAATTGGCATCTTCTTTTCATATTTCAATTTTTTTACAATAATATTAACATATATTTTTAATTTTTGATTGTCTTGGCGGAGCACAAGCCTCTTCATGACCTTCAAGCCCCCATGTACGCCTATCTCAAAAAGTGCTGTCCAGTTGAATCTCATTATATTGCAAAAATCTCGTTTTAACAAACACTTTTCTAATCCCCCGAATAAGTTTACATAGGAACAATGAAAAAACCTGGAATTCCTTTATCAAGAAATTTCGTTATAACGAGGTGATTTCTCCGGTCTCTTGGAGTTCGTTATAACGGGATTCGACTATATTATGAAAGGCCCCAAAAAAAGTTGTGTTTCCCAAGGCCCAAACTTAGGAGGAATAGACCCTGCCTGCTCCTGCCCGATCTCAAGGAACTTTGGCGGCACCCTTTATTTCCGTGGCACACTGGTTGAGAATCAAGTTCCTTTATATAATTTCTGCAACCCTTATTGACTTCACGGTACCGTAGGGTGCCGCCCTGGCCCCCACATCCTGGAGCAGGGCCCTAGGCTGGGATATTTTGCGGGCCCCTTTATGATGGATTTATAGCGTGAAAAAACGAAAAAAAATAATGAAAATCATCCCGGGCCCCAGGGCCTGAGCCTTGCCAGCCCACCCCTTGTGGGGGCCATGGGTGCCGCGGTTCACCGTTTGGGAATCCATTTAAAGAACTGAGCCATCCTCAGTTCTTTAATGACTTAACTTTTTATTAATAATTCATAAAGAAAATAAACGTAACCTGCAGGATGAGTCCACAAGGGCTGCAATTTCGGCGGGACAAACTTGTCCACAGATTTAATAACTTTCCGATATATTAGAGACATGTCTTTCACTGCAATTATGAGCAAAACCCCCTGGAAGCTAAAACTATTTTGAATCTCGTAAAATCAGCTGTTAAATGGCGGTGATCAGGGAAATATAATACAAAGTTATCGGCTTTATCGTAAACGGTGGATAGATACTACAAAAATAACAGTTAAAAATCGTATAGCGCGTAACTTTATCGTAACTTTACGTTTATAATCTCAGAGATACTACTACCACTAATATTGTGTTCCATTGATAATAAACAACACGAGAGAGATTGCGTAATACTCGCGCGGCGGCTGGTGTTGAACGACGACGTACGTTGATTAATGTTAACATCGATCAGGAAAATGTGTATTGATGTGTCAAAAACATTGTCTACATGAAAAATGCTCAACTCTGTGGGTGTCAAACACGTGGGATCGCCGATTGTCCAAGATTCCGGTTGTGGTGGTGGTAGTGATGACTTGAATTACACAAATGAGGATGAGCGGTAATTTTCTTTTCTACCTCTGTTTTTTAATTAACATTCGGCTCATTTCCTCAAATCGAATCGAGTCATCTACAAATGCAATTTTTCCTTGAATAAACAATAAATAATTGAGTTTCATTGAGAGTTTCACAGAGGCTATTTTAAAACACGTCTTGAAACTAATGCACCGCGTCACATAGGTGCCGGAACCTAGGGGCTAACGAATATCATTTCCATTTGAGCTCCCACAACAACAATTTCTGGAAGAAACAATGCGATACACCTTCCCTCTTCTGCGTACACGATTGAGCCCCGTATATATGGGTTGACCACTACCTTGCTACATCATATATGCTCAACCTATGACCCATGGGCCAAATGTGGCCCTTGGAGTCATCTGATTTGGCTGACGACCTCAAACCTACATTTGTAAAAATGAATTAAGCGGCACCTTTTCCCCAGATCAAGTTGATAACTTGAGTGGCCCACAGCACTATAAATGTGCCACTTTGTGCACTATAAATGTGTCAGCCTTCGTGACCTGGAGCGCTGTTCCAGTTTAAAGGTATTTAAGTGGCCTGCAGCAAAGTTTCACTTCAATTATGTGGTCTGCAGTGAATTTACAGATGGCTCAAGTGACACATTTATGGGAAGTCCTGTTGCAGATCACTTAAATGACCTGCGGCACACTCACTTCCATTAAGTGTTCCATGGCACATATCCAGATTACATAAGCAGCCTGTGGCACACTCCCAGATCAGATCACTTAAGAAACCCCCAGCACATTTTTAGATTTAGATCACTTAAGAAACCCCCAGCACATTTTTAGATTTAGATCACTTAAGCTGCCTTCAGCACATTTCATGTTGAAAGAAATGGCTCGTGATATCTTTTCAAACTCCAATGAAGTGGTCCACACTTTCCATAAGCACCCTTGCACTACATTTTCTACTTAGTTAAGGTGATCAGTGGTTCCCAATTGGGGGTTGTGCCTGGATCCTCATGGGTCCGTAGCCCAATTGTAGAATTATAAAAAAATTAATACCAAGTTAAAAAATTAATTAAATTGCTTCAAAAAAGAAAAGTTTTAATTAAATTAATGCGCTAAAAAGCAATGCTGATAGGCTGCAGTAGTAATAATTGCTAGTAGTTTATTAGATGTGGTCAGAACATTTTTGCTGAGAGGAGCCATCATTAGCTGCTGCCATAAATGGGGGAGTCCATGGCAGACACCCAGATTTCCATGGGTTCATGACTAAAAAGCATTTGGGAATTGTTGGTCTTGATTATTTCACAAATTTAAAAAGAATATTTTTAAATTCTCACTATTACATTCAAAAAGTTCCGAGACTTATTATGGAACAATGAATACAGATAGAATCTGTTTATATTGTGTTTCCTTTGAAGTAACTACCCATGCAGTTATGCATTTTTACCATTGTTCATACTAAGATGTAAATGCAGATTGCAAGCCTTTTTTGTCACACCATCCAAGGCCATTGTCTGTGTTCGCTGCACTTTAGAACCTGAGAATTGTTGCCCCCCCAAGCAAATTCTTTATCCAAGGAAAAGGGAAAAAGTTATATGGGGCAAGATCAGGGGAATAAGCTGGTTATAGAAGTATTGGAGGGCAAGGGATCACTAGGAGGGACCTGTGAACTGACATATCGTCATGATGTAGAAACCACAACTTGGCCTTCCAAAGATCTGGTCTCTTGCATCTCACAGAATCATACAAATGTTTATAAAGGACTCACAAGTCCCTCCTGGTGTCACCATCAAGACCACCATCAAAGTATACAACACATTGCACCACTCCATTTCTAAGCATAAAAATTTCAATTATGAATCAATGTCCGAATATATCAAATTTTTTTGGCCCAGTCCTAAACAGTGTCCATCATTGACTTATATCATTATGAAGCATATTGTAAACATATAAAAAGGAACGAGACCAGTGTTTTGCATAGTTGGTATAATAAGAGAGAAGAAAGAAAGAGAGTGTCCTATTCTTTTTCTATCTTACACAAAATTCCCTTTGCTGTAATATATTGAGAAACTTTTTCTTGCAACTCAAATGCTTTTTCCCCAATATTTTTGAGCCCTCCCAATATTTCCAATAACTTTTCACCTATGACAAATAGTCTTATCTATTATTACCTCTATGACAAATAGTTGATGAGATAAAGGCTGCTTAACCTGTATAGGCATTTGACTGTAAACCAAGAAATATTTTTTAAACAATTATTTGCATTGTGTCATTTTTAGGGAAAAGTCAGTCGAAGAGAAGAATCATCTTGATGATAATTTAGAGTCCCCATTGCAGTCTTTGGAAGCATATTTCCTGAGACAGCAGCGTTCATATTCCAGCAGATTCTTAGAGCAGGGACTCCAGGAACTTGGTTTTTGTTGTGATGTTGATATTGATGACACCCTTGAACTTTCCAGCAAAACAATCAAAGCTGCTACCTTAGAGTTGAGTTCACCCCGTGCTCAATACAAGAGGCCAAATTTTGACAAACGACCATCTCTGTCAAGTTCAGATTTTACTGAAGTTACCAGCACGTCATGTTCCGAGCATTCACATGGAGATGCTGCTCAAAATCCAGCAGCTGTGAATGGGACATCCCTGTCGAGTTCTTTCAGCTATCCAGTGTGGAGTCTTATTAATCATAGCAACCAGAATATCTCGGGGCTGAGTAACATATTGAATCACCATGCCATAGAATCTGTTGTGCCAACTCAGCCTGTTATTGAGGCAGTTAAATGTCATTCTGAAGATGTCACAAAGGTAGTTTTTTTATTTAATTATAAGGTAGACCTATATAGTTTGAAATTATTTTATGTGCGAAATTTTCTGATCTCTGTTCATTATAATTGAGCCCGACTGTAGTTACCTATCAACAATTAAATCAGTTTGATTTAAAAAATATATATCTGAATACAGATACATAAATTATGGATTTTTTTTTAATTGTTGAACTGAGATAGGAAAGAGTCCCAAAGTGATGTCTTCCAAAAGTTTTGAAAAAATTACTATTTATTCTACTCATTTAAATACGCACAAAAATATTTAAAAAATCCAGCAAAATTATTATAGGTCACTCAGAAAAAGAGGGAAGGACGAAAGTAAATGCAGTTGATTCACAATTTTATAAGCTGTACACTTTTATGAACTAATCTTCTGGTCCCAAGCAATATAATATTTCTTTAAACATATTTTCTATTCACGAACTTTCGATTTTATGAACTATTCTGCACGTTTGTACAAGTTCATAAAAACAAGCATAGACTATTAATGTTTTGAATGACAGTAGAGGCCAAGAACGAATTAAAAATCTTGCCACCTAGACTGTTAGAATGGCGTCATTCAAACAACACATGATCAAGTACAGCGTAGACAAAGGAAGAGAGAAAACAGAGAAATAACTAGTTTCTAAAACACAGAAGCTGGAGGAAAGAGAAGTGACAAAAAGCGAAAAGAACTTTTTTATAGATATTATCAAGAAGCACCAAAGACGATAAGTAGCCAACTGTTATCACTTCAAATATTTTTTTGCGGCTTTAATATTTGCATTCTGTCAATAATTTTTTCTTTTTATTTTGTTTCTGAGTGAGATGAACGCACTTAAATTTTATTGTAATCTTTGGAGAATGACACCTTGGGACCCTTTCCTTGCAAGTAGTAAATCAGAATGGTTCAAAACCATTAATAAATTAACCAAAAAATTCCACATACATTTAACAACTGCCCCCAATATTACCAGAGTATTTTTTTAGTCAGTAAAAAATATCCATGAATGTTGTACTCTTTTAATTATTTTTTCTATCATCAAGATTTGTTATTTAAAATGTGTATTTTGTTCAGCAGGCATGTTCAATCTATTGTCGTGCTAACAGAAACACCAAAGTTTTCTCAATGCCTGTGACCACTTTTTTTACTTTCAAGACATATTAAGAGTCGTTGTTAGTTTCAGTATTAACTTCATGTTTCTCCGAATTCTGACTATATGAGAATGAAGAGCCAACTAAATCAGTGGTTCTCAACCAGGAATCTAATGATTACCCTTGTAATACCGGTGTATATTATAAGCGTGCCACGAGGGGAAATCGAGCAGAAGGGGAGCCATGACAGTTGGGGGGGGGGGCACAGAGCGCTGTGAAAAAATAAAGTTTCTAAGTGAAATATGGTAGGACCAAATATGACTACTTTGAGAATCCAGCAGAACCATTAACAGATGGGTCATCTTAACACATGGGCAGGGCCTGTTTCCAGCATGATGAGGTCCCTGGGCCAGACAGGAATGAAGAGGCTCTTGCAACAAGACTTTTCACAGGTGTTCGGTTGGCTAGTGAATATAGTGTTGTTTGAAAAATTTTGGGTTCCCAAAGTTATGTGGGCCCTGGAAAAAATGCCCCACTTGCCCATGCAGAAATCAATCCACGAACAATGGGAGGAACAATCAGCCATATCCCATGCCCATAAGAGGCATACATGATGATATCTATGATTTTCGGGAATAAGTAGTAAATATGTGAGCTGTTACTTCCAGATCAGTACTGTGCTCTCACTTTGTGGATATCATTTTGCTGAAGAAGCCCATGATGTTGGGATTTCTCTGAATAGAGCCAAGACCAAGAATGCTCACCAGACTATAGCAAAGAGATAGACCATATTTAAAAAAACTTTTTCTTCACAATGAATTTGCTGAAAAAAGTTATCAATTTAAAAAAAAGCCTCGCTCACTCACTAGGGAGTCACTAGGTTGGCCCATGTACTAAAATGGCCATGGAGAAGAGGCCACAAGAAGAATATATTTTTCAAAGGGGGCCACTGGTGAAAAAAGATTAAGAAACACTAAACTAAATGCTACACTGACTGTTGCTCTCAGCCAGAAGTGATATATTGAAGGCATGGGAAACAACCAAATTCCATCAAGTCCACTCAAGCCAAGTTGGTTGAGAGCAGAGTTTTTCCATGATTCAGTCGGCCAAGGCTGGCATTAAAGTTGATTTTGTTCATTTCAGTCAGTTTGATATAACATTTCCTGATCATAACTAACTTCTGGTGTAAGGGAAATGTCTCGTCAATACTCAAACTCACAATGGGTCCCAAAGCCCACGGGAATCTTGTTCCTTGAACGACAGACCGAAAAACCTAATCAGTGGATTGCAGCTTCATGCATATTTAGTAACCTCTCAGTGCTATTATTACTTGATGCATTAAGATGTGAGAACAATGTTGAACATCACACCTAGGCCCCAAAGCAGAATGTGCCAAAATCTGTGACGTACGTCGCTGAACAATTAGTGCTACTGCAGAACAATTTGGAAGAATTTTGAGGAAAAAGTATGGAAAAACGCACACATGTATGGAGACTTTTACTGCAGAACATTTGCAGTCATCTGAGGGCTCGTCGCAGAACAGTGCTAAACATTCTGCTTTGGGGCACCTAGGATGCTTTTATTGAATCTCAAATTATCACTTTTGTTTAAGAAATAGTAAAAAAGATGATGATCATGAAAATCAATCTCTACCTATTTTATTGTTATATATATTATGGACTGATATTATTTCACACAGCCTGAAGTTAGAGAGCCATTGAAACTTCCGGTTTATACTCCTAATTCAATATCTGATAACAATCAGAGTCATGCATCTCCTGTTTCACCAACTGAGCGTCATCAGTTTTTCAAATGGTTCTCACATGTTGTGCGTCATAGCCAGTCAAGCCAAGAAAAAAAGTTGCACAATGTTGTAAGTATGATTTAGAGGTATTTTTAGTAATAGCAAATTGTTAGTGATTTTATTTCACACAGCCTGAGCATACAATATGCTATCACAGTTTGGGGTGGTGACTATGAGACTAATGTTAACATGGTTAGAAGCTCTTTGCAAAAAGTAATCAACAATGTATCTCAAAAAATGTTCATGATCCAGGACTGCAATAATGACTATAGATTTAATATTCAGAAACTTCATCTTTATAAAGCAATTTTATTTATCCAGAAAAACCCTGCATAGTTCAAATTAAAGCAAACAGTAAGACAAACAAGGAGAACTGGAACCCAATATGAAGGGATAAAACCATAATACAGAAACAGTTTTCATACATCGCACCTAAAGAATATAATAATCTAAATCATGATATAAAATCTGAAAAATGTATTAGAAAATTTAAACGATTACTAATTAATGATATCAATCAAATCTCTTGAGTATCAAGTAGAATGCAATCTGCCTTTCTCACTCTTATTTTTTGGATATCTTATATTTGACTGTATTTATGTTTTTTTGTTGTTGTTTTTTTGTAATCTGATCAATTTTAAATTTCAGTGAGCATGATAAATTTATGGTTGCAAATTAATGATATTAATTTCTCAAAGTGCAAGCACAGCGAATACTAATTTTTATCTACTCAAGTCCAGATACGAGTGCTGCCAAACCCTGGACGGATCGTACGATCCCTTGGGCTAATATTGGAATGTAATATGTGTTTGTGTATTTGTGTTCTGTATTTGTCTTGATGTGTTAATTAAATTTAAATTTAAATTTATTTATAGCAGCGGTTCTTAACTGTTTTTGACTCACTGAGTCCTTTTTAGTACAAAAAATTATATGGCGGAGTCCCATAGGCCAATTTTTTAATTATTCATCAAAGATACTGATTTATTTTTACTATTTAAAAATATGTATAATTATTTTTTTTAATTTCACTATTTTTTATATTTTCCTCGAGCGGCCGCGGAGAGTGCACAAGGAGCACCGGTTGAGAACCGCTGATTTATAGTAAATTGAAACAAAGACAGTTGTGGTTCCATAAGCAATATACAGTTTCAAATTAATTGCATGCAAAATATCAATCTAAAAAAAATCAATGATCATGATTTGTGAAATCAAAGGGGCCAAGTCAGTTATTTTGCATTGACTGAATTTCATCTTGTCCGATACAAAAGAAAAAAAAACTACAAAAACCACATTACATTAAAAAGAACTGAATCCTTGAATATGGTTCATGACAAATATAATGAACGTATTGAACATTTCAACAGAGAATTTTTTATTTTTTAAGGCCGAAATTTAATCAGAAAGGCCATTGAATTTCATTGGTATTAATTGGCTATGCCTGTTCTGCGTTGTTTTCTCCCTAGTTCAGATTCTTCAAAAGGATTAGCCATGCCAATATTTTCACGGTGCTATTTAACTGCAGTGCCATTAGCAACAATGTACTTATCACAATTTTTATAGTAAGTTTGAAAATCATAACTTTTCATTTGCAATTTTGTGAACAAACAAAACAGTTTGTTTGCACAGAGCACAGATAGTTAAACATTATCTCTTCTCAAGTGGAGTAATTATAAATTACCATATGAAAATAGAGTGGGTCAAACACACAACCAATACATTTAAGCATACAAAATAGCATAATCTTCCTTAGATAAACAAAAAATCTCCTCTGGTGTTAAATTATTTTAAGATTTAGTTGAAACATGAATTACCACTGCTCTGTATTGCTTTTCATCGGACTAAATGTATGTTTCATTAAAACTCCATTTCATGTTGATGACATTCAGCTGTATTTGCTGAAGTGTGCACGAAAAATTTTCAACACCGTTAAATTTTTAAATTCTCATATACTTCTGGCTGAGATAAATTCATATATCATCCCCCTCACGACATGAGCATGAACGTGCAAATTCTTGGAGAAAAAAACATGGGAAATGACGTTTGAACATGGGCAGAGATACGAGGGGGGAGGGGAGCGTGGGGGGCATTGCCCCCCCCAAAAGCATCAAAAGTGGAATCGACTGATCTAATGTATATATGAATTGACATCATCATCATCATCATCGTGCCCCCCCCTCAATAATGTCGTGCCCCCCCCCCCCTCCCAGACTACCAAGTCTATCTCCTATGCGTTTGAATGCTTATTCTACCCATGTTACTTCTATGGAAGTTATCTTTCTAGAATGTTTTGTAACATGTGTTCCAAAAGGGATGCACATTCACATTTCTTAGATAGCAAAACAAAGTATCCAAACAGTTGATAAAAAAAAGTGAACACTTACATATTTATTTTCTGGCGTGAGGTGGGACGATATAAAATAACTACCCCTCTCTCTTGAGATAAATAAATAAAAAAATTATGGCTACAAGCAAACATTACCAAAGGAGCAAAGAAAAAACAGCTTTAGCTTTATCACTATATATATATATGCTTACATCCCTGTACTTTGCTATTATGGTAACTGAAGTTGTGAATTTAATCAGTGTTCCAAAAAATATAAAAAGAGGACTACTCCCTTGAGTTTATGAATCGATTAATTCCATTAATTCATTCAAATATAAGGCACTGGTAGACATCAGAATACCACCATTTTTTTTCTTCTCTCATGAAACAACCTCACCAATTTTAGAGATGAAAATTTGAGAAAGAACAGTCCTGGGTTTAGTAAACACACTGTAAATAGGTTTTAAACCCAAAAAGTACAAAATGAAAGTTTTTTTTATGTTTCTAATTATACCTGTTGTGACATTTACTTAATTTTTTTCATCACAGATTTGTTTGGAAGATGACGTGACTTTAAAAACAATGCGTTATTTTATATGGATGGAGTTGATATCATGGCAAAAAGGATGCAGTCCAGATGAAATGGAAAGTATACTGAATTTGAAGCGGCAAAGTATAACCTTTGTTGTTCAAGCAGTGCTCAACTTCAATATTAAATTTGAGGAATACTCTCAAGGTAAAGCTGCAGATCCACAGAAAACATTGAAATTAAAGTTGGAAAATAAAAATCTCAATCGTTCTTTGGATATTACAGTGCCAGAGTTGAGTTCCAGTCAGTTTGATGGAAGCTGCGAAAGTGGCCATGGATCCTTACCATGCTTTATAGATGGCAATAGATCTGGACTCCCATCATTGAAAAACAATGATATCACATGTGAGTGCAGTGATACATTGAGTAAGTTGTGCCAGAATTGTATTGATCAAGAGACTTTTGCTCTTCATCGTGTCAAAGCAATCATATCTGCTGTAGACAAAGTTGAGTGTTTGTATCCATCTTTGAAATCTCTAGCTGAGCATGTACCTGCTTATCGCAGTCGAAGATTTTCTTGTAGGCTTAAAACTCTACACACTTGGCTAAATTTGACCGAAGAGCTTAGACAGAAGATAGATCTTTTGGCAAAGCTTTTTGGTATTAAAGACAGAAAAAAGGCTGGATGGCCTTGCTATAGACCTGAACATATTGAAAACGTGGGCAATGAAAGTCCAGATGTTGCTATGTATGGCAGTGAGACAAAGATAGTTGCTAGAACTATTCCATTCAGAAACTATTCTGTAGATTTCAGCAGTCCTAGCACTAGTGGTTCTGATAAAAGTGAAAGGTCAAAAAATTCTGTACCATCATCTCCAGACTCCCATGCAAATGAACCATTCAATTTGTCTCATACTATATCATATAACCATGATTCTAATTTACCGAGTCGAAGTATTTACAGAAGGTATGTTGATTACACCTTGCGTCATCATGGGTTGAAACACATGCACAAGCATCTTTTCACGCCTCTTCGTCCTGTATTGTACAAAGTTCATACAGCATTGAAAAAACCAAAGCCAGAATTTTCACCTGATATTCCTGCTAAGGTATATTATTGCTATTTTTGTTTATTTTCTATCAAATTTTTGTCAATATTTTCATCTTGCTAAAACTGATCAAAAAGTATGTTTATTGCCGATTCAAATACAATAGAAAGCTTGATGACATGATAGAAAAATAAGCTTAAAGCATGCTCTTCCCTTTTCTTGGTATGTTACAAATACAAGGCCACAACAGGCAAATTGCCCAACGAGGTGGCTAACTTAAGAACATCATGGATCCCCGAGCCATTTGTTGGAGGCCCTACCTACTACTGCTATACCACACATGCGCCCCGGCCACCCCCCCCCCCTCCGCGGAACCCCAAACGAACATGCAAGAATGTGGTGTACGTGTAGTGAAACCTGACGTGAAGTTTTTTGTTTCTCTGTAATGCTTGTTATGTGTAGTGCTGCCATCTGCCACCAGTTTTTCTAACTATGAGTGAAGTGTTATGATTGAATGATTTATCGTTGTAGGACTGTTGCTCTCTGTGGCGAGACTTTTTAACGGGGAGATCGGCTCGCATTTGCGCCTTGAAGTTGGGAGCCACAGAAAACCAACTTCAGCCGACCACCACTGTGGGGTTCGAACCCAGATCCTCGCATCGCGAGTCCGTCACTATAACCACTCGACCACCACAGCGACTAATTAATTGTTCTAATTAATTGTTGCTCTACCATATGAATTCCTGGAAACATTGATTCATTTAAATATAAATTGCTTTGCCTCTGTTAAACTTATCTTGGAAAAGTGTTATATCTAGATATGTGGAATGACAGTTGGATCCCAATTATATATCAGATTTTCCTTTTTCCTTGTTTGTTTTGACTTTCTTAAAAAATTGGAAAAATTATCAGAATGTTTATTTTTTGTGCTCATTGTTTTTTTTTCTTAATTGGAAAATTATATTTTTTATTAATTTTATCTTCTTTTTTTTTTTCAAGTTTGTGACTGAAGAAACAAAAGCCTTTGAAAGTGCTCTTCCTGTCAAGAAAGAATATCTGGATGAGCTGGAATCAGTTGGTGTATGGTCAGAATGCTTTCAAAGCATGGGTCTTCCAACATTCCACAAACCATTTTTTTTCTTGTTGCGAGTATTTCTTGATGTAATGCATGAATGCTTGTGTTTGAGACTTGAACAGCAGCCATCTAAACCTTCTTTGCTCAGTGTGGGACAGGTACTGGTATATTTCTTGACTTTTTAATTAGTCACCCAGAATTCTGTACTCATTAGCTGAATCTGATTTTCTAATTTCAAGGTGCAAATGCAAGCCATCTCCCCAGTTCAAAAGTTAAGGGAGATCAGGTAGATCTAAAACACAATAATTATCACTCACCAAAATTCATACACTTTCAATCCTGAAGATAGATCGCAGCACTTCAAACACACAACATCCACACCTTTGTTATTCATGTTTACATTTAAAGAATTAATATGTTCAGTACTTTTTAGCATGTACCTATTTGATAGAAGTTCAAATGAATGTTTGAGAGGTGCATGTGTGTGGTGTAATAGTAGTATAGAAAGAAGGAATAAGATCTTCCAAATATGGGTAAAGTTAAAAAATATTCGAGACTTTACATTGACACAATATAAAGAATAATGAACAGAAAAATGGATTGTCTCAACATGCTTTTGAAATTCATTGACTTCATTATTTTATTCAAACAAAGTTGTTTTGTTTTTAAATTTATCAGTTGATAAAAGAGTGTAAAGAGGTTTTGAAAGCTTCTACACAGACAAGGCAGAAGTACATGAACCTTGCTCAGACAGTGTTGGGTGAAAGTGGAAATGAAATTATTGAAGCACAACTGGATGCATTTGATGATGACATGAAAAAAATGCTTCAGGTGTGTTTAGTGTTTGTTTCATTTAATGTTCTAGTAAGTATTATAATTCTGACTTAATGTTCTAGTAAATATTATAATTCTGATTAATGTTCATCAACTTTGGTAAGTTGGGTAATTTTTATGAAATTTTTTATGCTTCATGTATTTATATTTTTTACGCTCCTTTGTTTTCTTCCTAATATATGATACAATAACAAACTTTATATAATATGAATATTCACAAATCACATTCATCAAATGCTACTTATTTGTTAAAATAACAGCTTTTTTAAAATATTTTGAATTATTTTCAGGTCTACTTAGAATACCTTCATCACAGAATATTAATTATGCCCAATGTGCCACAAACAACTCGCCATCAAAAAAGTTATTTGGAGGAAGAATGGTGCTTTGTGAGAGCTATATGTCCAAATATACCAGGAGGAGAAGCATTAGCTGCAAAAAAATTCTGGTGAAAAGCTTATTATTTAAATCTAAAATATAATTTAATACTTTTTTTTAAAGTTTATTTTAGTGTTTGATACAGTGTCATTCAAGTCCAGATGTCAGGTATAAATTTCAAATGAATTAAGTTTTTTTTGTTTGTTGTAAACAGATGAATTTATATGGGTTTTAATTCCATTATTTTTCATTGAATTTACTAATTTGACTTTTTGAATGCATAATTGAAAATTGTCTGATAGATATGCATATACTGTTAAAATCCTGTATCATGAAACGATAATTGCCCATGTAATGATATTACTTTCTGGTTCCAGTGCACTTTTCATAGGGTTGATATATTCCATCTATAACAATTAATCCTTTATAACAATGTTTTACAGGTCCCTTGAGTATTGTTATATATTTCTATGTAGGCGTTTCATGTGTATATACTCCCATATCACATATATAATATAATAATAATAATAATAAAGACAGAAAATACACATCAAAGAAATTGCTACAAAATTGGCAAGCAGTTCAAGCAACAACTTTATCAAGTTATGATCGCCAAGTTGCAACAAGTATTGGCGAATTTGCCTTGGTGCACAATTTGCATTTCTCAAGGCTATACCATACCTTGCATTCACCCTAAATGTGAACCAACATGCTACTAGCGATTTCATGTTACATTGTTTTTTAAAATAAATTATCACTGCATTACTGTAGAAATACTGAAAATGTTAAATGTTTGAGAGAATAAATTAAGGAATCAATATTGAAACACAGTAAAACCCCTCTTAATGGACATTCCCCCTTTTACGGCCAAATTATAATTTCCCCTCTTGCATAATAAATGTAAGCATTTCAAACCCCTGTTTAACAGTCACCCTTCTTTTCCAAACTTTTTTGTCCCACTGGTGTCCGCAAAAGAGAGGTTTTACAGTAATTGAAAAAAAATTTAAGTCTAGAATTTAAAACTAAAAGTTTATGCTTATGTTAGCTGTTATTTTTTTTTTCTTCATTTAGTTTTGTCTCAGGTATTGAATTTATTTTAAAAGTCTGAAAAGTTTTTTATTCTGATTCAAATTTTATATTTCAGTTTCATGTCCAGCTTTTTGTTGCATTCTATTGGAATTGTCTTGGTGGATGGAATCAGGGAAGAAATGAGAAAGTTTCATGAAAGTGATGAAGACAAGTGTAGAGATCTGATGTTCTCAAGGTAATTGGTGTAAATTATTTGTATAAATAATTTTTATTTATATTTTTGTTATGAAAACATTGAGAAACATTGAAAAATTTTGAGAAGTATGTTTCTTTTTAAATTAAAGGGAATGATTTAGTTTTAGTGTACAGGATACATTTAAGTGCTTCTGTTTCTGAATGTCACTGGTTTGTAATTAATTTGACTAAATGAAAATACTGCCAGTAAAATACAGTAGGGCCAGTTTTTTAATATTACAGAGTTGAGACAATTTTCTGTTACATTATGTCAATTGATTTAGTTGCAGTTGAGAACATTTTGTCTGCCTGATTGCTTTAACCTATTTTGTGAAAATGAAGCATGCCTTTTCTTATGAAAACACATTCAAACTTACTTTAACTGCCAACATAATTTTCATGTTTTTGTGCATTTATTTATATCTGTTTTGTGAAATGTTATGTAATTATTTGCAGAAGATACACACACATAATTTCTTTAATTTTTCTTCAGAAAAAATAAAGCCCTTCAAACATATCGAGATATCAAACATACTTTCCAGGATTTGTCAGAAAGAGCAAGGCAAGTCATTGCTTTAGCAAAAAGTTTAAGAAAGGTTTGTGTTATATTTATTTTTCCATACAAATCACAGTAAAACCTAGTAAAACGAATGTTCAAGAGACTGAAATTATTTTCTGTTACAGACAGACTTCCGTTTTATAAAGGTGCACACAAAAATATATTCAGCATTTTTTTTAGGAAACTTAAATTTTGAGAATATCATCCAAAATACTATAAACCAAGGAGTAATAAACAGTGAAATGTATATTATTTACTGTATTTTGAATTTTTTCATGTTATTTCAAATTACTATACATTTAAAATTTCATGCTTAATATACTAATTGTTAAACTTCATTATAAAATGTTCTCAATAGAATGAATTTTCTTACTTATGTCAAAAGTGCAAAAAAAAAATGTTTAAAATTAAAAATAATTGAAAAATGACATAGCTTTTTAAAAATAGCGACAATGAGCTCAACAACCAATAAACTTTGTGAAAGAAAGGTTATACATTTCTGGCCGTATTTATCTATATGTGAATTATTTTTTGAAATAATTGAGTACAGTTTCGTACTAGCAATGCTCTTACAATACAGTTTTCTGCAAACATTTGTGCACTGTTTATAATGCTCAAAAGTTCCATGCCATCTTTATAAGCTGCAAAGTCCTGTAAGTTCGTAAAGCATTGAACTGCACTTGTGTATACAACTTTATCACAAGATCTTTTTCTGCAATTGAGTTGAATTTCTCTTCTTCATTAGTAAGCTGCCCCCAAATAGCAGTTTCAATACAGATTTCATATGGTGCTACCGTATCTAATTCATTATCCACTGTTACGAAATTGCATTCAATCCTACTTTTGCTGAATCTAATGTGTCTCATAGATTATCAATTTCATGATTGACTGATTCTTCTATTGGATTGATTTCTCTGGAAAGTTTGCTTTTACAAAAAAGATTTATGGTTACATTATAATTTTTTTTCCATGCTTTAGAAAACCACAATATCGCATCTTGCACGTTGATAGATTTTGTTAATTCTGATAAACTTGATGCATTTTTAATTTTTGCAGTAGTGATTGCATTACAAAGCTCTGGTAATTTGTTTACATTTTGTGAATTACTCCGTGACCCATTGGCTGTGTAACACTAGTTGTGCTAGGCAAGTAAAAAAAAGCCAGTCTCACATTCAAAAGCTCTGTGAGGATGACAAGTTGCATTGTCAAGAAATAGCAGAACCTGTCATTTTTGTTTCTTAATTCTGGCATTGAAGGCAGCAAGCCTTTCCCATGAGTTTAGCTGTCATCTACACTTTTTTGTTTGTCTTCCACTCATCTGGTAGACTTTTAGGATTTATATTCCTGAAACAATGTTGTTTGAAGGATTTACCAATAACCAGAGGTTTTTTCCTTTTCTCCAGTCATGAAAGCACACAAAAACCCAGTAAGTCTTTCTTTTGACTGTTTGCCTCCAGCACAACTTTCTCCCTTCAAACAAAGAGTTTTGTTTGGTAAGGCCCGTAGAACAATCCGGTTTCATCACCATTTGCTAGGTCTTTAACATTGTATCCTTTGATTAAATTCAAAAGTCTTTCCCTCCAGTTATTCAGTCTCAGGGCCACCATCAGCAGCTTCACCACAAACTTCCTTGAATTTTATTGAATGTTGTTTTCAAAAACTTTCTAGCCACCCAAGTTTTTTTGTAATTTTTTTTTGCTTCAGCCTAAACTATTGCCCAGATATTAGCAGGTTTCTCGATCTGGCATTTGCAAAACCATTTCCATACAATTTTGTTAATCTGCTCATTTCTAGTCTTGTACATTTTCTTTTTTGTTTCTTCATTTCCATTCAACCATTCTTCTCAAATTTCATGGTTTTCTTTTGATAATATCATAACATTTGATTTTTTCAATAGCAAACTTCTTTATTATCTCTGTAAAATTAAAAGTTTCCTTTTCCTTTGCATCTATGACCTTCATTTTCGTGTTCAAATCCAAGAAGTGTTTCTCGTGACTGGTGACCATCTCTACAATGAATGAAATACTAGCACACGGTATCACTAAATTGTGAACAATAATTCAATCTCCCTCGCATATTCCTGTCCGGAAATACTTTAAATGGAAATTATCAGCATTTTTCCAAAAAACGAGAGTGTTTCCTAACAAAAGTGACCATTTCTATTGTAAATAAAATGCTATATGGGCTTTACTAAATATTGAATAGAAATCAACTTCCACTCAAGCTAAGCCCCAACTCCTTATTTCTAGAATCACTTTACATAAATAATAAACATTCATCGTTTTTCCAAGAGTTCCCTAACAAAAGGGGGATCAATATGTTTTAACTTCTTCCCATTCAAAGGACAAAACTTGGCAAAACTTTGCAAACTTGCACTTGGCAAAAATTCTTTCTGTTTTAGCAGATTTTTATCTAAAAATAGACTAAATATGCCTTTCGTCTCTGCTTTAGATAGTTTCTGTCTTAGATTTCCCATAATTGAAAAACATTAATTATTCACTAGACTATTTTTCTGTTCTGTTCAAGACAGGTTTTTCATCTCATACAGTGTCAGCCTTAGACAAGTTTCACTGTAGTACATTTTTATTCAACTACTTGGGGTTTCAGATTCAGCTTAAATCCCATTGGTCCTGCTTTTATAATATTATTTTCAGCTTAGTGGTTAGAAATTATACAGAAATGGGAGAAATAAGCCATTATTTTATGGCTTTTTATTTATTAATTGTGTTCAATATTCTGCATATGTTTGGAAATATATTTTCATTATTTATATCAAAGAACCATGAAACATGAGCTTGTTTTATGTTTTGAATAAATATATTTTTTTTAGGATCTAGAAATTGCAGCTGAATTTTCATTGCTTGTTTCAACTTATCAGTTCATTAGGAAGTTGAAAGAAACAGGCCATATAAGAGTGAGCCAAACAGTTTCTTTGATAAATTATAATTTTTTATGGATTAATGTAAATGCACACTAATAACTAATGTAAATCATATAATTAACATTTGACACTATGTTTTTACTATTTATGTTGAAAATATTACCATATAAGTATCAGTGGAAGTTAACATTTAAAAAAAAATGTATTTACAGGTTATTGCACCTCATACTTCTGGTCACGTTATGTTTGTGCCAGGTAAATCAATCTTTTTTGTGACTTAATTAACTCTGACATATACATGTGAGTTAAATATTTATTCAAACAACTGAATTAACAGAAATTATAGTTTCTTCTGTCTTCTTTCATTAAATAAAAAATATTTTTGCAGCATTTATTTTTTTTAGTATCACACACTCACATAGAAAGAAAGAGAAGCATGCTTTATTTGTCTGTGAATTCACATTCAGTACTACTTTGTGAAGTGCAACCTTTTATTTCTTTGCTTTAAAAAGTTAAAGAAAATGGAATATTTTTAATATCTAAATGATATTGAATAAATTGAATCTTCAAAAAGTTTTAATTCTTAAATTTTTTTTCCCGTTTCTTATTTTTGGATTTTCTTTTTTAACATGAAAACGGTGGTTACTGGGCCATTCCTGTGATTGTGGAATAATCTTTAGTTAAAAATTGAAGACTGGTTGTTCAAGTTCTTTCAGATTTATTTACAATATTTGAATGTATAAATATCATTAATGTGGAATGAAATTTTTTTTTTTTCACATCCCACTTGTATTTTTAGTTACTCTGTGTAATTCATTTCAAAATGAATTCATTTTCAAACGTAACTATATTTTTCTGTGATTTTCATTTGAAAGGTAACCTTCAGCATCATGAGATGTTAATCTGGCAGCTTGTTGACATGACATGTGGGCATGAAACATTAGACATTGATGGAGATCAAGCTATCTATTTGGTAATGATGGAATGCAGCAAGATTGAATTGAGAGGTTTATTTTGGGATGGTCCAACAATCATATTGGAGCCTACTGCAGAAGCAAACATAACTCTTTCACATGTTGAGGTAGCTCTTAAGAATTTACTTGTTAAATTTGTGCTTATTTATTTGTGCTGATTAATCAATTAAATTTTTTGATTAACCAGTTATAATTTTTAATTGATTCCCAGCTCTAGATAAGTACTGAAAATGTTGTGGTAGACCGTTTTTTCAATATGCAATCACAAATTTTTATAAAAGATGCTTTTTGCCCTTGCTTTGTGTGTGGTAAGTGCCAAATGAATGGAATTTGATGTTTTGGAAGCTGTTTATAAAATCTGTAAAAGAATATTTTTATTGCTTGGAAAAAGAGGAATTCAAGGTATTATATTAGAACTGCTTATTACATTTGTTGATATTATGAATACTTTGCCTCAACCATCTGCTCTTTATGTCTTTCGCTGTGGGCTCTTGCACTTATAACCATTACAAAAGGGGTATAGCTAGATTTGTCTCAATAAAATATTATCTGCATATATCGGTATTATTGATTTCTGTATGCAACGATTAAATCATTATTCCTAGATTTCTATAAAGCCTTTGATAAAGTTCCCCACGATAAACTTCTCCTCAAACTCTCCCGCATTGGCCTTAACGTTCAATTACTTAATTGGGTGGAGGCTTTCCTAAAACACCGTAAACAGTTTGTTCATTTTAATGATCATAACTCACCATCCGCCTCCGTAAGGTCTGGGACCCCTCAAGGATCGGTCCTCTCACCGTTACTTTTCCTAATTTATATCAATGACCTTCCTCAATCCCTCAACTGCACCACTAGACTTTTTGCTGATGACTGTGTAATTTACCGTATCATTCACCATCAATCTGATCAAGAACTTCTCCAACATAACCTGGCTTCTATCGCCGACTGGTGTTCCCTATGGCAAATGCCAATGAATATCTCAAAAACGGTTCACATGAAAGTTACCCGTAAACTTCTTCCTCTTGAATACTCCTACTCCATCAATCATTTACCGTTATCCCAAGTTTCACATATCAAATACCTTGGTGTCATTATTTCAGCCGACCTACGTTGGAACAAACACATCGACTACATTTACCAGAAGTGTCTTAACAAACTTTTCTTCCTCCGCCGCAATCTTAAACACTCTACTCGGGATATCAGACTTCTCTGTTACCAAACTTATATATCCCCCGTCCTCTCCTACGCCGCTGAAATCTGGGACCCTTACACCTCCAGCAATACAGACAAACTTGAATCAATTCAAAATAAATCCGCCCGATTTGTTCACGACTGCTGGTCATCTTTCATTTCTGTGTCCGAACTTAAAAATGAACTTCATCTCCTCCCTCTCTCTACTCTTCGTCTCATTTCTCAATTAACATTGCTTTATAAAATTTTCCATGGTCAGTTCAACATAGATACTTCTGGTATCTTAGCCAAACCATCCTACATCTCTAGAAGACTTGACCATTCCCTTAAAATAAAACCTATTTTTGCTTCCACTGACTGCTTTAAATACAGCTTCTTTCCTCATACCATTGGTGAATGGAACAAACTCCCAAGCTCTATTGTTGAATCTCCCTCTATCACTAGTTTTTTATCCAACATCAAACAATATCTTTGTCATTCTCAATCACATCCTCTTGTATAGGCCCAAGGGCCAACAATATTGTATAAATAAATAAATAAATAACTTTATAACGTAATTACATTAATTACATTAATTTATAATGTAAAAGTGTTTGGTAAATCACTTATCAAACACTCTTTTATGTTATAAAATTTTTTGGCACAATTTTTCACTTCCTCGTAGGCTTTTTCTATAGTCTTGTTTTTTGTATCATATTTTTCTTTTAAATTACACAGCAACTTGTAAGCTATTATTCAACACTTGTCTAGTGTTGATCAAATTAACTGTTCCCAAGTTTACAACTAAAATTTGCAAAATTACTGAAGGTGCTGCAGGACATTATAAGAAAAAGTCATGTCAGATGTATTTCTGTGGAAACCCCATTTTTTAAATTATCGATCTACTTACACCACACACAATAATGTTTACCAATACTTTCTGAGATCTAAACGAGTCAAGTGTAGATCTAATTTCATTACTGCTACTTTTTGAGTATTCAACTTGAACTTGATGCAACCCATTCACGTGAATAAAACCAACCCTCCCCCCCAAAAAAAAAAAACAAAAAAAAAAAACAACTGTATAATATTATGTAACTATAAAATATTAACAGATTGGGAGTCATCAATTTTGATTTAAAAATCATCAATATGTTAATGTTTTATTGTAAGTAAAATGATGAAGAAAAAATAAGTTTTTTTTGTGTGCATCTTATTTTACTTTCTAGGTAAATGGCGTTCTTCTGGTAGTGAACCACTCTTCTCAGCTTATATCTCAGTGCAAGAAATTCAAGAATTGCTTAGGTGACACACTTAAGATTGACAGACAGCAGACTTCTTGCAATTATGCTATTGCGAGTGCCCTCAATGACTTGAAGGTAGAATTTTGTAACTTGGATTGGCTGAATGTTAAACGGTTTATTCTCTGAATTCGGAAATTGAAGAGTTTTTAAAAAATTTTAATTTTATCTTTTTTTGGCACCTCGCATAATTCTTTTAATTATGTTTTTATATTTATAATTAACTCATCGTAGTTGCATTTAAGTCTCTCATGGTGAGTAGTAGATAATCTTTTAGTTATTACAATTCAGTCACTCATTAAATTTTCAAATAAGTAATATTACACACAGATTTATGTTAAACTGTAAATACTCTATTTTAATCAAAAAATTGTTTTTCTGTCAAAACAGATGTATTTGGGATGCTTTAATTTTTTTTTCATAAACTTATTTGTAGAGTGAAGCTCTGGAACTGTGGGATGTTCTTGTATCGGGAGTGAAACAGGTTGAAGAAGAGCTGGATATATTTCCTTTGAGCACCCTTGATGAATCTGACCAAGTATCACTTCTCTCATCATACAGAGAAGTGCTTCATCAGGGCTATAGATTTGCTTTTGAAGTAAGTGTCATTAAAATTAAATTCTTAACTAATATTTATAGATATGATCTAAATGTGCAGAGTAAAAAGGTGTTTCCCTTTTGATGATAACTACGTGACCAAATGTTTTTTATTATGCTGACACATCAAGCTCTTACTTTTCAAATGCAACTCACCTATTTCTATTTTCAAAAATATTTTCTTTAAAAATTTTGTACATGTGATTTTCTTACTACTATTATTATCTTGTTTTTTATTTTAGTATCATAAAGAAGTGATGAGACTGATTACTGGTGAAACCAAAGACAGATTCTATTCTAGTCTTGCCAAGTTTGCTGAACAGTGGATGAAATTTGTAATGGAAAAATGCGATGATGGAAGGGGGTTGCAAACAAGGTGATACATTTAAGCTGTATGATTTGAATATTTCAAGAATTATGCAATAGCCACTCCAATCATCTGAGAAATTGATTATGATTTTTTTTGCACAGTATCTTCTTTTGCATATAATGCATAATTTATTTACTGACTATATTTACTAAATTGTCCAATTACCAAATAAATTTCATCAATAATTTCAAACATAAAACTTAGTTATTTTCAAATGGGTTTTATTGTGTTGAATTTTATTATGTGAGGGATTATTTTGAGATTGAAGGGAGTTTTTATTTCACTGCGTAACTCAATCTTTGTTCAAATGTGTGATAAATAAGATTTTAGACGTTAGCTATTTTATCCTTAGCCTAATATATGTATTTTTATTCGATATGCACATCAAATCAATTTTATCTTCCAGATGGGCTAATCAGGGACTTGAGTTTTTAATTGCTGTATATGACTCACAGTATGGACATAAACTTCCCGATGAAGATTTTGAAGTAAGTTTATGGACATGTATGTATACCTAAATTTATAGTTTAGGAGCAGTGAAATTATTTCAACTAAAGAAACAAATTTTTTAGTTCTTCACATAAATATATGTAATTTTTTTTTCATGGAAGATGCAAAGAGATTTTTATTTCATATTTTATGCTAATGGAAAAAATTAAATTACTTCAGTGCAAATGCAATGTAAACTTTTATTTCTTGATATTTATATGATCAGGCTTTGTACTGGATGCTAAATTGGTATGTGTACTTAAATGCTATTTCCTTCCCCTTCCCTCTTGAATGGAGGCTTGATTAATAAATTCTCTGTAGATTAATAAGAAGTTATACTTTACTGAATGTGATTATTAAATATTATAATCATGATTATTCATATCCATTTGTGCCATGCTGTTTGTTGTAGAAAATTTAATGTTATCTGAATGATGGTATCTCAAAAGAGTCTCCTCATTGTAGCACTTACTATTAATAATGGATATGGAAGGAAAAAAAACTGTAAAATACCATTGATCAAACAAATTCATATATTTTTTCAGGTATTGCAGCAAACAATACACAGCTGTATAATGCATCTTGGTGGTGCTGAAAAGTCTCCAATGGTAACCCAATCTTTGAACTCTCCAAAAACTGGATTTTTTCATCGATTTCAGTTCCAGGGTCGACACTGGCGCAACAGAACATCGTTGTCTGTCAGCAGCAGTGATAGCACCCTCTCTACCTCATCATCTTTCTCAGGCGAGGAACATGTTAAACGAAAAAGGTACTGCCAATAACATTTTAACTAATGATTCTTTGAAGACTGCTGCTATGCTCCGTGATTGTATCTATAATTTTTATTTTAAAGAGTAATTTTGCATTTGATTTCAAAAACTGATGTTCTGAGGTGATGAAAGATGGATAAGATTGAGAAAATAACATTTCTGTAATATATAAGTATGGTCCTATGTATACAGAATCTTATTTACAGTGGGGAGGAGGCTAGTGGACAAAAGCCTAGGGCAGCAAATTCAGAGGAGGGGGGGGGGACGAATTTGAGAAATGAATTTTCAATAAAATTAGTATAATGGAAGAAGAGTCACAGGCACTAAAACATTAAATCCACATCTGCCTAGAGAGTGAGGGACAAAGAATATGTGCAAGCATGTGAGTGATAAGGGGAGTGACTTAGAGTGCTCGCAAGCATATGAGTGACCAAAGCAGTGTGCAAGAATGTGAATGACCTAAAGATTGACCTAGAGAGCGAGAGAGCAGGTTGATGAGTCATAGAAAGAATGACCCAGACAGAGCATGTACAAACATGTCTGTGATCAAAGAAATATGCAAGCATGTGAGTGATTAAAAGACTGTGATTATGTTAATGACCAAAAGAGTGTACAGGAGGGTGCTAAACCAAATCAGTGAGTGACCAAAAGCAGCATTTAGAAAATGTGTAAGCATAGGAGAGAAACCTAAAGAGAGTGTAGCATAGGAGTGACCCAGAGAGCGGGTAACCAACTTAGTGACCTAATGCGTGCACAAGCATCTGAATGACCAAAAAAGTATACATGCATGTGAGTGACCAAAACTTTGCAATAACATGACTTGGTGTATGATCATGTCAGTGAGTAATCAAAAGAGTTACCTAGACATTGTGTGAGCATAGGAGGGACCTAAATAGTGTGTGAGCGGGGCAGGGATCAAAAAATGACCAAAAAAAGTATTCAAGCTTGGGAGTGACCAAAAGAGTGTCTTGGAGACAAAGGAGTATTTCAGGGGGGGGGGGTGTATTAAGGGCAGCAAACTTTAACAGTGAGTGCTCCAGAAAATTAGACTAGAATGATAGAAGAGCAGCAAATTTTGTGTAGCTCACAGGTGGAAAAACCATAAATATGCTTTTGCCTGTATACCTAGAATTTGTCTCTTATTTTTATCCCCCCCCCCCCCAATGCTTTTTCCACAAAAGTTGCCAAAAATGAAATCTTGAAATGAGAAGCTGTTTGAAACAAAAGAGAAAAAGGGAGAGAAAAAAAATTAGAAGGGTTGTTCAGATAGGTGTTTTTCATCATTTATTTTTGTTAAAGATTGTTTTTTTTTATGTTGAAGCTGTCTGAATACAGTTGATATTCTCAGGTCTTTATCTGTTCTGAATACCAAACAGACATGACTAGTTTAATTGAACCAGAAAATAAAATTTGTTTTTTCTGTAAAAAATTATTCTCTGTAGGCTAAAAAAAGCCTTTGCCCCAGAAACTATATCAAGGATTTATGTAAAAACAAATACATGGTTTGATATGTACTGATACAAAGTAGATTCACTGTTTGAAGAATCGACTTATTTTTTTTTAATAAGTAGAAAAATACTTGAAAAATATAACTTTCTTTTTTCCCATGGAAGTTACTAACCATCTCGGCAGCATTGACAAGATATCTTTCCTTCTTAAAAGCCTTTTATTTTTGCAATGTTGAGCCCAGATGTTTTGTAAATCTGATTTTTCGATTTAATAAATTTTCCTATCTCCCTTACTTTGCACCTGCTGAAACTTGGAAGAAAGCCTACTTCATAAAAAAGATGGTATTTTACAGCGATTTGGTGATTTCTGCTATGAAAATCTAGAGTTGGATGGGGATTGCTAAACAAATGCCATGATGTAAATGTCTTCATCAGTATCATGTAAATATCTTGTTTCACAAGTATAGCTTTGATGTGATACTTGATGGTTATTAAATATGACATTAAAAAAAAACCCCCACATATTTAGAATATGTTGATGTAGAAAGAAAGAACAACCATTTAACATGCTTTGAAGACAGCTGATTGTAGAAATCAAGGAACTTATTTACTAAATTGTGATATATTTCAATGAAGTAATTTTGAAAGATCTTTAAAATCTCAAATGTATTGTTGACACAGGAAATAGATGACTTGAAATTTAAATGCATTTTTAAATATTTTTTATTTTTTGGATCATTTTATAAAAGTGACTTTATATTGTCCGTCATTTTATCATAAATTATTTTTCCTTTTTTCAGATCTAGAGATGAAACAACTTCAGAAATTGATGTAAAAGCTCCATGTGATCATGAAGGTAAGTTCTTATAAGTAATTATTGTGACTGAGAAAATTTTATGTATAATAGAATAAACAGAATGATAACGATAACACAAAAAGAAACTTCACTTATTCTAAAATAATTGTTTTAAAATAAGTAGCCCTACAGTTTTTTGTATTTTTTAATAGTAGCTGTATTTTTTGACAAATACTTAAAAAACTTCTTTTTTGCATTGAATAGAGATTTCTTTATTTTGAATTTAATTTTGAGTTTCGTTTTTAAGGATTTCTATTAGCAGAAACTCATAATTTTTTCACCTTGCCAGGTAAAAAAAAGTAATTCATTTTTTGATAATACAAATAATCTATTCGACAGTTCAAAAAAGTTAAGACATTCAAAGTTTTTGGTAAAATAAATGTTTATTATAGGTTTCAAGTAAAATATCATTGTCTGTTGATTTATTCATATTGATTAATTTACCATCAATTAAAAAGTTGATATTGCTGATTAAAATACTGGGTGTTTTTACTTTAGTGCACTGTATGATTCTTACTGACTCAAGTGGCTTTTTAAAATGCATGCTGTTATTATTAAAGGATCACCTATGGAGAGAGTCAGAAAGAGTCTGGAATTATTAGAACAAAATCAACAGAGTAGGCTTATTAAAAAAGGTGTGATTGGTCAACTTAGTACAGTGAAAATTGAACGAATGCCTTTACATGTTAGTGCAAGAAGAGTTACCTTTCCCTGGCAAAGGTGCTTTAAAATTGGTAAGTCAAATAATAACCTGACCAGTTTTTTAAAATTTATGTATTTTTTTTTGTATATGCAGAAAATCTGGTATAATGATACCTTCTGTAACTCTATTGTTCATCGTAGAGGTATGGTTCCAATTTAAAAAAAATTCTGAAAATGTGTTCAGAAATCATTCTGTACCAATTTTGGAGTGAAAAAATTGTGTCTCACAAAATAAAAAAATCAAAAGTTTTATACAGTTCCCATGTCTTCTAACTTCCAAATAGTTTCCCATGCCTCTTCTGAGACCAATAACAAAAATCCCATGTTACTAACTGCAATATTTGCTGAGGTATTTAAATTCAAATACCAGAAAAAGTTGGGAAAGAACAGCATGAATGAGGGAAAGGAGCATAGTCCATTAGCTTATGCTGTTCTTCCCCAACCCTTTCCAATTTTTGAATTCATATATCTCAGCGAATATTGCACTTAGAAACATGTAATTTTCTTTCCTGGTCTCAGGAGAAGACCGTGGGTTTTTAGGACGGTGTCCATATAAAAGTTTATATTTTTTATTTGGGACACACTGTATTTTAACTCTCAAAACTGGTACAGGATGATTTCTGAATGCATTTTCAGCATGTTTTAAACTGGAAACATATCTCTACTACAAACGGTTGATGAGATAAAGGCAGAATTAGGACTTACATGACATATTTATTGTGTAAGAGTTTCACACTGTATCTATAACACCTAATGTACCATAAATAGGGATCATATTTATGTGAGATTTTGAAAAAGGAACTTAACTAATCAGAGAAAATATTTAGGTCACAGCTAAATTATTTTTAGTAGCCAGGTATATTTTCATCCCAAGAAAAACTCAAAAAATATTTGTTCGACTGACTATTCCCAGACTTTACTACCCCTCCCATGTTGATAAGATATGTTTATAAAAATTCAAGGAATTTTTTGTTGTATTTTGACCCAAAGCAAATTTTATGATCCCTGATCCGG
This sequence comes from Pholcus phalangioides, assembly GCF_987345545.1. Taxonomy (NCBI): domain Eukaryota; kingdom Metazoa; phylum Arthropoda; class Arachnida; order Araneae; family Pholcidae; genus Pholcus; species Pholcus phalangioides. The sequence continues at coordinate 62,440,865 of NW_028301608.1, read as the reverse complement.
GGATTTGTGATACCTTTATTTATTGTTGTAAAATACTTGCTGTGTGATGAAACTGTGCAATCTGGGAAAATTAACAGGCTTATTTTTATCACTTGTGCCCGTGTGGTGCCGGGGTAAGATGTTCGTCTTGTATTATAACGATTACCATCAAGGTCCACGAGTTTGAATCCAGGCAAAGAATATCAGAAACAAATTCTTTAACTACTGAGCCTGGAGCAACCACTGATAAATAGTGCCTTCATTTCCCACCCAGCTCTAGTGGTTGGAAATTGCTGTATGGTGATTATATGATCAGAGTTGGTGTGTGGTAAAGTAGTAGTAGTTATTTTTCCAAATTTTAATTATTTGAAGATGTAGATCCATAATTTTCTGGTAGAAAATATACATTAAAATGCTAGTAAATAAAATTTAATCACCCAAGAAATTAGATTTTTAATGCATTTGAATATATTTAGAAACTCAAACGTTTTTTTGGTTTCCTTGAAGGGGAGAAATGTTCTTATCACGTAATTTAACAAAAAAAAGTTGACAGTAATTTTTACGAACTCGTGAAGACTTGAATAATCATTTCATGAAACCAAAAGTTGTTTAAAGGAATGGTATATTGTTTGAAACCAGAAGACTAGTTTTTAAAAATGCAATGTGGGATTTTTTTCTGACAAAAATGATAAATACATCATTTATTTTGTGCACGTATATGTGCACTAAAATGATTAAAAAAATCTTTTGAATTTCAGTATCATTTGATCTCTCGAGATATTAAAATGTTAAACTATTTTCTGGTCTTCTCTTGCTAATTTTTTATTAATTACAATTATTTATTAATTTCAATAACTAGATAATCATTTAGTGATTTAAATTTGTCTGATTGGTGATTATGTATATAGAAAAATCTCGACTGGTGAGATTAAGTTGTTCCTGAAAGGATTATAATTTCATCATGAAAAATGAAATATCACCCCTTTTTATTCTATGTGCTCCTGGATTAATAATACTCACATGAAGATGAAGATTCATTGGCAGAAAATAGTATAGAGTATTTTAAGTGTGGTAGAAGTACAGTCGATCGATACGTTTAAGAAGTTTCCACTTGAGGCATTTTCGCATTTAAGAGGTCTCGTCTCTAGATCAAGACACCCCCCCCCCCCACCTTTTTGAAACATTTCCCATATACAAAGTTTCCCCTCATATATTCATATTGTATAGTCCTTATGATGGGAAATGAGAAGCAGGAGATTCACAATATTGTATTTACAAGATGTACGCATTTCAGTCCAACATTGCTGTTGGCTTCAGCTTCTTCAGAGCATCCTGTATTTCGTGTTAAATGCCTATGCTTGTGCATTTCATCCTCATAAGCCAGAAATTTCCTTCGGAAGTTAAAAGATTTTTAGTAAATATTTTTGCTTATAGTATAGATTACTTACAAGTTGAGACAACAACATTGTATGAGCTATAAAACAAGTTATCAAGGTGCGATACATATTTAAAAATCTATTGCATGAACGTCATCAGAAGTTTCAGCCTCATTGTATTCAGGTACGAAATATGTGGGAGGGAAAGTGGGTGTACTTTCAGTAGTTGATGGATCTGTTGTTTCTGTTTTTGCTTTAGTTCCAGTATAGTTTATTTTTGTCAAGTACTGGACTGGGCGTATCATCATTTGTGTATTCATCAGCGAATAATTTGGTCCTTGCCACTCATGCCAATATACACCTTTATATTCTTGAACTGTTAGTCCTCCAAGGTACTGACCATTGAGGTTGCTTGCATCACATTGGTTGTACCACCATCCACCTGTGTGGTCCTTTGCACAGTTACCACCTTCCCATCTGTCATTGTCCATGTCAATTGTAGAGAAGGGAAGAGAAGCATGATATGAGAGACCATCACCTTAGAGGGAAGAAAAATCAAACAAAAGAAATGTATATTCATTTCCCTCAATATTTACTTTTATAATTGTAACTTTCTTTAACATTATTTCCATGAAATTCAGTTTTGATTATCCTTTGTCATTAAGATTTTTATAAAAATATTCATAAAAATTATTCTTCCAATTCAGATGGCAGAATCTTTGGAATTCCCTTCTGTTATGAATTTCTTGCATTAAAAAAATGAAAATTAGTTATTCATACAAGCACTTCCCCCAGGCTTGAGCCTCGTCAGTTTGTCCCTTGTGCCAACATCTATTCTATGCAAAACGTATTTTTAGATTTCGTTAATAAATGGAATAAAAAAGTTTGATTATAATTTAATGTCATATTCTAATGGAGTGCTTTTGCTTTTCATATGCTGTGGACATAACATGATACAGTGAAACTTGTCTAAGATGGACACTGCATGAGATGGAAACCTGTCTTAAACGGAATCAAAATATAGTCTGTTCAATGATTAGTGCTTTTATTTGCACCTTTATAAAATGAAAATCTGTCTAAAATGGAATATTATTTCAGTCTGTTAGCGTTCTGTTTCATACAGGTTTCACTGTATTTTATTGCATACTTATAGGGAAAAAAATCTGATGCAATCAATCTGGTCTGTCAAATTTTTATTTTCCATGATTTCACATATTTAAGGTTGTGGTGACTGTATTTGTGTAGGTGTGATTGACACGATTATGGGATATTGAGATTGTAAATATGGTAAAAATGTATATATACAGGTTAACAAATAAAAATACAGGTTAAATAAAAGTCCCATCAAATTAGTGATGAGACTTTTTTTTTTGCCCAAAAATATATGTTGATGCCTAACTCTAAGATAAAACATGATAGATTGGAACTTTGATGATGGATTTGACAGGTCTAGGTCTTTGAATTCTGGTGAAAAGCATGGAAGCAACGCCATATTTTATTTTCTTGACATCGTGTGTGTATTTTTAGCCCTCATTTGTATAAAAGGAGCCATAGTTCAACTAAATAAATAAGAGAAAATGCAAGATCTCTCTCACATGACTGATTGGGATGCAGTGAAAAAACTAACTGCTTAATATTAAAGTGATATGATGTTGATGAAAATAATATCTGGGTAAAAACTTAACTTTTCCAACCACAGTTAAACTCTCTTAAGTTTTTGTGCGCAAATGGTAAAAGTGTTTAAGTATAATTAAAATAAAACTGTTTGTTGAAATGAGCGATATAGGCTTAAAAATTTTTTTCTGCAACTTCATGATTAGCAGTATCATATTTGCATAGAGAACAGAATGATTTTGTGGATACATTAGTTGATTTTGAAGTTTAAGATTTGATGTGATTGAATATATCATAAATTTATTGTCTTAAATTTTTTAGTGTGAAGTTTTTTTTTTTAAACCAAAAAAAATTTGCTCATGAATAGTTTCACGCAGTTAATTGATGGACATTTAATGAATCATGTTCTCAGATTATTGCTCAAACGTTCATATTTTTTCCTTAATATTTAGGGAATGGTTATGTTAGTGATTATTAACTAAACATGGATTTATAAAATTTGCCCGAAATGGCTTTTACCAGCTTCTCCTGATATAAGAGGACCAAGTAGTTTCAACATATATCTTTCCTTCTCATTCCCTACTGCAAATGCTGCATAATTAGAGTTTGCTTGACCACCTTCAAAGTCTTGCAAGTCTACACGCAACTCATAAATTCCTTGATGAGTGATCAAATGTAGATTTTCATTACCTGTGAATAAAATTCAGATCAGTCAGATGAAATATGTTGCTTACTGTTGCTAATTTTTTCAGGAGAGGCAAAAAAATTCATTTAATAGTTAATTATTTTCATTCACTGTCTGAGAGATATAATGTTTTTTAAAAAAATACCTAAAAATATTCCAACATTATGATTTGGTATCAGTTTGTATGTATGTGTTTTGAGAGATTTCAAAATCATGTACTTACCCAGCCAGAATTCTCCTGCAACATTTCCAAAGCCATGTTTGTAATCATTCCATCCTCTGAGGAAATCTACAGAGCCATCTCGCCTTCTTTGTATAACCTAGTTTTTGATGTGCAGAAATATGCTTTTAATACAACTACATATTTGTGATGCATATCACAAAATTAATTAAGCATGGTATCAGAGGTCAGTAGAAAGGAAGACACTCACTCATTATCATTATATAAGAAACAGGTTGGTTAAGTTAGTAGTTCCAATGCAATGCAAATCTAGCCCTTTAAGCCTGACCTGTTTTGTCATTAGATGTCACTAATTTGTCTATTAACATCCAAAATTACATTGTATTTCTTATGTGGTTAAAATTTTTTAATGAAAAATAGTACGATTGAGTGGACTTTTGACACAAAAAGTGTTTTTTTTCTTCTAAATTTAATGTTATGAATGTCAAACCAATCACACTTACAGTCCATCCTCCTCCCTCTGATTCCATGTCACAATAAACAAAGATTGGCTTTTGAGCATATTTTGGTTGTATCCTGTAGATTCCTGTTGAATTTCGAACTTTTTTCTGAACTTCCTGACAATCATGTGGAAGATGTTCTTCTTCTGAAATAAACGCACACATTATTATTCATTAATTAAAGCTTTTTATTTTTGTATGATTCAATAAAAACTGGAAACTTAAAATTAGGAATTTGGAAATTTTCATATAAACATAAATACCACTGAAACACACCTTGATTTTGGAGTGCTCCAACCATTACACATCCAGTATATTGATTATCTTGCGTCTCAGATGCTAATGTTTGTAATGATGACTGCAGGTAAGTTTTAGTAACAATATTCGAATTCAGATGATCTGATATATTTCTGAAATATTATTTGATTCATGTTATGTTTTCAAAACAAATATTTATCTGATCAGTGAAATTTAAGGATATTTTAATTTTTTTAAAACAAAGAGCAAAATTTATCTCACTGAGAGTGAAAAATGTACTTTTATTTTTTATGTGGTTATAAGATGATTGATAACCATAATCTCATTCAAATTTTCTCATAATCAAAATTATTTCCTAATGCATTATTAGCAATGGGTAAAAAAAAATAAAATTAAGGTCATCTGCCAAAATAGTGAATAGCTTTTTTTTAGCTCCAATTGGTATCTGGAAATCTGCCATAAAGTATGAGTCAGAGTCACTTATGATATACATATATTTTGTCTTACAAGCTATTTTATAAAATTTATTTCATGTTTCAAAATTCCTCATTTCATCCAGAAGATTTAACTAGATTTATGAAAAAAGGGTGTGAATTTTTATTGTTACAATATTTGTATTACCTTGTGAAATTTGTAAGATGAGTAATGTTGCTCGTAAGTGCACCAATGCTCATCTGCAGAGTATCTGCCATGCGTCGCAAACTGTACATACTGGTCTGTAAAATTTGCAAATTCGATAACACATCCATTCCACCGACCAAATTTTTCTGATCCGCTTGAATTCGTGCATTGTCTTGTACATTTACTCTGTTCAGATGTTGAATCTGCTGCTCTAGCCACACCTTGTTCACCAACTGATTTTGTTGTACTTTGTCAAGGTCATCTCTAAATACCTCTTGCAACGTAATGATCTGTAACAGAAATTCAGAACTTCATTCTCCAAACTAAAACAATTTTTGATACTACAGAAGCCAAGTTCACCCCCACCATTGTACATGATTGTCAATGCGAATGCAGAAATTTTTGAATTTCATGTTAAGATTTGCTTCTCTGTCTCTCTCACCTTCCTTCCATCGCCTTTGATATCGTCCAGGCGTTGTGATATTCTTCCTTCGAATCGATCCAACATTGATACAATATCCTGTTTCTGTAGTTCTAATCTTCCAACCACCCTAGTCAGTTCTTGCATTCTGGACGTTTGTCTTTGGCTTTCAGTTTCCAGCATATTCAATTGCAGTTGAATTTGTTGTAATGCAGTAAGTATATTAGGATCTGAAAAGAAAAGTACAGTACTTTCTGAAAATTATGTGTTTTTTTAGACATTAGCTACCATTTTAGGATCAATTTATCCTGGATATGAGGACCAAAAAAAGTCAAAAATTTTTAATGTTTATTTTATAATCAAATATTTTTCTAAACATAACAGCAGAATTATATTTGTTTCATGATAATTAAGGAATTGTATAATGATTAATCAACAGTCGTAGTTTTTTTTTCAAATTTACGTAGAATCTTTCCCATTTTTTTCTGAGAAAGGATACATTAATCTTTTATGTATCCTTTCTGATGATTAAAGATCAACAGGTTTCTCTAAGCGTTCTATGATCAGAGATTTATCTACGATCATAGGCCTGCACATCCTGGAGCCGGATTTCTTCATAGCTGGAAAAGATTTTCTTCCTGGGCTGAAGGTCCCCTCACCCATGTGGTATTAATGTAATCAAACGTTTTATATTTTTCTTTTTGGCCATCGAGATGTTTTACTCTCTAAAAAACACTCGATTTTGAATGATGGATCAGCATTGCGTATCTGTGTACGGCATCGATAAACCGTTTAGGAGAGTCGTTTGAAAATCGATTGAGATTTAGTTCTTGGATAGGGAGTGGGGTTACAACATTCAGATTGATGTATTTACGAAGTAACAGAATTTGATTAATGGTCGCGCATGATTTTTTTTTTAATTTAAAAGTCTGTGCCTTTAAAATATATGAACATAAGATTCTTTATATGAAATTTTCGCATATTTTTTATTAGGGATCTGCATTTTTTTTTTCAGATGGTTTTGAGTTATCTTTCGAAATCGCTTACCTCTGTGACTGCTCCGCCGATTTGATGGCACGACCGATGATAAACTAGAATTTATTGGTTTATTTTCCAATTGAGACTCTGAAAAATCTAATGAAGCAATAATCAGAATAAACCACCACGGAAAGTTTTCCGTTCGTCTCAAGGGGAGATACGTTGATACGCATATTTCGAAACCCATGGCTAACTTGATTAGCAATCAGTCTATCATGTCAGAAATTACTCTGCGTAAAACTTACGACTCTGTGATCTGTTGAAACGTTCTTTATAAGACAGTTATGCTGTATAGAAATAAGATTTTTCTTACAGAAGAAAACTTTTTCCCCCTTTTTGATACTGCGTAAGAAGAGCAGCTAGGAATTGAAGCATTTGAGAGTAAATTTAAGTGACAATCTGCCTACATCTGGTTTTTATCCTGACACATGTTTTAAGAAATCTCTTTCTCTTAATAAAGGCCAAGGAATCATTTTTTTCTGTCTTTGCTGCGACGTCGTCGTTACTCTTCGTGTGAAAAATGGTATTCGTGTTTCGAAAAGTGTCTTTACGCTTGCCTACTTGCAGAGGCGGATTTAACGGCGGGCGCACCGGGTGCCCCGACTTCTGAATAGCTCCAAAAAACCCAAACTTCACACTTATTTCTAATTTAAGACGCCCAATATTTTCTTTTGCGCCCGGGACCTCAAACGACTTCAATCCGCCACTGCCTACTTGATTGTTTGATGAGTGAGAAAAATATTTGTTAATTTTTTTTTCTCTTTTTAATGCTCTCGTTTATAACTAGGTTGAGAGAATTTTTTTTAAAAAGTTAATCTCTCGCAATCGTTCTGAAAATGTATGATGATTAATTTCTGTAGGGATTTTTTCTCCTCTGAATTTTGTAGTCCAAAGAAAAGAATTCATATCCTCGGCTGGATCTTGAATCCTGCGAACTACGCGGCCGCAGAAAGCGCCAACTAAAGGGGACGGACGCAGTGCCGTCTTAACGCATGGGCCCACCCGGGCACGGCCCGGGAGCCTGGAAAGGAGAGGGGCCTCACAAAAATGAGAAGTGGCTGAAATTTTCAAGAATTTTCGAGGTAGGGCCTCAAAAACATCACTTGGCCCGGGGGCCCATGATGCTCTTAAGACGGTCCTGGGCGGTGCGATTTTTTATCATCAAAATATTATTCGATTACATTTGAAAAATATCCAGAACCGGCCTAGCATATCTGGCAGAAAAAAATATTGCTTTTTTTATTCTGATCACACACAGCATAGTTTGATTTCCTAAAATTCAAATGAATTCCTGTCCGATTTTTGTCATCAAAATGCTCACTAGCGCATTGGATACACTCATTTAGAAAAAAAAAAAAAACTCAACCAACTTACATTACTGTGTTACCGTAAGGCAGGGTTTCTCAAACTTTGGCTCCCCAGAATAGTTTAGTTGATATTTTCCCATATAAAAGAACTACTTCAAAGCATAAATCAATAACAGTTCGCTACCGCCCTTAGGAGCCGCGACGCACACTTTGAGAAACAATGAAGTTAGGGTATATCACTATAGACAAAATCGCACAACGCGTGTCGTCAGAAAATGTTCCGCGATTATCTAACCTAAGTTAATTTTACGATTTTTGAATGTAACTCGTAAAAGTTACGGCCAATGTGCAGACGAATTAAAGACTTCGTGAAGTGGTGAAGTCCGAAGTCTGGGCACTTCGTAAAATGCAAAATGTCCAGACATCGGGCTCGGAGGGTAACACATCGTCGGAGTTCAAGCAGAAGTCATCATTTCCAGTTGTTAGATTTTGTCAATTTAAACTTTTGAGCATCGAGCTTATATTACTGGAGGTATAGCCACTAGAATAAGGGTCCTTATCAAGTCGCCTTAACCACGACCTCCTATATAAGCATATTGTTCACAGAGACGGTTATATAGGAGGTCGTGCCTTAACTAGAACTCCTTAATACACTGTATATGAAGGCGTCTTAGCCTTAACTGGAGGGAGAATGACGTCATCGGTCTCCGCCTCGGCAGTACTGAGAACGTTTTCCGACATTATTTGTCAAAGATCACGTGACGTGCTTAATGTCAGCGCAATCAAAACCCCCTAAAGAATCCCCCACTTCAGGGAGTGTTGGCGCAATCCCCGTTATTTTCTTGTCATCCATAGGGGTTTAACCACTTAACATGCAAGGTTTTCGCAAGAAATTTGAATCTCTATTTGATGAATCGGCGATAAATATGCTAGCCTTGTGCTAACCTGACGCACAGTAGAAGAAGGGGGGGGGGGGAAAGAAAAATATAAAAATAAAAATTACATAATAGATAAAGGTAGATAAGAGAATTTTTTTTAGAGTCCTCTTTTCATCCTCACCCTACATGGTCTCTTTCACTCTTACATGCATATACTCTATAGTAGAAAGATACATTATAGGTGTGGAAAAAAATCAGGAGGGAAAGAAAAGTAAGGGTTACTATAAAGCTACACGATGGTGAACAGAGAGGAAAGAAAACACAAGAGAATTTGTTTAAATTTATTCCACAGTTGTAAGAATGTAATATTACACCTGTGATCCTAAAGAAGTTAAAGGGAAATGAGGAAGAAAGGGATTGTTTGTTTTTTAAGATTTGCAATTATTATTCCAGAGTTAATGAAAAATAATACTAGAATGAAATAAATAAATACAAAGATAAATTAAAAATTATTCCAGAATTAAGGAAACAGATAATTCTATAATTAATAAATTCAGAATTAGTGAAGTAAATAACTCTAGAATTAATGAAAGAAATAATTCTATAATTAATAAATTCAGAATTAGTGAAGTAAATAACTCTAGAATTAATGAAAGAAATAATTCTAGAATTAATGAAAGAAATAATTCTAGAATTAATGAAAGAAATAATTCTAGAATTAATGAAAGAAATAATTCTAGAATTAATGAAAGACAATTCCAGAGTTAATGTAAGAGATAATGCAAGTATTAATGAAGAAAAATCTCCAGCATCAATGGACAATTAATCTAGAGTTAAAATGAAAATTATTCCAGCATTAACGAAAGAGAATTTTATAATTAATAAATCCAGAGTTAATGAAAGATATTATTCCAGAATTATTGAAAGAGATAATTAAATATTTTTTATCTTTAGAAGTTCTTGATCATTTTTTAATCTTTAGGAGACAACTAATTGTTATCTTTAGAGATTGAACTCTACATTTAAATGGAGAAATTGCCTGGCATGAGATGTGTATTAAATATATCATGTGATATTCTTGTATTCGATGTTACTTCCATCGCAACAGCTCCTCCCTCTCTCCAGTAATATAAGCTCGATGCTTTTCAGTTGTTATGAAAAATAGTAAAAATTATTTTGAAGATTTCTAACTCCTATAGCAGATTTACTGATTAAATACGTGGTTCATACTGTTCGTATCATGAAATAATTTATTCGAATTTCTAATCAACTGCAGTAGTCCAGTCTGTCAAAATTTTTTTTGAATTTGGTGACTTTTGCTTGAATGCCGAAGATATACAGTATGTGGTCATGAATATCCGGACACTCTTGAAATTTAGTAGGTCTCATCAGTGACTATGTGGCTGTTTCTCCTGGTGTGGACTCGATCCTTTCGTGGCACTTTGACCGGCGCTTCATATTGTGACATTATGGAAAATGCTGATCTGCCCTGTTGGCAACAGTTTGCTGAGGGGAACGATTCTTTTTAAACATGATCAGGAATCAGGAAACAGCAGGAGTCAACTTCGATGGGGGGGGGGGCGCTGAATGAAATAAGCATCAACAGGCACTACAATTAGGGAGGAGAAAAATATTTGCTTGGTCAGAGTGAACATATATCAAAAATTCAGGGGCTCCCAAAATTCTGGGGCCTACTGGAAAGTCCTGTTCACAAATCAGGCCCAGAGCACCAGCTCTGATGTATCGAAATGTATCTGGAGCTCAAAGATTTTATTAAGATTCTGTGTATCGAGTGGCTTGAGCTAGTGGAAGTGGCCTTAGGTTCCCTCAATGTTTGACCAAGTAGGTTTTCAGATAAGTGCTGATCGAAAAGCACTGGTTTGCGGTATTGGGTCCAAGTGATGCAGGGATTTGGTTCTATTATGGAATACTGTAAATTTTATGCTATTTAAAAGAGAATAATAAATTTCACTGAAACGTGGTGCAAAGAAGTTGATTATATTTCTTATGGAGAAATCAGCATTTTTACAATTTTCTTGTGCTTAGGAAAGAAAAAATTGATTACGCAAATTTATTTTTTTTAATTTTCACTGTAGAGCTGATAACGTTTCAGATTATTTCAAATTTTTTTTTTCTATTTCATCTGATAGGTGAAGGAAGATTCGGTAAAGTTTATACAGCGGTAAACAATTCAACTGGCGAACTTATTGCTATGAAGGAGGTAAATTGAATCTTTTCTATGTATTGTACGTACAGTGTTTTCTGGCTGTTTCGCAACGAGTGTTAGAAAGTAATGAAAATTCTAGGCTTGATTCTAACATTTTTTGATATTTCACTTTAATTTTAGAATCATTCTTCCCTTAAGGATTCCTTGCAGACACTCTTTGTGAAACATCGTGTATACAATAATAAAATAATATTGGAATTTTTTTTCTTGTATAAAAATGCTTCAGAGGCTTATTTTTTGAAAAACATGAACATAGCTCTTTCTCAGTTGCATTTCAAAGAATGTCAACTCTGTAATTAATAAATGAATTATGAGAATTTTTGTTAAAACTTTGGAAAATATTGATTATTTTTGCTGAAATACAGAATATAGTACAGTAGACTCTCGTTAATCTGATACTTGTCAGACCAGGGTTTTGTGGATTACTGAAATTCCTAGATTATTTGAAGTTAACTGCAAAAGCCCATTTAAATAATATAAACTTTGGCACACAGACATGCAGTGACATGTTTTCCTCTCAAATGCTAGAAGAAAATCCACCTAAAAATGTCGGATGGGCTAAATTTAGTGTGCAGTAGCATTATTGAGTCAAATGTAATTTCATAACATTTTTTTAAAATAAAGAAATTAGTGTATGAAAATTATTACTATGGCATACTAAGACTAATGTGCGCCTGACTGTATGAAGGGCGGGGGAGGGGGAGAGAAAAACATGGATCATATGAACTGTTTTTTTGTTGAGAATAAGAGCCCAGTATAAAATTTTGAAAAAAAGCAAATGAAAGAAGCGACTATGTTTGCGTTGGCTGTATGAACTTTGAAAATTCACAGGGTGGTAAATGCATACCTTTTTTTTTTAAACTGGCAGTATCATGCAGTCTTCTGATTGAACTATACCCATGTGACAGAGTGTAAACTTTTTGTTTTGCAATTCGGGGCCCATTTCTAGTATACAACCTGCACTGTTCATATTTTAAATGCTGTACATTCCCTTGCATGTTATGTCACTGCTATGAAAAAAGTAAAATATAAAAAGTTTTAAGAATGAAATAGTTGTTAGAACTTTGAATATCGATTATTCATGTGAATTTTCATAAATTTTTATACCAATAGAGATACGATAAAATATTTTTGAATCATAACACATTTTTCCCCCTTTATACAGTTTTTTAAATACAGCAGAACTTTGATATAATGATACTCTGTTCACCAAGAAAAAATATCAATCAAGGGATTATTGGTGTATTGAGAGGTAGCGTTATCATCAGACAGCACCACATTCATGTGGCGGTTGTAATCTCTTCTTAATTTTCATGGTTAATACCATGATAAAATGTGTTTATTCAGTTGTAAATAATTACTCGAATAAAATTGTCTGTTTCATCCTGTAAAGTCACTGCTAATGTTATCACACAACACTTTTGTGTACTACACAAAAAATAGTTTCACTGCAACTTCATTAACACTTTTAAAAAGTAGTGAAAAACAGTAATGTTATCAGACACTCCTGAAAAAGCAAGAACTGGTGAGGAATTGAAAAATATATATGAAGATTATATTTTTAAGCTAAATATAAAGAATGTTGTAGCAGTTTTGAAAGCTCCCCAGAAAATATCTTTATAATGGTATTTATCGTAGTAAAGGGTATTATTGTATCAAAAGGAAGTTAACATTAGACTATATTCAATTCCAAATAATATCTGAAAAATATTGCTGTAGAGGGATTTATTGCTATGTAGAGTATCATTGTAGTAAGGTTTCACTGCATTTATCATATTTATTTTGCTTAAGGCACATGATTTCTGTGTTTCTTTATCAATACCTTTGGTATAGTATGTATATGTTGATTATATATATTTTTTAAAATAACTTTTGCAGATACATTTGCAGCCTAATGATCATAGAGCTATTAAAGAAGCTTTAGATGAAATCAGAACATTCGAAGGCATCAAGCATCCTTGTTTAGTGAGATATTATGGAGTAGAAGTGCATAGGGTATGATTTTAAGAACCTTTGTAAAAATTGACTTGATTCTATATTAAGGGTTTGCAGAGTAGAATGCAGATTGGTTGTTGTAGATGTAGCCTGCCTAGAATTTTCACAGAGTCATCATGTTACACTTTCAGAATCTGTTTTTTGTAGTGTGTATGTGTGTTTGCTGAAATGTATTTGCATATTTATTGTATTTAGCCATAGAATTTTAAATGAAGAGCATAATTGCGAATAACATTATTTGTCATGTTATTGAATTTATTTCTTACGTTATTCACAGGAAGAGATGTTGATATTTATGGAGTACTGCAACGAAGGATCCTTGGAAAGTGCAGCTCAACTGCATCTCCCGGAATCTTTGATTCGAAAATACACCAGGCAGTTGCTCGAGGCTGTGAATGTTCTACATGAGCATAATATTGTTCACAGAGACATAAAAAGTACTTCTATCTTGTAGATTTGATTTTTGCAACAGGCCTATTAGGAAGAAACATATGGTTTTAAACATGTGTGCATGACATCATTATATTTTAAAACGGCCATTTGTATAAAAATGAAATCATAGACTTGCAGTTAAGTGAAAAATTGTTGGGTAGTTAACCAAATTACTGCCTTTTTGTCCGCTCAATTAAATGGCTCTGGAAAGAATGCTAATGAAGTCACTCTTTATGTACGTATATGGTGCAAAAATAACCTATAAAAAAGATTCTTTAAATATTTAAGGTTTCTTAAAAATTGTTTTTACATTTCAATTTCATTCCATTTGGGGAAAAACTTTGTGACTAAATACATATTTTTTCAATACAGTGGAATCCCATTTTAACGAATGCCGTTATAGCAAAAAACTTGTTTTAATGAACACTTCTCTAATCCCCAGACAAGTTTTCATAGGAACAATGCAAAAACCTGGAATTCATTATAATGAAGTGATTTCCCTGGTCTCTTGGAGTTTGTTATAATGGGATTTGACTGTATATGAATATTTTGTATAATTTAAATTTTGATTTCGAAAGAACAAAATTAGAATGACGTATGACTATGTTGTTTAATCATTCACTTTCTCATCTTTTGATTTTTATTAATTTCTTTTAAATTTGTTATTGAAAAAATAAATTGTTATAATTTCATTAGGTGCCAATATATTTTTGACATCGAATGGGGAATTGAAATTGGGTGACTTTGGTTGCTGCATAAAATTGAAAAACAATACAACAATGCCAGGGGAACTTTGCGGATTTGTTGGCACTCCAGGTACATTTTTCATCTGCTGATTACATTTTTAATGAGTTCTAGTAGAAAGTTGGCTAGCTGAAAGTTTTTTATTGTTCACACATTTACCTTCACTATGGATACTGTCTTTTGATCCAAAAATTACTGAAGTTTTCCCAAGCTTGATGCATATTGGTATTCATATCTATATATATATATTTCTGTATATTTTTTATTTATATAAAATTGTGAAAATCGGCAGCAGTTTCTTAAATTCTAAGCCTTTTGTTGTGAAACAGGATTTGAATGTTTTTTTTTAAACTTTCTGAATTCATTCATTCTTAGTGAATTCAGAAATATTTTTATTCTCATTTCTAATGTTGGAAATATTGCATAAACACTGATATCTGTGAGCTTTACTACCTTTTTGAACCTTATTTAGTTTTTTATAATATTTCATCTTGCACCGATTTGCACGACATAATTTTTTGTTAGCTATACTTATACACTTCAGTTGAAAATTCAGATGTTTGATCTTTAAAATGCAAACTTCTCAAATTCAAAATATTTACCTGCATTGAATTAGGTTCTGTTGGTGTTTCATTTATGTTTTGATCCCCCCCCCCCCCCAGCTTACATGGCTCCTGAAGTGTTTACCAAAAATGTTGAGGGTGGTCATGGAAGAGCAGCTGATGTTTGGAGCATTGGATGTGTTGTTTTCGAAATGCTTACTGGAAAAGTGAGTATTCTGAGTTAATTCACCAAAGAAAAAGGTCATTTTTTTAAAAATTATTTTCTTATTGGGTTCTTCCAACCTTGAATTTGAAATTGGGAAATGTACTGGCGGTTGTCTCATGAAGTAATGAAAAAACTTTCTTTGCTATCACACAAAATCATTATCAAATAATCTGGCTTTTTGCTGCCTTTATGGTTGGTTTTTGAGTACTAAATGTGAAATTCAATTTAAAATAAATTTCATATTTTAAGGTGTTTTTTGACTCTTACTTTCTTGATGATGTGGATTCTAGCAAAATGTTTATAATGCTAAAAATATCACATAATTTTTTATGCTTTGATTACTTATATTTTTATACACTCATTCAGAGACCATGGCATGAACTGGAAAACAGTTATCAAATTATGTTCACTGTGGGTATGGGCGAAGTTCCTGAGATTCCTGATTCAGTTGCCGAAGAAGCCCATGATTTCTTAGACAAGTGCCTTCTCATAAATCCTAAAGAACGATGGACAACCAGCCAATTACTCAGTCATCCATTTACCAAAGTGAGCTAAATCCCTTTTTTTGAGAAATTTCCTTGACAGGCTCAAGACAATTAAATTTGATTAGTTCTTTGCAATATTTTCTTTAAAGTACTGTAACAGTATGAGAAAAATAATAATCTGACAGAGCTAGGATTGGATATATAACTTGTTCATGAAAGTTGGATTTCAGTTCATCATACCTGTACATATAGTGGTATCAAATAAAATATGGTGGTGAGACTAATGAGGTGATAAAAGAAACAATCTAATATTGTATGTTTTCTATGAGAATGTTGAAGAAAGACTAGATTGTTTTGTAGAAGAAATCACCTATATACAAATGGAACTTTCCTGAAACTATTTGTCATGGAACCATGATTTTTATTTATAGAACTTTGGTTAGAATTATAAGAAAGTTATAAAATGCTTTCTTCTAACTTACTTCACAAATCTCTAAAATCTGAATTATTTTCTTGGATTTTGCAGGTTCCAGAAGAAGAGTTTGGTTGATCTCACTAAAAGATTTAGAGAAGTGTATTTTCAAAAGTTATTTTAGTCATTATCCATTCATATCACATGCAATCATTTACTTTTATAGGATCCATTTTTTTCCATTCAAGTGTTTGTGTGCATCTAAAGTAGTGTAGATTAGCATCATATCTGCATTTAAAATATTTGAAGTTTCAAAGGAATTGTACTTAACTTGCAGGATGCTGGAATCTCTTCAAAAATTACTGTATGATTGATTGCATATTTTGTTTCTTTTAGGAACCTTAAAGTAGGATTTCATTTATCTTAGAATTAAAAATTAAATATTTCTTCTTAATATGCAAATATCTGTATGAGTAATGAATACATATGCATATAGGGTGCATACTGTCAAACCATTGATCCTAGAGGTATACTTCCAATTAAAAAATGTTTTCAAATAATGTGTAGTACTGAGATATGTAATTCATGTTACAAGGGGTTGTAGGGTTATTAAAATAAAAATGTTAACTTTTGATGCAGAGATCCTCTGCTCAAAAACCTAGTATGAAAGTTATTGCCCTTTCTTTCCTGATGCCAACAAAAAAAAAAAATTCCTTTTTTCTAAGTGCACTGAGATATTAAAATTCAAAAACAGGAAATTTGGGAAAGGACAGCGTTAAATGCAGGCAAAATGGTTTTTTGAATTTAACGCTGTTCTTTCCCAAATTTTCTTTGTTTTCGAATTTGAATATCTCTGTGAATATGACACTTAGAAACGTGCACTTTTTTGTTGGCATCAGGAGAGGCAGGGCAACAACTTCCTAATTTGGTTTTGGGACACACGAGGACTGTATAAAAGTTAATTTTGTTATTTTGATAAATGTCAACTCCTTGGAATGTAAATGACATATTTGAGTACAACATGTTATTTTGGGAAACTATTTCTGATTGGAAGTATACCTCTATAGGATCAACGGTTTGCCAGTAAATTGCCATACCCCTTGCTTGCACTCTGTGTATATACACAAGTATGTATCAAACAAGAAAAAGAGGGTATGGTTCCTATCAAATGTATGAATTGCATTCAAAATTATAATATGTATATAGGAAAAAGTGTATGCGTGCATATTAAAATTATAAATAGTTAATCCAACTGAATATTTAAATCAGTGGTTTCTAACCCTTTTTACTAGACTGCATCCCCAATGAATTTTAATTTGAATTTCGGCACGCACAGTCAAGTTAAATTTTTCTTTGTGAACTTGACCCATTTGTATAATACATAGAATCACTGACTTGTATCATGAAATATTTTCTATCTCGTACCCCTGGTTAAGAACCACTGATTTTAGTGATTGAGTTTGTGTGAAGTATTTGATTTAATTATAAAGTCATGATTTAATCACTGACATGTATCTTCACAAAATGAACTTAGTTTTTCTCTGCATTATGAGTGGAATATGTGTTTTCAAATTTCCGCAATTTTTTTTATTGTTGTAAATACTAGTCAGCCTTAAATATGTATTGAGTTGATCTCAATAAAGCAAATTGAAATTTGTAAAAGGTGTTGTAAATCTTTAGCGATTAAAAACATGTTCTCTGCAATGGAAGCAGATCTGATTGTTGAATTTCAAACATCCATAGATAAGATTGTAATTTTTTTTCAAATCTACTGTAAGTATCATAGTGCCAAGTATATTATCAAATGTCTCCCCTGAAACCTCAATTAGTTCGAAGTTTCATTTACATGCACAATGTTTTGTGCAGTCCCAAATGTTAAACAGATGTTTCTCTCTCTGATTGTGATGAACTTTTTCTCTGATATATAATATTCATTATTTAGCTTACCCTATTTAAAATGGAAGCATATTGTGATTTTACATGAATAACCCACTGATCAATATGTTCCCAGTTAAATTTAGTTCTTCTATGCAGATTACACAAACTAGTTTCTTAATTCTAAAGGACTAGTATGAGAATCACCCCCACTCTAAATGTTAGTAAAAGATAAATATGATGTATATATTTTTCGACATTGTTATGCATTGGAAACTTATTTAATGTAATGTTACATATTTATGGATGTAGTCTATGTTTGTTACTAGTTGTTTGCCGATGTTTCTGATTTGAAATTTAGAAAAAAAATTGTTTCTTCTGACTGCAAAATAATTGTGAGAAGTAAAATATATTTTTTTGAATTCAAATGAAATATCAAAATCTTTTGAATTATTTTTAGGGTATAAAAAATGAGGTGCTTGCAGTGAATTTAGAAAGCTGTTATTTTTGTAATGAGAAATATATCTTGGTCGATGTGTGTTACTTGATATACTGTATATTCATATAGTTATATATATATTTCTTATTATGAGATAAAGAAAATTTATTCATGGTTTATTGCCTGTTAAAATCAAATATATAGAATAAGAAAACACTTAAAAGATATTCATGTGACTATGGATGTGATGTGTGAATATTTAGATTAAAAAAAAAAATCAAGTTTCTAAACTTGATTTATTATCTTCCTGAGAATGAGGTGCATATTTCCGTCTTGAAAAATTTTTCGGCCCTATTCCGTGTAAAGTTATATTTTTTTGACTAGGGAAATATTAAAACCGGTATGTTACTTAATGCACAGAAATAGTGATTCCAATGTTTTTATTTGTAATAATATATTTTATGTTTAGATATACAATTTCTATTGTGAGTATAATGTTGTGTGTTTAGCTAATGTTATTTGAAAGATAATATTTTTTTGGCTTAATTTTACTTTCAATCATATCATAATACAGTACTTAAGAAAAGGAAAATGTTAGTACACTGAAACCTGTGTAAAACAGTATATATGAGACAGAAACTTGTCTTGAAGAGAATCAGAAGATAGTTCCATCGACAATTAGTGATTTGATGTGCACTTTTATGAAAATTGAGTATCATATCAGTCTCTTGACTATATTGTTTCATACAGGTTCTTCTGTATTACTGTGTCATGATTTTTTTAACCCTTTATATTATGACAGACTTTGAAGTACCAGATTAGATAATTTGTTTTTCACTGTTTCAAAAACTTTTTTTTTCCATCTTTATAATTAGAACTAAAATGCTTACCAAATAATTTATATGATAACTATATTTGTTATATTATATCATTAAATTTATACTTTTATTTTATTATAATTTTTTTTTATTCTACTCTTCATGATGTCGGATATAAAGGGTTGAAAATAATTCCTTTTTTATGTAACTTTCGTGGTTTCATAAATTACATTTTTTTTATCAAGATTTTTTTGAAGTTTCATTTTTTTAATCACTTCTGAAAAATGAATGCTATGATTTTACAAATGATAAATATCATTTCCAAAAAGCTATATGTACTGAATATTTTTTAAAGTTTCTATGTAATAATTTTTATTTGATTACAAGGATAAATACTGAAGTGAAAGTAATTTGTATTTCTTGTTGGAACTTTGTTTTTGCTTAATTGAGGTAAGAATTCATTACTTAATTGGAATTGAGAGCCATTTTTATTGGCAATTATTTTCATGCACAAGAATTGTGTTTCATAATTTCTCTTTTTTGATTACAGTAGACTCTCGACCATCCGGCTGAGTTTAAAACAATAATACATTAATGAATTACAATGTTATCTTTTCACATTTGTGCAATCATTTATCAATGAACAGTGAAATAAGTTTAAATAATTTTTTTAAAAACTTAGCCCTACATTTTATGTTTATGTTTTGTTCATTTTGAAAGTGGGGATATTTGTACTGTACAGCAGTGTTTCTCCACCTTTTTTACTGTAGTAGACCCCATTTAGTGGCACCACAAACTTCCTGTAGCAAAGTTAAATTTCCACACTGCCTCTCCATGAAACCCAAAGTATGTTGTTTTTTATAATTTAGATTTCATAAAAAATTGAAATGGTAAATTGCAATTTCACAACACTAAATGTTTCCTTCATGTAATAATAGCAAATGAAAATGGTCCCAAGGACCCACAGAGGTCCATTGAAAAACACTACAATACAGTGTATATAATTTTATGTTTCCTGCAATTTAAGTTAGACATTATAAAGTTGTTCTTGAAATATGTGCAATATTTTTATTCTTGGACCATTAATTCCGTTATAAATTTGTAAATCATACGGTAACTTTTATAAAGTACCTGCCTGTACTAAGAGGTTCAGAATATATGAATTAGAGCAAGTTTTGGTGGTAAAACGATGTTTTTGATGGTATGGGTGGGGGAGGGTAGGAAGTGAGTACTGTATTTACAGAACTCCTGCCTATCTGACCCACCTTTCTACCACATTAGGCTGGATAGTCCGGAGTCTACTGTATTTTGAATGTTAAACAAAAAATTATTAGTTATCATTTGTTTATTGCGTTTTTTAAGTTTGATTCATTTCCATTTTCAAATAGAATTAAACATTAATTGATAATTTTTTTCTTTTTGTTTGTAGTAATGCTTTGGAGCAATGGCTTTGTTACAGGTTTTTGTATAAACTGAAAATTCTTTGGAATTCAATCAAAAGAATCTTCTTTCATCAGACTAGTTTTTGAAAGGAGTTGTTCATTAGTGTCTTACTAATTCTTTCATTATTTTTTAAAAATTGAAATTTTGATTGCTAAATTATGATGATAATTTTTCTTTCATCTCTGCTTATTTTATGCCAAAAGCTATCTAATGATACAAAAATAGTCTGATTATTATAATTTTTGGGAAGCTAATTCAGACTGAAAATGTTATTTTATTTAATTTAGGTTTAGTTTCATTAAGACTTATTTTAAAAGGATAAATCCACGATTTCTCATTCAAAATATGTTGTGTGCAGTATATTATATCAGGTTTTTTTGGCGTTGACATGTGCAGTATGTTTTAAGTTAATATTAAAATTCAATAGCAATTTTTTTTTTTCATTCAGAAGATTGATAGACAAATAAGTGTTACTCTCATATATGCACTTCATGGCACATATATCTGTACCTTGGAACCCATATTATTGTGTTTCCTTTTTTTTTTGAGTGATTTTACAGTATGAAGAGAAAACAATAATTTATCTCGTCATTTTGTCAATTCTTTGAAAAGTATATTGGTACATACTATAGTCTGGTTGTGTCTACTTATTTAAAAATGATTTTAGCTAAAATACAATACAATACTATGGCCTTAAACTACAGGATGAGAACTACAAGAACTCAAAATTGACAGAAATGGACATATGATGGCATGGTTCTGAGGTACAGATATATGCTATGGAATTGTTTGTTTCTTGCCATGTAAAAATCTTTGTTATTGCCATAGATGTTCTCTTCAGCCTCTGCAGTGAGTGCTATCTGTTCTTGATGTCACAATTTATGAGGAAAAATAAAAATTTGCAAACAGTTGATAGTACTGTGATATACCTGCTACTTGAAATAACAGAATTCTCAATATGTGGCCAGTTGCGTCCTATCCCTTTCATCTGATTATATTTTCTTGCAGGAATGATGCAGCATTTATATGTTGTAAAGATTTATTTTTCAAGCATTTCAGTTATAAGACTGTTAGAAGTAATAAATTCTTTTTTTTTCTTTAGTATGTTGGATATTTTTGTTTCATTTTTCTCAAGCTGTAATTTAGAGCATTTTAATTGAAAATAGCTTTTCTCAGTATCTAAAATGCTATATTCCATTTAGATATCACAATTTAGATAAAATTTAAATATCTATATCAATATTATGATGTACAAACGTCTAGTAACATCAACCAATGAATGGAATCATCTTTACTTATTTTTCTTACTCTAACTTTATTATTTTTTTGCATAAACTTACCTTTTTGCTTTACTTTTTTTATTTACTTTGTTTTATTTTTTTATTATACATTCAGATACAATCAAACAAAAATGTAAAGAGACAGTGAACTGTAAAATACCAAACGTTACAAGTAAGCACACAACATTGAAAAGAAATAAAGAAAAATAAACACACTCAGTTAACCTGTAGAGATTTTTTATACTTGTTTTTTTGCATAGTATTAGTAAATATAAATTCATTAATATATTGATATTTTTTTTCTAATATTTATACGTTTAATCAAAATTTTGAATTAAATGTTTTAAAATTTAGTGCAATAAAGTCCTTAAATGAAAAATATATACATAGACCTGATAGTATTGTAATATGTGAAACTACAAATTTTCCTATACACAGTATAGCTCATAAATAAATAAATATTTTTAATAGAAATGAGGTATATTCTTAGTAATCATCGCGTATGGTATAAAAACGCATATATATGTATCAACTTCATACAAATATTTATGAATATAAAGACATTTCATGGTCCTAGATTGATAAATTTCTTCTATACATGGTCTTTATTAGCTACCTAGTATACAATTTTTTTTTCAGAAAACAGCCTCGTTTTTATTATTCTTTGTCTCATGCTTTTATATAGTTTTACGTTTTTGCATAAATTAGTTTTGTTGATTTATATAAATTTTTCGTTTTTTGAATATAATTGGAAACGGCTACTGAAAAAATCTAAAAAAAGATTAATAAATATTTTTATAAATATAATAAATATTAAATTTTTTTTTCTATACCGATGCTAGAAGGAGGGTACTCAACCTTTAGAAGACTGTGGGTCACTTCGTTAATTTGAAAACGTGCCGTGGGTCACTTAATAATGTAATCTGGAACAGCGCCACAGGTTACTTATGTGATACGTAAATGTGCCGCGGATCACTGCTATTGGCATTGTTTACATAGCCGTTGATAGGAACCATACCAATAACACAATCGTCGATGTATTATCGAAGTGCTCCGGAAGTGTTCCGCAGACCACTAAAGTGATCTTTAAATATCCCACCGGTCACTTAAGTGATCTAGGAATGTGCCACGGGTCACTTTGTGTCGGTGTTTCTCAACCTATGGTTCGCGACGATGGTCCTTTGGCAGACTTGATAATTTAATTCCAACTGAATGAAACATTATTCAACAGTTGTAATATTGATATTAGTGATTACGGTATTTTGGCTGAAGAAAAATTACACCATCGTACTTAGTTTCACTACACACATCATCGAAGAAAATCCGACCCTAAATACGGGATATCACTAAATTTTGCCTAAAATATTTATTGCTTCAAATGCCATTCGCTGCTGTTAAAATTGCTGAAGGGAAATGAAGGACTGCAACAAATCGCAATAAAAAATATATTTCATGAAAAAATATTCAAATGTTCCGATTACAATATTTCAAAAATTCATACAATTACCAAAAATTCAAATAAAAGGGACAAGTGTGTAAAAAAAATCGGAACAAACAAAACTACAGGAATGTCCCGTAGTACGGGACACAAGTGGTCCGTCAATTAGTTTCAGACTTTTTGCTGGTCCTTGGGTTCCGAAATGTTGAGACACACTGCTTTAAGTGATCCGGATTTGTCGCGATCACTTATGTGACCTGTAAATATGCCGCAGGATACTTAAATAGTCTAAGAATGTGCCACGGGCAGTGCCGTCTTAACGCATGGGCGTTAAAAGAAAAGGGGCCTCACAAAAATAAGAACTTACTGAAATTTTCGAAAGTATCTAAATTTCGGGGTCTCAGAAAAACCACTTGGGCCGGGGCACATGACGTTAGTTACCTGAAAATGAACTGCGTGCGAAGTGAGTGCTCTGGAACTGCACCGCGAATCACTTACGTGTAAATTCAGTTAATGTGTCGCTTAGTTTATTTTTACAAAACTAGGACACATGGTCCGTGGACCATGGGTTGAGCATGAGTGTGTTAGAATATTCTGAATATTCTTTAGTAAGTCTCTTCTTGGAAGAGAGATTAACAGCTGTGCAAAGTTGACAGAGATAATCCATATATGTACCTTGGTGTCTGTATTTAAGCTTATAAAATAACTGAATCCGAACCACATGTTTGTCGTTTTTTCTGGGCATAACTGAAATTAAATTCACATTCGAAAAATATGTAATATATTGCACATCAGAACGTATACCAAATAACGTAATACCGTATAACGTATTACCAAATTCCACTTCCTAGTTTCTGTAGTAGTCTAGTGTAGCAGTACAATATATATATTCTGTGGTTCTGTCTGGTTTCTTCCTGAGGTGTAGGGGGGGAAAAAATGTAACTCACCTTGACATGTGGTAAAAAATCTCTAATTGCGAGCAACAAGAAGAGACAAATTTCTTAAAATGTGCATAGTTGCTCTTCTAGTATTTATTTCACGGATGCAGAGATATATGTTATCTTCTTCAATTATTACCGAGGAAAGAAACTTTGTTCAAGCTATTGTGAAATTCCTTCAGAAACTTAGCCAGTCTTTTAGCGAATAGCGGGCAAGGAAGCGCAAACAAGTAAGGATGCGTCACGAATCCAGCCAAGTTGTACCAATAAACGACTTCCGCGTCGAAATTGAACTCTTTATTGCCTTCGAAACCTGCCAGAATCAAGTTGAAAGCTACGTAAGGACCCCAAAAGAAAATGTATAGAATCACTCCTTCCATCATCAACCTTTCTCCTTTTTTCAGACCTGCTGCCGATTTCTTGGTTCCGTTTGCGATGGAAAAATCTTCGTTCTTGTTTGATTTTCGTAACCAATAAAGTCTCAATCCATACACTGTTATCACGAAAGATGGCACAACAGCTTCAAAAAAGGAAAAAGCAGCATCCGCAGCATCGATTTCGGAGAACTCTGTTATACAGGTTTGACTCGGGTGGAAGGAGTAACCTTGCAGAACGTCCCAGAAAAGCACCGCTGGACCATAAAGTAAACTGCACCAGGTCCACGTCACTGTTATTTTCGTCAGACACTTCAGTCTTGTTTCCCTCTTGTAATAGACGGATCTGTTCTTGGCGTAAAGGAACCGGTCTTGAAGAATCAAGGACACCGCTAGCGGTACTTCGCTAGTTACGACATTGTCCAAGAACAGCCAGGCCTTACAGAGGTTGTGACCATATTCCCAGGCGTTGTCCTGATAGAGTATAAATGGCATATTGAAAGGAGATATGAACGAACCCACGACGAGACCGCAGAAAGCCAGGTTCGCAACGTATAAATACTGAGGCAGAGAACGCATTTGCTGGTCTGTTAAAATTATACCTAAAACAGCGGCGCTGGTCAAGCTGATCACAGTTGACTGCAGGGTCAGGATCGCGCTTATGGCTACCGTACCCGCGACGCTGTAGGACAGGTACAAAACGGTTCCCTGGCGATTCAGAAGATTCTGCACTCTCAAAGACGTAGAGTTCACATCGTTCCAGACAACCATTTTAGATGTATTTGTCCCCGCAACAAAAGACTGAAACTTGAGATATTTAGTATCTTGATAATAACTTCGCTATACAACAAAAAAAAAATCGATCCAAATTAAGAAAGGAATGGGATTTTTTTAATCGATATTAGACGTTCTAATTATAACTAGAACTTATTCTAGATTTTCAAGTGTTGGCTGGAATTGAACTTGAACTACAAGAATGATTCTTGGACACTTCCCTTCTCCTATATATTAGTTTGTCTGTAATCCGCGATGGAAATGTCGTGTTTCTGAAAACACAGTTCGGTTTTCTCAACATCTGTCTAGTTTCCCATGATGGAGAGAGAATCAATGCAAGAAACAAAATGTTTTTTTCCCCCCTACCTTTAATTTTTACAAAACATAAAATACACTCCATTCCCAATTTTGGGACCTGTCAGTTCACTAGAAATGCTATGACATTTGTAAGCATTTCATCTGTAATCGCATTATGTCGGGTATTTAATTGTCTACTCGTCTCTTTACCATCGTTTACATTTTTGGTTAGAGAGTAATTTGTACGAGTCGTATAGATTTATTGATCGATATTATATTCATTTGTTTCCAGACCTTCAGCGTGTAACATGCATATTACGCATCGATTTTTTGAAAGCGGCTTTAGCCATTTTTTATTTGCGTGTCTGAATATACTATTTTGACAGCTGTAGGCTTTCCGAAGCCGTCACTCACGGAGACGTGCAGTTCCTCGTCATCCTGTGTATTGAAACTTTTCTTCTATAATATGTTGGGAAACAGTTTTCAAAGACCTTCACATATATTAATTATTGAATTATGTGGGACAAACGCAACGTTTAGAGGTGTTTACCGTCTTTCTAAACGACACACGGGGAGTGAAAAAAACCTTGAACTTAAATATATGAACGTAACTTGACAGAGGAAATGCTATGACTTATGTGAGGAATAATAAATTGGGATTTTTGCATAGGGCTAACTACCACTAAATCTCACCTGTATCTCGTAAAAATTTCTTATAGCAGGGATTCCCAGAATTTTTACGTTCGTGGCACCTCTGGGAATTATAAAATAACTTGTGGATTTCGAGATACTTCGGCAGCACTCATAGTTTGAAAAAAATAGATGAAGGCTCTAAAACATTCTTACGCAACACTAGATAAGCACTTAGACTGTTAGGTACACCTGCACACTTCCGGCACAACTCATTCGGTAGTAAATTGCCCAACGCGATAGACCGGGAGTAGTACTCTGTGTGAAAAGAAACCAAAGCATCCTAAAGTGCATACCATGAAAATTCAGGCATCTACACTTCAAAATATGGCAGAGAGATGGCAGCACAATTAGAACGCGAAACACGCATGAATCTGACAACAAAAATACCTTTCCCGAACTTTTTGAAGCGCGACTTTCTTTTGACAATAATTTTATTGGCGAACTTACCGTTTTTTCGACTTCAGTTTAAAGGTATATCAGTACAACTTCAGTTAAATCGATAGATGGGGCTGCACCAATACCATTCATAAGTGCACAATCAACTGTGCATTTTTCGAATTTTTCAAAAAAACTGACATTCTCACATCGAGATACCGTACGTCACGGGGAATACATACGCGTAGTATTAGTAATCTAGATTCGTGATTCACGCATCGAAATTTAATTTTATTCCTCCAAATTTCGTCGAGGAGTGAAAATACTCTTTTTTCAAATTTTAGGAAATTTTTTTAAAAAGTTCTTTTTCTGTTTCTCATAAAAAAAAATCCCCCTTTTTACAAAATTACCCCTCAAATTTTTTTGGAGAGGAGTGAAATTACTCTTCAAAATTATTTTTTCGGACAACACTACTACATACGCGTTTATATCAACCTGTGTTTGACAACCAATGAAAGTTGAATGATTCTAGGGCTTCTTATCATCAAAATCTGCAAGTAAGGTACATGATTTTGTCAAACCTGATAACTAAAATTTTACAGCCATTTTGCAAGCATGAAAAAAAACATTTTCTTTTCATTTACCATTTCTAAGATATTCAATTTTAATAGAGTTTTCTCTTTTAGACACTCTGTAGATTCTAATTTAGCACTTGTGTGCTTTACTTTTGACTAGCGTCACTGCGTACATGGATAATAAGAAGCTCAGCTAAGAGTTAAGGTGTGTTTTAGGTTTTGCGTATAAAAATTTATGTTACGAAAGAATGAAATAAATTTATATTAAGACATTTAAATTTGGAAAAATCTTTCGCGAATCCCCCCCAGGCCCATTTACGTGAACCCTCACGGGGGTCACGATTAAAAGTTTGGGAAGCACTGCTTTATGGACACAAATACATTCCGAACGCCCATTTTGGCATGTACCAATTCGTTAAAAATTCTCCCGAAGAATGGTTACGAGGCGCATGTAGTCTTAAGCAGTAGTAGTACCTTCAAATGCCCTGACACACTTCTCTCTGGGAATAGTAGCCTTTTATCAATACTTTCAATATAATTTCATTTTCAACATATCTCGTGGCACACCCTTTGGGAATCACTGTAGGGAAGGCGTAGATAATTAGAAGTCACCGTAAATGAATCACGTCCTTCATATTTTTTTTTTAATGTAGGGCCTAATTGGAGGCCTGACAAAGATATGCTCGCAAACACAATAACCATATTCTATAATTTTAGTTAGGAAATTATATTTCTTATCAAATACAGTATTACCATAAAATTATAAAAACATTTTTTTATATTATAATTTACGAGGTAGTTTCTTTCAATAATCTGATAGTTCATTTAAATCGCGCTTTCGTGTGTGTGTTTGACTCTCATCTCAATTGATATAGTCACTGTGTAGTAGAACCTTTCGATAACGGGCTAACGTGGAACCAAAACTTATGTCGGCTAACGGGGTGTCTACTAATGAGGAGATACGATGTACAGTGGAAGGAACCTCGTTGACACGACTTTCACATTTATACGACGTTTGGCTTCGGTCGCAATCGGTTACTACACATTTTATTGCTAAATGGCACATGTTACTGTAAAAGTTATCCCCCGGTGGTTATGCATAATCACTAGGGCTAGGATTTTTATGCTCTAAAAACTTCTAAAATATGCTCTATAAAAAATGCATTTATGCTCTTAAAAAACTAAATATGCCCTATACAATGAAAAACCCGTCCTAAAAAATTTTTCATTCCTATCTCAAATAACATTAGTTTTAGCAAAATAATGATAACGGGAAGTGTTGATGCAGTCTAAACTATTTTGAACCATTACTTATTATATGAACAGAAATTCGTTTTACTAACTAATCTCATCCAGCCAAAATTTCCCTTTTGTGTTTTTTTCCCTACAAATTCAAAATTAATGTGCTGTCATCTACAGGTGAAAATACCTATCCCAGTACGGTATTTACCTTTAGAAATACCGTACGAAAAGCATTTCACAAGTTTAAAATAAATAAATAAATAATTCTTTGATAAAAACACTCAAAAAATGTTAAAGAAAGTCAAAGAAAGTTTTTCTCAGCCACCTCTTTGGGAATTTTGCCTGTTTTGGCCTTGTATTTGTATTTGTTTGATTAAATTTCACTACATTTATAATTTTTACTGGTGATTATACATTTTACATACTTCTCAAATAAAGTTGGAAAGTCTGATAAATTCGGAAAAATTTATAATTTTTCTTTTCTTTATTAAACCAACTAATTATTTTTCCCCGTACATGATACGTGCACAGTACATATTTTGCAATAAAAATTAAAATAAGCGAAGAATACAAAAACATACCATAACAACATTATCAGTCTTGTAATGTTGGCTTTCTTCACACGTATCAACAAACAAAACCAGCATTACTTACTACTCGAAATCACCATCCTGGACTATTGTTATGCTCAGTTAAGTAAGTAACTAATTGACGATTTGTCACAACACGAGCTTGAAATTGAACATAATCTTAGTTGCACTTGATAAATTCTCGGTTTATGACCAAGAATTAACAAATCAGAGTTTGGCTGATTTTACTGTCTGCTATCGAGAGTGTCTACTAATGGGGGAGTGAAATACATCAAAGCTCTATTCCACGGGACTGGGGATCATAAAAGTGTCTGTTAACGGGAAGTGTCCATTAGGGAAGGTTCTACTGTATTAGGCTCAACCATTGGCGTCCGAGCTAGGGGTACTGTGGGTGTTCGAGCGCCCACGGAATTTTTTGACACGTGTTTTAGCAACCCCAGAATTAATTCAGAGATCGAAATCTCCAAGACGAAACTCAAGTCAAGCTTCCATAGTTCCGAAACACTTCCAACGCCTCTGTGGGCTTAAAGTTATTTTCCCTCATACATTCTCCTAAAGCAGATGTGTTTAAGTTTTCTCGAGTCGCGAGCACCATTTACTCCCAGCATTACAGGGTTCTCAGCAGGGCCGTCTTAAGATCATCATGAGCCCCTGGGCCAAGTGATTTTTCTGAAGCCCTACCAGGTAAATTCTAGAAAATTTCAACAGGATCTCATTTTTGTGAAGCCTCTCTTCTCTTGAGGCTCCCGGGCCGTGCCCAAGTGGGTCCATGCGTGGGTCCAACTTTGGAAATTATGCTGCCGACGCTGCAGCTAAGGAAGCGACTAAGCCTCCATCGCTAACAGACTTTCCATTAACGAAACCCTTTGCCAAAAAAATATTAAAAGATTGGCTTGGGAACAGATGGCAAATGGAATGGAATGATTCGGACACTCCAGCAGATGTTCAAAAGGTAGTTCCACAAGTTCAGACTATGAATAAAGTCTGGTCACGTCAGAAGACATTTTTCTTTCAGAACACGGCCCATTGCCACCTTATCTAAAACG
The DNA here is from genome assembly GCF_987345545.1 of Pholcus phalangioides. Classification (NCBI taxonomy): domain Eukaryota; kingdom Metazoa; phylum Arthropoda; class Arachnida; order Araneae; family Pholcidae; genus Pholcus; species Pholcus phalangioides. The sequence goes on along the minus strand of NW_028301608.1, from coordinate 62,410,747 downwards.
CTTCGAACTCTCCAACAAATTCTGTCACTGTGGCGGTAAAGGGGACCTTCTGCACTATTTCACACACCAGCGATGCTCATTTTCCACAAGTAAATCCATTTTACATAAATATATGGAAGAAACAAATCATTAGGTCGCAAGTCCTCACTAAAAAGATGGAAAACCTTAAAAATTCTATGGACACTCATATGCGTATAAAGTATAACACACCAAGACTAGACCTTCTGCTAGCCTACCTCCAGACTCGGACACATCCACGACTTCAATCTTATCAGATTACTCACCACCTATTACTCGAAGCAAATCCTTGCTACGGAATTGACTAACAATGTGGTCAGAATTCAATAACCTCTATATTATAGCATACGCTCTGGTAGCATCTCTGATGAATTGCCATATTTGATTAGGTTATCTGATGTACAGATTTTTGTTTGTATTTCTATCTCTGAAATGTTTGGAAATTAAGGAATGAGTATGGGATGAGCATATGTATTATTTCATTTTGCAATTTTAACATATTGAAAATATGTTTCCCGGTGATGGCTTTTCGGTTAGAAGTCCCGTAGGATACGGATCGAGCATCTCACGGTTAGTTAATTAGTGACCTCGAAAGTCAGGGGAAAAGTAGAATATTTGGCGGAAGTCAAAGAAATATGCAAATGTTTGATAAAAGTCAGGGAAAAAATCTGCGAAGGGAAAAATACTGAAACTTGAAAAACATTTGAAAGGTTAAGATTTTGAATTACAGCATATTTCTTTCTTCAGGAGGAGTTTTGATCAGGGAAAGTCAGGAAAAAACGATCAAGCAGATTTTGAGAACCTTGTATCAGAAATAGAGAACCGATATGGAAATATGCACATACTCAGAGCAGAATAATGTGAACTCCATCCTTATTCTAATGTTATTGGCTGATGTAGTATAACTGGATGTCGGAAATAGTTCATTGTACGAATTGAGATATTGCATTTTTTCGTGTGGACCATAAGCATTTTAAGTAAGAGAAATTAAATCGCTGAGACACGGGACTGCATACGAATAACTTCTCATCCAATATATTTTAATTTTTTTCTTTAATATGCTAAAGTTGAGGCGGCATTACGTTGACACTGTATGTAATGAAGAGTATGTAATGCTTCAGAGAAAAGGATCACGTACGGTGGGGCCTTGGGCTATTGCACTAGAAATTTCTAATCATGTTACGCAACGTTTCTCCGACCTCAATTTTGGTATTACGACGATAGCCTAGAGAGATACTTTCACTTTCTTTTCTCAGGCCAGCCTTTTTAAGATTAAGCGGACTTCAATATCATTTATCATTACCATCGCGTATGTGTATACCACACGTTATGGGCTCGTTCGTAATTCCATATTTAGAACTCGGATGTCAATCAAGTTGAATAATGACCAAGAAAAATGAATCAATAAACTTCTCATTACGGGACAGAAAAATCTATTTGATGATGATTGTCAGTGTTAATTATTATACGGATGGTTGATATAGAAGACTTTTCATCTCCAAGTTTTTTCTCACTTTCGAAGTCGAAATAAGTTATACCGGGTGTTTCACGAATGTCCGACAGGAATAAAGTCGATTCTAAAATTAAAGTAAAATATGAGAAAATGTCATTAAAAAAAAGAGAAGGAAATTGAACATCGCGGTTTTTTGTGAATTGATAATTGTGTGGGGGAAAATCAGTCAATAAAATCTCCGCTTTTCTTTCACATACTAAAATAAGTTTATTACATAGCATATCGAAATATGGATGCTTGAAAATTTTAATTTTTTCCTTTTTACGAGCTGAAATGGCTATGGAGACGGTCGTAGAAAGCAGCAAAAATCAATAATTTCAGTTATCGATATCTCGGTGAACATTTTTCGGTATGTTGAAAATCAGGCATGAATTTCAATAACTTCATTTTTTTTTACTTTGGCCCCTGTTTTCAATTTTCCTTTTTTTTATTTTCTCATCATTTTACGAAAAAAACTGGAACTATCGGGTTTTAGGGAAAATTCACACAATTTTATTCATGAAGAAGATGAATTTTATATTCAATGATACATATGCACATTCACTTCCAAAAAACGTTGTGTACCATTCGTTTCATTCTGAGTTTCTTCATGAATTGTCTCTAATGTACAACGACAGTTTCCTATAATCCACGGATTACAGGTTTAAAATAATCTGAATTCCTTCACACCTTCAAATGCATAAATTTTTATTTTGTAACTTAAATTTACCATGAAAATTTTTTTGATGAAGTAAATTTTAGATTTTTTTATTGAGGAAATTCCCATGTTTTTATAGTGGGAGTTTACCCCTTTTTTTACTTTAATACAGTACTGCATTTTTTGTTTAAAATTTAGCACCAGTTAGTAGTATAGAAATTTTTATGAGAGGTTTTCAGACAAAGGAACTGAATGCTGAATAAATTTTTCTAGTAAAAAAAATTGAAATTTCTATATGGGTCCTATCTGATTTTGGAGATTTCGAATCATACGATTTCTTTGCATCTGAAAACTGAAAATGATGCTTAATGATGTTTAGTAATCTAAAAAAGTAAAGGAAAAAAATTCAGTGAACAGTTTATTATCCAATTATAAATTATAAACACGTAAATTTACTTGCAAAACTAATAAAAATACAAACAGCATCATAATATTGAAATATAAAAAATATCTACACAATTGAAAAAAATCCTTTTTTCTTCCGAAGAAAACGTTTTGTACAAAAAGGCCAGTTAAATGAAAATTTGTGTTGAATTAAGTTCAGAGAACGCATCAAGTGATATCATGATGATGTTGATTGATTGAACCAGAGGTTCCAAACTCAAACAGCAAAACGCCGATCCATTAAATGTATATCAGACTCAGCCGTATTCGATAACATTCTATGTGCAAATAGGTTTAACTATGTACTAAGGCTCAAACTGATAAAAAGGGGGGGGGGGGGTCTTAACTATCACAGATATCACTGTTTTCCCCTTCTATTTCTTTTTCTTTTCTATTTGTACCTTTCCTCTTCTTCTTCCCTTTTATAACAAGTGAACAACGACATCCTTTTTTTTAGAATTATCGCCGATACTCCAAATAGAGATCGTCTCCAAATTCGTTTTTTAAAAGTCTGTACGAGGAGTTAACAAAAGAATTTTTTATTCCTTAGAGGAGGGAAGAGCGTTGGTCTTTACGTAAAAAATTGTATAAGCATCACTTAAAAAGTTTGAATTTATACTTTGAATTTTGAATGTATCAAAAATTCTTAATTTAAGAGTTCAGTTGCGTTGCTCTGCAGGTTGTGGAGCGATTTGTGACTCCATAGTAAAAATATAGGTCGTCTCGAAATTCTTCTATCTTTATTCACGGTTCTGAAACATTAAAACACTATATGGTTTCCGAAATGAAAAATAATCATATAATTCGTCCCATTTAAATATTGTTTAAATTTATATTAAAAATCAATATTTAATAATTATTTGAGAATGAGATTTATTAGATTTTATTTCATGAAAGAAGTGAATAACATGAGAATTAGATCTGACTTTATACAAAAATACATTACACTCAGTGTAAAAACATAAAAATAAAGTTTTTATAAATGAAGAAACATTTCACACACAGAAACATCAACAATGAACAATGTCTTCGGAGGCTTTTTGGGTTATTAGCGAAACGTTCATTTTCGAATCCCTCCTTTGATTCAGAAAATAGTGTTTTCTTTGCATGAAAATTCAGTAGGCCTACTTTATCCAAGTGAAGATGTTACTGGTTTTTTCCAACAGCTGTCATTTCAACATTGAAAATCTGCTTTTTCAATCGTAAGCTCTAATGAAAATGCCAAGAAATGATTGACGCTTCACATTCACGCGGTCGTTTTCCTTCCGCGAAAAGTGGTGAAGACTTGTTTTTTGTGCTCTATAGACAGTAAGTACAATGCGCGGCCTACTAAACAGCCTCGACCGGAACAAAAGAATATTTCCGCACTTCGCACGGGCTGACCCAACCTCCGAAAGCTTTTTCAAGTTCTCTCGCCACTGCTATCGTAAGTCTGTCTTGATTCATGGCACCGACTATTTGCATACCCAGCGGAAGTCCGTTACTTCCGAGTCCCATTGGACATTGCGTAACCGGTAAGCCAAGAATGTTGAAGATGACACTGTAACCTACGTTGAAAGGTCGGAACAGCATCTCCATGTGATACGGAGCAGTGTCAGGATAAGTCGGATAGAAGAAGACGCCGTCTTCACCGAGCATTTCTTTGAAGTCGGCCAGAATCTCGTCCCTCAGACGGAAGAAGGGCTCGGCTAGTTTCGCGTCCATGTTCCGGATGAGCTTGTCGAATATGGCCATGCAAATTACAGGGAACGTATGGTCTGATTTACCGGCCATGGATTTCAGAACTTCTTTCCTGAGCTTGAGGTGCTTTTGGTAACCAACGATCTCATTCTTTATGATCTGTTCGTTTTGGGATTCAATTACGCAAATCCACATCTCCATAGCCTCCTGGAGCTTCTCCTTGAAAACCTTCTTGGGTTTGACAGAGCAAATGTTTTCAAAATGCGATACGGCCTGGAACGAGATCCAAATGTATGTGAGTAGAACAAAATATTCGTATTTGTATTGAAAGGTCATCAACTGACAATTGATCAACTAAATCATCGAAAAGAAAAATTGAAACATGTATATTCCAACTCCACCTTTTTGATCGCTTTCTTCATCTCTCTGGAAACTGGTGTCCTGAAAGGATGTCCTCCATCATCTTCCATATAATACACTTTCAGTGATCTCACTTCGACCTGATGCAATTTAAAACTCCGATGACAAACAGACATAGCAATATTTGATAACGAGCACTTAACACAGTTATGGCTGTAGGCCGATTGCCCTTACGCTGAATCGTTCTTCTGAAAAAATGAGTCGATTGCCCTCACCCCAATTTAGAAATACACATCGTTTGCTCCATAGCTTGCTCCATAGCTCCCACATCCTGGAGCAGGCTCCCCCCCCCAAGCCAGAATCTTTCACGGACCCCTCAGACCAGACTTTTAGCCCCCCCCCCCCATGATGAATTTATAGCATGGAAAAACAAAAAATGATCGTCTCGGGTCCTGTCAGTCCCACTCTTGTGGCAGCCATGGTTCGCACCAAGTTTTTTTAACGTTATTCCAATGGTTCGAGCTTGTGTAAAGGCAGAAGAAACATCGTATTACCCGATATTTAACTGCATCCGATGATTTTAAAAGTGGGCACAACTTATCAAAATAATCAATTATTTTTTGCAAATTATTAAGAAATTAATTTCTTGGAAGAAGAAAAAACGGTATAAAGTGAAAAAAAAATTATGACCTCAGAATTTATACGTGTAAAATTAGAAAGTAATATATCCAGATTCAAGGGTAGATGACGCTAAAATTGAAAATAATTTATTTTGGTACGAGAGAAGAAGAAGCAAGAAAGAAAGAAAAAAAAAAGAAAGAGAGAGAGAAAAGAAAACTGAAACCGATACTCTGACGTAAAACGGATTAAAATTCATCCACCAGAACAAACTAATAAAAAAAAATTTAACCGATATTTCACTGTATCAAATATTTCTATGATTGAGCTCAATTTCAATAAACTTTATTCAAAATAGCAATTTACAGCACAATTTAAAAAAAAAGAAGAGATAAACACATATATTTCTATAATATGCATCAATTAAGAAATTAATGTTTTAAGGTATCAGAAGAGGGCGCTAATAAAAAGTTTTTTGGCTCGTGTCAATACATTTTGTGTTTTTCCGATTTCTCAATCGAATTGCACATAAATTTTACGTATGACTACTAGTTACTAAAATAAAATGTTTGAAAAGTTCCAACCCCACCTTCACTTCCTATAATGACGAAAAGTCACTTCCTATAAGGGCAATCGACCTGCAACACGTTAAAAATTCAAACTCTTCATTTTTAGAGCAATCGACCGAGCCCCAGTTATTTGCCATGCTTAAAACAATTTATGTAAGATTCATGGTGTAAGAATTTCAAAACTATATACAGTCAAAATCGGTTATAACAACGTTTAAGTGACTGCGGGTGGTTTTGAAATTGAGTCTTTCAAGATATTGGTTTAAATAGATATACTACGGTCGAATCCCGTTAACGAATACCGTTATATCGAAAATCTCGTTTTAACGAACACTTTTCTAATCCCCAGATACGTTTACATAGGAACAATGCAAAAACTTGGAATTCCTTTATAACGAAATTTTGTTATAACGAAGTGATTTCTCCGGTCTCTTAGAGTTCGTTATAATGGGATTCGACTGTATCAGATAACTATGTGGTTATTTCATTTAAAAACAGAGTGAAAATAAGACTTTTTTTTTTAAATAAAAATATACAATTTTTTTTTCTACTGTGCTTTCAACGAAGAATAAGTAAGTTTTATTTCTTTTCTGAAATCAATGATAAAAACTTTTTTATGTGTTATTATGAGCAATTGTGGATAAAGATACGAATAATTATCTCACACATTTGTCTCGTTTAGCGTTTTTTCCCTCGTGAAATGCATTTTAATTCACTACTATTTGCAGTAGCGTTTCGTTTCTCATCATTTCGCAATTTTCCAGTGATTCCAGTCATAATTGACAGTTTTGCTTACCTTTGGCATCATTTTTGGCCACTACTGGCAATTATTTGTATATTTTTCTGGAGCAAATAGGGTCAGCCTAATTTTCATGCAAAAAAAACCGAGTCTGAACCATCCGGAGAGAGTAACCATCGGGAGATGGTCTTCGTGCTCAGAGATACAGAACAAATCCTTAAAATCTTTATTGATGATGAAAACGAAATGTATGGGCAGTGCCGAAACCAGATATTTGGTCAGCCGTGTGTACGCAAGCATTTCCCACCAGCGCTTCCCTATAGTGTTAGAAAAGTGGTAAAAAGGTGAATTACTTGAAGGACCAGCTAGGTGTCCCCAAAGCGTTTGGGAGTAACCCTGCTTCATTGATTGAAATAGACTCTGAAGTGAATACTAGAAGACCCACTAGTACTGAAAGTACTGAGCTTCGAACAAATAAGGATTGTGCAATTGAATGGCTCATGTTAAGTATGGTATTTTTTTCTTCTTTTTTGCAGGTCAAAGTAAAAAAAAAAAATGCATTTCATTTTTTTTTCTTCCCCTCTAATTTTTTTATGATTATTTGTCATAGTCGTAGTTTACTATCTAGGTTTTGTTGATTTATTTTTCATTTCAAAGTAATTGAAATCTTAATCTACCTGTTGCTATCTCCACTTAGAAAACAAAATGGCTTACGTTGTACCATCGGCCACTCTAAAGTAATGTACGGCTTCAGACAACGAAAAACGCCGTTGGACAAGCCTTTTTGGATGAAATAGCTAAAAAGAGCTGCTCAAAAGACGAGAAAAGACGTAGCAAAAATATAACAATCAGTGGTGACAATCTGATTGTTCTTCTGACGACTCCGATGAAGTAATTTCGCCATTGGGATCTTCGGGTTATGATTAATTATGAATGGACGAGGAAATGGAAGAAGAAAGCATGTGAAAGCAGTTCATAGGCGTATAAAATAGTATAGCATAGTATAGGGGCCCGTTCAAGTAATACGTCATCATCGATGGGGGGGGGGGGTTTCCGATTTGCTGACTTTGCCCACAAAGGCGATATTGCCCACAAAGGGAAACAGTAGTTTACAGCATAACACTTGAGCGTTTTACGAAGTGAAAATGTGTTTCCTATCGGCTGAGAAAAATTAAAATGTGAATTTTGTTCATAGGTACTACGGTCTCGCCTACTACTAACTAAACTATTTTAACAGTTTCTAAAAAGTCAAGAGTCTCGAAAGAAGGGTGAGAGTGTGCGAAAGTGTGTGTTTCTTACATTTACATAGGAACGAGATATCTCGTCCCTGTACGTTAAGGGCTTAAAGTCATGACAAACATATGAACCAAAGAGATATAAGCATCTCGATCCCTGGAGTGGCACTGGTAGTTTGCTATGAATATTAAAGATAACGCAATAGAGATCTACAGATTCTAGGAGCTCTGCTAATTTTCCTACACCATAATAGACGGAAACTGAGTAATCATCCACGATCATTGGCATAATCATTGAATTACATTCGAGCGAATGTAACCGATACGCTTATTGATTGCATTTTTCAAGTTTTATAAAAGAACTTGTATCAAACTTTATAGGGAAATCCCGGCCTAAGCGTATATTTTTATTTTTCTTTATTTCAGTTTTTCGTATAGTCTACATTGTATACTGTCGTTTACTGCGCTTTTGTATGTTTGTCTTATTATGTATGTATGTCTTTAAAATAATTAAAAAAAGAGAGCAGAAAAACTATTGTTATATTTAAGTAATTGCACATTTCATTGAGACGTTAAAAGCGAGGCTCATTAAAATCATTCTCGGTAAAAATCAGCGGGGACTAACGCGTATTGACGTTTTAGCTGATGTTGTTATAACTGAGCTTGACTGTACATATGCAATTGAGAATCACGATGACAGTTCAATTTCTGGTCGATTCAACTTACGGGCTTATCCAGCTGAAGGTCTTGTTGAGATCTGGACGTCAAGACTTTCATCATGGGCAGCATGTCGCACGCATATCGGCACATCGGACCAGTGCCTATGAGCTGCCTGATGGCCTCTTTCACAACAGGGTATTGATTATCATTAGGAACAATACCTTTATTCCATTGAAGGAAAAGGCATTGCAAACACGAAAGAAATATAAGGAAAAAAAAAGAAGAAAGAAACTTGAATAAAATGTTCTCATAATTTGCGTGGATTCAAATCTTCAACATTTTTTATGAAAAAAAGCACATTTTTCTTTTTGAAAATTATTTTCACAAACAATATTTAAGTAGGTCCATTCTTTAAGAATATGAATGAGATAGCATGGAGACATGAGAAAAATTGATTACAGATTCTTCATTAATTTCTGATATACCGTATTTACTCGCGTATAGGACGAGGTTTTTATTCAATTTTCACTGCTTCAAGAACCTAGGTCGTCCTATATGCGCAAGCGAATATCTAAACAAAAAACGTCTCGCACTGAAAGACAAAAAAAAATATTAATGAAAAATGTGAATTAATTTAAGAAGTAACTCCAGAACCAACGATAATTTTGACTCATAGAAAGTGATTATTCCGAATTCATTAAAAATTCAATATTGATGAAAAAATTAAAGTCAGAATCAGGAAGTAAAATAATCGAAAAATTACGAGTAAAACAACTGAAAACTAATGAGAGAAATAGTTCCAGAATGAAAATTCAGAATCTATGAAAGACATAATTTTCAGATTTTGTGAACGTTTTCAATGCAACGTGAAGGTTTGATTCATAGCCCGGAGCAGAAACAGATCCTGACAGTGGCGTCACATCCGGGGGTGCAGTGGGTGCTCAATCACCCACAGGATTTTGCAACCATTCTTGAGCACCCCCTCCCTCAGAATATATTCAGAAATCTCCTATACAATTCATCACTTACACCACCCTGCATTTACGACGTCTCTGCCTAAAAATCTTAAGCTATTATCTTTGAACGAAATAAAGAATTGAATTAACAAATCTGGTATACCTCGTCTTATATGCGAGTAAATACGATAAGTTTGTCAGTGAATTATGAAATTTATATAAATATCAAGATAAATGTCTATCGCGGTATAAAGGGGATGCAAATGAAATGCAAGGAGAAAAGACCTACTCCTGCGTTCTTCGAATGAAAAGATATTCAAAGATTCAAGTTTATCTGCCCTCATAGTTCAGTCCCCTCATACCAGCAAGTACATGCACCTCGTGAACATTCCTCTGGAGAAATTTATAATGATTAACTAATTGGTACACGCCGGGAAAGTGTTTTGTGTGAATATGCGTGCTTCTTATACATTTATGATGTCAGAGGTATACGTATTTCGCTTTCGGGAAGTTCTGCCATCCGTCTTCCAATCAAGAAGGAAAGTGACAAATGTCTAAATTTCCGTGTTTCTGTAAGTATCTTGTTAGTGTAGAGACACTTCTCTACACAGAATTGTACTGGATATAACAAATCAGGGCGGTATTAAATCTCGAAACAGTGGAATAACAATATCGGTAGAATAAAAAAAGATAATTTTTGAGAATAATAATCTAGCATTCTTTCTATTGGTTTCTCTTTTTTTAATTACAACAGAATAATGTTTTAAGAAAAGAAGTCTCGTTCATCAATTACGACTCCTACGCTATATCAGTAGGGTTAGTTCCACCCGGGAGCATAACTTATTTATTTCATGGTATTTTTAGAATTTCTGTTGAAGATGGTGAACATTGTCGAACGCGTAGGGGTCAAAATGATTAAAAAAAGTCTTGAGTCATGTTTGCATCATCTGTAAGTGGGATATTTGACTTTACCCAGATTTGCTAGTCATTCTGAGGTAAAAAAATAGCTTCGTCAAGGTAGAGCTTAGGATCAATCTCAAAAAAATTCCTGGTTAACTCACACCCACTTCTACCTTGCTTTGTTCTCTCTTCAGTAAGACGTCGTGGTTGTAATGAACGGAAATATTCAAGTCAGATGGGAATATTGATGTTCTCTTAACGCATAAACGTGGGTTTTAGCTCACGTTTCAGAAGAAACCAAATACTTCCCACATTCTTGAAATCTGAGGTAAATCATTGATCTTAACTTTTATTCCACTGATTTGTAGTATGTTTTACAGATACTTGCATTTGTTAATTATAGAGTTTCCTGATTGAATTTTGTGGTCTTATGTATGTATGTTGAAATGACATGTACCTATTTATTTGCCAATTGCCGTGGAAGGCTTTGCAAGGCTCTTATACAGCGTATCCAGGAATCTCACTCGGGCTTTTTTTATTCTTTTTATTCGCTGGTCGTTGACGAAAACTTACAATTACAAAAATATTTTAAATGAAGTATATATTTATACAGTAAAACCTATCTTCAACAGAATCGTAAGGGACCGAGATATTTTTTTTCTATGAACACAGGTTTCCACATAATGAAGGGTTCAATTGACATAATGTGTAAAATTAGGTTTTCACAGCATCTGTACAAAACTTAACCCCACACTGCTCTTCTTAACTGACAACATTTGTGTTTTTTTACCTTCTCTAAAATTTTCAATAAGACTGTCAATATTTGTCGTTTCAGAATTGGTTTGTACGAGTACATGGTAATGTTCATGCAATTATGTATCCCCAGCACCAGGGCCGTAACTAGGCTTTTTGTTGGTGGGGGGGGGGGGGTCAACATGATTTTTCTGCACTTACCACTGTAAAACTCTTTAATTTTGTAATGTGTGTTTGTTTTCACCTAAAATTCCCCCCCCCCCCTAAATTTTGCCACCTGGGCAGCTGCTTTTCCTTCGCCTCCCTCTAATTCCGGGCTGCTCATAAACTAGTCCTACATTCCTAGCTACGTTATAGAAATTTAGCGCATCGTGATTGGTCGAAATGAATGATGAATCATTACGTCACTCATAGTGAAATCTTCGCTAGTGACGTTTAACAATAGATATACTTAATTGTGTTTGAATCCGAAATCCGCAGGTGGAGAAATGGTTAGAGCACGGAACACACGTACCGAAGGTTGTATGCGTCGATTCCCTCTCAAACCCATCCGAGATTCCCCCTCCCCTCCATACTTCCAGCTTTGCTGCCATTTATTGATTTACTAAAAAATGCTTTTATTTTTTCCCTGATTTAATGAAATGCGATTCAGGTGCATCAAGATGACAATAATAACGGCTCGTGAGGCTTGGCCCTGCAATCATTCCCTGATTCACTAAAAAATGCTTTAATTTTTATTTAATGAACTTCGAAATTGGGCTTCGCCAAAAACTTCGCCCATCGTGACATTTTGTTATCTTTCTTGCTCGTAGAAACCAAGAACCGGCTTGACCAATCACCGGCAATGCCTCTTTGTTACTAACAATGTAGGGACTGTAATTACGCTTCCGGGCCTGCTCGGCACTGCGAACACGGAATGCAGCTTGCAGACAATTTTGTAAGTCTTGCATATCATTTGAAAATCCAACCTTTGCGCTGATTTCTCCCGTAGAAAAACCTGCTTTTCCGAAAAGTTTTGTTAATTTCAAAAAGCAACTGCTCCACTACATATGGCTTATTAAATACAGCACCGTTTTTGGTAATCTCAGGGTGGATGATGTAGAACTCGCATTGGCATTACATTTTGTAGGATCCCTTGGTCTATTGGTCGCGAAACACTCGAAGTGTTAGTGTATTTTTCCGTTTCCGCGTTAGATTCTGTTTAATCAGGTTTTTTTTATGTGTATTTTGGCATTTTTTGGAATCACGGGAACCAAGACTTTTTTTTCCATTGAAGACAGGTTTTGTTGTGCATTATGTTACTTAAGTAAAAAAATGTTTTTGAAAATTTTTTTTTTATATTTTTCCCAGCGTCCTAGTCATGATAAAAAAAAATAATACGATAATTGCAACACAGTAATATGCCAAACAAAACAAGTTTCATCACCGTACAACAAAATTGAAGTTTTTTATCCATTAATGCTGCTACTCGGTGTTAGGTGTTTGTGATTTTGTGATTTGCTAGTTTCCTTGAAACTTTGAATGGTGGTTCGAGGGTCCTCTCTGAGTATAGTCACAGCGTCTTCATCATATCTATGCCGATTCGAAAGCATAGCGCTAAGCAAATGCTTTCGAAAACTCTAATTGGATAGAATAGAAAATACCGTATATACTCGTGTATAAGCCGAGTTTTTTTGTGGAAAAATTCGTTCCTCAAGTGGGGGGGGGGGGGTCGGCTTATACTCGGGTCAGTTTTTGATGAGAAAATTTTGACCCCACAATCCGTAGTCATTTTTATACCAGTGTTCGAGAAACCGGCATTATTGGTATGGGATATGTTCAAACCCCACGGAACCGATGTCAAATCCTAGGCAAAGAAATCGAAAACATCATTGGCTTTGATACCAGGTGGGCTAATGTCGACTGGAAAGCCTTATGTGCGCATCGACAAGTCTTTCTAAGATTATTTGAGGAATTTGTGGATCGAATGGATGGGTTCCGATGATAAAGAAACTACAAAAAAAAGTGGTTGCCTTGAAGAAACCTGACATTGGCCTAGTGTGCCAATGGACACATGAGGCGTGGAATTCTGTTTCCACCGAAATTATCATCAGATCGTTCAAAACGTGTTGCATCAGCAATGCGATGGACGGAACTGAAGATGATATCCTCTTTGAAAGTGGCAATGGCAATGAGACAGCCCAGATGAAGATAAAAACGAAGATGCCGCACCCCCTATGATGATCTGATGGATTATCATGAGCTTGGTGACTTAAAAGAAACGGACTAAAAAGTTTGAATCATTTTCTATTATAAATTTCCGCGAGCTATTCATTTTTTAAATGAAAATATAGTAATTTTTTTCTCTGAAATGTATGGATTTTTTGGGGTCGGCTTATACACGGGTTTTCAATTTATTGCGATTTTGGTGGTCCTGAAGTGGGGGGGGGGGGGGTCCGGCTTATATACGAGTCGGCTTATACACGAGTATATACGGTACTTTAATTTTTTTTGTCGGTTGCCTTTCCGAGCAAGAAAAAAAAATTAGAAAGGTTTGAGTAAAATCAAATTGAACGGTGGTAGGGCAGGACCATGCCCTTACCAGACGTGGTTCACTTATATTATCTTAAGTTATATAAAATAAGAAAGGTAATCTAGTAGTGAGTGAAATCCTTTAATAATTTTGCTACATATTTCGTATGCCAAAATTAACGAATAAAATTAATTAATTACACGTTCACAAACGAGAAATTTATTGAATTTTATTAATAATTTTTTCAAAACAGTGGAATATCAATCATAATCTCCTAATGTATCAACAGCAGGGACGTGTGTGAAATCAAAATCTCATTATCTGATTAAGTACAAATTTAACTCTTTTGCTGTTTAATTTGTGAACGACCCCTGAATTCCCTGTGAAATTTTTAAAATTTAATATCTCTCAATATTTGTCGTATGGCAATGGAATTTATTTTGTTTCACATATTTTCGAAAGGACAAACTTTTTTCTAAGTGTAGGTAGAGCCCTGGAGAAAATATAAAAAATACGTAAAAGTATATAAAATTACATAAAAGTACCTTAATATGAATATTTATTTGATTTGAAACATTTTTGCAATTGGAAGTTTTTGCCTACAACTAACGATTGAGAAAAAAGGCTTGGATAAGGACTTCATGGACTCAGCTTCATACAAATATGAAAGTCTTGAAAAGTAAACTGAATAAATGTTGTTTAAAAAAAATTGTTAGAGCAATCTTTGATGCCATCAAAATATGCTGAATTCATTAAAAACGTAAATAGATTATACACAAAAAAATTTTCATGAGCAAATACTTGCCTCGGGATGGCATATGTCCAAAAATTCCACTGAATAGCGATGGTATTCTAATGCTGCCTCCCAGATCAGTACCGATACCGATTACCGACGCTGCTGCAGTCAGCAACGATGACTCACCACCTATTCCGAAATTGCGAAGCGATTAACAAAGAAAAAGTATTAGATAAAATATTAGTAAAAGAAGAAATAATAAAGAAAAAATTATAGACGTGTATCAAAAAGTTTCAATTTATTCATGCAAATTTATTTTTATATTTATTTTTCATATTTTTTGAACGTAAAATCTTTTAATAGCAATAATATTGGCAATTGATATGGAAGGAGTTTTTCCTCATGGAATATTCACGATAATTAAAGAGAGTGCGATAACTAGTCATTATTATCTCACAATAAAATTTTGATTCAAAACTCTCCATCCAAGCTATTATAAATTCTTCATTTGGTTATTCGACGGCATATTTTCAATTCGTATTGTGATCATATGCAAGTAGAACGACCATTGAGCCGTCGTCTAACAAATAACTCATAAAAAAACAATCCCGACCTCACGTGAGTGAACTTTTCCCATTGTATCTTCAGTGTTTAGTGATCTCGTGTTTGTAACGTTTACCTAAGTAGCCCGGTTCTTTCACTATTCATTACCATTCAAGTTCATATTATGTCGGTTACGAATACGGAAGTCCGGAGGCTAAAAACAACAGGTTTGGAGAAAGTAATAAACAAGAGGAAAAAGAAGTACATTAATTCATCATAATGAGGTGTGAGTCTTATAAATGAAGTTCAATGAAGTCTGCTGAGGGATTCGAGAAAAATTAGAACGTTATGGAAAGAAGAAACTCTTTGAATAAGTAGAGAATCTTATCTCCGTCTCTTGATCTTTTATTTTCCTCGCTTAGAGCCATGTTTGAACTTTCCTTATAGCCGAGCTTTCAAGTTGGCGTAGGTTGGCCTTTCATTGAGGGCTTAACATATTACACCTCTGCCACTGACATACTTTCCTTCTCTGATAAGGATCCAATTTCAAAAAGATAATGCATCAGCCTATCACAAACATTTATATCACTAAACTAGGTATTAATTTCGATGTAAATGGTGATAACAAAGCAGAATTTGTGTGTTTTATTTAATTTGAATTGTTCTGCAGTAAATTTTTTTAATTTCACTCTCGATTTTCTGAATAACTAAATTTCGTTTTTGCAGTTATTTAAAAAAATACTCTTCATTTTATACCTTATACTCTTTTTAATTAGGGATGGAAATCGATATGACTAATCGAAAATTTTCAATCGATTCATCGACTGATTAATCAGCTTTATGACCAGTTAATTTTAAATGTCAATCGAACATACAAGAAATGTAAAAGTAACGATAATGCAGCGGTTTGAAGGCAATGAATTTTAGTCTTGCAGGAGAGCTTTATTATCGCGGGGTGAGGAAAATGCTTTTGAAATTTCTATTTATATGAAAAACAAAATTGTTCAGCAGTGTCAGTGATAAATACCCAAGAGGGGGAATCGAATAGAAGTTCATGCAGCGGCTTATAAACAGAAACAATGCTGAAGACACGTATATAAATTTTTTTAGCAAGGAAGCAGCGGATGTCAAACTACTATAAAAAACGGAGTGAGGACAAAGGAAGGAGTGAGCCTGAATTTGCATAACGAGGATAGAAGAGGCTATTGCAGCTCATACATATTATAACAGGCATACAATAAATAGATGTGATAATTGTGCGACGAATTACAGTACACCTTTTGTTGCTGATCGATAGCATCGAATTTCGTCAGCGTATTAAAGACCCTCTGGCTTATTGGCTTCCTTGATACTTGAGAGCAGTGATGTATGAATCAAAGACGTTTGTCAAGATTATTCCAGAAGATTCGAGCGTGTAAAGAAGAAAGATTATGTTGCCTTGAAAATTGATGAATGAGTTCGAATTCTATTCGTCTTCCCGTTCCGATATTTCTCTTCTGTACAAAAATAACAGAAAAAAATAAATAAATATGGGACACCTGCTGCCACCTATCAAATAAAAACAAAACTACAAAGAGCCTGTCGTAATTTTTGAAATGTTTGTTGGCTCAAACTTATATGGCGCATGAAAGCGAACAAGATGTGTTATAATACATCATTTATTTTCTTGCTCCACGTGGTTGTAAATTTTATGGGCTAAAATACCTGTTACTATGTTTTTACGTTGTTTGCTGTAAAATTAGTCCTTGTAAGTATCTAATGGCATAATAGGGATCCTCAGCAAGCTCTGAGGAACTTGCAAGAAATGGTCCGAAGGGTCGAGATCTGGTGTCAGCTACATGCAGTGGTCTTAAACGAGGGTAAATGCAACTTTATATGGTTTGCAAGGAGACAACTCCCTCCGAACACCACTATCACAGTGGGGCAGACCATATTACTACCCAAGTCTCAGACAAAATATCTTGGTGTTATTTTGGATAAAAAGCTCAGTTTCAAAGCTCACATTCATGAGGCAAAAGTTCGAGCCGCTAAGGCTGCAGGACTTCTAAACAGAGTCTGTTACACACGCTCTGCACTTAGCCTCAAAAACAAAACCATTATGTACAAGTCAGTCATTAGACCAATTATGTGCTATGCAGCACCATGCTTTTCCACAGCGAAACCCTCTGTCATCAAACAATTACAAGTGCAGCAAAATAAAATACTTCGGCGATATACCGGGGCACAATGGTATATCAGAAATCTTGACATAATGAAGGATTTGAACATTGAAACCATACATGACCATTTAGTCAAACTATGTAGAGGATATTTCGATAGAGCTGAAACATCAGAATATCAGCACATAAGAGACATCTCGCCTTATCCTGCGGTAGAGGTGTTGAGGTTTCTTCGACCTAAGAACATACTGGTCTGATATGGCCCAATGAATTGGTTTAGTTTTGTAAAAAGTGTAAATAGTTCTAATTCTTTCTTCATTCATTGGAAGCATAGTGTTGCATATATACTGAATGCCTACCAATATTTATCGCATTTAATCTTGTATCCACGTGTAATCATATATATTGTATTCACGCCATTTATTAGAATGAACATATATATACTCTTTTGTAACCATTAGGTGCAGTATTCCACTTTTTTGTCAATTATTTGCTGAGATAATTGACTGATTTTGTAATTGTGTATAAAATGCGTTCTTGAATTTTGATACTTCACCGTCTTCGAACATAGCTCTACAAACTTCAAATTTCTGTGATAAGTAAGCCACAGCTTACCGAATTTATTTTTTCTAATATGATCTGAATTAATTTGACGTATACTGACTCTCTGAGTACAGCATGGGCTGTAAATTTTATTAGCTTTTATTGACACGCCTCTTATACACTTACACTCACACACTCAACTATCACATACAAACAGCTTTTTAACTTCTTCATCCAGCTCGTACGGAGCAGCATCAAACAGGGAAGCTTATGGGAGTCTTAAAGACTCGGTACGCCCTGAGAAAATGTGTCTACCTCAGTCAGTCAGTCAGACTAATGGCATAAAACTCGGTACACCCTAAAAAATTTTTTTATCTCCAGTCAGTCAGTCCAGTAGCATATAAACCGATATTCAGGCATATTAAATTTAACGCCGGTAGGCGGTATAAAAACAAGCAATATACGGCATCATTAATGTGCAACACACTGTTAATTTTAATGCTGCACACCGATTTAAAAACAAAAACAGATTTTACTTGAAAGAATTACGTCAAATGGTTTTGTTTTTATTAGATGGGCGGCAGCAGTGGTCCCAGCGCAAAGTTTTCTATCGTGTAAATGAAGCACATTATTGTTATCCTCACACTCCTGCTGCCATCAACAAGGAAAAAAAAAAAAAAATTAAGAAATGCAGTGGGTTGTCTGCCGCGAAATATTCTACCACCAGTAAGTTTCAAGTTCAGCTAGCATCTCTCGCTTTAAGCGATTAATTGGTTCGTAAGACGATATCACGTAAAGTAAGTTGAATTTAACATGGGTAAGATAGGGATGGGGGGTTGATTTTCTTCAGAAGGATTACAAAATTGGACCCAACAGCAAAGAAAATTGTGATTGATTAATTAATTATTCAAACTTCTGAATATATCCCGCGAATTAAGCTAATATTAATGAATTAAACTACCTTCTGATTGATTCTAGTGATTGTGGATGTTTTCTTTCCTGAAGAGTATATCTTTTAAGTACGTAAAGAGTACTCTTTTTAATGGAACAGTCAAGATTCGGCTGACAAGCAGCATTTTTCGTCTCCTTTTATAATAACTGTAGTAGCAAAGCCAGATAATTCTGAATATTCCTAGCAAATATGACAGTTTTATATTCATTGGTATCGTTTTCTTCAATTTAAATTCTGATGGCATTGTCAATGTGTTACCAAACGTTGTTCATCAGTGAGATCTTGGGAGTTGTATCTGAGAATTTGTCTTAGCTACATCATAAAAACCGACATACAACTTGTATTTCGTTGTCAAAGGACTGTGTTATATCTTCAATTTGCAACTCATTTTCAGGATATAAGTTAAAATCCAAGCCGGTTTCTGTATGTTGGAATTCCCACAATCAACGTGAAAAAATCCCGTTATAGCGAAATCGCGTAAAGCGAAACCTCATAAAGCGAAACCTCATAAAGCGAGGGACACCTTTATTCATATTTAGCGCACAAAAAATTGCTGAAATTTTGCAGCAAACATTAAAACATTCTGGCGATTTAAATTTATACTAGGTATCATACCTACCATACATTGTTCATTTCCATGTTACATGCCGGCTTAAACAAACAACCAATTTTACTTCAAGAATTAACGACAAATTGTTGTTCATTTATTTGATAGGCGACAGCAGTTGTCCCAGCTCAACTTTGTTTCCCGCATATATAATAGTAGAGTATAAATATGAAAATACAATAAATCTGTGACGGTTAGGAAATTTTCATTTGATTATTTTTCTCTCATCACATAAGTTAGCAACTCATTTCTCTTCCAGGTCCACGATACCACTTAATTTCACCGGGCCACAAGAAAGGAAAAACGTTGAAGAGACAACTTCAATCGAACTCAGAGTTAACTTTGAGTCAACTTCCCGCGACGAAAAATTCAGTTGAACAACTTCAACGATATGAATTTTGTCTGATGAGGCCAAGTCGATAAGCATTGACATTGAAAGACATGTGAAAACGTGAGAATTCGACTACCAACTATCCTAACGGAACAATGAATTCCATGGAAAGAGTATGAGTACAGGACTCGTGCGCACCTGTTAATGGGCTATTAGTCTAAAAATTCGCCCATTGACTCATCATTGTTTATGGCTCATATAAGGCTTATGTTTACATTATTCAGCTGTTTTTGCGTTTTGATGAAAATGTTCATTTGGCCAAATGAACATTATCATCTCAAACTCTGTTTGGTTTTGAGCTTCAATATTTTAAAATTAGTACGATAATTACTAGTCATAGAATTAATAATGATATCAGATTAATAATAATTATCTGAATTTATTGCCATTTTATGAATTTCTGAACACGTAAAATCTCACCAGCCCTCAGAAAACGACACCGACCAGGAATCAACTCTTTGTAGTTAAAAAAGTATTGTACTTATACAGTCGTATTTTATAACGAAATGACTGTGAAAAATGTATTTTCTAAGATACTGAAAAAAGATTAGAAATGAAATAGGTATGATGCGTCTCTTGACCACATGTATTTGCCATCTATATTCAAATATACACAGGACCATAGATGGTTAAAGATTATATTGCTCAACACTGATTTCGTTTTTTAAGACATTCAGTGATTTCAGGACGATTTCGTTGCGTTGATTTCGAATCTGGCATTGGTTTTGTCGGATTGGCTTTAGTTTTTTAGATAAAGTGAAAATTAAATCCCACTGATAATATATAAGCAGCATACAAATCACATTGTTGAGAGTATGCAATTCCTCAAAAACTAGCGCTAAATTGGCAAAAGCAACACCAGTTTTAAAATCAGCAGTCCCAATATATCCTTAAATCATTAAAATTTCCTTTAGAACATGATATTTTTTTTGTTGAGCAGTGCTATTTTTTTATAAATTTTTTTTAAAACTATTTATCTCTATTCCAACCTCTCAGAAAAAAAAAAATACTAGAGATAATGCGCGGTCTAAAGAAGATGACATGCTGAAAAATTCTGATTTGTTATTATACGCGGGAAATTACGGTGTTTTTTTGACATTAAATACGATTTTTGTAAAATTTAGATAGAAAAAAAATTGAGTTACGAAGAGAGAGCTTTCCATTCACGATTATACATTCAGTTCACGTTATTAGTGTCCCTGACTGTTGTTGAATGCAAGGAACGTGTTCACATGTGTATATCACCATGTAGACCTCTTTAACCTCCTCAATTAAAGTTCATTATTTATCTATGTATCTTGTCTATCGGCTATTCACCGGCTGCATTATTAACCCGTTTCGGTGGTTATTCAAATGTACAGAAAACAACAGCAAAAAACAGACGCAGACAGCGACCTTAATTTCTATGCGCATTCTCAACTTGGGACCTTCTTGTTTGCGTTCTTCCGGGTTCGCCCCCATGGACCCTCGGGATAAGGGCAATAATATGAATGTTTTCTGTAAAGGTGAGTGAATCAAACAAAAGCGTAAAAAAAAAAAGAAGGCACTTCCTCATAGCGGAGAAGGTTACTCGGCCAAAAAGTGTTACTTGCAAATTCGGTCACCCCAAATCGAATGAGCTTCTTCTCAAAAATCCCATCTTTCTTTTGCCTCCCCTCGTTTTCTATGGGTATCCACTTTCTTTTACTTTTGTTTTCAAAATATTGTGACTGTCATTAAATTCGCTCCCGTTTGCGTATGAAGTGACCACCGGATCATTCCATTCTGCAATTTAGTATTATTCTTTTAAAGTTTTGTTAACAAGACACGCGAGATAATCCTCGAGAGTTGTTCCTCTTTGTCTTTTGTCACGCAATGTAAATTACAAAATGCTCGGTAAATTTTCGTTTTAACTGTCCACATTGAATGACTCGGTCCATTATCGAGTAAGATTTTATAGTGGTCACGTTAGTTATTACTATACAATTTAGTTATTTTTTTCTTCAAATTTAGTAAATTGTATGTAATGTTTTTTATTAAATAATATAATAATGCCTATAAGAGATACGCCTAACGTGAAAGTAGGTGAACTTTTGGGTTATGCGTGTAGCGGTGCAGAGGAAAGTTGAAGCAGGATAAAATTAACGAAACAAAATATGTTTATTGGAGTTCAACTGACGGAGAATAACTTTGTTGAAAGAATGAGATTTATATACGAGTAAGATGGATTGCCACAGTACTATGAAATTCAGGTAATAGACTACACGTGGAAAAATTCAAATTTTCGATGAATTCAAAGAAGGAAATTCACGGATGATGAATTATATTTCTTGGTACCAATTCTGAAGAAATGAAACTAATTTCAGTTTGCTGACATCTAGAGGAATGGTCGATTTCTTGGATAATTGTGTTTTTTTAAAATGAAAATTAACGTAAGCGCCACAAGCCTCCAAAGTTATGTTTTTGAAAACGTAATAGCCGCGGCAGATAGGTCTAGATCAGTGGTTCTTAACCTTTTATCATCCCGCACCCCCTTGAATAATTAATTTTCTATTAGTTGGAAAATTATTTATTTCTTGTAATTAAATTAACTACATTGATTATCCACTAAATAAAACCCACTGTAATAAAATTGTCAACCTAAAATTTAATTTCAAAATTAATTTTTTGAAGTAAAAATATCGCAAATATTAAAACAATAAAATTATTGCATGTTGATTTTTAGTGACTTATTTGTCATTGATTTTTCATATCTTGAAATTTAGGTTCTTTTCTTAAAGAGCCGTCCGAATATAATTCAAGCGAACTCGGGATTTTTTTTTTGGCTTTCATGAGCAAATATAATGTAATAACCCATTTTGCAAAGGTGGGTGGGAGCGAATTGTAGAAGTGTTTGCTAATTGTCTTCACTATTTTTGAAAGAAGTTCCCACTGAACTCACCAGAAATGGTCTGAATCAGAATTTTGAAATTCCTTTCTGACACGTGCTTTTGATCGACTTCCAATAAAATAATTATTTTTATTAAATCGTTCATAGAATTAAGACCAAAAAGAAATGGATCTAGCATGACCGACAGAAAAATAAATTTCTGCAAAAACATCTGGAAACTGCATTCAAAGATAATTATTGTGTCTATATTTCTTTTCAAACCGAGAATATCCTAATTTCGCGTGGCATATTTCTGCGAGAGAAAGCCAAAAATAAATAAAGTGTCAAGATGTCGGTGCGATTCATATTTTTAAAGAATTGAAAATTCGATTTTTCTCATAATTTAACACACACAAAATCTCCTGAATAATCAATCAAAATGTTACCACTTTTTTTAGATCTCACAACCCCAAATGTGCTTTCCCTCACCCCCCGATTAAGAACCACTGGTCTAGATGTATGTATAAAGCAGTATTATGTAACGGGTGTGATAGTTGAAGCTGAACTATTATTTGCATCATTCGAAATGGCAGAAGTGATTTCGATCATAATGATTGCCACCAATTTAATTTTCCCTCGTTATAGTGAAACTCCGTGTGCCTCACAGGAATATAACTAAAATTTTTGTAGGAGAGACGTATTATTATTATTATTTACACTATATTTTTAAAAGTCGATAGGAAAATAACGATGCGTTTTTTTATATTATGTTTTGAAGGAAAAATGTATTTGTTTTCATTTTTATTTTCGATTTTCAGAGGAGTAAAATTCCACCCTTCCCTCTTGAAATAATTTCTCGTCCCTGGTCTTAAACGTAGTCAATTGTTTCAAATATTTTTTTGCCCTCCTATTTTATTGCAAATACAAATTAAAAATGATCGAAGTAGTGCTCTGAAGTTTTTCCATCTCGTGGAACATTTAAACTCATACCTAATATTCTGTACACATTTAGAAATATATTCTGCGTACATTATTTTTCACATTCATATTGTAATTACACTGGTGTAAGAAATTAAGGGAATTTGCAGACTTGGTCGATTATCTCTAGAACTACTGTACCGATTTTAATGAAATTTGATACGTACATGCATTGATACAATACAAAACAAATAACCGTTCAATAATTGTAATACACACGCATGATCGTGCGTAACACTCGTTGGAGTCGGAAGGTATGAAACAGCGGTTGCAGAATAAAAAAAAAAAAAGGGTTAATAGGGGTTATGGTCCTCTCACAGATATACAGGTCTCGCAGCGTGATTTCATACTTGAAATAAGGCAGTTTATCATTTTCTGTGGCAATTGGTCCCACTCGTTCAGCAACGCTGTTTTCATGGATGGTTCCCGGAGGGGGGTTGTGAGTTGCAATTGCCCTCCCCAGAGCGTCCCAGACATGCTCTATAAGGTTAAGGTCCGGAGATCTGGCTGGCCAACCCATCCGGCGAATATCCTCACTCTCTAGAAAATCGTAGAGCAGAAGAGCTCTATGTGGCCTCGCGTTATCGTCCATTAAAATGAACTCAGCACCAACTGCACCCCTGAAAAGGCGAACATAGGGCTCCAAGACCTCGTCTCTATACCTCACACCAGCCACAGTGCCTCTTTCAAAGACATGGAGAGGTGTGCGGCCATCCAACATGATGCCTGCCTAGACCATTAAACCTCCTCCGCCATAATGGTTGATTTCGCGGACATTGGAGGGTAGGTAGCGGGTCCCTGGTTCTCTCCATATGAACGTACGGCGAGAATCGGGGCTTAGGCTGAACCGGGACTCATCAGTGAAGAGAACGGTCGCCCATTGATCCGTACTCCAATCTCTATGCTCTCTGCACCATGATAAACGGATTCTCCTGTCCGTAGAAGTGAGCGGGACGCAAACAGCAGGTCTTCTTGCAAACAACCCTCTTTCACGAAGTCTTTTGGAAACAGTCACCCTTGATACACGGGTTCCTGTGGCTGCATACAAGTCACGAGAGAGCTGAGAAGCTGTAGCACTCCTGTTACGCCTCGCTATAATCGACAAATGGCGATCTTCTCTGTCCGTCGTGGCTCTTGGACGACCTTGCCCAGGCTTTCTCTCGATGGATCCGGTATCCTGGAACTGTTTCCATAAGTTACACACGACGCTGGGCGTTAAATCGAACTCTCTACAAATCTGGACTTGAGATTGGCCTGCTTCTAGCCTCCCCACAATTCGCCACCTCATTCCATCATCTAAACGTTGGTGGTTACTCATTTTTACTGTTACAATTTGAAATTAACCGATTGCTGCAAAATAACACCTAGAAATTCGCCGAGATGTGCTAGCGAACGAAATGCGTCTTAACTTACGCGCGCTTATAAAGCCTGTTTCTCTACTGGCTCCGCCTACACACACGTGTACGCTTACGTATTTGACGTACAAGATTTGCCTTTTTGTCTAGAAGCAGTGGTTTTACATTCAGTTCAGTTCTTTTCATGAAATTCGATAAAATATGCAAATTCTCTTAATTTATTTCACCAGTGTACATTTCTCGTTTTTATGCGGCCCACTTCGTTAACTTTTCTTCGTAACAAAAATTTCCCAGCAGTTCGAAAATTAAAAACTGATTTCTTGTGCGAATATTTTTGGCGTAATATATTTTAAGTGGGGGATATATGTGTATAAAAATGAAGGCATGCTATAAATACTCCCCTATATTTATGATTATGGGGGTTTTACTCACACAGAATAATGTTATTCTTAGTACCTTTGGACAAGAGAGAAGGAATTAGATAACGTTAAATTACTGAAATGAAAAGTACAATTTAAGTTAAGTGGTATAGGAAACACTAATATATTTCCTATAAGGCTCGTTAATCTGAAAGTATGAGTTTTATTTATTTGCGATTTTTGCTTGAATTCTATGGGGTAAAGCGGAACATGTAACTGATGGGAAAAACAGTGCCAGCATTGAATTTTGTATTGCAGCGTAATGAGTATTCATACTTAATGAGAAAGTGAAAAGTAGAAACATTCTTATACAAATACGAATACAAAGTCCACAACAGACAAAAGGTCCAAAGAAGTGGCTGAAAAAAGGTGCCCATAAAAAATATGGATGTCGATATTATGTCATATATTACGAGATATATATGAATGAGATGAACTGTCTCAGTTTTATAAAATTCAGGTAATATATAGACTATATATGGAGAATGTCAAATTTCATATGACTGTGCATTCAATATTTGTGCATCTAATATTTTTAAATCCAGTACTTACCACTGCTGCCACCAGGCGTTCTCTTGACGTCGTAAGGGTTGTTTGTTTTTCCGTGGAGCTTGTTGTAGGTCTCCCACCACAGACACATCTCGCTGGTGTTGGTTACAACGATCGGAATGCCACCGGCATGTCTCATCAGACGAACCGCATCGCAATCATCGTCTGCCTTGGCACCTTTGCGAAACACGGCACCGCCTGTTGCAAACAGACCTAGGCGCGAAATTGCAATGAGTATGAGAGACATTAAAAACAAGCAAGTAACAGAAATTGTTAATCTTTGGTTACGGTACAGTATACAAGGTTTTACGAGCAAGGCACAGCATTTTTATGAGGTAGTGTGAAGCATGAAAGAACTAGAACCATGGCATTATACCATGATTATTATTTCAAGGGTTCCGTAAGGGAAAGTGACATTGATTTACCAAGGAAAACAGATATTTTATGGATTTTATGTCGAATCTACATCTATTTCATGTCCATCTACACCACTGGAGACAAGACCCAGTAGTTTATATGGTGGCATACTTGCCCAGAATGCTAGAGGGCCTGGTTCGAGTCCTGAAGAAGACCAGATGACTTCTCTTTCCGAGTTCACCTCGACATAAAATCCAGAAAATATCCGTTTCCCTGATATATTGGGGTGAGTAAAAGCCGTCTATCGACATTGATTTATATATTTTTTTTAGAAAACCATCCCTTAATCTACACTCAGTAGAGAAATTCCCAACAGCTGCGCATCCAAATGGTTTTGCATTTGTACGTACAGTATTTTAACCATAGAATGACATCAACTAAAAGCGTAATAATCATAACCAAAGTTTACCGATTCAGAGCTTTCTATAGCCGTAATTATTCATCCACCAAACCAGAACATAGTCCCCGCTCGGTCCCCCAAGAGGACTTGGATAGAACTTGATGTTGCCAAACTGTAATGTCTCGATTCATCCTTTCCCGTTTCATCCTCTTACTGAGATAGCGCCGTTTCATCCTCAGTTGATAAATGCTAGTCTAGTTTCATCCACTCCGACTTCCTCCCACCCGTTCGTATGTTGACATCTTAAACATGGTGTAAGGAGTGGTCTCCAATTTTTTTTTTAGTCAAGAGCACAGGTGTATGCCGATCATTAGACGAGGAGCACTTATGTATTATTCATATGACAAACCAACAAGAATGAATTCTTGAATGTTTAAAACGGGTATCGATCTCGCTAGTATAGAATCAGGCACATTGAGAACACTCTTGGTACTTTAAAGAGCACCACGGTGCTACAGTGCTAGCAAAATGTCATTGGTACGCAATTTTGTACCATACTCTGAAGAAGAAACATTTAAATCTGAAGCTATGAAGTCCCCTATTTTTTGACTTGAAGAGGGTAGAATAGAAATAAAAGGGGGCTACAGGAGGATACCAAAATGAGACAAGTTCTATAAATCTGAGGATAAAACGCACTGTTTTGACTAGTGGATGAAAAGGAAAAGGATGAAACGGTACATACCCTTAACAGACTGCTGAAGTTTCGTGGCATGGTGTCTGAATTTCTCCAGCAGAACCCTTTCCATATTTTCACCGAACAGTATGACGTTGACAAGAACACGCTTTGCTGGTAGAATTCTTTTACATTCACGGTGATTCCGCACTAAAAGCGATGCAGATATTTTTGGTCCTCAAAAGGTCTTTGAAAATTCTCCCGATACCCGCATTAAGATGTTCCTAAAGTTTCATAATTTTCTGATGGGCAGTTAAAGCTGTAGACAGTTTAGAGCAGAGGAACCTTAATCATTCACATCCTGTACATTGATAGATTTCTGATTCCCGTTAAAGACAGCAATGAAACAATGGCATTTCACGGATGCAATAGAGAAGCTCTTTTGAGCTGTACAAGGGCTTGTCAAACTGAGACGTGCTGACCTGCAGTGACCTGAAAATCTCTTCTTGAATTAATGGGGAGAAAAATAAAATAGTTTTATTTCTGTAGTATTTAAAAACCATAATATAATCTATTTTATTATAAACAAGGAATAATTATTTCACGTCGTGTATCTTCGTATATATCTCCTCAACTGTTACCCACTTTTCTTTCTGTCTTTCAAACCGAGTACGATTCCAGTCTATCGCTATGGGCAATGTCACTACCGATTGAGTTGTGCCGGAAGTGTAAGTGTGTGCACTTAACACTCTGAGTGAGTATCTAGCGTTGTATTCGATTTTCAGTGCTGCCATCTATATTTCAGATGCGAGTCCTGCACTCTGACCACTCGACTACCACAGCGGCAACTTCTATCCACTGAAAAGTTCAGTATCTAATAAATTAATAGCATCAATATCGATTATATTTAGAAACAGATACCCTTCACAGAAACGGCTTCCTTCGCCGAAAATGGCACTCCTAGGAAGGGTGTTTCTTTGGCGATTTGGTCCTCGGTCTTCTCGCCAGACTGAATCAACTCGTCGACTTGCTTAGCTTCCTCAAATGCTTCCTCGAACCTCTCGTCGACGTAAGCATTTATAACGGGCTGAACTTCCGATATCCTCGTTATGTAAGATTTCACCACGTCTGAACTTCGCACCTGGATAGTAATAAAAATGGTATCAAATTACTTACATATTCCTAAGAAGCCATCTCAAAAGAAAAAGTCGGGTACTTTTTCGATTACGTTTTTACCACTTGAAATTTAAAGGAAGAATATTCAGTGTCTCTATTTTTCGGTGGGCGTTGGAATTGAAAAATATTTCCTGCTAATGTCGGAAATTCCTCACTCGAATCGTTTCATAATATTTATTATACCATTTCATGTACGTAGATGGTCACTTGAAATGAAAGCGCATGTTCATGTTGCGTAATAAATTATCGGATTCCAGATACGCGATCGACTTATTCATTATTAGGAGACTGCGTGAAGTGTTGGATAATTTCTTAGTGAAATGAGTGAGTTTTGGAGTGACAAATAAGAAAGTATTTACTAATTTCGTTGCTTTTAGATAATCACTTCATAATGAAATCATTAATTTTACCATGATGTAGATTAGCTTATACGAAAACGTTACACGACGCTCATCGAAACTCAGCATTATGTAATTATTGTGTAATTGCAAAATGTTTTCAGAACTTCTTTTCCCGTGTCTCCTTCTCCTTGTACTGTGTTTCCTAATAGTGTTATCCAAAAAAAAATAATTTTGAGGAGTAATTTTTGTAAAATTTTAAGGAGTAGTTTTGTAAATAACATAAGTAACTAGATATTTTCCTAACGAGGATTGACGCGACCAACGATAGATGGTGCCTTTATATCAACTCGTTAATGTCAATAAACAGCAGCATAGCGATATGTAGTATGTGTGTGGTGAATTAGCCAGTCGATATGCTTATCTTTTCAATTTTTTTCCCACTGGCCTTTTTCCTCTTGTGGCCTCCTAATCTTCTGGCATCCTCTTCCGTTGATTTGGGCTCACATAGGATGAGAATGATTGGTCTAGTTCATGTATGTTATTAGACCACTAAGGTTTAAGTTACCATTATTGTAGATATGTGCTTGCTTCAAATATACTTAGTTTAATTGGATAAAAGACTTCTTTAAAAGTTTGTGGCATTGCATGTTAAATTAGTGTTAAAATGTGACATAATTTCAAACGTTTGTAAATGGAAGCCACGAAATAAATATTATTTTGGCAAAAAATTCGTATCTGGAAATACCATAGACATAAGATTAACTTATTGTTAGACTAACTTATTAGTGTTACATTATATCTTTTGGAAATACCACATTTATGTTTAAAAGAGCACTATTTGAGTTAGTCGATAATGTTGTTTTGTGTATGTGTGTGTCAGGCCTCTCCCGTCTTTGTTCTGGATTTTAGACACGAATTATGATTGCGTAGATATGTATCTGGTGATTCATCTAAGTTTTTCGACTGAGTTTTGATCCACCTTGCAGAAAAATAAATAAGAAAATTGAAATAGATGAAATAATGAGTGGATAAAATAAATAAAAAAACTTAATAAAAAAAATAATGTAAATAAATAAAATAAAATAAATAAAGTTAAATAAATAAAATAAAATAAATAAAGTTAAATAAAAAATGAACAAATTAATAAAGTTAATTAAATAAAAATGAATAAAATAAATAAAATAAAATAGGTGATAATGAAATTTATAAAAACTAATCTTGTTAAGAAAATATACCGTGTTTAATGGCATGCAAAAAACACAATTTTCCTTGTATTCATTTTTGAGAACAAATTCCTCTCTCTAAATATCACAATACACAATTACAGTATTTCAAATACATACTTCATAATACCAAGAAAGTCACGCATAACAAATACTTGATTTGAATAGAAAAACTTGTAACATTTTAATCCTCTTTGTATATCCTTCATGAAAATTTGCGTACAAGAAGTCTGTTTCTCAAACAAACAAAAAAAACAAAAACAAAAAAATCTCACGCTAGCAAATACGGTAATTAAATTCTGAGAAGTGAAAGTGCGAAAGGATTAGAACCACCAAATTAGGAAATGCATTTTTTTGTATATTTTCATTTATGTAGGAGAAAGTCAATAAACACCAACCACAAAGCCAATTGGAAACATCAAAGCATTTGATAAATGAAAATAGGCTAAATCACAGCGGAATGCTAAAAAGAGATTCAGAAAACAACAAAAACAGTTTTACTTATGGGAAGAGAAAAAAGAATCATGGGACACCACCATTTAGATATTGACGTCCGTTATAGCATTCATTAACGTAAGAAATGTATGTCACCAGGAAGCTCTTGAGTAATGTCAATAAAGCACGTTATATAGTTAGTTAGGGTTGCGAAAAACAAATTCTAGCTATTCCTGGGAGAAAAAAATTGGCCATGTCGAATGTTAACTGCCTGCTATCTTAGAGGGAAGAGACTCGGCGGCCATCATATGTCATCACCGATTTCTCAATCCGAAGATATGTGCGAATAGTATATTAGTAGGACACGAAACACAGTTGAACACCTTACTTTTTTCTATATAGTTTGAAATATTTCTTCTATTCAGTTCCGGGAAGTAAAACGAAGCGTAACCAAGTTCCGGAGTAGCCAATTGAAATGAAGTCAATAACTGAAGGGTAATGTTTTTGCAACACGTAATAATAATTATGGTCAAAAAGAAAAAGGAAAGAAATTAAACTGTTACAAAATAATAATGACCATCAATTGACGTTTTTTCAACGATGAACAATTTCCTCAAACAAAATTTAGTCGTATTAACTCAATCAACTATTAAGTTCAAATTAACAGAATTATGATTTATTTTGTAAGAAGGAAAATATTTTTTTTTCCTTCCTTAAACAGTTCCGACTAATTGGTTCTCTCTGCGACTAAAGGTTTGTTTTGTGCACAAAAAATGAGTTGCTTTTTTGTTGACTTTTTTCGACAGAATGACGTAATTTGTTTGAGTTGTTGTCTTGTGGATTTGTGAATTTTTCCCCCTGTCATTTCCAGCGACTAATGGGCAACAAAAATCAAATGATGAGACATATAGAAGGAATGAGTGAGTTTTCCAATGATCCAGTATTTTTTGGAACAGCGAAAATGGGATTTTTTATAGTTTGAGATATCCAGAAAACTGAAAGAATATTTAAAAGCATAGGGACCTCTTTATACCACCATTCTTAGGAAAAAGAAAAAAGTGACATTATAAGTGAAATGAATGATGATGGAATTGAAAAAAAAGGGAAGACTTTATATAGTCAGTTTTTCGGAACTTTTTTTCGGCAAAATCACATGCTCAAAATGACAACTCTTTAATGGATATGTTACGGTAAATGCGATAAATCTAATTATCATACATGATAACCGGTTATTACGCTTAATCGCCGAGCATTTGGTATGTTTGATAAATTTTCCTAAATTTATCAGTTTAACCGGCGACTATGCATAATATCCAATTGTCGCGTTATAGGTATACATGATAAATCGTTCTGTATGATATACTAAACATGATAATTCAAACATGTATCATTTTATCGGGGGACGATAGCAAAATTTGTTGTCATTGTATCGAGGGTCCAACTATATTTATCACACATACTAGACTCATTTGGAATTTTTTTCATACTTGTCAAATTCACCAATTGCACTAGGGTATTATGCTTAATCACTGATAAAAGAGATAAATTTCAAGTTTTTATTAAATTTACCAACGATATTTGGTTAATAAATATCTTTTAGGTAAAAGGGATAAATTTATCAAATTTACCAAGACGACTGCTCAATATGCGTAATAACCGGTTATTATGTATAATTACCAGTTTATCACATCTACCGTAACAGATACATAGCCTACTTTTCAATATCACTATCAAATAAAAACTGGCATATGTTTATATCATGCGGAGCCTTTCTCCCAATAGCCATATTTCAAGTCTTGAGGCTAAACAGAATTATTTTTTAAGGTTTTTGTATTGAACAAAAGGTGTGGTTCCCCCTGCAAATAATATTTCATCCAGCACCCATTTAAAAAAACCACAGTGTTAAATCACACTAGAACTACCACGCGGACATTATGATCGCTTTTCAAACTTTGTCATTTGGCAATTCTATTTTCAAAATTTGAAACTTTCCCTCCCTGACTTTTCTTAACTCGTCGAAAGGAATCTTTTTGAAGCAAAAACGAAAATTTTCAGCCATTACGTTGATTTTTAAAAACTACTTCTACCTAGAACTACCGAACAGAGTCATTCTGATCGCAGATGAAAAGTTCATTGCTCAACCAGATTTTATATACAGGGTGTGAAGTTAAGTCCTTAGACACCCTTTATCTTTTGAATCGTTGGTTATAAAAGCATACTTTTAATTAAGAAAAGTATCAAAATAAAATGCCCATCTCACATATGTCATTTATTTCACTAAGGGCAGTATATGTATCGAGATACAAAATTTAATTTTTTATACGGTCCTCCTGTCCTCTAACTTCCAATTATAAAGATGTTGCTTGTCTCTCTTCTGATCAGAACAAAAGAAATCCTACTTTCTAAGTGTAATATTCATTGAGATATTCGAATTCGAAAAACGGAGAAAAGGTGGGAAAAAACAGCGTTAAATGCGGAAAAAGTGTTTCACAGTTTTGTGAAACATACTGTGAAACACACAATGGTCGTAAGCAATTCTACTAACACAATTTTACAGAAAATAAAGCGCAAAAAATTTTTTAACAAGTTTTTTTTTCAAACATAGCGCTTGATATATTTCAGGCATCATATAAAATTAATTCACACGATAATCTCAATTCATTATAAAAAAAAAATTGAAACGTAAGCCTTGCTAATTCTTTTAGCTGAATCCGAGCATTTGGATTCACTCCAGCAAATATTTTCTCACATTAAAATATCTACGTTATAAATAAACTCCATTAAAACTCACAAAGATATTCTCAGATAACTCAATTGCGATGGACTTGCTGAATCCGAACTGTTCATCATTGAGAATTCTTAAAAAAAGTAAGGTTCGTCTCATCCGGAATATTTCACTCATACAAATAATAAGTCAGACACGGGTGTTAAAACCAAAGCTAGGCAATCATGAGATCAAATAACGTTAATCTGGTGCAAGGCTCTGTCGCTAGAATTCTGACCATGATGCCGTCAATTTCCCGTCATTTGGACTTGACTGGGATTGGGCATTTTGCAACCCTCTCTGATTCTTTAGGGTTGTGAATAAATGGAATAGCTTATCTCCGGGGGTCGTGAATTCTAACACAATTGTTAAGTTTGAAAAGAAGTACGATAAACATATTGGTGTATATCGAGAATCCAGCCATACTTAGACATGAGACAACCATAATTTTTTAGGGTAGTGTATTTATATTTTATCATAATTATTGTTTTTTTTATTGCTGTTATAGTGTTGCTGTATTTTTGATATAGTTTACATATATATTCGGCACCCATATTTTTTATGGGCATCTCTTTTAAGCCACCTCGTTGGACATTTGTCTGTTGTGGCCTTTGTATTTGTGTTTGTATTTGCATAAACACCTATTAGATACGACGTGTAATATACAATAAATACATCTTTTTAACCTGGTTTTGAGTTAACTTAAACACGACTTTTTCAAAGAACGAATTTCAAGCTTATTATCATAAATAGGCAATTGTAAAAGATTTTCAAAACTAGTCTCGGTTTTCAAAAAGAAAAAGACACGTGGTTTGATCATTCGACCTTATTTCTGATCTGGGACGTCTGGAAAACGTCTGCCTTCATAAATGACGAAGTAACTTTACTACATAATAGTGATTACATGCTTTATCATACTCATACGTCAGAAAAATGGCTGAAACCCCTATATTACAACCCTATACCCCAATGAAATATTGGTTGTCAGTAAATAATACTAATAATAATAATTTTTTCAGGGTGTAACGAAATATCTTATTGTTCGGATGCTATAATGTCTTCTTTGTCGTCGAGTCGGGCATTGTAAAGGCTAGACGATAGTACTTATATCTATCTCGTACTAATATCATTTCGATTGTTATCTAATGCCAATACAGTGCAGCAAATTAAAACAAAAATCAAAATCGGGAACACACATGATCTTACAATGTAAAGTAGGCTGAAAGTTCAAACTTCCTTCAAAGCATGGAGTTGAATCACGCAGATTACTTTTAAATTTGCATAAATTCAGTTGAAACAGAAATAAATAAAGAAAAATAAATAAAAGCCCTAAGAGAGCAGCCTTACAAATGTTTCATTAAAAATGAAATATGATTGGAAGAAAATCGTAAACTCTCCCCACTGTTACCATTTGAATATGTATCGATTGTTCGGAATTCGCCTCGAGCATGAAAGGGTCGAGTCCACGATTCATTTTTCATAACTTTCACCTGCAAGGCTTTGGTGATTTTTTTTACTAAAATTCATTAAGGAAAACTGTTAAATAATTTTTATTTACGATTTGTAGAAAATACGTTGGGTATAGATAGTATATCTACCCATTTTTGACTGACATTTGCGCAACGCTTTGTGTTTGAAAAAATTTTCAATTAATTTTTTTATTCAAATTTTTGCATGAAGTTAACTTTTTGGAAATTAAAAGGTTCAATGAATGCCATAGTATTTTTAAAATTTGTTTACAAAGGAATTAAATTTTTTGTGGCTTTTCAAAAATTATATTTTTGGAAATTTTATCCTGATTTTCGATCTGGAATTTTTTCCCATGACCATGAACAGAAATATTTTTTAAAAAACAGAAAACAATATTTAAAAAAAAAATTTTTTTTGCATGATAGATAAGGCTTCCCAATATCATAATCACTAATTATTTTAATTATATTAAGTCAGTTAATTTAGTTAGTCAGTCGATTAATTAAAAAGGTTTATGAATTGGAAATTTACACATTCATTACAAAGAAAAGAATGCTAAATTCATATTCAAATTTTTGAAACTTCTTAAATATGTTATTTAAGTAACCAGTTATCATACATAAAAGAATTTTGCAATTTGGTTATGGATTTGAGGAGCGGTCAAACATGTGTTTAATCTGCACTAGTATTCTTTTTCTTGATTTGAGCCGAAATATTTCCAGGCTCACTATTTGTTATAATAGACGGAACCGAAACTTTAATTTCATTTATCAAGTCTTTGAAAACCATATTCAAAGGAATTATGTTTTTGAAAAAAAAAATTGAAGATGAAATGCCGTAGTCTCCTCAAATTTTCTGTGAGAAATTCATATCTGAACTGCTCTGAAATCCGATATTTCGAAAATGAAATTGAAGGGAATAATTTCCATATGACTCTCTAATATGATATATCTATGAGTTGTTTTTTATCAAGTTATAAAGTATATTATTGCCTACTATAAATAAGTTATATATATATATATATATATATATATATATATATATATATATATAACGGTATTTTAAGTTAATAATAAAATAATAAATACAAATACAAAATCTAAAGCCATAATAGATGAACTGCCCAACAGAGGTTGATGGAGAAAAATGGAAAGACAAGAAAAAGTTATAGAATATATGTATAAGGAAATAATGAAAAAAAAATGTTCATAATAAAATTAAATGATGTGAATAGAACTTAAATACATCGACTCGAAATTAAGAATAACGCAAGCAGTAGAAGCTATGGGCATAACGCACGATCCTTTGGTTTGACTTGGGGAGGGGGGGGGGGGGAGCGATGAGAAAATAAAATTCTGTATAAGGGGACTGTACCACAAAAACTTTGGGAACCTCTGACCTGACAGCTAACTGCCCATAAAAATATGGTTGCCATAATCTAAGTGCAAATAGCTTCTTGATTTCACCCTCATGCTTGTTATATTTCTTTTCAGAAGTGTTTAGTGTAGAGGTTACAACAACAGAAAGTAAGCTATTCCATAAGAGCAACAAATATTTGTTAAATATCCATTTTCATATGAATAGAAAAATAAGACCAAGGAATTAATAATTGACGTTACAACTCTTTATAATTTGAAAATAAGACTGTTGAAAACAATATTATTGCATGGGGTATATAGAATTACAATCATGTTTCAGGACTTGTACTCAGTTTATGTCAAACTGAGCCGAAATTTTGATGTTAACACTTTATGAGAAAAACTGCCAAGTTATGAGAATTTGAAATTCAATAAATTCATATTGAAAACAACTTTCAAAATAATATTTTTATTTTTATATTGAAAAACCTCTTAAGTAATGTATGGAAACAATCGATGAATGTTTCCAAGTTATTTGTATGGTAGTATTTTTTTTCCAAACTTGTTATATTCGATGTAGGACTACACAAACAAATATGTAGTTTCGTAACATTTGGTGAAAAGTTAAAAAAAATAAGAATTAAAATAATATTTTTTTGATACATGTGTTACATCTGATGTCAATTGCTGTAAAAGACGGGATGTTTCTTAGGTCTTAGAAATTATTGAAAGGAGACTTTTTTCCTATCATTCACTGATTCCAATGTGGCTTTGTTTACCGTTTTTCGAAGAAATGCGGAAAAAGATTTTGGCGTCAAAACAAACAAGGTAAAAAAAAGTAATAAACAAGGAAGAATAATGAAGTAAGTCACTTGGTCATTGACTCGCGGAGTTTGGATTCAAAACGCTATTGAAGGCCAAGGGCGATCATAAGGAAAAGATTCGCTAAGAATGGGAACACAGGGAAAAAGAAAGGGTTGAGGATAAAATCATTTGATTTCACTCGCAGGTAGGAAGATAAGATAGTTAGTATAAGGAATTCTGATGGAAAAGATCTGAAATTATTAGTTAAACCATCAAACGAAATTATGTTACGAACATACAACACCTTTTTAAACTATCATTCGGGATATTCAAAACGGTACGCATTGAATTTCTTAAGTTATCCGATTTCCTTTCTTTGAACTTTTCTTATAAAATGGTACTGGAATGAACTTAAATAACACTTTTTAATAGAAAGTGTCTCAAAATAGAAAAACGATGATAAATTTTGGACTACCTACGTCAATTTCTATGGAAAAAAACATTTTTGTATAAAATAATAAGCAAAATCCATATAAAATTCGAAACACGATTGCAAAAAATTCTATGAATGTGTATTTTCACAGTACATTCAGCTAGTGATGTTGAAAGTTATGAATCAAAATTTAAAGGATTGTATGGTATGTTCATAAGCTACACCCAAATCTGTTGATGTACTTATTAGAAATTTTTGGAAATTTCATTCAGTATATCGTGTATATCACTGAAATTAAACACATGTATTAGGCTTTAGGCTTTGACTCATAACCTCAACTATATATATATATATATATATATAGGAGAATATCATATTAAAATTTTCTAACAATACAATCAATAATTTTTAGAAATCATGTTTCAAACTCAAGTAAAATGTCAAATATAGCATTGTTCGTGAAAAGCCTTTAAAAGTTTTAGTCACAGATCATGTGATGTAAAAATGCAACACTAAAACTGGCGTAACTTCAGTTCTGAACATCATATAAAACAAAACAAGGCCTGTTTTGGAATCATAAAAAATGGGGCTTTAACAAAAATTAAATTAAAAAGCAGACCGATACCTTTACCCTTCCGAAATGACGTTTTAAACGTAGTAGGCTATATTAAGCACAATTGAAATTCAAATTTGATACGATATTTTTTTGAAGACGACTTTATTTCGGTACAGTCACCCAGCTTAATCTGGTAAACACGGAAACCCAGCTTAAACGGATAAAATCCTCCCGTACCAACGACTTTTCCTCGCTTAATCGAATATTACGCTTCACACGTCCACTGTTACTATAGGTTAAGATAAAAATACATTTGAGAGTAGGTACTGGCTTCCAAGCATTCAAGTTATCTTAAATACATACATTTAATTATTTTACTTTTGTTTTCTGTTGAGCCAATAGAGGGTGCTAACTTTTCCAATGAAAAGTAAAAACCTTAAATATTGTGGTCATTGTAAAAAAATATAATTTTTATTTCATTTTTGATGTCTGATTTATTCGAAAAGCTTAATTTAATCAGTTTTCAATATATAAATTATACTAATGTTGCAAAATGGCAATTGAATTGTTCCCCTCACAATCGGATAATGTGTGCTGGAATCGGTGATATCTGATAAAGCGGGGACGACTGGATTTTAGCTGGTGTTTATGATCAAACGAAGATTTCTTCCACCGGTTCAAGATATTCGGTATCGCATGAGCCTTTTGTACAGTGTACACAATCTGTGAATATGATAAAGAAACTGTCATAATAATGAAAGGCGGATAAGACTACGCATGTAATTTTTTTTGCTGTTGGCAGCAGGACAAGTAAGAGCGACTAATGTCGAAGCTTAGCAAGTGTGTTTTGGAGTGTCTCAGTCATTATAAACAATCACTGAAACCGCCATTATTAATAACATTCCTTTTATGTCTTCAATTTATTAGGGAAAATGTGAGTTTGCCATGTAAGTATGTATTTCTTCTATGAAGCTTAATTTTTCTGAAGATAGAAGCTTGGCGAAAGATTTTTTACCTATGAAGGATTTGGAATAGCAATACACGTTAAGATTACGCACACAGCTGTGATATGAGTTCTCTCTTTTCAAATTAAAATGAAAAATCTGGAAGTAAAGAAAAAACCAAACGAGTCCATAAAAATATGAAAAAGAGGAATGAAAGGAAAAGCCCTGAAATCACAGAGAAAAGTTTTTCTAAATTTCATCGAAAAATCGATTCTTTGAACAAGTTTTACATACAATAGCCCAGTCTGCGATATAATCCAACGATGAAGATTAGATTCAATGTGGGATATTTAAGGCGTGGTACCATATGAAGAATGCTTTAAATAGTCCCGAAAGTACGAGGGCAATCATTTGCGACTTATTGCTGAATAGTTAGATCCTTGGGCGCACTCTTAGCGAACAGGGTAAAAAGAGTAAACATTCTACATTAAAATTTTTTTAAGCTTATTTATTTATGAGGTTACTGCTTTTATTTCTGGCAACTTTAACTCTACTCTCATTTCTCCTAATTTTCGAAGTGAAACATCAGTCGAGTATTGCTTTAGTAATAATATTTATTCGCATTACGTTTCGCATGAAATACTATATTAGTGTTCCAGTCTGTGTTCATAATGATCATAATATATATTATTTATTTCCGAATTTCAACTTATTTCTTCTATTTGTCATCAACAAAAAAATTAAATTAGAAAAATTTAATAATAAATCCCTTTACAAAAATTTTTTGGTACTTTCACTAACAACTTTAACGGTAATTTACTGTTACATAACGTTCATTTAGAAGAATAGACTAGAAAACTAATCGTCCGCGTTTTATTTTCCAGATATCGGTAAAATCCATGCACTACTGCAGAAACTCTATTATGCTCACTTCAATTTGTATATAGACTTGGTAACTTGTTTGCCCCCATAATATATGCTATAAAATCGGATACCAGTAAAAAATGGTATTATATTCGAAAAAAAAAATTAAAAATCGTAACTCTTTGCGCGAAAAAGCAAATTATATCCCTCATTAAGACTCTACACATATCTCACTTCCATTCTTTCTTTCCTTCGAGCGTATACTAGTTTACGCTTGACCGGCATAAATACCATAATATGTTTTGCTTTCCGTAAAAATGTAATTGATAACAAAACGGAAAATACCAGCTATATGTTAAATAAATAATGCCTAAAAGCCGTAGTTCTTTTTCAACACTCTGATGATGATGGTGATTTGTGGTTTATACTGCATTTAAATTATGTATTTTATCGCTGCTAAATCGCAGAAACTACTTCCAATTTCCGGATTTTAGTTTTCATC
This sequence comes from Pholcus phalangioides, assembly GCF_987345545.1. Classification (NCBI taxonomy): domain Eukaryota; kingdom Metazoa; phylum Arthropoda; class Arachnida; order Araneae; family Pholcidae; genus Pholcus; species Pholcus phalangioides. The sequence goes on along the minus strand of NW_028301608.1, from coordinate 62,370,773 downwards.
AAATAGTCCAACTAGAATGTTCTTAAATTTATGGCTTAATAAAGAAGGCGGATTCAATATGAAGCCGACCATAACATTGGAAATAATAATAATATCCGAAAGGGTAAAGTCTAGACAGCAAAACGAGTTATAAATTTTGATTCACATGTTGCACATCTTAGAGTTTCTCTTTGTTGTCTAAAATTATATTATATTAGTTATTAAGTTCGGTTATTAGCTTCGGAGCACTCACGAAAGTGTTAGTTAGGAATTGGCTAACGCTTCATGAAAAAAATAATCAAAACACATACAACACCTTTTTTTTTTATACCATGAATGTTTTTCTTTTATCTGTTCCATTTAAATTTTTTATATTCCGTTGCCAGTTGCGTATAAGGAAGTAAAAGTGAACATAAAAAAAGGAAAAGAGACCGAGATATCGTACACCAATATTTATTCTCACCAAACCGACTATGAAACAGTCAATTAAAATATTACTATTGTTCTTATTTTTATTTGAAATTGCAGTTTCATGAATAGACAAGGATGATGAAAAAGAAAAGATTGCGTAAAAAATTGTTTAAAAAAAAAGTTCGCGTTGATTTTAGAGAGAAAAACTCTTTTTATGCCGCTCCAATCATTTCATGATCTACATATATGTTTTGTTGATTAGTTATTTTATTATGACACATATTCCATTTACAAAGAATACTAGTACGCAGTTATTACGCACTACTCTCGTGATTATGCATGTATAAGTAAAGCTATGAGGTATTAAATTTTCATTGAGATTTTTCTTGATATTTCTATGCAATGTTTACCGGTCTAATGGCGTGACCAATACAATCGATTTAATAAAATACAGTGAAAACAGGAAAAAAAAATACAGGAAAATCTATATTTTCCAAATCGATATGTGGAATTGCATATATTAAATTCCTCTCCATGCAACGATATCCTCTACTACGATAAATCCCCCATAACGATATTTTTGAGGGGATTCCGAAACTGCTACAACGATATTTTTTATATTTTACCCAAACAATCGCCTTCACTATATATATATATTTTTTAAATTTCCCATCAGTGTTCGTTCTTTCGAGGGTGTTTAACAATAACATCGGTATTTGCACTATTTACTCTCCGTAAGTGTAAAGTTGCCATGAGGCTACTTTCTGTGTATCATACAAAAGTGCTGTGCGGTAAACGACTAATACAAGGTGGAAACAACTGAGTTTTATTCCTCAACTAATCAACTACGATTTTTTGCTGTCAATAAACACTTATAAACGCATTTTATGGTGATATTAACAACGCCAATTCAGTTGAGATGCGAATAACAGCATAAATTTGGTGTTGCCTGATGATAATGCTATCTCTCGATATAACGATACCCTCTCTACAACGATATTTTTTTTTGATTCACAGAATATCGTTATATCGAGGTTTACAGTAATATGAATAATTCACTAAAAACTCCTAAATATAACCATGTACACTGTTCTTCAGGCAATTAAGGGATATTCTAGATTAAATAAATAGAATAGGAAGTCGACTTGCGATATTATCTTATTAACTCTCAATTTTACTTGTTCCTATTGATATGCTTAAATGTATAGGCCTACACCGATAATGTTCCACCAACATTAAATTTCCAGTTTTTTGTGGAAAATGGAAGATTTTTATTACATTTATTTCTCATTCCATAAGAATTATATGGTTTTATTATATATATTTTTTACTTTTTTCACAAAGGGATATTTTTATCCATCTATCGAAATTTCCCAAAAACAATAGCCGCGGCACAATCATTTGCTTTAAACCTTTGCGGTCCACAGGTTTGTTTTCAGTGCTTCATTGGTACTTCATAGTTTTTACTTTATTGCAGGAAGGCTTTCTAGATATTAGCTTTTGTGTTTTACAAGCTATTATACCAATAAGCTATTCAAAAAACATATCTAGGCGTCTTCCTATGATCGCAAAGCGCAGTTATATAATTTTCGCCTCATGCCGATTCCATCTCGATACTGGACCGCAAAGGGTTAAAAGTGAAATTTTAGCTCTCGCGGCTTATCCAATGTGAAGCTGCTGCTTATCCAATAACATTTTGACTTCAAAGGATTTTAATTAATTTCATATGAGCATTTTTTAAAATATATTTCTTTGGTAACCCCAGTGAAAAATATTCACTCTATAAATAATATCTGATGTATAATAATACAAAATTCTCGCAAAGAAAACTTGAACGCTTAATTTTATTTTTGTATCAGTGTTTTTGAATGAAAATTACGTGTGGCTTATACGAAGGAACAAAGTGTAAAAGCCGCGGCGTTTCTGCGAAAACGTTTTCCCTCCTCTCATTATTCTCAGCAGCAACAAGAACATGGAAACAAGCACAACTCTGACAACATAAACACATTAGAGCTCACGCATACAACTCGGAACACTCATTCCGGCATGTACCGATTCTTTAGAAATTCCACAGAGGAATGTGTGCGAGGTGTATGTACGGTAGTAGTAGTTGTAATTTTTCTTAGCAGTACTTATACATTCCAGCGACTTATTTACCGGAAATTGCGGCGATACATACAAGTATTAAAAAACAAAAAAAATCAGAATTTTCCGACATTATTTGCAAACACACAGGAATTTACACTTTCGTCCACGGTGTTTCTAAATTCATTGATTCCCAAACGATGTGCTGTATGTAGCATTCTAGGCATGGGACCCCAACAAAAGGGAGGGGAGTAGACAGGATTTCATCCTGATTACCCGGGATAATTTTTATCATTTTTGCTTTTTCATTAAAGAAGGGGGCCCATGAAAAATCTGGCTAGACAGACAAAGACTCCACCCTAGGTGTCCTGCCCCAGGATGTGGGGGGGCCACGATCCTAGCATATCTTAACTGCGAGATATTTTTGGGATAAAATTATTTTGAATGTTTTAACCGGGCTCTGTGACATCCCGACTCATACAAATGTGTTTGTAAAGACGAAAAATATTCGAATGTGAAATTGCCAGAGCAACAATTATATAACTGATATTTATTTCTTCAAACCCTGAAATAAATGAGTATTTCGAATTTTTTTTTTTTCTGGTTTGTAAGATTTTTAAAAATGAGAATTTTTGTGATGGTTCTAGTAATATGCATTGTGAATAGAAGATAGGAATCTGTTACTAACCTCTCCTCTGCGGATTTTGGCAGCCAAACTGACAGCCGATTCCAAGAGGATGGGATCTGTAATATCAGCTAATCTCTTCTTCCTTCCTAGATTTGCGAGAAAAAGAACAAGCCTAGTGACCAGTTCAATGAATCGCCTCAGGATCCGGATCATGTAGCAAACTATAGCGTTCTTGACAAGCATCGTCATGATGCTTTCGATTGCCCAGAAAAGTTGTTGATAAATGAATGAATGAGATGAAGATGAAAGAAAATAATCCTTGATATAATCAAGGCCGAACCAGCGTCAGAATCTTCAGCTCACTTTTTGATACAACCTGTATAGAAATAGTACTTGAGAATGTCTGAAATATCAAGAGAAATTATTCATGTTCAGAAAAATAATAATTCGACACATAAATTGCAAATAACTATACCGATACTGCTGGTTCATATTAGAGAGTTGAAGTTTCTCAGTCTTCTCATTCCAAAAAGATACTTTTTTATTTTATTCCAAGACCGAATTTCAATCAGTGGAAACCGCTTCCGAACCAGCCTTCAAGAGGTAGGTCTGGGTTCGAACTATTGTTTAGATATGTTAGTCATAAAATATCAATTTTAAACTGTAAGTCTCGGTCTAGTTCACCAACCCGAGAGCATAAAATGATAGTGGTGAGACAAAAGTGATTCAAATAAGATTTAGATTCATATAAATCGAGTAACTCAATTAAAAATCCCTTTACTGTTACAAATTCCATTTAATCCCAGTTTGATGAAGACCGTACAAAAGCGTAGATTGTTAGGATTTGGCTGTGTATAAAAAAAATAACTTTTTAAACATTAATATTTCTCCGGTAGGGAAAAAGTCCAAAGGAAATAATTTACCAAATAAATGTAATATAGAAATGTAGAGAAAAATTCCGAACGAAACATGATTCTTAGATACAGTTTATTGAGTACTTTTTAGAAAAATTTCTAATGAGAAAAACAAACCAAGATTCTTAGATATAGTATAAGAATAATTTCTTGTGAGATTTTAACTCTAATATTTCATATTTGATTAAATTTGAACATACATCATGCATTTGATGTTACATGGAAAAATATCAAGTATAAAAAATATTTTGTGTTTGTTTAAAACGAATATAAATTTATGATATAACTTTTCGTGTTAACTTTATTGTTTGAATAATAATATAAAAAGGTTTTTGTTTTCATTTTTTTATTAGAATTATATTCAAGAAAAAATTGATATTTGAAAAACATATTACTTGTCGTGATTTTTACACAATAGTTTATTAATATTTTTAATCAAACAAAACAAAAATTTTTGATAAAAGAACTGAATTAATTTATCTAAAGCATTAAAAATTAATGAGTATAGTGTAAGGATCATGATTTCAAAGATATTTATATGCTTAACTCATTTAAATTATCATTTATCATTTACTATATACGATGTCATAATGTCATAGAAAAGTCTATCATATAATAAAGATATCAAGATAAATACATGTAAAAGATATTTATGCAGGATAAACATAATTTCATAATATTATATAGTGAAATCTATAACATATAAAAAAATTCACAAATTTATAGTGCTACACACAGAGTAAAAAGAAAAAGCATAAATGAAATATTTTACGAATCTCTTTAAAATTGATATTTAAAAATTTTCACCTATATGTTTGAAATTATTTTACCTATATGTTTGACATTATTTTAACTATATGTTTGAATGAAATTATTTCTCCAACTTGTTTAAAATTACTGTTTGTATATACATATACAAACCTTCTATTGATATTTACAAACAATCTACAAACAAATATTTTAAATATTTACAAAATTTTACAGATATATTTACAAGAATTTAATTAATATAGATCGGCGCAAGTTATAAAAATGAAAGAATTATAAAATGTGAGCACTTACCGAAAGCAACAAAATTTATGCAATATTATTCTTCAATAATATTTATAAAATACATTTTTTTTCCATTTGGTTATTGCATGCTGAAATAAAAAAAAAATCACAATTATTGATAATGGAAATTATTGAAATTTAAAGGTAAACGTTCGCACAATAAGAGTAAAAAAATATTTAATTTTTAAAGTCTATATTGAATATTTATAAAATTATCATAGGATTTAATTAAAAAAAGCGTATGTTTTCTTCTTCCTTTTAAACTTACTGTTGTGAATGGTCTTCGTACTCCCTCCAAGAAAGTGAAAGTCTTCGAAAATAAAAAAGAACCCTGAAGAGACAGAGAGAGAGAGAGATAGATCGACACGACAGACCCAGAGAATGTACAGTCAAGAAAATGAACCACCTTCCGCCTAACACAGTAACACGGTTTTTCAGATCGCATAAAAATTTAAAAAGAGAGAGAGAGAGAGAGAGAGAGAGAAAAGTATTGCAGTGTTAACGCAGAAGGTGGTAAAAAACTGAAAAAAAGAAAATTAGTCAAAGCGACCTGAAAATAAAGAGAAAGAAAAAAATAAAGAAATTGGACATTTTAGCCTTATACACTGTTTCTAGGTTAGACGATCTCAAAAGATGTTGGAAGGTGTGCGGAGTAAGAGATGGCGAATTATTACTAGATTGGGCCCAACTAACAACGAAAGTAGAGAAAAAAAAAACACACCAAATAATAATAATAATAAAAAATGACCAGAGGGCTCCAGCGGGCCATTTCGTTTTCTTTTCTGGCTCATCAAACAAAAACAAAAAAATATGACACTGGGCAGTCACGTGAATTCTAGACCGGTCACGTGCCATGCCCCAGAGTGTTCTACTAAACAGAGAGAAATAAATAATTAAAAAAAAAAAAATTCTACTAGTTAGCTTCTAGTTTCTTTTTCTCATGTAATAGGGCCAAAACTAGCTGTTCTTGAGCTGTAATCGAGAATTATGCTATTGCTTGACCTTTTTTTTTTCTTTCCCCCCTTCTCTCGTTTTTGATTGCAATGGCCTAAAATGTTTTTCTGGCCTTTCATTCGAAAACTTTCTACCAACTGGTGTTGCATTGAGAGATTGATAATATGGATATGGTTATTTCGTTTCATGGCGGAGGAAGCCATAACTGCATCAATTATGTAGAGGTTCGGCAATTCGGACAACCGAAAAAGTAAGACAGATAATATTCGAAAATAATAAATAATGTGACGATTGGTGAGGTGTATACGAAGCGACGAACATGAAACATTCCTTTATTTTGCATTAACATGCGAAACACACATCCCTTCGTGATGAAGGTTAAAATCGAACTCTCGAGAATGTCTTCTTCTCTCGATACAACTTAAATCTCACGTGTCTCGTGAATAAAGTATTACTGTACATCCTTGTTAACAGCTTGCCTGTTACATACTCCCCCTCTGGTTTCGCGGACGTCCCGGCAAGGAACCAGCAATAGGCGTTATGGGAAGTTGTTCAGTGTTCTTGTTAGTTCCAACTTTGAGTGGTCGTCCCTTCTTTCGTGATGACACTATGGATACAGCATCCGGTTTCGCACATGGTGTGAGAGCAGAAGTACGATATACGCTGACAGAGACACCCGATTTGGCCGGATCAGCGACTATGTACCTCGTAGGCGATCTCTGGGCTAGCACAGGGTACGGTCCATCTCGTTGTGGCGTGAACTTTGTCGACCAGTTCTTCCTTCGAGAACTCGGTTTGGAACCGTTGTCAACATAACCTTTGCGTTCATCCCGTTTTTGTTCCACTTTCTGCTTCACAGAAACTCTTGTAAGGCTTTGCATGGGAGTCAACCTGTTTTCACGACTTCTTTGGGCATGGCTGCGACTTTCTGATCGACGCGCGTTAGGGGTTTGATCCGAATATTTAATGCCGCTCCCCCTGCATTTATCGTTCCCTTCTCTAGCACTGCTTATACTTGTTTGGGTCCTTGACTCATGGAAGCTATTGCTAGACGCTATTGTTTGGCTTGGCATTTTACAACGATGCAGTATGTGATAATATCCTGGTGATCCTGGACTGCGTCGCCTGGCACCGGAAAGTTCGACTCGTTCGTTCCTGCGGAAACGTAAGTCTAGTACTTGCCTGCCTGTCGGAGTAACTCGTGGTTGCCTTTGCACCGATTGGTGATGAAAGCTTCTTGCGGATCGGTGGATTTCGCTATGGACAGCAGGACGTGGATAGCCAGAAACATGACGTGGATAGTCACGGACGCGACCTGTTTGGTTCCTGAGACGTCTAGACCGATCCCACCGCTGAGGTTCCGATGCCATATCACCATGGTGAACTTCGCCTTCGGGAATGTCTCCTCCCCCTGGACTGAAAAAATTTTCATTCTTTTTCCACGACCTGTTCAGCACTTGTTTCCGTTGCTCTCCTTCAACTTGTCGTAGTTGGCAAGAATTCAAGTTAACATGCTCTACTACATGTTGAACAGTTTTAATCGTAGACTCGTTCACAAAGTGGAATCGCTTCCGAGTATTTTCCCCGAAGAACCATTGCCTTCGCTTGAGATCCAACACGATACCAGCTTTCTCTAGAAAGTCGATTCCCAAAAGAGTTCTGTTACCGACGATTCCAGGAAGAACTATAAATTTCGTCCTTAGTCGCTTCCATTGGATGTTGACCAATACCGTTGTGGTCCACACATTCACCGTTGATTGCTGTCCGTTTGCAAGACGCATCTCGATAGTTTCCTGATGGAATTTGGCGTTTTGCTCTTTCAAAATACGATGCAGAGTATCACTTGCGATACAGTGCGTAGCACCGCTGTCGGCACAGGCAGTTCCCACTTTGCCATTTACATGAATTTTTAACAATGCTACAGGTTTTGTTACAGAAGAGCATAGATTCAGTTCCAACTGACCAAACTGAGCGGTTGTCGCTATCATTTCGGGATTACAGGTCGGACACTGCGCTCTAATTACCCCCGGATATCCACATCCATAGCAGCTTAGAGGTCGCTGTTCATCCAGGCTGATCATGGGAAGTGTCTGTTCATCTGCAGGAATCACTGGTTTTGATGACGTCCATGGATATTTCCTCGGTGTTTGCTTTCGACGACCCTCGACATCGTACTGCTGGTTGACTTTCTTTGGGAAAGTACTCCTGGCATCTTCATACGCGTCGAGTTTCTCCGCTAGTTCCGATGGGGAGATCAACATGGCCCATACATCGATGAAATGTTCTTTCACTTGTGGAGGGCACTTCTTCTTCATCTGATCAGTTATGACTAGATTAATCAAGTCCTCGAATGTTGTGACCTTAACTTCTGTTAACCACCCTTCAAGATACGTTTTCAACTCAAAATAAAAATCACGCCATGAACTCTCCGAGTTCTTCCGATGCTCTACAAAAAGCTGTCGAAATCTGTCCGCATGTAGCTTAAATCGCTTTAACAGCAGTTCCTTGAGATACCGATAGTCCTTGAACTTCTCGTCAGGCTCCCTGGCACAGATCCTAGCCACCTCCTTCGGTAAGCTATTGATGAGATACGTAATCCACAATTCTTCCGGAATCTGGTGTAATCCCATGTGTCGTTCGAACAGGACCAGGAACAGTGAAAAGTCATCTGATGATTCAAAACACGGAACCGACACTTGAAAGTCCCGATTTGTCACAGCCGGTCGAACGGAAGCTTGGCACTTCTCCGCTTCTATCCTCAGTCTCTCGAGTTCGAACTGCATTTCTGCTCGCCGGTTCCTCTCTTCGGCATCTTCCCGTCGAATCCTCTCCTCTGTTTCTTCTCGTCGAATTCTTTCTTCTGCTTCTTCTCGTCGAATTCTTTCTTCTGCTTCTTCTCGTCGAATTCTTTCTTTCTCTTCGGCATCTTCCCGTCGAATCCTCTCCTCTGTTTCTTCTCGTCGAATTCTTTCTTCTGCTTCTTCTTGTCGAATTCTCTCTTCTACGAGGGTCTGTAGCACTCCTTTTGCGAAGACCTCATCGTATTCTTTACTGGACGTAATCAGCTTCTTCAGCTCTATCACTTTCATCTCGGGTTCGGTAGGTTCGCCCATCTCTTCGGCAAGGCGACGGAGTTCGTCTTTTCGATATTTCGCCAAGTATGCCATTTTCACTCACTTGGTACCTAATTAGGATGTCCGCTTAGCTAAAAACACTCACGCGTCTATTTTAAACGTTGGGCGCCAATGTGACGATTGGTGAGGTGTATACGAAGCGACGAACATGAAACATTCCTTTATTTTGCATTAACATGCGAAACACACATCCCTTCGTGATGAAGGTTAAAATCGAACTCTCGAGAATGTCTTCTTCTCTCGATACAACTTAAATCTCACGTGTCTCGTGAATAAAGTATTACTGTACATCCTTGTTAACAGCTTGCCTGTTACAATAATAATTAAAATTTTTAATTCATTGGTTAAGATTCTCGGGAGAAGTGATTATTATCATCAGCTTAGCTGTATGTCACGTCGATTGCCAATAAAAATACGATAAAATGGGAATGATTTTTTTTGTTGCAGTTTCCACACACCTGATATTTTTTTTGCTAGCCAAATAATTTATAATTTATAATCATAATTATTTACTTTCAAATTTCTTATCAGATATTTTAGGATATACGTATAAGCCTACCTACATTAAATTATGCTCTGAATGTTTTTAAAGTGAGCGAAACCCCCAAAGTAGTTTTGATAACTCAATTTCTGAAAGTGAAATGAAGATATTCAATCAATACTCATTAAATATAAATGAATAAATAAATAAATATATAACACCGTACATTTTTATGTTATGTTTACTTTCAAAAAGTTATAAAAATATTTCAGTAACTTCACTGGATTACCTTGCTTTATACAATATTATGATTAAAATTAGGGCTGGGAATCGATTGAAAATTTTAACTGGTTAATCAAAATGTTTTAATCGGTTAATCGACCAATTAATTGAATTTTAATCGAATACTTTTTGTGTGACCATATAATATTAGGTAGATGCTATAAAAATATAATTTATTCATTTCACTCACCCATTCGGTAGAGGTAAACATATACTGTATAGGAATAGATTAAGAAATTAAGGCTGCCTGATTCAAACAATTTAATATGCTGAACATAATATAATTGCCGAAACTCGTAATTTCTTCACTTGGATCACAGATTTCGAAACTACTTCGATTACACTGTTGATTATTTTTCTAGAAACTCCCATGGAATATGATGAGCTGATGCTTGCAAGAATACGGAAAACCATTATTCGTAATGGAGGCAATAAATTTTGTTCTAAAACTCCAATCACACTCATTTCGAAATTGAAATCATCAGTTTCCGATGAATCGAATTCGGTCAAAATATTGATTCAAATATTTTTAATTTAGTCACTTATCCAAAATGTTCTGTATTAAACATGATTTATAAGGACATATCTAATCATTTTTTTTCAAACAAATCAAGTTAATTCACAAATTTTTAACAAAAATTTTAATCGAATTGATCAAGTCGATTAACTCAACTAAAATTTTTAACTGCGATTAACAATTGATCGATTAACCACCCCGATTTATTGATTAATTGTATCAGCCCTAATTAAAATCACACATGTTTTGTAAAAACTACACTGTTTAAAAAAAAACGTGCCCCACACAGTCAGTTGCCTTAATTAAATGAGTAACCTTTTTCGGGAGAAAGCGATACTTCTTAAATGTAGTTGTGATAAATTTTATGATCATTGAGATGTTTGAAAATTTTCTATAGTGGTGCTTTTTATTCGTGTTTGCTTTTATTGTTACAAAATTATTTTCCCTTATCTATTCATAATTGGGTAAAACTATTGAGAAATGAAATTTCTGAATCGATTGGAAAAATCTCACAATAGGAAGAAAGTTTGTAAATTTACGGTATTCGAAACATTTGGCAAAATGTACAGCAACTTCAATTAAATACCGCATCCAGCATGTAGTAAATAAAAACAGGACCATATTTCTTTCACAAAAATACGGCATATCGTCAAAAAGTTTTCAAGGCAAGTAAAGTTGTCAATTGCAGTCGAAAAAATTATCAAAGGATGACAAAGTTGTAAATTACAGACAAAAAAATCGTCAAAAGAAAATAAATTGCTAACTATCTATAAAATTTCAGAAAAATTGCCAATCATGGAAAATGATGGGTAGTGCAAGTTAAAATGTAATTCACCCCAAAAAAAGAAAGAAAGAAGGATATGACAAATATTGTGAGATGAATATATTTATTTGACTATAATTAATTATGATAGAGAGCCATAATTATCATAATATAATTTAGAAGTAATGACAATAATCTGAATTCTTGATTTCAAAATTCAACTAAGCCTTGTTGAAAATAAGGGGAAGAAACGGGACATTGTACAAAAATGTTCTGACGTTGAAAGTTACTGGAACGTCCCGTAAAAACAAGCTCCACGTTTGTGCGTACTTGGTCTGAAAGGTTCAAAATAATTCAAATTCATCATTTCTTAACCACAGAAATCCATTATCACACATCAGTAACAATCACACGTTTTGAATCCGTAATCTCGCTTAAAACGGAGAAAAAAAATATTCAAGGGGAGTCAACGATCCTTTAACGATCTTTAAATCGATTTTTGAAAAATGCTTTAAAGAAATATTTCATTCAATTGCAAATCAAATGCAAAACATTTCTGCGCAATCAATGCGAAAAATCGGTTAATTCGTTTTTTCAAAATAAAAGGAAGAAGTAAAATGAATTAATGATGGTGTAAATGTATACAAGAAAAAAACACTTTAAATGCGATTTTCCAGATTGCGGTCTTTGAGCTCGTCCGTAGGATTAAAATACAACTACTGCCCAAAAATTCTGAAATTTTGAAAAAATGCTCATTGTTACTAAAATAAACCTCAAAAGTGGAAAACTGATCATTGCTTAGAATGTTATGACTTTTTGAAGTTTGAAAAAATATATAAATTCCAGAAATCTCCTCCTCCTCCTAACAATTTTGTTAGTCTTGTAAACTTTGACAGGAGGAGGTCTGTCCATCGCTCTGTCTAAATGAAAGGTGATTAGCAGGTGATCGAAGAAGACCCGTGCCACATGCTGGAAAATGTGTTTGTATGTGTTGTGAACATAACGTGAAGTGTGTTTCTGTGTAATGCTTGCTGTAGTGGTGTCATCTGCCATCCAATTTCTAAACTGGGATTGAAGTGTAATGATTGAATAATGGTATCGTTGTGGGCCTGTTGCTCTTCGTGGCGAGACCTTTTCAACGAGAAGATCAGCTTGCAAAAAAAGAAATCTCATTGCTCAATTGCTAATTCATTTCACGAACACACATTTCTGTAAAATATCAGTGTTTTTTGGTATGCAGTAGTTTTTTTTCTGATCTAACGGATGAGCTCAAAAACCGCAATCTGAGGAAATTACGTTCAGTGTTTTTTTCTTGTGTACATTTACACCGTAATTCATTACTTGTTTCTTTTATTTCCTAAGAACAAACAAACCGATTGACACGACATGTTTTGCATTTGATTTGCAATTAGATGAAATATTTTTTGAAGTCATTTTCGAATAATCTATTTTAGGGGCCATGACATATTTATTTATTTATTTACAATAACCCCAGAAGGCATGAAATGCACTTATACTGGAAGAAAAAAAAAAAAAATAATAGTCAGTACGGGAAGCACTTCGCATACGGAGTCAGGTCGAAATCCCCAATAGTGGAAGCGAATCTTGCGTAGGAGGCACATACAAGTTCTGATGGAAGACTGTTCCATATTCTTGCCACACGGCATCTATATCCGTGGAAAAAGCAATCCCTTCTAGCCGTTGGTATTCTTATTTGGAAGCGATGCCTACGTAGGTTAACACGCAGATACGTAGGTTACCTAATTGAAGTTAAAGGTTGCGTGCTTTTGCACGCAAATTTTCCAAAAAACACATTTTCGAATTTTTAAATTTTCAAATACTATGAAATTTTCTGCATCTAACTAAAGACTTTGTTATATTCTGTACTAGAAATATTTTTAAAATATTTTAATATAAAACTGCTGGCAGGCATCATACATGCTAATGTTTTCCATTAGAATGTTTTTTTCTCAAAACCAAGTATTTTGTTAGATAAGGAACATTTATTCGAACACCACTCATTGAAATGTCTCGGAACTCTTTGTGTGTCTCTCAACACTCTGGTGTTACATTCTTTAACACGAGGATTTTTTTATTAAAATTATTAAAAAAAACTACGGCACAAGATATAGGTACATTTTTTGGTGATTTGTGAAAAAGCTGCATGTTGTTGGAGTTAAAATTCGAAAAATGCTAACAATTATAAAATTCTAAATGTTTGCGCTAAATAGTATAAAAATAGCCATAGTATTTGGAAAAAAATTGAGTGCCTAAAGTGTGCATAGAAAATTTTATGTTCCTTATTAAAGGAAGGAGAATTTTTCCCTAGGAAGCCAAGATCGCGCATCAACCCGCTTCAAATAAATGTTACGAAGTTGCTTATACACAGGGTGAGCGTCATAAAACGCCAATTATTGCGTAGAGATAAATTCAACCAGAATTTCGCACGCAATCGCGATGAAGGTCTTCGGTGGTGTCGTCGCACACGTGGATGCTCTTGATATTACGAAAAGCCATAACTTCCTACAACTATCGCTGGTCGGATAATAAATTATATGTGTATGTGTTGTGTTTGTGCGTCCTTGAAAAACCAGCCGAAAAAAAGAAAGTGTTGTTTTTTTTATTCTTTCCATTTATTTATTCTGTATGGCGGCTGGTTTTACGAACGCCTACGATGATAATACATCTTATGTCGTATAAGGCGAAGCTCTGTTTTTCACCCTCATATTCCCTCACACAACTCATATTTCTGCTGCCACTCTTTCTTTTTTACTCAGCCTCGTAGGATGGCCTCACGCTATTTTTGTTACGCTATAGCCACTGAAAAAAATTCTCACACACATACATTCTGAAGCTAAGGACTATTTGTGTCAGGGTCGACCTTAGCTGTTCTACAGTTCCTGAAATCAAACCGATTCCGTTGAAATCTTCAGTGTGTGTAAGTTATGTTTCGTATAAATATTATGATTAATTTTTCATGTTTCGAATCGAATTTAGAATATTACCGCATGGCACCCCATATTCTGGAGCAGGCCTCTAAGGCTCGGATCTTTGGCGGGCTCTCAAGCCTTTTTACTGAGTTTATATTTAAAAAAAACCAAAAAATGATGGGGTAATTGTGTCCCTGGCCCTATCAGCCCCACCCTTGTCGGGGGTCATGATTACTCTAGATTATCATGGAATATTATGAATATATATACATTCAATGGTATATTTATTTTTCACGTTGTTGGTCAGCTTCAAAGATTATTTCATTACATCGTCGTTTTGTACGAAAGAATGTTCAAATAATGTCCAATCCTTAAATTACATTCAATTTTTCATGCAATGGGTTTTCTCGTATGTTTATTAAATCCACGTAAAGTAAAAAGCCCCCTAACAGAATATCCAACCTCCATATATAGGACGCCTAACTTGGACAGATTTTAATGGAACCATAGATGTCTAACTTATGTTTTAGTGCATATGTCATTGTGAAAAAGGGATAAATCCGGTAATTCTGCATAACTAAAAGAAACATTTCAGTTTTTCAAACATTTTCAACCTCCGAAAGTTTGTGTATTTTGTTCATATATTGCGAATTTATCTTGTTTAACGATGATTATACGTAATCGTAGATTCGTATTGAGTATGATGAGTGCCACCGAATTTATCGCATTCGTCGATTGTCATCAATGATCAATAGTTTTCATTAGCAGATGTGGCGAATTGCAACTAAATTAATCATATTAACCGGTCATTATGCATAATTGACAGTTTGGGGTAGTGAATTTTATAAATAATAGTCGCGGTGTGAATGTTTGGATAACATTTGTTGACAGTGGTTGTACTAAGTCACGTGAGCCCTGTTAACCTCCCTGATGAAAGCGATCCAGTTCCCTATCTGAATTTAGTTAATATTATGGGTGGCACGAGTTTTAGCATTCCGAAATTTTGATATAGAACAGAAATTCGCAAAAATGTTATTTAAAATAGAGAAACTTTGCGCTAGGACCCCTGCCGCCATCTATCAAATAGGATCAAAAACCATTTGTTATAAGTTTTTTAAACTAAAACAAATTGTTGTTTTAAACTGGTGTGCAGTATGAAATAAATTATATTTTTTATTATTTATTTTTTGTGCTGCACGATGGTGTAAATTTTATACTTCAAAATACCAGTTAACATGTTTTCATATTTTTCGCAGCAGTGAAAAGATAGAAACAAATATTTCAGCGCATAAAATTGACACTGACATTCAGCATAAAAATAAACAATATATAGTATTATACCATATATTATTCTTTTTTTATGCAGCAAAACAGTTTAAAAACATCAGCCAATTTCATTCGAAGAATTATAACAGACACAGTTCTGTTTTCATTTAACAGATGGCAGCAGGAATGCCAGCTTAATGATGGGTTTCCCGCATGTATAATAAGTAGGGCGGTAGGAAATTTTCCTATCGTTTTCTTTTTTTTTTCGCAGGTTCTCAAATTGTTTCTCTCATTCATGCCGGTCTGTGAAATCGATCACTTAATTTCACCGTCCGCAAAAAGAAAGAGATTGAGGAACACTCTCTGCTCCATATTCATTTAATGAAAATTATACATTTTGCATAACAAACAGGGTGTATGGCATTTTACTAGTGAACCGTTGATCCCAGAGGTGTATTTCCAGTTAGAAAAATTTTCCAAATAACGTGTGACTTACTCAAGTAAATCGTTAATTTTTCAAAGGATTGTATAGCTATAAAAACAGCTTTAAAAGCGGGTAAAGCGGTTTTTCCGCATTTAAACGCTGTTCTTTCCCGAATTTCCTCCGTTTTTCGAATTCGATTACCTCATAGAATATTGCACTTAGGAACGTGGAATTTTTTTTTTGTTGGTATCACGAGAGACAAGACAACTTTCTAATTAGGTTCTGGGGCACGCGGAGGTTATTACGAAGTTAAGTTTTTTTTTTATAGTAATAGCTGTATAACCCCTTGGAACATGAATGGCATATCTGAGTACTACACGTTATTTGAAAACTTTTTCTAATTAGAGGTATTCTTTGGCTCACCAGTAAAATGCCATACCCGCTGTTTGCTGTGCACCCTGTATAATTTTGCCCTTAAGAAAACTGTTTTATAAGTAGTTATTTGATTGGATTGTGAAAAATTCGGAACGAATTCCGACACCTTACACCAATGTTCTTCGAGATTCAGTTTGACAAACATTTATATATATAGTGTAAAGAGTAACAAAAAAAATTGTTTTGTTTGGTTCTCATAAAAAAAAAGGTTTGAAATTTAACGTGTAATGAACGGTCTGTTTGTTCTTTGATCGATACGATATTGACACGTGACAGAAAAGGCTTCAAAAATCATGTAAAAACGTTAAATAATAATAATTATGATTGTATAGTATTTTGTTGGACGTTACGCCCGCTCGCTCACTCGTAAAAAAAATAAAACGGGTTTTGCTCCAATGGGCTCGAGCTAGTCTTTTTGATATTTGGGTTTAGTTTGTGCAATCAAAACTAAAAATTTTGTGATGCATCACTTCCATGCGGTGATGTGTCGCGCAAGCCCTGTCGAAAAAATTAAATAGCTTGCTACTCCGAAAAAAAATACGAATTTTAACGCGAGTCTTGTGAAAATGTTTATTCATTTTATTATGGTAATTTTCTTCTTCTTTCTATGGGGGGGGGGGTCTTATTTATGGTGATCAGAAATAATTTGAAACAGGAAGAAAAGTGTGTATGTGTTTGTGTGTTACCGAAATATTTCTTTTCGTATCTTGATGTTTCAATTTTGTCTCAATCATGAAGATAAGAAAAATAGTGATAAGAAGCCGTTATTATCTCTAATCAGTTTCTGCGAATGGGGAATTTGTATTTTTTTTTAATCGTCTGCTGAAGATACTCCATTCAATAATAAATAAGATGTTCTTATCAGCTTCAGGGAAAAAAGGAAGTACCCATTCTTCGATACAGACTTATTGTACAGTATTCTGAATATTTTAACGGAGATGTAGATTTGCATACCACAGCTTATTTATGTTCTAATGCGGTCTTATCAACCGTTTGTCGTAGGGGTTTTAATTTAAAAAAATGCTCAAAATGTGTTCAGAAATCACCATGTGCCAGTTTTGAGAGGGAAAATAGTGTCGCAAAATAAAAATGTATATTTTTATATGGTCCCCCCGCACTCTAACTTTCAATTAGAAAGTTACCGCCCTGTCTCTTTTGAGCAAACAAATCCTTTTGAAAACATATCCCATGTTTTTAACTGCAATATTCGCTGGAATATTAGAATTCAAAAACCAGAGAAAATTTGGGAAAAAGAAGGGCATGAACTGACGGACGACGCTCCTTTCCCTCACTTATGCTGTTCCTCCCTCCTAACTTTTTCTGTTTTTGATTTAAAATATCTCAGCGAATATTGCCCTTGGAAACGTGATTTTTTTGTTTTGTTCGGCTCAGAAGAGACAGGGCAACAACTTTCCAATTGGAACTTAGAGGGGACCGTATAAAAATGTCGATTTTTGTGACACCGTATTTTCACCCTCGAAAGTGATACAAGGTGAATTTCGCACACATTTTGAGCATTTTTCAAACTGGAACCAACTGTACGACGACCGGTTGAAGAAATAAAAGCGACATTAGAACATGCAGGAGACACTGTATATTTCGTTTATGTGACGAAATTGCCAAATACTCACACATATTCAGTGTGTAATATTATTATTTTTTTCAAGAAAGTTTCTTCTACGTATTCAAATGCATTGATTTCTTTGCACAGAAAATATGGGTGCTCTAAGCTTTTTACACGATTGTTGGTTACGCTGTTACCGTATCCTGAGCCAGTTCCTGAGTTCTCTTGTTCTTGGAATCATTTATGGGAAGAGCAAGACCATCCCGCCGATACGTAACCAGGTATTGCTCGAACCTGCCACAAAACTAGCCGAAAAAATCAGAAAAGGACAGGTCAGTGAAGCGATCTGCTACTTTTTTTTCATCTATTACGTACAAGATATCGCAATATTCTTATTCTTATCATTGCGTTTTTCTGAATTTCTTTTTATCGAGACATTTTCCGTATTTTCCTGCTTATAATCCACCGATTATACGTTGTCATTTGTTTACTTGTAGAATTTGTTAACGCTGATTATATACCACTGCATATTACCTGTAGATTTTAAGGGGGGGTCTCATAGCATGGTGAAAAACTATGCTCTAATAGAAATACCATTAAAAATACTATATTTTTAACCATTGATTTATTTCAAATTTTTTACACACGTTCTTGATTTTATGTGCTGCTTATGTCAGAATAAAGTTTTACATATATCTCTGGTACTTTTTTTTTTTGTAAATTTTCAAAAAAAAAAAAATTCATTCAAAACAGCTTGCTTGCATAATAAATACCATGATATCAATATAATGGAATAAAAATGAATTCGATATCAAAAAAAGTGTTCAGTTCATGAAATGAAGCAAAAGGTTGAGATTTCATTGACTCAATCTTACCTAAAATTAAATTTAAAATTCAAAAATTTTGAAATTTAAAATAAGATTGAATCAATGAAATCTCAAAATTTAGCTTCCTTTCATGAACTACACAGTTTCTTTTATTTTGAATCAATTTTTATGCCATCAAATTGATGTAATGTTATTTTACCATTCACACAAACTATTTTCAATGCATTTTTTTTTTTTGGAAATTTAAAAAAAAAAGTATCAGAGATATGTAAAACTGTACTGACATAGGATAGCACATACAATCAAGAACATGTGTAAACATTTTGAAATAAATCAATGGTTAAATAGTATTTTTAATGGTATTTATATTAAAGCATAGTTCTTCACCATGGTAAAAGGTTTGAGACCCCTTAATTAAAATCAATAACTTGCCTAAGTCTAACGGAAACGAGTGAAAAATAACAACGTATTTAGGCAATATATGAAAAAGATAATGCGAATAGAAAAATGAAAATGTTGTTAAATTTTTTTTTTTTTTCATGAAAGCGCAACATTTTTCGTGGCCATTTCATTCAATTCAATACATACGAGGTACATGTACGGTTAAGTAGTAGTATGTCTGGTAGAAGATATTACGTTAAAAGATTTATAAACTTAACACTAGGTTTACCATGAGTTGACATATACCTATTTCTACCAAAGGGGTCAAAATGACCCCTTTTGGTATTTAATTAAAAAAATATAAATTGAGCTATATATTATGAAGTTAAATTAGAAAAAAAGAACCTCAATAAAATTACATCAGTTATAATAATTAGTTTTTATTATTATTTTTTTAATTTTTGATATTTTAACGTAAAGCAATTTTTACAAATTGAAGAAAATTAATGGAAAGTTTTCTCAGACGGGTCAAAATGACCCCTTGGTAAACCTAGTGTTAAACGAAGAAAAGGCTAATTTTGGACCGTGTTTTCCGCTTTTTTTTTTCTCTAAAAACTAGTTATTGTCACTGATGTCTTTCTTGCATGAAGCGATTTATTGAATTAGTTATGTATTCATTCGATAGGTGAAAAGTCAAGAAGTTACTCAGGCTTATATCGATCGAATAAAAGAGGTGCAGCCGATACTTAATGCAGTCGTTGACGATCGCTTCGAGGAGGCTCTAGAAGACGCCAAGAAAGCCGACGAGATTATCGCCTCTGGCAATAAGACAGAAGAGGAATTAGCCAAAGATACTCCTTTCCTAGGCGTACCATTTAGCTGCAAAGAGCACATAGCCGTCGAAGGTATGTACAGTATCCGTGAACAGCAATACAGAATTGTAATCAAAAATATGGCAAGGTTGATGTATGAAGGCCTGAATTACGAAAGAAAAAGAAAAACCCTCGGCTAAGAGATTCTTTATAATTATCACGTACAGGGTGAATAGGAAAGTCACTATGTCCTGGAATAACCATTAACTCTAGAAGCATACTTCTAATTCGAAAAAGTATCCAAATAACAAGTAGATCTCACATACTCATTAATATTGCAAGTAGTCGTATAGTTATATTAATATATATACATAAATTCTCTTTTTATTAGGTTACTCCTGAGCAAAAAATAACCACAACTCTGTTTTCAAGTGCAATATTCGCTGGGGTTACAAGGTGATCCAAAAGTCCCGCAACCCGTTATAAAAAAAAAAATTGTCAAAAATTCTACTGATTGTAAATGAAAAGTTTTTCATAGACAGCAGCACTATACTGTTGAAGATGGAAAGTCGTTTTTTTGGTACACAACCCCTTGCAATATGAATGACGTATCTGAGGTCTACACGTTATTTAGATATTTTTTCCCAACTGGAAGTATGCTTCTAGGATGAACGATTCGCGAGTTATCCAAGAATAAAGGGAATTTTTCATGAACCCTGTACAGGATTGGCAGTTTTTGACACATGGCAGTTTTTGACGGTTTAAACTGTCACGTCAAAAACCCCCCGTCAAAAACCTTTGTCAAAAACCTCAAATATTGCTTTTCAATAAAAAATTCCCATTGGAAATGCACACATTAATTGTATGTAATGTTTAAAGTGACTATGTAATAGAAAAACTATGGAATGATTTGACATTCTCTGATTCAAGATGATTCTTGACCTTCCAAAATTTCTTCAACTGCTTATATATGGGCTTTGATATAAACCATTTGCTGTACTTTTTACAACAGATAAGTGTTTAAAAAAGTTTATTACATCATATATGTAATGTTGATTTCTGTTATTAAATTATCTAGATAATCACTGAGATACTCTTATTGTGCATTATACTCTTAGTGTTAGTTATACTCTTATTGTGCATTATACTCTTATTGTGCATTATACTCTTAGTGTTAGTTATACTCTTATTGTGCATTATACTCTTATTGTGCATTATACTCTTATTGTGCATTATACTCTTATTGTGCATTATACTCTTATTGTGCATTATACTCTTATTGTGCATTATACTCTTATTGTGCATTATACTCTTATTGTGCATTATACTCTTATTGTGCATTATACTCTTATGTTAGTTATACTCTTATTGTGCATTCTCCATTTTGAAATATATCTAGCGATCAAAATACTAAATTGTAGAACTAAAATGTCATTTAATTTGGCAATGCTAGCTTGTACATGAAGCTTAAGAAACTCCTGAAACTTATCCTTGGTCAAACTTAGTTATTCTTACTTCTGCACTGTGATACGGTATATTTATTAGCATTTATAATGCAATGGTTTTCCAATTGAAGCTGTATTTAATTTTAAAGGTGCAAAACAAATGCTTTGGGTATCAAGTCCTGTCGGCTCTGCTTCGGTTGAAAATACTCTTTAAAACTCTGTGAACATCCTAAGCTCTAAGAAATTTAATGAAAATAAATGAGTTTAATTAGTGTATTAAAGAATAAATAAGTGTATTAACAGATTCTGTGTGAGAATTTTTGCATGGAATAAAATTTTGGGAAGATCAGAAAATTTAAAATATCAAAATTGATTCTCAGTAGTTATAAAACCCTTTAAAAGTGTTTTTTATTTAGCATATCTATTAGGTTAAAACTATTTGACAACATTGGCAATAAGTTTTTTTACTGTTTAATACTGATTTATAGTTTCTGAAGTATAAAACCTAACTCTGTAATGCACCCTATCATACGTATTTTGAATAAACAGCTCTATTCTACGTAGCAAATTGAACACAGGTAATCAGTAGCTTACATAAAGTGAACCACAAAACTATATTTTATATGTTCGAGACTCTTATGTTGAAAAATTCAAAATTGCAAATTATAATCAATATTTTGTTTTAATTATTGTAATAAATTAATGTTTAAAAATAAAACATTGTAATATACAAAAAAGTAAGTTTTTCATTATGTTATCTACAGGGTGATCAGCGAATAAGCCCTTATTTCAAAATTAAATATCTCTACAACAAAGATCAATAGAATTATGCGGTAAACGGTACGTTTATTAGCAAAACTGTAAAAATGTTGTACAGAAATTTCCAAAATTTAGTTTTTTTTAAATTTAAAAGATGTGTGCTGACAAATAGTTCCAAAATTGTAACGTAACGTTCAGTAGTAATCGTTTCTCGCACGAAGAAGGGGCCGATAATGCCTCTGGCACATACCGCAGCCCATGCAGTAACTTTAGGCGAATGCAATGGTTTCTCTTCACACAAATGAGGATTTTCGGAACCCAAAAATCTCCAGTTTTTTTTTTTTTTTAATTTTAAAAAATTAAAAAAAACAACTAAATTTTCGAAATTTCTGCACAACATTCTTACAGTTTTGCTAATAAACGTACCGTTTACCGCATAATTCTATTGATCTTTGTTGTAGAGATATTTAATTTTGAAATAAGGGCTTATTCGCTGATCACCCTGTACCTATTGTGTTCAAAACATTATCAAAAAGCATTCATTTAGATTTTTGACGGTTTTCGACAGTTTAAACCTGTTTTTGACGCTTGTCATGTCAAAAATGTCAAAAGACGTCAATAACCGAACCCTGACCCTGTATATGGCTATATTAACATTTTTAATGACAAAAGTTATATCATTTATCCCCAGGCCTATCATACACATGCGGCCTCGTCTCAAGGAAAGGGATCAAAGCTGAGGAAGATTCGGATGTCGTTAAAAGACTCAAGAAATCTGGAGCGATACCACTCGTTGCAACGAACTTACCGGAGCTATGCATGTGGTGGGAATCCTCAAACAACATTTACGGAGTGACCAGGAATCCTTACGACACGAGAAAAACTTGCGGAGGCAGTTCAGGTTTGTGTCAGAATCGATCACGATTATGGAGTGAACTTTAGCTTCAGCGCATGCAGGTAGACCTTTGACATCCTCGGAACTATGTCGTATGAATAAATTAAAATGCGTCTGCGTTTTCCTTGTCTCAGCCGGGGAAAACCTCTCATCATTACTGCTGAAGAGGTGGCCAATGAACCAGTTTGTGGACAAATTGAAATAAATATTACTCTTTTTTTTAAAAATACAAAACAATCAAATGTGTTCAATTATCGGGAATTTAATACGTAGCCTACATGGATATTCATTGATTATAAAACTGAAGAAATTTTTACACATAAAACTTTTATAAAACTTGAAAATGCAACCGATAAACTAATTGGTTGCATTTTTCAGGTTTTATGGTAGAATTTTTATAACTTTTTCATTATGAATTTATTAATGATTTATAACTTATCATTAATTATCAATGATTTATTAAATTTATAAATTTATTATGTTATGGATTTTTTCGAAGAAAGGTTTTAAGAAAATTCTTTTATAAAACTCGACAAAAGCAACTAATAAGCTTATCGATTGTATTTGCTCGAATGTAACCGACAAGCTTATTGATTACATTTTTCAAGTTTTATTATATAAAATTTTTATAGTGTAATCACAGCCTCAGGCACTTACTTTAATTAAATTAAACATCACAAAACTAAATAGACAAGATTCCCGACGTGGGCATCACTTCAAAAATAAAATAGTAACCATGACCATGATTAGTGGGCCGGGGTCCCAATCGCCGCTGTGATAGCGGCCCATACCCCCTTCATCTATTTTCGCCATCTGCTTTGCGAATTGCGTGAAGCCATTTGTTGGTTATAAAATAGTAAAAAGCCTCAATAGCGACAGACTGGGTTATGAACAGTTCGCTATTGAAAGATAGTGTAGTTACCTTTATATATGTTACTGCCAAAGTGCGAACTGCGGCCAATGCGCGAAATAGCTGAAGATTTTGGAATTGGCCGGAGATTCCTGCCCAAAGTCCGATGTAAGACGGTCCGGTAGGCGCCGAATCCATTTTTTTTCCATCGCCAATGTGCGATACATGGCTATATATAGTAGCTGTATTGGATTAGCTCCACGTGACGAGAGGAAAAAAAAGAAATTTGAGAGAAAACTATTTATATAATAATATATAAACGTATAGTTTTTTTCTGTCGAATTTTGAAAAAAAAAAAAGATTGTACCTCATCGCGGGACTACGAGTTGGTGAAAAAATACTTCACCTTAGCGACAATCCCGAATTTTGTCACTTGTTATCGGTTTTTCCTGAAGGGATTTCCTGCCACTTTGCGAACTGGCCAATTTTAGGCTATGGCAGTAACATATAAATTACATAATCTTTCACTCTATAACTCATCTTGCTCTAATTTATAAATGCAAGTAATTTTTCTTTTCTTCTAAAAAACAGGTGGAGAAGGTGCCCTGATATCATCTTGCGGATCGATTTTCGGACTGGGCAGTGATTACGGTGGAAGTATCAGAATCCCTGCGTTGATGAATGGAGTATTTGGTCATAAGCCCAGCACAGGTAAAGAATTTGTATACACACCATATGCGTGGAAAAAAAAAAATTCATAGTACATGAAGAATCGTTCTGATTCATCATCTACATGAATCAGTGGTGCTCAACATTTCGGACACCGCGGGCCACCCAAGTGATTAAATATAGTGGTACCACCTATGGGTAGGGCCCTTAGGTTGGGATCTTTCACGGGCCCTTCTATCAGGGCCGGACTTTGTCATTTAGCGGTTTTAACAGTTTTGCGGCCCCCTTCAATATTAAGGGGGAGATGTAATAGGGGTTAGGCTCCAGAGATTAATTCATTTTTGCTTTATACATCCACTGAAATTCAATTTGGGCGCGTTAAAAATCAGGGCCGTCTTAACACTTGGGCATGCTGAACAGTCAATTTATAGCGTGAAGACACAAAAAATGATGAGAATCGTCCCGTTCCCAAAACTGCAGCTCCACCCTTGTGGGGGCCATGGGTGGCCGCATGGGTTACGATTCTCATGATAATTGTAAATATATGTTAAACGCAAAGATATATAATTTAATATATATTAAATATATGTTTTTTAAACCATGCATAATATATTTCTTGGACAAAACATTTGTAAATTGCAACAAATATAATTACAATTAAAACTTGAAAAAACCCAGACTTGGAAATATTGGTACTGACCTCGAAGTGTCTTGTCTACAGTTAATTAAATTATATTATCTTTTTTTTTTTTTTTTTGTTAAGCCAATAGAGGACGCTTTTTCAATAATAACAAAAAAATCTGCTCGAACGAAAGCGAAAATGAAGGATTTGAGTTTGTGCAGAAAGATCAACAGGAGTCTCTGCAGGTGCATGGTATAAGTCAGTTCCCTGCTACGACGGGCGTCGGAAGTGTTTTTGTACCTGTGGGTGCTCAGCTTCAGCTCAATACATGAAAATCCGATTTTGAAATAAATCGGAATTTTCATTCACCACAGAAAACCAACTTCAGCCGACCACTACTACGGCATCAGTGGAGTTCGAACCCGGGACCTCGTGATGCGAGTCCGTTACTATGACCACCGCAGTGGCGAGTGTATCCAAAAAACCCCAAATTCCGGGCGATGCAGCGTCCGGTAGACATCTCTCATATTTGACTGAAAGGGCTGTTCACCCCTGGAATGAGTAAGTTCATTGGCTGCAATCCGGATATCCCATTGTCTAATGAACGAAGGAGTGAATGACAATAGTGATTCTAAATCATGTTTATATCGGGGGTTTTTTGTCCACAATTTTATTAGAGAATAAAAATCACTTTGTGGGGGTGAAGAACCACTTCAAATTTCTCCGACAGGCCACATTCTACCAGCGTTTCATGTGTTGTATGATCTACATTGTACATGGAAACTTCGATCAAATATTTTATTCAGTCCAACTTTTTTCAAAGTCGAAGAAACACTGAAAATTTTTCGTAAAACTGCGATTATATTAAGTTCAATGCGAAAAATGTTCGCGATATAAACCTTCAAGTGCAATCAGCGTTCGGAGTACTACTAACCTCTGGATGAGAATTAAAAAAAAGCTACCGTTCGGAATCGACAGTAAATTGAAGGTCTTGATCTAATTGGCCCTCATGTGCAGCATATGACCGTGGTGCAACAAAACTGATTAAGGTACAACGGCAGGTGCAAGGGCGTAGCCGGGGGGACTTGGGGGTCTGGTCCCCCCCCCCCCCCGAAATGTGAGAAAATGACCAAAAAAAGGGAAAAAGATGGCCAAATCTATTGTTCTGTCACTTTGGTTCCCCCCCCGAACGAAATTTCTGGCTACGCCCCTGGGCAGGTGTAACCTTTTGCTAAGATAAAAAAATTGCCAATTTTGCAGTTCAGAAAAGTTATTAAAATTCCTTTATAAAATATTAAATCATTTTAACAAACATCAACTGTTGAAAAATTGGAATCCCATTTTATTACAAATTAAAAAAAAAATTGTAATTTCATGATTCAATGGGGTTCAAATAGTCAAAATATGCTTTTTTGTCTGCACAAGTGCAAATTTTTTTTCAGTTTTTTTTTCTTTGGCAAAAGATAGATGGCACTCTCAAAGTCAGACGTTTCATAGATTGAATAGAATTGTACAAGAAAATTTTGTCTGCTCTCTCAGACAATTCTCAGACCCGAGAGAGAGAAAAAAAAGTATCCACAGAGAAGTATCCTACTTTGTAGTTCTCAGACACCCCTGTTAAGCCCTTTCCTTAAGTTCCTGAAAGAATTCTCATTTACTCGTCGCGTTCAATTTTTTTCTTCATTCGGCAAATGAAGCTAGAATGATCCTTTAATGTCATTTTAGGAATTTCATCTAAACTCAATCCAAATCACCAGAGGATGATTGAGCAGGTCATCATCCAAAAGTGTGACCAGAGAAAAGTTTCACGTTCAAAAAACTTATGGAAAGTCCAGATCACGTGTTTTTAATGAATATATATATATATATATATATTTTGCTGATATATTTATAAATAATTTTACCGAATACTGCGGAAATGAATGAATATTTCGTCAATATCTGCCATATACTATAATGTATTTGCAGGGGTGGTTCCACACAACGGCTATTATTTCGAGTACCCCGAATCCATCAGACAGTATTTCGTGATAGGACCACTATGCAGATACGCTGTCGATCTTAATCCGATTATGAAAGTACTCACGGACAATCTCTCACGGCTCGCTCTGGATTCACCGGTAAGTAGCTACGTATTTTGAGAAACATTCCGACTAAGCAAACGTTTGTGTGGACTGAGTGGCACATATTCTATCGACCAATATTAATAGGCAACCCCTGTCAAAAAATTCGAACGATCATATACGATGAAACTTTACATGTTATAAATTGAGAGACGACATCAGTATACTGTGGACCCATTGGCTAATGTAGATTCGGATGTGTAGGAATGTTCAAATTCTACATGGAAAAGTTGTATAGTCCAGATGCAAAAGGTTGTGATATGGTATACCCAATTCCAGTGTGGGATCTCTAATTTTCCGAGGAAACGACCAGACGTAACTAAAAATACGTGATGTGTATATTAGAAATGCGTGGCAACTTTAACTTAAATTGGCAAAAGTCTGCGTTCTTTTGGAGTTCATACATTTCCTCGAATTTCTAGAAACATAGAGGACAAATCATTCTGAAACTTCTGCCATGCTTGTACTCACAATTTCCAGTGGAAATTTAGTCGCGAGTGCATCAAGGGGACCAACAAAAAAAACCAATGGGAAAGAAAAGTTTTTCGATCAACTCTATATGATGATAAAACTGCAAATGATTTGTAACTTTCTCAAAATATTATACCAGCTTTATACAATACTTCTGTGCATTTTCGGGAGAATAGCACGTCTATTGACGAAGGTATAAATGTGGTTTTTTTAAAAAATAAAAATCACAATTTTTATCGCCAGTTTTTTGCTTATAACATGCGGAGTTTTCAACCAATTTTTATGATATTCACAGAAAATCGGGCACTGTGTATAGGATATCATGTGTAGAAATTAAAGTTTGATAATTATTTATTTAATGAGATATGCTTATCTTTAGTAAATTTTCTATAGCGCATGCGCAGGAAATATCTATTTTATTTTTCGTAGTTGGTAGCCAGGTATTGCAACTTGTATAAAAATTCCAGTTGAATGTCGTGAAAATTCAGAAAGATATACGCGATATCGTGAGCTGTTATTATAGTTATTTTTTTTGTATAAATCGGTATTTCGAATATTTTCTGACATTTGATTATTTCGATCAGCTTCTTCATTTTGACATCATACACGTGTGTTATGTTCAAGCTCTTCTTTTATATAGCATCAGATAAAAAAAACAGCCACTAAGCGTATTTACATTCGCTGGAATGTAACTTATTGGTTGCATTTTTTAAGTTTTATATAAAATAACTAATATCATTACTTTTATAGTGTAGTACTGGCCTAAAAGACGCCGCTTAACAATCCCTGAAGAACATTGACTTTTATTCTGGGTATAAAATAAAAAATATGAATTTTAACAGTATTTATAACATATTTTTTTATAATTGAAAGTTCTTTCTAAGAACTGAAAGGTTAAGGAACTGGCTTTTTTGAGTATCGATAACAAGGAAGCACCCTGTATACTTGTGATTGACTTGTTTTTGTTATCGATCTGAAGGTAAAGTGAACAGATAGATTGACGTGGTTTCTGTGTGTTTGCAGGTCGATTTCCGTAAGATGAAATTTTTCTACGCTGAAGATTGTGGCAACAATCCTCGAGTGGGGCCAGTTGTACCAGAAGTGAAGAGCTCCATCAGGAAAGTCAGTCTACTTTTATCACAAAATAATTTTTTTTAATGATTTTCGGAAATTTTTTTTTGTCTTAAAGAGAAAAAAATGGCCGCTTTCAGAACCTTTTTTATAAATATTTTTCATTTCTGCATTTAGGCATTGTTGCATTTTGAAAACGAATATGGAGTCGAAACGCGTAAAGTCGACCTCCCAGGACTTTGCGGTTCATTCGCACTGTGGTTCCATGTCGTGATGGAAGGGAAGCCACCGAGATTCACCGAAAAGCTCACGGAAGGCAAGGGTCGAATCAACGTTACCGCAGAGTTCTTCAAGTGGTGCTTCGGTAAATCCAACCACACTCTCCACGCGCTGTTTTTCGCCATGATGGAGGAGAAATCGATGCAGTGCAGCAGCGAGGAACACGCGGACGGTTTGGTGAAGTTCGCGAAACTGAAAGAAGAGTTTGACGAGCTGTTGAAGGACGATTGCGTGTTCATCTATCCTACCCTGAACGAGCCCGCCCCGTACAGACACGAGACGATGCTGAAGTATCACAACTTGGATTACACGGGTATCTTCAACGTCCTCAATTACCCGTCCACTCATATACCGACATCGTTCCACAAAGGGATGCCCGTGGGCATCCAGTGCGTCGCGAATCGATTCAACGACCGTCTCACGATGGCCGTCGCGACTGAACTCGAAACTGTCTTTGGTGGTTGGCATCCACCTGCGGAAACCAATATTTCGTGATAGACCCTTTTGTTTGTGTTCTTTCATTAAGTTTTCGAAAATAATTCTTTGTTTAGTAAAAGTGAAAAAATAAAGTTAAGTAACGATGATCATATGCCAGTTCAATGAGACTTTATGGATTACGTACTGGGGGGGGGGGGGGCACTAAAGATTACATACTTGTTTTGCATTAGAATAGTCCTTGCAAGAGGGGCCCCAAGGGAAAGTCTACCCCGGTGCCCCCGAGAAGGCACACTACGGCTCCGATTATGTGATATTTCCTCATTTCAGTGGAGGTTTTGAACGACATACAAACCGTATCAAAGAAGGAAAATATTTAGCGACCCGGTGCGAAAACAGGTTTGGAGCCCTCTAAAATGATTTTTCCAGTGTCCTCAGCACCCTGGTACAAGACAGTATAGTCTCTTTACGATCACGGGCGTAAAATTCTGTACGAACGTCGGTATGAATTCAAACAAGTTCTGTTTTCTTTCTTTTTTTCACCTTCCCAAGCTTTACGGTAACCCTATCAACAGAAGTTGCTTTTTCTCTCTCCCCTCTTTCTTTCTAAACTCCTTTTAATGATTTTTTAATTTATTAATTATAATTAAATTATAATTTCCACACACAATGTATCTTTCCACTATATGCATATAAGAGCGAAAGAGAACACGCAGAGTGAGAATGAAAAAGAGGACTCTTAAAAAAAAACTCTTATCTGTTATACTATTTGTACATTTTTTCTTTTCCTCCTCTTAACGTACGGTTAGGTTAGGGCAAGTTTACCAGATTTGTCAGAAATAATTCAAATTTGTTGTCAAAAGCCTGTACGTGAAGCGGTTAACATTAGCAACCGAAATTATCAAACTATGCACTACATACTATATTTGATTAAAAACCACTTGACAATAAATTTGGGTCTACCAACGATAAAAGTTGTGAGTGTGCCCCCGGGTACTTGAAGGTTACTTGAAGGACCAAGAAGAGAGTTGCTGGTGTCATGACGAACCGCGCATGTAGTATATAGCATGTAGAGACGGAAATCGACAGAACGTCAGTGCCCGTGTGGGTACCGATTGTTTATGGCAAGAAATGCTCATCGGAATTTGACGAGGCAGCATCCGGTTGACATCTCAGATGCGTGGGAATTATGGAATCATGATTGTCTTCAATGAAACAAACCAGTTTGGCAACTTGCTAACAGCAGGACTTCTTTTGACGATGATGTTTTCTCCACAGAGTTTTGTTTTCCTCAGACAATATCCCAAAGTGAAATTTTTTGGTAAATTTGCGCTCCGTGACGTAATGTGTCACATTCCCTTCACCTCCGCACTTACAGGTACTCTGGCCACGTTTACCAAACAGCCATGGCCGGATGAGTCCATGCGACGGCCCTGGTTCTATGCAGGGCCACTTTAACAGCATCAGAGGCCCCCTACCTGACTGGAATAACCTGCGAACAAATTTGCATACTTATTTCCAAAAAAGCAAACAACAAACAGTATCGGATTTCATTATCCTTACCACCCCCTTCCATCATTGGAGGCTCCTGGACTGTGACCGGGTGGCCAGTGCGTTAAGATTGCCCTAATTTTATGGGCAGATCTACTGGATTCTAAAAGTAATCGCCATACTTTTTCCGGCACACTTTTTCCAACCATATTCTACTTAGAGAAACTTTGTTTCTTCACATTTGAATTTTTTTTCACAGTTCTTTGTAACCCCTATTTGCCGCCTGTCACGACTCCTCTGTTACTCCTCACCCCAGAAGTAGGAGAACAGAAGAATACGCAGGAGATTTCGTGCTGTATCTCAAGGCACAAAGAACATTAAGCTTTAAGATCAGGAAATTTAATCAAACTAAACTGAAAGAAATTTCAACCCGAAAATATAAGGAAATTCCGATATAGATAACAAGAGCGAAGCTGTATACAAGTCGCCACGCCCACCTTGTAGTGAAACTGATCTATCTCCCGAAGACCTAGCAAACGTGGCGATCAACAATGGAGATACTGATGATCACAAACACTGAAATCACATCCATTTTGGATCTGTTCGTGTATAGTAATTAATTAAATAAATTAATTCATTGCGTATCAAAGATTACTTCCCCCCCCCCTCGTCAATGAGAAAAAGAGCCACTTTTGAGGTTCTTTTGCATATCGACCCGTACGTTTGTTATCTTTGAAGTGTATCCAACCAGAGATTATCTACCGAGGAGCAAATTTGCGAAGAAAGAAAAAAAAAAAAAAAAGACATCACAATGTTATCGATTCTGATGATAATAAAAACGGCGACTCTTCTTCTGACCCAGAAATGTATTATTATTTTCTTCATTTATTGATAACGTGATAATGGCAAACAGAGATGCCCATTAGAATCACACATGTCAGTGTTTATTCCACTTTCGGGCCCCGGTCTCCTTCACACGTCAAATACCATCTTTCTGTGGTAAGTGCCCCCATTTCATATATTATCGAAGCGTTATCGTATCTGTCATTGAAATGATGCTCGTACATTTTCAGGCTGAATACTGCATATATGAGAGCATATAAGCTGATTTTACTTTGAAAAAAAAAATCATGAGAAATGAAATAATTTTTAATCATTATAATAACAATGGAATTTATTTCTAATAATTTCTCTGCGGTTGTCTTTAAAGTGATATCAATTGTAGCGCGCACATAAATCATATGACTTTCAATGGGGAGAGGCTCAGATTTTTTTTTTCCTAAATTCATAACGAATGGAATAAAAAAATAAACAGGATAGGTATGAAAGTTCATAAAATATTCTAAAAATTTACCAAGAAAATCAACTTATTGGCATAAAAAGTATGGGTTTGTTCTAAAGTATTTCTCTCATGGCGATACATGAAAAGCGACACACACACACACTCACACTGTGTATAATTGATGTTTATTACGATCCAAAAACTACCACATTTCAATATGAGTACTCTTTGTAGTGCGGGCATCACACATCTGAAAAAAATAAAGGTTTCTCTACAATTATTACATTCGGGAACGACGGTATCAGATTGTATTTCATTGTGCTCAGCAACTATACCTGCAAACAATCATGCCAAAATGCCAAACACCCCAATTCTAGATTCCGAGCAAAAAAAGGATCGCATTATTTCGTTGGCGTGTTGCGTCATCTACACTGTTTATGCCACGTTTCATGTGTTATGTTGATTTTTTTTAATGATACAACAGCGCTATCTATGAGTAAAATTTTGAACTATTTATTTCGATTTAAAAAAAAAACTTTCTACGCTGTGATGAATACTTTAAGACGATTCGAACTTTTTTATTTGTCGATTGATTTTTGAATTAACTTTTTATTTTATATTCCAGGGATTTTGTTTCTTAAATCCACTTATATATTAGTTGTCATTATATGTTACATGATTATCACTCGCGATAATCTCTTACAAATATAAAAACACATAAATAGAATAATAGCAATTCATTTCCAGATTATAATAACTATTATTAATTTTGATTAATGGGAGAAAACTATTACAGTGGAAACTCTCTCTCTCTCCTATAATGGACAACTCTACTAACGAACACTTTATTTTGAATTACAATCGGCGGGACTCAAAGT
Organism: Pholcus phalangioides; assembly: GCF_987345545.1. Lineage (NCBI taxonomy): Eukaryota > Metazoa > Arthropoda > Arachnida > Araneae > Pholcidae > Pholcus > Pholcus phalangioides. Next base: position 62,337,663 of record NW_028301608.1, on the reverse strand, counting down.
ACTTTACATGCCATCAACGGATACTACTCGTTAGCGGACAAAATTTTCCAAGGGTGTCCGTTACCGAGAGGTTCTACTGTAAAATTCGATTTTGAGAGCTGAAAAATGCGTCATTTTAACAAAATCCCTTAACGCTAGTAAGACAACCGCTTTGTTATGTCAGTGTTTCTCAACCGCCGGGCCCTGACATCAGTCAAACCAGGCCGTGAGTGGTTCACCATTTCATTTTCACCCATTTATTTCCCATTAGTCGTGTGTATGACCTGGCCTTCCACTAGCAAAAAAAGAAATCAACCGGGCCGTGGGCGTCCAAAGGTTGAGAACCTTTTGTTCTTCTCCCTTTGTTATGTTCACCCTTATGAATGAAAAATACCGAAGTGAATGGATAAGGTGGATATGCTGCTCCATTTTGGTAGAAACGGCTAACTTTGCATTGTAATTTCTTCCAAAAATGTTCTACGTTTGAATAAACCGGCGTTTCTAAACCTAAGGACCAGTAAAATGTCTGAAACAATTCCACGGCCCACTTGTGTCTGGTATCGTGAGCCATTCCGGCATTTTCACCTGCTCCAAATTGTTTTATACATTTGTCCGTTTTTTTCAACAATGCTTATTTAAATTTGTTACGTTTACTAAAATCATGAATAAACAGCGCTTTCATAATTATTGTAATAACTATGGCTATAAATGAAAATATTCATCTTACTTATTTGTCAGGTTCAAAGTTTTTTTTTTGCAATTTTTCAGTGATTTTAACTGCAATTAGGTATTTTCCCGACTTATGGTAACGTTTTGGACGACAATTGCCGACGTCCCGTATTTCACCCATACCGTATATAATCTCCGTTTCCCCTTATTTTCCTCAATGAAATATGGCCATCTTTTCATTTGAATGTTTCTTTTTTTGTAAAATATATTTTTGTTTACAGCGATTTCTAGCAGCCGTTTACTTCCCAGTCTTCATCCATTTTGCAGCAATTAGCAAATTTTTCATAAATAACATCTTTTGGTTACAATCAGTGATATCCCATAATTAGGATAATGGGCGTAGATACGGGGGGGGGGGAGAGGGCACTGCCACCCTCCCGAGCGTCAAAGGTAGAGTCGTCTGGTCTAATGTATATGTGTGCATATCAATTGACATCATCATGTCCTCCCCCAGCAATAATGACTGTGCCGCCCCCTCCAGACTTTCAAGTCCATCTCCATCTATGTTTAAGATTGCAATATCCCTGATGGTGAACCCAAGTATGAAAGTACAATTAGCAATATCAAATACACAACAATTGAATAATATTACGTTCAGTCTAAAAATTGTCAAGTCCGCCTGCTGACCACCTACGCCATCGCCTCGGACCATAGCTTGAGAAACACTGGAACAACCCGCATTGCATGTCCGACAAAACCGAGTCTTGCCCTCAGGGCGATTTCAACGGCTTACAAAAGGCCTAGAGACAGCTGTATTTAAAAAAAAAGTAAAAAATGTTTTCGTTTTAGAAATAAAAAACCTCCTCAATCATAAATGACTCTTTTCGTGCTTATTTTAAGGAATTTTTAGTGTTTTTTTTTTGCCTGCTTTATATATATTTTAAAATTTTTACCGGTTTAATTATAACATTCCCCCCACCCCGTCACAAACATCTTTACTTGATGTTCACGAGTGACACGACAGATGGCGACACTTACAAACTTCGTATATCATATAATTTAGAAAAAATCCATTAATTCGTCGGTTTCGATTTCGAATTCTTTTTTGAAAACTATATAAAGAGAACAATTTGATTTGAAAGTATTCACACCAAGGGGGTAGAGGTTTGCTGACTTATTTCAGTTTTTTTTCTTCTTCTATCAAATCAGATATTACGTAGACCAGACCAGACCGGAATTAAAAGTCATTTGCCGATTCCCATCCCTTCGGGGGCTGATTTTCGACTTAAAATCTGGCTAGGAACGCTTATGTTATTACGTAGGGTTACTAGATTCAAAAACTGAGGAAGGAGGAGGCTTGACCTCTGGTAACGCACACTTTTCTAATTTTCCCAACGGATGGCACCAAGGCCGTCCCAAGTGCATCATGGGTCCCCGGGCCAAGGGATTTTTCTGAGGCCCCACCAAAAGCAAATTCTCAAAAATTTCAACTAGTTCTGATTATTGTGAGGCCCTCTCTTGAGGTCCCCACGCCGTGCCTGGGTGTGTCCATGCGTTAAAAACGGCACTGGATGGCACCGCTTGTACTAAAAAAAACACCACAATCACAATAATCTTCCCCAAATAAAACACAACCGCTGAAAAAAGAAAAAAATAGAACAGTAATGATACGTCTCGCCCCACTTAATAATGAATTGTTCACAGTCTGGTCAGATTTATTACTTTGCCTGAAGCAAGAGGTGAGGGGTTTTCTTCCACCCTCAGAAATTTTTTTCTACTTTCGGCAGCGTTTTTTTTTTAATTGTTATAGGCGGTTTAGTCATAGGAATCAGCATCGAGCATTTTGCATCCTATTTCTTTATTTTCTATTGGAAGAAGCAACACTCTCCCCACTTTAGTTTAAATGGCATTAGATGTTGGCGAGCAAACAATGGCATGTATTCTTAAAAGAGATGTTGCTGTTTTCTTCTTCCAGAGACTGCTTTTTTTCCCATTCTTATTACCCCGTGGACCAAGCTAACTTGCTTTTTTAATCATGGCGCGCAGTTAAAGAAGCATCTGTCCAGCTTGGAGGAAATTTCGGGTTCGCATATTCTAGGAATTTGGACGGCGATCGGTCAAAGCATATAAAATACTTAGGGGGAAATAAAAAACACAAGAGCTGTATACTGTATATTTCAGACGGGGTGGGGGGATAATGGAAACCGGAAAAGGGGGGGACAAAAGAGCAAATTTTCTAAAACGTAGGGGGACGTTTGAAATGACATCAAAAAAAGTACGTCTGTCAAACGCTATTTTGAAGTAGGAAAATAGTCGGTCAGGGGCCGCTCAAATATCACGTCAGCATATTTTTGCATTTTTGATTCCCCCCCCCCCCCCCACCGTTGTCAGCAAAATTTCGTCAGCTCTGCCCTGTACTTCCTAACGCATATTGGTGGGATCTGAGACGTACACGGGAGCATAGGAAGTCTCGTGCCCCCCCCCCCCTTCCCCCGCAATCGATCAGAAATTTATTTTTTAACGCAAAAAATATTTAAAAAATATTAATATTCCGGAAGAAAATACCTTTATTTGTTATTATAATCAATTTCTGTTAATTTCAATGCTATTTGAAGGCTAAGAACTCAAAATTGTTTTTACGAAATTCATTGCGACCCACCCTTTAAGTCATACATGGTAAACTCCTAGGCCAGCGGACCAAATGTGGCTCTGGAGATTATCAGATGTGGTCCGCCCCCCTCAAACCTTATTTTGTAAAAATGAACCAAGTCGCACATTTACAGATCTCTTAAGTAACCCGTGGTACAATTTCAGAGCATTTAAGTGGGCCGTGGCACATTTACAGATCACTTGAGTGACATGTGGCACAGTTTCAGAACTCTTAAGTGGTCCCCCACAGTGTGGTTCTACATCACTCAAGTTACCCGCGGAACATTCCCAGGTTACTTAAATGATCCGCGGCATAATTACGGATCACTTTAGTGGTGTGTGGCACAGAGCATTTAAGCGGTCCGGACAAATTTCCATATCATTTGGATCCGCGAAACATTTAGAGATCACTAAAGTGGCTCTGTAGGGGACTTATCAATAGGGGGAATGTTACTTCAAGTGCCCACAAACTAGCGAGAGGTTCTACTCGTTTCTGGCGCACCGAGAAAGATGCCATTACGTAAGTGTATTTCATATTTTCATAAAGGGTGGTTCATGACGTAAACATCATCTAAACCCCCCGCCCCTTGTCATCAAAAGTCAGCAAATCGGAAACCTGCGCCCATTCGATGCTGACGTCATACTTGAATCACCCCTTATAAGAATCAGATTTTTCACTTATAAAAAGAATGAAAAATTTTTTTTTTCTCCAAAAACCGCCACCGTATGTATCGATACGCTTATTGGTTGTCTTTTAAAAACCAAAAAGATATTTTGTAAAAGATAAAGTGAAGTTGATAAAAGATAAAATAAGGTTTATAGATAAGTGTTTTGTAAAAGATATTTTATCAAACTTTTATAGTGTAATCATAGCCTGAAACGCATTGTTTTGGAAACAGCGGTAACCAAAGTAAACATTCCGAAGGTCATCGTTGAGTCCCGCGAACGGGTGTAGGTCGATTGCGCCGAAGATGAACCGTTTTCGATAAGAAATAGGTCGATTGCGCCCACTCCAATTTCCAAACGACAGGTCGATTGCGCTCACCCACAATTTCTAAGAATTGCAGGTAAGCCCTCTTTATCTAAATCATTGTTAGGCCAGATTATTTTTTATTTGGACGGCAAGCGTCGGCAATTCCTCATACTCCTATTGTAATATGGCCCAATGTAGCATCACTGGTTGTCGGTTCCATCTGACCCAAGCATGGTACCGAAAAATTCAAGAATATGGCCTCAGTGGGGATTATAAAGATGCTAATTCTGTGGTGTTTGGTCAGAACATGTGATAACTCCAAAATCACATTTTTGAGATATGAGCATTTTCATTGCGATTTAAAAATCAAAAATAAAGCATACACACAAATAAAAATATCATACATCAGTATGTTGTTTAGCTGTACGTGCGTGTTTGCGCATTTATCTCACTTCTAATTATTTATAGTTAGCAAGACTTTTAGATCAAAAACCATTTTTTGGAGATATGTTCTGGCCAAACACCACAGAATTGTGAAAAATCTCAGTGGTAATAACTTTTATCTTTATCTACCTTGCTTTTTCTTTTTTTTGTGGCAAAAACTACGTTGTGCTTATATGCACTAATCATGTCTATAATAGACAGTGACACCCCCAATCAGCAGTTGGTAACTTCCCCCTCTTCCCGTCACCCACAAGAATAAAAATTAGACTGGGCGCGATCGACCTGTTGGGGGAATACATTGCAAGTCGAAACACTCCCATTTTCGGCGCAATCGACCGAGCCCCCCGCGAACCATTGGTGCCCGATAGTTTTTTAGCCCACTTCAAGCATTTGCTCCGCTCTGTCGGATTTTTAAAATGTCTATCGTTGATGTCGCGCTTTGTTTCGTATAAATGCAAAATTTTGGGGTGATCGGCAGGGCCGTCTTAAGAGTATTAGGGGCCCCGGGGCCAAGTGGTTTTTCGGATGCCCTACCTGGTAAATCCTAGATTTCAACTGGATCTCATTTTTGTAAGGCCCCTCTTCTTTTGAGGCTCCCGGGTGGGCCCATGCGTTAAGACGGCACTGGTGAATCACAAAATAGTGAATTTGTATAGAGAACATACACACAAGAAAATCTATTTTTTTTTGTACAGGGTGTCTAGTAAATAGAGATATAAACTTTAAGGAGAGGCAGAGAACAAAAAAAAATTATTGAGAATTGCATAGGAATCCATGTGTGGCCGGAAACGTCATCGTACGTCGCTAGGCGGCACTATTCAGGACAGCGTTGGAGGGGAAAATGTGACTTTTCCTCATTTTTTTTCCGTGCCAGCTCCCTGTTTGCATACCGTTGCATACTCTTCCTACGGCAACTGCCGCTCGAAATATGTGGAGAAATCAAATTACATATTTCCCTTCCAGCGCTGCAGGCGATGACTCAGGACGATGTGTCGGGAAAGCGAATTGTGTAAGTTCGTTGTATGGTCCCGTATATTACGGGACAGACAAATAAATTCTCTCATTTTTTTTTGATTCTTGGATCCTCTCCTGAGTGGGCGTAGACCTCTTCAGCTGCGAATGATTTTGAGGCAGATATTTTAATCTGCGAATGGAGCGGAGGCAGGCATCTTCAGCTGCTAATGAAGCCGAGGCAGATATCTTCAGTTGCTAATGAAGCCGAGGCAGATATCTTCAGTTGCTAATGAAGCCGAGGCAGATATCTTCAGATGCGAATAAAGTGGAGGCAGGCATTTTCAGATTCGAATGAAGTAAGGGCATACATCTTCAGCTGTGAATAAGTCGAGGCAGGCATCTTCAGCTGTGGATAAGTCGAGGCAGGCATCTTCAGCTGCTAATGAAGCCGAGGCATATATCTTCAGTTGCTAATGAAGTCGAGGCAGATATCTTCAGCTGCGAATAAAGTGGAGGCATATCCAGCCTCGAATAGAGCGAGTTAGGGATTTTCAGCTGCTAATGAAGCTAAGGCAGATGTCTTCAGCTGCAAATTGAGCCGTGACAGACATATTCAGTCATAACGAGTGTAAGTATAACCAATTATACGATGTATAACGATTAACGAATGTATATTGTACCCTACTACTAAACCAGACATGCACCTCGCCCATATTCCTCTGCAGAACTTCTAACGAATTGGTACATGTTGGAATGTGAGGGGGGTGTGTAGTGAACCTTCCGTGAAGTTTGTTTCTGTGTAATGTTTGTTATGTGTAGTGCTGCCATCTGCCATCAATCTTCCCAACTATGCATGAAATTTAATGATTAAATACTATACCGTTGTAGGCCTGTTGCTCTCGGCGAGACTTTTAAATGGTGAGATCGGCTCACATTTGTGCCTCGTAGTTGGGGACCACAGAGAGTATAATGTATCCTACGAAAGGGCGCCCCCAATCTCCCTCCCTATCTTTCAGAATTTTCTCAGGCACGACCGCGCCCATTGGGGCAATGAACTAAAATCACGTAAGTGGCAGAGCCTGGTCGTGATTGGTCTGTTCTGTTCTGAAAATGGAGTGAGTGCAGACTTCTTCAGTTTCGAATAAAGCGGACTTCAGCTGCGAATGGGGTGGATCCAGGGCGATTCGGGTCATCCCGTTTTTTATGAAACAGACAAAATTTTCATGACAGTGACGTGGTACCTAATGCTGGAGGAATGCCATAGCTCGTCCTGTCTTGAAAAATAAAGACAGATGTTCTGATCCTCAAAACTACCGCCCTGTATCATTGACCGATATTTCTTGTAAAATATTCGAAACCGGGAGCTGCATGATGGTGGCTTAAGCGAGGGTGCAGGGGTTGTGGTGCACCCGGGCGGCAGCTCAGACTTTAGTTAGACAAGAGCGAAAATAAAATAAAACAACTGACATCACGCAAAAAAAGACCCCTACAACAACCGCACAAACAAAAAATAAAACTAAAATTGACATCTAGCTTTTGAGCCATCCATACTTTGACGACGTAGATATTGAGAAAGCTTGAGGGAACCGTGACCGTAAAACCAGAAACAAGAATTTACTCTTTCACAACGGGCAAGTGTGCATTTTGGTGCACCCACTCAGTATTTTTTTCTGGAAGGTTCAAATAAAGGCAAAGGGGGAAAAATTCGGCTTCTTACTTGTGTGGCTCTGGAGCACCAGAAACGAATTTGAAATAAATTTCTTTATAAAAGTTGCAGCGTTGTAATTTGCCTTCACAGGATAAAAGAAGTGATGGTTCATCAGTAACAGCTGCAATCAGGATCAAGTTAACTGTCGCAATTTAAAATGGTACAGTATAACGACCCTGGAGAAGACCAAAATGGCAGGCAATTTCTTTAACAGCGGGACGTATGGTCACGAACATTTTGTATGTGAACAATGGTGTGCGGCTCTGTACTAAGGGTTTATAAAAAATGGGTAAAAAAAAGGTTATACCCATGACGCTAGGAATGTAGTTTTTTAACCTCCTTGGTTTATACCAGTGTTACCTGTACCGAAGCCCTGTCAGCCCCTCCCCCTCCAGGGTCGTCTTTAGGGGCGACACACGATTCTTTGCTACTCGACGCAGGTAGGCTTCAGCCACCCCTGAGATGTATGGTCCAAAAACTTCTTACATTTTCTATACATTTAGAGTTTGTACCTCCTAATCAATTTGGTTTTATTCCTGCGTGTGGTCGACGATCACTATTAATTCAATAACTATTATATCATGACTATTGGACGAACGCCCTTGTAAAAAAAAAAACCGAAATTGTTATTCTGTTTACCAATCTACAAAGCATCCGATGAAATGGACCGTTCTCTTCCGATAAGAAAGCTATTGACCTTGGGTATGCCAAAAAAAATTTACGGTATATTGCAGTCATATCCAGGGTCAAGAACTTTTCAGGTTCATGTCGAAGATTGCTTCTTTGGCAAAAATGCGTGTCTAGCGGGGTGGTGCAAGGCTCGGTGTTGAGTCCACTAATGTTTGTACCATTTTCGCATGATATTACTTTTTACACTCACCCAACTCCACTAGTACGATTTGCTGATGATGTTAAACTGTTCTTTCCCACGTCTGAACACCTAGAGATTAATTTCGTCAGCCAACGTCTCTACAACTGGACTGTGTAATCAATCGTCTTCCAATATCAGTAAATAAAAGTGGTATCGTGCACATATACGGACACCGAATGAATTCAAGCTATTGATGGCTGGCGAAGAACTTCAGAAGTTTACTTCCTACGCCAACTTGGGAATCACCATTTGTAATACTATACCTTGATTTGATCAGTTTCGACCTTCACTATTCGAATACTATAGTGTGTAAAACGAGATGCGCTTCTTATGTCTTACGAAAAGCCTATAGAAAATGTGACCCTAGTACACGCGTTCATACTGAGCAACTCAAGTGTTTATATTTTACTAGTATGTTTATTTTAGATCGGATATAAAGACCTCATGATATATTACAAAAAAAAAAAAGAAATTGTTAAACTATAACTATTTTTAAAACCATCTAGCTCAGTTAAGGATTTAGATCACTTGAGAGAACAAGATTAACGACTAATTAACGTCACATGATATTAGTGATGCTGATTCTGCTATAAGCGGCAACCATTCTAAAGAACTAAGAAACAATGGGCACAGCAAAGAAAGAATCGACGGAACGACGTCACAGGATGGGAATGATGCTGATGCTGCTACAAGCTGCAATCGTTATAGGACTTTCAAAACCCAAGGCGCATGTTTAGAACATATCAAGAAAGAAAAGGTCTCTGCTGTCCAGGTCGAGAAAGAGAAGAAAAAAACAGACTTTTCTTATACTTAATCCCGTGTGCGATTACAAAAATCGAGGTTCATGTTAAACAGAAAATAGTCACTAAATCCCGATCTTGTCTCAATCTCTCTGACACGAACACGCACTCACTTATTGCGCACACACACACACACACACACAAGAAACACAGTATTATCTTTAGCTTGTCCCATGAGCTCTAGAAGTCTCTAAAGTTAGTTTTTGAGCCGCGTTGATATATGGCATAAATGCCAAAAATCGGTATAAAAATTTTTTGATTCTGTTCTGTTCTGACGGCGTTCCCGGCCATGTGGTTCCTGCGCAATTCTCGAACCTTTTGATGTGATTCCCCCTTAAAGTTTATACCTCTGTTTATTGGGCACACTGTATAGATTTGATAAGTCTGGTGAGAACTTTTTTTATTTCCACCCTGGAAACGGGAAATATCGTCGTTTGTTTGGGATGAAGCGATTGCACAGTCGTTTTCGGTCAGACCTTGATTTCGTTGGCGAGAGAAAAGAACGAAAAAGAAAGTGATTTTCAGCTCTAAAATGACACCACGTGCAAGTTTGGCTCAATCGCTGTAGGTGAAGAGGAAAATAAAAACCGGGAGAGTATAATCGTTCGTACAAATAGTCAGATTCGAGGCTGAAGAGAGTAAACAATCACGTGCGAAAGCGTACGCCACTCTCATGACCGACGAGGGAATATCGCTCTAATGACCTCACTCTTCGCGTGTTTCGTCACTGTTTTATTACTATTATAATTAAATACAATAGGTCTATATATATATTTTTTATAAATTCATTTATACCTGCTGGTTTTTTACGGGACAAGGACACGTTGATTTCGCCACTGACGTTTTGTCTCGCGTGTCTGGTGTTGGTTGCGCTGTATCGTGCTTTCCGTCTCGGGAACTACTTCAGGTAATTTTTTATAATTTATTCTAATATTGTATAAAATTATTTTAAAATATCCGCAGGATTAATTTTGTCTTGTTAATTACAGTAAAACTTTAAATTTGAAGGTATCGCTCGCGATTGTACACGCGATAGAGGGAACATCAATCCGTGAAATTTGGTGCTTTTAGTCGCTCGTTTGTGTGTGAATGATTATTTTCAATCGGCTGTAACACCTGGATTTTCTCCATATACTGGGAGCATTAGAGAAGTGTCAAACTTTTTAAGGGATAAACATGTCTGGAACGCGTTGTTTGTGAATGGCGGTAAACATTCCAAAAAACTCCTGTTCAGGCCTATGAGCCAATGTTGCTCGACAGTTTTCTACCAATTTTGGCCATTTGCTCGGCTCTTATAAACTTTAAAAGTAGCTTATCGTTCATCTGCCCAGTTTCACATACAAAATTTGAACGACGATCAGTTTACAATTGTAGATTTTCAGAGAAAACGGTCGCGCAGACAAAATCAATTTTATAGCGATTCTAAATTCATGGGACAAATTTTGAAGATGTTTATATAAGGCATCTAATACAAGCATTTTTGATCGTAGAACATACGGACGAATAGCGATAGCAAAGGCGGAAGAGGGTGTTTTTAAGAGTGCACAACAGCAATTCAAAAGTAAATTTTTTTCGAAGTACTCTTTGTTAATCATTAAAGGATGTATATGCACCCTTGGATTGGTGTTTGTTTTTTTTATTGGTGCAAGGACCATCAAAGTTATACTGCGCCAAATAATAATTAATTGGTATAATGACTTGTGGTAGAATTTGCGTTACTCGGGTAGCACCATGTGGGGAAAGCCTATCGCATTACAATACCCTGCACCTTCTAATGATTGATTGCACTTACTGCAGCAAATCCGTCAGAAAAAAAATGCAATGTTTTTGATAAAGTGCTGTTGTGCACTTAGCAAAGGCGGTAGAGGGTGTATTTACAATTAGACCACACATTAAGACCAAAAATGCTTGCTTAGGCGTCATATATCGCATCTTAAAGTTTGTCCCATGAATTTAGAATATAATTTTTATTGCTCGTTTCACAATAGATTTATTTTTGGATTAAGTGATCAATTAATCTGCATTTCTATACTCTGTTGATACGCTTTTAGTGAGCTGTTAGTTTCATCTGCGACACCCCGATATAAGAGTTTAGGTTTTTTTCGACTTTCTAATTTAATTTCAACAAATTTTTAGACGAGGGTTTGTTCTTTGTTTTAAATGTTTCTAGGGTGAGGAATAGCTTTTGCTTATCTGATATCGCAACTAAACACCAATTGTCAGACGCTGTTCTTCAGTCAAGAGAATTATTGTTCGCTGAAATTTGATTCGACCTTGAAGAATTAATCCAGGAGTTCTTACCTTTTTTTTTTTTAGTGCCGACCTAAACCAACATGATCAGCTTCTCAATCCATGGGGGGACTGTTTTGTTTTTTAAAGTTAGTGAAACCAGTGAATCAATAAGTACATTTGCAACAGGACTGAAAGTGGACTCCGAATCCCCGCCGCATCAAATTTGCGTCGTGACCCATAGCGCATCTGGCTGTGAGCGGGTTTTTACGACCCATTCATTGCAGGGATGGGTCGTACAAACCCGCATGCTCAGAGGGTGGACTGGCAGTATAAATTCACTGGGGGGGGGGGGTGCATAAGATCTCGGCTTAGGTGCCCGGACCCATCTCTGTACCCTAAGCGAATCGAGTTTAGGTAGTGTCACAACTCTCGGGAATCCCTGGCCGTTAGTGGATTTTAAACGACCCTGGTTTGGGTCGCGACCAGTAGGTTAAGAACCCTTGAACTAAGCGTTTTAAAGTCTCGTTCTATTTTTGTAAATGCCTCCCAATGAAAATTTTGCTGCAAAAAAAATTTTAATTATATTTTTGAATATATGCATCTCGTGTCTTGGTGGGGGGTCCGCCTTTATCAGAAGCAGGGCTGAGACAAGCGCAGGAAGGGGGCACGCTTGCCCTTTCCAGACGATTTAAAATTAATATTTCTTCATCCATGTCCGAGTTTCAAAAAATGATTCTGGCTTTGGCCGGTTAATTCACGAAGTGGCTGGAGATCTCTGCCTAAAGTTCGATGTGCTGATGTAAGATGGTCCGGTCGTCGCAAAATCGGTTTTTCTCCCTATCACCGTTTGATATATGGCTATACATATCTGTATTGGATTAGCTTGATGTGACTAGAAAATTTTAGCGAAAAAACTGAAATTTTTCTGTGAAATTTAAGAATTTCCGCATCGTGACTGTGGTTTGATGGGTTGCCGTAGCTAACGTGGATATAATTATTACGAAAAAATACGCCACCTCGGCGTATGTGTCTTGTTATCAAACTTTGGCCAGGGATTTCCGGCCACTTCGCGAACTGGCTGACCAAAGCCCGAAATTCGGGCATTTACCGAATCGATTAGCTAACTGACCAATTTCGGGCTTTGGCAGTAACATATATAAATGGCCCTAATGTACTTTATTGTCCGTTGTGCTCGGTTCGTGTTCTTGCCGGTGCTGTCATGTCTGCCTATTTTGAAGTGAATATAATAAATGCTTGCACGTTTTTAAAACTATTACTGAGGATTTGTCAAATACTGGCATTGAAATCAATTGCGTTTTAGAGAAATTCATTTAAAAACTGCTTACCGATTTTGATTTTCATCGCATATTTTCTAATAGGAATCTGTATGATCCATTGGGTAGGTACAACAATAAATATGAATGAATGATCCATCACACACGCACGATAATGTTTTATCTCGTAACAGGCTTGCGTCTCTAATTTTATTTTTTAAAACTTTCCCGGTATATAGATCATGGGTTTCTACAGCACCATGAGGTACCGCGTTCTCAGGATCCTGCGTCACACCATTGATTTCGCAACAGCGCTGGTTTGTGGTTTCGTCTACGGTAAGCCTACGCCTATACCAAGAGCTTCAAGTGCCTTGCTGTGCGAACCAGCGACCAAACTGGCGGAGAGGATCAGAAAGAGACAGGTAATGCAAAGAACAATTATACTGTATTTATTCTATGTCATCTCATTTGTAATACATCTCTAAAAAAAAGCGCGTGTACAGTGCACCGCAAAAATTTAGACACCAGTTGAGATCACACAGTATCTGAACTACTAACTGCAAACCACAAATTACTTGCCACTGAATTAGGGCCAACATGTACTGTATTTGCAAAGTAATAAAATTGGACTATACATTTTATAGAGAACAATGACGAGAGAAACAAAAATGGCATATAAACAATCGACGCAGAAGTTTAAATCAGCTTTTTAATGTTTTAATTTGCTGAAAATTTGACTAATGTCCCTTAATCTGTTAGTTTACGCAGGTTTCAACCGAAGAAATTAAGTTTTGAATTATCTGCGGCTCAAAACTATGCCAATAACTCGAAAAGAAAGCTCTAAAATTCTTCTACAGGTGAATACTATCGATTATTTCCATAAACCTCGACAAAATTACTCAATAGGTTTGAAATCGGGGAGCCACGTGATGCCAAGTCAAAAACTTCAATATTTTACGCATTAAGTTAGGCTTTCTCATGAATTGTTATATGCACGATCTACTTATGACTACCTGCCTGCATTATCTTGCTGAAATTCCCACTGGAGACCAGATAGTTTCACCAGATGGTAATAGAGATCATGTTCTAGTGTCTGTATGTAATGCTGAGCATTTTGGCAACCTCTAACAGAGGCTATAGATACCTGCCGAAACCATCAGTGAACCACCACCTTGTCTAAGATTACAGCCCGTGGCTCCTCGCGCAAATGGTGCAAATATTGCTCTCATTTACCTGGTGCATCTAGGTTCCACTTCTCATCGCTGAAAATAACTGAATACCATTTGTGTCCATATTGACTTGCGAAATACTACCGTACCTATTTCTCGTATACGTGTACGAATCCTAATTTATTTAGTGTCCAGACGAGCTTCTAAATTGCCGTGCAGTCATCATTTGCGTAGATCCCAGTCTTTGGATGCTTCTGCCATCTTTCTTTTATCTGAAACGGGTAGCCTTCCTGATCGGCGTTGAGCACTATATATACCACCTCCATTACTCGGAAAATAGATTTTGGAACGTTGTGAGAGAACTGCAATTTCTGAAACAGTCTACCCTTCCGATTTTAACTTCTATATTATATTTACTTTTTAAGAACGGCTACCTAGAGCTCGCTGCATCTCGAATAAATGTTATCTTGTGGAGACCATAAATACTAAACGGTGGTGACGTAATTAGTACCGAATTTGTATATTTCGGTGACCAATCGCAAAAATTCTTTATTGGGTCTAAACTTTCGCAAATACGAATTTCACTTTTCGCAAAACTTTTTTTTATTACGAATTGAGCACTGTTTTTAGTATTCAAATGTTTGAATATCACGTACTTCTCGAAAAATACTAATCTTCATCATTCAATAATTCGGCTTTTCAATTTTGGTTAATTTCATAAGTGTCTAAACTTTTTCGGTGTACTGTGTATAATAATATACAAAATTTTTAGGTGAAGTCTGTTCATATCGTGGAGGCTTTCATATCCAGAATCAAGCTAATCCAGCCTATAATCAATCCAGTGGTCGAATACAGATTCGAGGAAAGTTTGGAAGACGCTCGCAAAGTCGATGCCTTGATCGAATCTGGAGCGAAGTCCGAAGAGGAATTGAGGAAATCTACTCCATTGTTGGGCATTCCTTTCAGTGTAAAGGAACATATCAGTGTTAAAGGTAGTCCCTCTTGATTCATATAAATGATTATATCGAGGGTGTTCAGAAGCAAATCAGTGTAAGGCTGCGGTTATAGTAGAGCGAAGAGGCTAAGCTGTAAGAGAATTGCGACTAGAAACAAAAATGCGTAGGGGTGGAGGAAGAGACTAAGTATATAGTAAAGAGAAGGAGGATAGAAAATTATATACATAGCCGGAGGGGTTCTGAAATGTAAAAGGGTGTAGTGATGCCTCTACAGAAGAGGGAGAGAAGAAAGAAAACTGATCAATCCAATCAGCAGATAGCGAAAATTTCCACCTCGAGAACGAACACCGTTGTTCCAATCCCGCACCTCGTTGAGTGCTTTTCTCTTCCTCTCGAGTATGTGAGGTGCAGAACAAAACAATTCAATTGCTTTCGTCGCTAATTATGCACTTCCGTAGCTCGTGTTCCGCTTTATAAGCGAGTTTTCTGAAAATGACTTGGGTACTGCAAGTGACTCTTCATTGTTAAAATTTTCAGTTGCCAAAGCATTCAAGTCGCTGTCTTTATATTGAAACAGCAGATGGCACCACCTTAAACTGACCACGGAATAAAAATATCCCAATCTTATTTTTTTTTACTTGCACTAAATGTTTATTGACTTGCACTGATTGCCTTCTGAGCCCTCCATACGTAGGACTAGGATGTATGACTTCGCATATATATTTTTTTTGTTAGAGCATTTTTCACGATTTTCAAACTTATTTTCTATGCACTTCTGAATTTTTAATGAACTATTTTTTTTTCCTCTGCCAGATCCCATTTTCTACTCCTAACTCTTTTACGATCACGGACCAAATATTTCGCCCGAACACCAGGGGAAGAAATTCGATTCAGTTCTGTTTCTTTCCTCTCGCCTTACCATCACGAAGCTTTATTGTAACACTATGAACCGAAGTCGTTTCTTTCCCTCCGTTTTTCCTTTATACTCCTGTTAGTGAATCTTCCCGCGTATAAGGTAACTTTCTACTATATGCCATGTAATACTATGCATACTGTTATATATATTGTATCGTTTTCCTTTTCTATCCCTTCCTGTTTCCAACGCGTGTGGTTAGGTTAGAACAAGGTTACCAGATTTATCGCTGATAAGTCAAATATAGATCAGATTTGTTGTCAGAAGCCTGTATGTGAAGGGGTTAAAATGCCCCTGAGGAATTCACAACGGATTGATGAGTGTCTGAATGTGCCGTGTACCTAACATGAAGTTTGTTTCTGAGGAATGAGCGTTGTTTAAAGAAGTGCTGCCATCTTCCGAAATCGGAAGCAAATAACTCTGCAGGTTATTTTGCCTTTTGTATGTATTATACGTGAATTTTAAATGTTGCAGGTTTGATTGTCTATACCTACCCTCTAGTACATACCAACCGCACATGCAACTCCATAACCATTCCTTTGCTATTTGTGAATTAGAACTTTTTCAATGCATACAATTTGTTTGCAATTACCTTTGTCAAGCAACACTCACGAAATGAATTTGAAGTATTTAGCCCCCCCCCCCCTCTCAATCTACGTTACTTGCTACAATCAATGTACAGTCGTTCTAATTTTGAGGGAGTGGCTACTAGGAAATCTTAAAGACAAGACTAGCGTGCATCCAGGTCTACTCCTGTATTTTCGTCTGTTTCAATGCCAATTCCTTAATTGTTATTTAATTATTTGATAAAATATTCAGATGTCCCGGGTACGAATTTCTATCTGAATTCCAACTGTCCTCACAGGAACTAAGAAAGCAAACTTGTTTCTGAACTGAAGAGCATATATTTAAATTAGTTATCAAAAATCGATAGACAGTTTTAACTTTTCTCGTTTTTTAGGGCAAAAATGCATTTTTAGCAGTTTTTGTTTTAGTTCATGGGGGGGGGAATCCTAAGTAGGTATTCTGTTCCATAGTGTTTGATGTGTGTATCTAAAGTGTATTGTGTGTATCTAAAGTGTATTGTGTGTATCTAAAGTGTATTGTGTGTATCTAAAGTGTATTGTGTGTATCTAATAAGCGTATTCACCGACAGGCATGAGATGCACGTCGGGCATGGTAGCGCTCAAAGACAACAAGTCGAACGATGATGCAGAGGTGGTTCGATTGATGAGAAAAGCTGGCGGAATACCGATTGTCACGACGAACGTTCCTGAATTATGTATGTGGTGGGAATCTTCCAACAACGTTTACGGAATAACTTCCAATCCTTACGATACCAGGAGGACTTGCGGTGGGAGTTCCGGTAAGAGAAGAAACAGAAATCTACAATGTGTAAATTTAAATAAAATAAGCAGTTGAGAAGACAGTTTTATTTTTCATTCGCAGGTGGTGAAGGTGCCTTAATAGGTTCAGCGGGTTCCGTAATTGGGATAGGCAGTGATATAGCTGGTAGCATCAGACTTCCAGCTACCATGAATGGAATATTCGGCCATAAACCATCATCTGGTAAGTATCCACGTCGATATTTTTGAGTTATTCTGTGAAATCCCATTTCACTTTTTTATCATAAGAATAAAACTCGTTAAAATACAACTCAAATTTTCTTAGGCGTCGTATCGCGAGTTGGCGTGGTCTCTATATTGAACAATGATGTCCAGATGTTTTCTACGATGGGCCCGATGTGCAGATATGCCGCGGATTTGCTGCCTCTGATGAAAATCATGACTCAGAACAATCCGAGACTAAGACTTGACACTCCGGTATTCCATAAAGTTCATGAAACATGATTAGATCTACAAAAAAAATCCATTTTTTGAAGATCAACTTGAATCGATAAATGCTTTAAATGCCTATTATTATATATACTAAAAATCAATAATTGATATCTTTTGCAGGTTAATTTTGAACAGTTGAAGATATATTATGCCGAAGAGCTTCCAGACTGTCCTTTAGCATCCCCTGTGAAGCCAGCAGTGAAGAAGGCTCTGGAAATGGTAAATTCTTAATCTCTATATAAAATTTTGGTGATGCCCTTAACTCCCAGGCTATACTTCACAGGTGTACAGCTGTATACCAGTCTGTAGGAGGGTAGATGTATGTAATTTTTCGACGACTTATGACATTGATTAAAAAAATTTTCAAACGTATATACAGGGTGATTATAAAAAAACTATCCCGACATATGGGCCCCTAACTATCATACCATTCACAGAAACTGAATGAAATTTTGGCATAAAGTATTGTGAGGTATGCGCTCAAGAATGATATGGAAAACAAGTGTCACTAACAGTTACGGTTACAGTGAGAAAATTTCGAAAATATCAAATGGCAACACCAAGTTTTTTGTATTGGAATGTGATCTCCATTGTGAAAAACCCTAAATAGCGTTCGAACGGCAACTGTGATATGAAAATCACCGCCGGTAGATAGGCCAAAAGTGAGGACAACCAATAAGGACAGAGAATCAGCATAAAATAAAGCATTTTATTGTGTTTCACAAATTTTCCACATGACCTTGTGGAGGACTAATCAGGCTGGGATCTCAGCCGAAGAAACGGTGTGACGAATGAAACGAACATTAATGCTCTGGTGCACGGCAAAGTCCTTTTTACTTGCCTAGCTCCGGGGATTTTCGTGCTACAGGTGCCATTCCAACGCTATTTAGTGTTTTTCAGTATGGAGATCATTCCAATACAAAAAACTTGGTGTTGCCATTTGATATTTTCGAAATTTTCTCACTGTAACCGTAACTGTTAGTGACACTGTTGTTTTCCATATCATTCTTGAGCGCATACATCAAAATACCTTATGCCAAAATTTCATTCAGTTTCTGTGAATGGTATGATAGTTAGGGGGCCCTATGTCGGGATAGTTTTTTTATAATCACCCCGTACTTAACGTATATTTAACCCTCGGTGTGTTTACGCATTTAATTCGTTGCTGAAGTCTGTGTAAACCGAAACAATTTCACCTATAGGAATTAAAATGAGAACCCGTTGCTGGGACTCCGAAAATATCTGAATTTTCACAACAAAGCTTCTGTGCATAATGGTAAAACCAATGAAAATCGTTAAGCTTACACTGAAAAAATAACCATAGGTATGAAACAGATAAATATTATGACGGCCATGTTCGTTTTCAGCTATAATCTTGGTGGCGAAGCCATCAAAATTTCTTCCGCCAAATTCATGGTTCTGTACACTTGCTGCCAAGCTTTGTCAATAAGAATTATGCAATGTAGGGTTTTAAAATGTTTTCAGAATTCTTCAAGTGTTCAGTGAATTCTACACCACAAAATATTAATGCATCTTTTTGAAAAACTTTTGCGTATACGGCTTAAAATTACCCGTTGATCAATGGAGTAGAGAAGTCAGAATTTGTGGGGGGGGGGGGGGAAGCTTCCCCTCTGAAATTTAATTATTCAACCAACTCTTATGTCAGATAAACGAATAAAAAAAAAAATCTGCATGTGGCCGGACATTTAAAATGTGTTTTTCGGGATTTCTTTTTAGCTCGTTTTGCATGTTTGTAAGGCTTGCTTTTCGCTGCCTTGCGTGTTCGTAAACAACTAGTTGGGAAATCGAACCATTTTGTGATGTTCATAAACCTTGGTACATGTACGTACCTGTATCGTACTCCCGACCAGGACCGTGCTGTTTGAGTTACATAGCACCGACTAATAAAGTTTAAACTCGGGCACATACTATTAAAAGGAACGACGTACGGGGCGTAGGTCCTGGTCGCTAAATAAATGAGAGCGTACGTCGTGTGAGTTAAGGGTATTCATTAACCCCTTATGTTTGTAATGCAGTGGTTCTCAAACTTTTGTCACCCGCGTTTCCCTTACCCTAGTCAGTCTATCCACGGCTTCGAAGAATATCTTAACAAAGAGCACCGAACACACCAGCTCGCTGCGACGCCTCCGATAAAGGTTGGCGAAGCACATTTTGAGAACCACTGTTGTAATCCTTCGGGAAGAAAACTAAATTGGTAATTTTTTTTTTTCGATTTAATTCTTCCCGCAGGCACTCGACCACTTTAAAAACACTCACGGAATCGAGCCAATAAAGATCAGTCCTAAAGGATTGGGTAATGCTTTCCACTTGTGGAACCACGTGGTCGGAGAAGCGAAACCACCTCCTTTCAACGAGGCGCTGGCTCTTTGCAAGGGAAAGATTAACGTGCCCTTCGAGTTGGTGAAATGGCTGTTCAGGAGGTCCAACTACACCATCCACGCACTGTTCTTCGCTTTTATGGATAGTTACTTGCTGCCGAAGGATTCGCGCACTCGACAGAAGGCTCTGAAACAATTCCAGGACCTCAAGGCGGAATTCGATGGTATACTCGGAGAGAACTGCGTCTTCCTGTTTCCGACGCAACCGGAACCTGCTCCGTTCCGACACGAGACCATGGCCAAATTCTGGAATTTGGGCTACACTTGCATATTCAATATTCTGCTATATCCTTCGACGCACGTGCCCATGATCTTGAGTGACGGCTTGCCAGTCGGGATTCAGTGCGCTGCCAACTTGTACAACGACTATCTGACGATCGCTGTCGCTAGGGAACTTGAAAGTGCTTTCGGTGGGTGGAAATCTCTTCAGCTCCGCACGTAGATACGTTAATTCTGCCGAGATCGAGTTGGTTCCATTAACCTAGTTCTGTCTTCCAAACTAATATACAAGTTTGTTTCAATGTGGAATTCGAGGAAAGAACTTTCTGATGTTTGATAACCACCAAAAAAGTTGTACAGATAAGTGATCTATGGATTCGTTTCATCAGGCATGTTAATAGTCATCAATGAAGCCTCATCTCTTCAAAGCGTTTCCTTGTTGGCGAAAGCGGGCTTTCAAAGACAACTTTCAATGTAATTTTATCGCGTGATTTAATGTTGAATATCACTGCCATGTAAAAAGTTTTTTTAAATTTTAATAAAGTTTTTCGTTCTGCAGTCGGAGTTTCGTAAATAGTTTTCGCTTTAGTTTGAAAATTATTTTACAATTACAGAAATTTCAAAGAAGATACTTCTAAACTTTTTTTTTTTGTATACGACACTTTCAAAACAACTACCATAAAATGAGCCAACGGGTGTATTTTGCAGTAACATGGTCGTCGTCGTTCAAAAGTTTTACTTGTGAGTAGTTCGAAATTTCACGCATACATGATGGCACTGTACCCCCTTTTAATTTTGTGAAAATTGCCTAGTCTTTATCGAGACTATATCAGCAAAAATTTATGGAGTGGAGTTTAGCATTGTTTGTGTGCCTTATAGCTCGAGCAAGTAACTAGAAAGGGGGAAAGTAACGCTCCAAGTGACGTCTAATTTCTTAAAAACAAGACTGGATGTGATACTGACGTCACACTTCGCTCAAAGATGGTGGATATGTGTCGGCCTAGGGCATAGTTTCCAGAACTGTTTCATCGCTCCCAACTCAAGCGAACCCATACGATCATATGCTATACCCGTAGCTTCTATTGCTCCCCTGGAACTAGAACTCCTTAATACACAGTATATGAAGGCGTCTTACCTGGAACCATTCCATCTCCCAGTTTCGGAAATACTGGCCTAGGGTTTCAAGTAACTCGAGCTATATTAGTTCTATAGGGTCCGAAGGTGTCATCCTTGAAAGGATTATTGATCTCGCCCAGCAACACAAACGATTAAAAACATTTTAAACCGATGTCTTCATGTTTTATTTCGGTTAACAATATTGCATACAGTGCCATTTACCGCTGGTGGTGAGTTTTTGAACTTTTTTTTTTTGCAAAAAATTGAATTCCATGACCTCCTCTGTAAACTATTACCAAGTTTGATAACATTTTGTCCAGTAGTTTTCATTTTATGGTCATTTCAAAGAACTTTAATCTTTCTCATGAATGTTATAATTTCCATATATCATTTTTAAAGTCATTTCAAAATAACTATCAATTAAGAAAAAAAAAAGTTGCTTGGCTTTTCTCGGGTTGGGTCTCAGACCCAGTCGGATACAAATACAATCTAACACCGTTATAGCGGTATATATAATCTCGTTTTAACGAACAATTTTCTAATCCATAAGTTTACAAAGGAACAATGCAAAAACCCGAAATTCCTTTATAACGAAATTTTGTTATAACTAAGTGATTTCTCGGGTCTCTTTGAGTTCGTTATAATGGGATTCGACTGTAAATCAAGTTACGGGAAAAAAGCACAGAAGGTAAACGAGTTCAAGAAAATTACACCTGCCGGTAAATGATAGGAATGCATGGGTCTCGCAGACCCAATCCGTGCACTCGAGAGTTAAGTTTGATAGTTACAGCTCACATTTAAGTCGCAGTTCACATTTTTTTAATGGATGCTGTCACATTATTCGTCATCTGCGCACGTAAGTTTCAAATCAAAAAGATCACTTTTCACCGTGACGAATGGCACCGTACTATAGATTTATTTTAATTATGGAATATTTCAAAGGCCTATACAAGAGGACGCAGTGGATTCACACGTTTTGTAGCATCTGACAAGAAATCAGAGATCGTGGAGGGGAGCTTGTTCCATTCAACTGTTTTAAATACAGTTTCTTTCCTAATACCAGTCTCTGTATTATATGAGAGGCAAAAATACGTTTTAATTTTATGGGGTGGTCAAGTCTGTTGGAAACATAAGAAGGGGCTTAGTCAGAATACCGGAAGTATCGAAATTTAGATGACCATGAGTATAAAGCAAGGCTGAGCGGGAGATAAGTCGGTGGGTGGAGATTAAGTTCGTATTTAAGATCGGAAACGGAACTAAAAAGAGGACCAGCAGTCGTAAATGAAGCGGGTGGATTTATTTTGGATATTCTCAAGTTTTTTGCCGATATTGCTAGAGGCGTGACCAGACCCAACACCTTCTAGAGCATTCTCCTTTAGAAGGTGTTGCCAGACCTCAGCTGCATAAGAAAGAACGAGAGAAATACAAATCACTCGCGTATGCCTATGTTGGTTGATTTTACTATTTTTAAACGTGTCATATGGATGTTTGGCTCACCCAGTATTATCGAAATCGCATTAGATTTAATGGTCAAGCGGGCACCGTTTCCCCCCCTCACCCCGTTCCAACTTGGTCACAGGCTTTTATAGAACCTTAACAAGAGGGAGGCTGACGAGAGACCAGCCTGGGGGGAGGGTCGAATTCGATCTTATTTATGAAATTTGTCATATTTACTCGGTAATGAAATTAATGAGAAGGGCCTTCCACATCCAGGGGAAGAGAGACAAGTTAAGACGGTAAACGAGAAAATTTGGTCTGAGAGGGACTATAAGAGAAAAAATTTGAATTGTATTAAATCTCATTAACCATTTGTTCCCTTTTTTCTGCCAGTGCCCAAAAATAAGCACATTTTGATAAACAATTTTGTATTCAAATCGATTATATAAATTCAAATCGGCGGTCAAAACTGCTTCAAGTATTGAATTTATTACTTTGTGATGATTTATATAATTAGTGAAAAATGGCATTTCTACTTAAAATAGGCCAGAACTAACTGATAACTCAAACAGAATCGAATATTCTGTTATGAGCCGCTTACTGCTGTCACTCATTCTTCTTTTATATTATCACAAAATTGAAATGAAATAGCACTTGTATCCCGCAAATTGCGAATACTAACAAAATTCGGTCCTTTTCCCGCTTAAACGAAAAGCAGACCTGACCTTCAAAACGTTGTACACTTTCTTCGCAATTCAATCTTTACTGGACTTCTAGAGCCATTTATTAGACAGACTGTATATTATAACCGCCTCGTACACATTCCTCTCCCGAATTTCTAAAGAATTGCTATATGGCGGAAAGTACGTGTTGCGAACCTAACATTACTTTTGTTTCTGTGTAACGTTTGTCGTGGAGTGCTGCCATCAATTTTTCTTACTGTGAGAAGTTATTAGACACACTGAAAACTAAAAAAAAAAAGTGAAAAAGCCGGGCACATCAGGGAAGTCCCTTTCGGCAGCACCAGAACGGTGCTTGGGCAAAATTGTTAAGTTGTTGACTCGATTTGAAACATCGAGTATGCAGAGGCTATCCCATAATAACACTTTACTGGTGAACCGTTGATCCTAGAGGGATACTTCCAATTAGAAGAAATATCCAAATAAACTGTAAGTAGTGTACGCGTCGCTTGACCGCGATAATGTCAATTTCCGCCACCAGATGGCGCCACCGGAAATGTTTTCGCGCGTTTTTTTTTTTTTAGCCGGACTTCGAACCAGATTACCTGACCGATATATTTCGAACCGGACTACCTGTCGACAGTGTTTATTTTCAAAATGGCGGTATTTTTTTATGTCACTGTCGAGACGTTATCTTGACCATGGGATGTTGTCTGTGGTTATCAACTAATTTCCGATAATTACTATACGCTCTTTGGAGTTCAAATCCAAAGTAAAACTAAAAGGGGTCATAGCGTTATCTTGACGATGGGATGTTGTCTGTGGTTATCAACTAATTTCCGATAATTACTATACGCTCATTGGATTTCAAATCCAAAGTAAAACTAAAAGGGGTTATAGCGTTATCTTGACCATGGGATGTTGTCTGTGGTTATCAACTAATTTCCGATAATTACTATACGCTCATTGGATTTCAAATCCAAAGTAAAACTAAAAGGGGTTATAGCGTTATCTTGACCAAGGGATGTTGTCTGTGGTTATCAACTAATTTCCGATAATTACTATACGCTCTTTGGAGTTCAAATCCAAAGTAAAACTGAAAGGGGCGGGGTCTTACTCGTCCAACTGCGAGGGTTCCTTGATTTAAAAAACGTCGCTCCTAATTTTGATGTGCCTATGATCGACGATCGTCCACGGAGTTATTGGTGAAAAGGGCGCATATTGTGAACCATATCTACTGTTTTTCAATTATTTTCCACGAACCATTTTTTTAAATAAATTTTTAAAAATTTTCTCAAGATGGTCGATCACGTGACCCACGTTGATGACGATACTAGATGGCAGCACTACCGATATTTAACTTCCGTGAAAATTATTCACTATGTCGTTATATAAAAAAATTTATGAAATGTCGTCCCGATTTTCTCTTTGGACATGAAGCTGTATTAGAAATGAATTTAAAAGAGAAAAAATTACGTCGCCAAATTACGGCGAAAATGTCAATTTTGGCACCAAACTAACCAAGATTTTTCTCTAGCTGTTTTCAAATCTCAAGTTTGAAAAGATATAGTTCGTTTGTGGTTGATGATGATGCTAATTAACCACTAGTGTTCAAATTATGCTGCTTCGAGAAGACCCTTTTTATAAAAAAAATATCCAAGTTAATCAAACATGATCCAAAAAAAACGCTCACTTTCCAAGCGTTATTATTTTTACCCATCGTCTTTGGATCTTTAAGAGATTAGATACCAAAAATATGCACAAAAAAAAAAAACCACACACAAGTTTTCATTGTCAACATTTCTATATTTCCTTCCATAACGAAACGAGATTTGTAACTACACCCTTAAAAAGCTTATTCTTTAGACATCACTTCTTATACCACATAAATAAGAAAGATATTGTGTCTTCCCGCACTTTATTATTTTATTTCTATTTTAGTTTTTCATTATGTCACTTTATTCATGGCTTTTATTTTATTCACTTCAAACACTTAAAAATTTATTTATTTCACTTTATCCAACTTATTCTATATTTAATTATTCAAACTTTTATTCAAAAATTTTTAATATTTTCTTTATTTCATTATCTTTTTCATTTCGTTTATTTTTAATCATTCAAAATTTTATTTTTTAATGTTTCATCGTTATTATATTATCTATTTGATTTTATTATCTTTGTGTGAACATTTTATTTTCATTGATATTATTTTTTAAATTTAAACCTACTTTTAGTTTTTCATTATGTCACTTTATTCATGGCTTTTATTTTATTTTTTATTCACTTCAAACACTTAAAAATTTATTTATTTCACTTTATCCAATTATTCTCTATTTAATTATTCAAACTTATATTCGAAAATTTAATTTTTTCTTTATTTTATCTATTTGATTTTGTTATCTTAGTGTCATAATTTTATTTTCAGTGTTAGCTTATTTTTTCATTTTTATTTTATTTTTTATTCACTTCAAACACTTAAAAATTATTTATTTCACTTGTTTTAGTTCACTTTATTTCCATTGATATATATTTTTTAATTCAAGCCTTTCCAACTTATTCTATATTTAATTATTCAAACTTTTATTCAAAAATTTTAATTTTAATTTATTTTATCTATTTGATTTTTATTATCTTAGTGTCATCATATTATTTTCATTTCGTTTATTTTTCAATCATTCAAAATTTCATTCTTTAATGTTTCATCGTTTATCTATTTGATTTTTATTATCTTTGTGTCAACATTTTATTTTCTTTATGTTTTTATCGTTACTATTCATCTATATATCGTTTTTTCATTATTTTTGTTATTTTATTTTTATTTACTTAAAATTGTTTATTTTGTCGTTTGAAGATTTTACATTTCTTAAATAATATATTTTTAAATTAAAATGTCATGTGAATAAATTTCACGCGTAGTTCAAAAAATGAGACAGACTACAAGTTTATACAGTTCAAATATTTATTCATATCAAGATATCGATAGCATGCTCGATAAGTTTATACATTTGTCTGGAATTTAAATTAATTCCTTTTATCGTCGGTGTGTTATTGACAAAAACACGAATGTCATAAATTGTATTACATTTCGTGAAAAAAACACCATCACCAAGAGGTTGGGAACGAGAACAGTTTCCTCTAAATTTGAAGCTGGGGTCGTCGTACACATTCAATGCAAGGCTAGATAACGTGATAATCACGGACACAACGATGATCCCGATCAAGGCTTTCCTGGTCTCTTCACGGCTAAAAAATTTTCTCTGGGCCGTCACAGCGCTATCCTTTGATACGTCTTGCATAACTCTGTACTTATCACGATCTCCACTGGAAATGACAAATGCTAGCGGGATTTCAGCAATTAATATGCTTCATTATGAAAAATCGACGTGGTCTTTCTAGTGTTAAACTGTATTTACGTTGAATTGGGTATGAAAACCGTGTCTCTGACATGTCTCAATGAATAAAATTTTCATAACTTAAGAAAATATTCATTTCCCGGCGTTTTATGAAATATGAATGTTTCTTACATTTCTGCTGAAAAGATTTCTAATGTTTATCAATCCGGGAAGTTACTCCGGCTTACGTACTATAAAATATTATATCTGTATGTTTATTAGAGTTTTTTTTTTCATGAATTTTACGTTCCTTAGCAGACATTGTTATAACGAGAGGCATGTTTTTTCGAATAGTGATGAGAATAACAAAAGGCTAAAAATAAACTACTGAATCCGATATGACTGGTGTCAACTAAAGAGTGGACATGACATTTTAACTTTTATTCTTTCTCGCACCAATTTTCTCAGAAGCATGTGTGTATTAAATAAAATAATAATACTTTTATAAAAAAAGGGATAAATAACATGAAAAAATGATAAAAATGTTAAAACTCATAAAAATGATAAAAATAACCCACTAGGAATTTTTAGCCAGCAAGACTTCAAAATGAAAGTCCTTTTTTTACTGTTTCTAAATCGCATGTTATATCGTGACTTAGAACGTGATCTACGTGAGTGGCACTTATTACTTTCAAAGGTCACGCTTAGAATGACCAACTGAACACATTATTCCGCCCTAACTATTCAGTGTGAATCCATTGTTTCTTTCATAAAAGTTCTCACAGTGAATGCTTTCCAAAATCAGTTTTTGGTTTCCAATCTTTAATTCCGACATATTCAATTTCTCGAGATGGACGAATTCTCAGCTGTTTTCTCTCATTCAATTTACTATCTTTTTACTAATTTTAACATATTCTATTTCAAATGAAATTAAATTTATTATTTCTATACATACAGAAAAAAAATTGAATTATGGGAAACATATATACCATCTAGAGAAAAATGCCTGTACCGACGATTAAAAAAATTACATTGTTATTAAGGGATAAATAAAATATTTATAAAATTAACAAAAAAATATAAAAAAACACAAGACAAAATTACTGATGTCAAATAAAAAATAAGCACAGAAAAAACACAATATATAAGGGAAAATTCTTAATTTATGATGAAAAATGCAAGAGAAACAAGACAATTTTACGTTCACATAAAATTCCAAGATTTAACGAAATGAAATGATTTTTTCAGCTGTTGTCGTAAAGTACTCCGGATATCACACTATAAAACGAAATGAGTTTTTATATATATAAGTTATTCTTCTTAGATTATTTTCACAAATTCAACAAAATGGGATACATGTCGTTCTTTTAGTTTTTCTTAGATTTCCACAGTGGTTTCAAAGGATTCAACCTAAACTTTGCGCTAGTCAACTAGTTGATTTGTTCTCCCACCCCCCAAACAAGAGCGACAATAGAGAAGGTAGTATGGATACAGATGATTGCAATATCAAAGATGGATAGACGAAACAAATACAGAGATGTTTGGTTTATGGTGTATGGATGAGATGAATAATGGTTTCTCAAAACTGAATTGTTCAAATGGATAAAGTATTCACGTAATTTTCGAATGATGTTCAATATGATGAGACTTAACAAACCTCTTTTATTATTTCAATGCATTAATTCCTTTTGACATATTTTCTTTGATTTTGTGATTTTTCCCCTTTTCAAATTACCGATTTTTGATTAAAAAAAAAAGACACAGTTGTATCATTTTCATCAACTTTTTTAACAGAAAATACTTTAACTACCGTGAGCTAATAAAATATGAATTCGATTATTTTACTCTTCGTATGCTCATTCAAACTTTTCCTTGGACTCATCATTCGCGACGTTTCAAAGAATTATTTTCCGATAAAACTTGCATTTTCGATGAAAAGATTTTTCGTCGAGGTTTCTTCCCGCTATCTTTCTATTGTTTATTAACCTATTGCCGCGAAGATACTTCAGCTTTAATGTTATAAAATATTATCTCTGTACATTTCTTCGTGTTTTTTCATGAATTTTACGAGTCTCAGCAAAATTACATCGGTACTTGATAACTCTCATATCGAATTGTTGAACATCAACGAGGTCACGAAACCCCCCATACCACATTAAATACTCAATATTTCTCACCCATATGAGCGTTAATGCTGAGAGTAATACTTTGATTTAGACAAAATTTATCACTTTAAATTCACTTTGAACGTATACGCCTGATAAAAAAAATTTATTACCCATACCAGACTATTGAAAAAGACGATTAGGTCAACAAAATTTGGGCGTTCACTCTTAACTTCGAGAACTTTGATGTCCTATATTACGACACAATCTTGATCAATCGATGGGTTTGTAATCCAAGAATGTCGTTCAGAACGGGTACAAATTTAGGTGAAAAGACGGCATATATCATCAATATAGTGGAAGAGAAATTACATCAAGCACAAATATTATAGAAAGGCGTTTATTCAGTAAAATAATTATACTTTAAAATAAAAGAGGTCGATAAAAATGATTTAAAAAAACATTGAAAATGGTAATAAAGAAAAAATGGTAGAAAAAAATATTACAAATTTTAAAGAGGATGAATTTGAACAAAAAGTGTGTGGGAGACTGCCATGTGTCTGCCTTATCCACAGAGTAATAATACTTTATATCTTAAGTCTATGGCCTTATCCTTGCAAAGGACTATCAACAAAGATGGATGCCCAGAGAATGGAAGAAGGGGGTCATCGGTTGCTACAAGATCTGAGTACTATTGCTGAGTACTATCAGTACTTACTGTCATAATTTCATTTTTAGTTTAACACTGAAAATAAAATTATGACAGTAAGTACTGATAGTACTCAGCAATAGTACTCAGATCTTGTAGCAACCGATGACCCCCTTCTTCCATTCTCTGGGCATCCATCTTTGTTGATAGTCCTTTGCAAGGATAAGGCCATAGACTTAAGATATAAAGTATTATTACTCTGTGGATAAGGCAGACACATGGCAGTCTCCCACACACTTTTTGTTCAAATTCATCCTCTTTAAAATTTGTAATATTTTTTTCTACCATTTTTTCTTTATTACCATTTTCAATGTTTTTTTAAATCATTTTTATCGACCTCTTTTATTTTAAAGTATAATTATTTTACTGAATAAACGCCTTTCTATAATATTTGTGCTTGATGTAATTTCTCTTCCACTATATTGATGATATATGCCGTCTTTTCACCTAAATTTGTACCCGTTCTGAACGACATTCTTGGATTACAAACCCATCGATTGATCAAGATTGTGTCGTAATATAGGACATCAAAGTTCTCGAAGTTAAGAGTGAACGCCCAAATTTTGTTGACCTAATCGTCTTTTTCAATAGTCTGGTATGGGTAATAAATTTTTTTTATCAGGCGTATACGTTCAAAGTGAATTTAAAGTGATAAATTTTGTCTAAATCAAAGTATTACTCTCAGCATTAACGCTCATATGGGTGAGAAATATTGAGTATTTAATGTGGTATGGGGGGTTTCGTGACCTCGTTGATGTTCAACAATTCGATATGAGAGTTATCAAGTACCGATGTAATTTTGCTGAGACTCGTAAAATTCATGAAAAAACACGAAGAAATGTACAGAGATAATATTTTATAACATTAAAGCTGAAGTATCTTCGCGGCAATAGGTTAATAAACAATAGAAAGATAGCGGGAAGAAACCTCGACGAAAAATCTTTTCATCGAAAATGCAAGTTTTATCGGAAAATAATTCTTTGAAACGTCGCGAATGATGAGTCCAAGGAAAAGTTTGAATGAGCATACGAAGAGTAAAATAATCGAATTCATATTTTATTAGCTCACGGTAGTTAAAGTATTTTCTGTTAAAAAAGTTGATGAAAATGATACAACTGTGTCTTTTTTTTTTAATCAAAAATCGGTAATTTGAAAAGGGGAAAAATCACAAAATCAAAGAAAATATGTCAAAAGGAATTAATGCATTGAAATAATAAAAGAGGTTTGTTAAGTCTCATCATATTGAACATCATTCGAAAATTACGTGAATACTTTATCCATTTGAACAATTCAGTTTTGAGAAACCATTATTCATCTCATCCATACACCATAAACCAAACATCTCTGTATTTGTTTCGTCTATCCATCTTTGATATTGCAATCATCTGTATCCATACTACCTTCTCTATTGTCGCTCTTGTTTGGGGGGTGGGAGAACAAATCAACTAGTTGACTAGCGCAAAGTTTAGGTTGAATCCTTTGAAACCACTGTGGAAATCTAAGAAAAACTAAAAGAACGACATGTATCCCATTTTGTTGAATTTGTGAAAATAATCTAAGAAGAATAACTTATATATATAAAAACTCATTTCGTTTTATAGTGTGATATCCGGAGTACTTTACGACAACAGCTGAAAAAATCATTTCATTTCGTTAAATCTTGGAATTTTATGTGAACGTAAAATTGTCTTGTTTCTCTTGCATTTTTCATCATAAATTAAGAATTTTCCCTTATATATTGTGTTTTTTCTGTGCTTATTTTTTATTTGACATCAGTAATTTTGTCTTGTGTTTTTTTATATTTTTTTGTTAATTTTATAAATATTTTATTTATCCCTTAATAACAATGTAATTTTTTTAATCGTCGGTACAGGCATTTTTCTCTAGATGGTATATATGTTTCCCATAATTCAATTTTTTTTCTGTATGTATAGAAATAATAAATTTAATTTCATTTGAAATAGAATATGTTAAAATTAGTAAAAAGATAGTAAATTGAATGAGAGAAAACAGCTGAGAATTCGTCCATCTCGAGAAATTGAATATGTCGGAATTAAAGATTGGAAACCAAAAACTGATTTTGGAAAGCATTCACTGTGAGAACTTTTATGAAAGAAACAATGGATTCACACTGAATAGTTAGGGCGGAATAATGTGTTCAGTTGGTCATTCTAAGCGTGACCTTTGAAAGTAATAAGTGCCACTCACGTAGATCACGTTCTAAGTCACGATATAACATGCGATTTAGAAACAGTAAAAAAAGGACTTTCATTTTGAAGTCTTGCTGGCTAAAAATTCCTAGTGGGTTATTTTTATCATTTTTATGAGTTTTAACATTTTTATCATTTTTTCATGTTATTTATCCCTTTTTTTATAAAAGTATTATTATTTTATTTAATACACACATGCTTCTGAGAAAATTGGTGCGAGAAAGAATAAAAGTTAAAATGTCATGTCCACTCTTTAGTTGACACCAGTCATATCGGATTCAGTAGTTTATTTTTAGCCTTTTGTTATTCTCATCACTATTCGAAAAAACATGCCTCTCGTTATAACAATGTCTGCTAAGGAACGTAAAATTCATGAAAAAAAAAACTCTAATAAACATACAGATATAATATTTTATAGTACGTAAGCCGGAGTAACTTCCCGGATTGATAAACATTAGAAATCTTTTCAGCAGAAATGTAAGAAACATTCATATTTCATAAAACGCCGGGAAATGAATATTTTCTTAAGTTATGAAAATTTTATTCATTGAGACATGTCAGAGACACGGTTTTCATACCCAATTCAACGTAAATACAGTTTAACACTAGAAAGACCACGTCGATTTTTCATAATGAAGCATATTAATTGCTGAAATCCCGCTAGCATTTGTCATTTCCAGTGGAGATCGTGATAAGTACAGAGTTATGCAAGACGTATCAAAGGATAGCGCTGTGACGGCCCAGAGAAAATTTTTTAGCCGTGAAGAGACCAGGAAAGCCTTGATCGGGATCATCGTTGTGTCCGTGATTATCACGTTATCTAGCCTTGCATTGAATGTGTACGACGACCCCAGCTTCAAATTTAGAGGAAACTGTTCTCGTTCCCAACCTCTTGGTGATGGTGTTTTTTTCACGAAATGTAATACAATTTATGACATTCGTGTTTTTGTCAATAACACACCGACGATAAAAGGAATTAATTTAAATTCCAGACAAATGTATAAACTTATCGAGCATGCTATCGATATCTTGATATGAATAAATATTTGAACTGTATAAACTTGTAGTCTGTCTCATTTTTTGAACTACGCGTGAAATTTATTCACATGACATTTTAATTTAAAAATATATTATTTAAGAAATGTAAAATCTTCAAACGACAAAATAAACAATTTTAAGTAAATAAAAATAAAATAACAAAAATAATGAAAAAACGATATATAGATGAATAGTAACGATAAAAACATAAAGAAAATAAAATGTTGACACAAAGATAATAAAAATCAAATAGATAAACGATGAAACATTAAAGAATGAAATTTTGAATGATTGAAAAATAAACGAAATGAAAATAATATGATGACACTAAGATAATAAAAATCAAATAGATAAAATAAATTAAAATTAAAATTTTTGAATAAAAGTTTGAATAATTAAATATAGAATAAGTTGGAAAGGCTTGAATTAAAAAAATATATATCAATGGAAATAAAGTGAACTAAAACAAGTGAAATAAATAATTTTTAAGTGTTTGAAGTGAATAAAAAATAAAATAAAAATGAAAAAATAAGCTAACACTGAAAATAAAATTATGACACTAAGATAACAAAATCAAATAGATAAAATAAAGAAAAAATTAAATTTTCGAATATAAGTTTGAATAATTAAATAGAGAATAATTGGATAAAGTGAAATAAATAAATTTTTAAGTGTTTGAAGTGAATAAAAAATAAAATAAAAGCCATGAATAAAGTGACATAATGAAAAACTAAAAGTAGGTTTAAATTTAAAAAATAATATCAATGAAAATAAAATGTTCACACAAAGATAATAAAATCAAATAGATAATATAATAACGATGAAACATTAAAAAATAAAATTTTGAATGATTAAAAATAAACGAAATGAAAAAGATAATGAAATAAAGAAAATATTAAAAATTTTTGAATAAAAGTTTGAATAATTAAATATAGAATAAGTTGGATAAAGTGAAATAAATAAATTTTTAAGTGTTTGAAGTGAATAAAATAAAAGCCATGAATAAAGTGACATAATGAAAAACTAAAATAGAAATAAAATAATAAAGTGCGGGAAGACACAATATCTTTCTTATTTATGTGGTATAAGAAGTGATGTCTAAAGAATAAGCTTTTTAAGGGTGTAGTTACAAATCTCGTTTCGTTATGGAAGGAAATATAGAAATGTTGACAATGAAAACTTGTGTGTGGTTTTTTTTTTTTGTGCATATTTTTGGTATCTAATCTCTTAAAGATCCAAAGACGATGGGTAAAAATAATAACGCTTGGAAAGTGAGCGTTTTTTTTGGATCATGTTTGATTAACTTGGATATTTTTTTTATAAAAAGGGTCTTCTCGAAGCAGCATAATTTGAACACTAGTGGTTAATTAGCATCATCATCAACCACAAACGAACTATATCTTTTCAAACTTGAGATTTGAAAACAGCTAGAGAAAAATCTTGGTTAGTTTGGTGCCAAAATTGACATTTTCGCCGTAATTTGGCGACGTAATTTTTTCTCTTTTAAATTCATTTCTAATACAGCTTCATGTCCAAAGAGAAAATCGGGACGACATTTCATAAATTTTTTTATATAACGACATAGTGAATAATTTTCACGGAAGTTAAATATCGGTAGTGCTGCCATCTAGTATCGTCATCAACGTGGGTCACGTGATCGACCATCTTGAGAAAATTTTTAAAAATTTATTTAAAAAAATGGTTCGTGGAAAATAATTGAAAAACAGTAGATATGGTTCACAATATGCGCCCTTTTCACCAATAACTCCGTGGACGATCGTCGATCATAGGCACATCAAAATTAGGAGCGACGTTTTTTAAATCAAGGAACCCTCGCAGTTGGACGAGTAAGACCCCGCCCCTTTCAGTTTTACTTTGGATTTGAACTCCAAAGAGCGTATAGTAATTATCGGAAATTAGTTGATAACCACAGACAACATCCCTTGGTCAAGATAACGCTATAACCCCTTTTAGTTTTACTTTGGATTTGAAATCCAATGAGCGTATAGTAATTATCGGAAATTAGTTGATAACCACAGACAACATCCCATGGTCAAGATAACGCTATAACCCCTTTTAGTTTTACTTTGGATTTGAAATCCAATGAGCGTATAGTAATTATCGGAAATTAGTTGATAACCACAGACAACATCCCATCGTCAAGATAACGCTATGACCCCTTTTAGTTTTACTTTGGATTTGAACTCCAAAGAGCGTATAGTAATTATCGGAAATTAGTTGATAACCACAGACAACATCCCATGGTCAAGATAACGTCTCGACAGTGACATAAAAAAATACCGCCATTTTGAAAATAAACACTGTCGACAGGTAGTCCGGTTCGAAATATATCGGTCAGGTAATCTGGTTCGAAGTCCGGCTAAAAAAAAAAAAAACGCGCGAAAACATTTCCGGTGGCGCCATCTGGTGGCGGAAATTGACATTATCGCGGTCAAGCGACGCGTACACTACTACTGTAAAACGCAAATGCATCATTCGTGTTGCAAGGGGTTTTTATCAAAATATAAAAATTAACTTTTTATACGGATACCCTTTCTCTCCCGAAGCCAGCAACATAAATTGTCAACTTTCTACGTAGTCACTATGGTAGTCGATTGGTCATAGTGACGGACCCGGGTTCGTACCCCACCGTCGCCATAGTGGTGATCGGCTGAAGTTGGTTTTCTGTAGTTCCCAACTTTCAATCATTAGACTTCACCCATAGTTACGAAAAAAAATTGATTTCAGATGGCAGCACTACACATAACAAACATTATACAGAAACAAACTTCAAGTCAGGTTCACTACGTATGCACACATATTCCAACATGTACCAATTCGTTAGATGTTCCGCAGAGGAATATGGACGAGGTGCATGTCTGGTTCTGTAGTAGTAGTAACTCTCTGCGTAGAATATTGGCTGAGATATTTGAATTTGAAAATTGGAGAGAAATTGCGAAAGAACGGCATAAGCAAGCGTTGTTCGTTAGCTCACGCCGTTTTTCCCAATTTATGAATTCCGCAATATCCCAGGGAATATTACACTTGAAAACATGGGTCCCCCCCCCCTGTGCTCAAGAGAAACAGAGCAACAACTTTTTGATTGAGTTTTTGAGGAGCATCACCTCGCTGGGCATTTTGCGTGTTGTGGGCCTTGTGTATTTGTAACTATACAAACACCCTTGAAACACATGAATGACGCATCTGAGTTCTACATGCCATTTGGATGCTTTTTCTAATTGGAAGTATTCCTCTAGGATAAATGGTTTGCCAGTATCACGCGGCAAGGGGGAATAATGGAGTCACCCTGTGTTATTCACTGTGAAAGAAATGAAATATTCAATTAACTCATTTATTATTTGGAAACGCAATAATCCGCGGAATCGTGACTCCACTTTATTACTGATTACGAAAATAGTTAACAAACTCGTATGCGGATGACGCACGCAAATGGGTTGAATGGTTTCCATTTCCGTGTAATTCGAATGTTGAAATATTTCTTAGGGATAACTTTTGCTTAGAAAAAAGTCGTCCCTTCACGTACAAATGCAGATTCATGAAAAATAAAAGACCAACCTGAAAACACTTTGAGATATGTATAAAAATACATATTTTTTTATATACAATTCGTACTTTCTTCATACAGAATAATAATTTTAATACAGAATAATTAACAAAGAATGCATTTCTTTCTTAGTTTTATTAGTAGTGAATGTTTTTTTCTCTCATTCAGATGCATTTTCGTCTTAATAAAATACGGTATTTAAATTTCCTTGCAATATGCAGTTAAACTCTGTTATAATGACACCTCGGTTATAACGTCAATATCTGGCAGTTCGGACCGATTCCTGAACAGAATAATGTTAATGAACCTTGCTTATAACATGGATGAAAAGCAACCGACTCGGATATAACAAAGTTTTTGCCACTTTTGTTTCCGTTCCAATGACGTTTCCGCAAGAAATTCCCAAGATTACAGCTAATCAAATCCAGGGAACGTTTGTTGTTCTACTCATGCCTATTGCTGAAAACGGGACAGAGCAACACGTTTGACGCTCCAACTTGCTCATTGACCTGGCTACTATACGAAACATTTACGCATTTTGCCCTTCACACGACTTTTTCTAAAAAATGTGTAGTTTTTCCTACGACACTTGCCTCATTTCCTTATCTTCACTAGAATCGGGAATGAATGCGGATAAATTGCATAATATTCATAAATTGTGCGAAAACGAATGACTAAATATTCATCCCACATATTAGTCAAGTTTCATTTTCTTCCCGTGAAACACATTTTAACCGGTTTTCCATAGGGTATTGCCCCCCCCCCCAAAAGAGCTATTTATAAGTAGTATTTGTCGAAATATTTTAGCGATAATCGGTGATGTCCCGTATTAATTACCCTAATTCACCGTCTCTAACAAAAACGGTTGCACTAATAATGAAGAAATCAAAACAGCATTTTTTTGATTGCCTGTTATTACATTAATTGTCAAAAAACGTCTTAACCCTCACAGCGGAAATCCTGAAATACCTCGGGTTCTTAAAATTCTCTCAAAACGGCAACCCCAGCGCCTAGATATCGTTGTAAGTCGATCTTCCCTTCCCCCCCCCCCC
This sequence comes from Pholcus phalangioides, assembly GCF_987345545.1. Classification (NCBI taxonomy): domain Eukaryota; kingdom Metazoa; phylum Arthropoda; class Arachnida; order Araneae; family Pholcidae; genus Pholcus; species Pholcus phalangioides. The sequence continues at coordinate 62,300,372 of NW_028301608.1, read as the reverse complement.
CTGCCCCTCCGATCTTCGACTTCCTTATAACCGAGTTTCACTGCACTTTTGCTGTTATTTTTCCTCCCTTTTTCAATTTTTACTTTTTCACTGGTAAGTGTAGCCTGAAAAGTTCCTACAATGTAATCATGAATTATGTACGTAAACAACTCGGTTTCTTTGACCTTGGTAAGAAACAAATACAACGTTGTTCCTACTTTTTTTCAAATGACGCGTTGGTCGAAAAAGTGAAATCTATATGAGCACATGGTGTAAGGATAACATTTATGGCTGGCCGTTTCTGTCAACACAAAAGCAGCTGTTTCTTCATGTCGAATATTACTTACTTCGTGAACACTTTATTTAGAATATGATCGAAGAATTTATCTATTTTTTTCGATCTGAACGCAATAGCGTTACTTGAATTATTTGCCGTCAGATGAGTAAGTTTGTTTTAGGTGCGACCCGTATTCGTTTTCCCTTTCTATTTAAACAGTTGACATTCATTTTTACATGTATTTTGCAAAACACCTTTTATATGAATATTAAAAACTTCTCCATACACATCATTTACGTAACACAGCCAATAATTAAAAACACTTTCAAAATTTAACCACTTCGTCTTCAACGTTTTTGGGACTTTTTGTGCTAGTATAATTTTATATGCTTTGTGCTATTAGATATTTTGTGCTAGTATAATTGTACAGTAAAATTGTCTTTACCGGCACCTGTATCAAGCGGAAACCTGTCTTCAACGGAAAAAAAAAAAACTTTCCAAAATACACATTAAAGAATCTGGATTGAACGGAACCTGTCTAACGCGGAAACGGAAAGGCAAATTGTACCCTCTTATATAACGGAACATTTCACATAAATACTGTGAATGTTCACGAACAATAGACCAAGGGACCATACAAAATACTAAAGTGCTCTACCGAAATTTTTTATATACTCTTTGCTTGCCAATGTCAGTTCTACATCCCCCCCCCCCCCCGCCCCACATTAGCAAAAACAATTTCCGTACTTGATGCTGAATGAATGAACGCCAGAACTTTGCCACTGGACTCCTCCCGTTGCCGAGATCTCTCGTATCCCAGCTTCGTGGCAGAGTCCGGAAAACTTTATTTGGAGTATAAAAAAAACAAACAAACATCCGTAATTGATGCTATGATTTTAATAAGTGATACGTAGTAAAAAACAGTTGCTCCTTGAAACTGTAAAAAAACTTTTCGCAAGTTTCCTTTCCTACAGGAGAAATCAATGTACGGGTTGGGTTTCCAAATGATAGGCAATACTCGCAGAATTGCATGCAGGCTGCTTTCTGTGATCGTAGTGCTGAGGATTTACATAAACATAGACGCGGCCATGTGTAGATTGAACCTGAGATAAGGACACTTTCATTGAAAATTTTAGGGAAAGTTGAAAAGAGGATGAAGAGATGTGAGAGATAAATTTAGTCATTTCTGAAGAACAGTGTAGATTGATAGTCTTATGTAGATGGTGTCAAAACCTTGAAAGAACTGCTGCATTTTGCTTCATGATAACGGCATAATGGGCATAATGACAATATAATGACAATACGGACATATAATGACAATATGGCATAATGACCCGGACATTTTTAGTATGATTTCTGAAGCAATACTATTGACTGAAAGTTAGGCAGCAAAGGGTGTGAAGTGCATACAGAAAATCCTTATTGACTACTGGAAAACATGAAAATTTATTTATTTACAGAGTACTGTTTTTATTTTTTTACTCTCTATTCGATGATGCGAACAGTTAGTTTATGTAATGTACCGCATGCACTGCAACGTTAAAGTAATGTGCATTTATTTTTATAAATACTGCATCATATCAAGTGATAAATATTTATAGTAAATATAATTATAGATACATAATTTACATCACATTATTTATTTTATTAGTTTTCAGAATACACATTAAAAGAACAAAAGAATGATTACAAAGGGACAAAAACCATGGACGAATGAATGACCACCTTGGGCAAAAAAAAACAAAACCGTATAAAAAAGAATTACGCACTCAACTGTGTGGCACATGAAGGACTTCTAGAAGATCAATAACAATGACTAAAATTTACCATTTATTTCTATGGAAAAGAACAGGCAAACAAGAAAATATTCGAATTTTTTTTTCTGATATCGATCGAAAGGAATAATTGATCATCGATTGTTCGTAGTTTACATCAGTGTTTCTTCATCTCTTTTCGCTTGTCCCCCCCCCCCCCCAGTATCCGCTCCTGAGCAAAGGCAGACATCTTCAGCTTCAAATGGAAGCGAAGGTAGACATCTTCAGCTGCGAATGAGCCGGGACAGACCATCACCCTCTAGAGATAAAAGGCCTCTGCACTGTTTGCCATAAACGTCATTCAGACTACCTAGCAAGTTTGCCATATTTTGAAACACAGCATCCTATTTCGTTTCTTCCTATTTTGGCGTAGAATCTTCCTGGTTGGCTCACGAATACCGCGTAGTGATTGGATGTGGGGCATAGAAATCGCTAATTCTGAACCTGATCATTTCTTTTCCCCACAACGATGATACTGGCACGAGCAGGGAATTTTTTTTCCCTGAATATTCTGAGGGAAAATGGACTGCTTACTGACGTCACAAGCTGAGTGCGGAGGCTTTCTATCTGTAGGAGGTTCTAGACAGACGGGCACAGGAATGGCTAGCTACGGCCCTGTTAGAGGGTGTCTATACATTATAAAATATAATATTGAGGCTAAATCTCATTTATGGCTTCAGTGATTTCGGCTCAGTAATACTTGCTCCATAAAACCACCGTTTTATTCTTGGTTGAATTTTAGAAAAATATCTTGTCAGGGAGTTTCTACATTACGGTATTGAAATACTGACGAAATTTCATATCTACAGCTTCAGCTGTTTCGGCTCAGCGATGATGAATCAGTCAGTCCGGACATGCTATTATACAATTATCGCTTTTCTCCTCTTCGTGATAGAGTGCTACCTTGTTATTGCGTGCTACCTTCGCCCCACTGTATTGGCAAATTTATCAGTAGATTTGTAAAGTGTTAGCCAAACGAGATCTATTCGAAAAATTGTTTTCCCGAAACCAACATTTTTTTTATCAAAATGTGGTAATTTGTTCTCCTTCATTGTGAAGTAAAATTTTTTGAGAGAAATGGAGGAAGGGGAAAAAACTGTTTGCAAAAAAATTTTTCTTGATTCCTCTCAGGGTTATAACATTGTTAGCAGTTTAAAAATGCCAAGTTGTACATTTGGTGCACTTTCGGTGAATTTGGCAGGATTCGGAAGTGACGTCATAAATTTTTAATGTGTTATAATTCCATAATTATTGGTTAAATAAAAAAAAAACTGAAAGCACCTTTTTTTTTCCTCTCTCCCCATATTAGTTTCTTACAAAGAATCACGTGTGTAATTTTTGGGTGGGCGATAGTACCCCATCTGTATATATGTTACTGCTAAAGCCCGAAATCACGAACTTGCCAAAGTCCGAAATTTTGTGGTATTTCGGACATTATAGAGGGGAAAAAAAGCTGGAGATAATATCGGCTTATAATTTCGATATCAGTCCTATGAGATCTCGATATTCCGATTTCTTTGATCGTTAGGGTTCATTTCATTTCATTCCGTGCACCGCCCAGGCTCTATCGACCATTGTCAATTTTAGCCATTGCCCGGATGAGGGGCTGGGCGATGTCGGGTGCTTTATTATGCATATAAAATATAAAATACATGAACATTGAATATAAAAACACATTAAAAAAAAAAGTATATACAGATTTAAATATTTCTATTATACAATATACAATTTATTCCGATGAGCTCTTCTGATGTCCTTTCCAGCTTTATTGAGCCCGAGCCCCCGTTCCTCTCTGTGGCCAAGCGCCAGGTCCTGAACCATGTTTTCCCTCATTGGCTTGTTGGCTCGGGTGAGCCCTCCGCCGTGTCCAGGCCAGGTCCTGGACCATGTCTTCCCTCGTTGGCTTGTTGGCTAGTGTGAGCCCTTCGTGTCACATTGGTCCGACCAGGTGCCAGGTCCTTCAGCATGAGGGGAGGGGGTTGTTCGATTATTCAAAAGCTCCTCAGCTTTTGGTTGGGTGCTTCACAGTTTAAACACTGATCATTGGGACTTTGTTTCTTGATTACTCTTTCACTGGATCATCCTATTTGAAGTCAGAGTCAGAGTCTTCCCATATTTCGACCGCTTCTTCTCTCTCCGATTGCTCTCCCTCTGTGTCGTATTCTTCGTCTTCTAATTCTTCTATTTCCTGGGAGAGTACCCTATCGACGCTGTCTTCGGCTTCTGCCCTTGCTCTCAGTCTTTCGCTCCTCCTCAGTTGTTGCGTTTCATGTGGAGTCTGGATGGTCTCATCCCTCTTGGTGTGGAGATGTTCCTGGTTGGCCTCTAGGAATTTAACCAGGTCCTTGATGGTTTCCAGGGCTTTTCCATCTCTCTCCATCCTTTTGAACCATTCATGCTCCAATTGAGGGAGCGGCTTAACCAGGTGGAACTCTGAGGTCTTTTCGCACTCTGTTGCTTAATGCAATGGGCTTCCGACTCCTCCACACAGACACTTGTCATTGTTTGAGATCCCGAAGCGGAGGAAGTAGGTGGGGAACGGCCCGTGGCCCGAGAAGAATATCGTCTTCTCTCTGCTCCAAGATCTCTCTCTCCACTGTATTTTGGGCAGGACCTTATGGATTGATCGTTAGGGTTACCATAGCTAACCACAATTATAAATGGCCATAATAATCGCAAAAAGTACGTCAACCTGGCGATGACGATTCAGGCTATTGCTTTGGCCAGAGACCTTCACCCACCTCGCGAACTAATTGGCCTAAGCCTGAATTTAAGAAATTTAGGACCTTGACCTTTGTGTGCATGTGTATGTTCTCAAAACAAATCTACAACTTGAAACCGATCGTCGCCAAATTTTGCATGGCATGTACCAAACATGCCCCGAACGTGAACGATAGGCTACTTTAGAAGTTTGTCAGAGATGAGAAAATGCCCGAAACGGGCGGAAAACTATCGGGCAACAAGGGATCTTGGGGAATCAACAATGAATTTTTGGAATGTTGAATTTGGTTAACGCGTTTCCCAAACAATTCGTTTCACATATGTTTACCTCTTTACAATGATTTGCAACTTCTTCAATGCTCCCAGTACGTAGAGAAAACCCGGGCAGCGTCGGAAATCATTGCCAGTAATTAATATTTTCTCTTGTTTCCATCTACTCCCACTCAAGTTCAAGCAAATAAAGCAGCTCCAGTGGAATTTGGAGCTTCGGAGATAATTTCTTATCGATAATCATTTCCTACTGTCAAAGATTCTTTGAACCCTTATCGGGTGATACTGACAAGGCGATAAGTTCTATATCGAGCGTATATTGAACAGATAAGTCTTGATTCTCGTGCAGAAATATAAACGGCAGAAATTATCTCTAAAAGGAATTCTGTCATTGCATCGCTGCTAACCTTGAGACTTGAAACTACATTTAGTAAGAGAGGAAAAAAATGATTATAAATTTGGATAATAGCCACAACTCCAGTCAGTATAATTATTTGCTACCTGTTACAACAAGGAAAAAACATGGTTGAAGCGTAGGTGGAGATAGACGTGAAAGCTTGGGGGAGCGCGATGATGATGATGATGTCAATTCATACATACGCATGATCAGTCGAATCCATCTTTGACGCTGGGGGGGAGGGGGAGAATGATCCTTCCATGCCCCCCCCCCCCGTATCTCCCATGGGTTAGTTGTTAGTGAGGTGTTACAATAATGACTCTACCGTGTCTAAAGAATGTTCTAGAAACAATAGTGCATACATACATACTCAACCCATGGCCAGCGGATTAGATATGCCCCTCGGAATCATCTGATGTGGCCCCGTGATCTCAAAACCCAGTTTTGTAAAAATGAACTTAATTATTGTTCATTCCAATATTGTTTTCTTGGACAGTGGTTATCGATTATTATTTCCCATCGAAGGATTACTAAATCATTTAAGTGACCCGAGGCACATTTACAACTTAGTTAAGAGGGTTGGCGCACTCAAATTTTCCAAAAAAACATATTTTCCAAATTTTAAATACAGTGAAATTTTCTGCGCGTAACTGCGTTGAAGATTTTGTTCTACCTGTACTAAAAATATTTGTAAACTATTTTAATATAAACTGCTGGTAGGCATTATATATACACACATGCTAATGCTTTTCTCTCGCACTAAAATGCTTTTTTTCTCAAAATGACTAAGTTTTTTGTGAGATAAGGAACATTTTTTCCAACAACACTCATTCAAATGCCTTGAAACTTTGTGTATCTCTCAACACTATGGTGTTACTTACTTTAGCACGACGATTTTTTACTAAAATTATTAAAAAAAAACTTTTATGGGACAAAATATGGTTAAATTTTGGTGATTTTTGAAAATGTTGCATGTTGTTAAAGTTGAAAGAAAAAAATAAACGCGATTAAAAAACAATCCTGAAAGCTCGTGCTAAAGTATGTAACACCATCGTGCGCTGAGAGACGCACAAAGTTTCAAGGCATTTGAATGAGCGGTGTTAGAAAAAATATTCCTTATCTGAAATAAAACAAAAAACTTAGTTTTGAGAAAACACCATTTTAATGTGTGTGGGAAACATTAGTATATAATGTGTGATGCCTGTCAACACAGTTTATACTTAATGTTTTAAAAATATTTTTAGTACGGGCATAATAAAATCTTTAACGCAGTTAGCCGTAGAAAATTTCATAGTATTTAAAAATTGAAAAATTCGAAAATGTGTTTTTTTGGAAAATTCTGTGTGCACCAACCGCCTTAAGTGACCCATGGCTGATTTACAGATCACTGAACTGGCCGACCGCGTGGTTCAAGATCACCTGACAGACCCGCGGCCCGTTTCCAAAACCCTCAAGTGTCTCGCAGCACATTTCCACATCGCTTAACTGGCTCGTGACAAGTGGCACGCACTTCACAGAAGATTGTGAGCAGCCTTGTTTACGGTCAAAGAAAATTTCTCAATTGAATCCAGGTAATATCATCAATTATAATTTATATTTAAAAAAAACCAAAAATATATACTAAAACAATATACTTCAATAATTTCATCGGGAAATTGCAATAAACGGATCTTTTAATTTATGATTATTTGAATGATTATTTGCGCTATAACGACAATATTTTTGTTCGCACGATGAGGAAAAATCCTGTTAAAAGGCTGATGAATAATCTCTCTCGTCTTTTAATTTCCTCTCTCCTCGTGTGACTAAATACAATTTTGTTTAGGTTTTTTTTTCAATGCCCAGGAGGGTCCCAGTTTTCTTAACGATCGATGAGATCACGTGGTTTCGGCGTAAAACCCGTGACGTCACGTTCCAGACTACCTTTGTATCCCGCGTATTGCGTGCGGCCTTCGTTGTTTTTTCTTTTTTTTTAGTTGTTACTTTCTCCTCCGAGCGCTCGTAGTGGTGGTGAAAGAAAATTTTATTAAAAATAGGACGATAAATAACGTTTTTTTGAGTGCAAACACACACAGAGAGCATCAAACTCGTGCTGACATCGTTCTGGATTGTGCCGTGCAATCATTCTACTATCGATTGCGATGTGCCGTTTTGGTGATTGATTTTGGATCGGGTATCGATTGTTTTGACATGTGAGGTAAGATTCTGAGAAGCAATGTCACACTTTCTCTTGGCAATATTTTTATAGTGGTAGTTTTGTGCGCATGTAACCGCGCGAACGTTCTATAATTCGATTTTCAATCGCATTCCATTTCTTATTTGATTTTTACTGCGGTACGAACTGAATTTGTTCTTATTGATTTATCGATTGTTTTCTGCTAATTCTCATCGATCGTTTTCACCTTATGCAATGAAATTTTACAGTAATTTAACTTTAATACCAACTGCACATATGTTTATTGGTAGATTTGCATATGCATTGTACGACGTTGTGCATGACTATATGTATACATATACAAAATTGATTTTCTGTGCGTGTGTGCGTATATTCTCCCTACAAATCTACAATTTTAAACCGATCGTTGCTAAAATTTTGTATACATGTGATATTTTTGCATCGAGACACGACTACGATAGGCTACTTCAAAACTTCGTCAGAGCAGGGTAAATATCTGAAAAAGGCAAAAAAATTGTCTCGCAACAATGGTTTCTGGGCCTCAACAATGCGTTTTGGAATACTTACTTTGGTTTCCGTTTGTCACTTCTTGAATTCTCCCATTATATTGGGAAAATCCGGGCATCGCCTGGTATTATAGTTAGTCTTCTGAGCTGAGCAGGAAGGCGTAAATACTGCGAGGGCTCTCTCATTATGGAGTGAAGACGTTAAATTAGGATTTTTCACTTGCCTCACTCTAGTAAATTTATAGTTAAGAAAAAACAACTAAAAGCAAATAAAATTCATCCAAGAGGTGGCCAGAACAAAACCACCCTCAGACTCACTCCCATGAAAAGGAGCGTATATTGTACTTAATACGTAGTACTTAACCGAACACGCACCACGTAAATACACATTCCTCTGTGGAATTTGTAACGAATTGGTACCTGCCGGAATGTGTATTCTGAGTGTATGCGTGGCCCTTAAACTATTTTTGTTGCCAGAATAATAATTGTTTCGTGTTCTGCTCTGGTGCTGCCCTCTCATTTCCGTATTTCGAAGTGAACATGGTGAATGCTTGAATTTTCATGTATCACGTGGAACGGGCATATTGACTGCCCGGGGGATAAAACACGTACCCCCCCCCCTTTCTGTTGGGAACCCTCGTCCCAAGAAAGAGGCTGACAGGGCCCGAAAATCTGGGAGAATCAGCAATTTTTTATTTAAAGTCTCATATACATTGCAAATTCATTATAAAATCACTATAAATGGCAGTCGTAAAATCCTCTCCTAGTAGCCAATGAAGAGAACCTGTAATGAATTTTATTTTGGAAATAATGGTTCGAGCAGTTGTTCTTAACTGCATGTTTGGATGCCGGTAAGGTTACTTGAGACATTTGTGTGGTTCAGTATTTTATTCTCAAAATGCGGAAGGATCAGGACCGTCTTTACCAGATTTGGGTTCTGCTGCCGAAACGATTCAGCCAGTATTTCGATTCCGAGGAACGAATGCGTGCCGATCTCTCCGTTGAAAGGCTTTGCAACAGACCTACAACGGTAAAATCTTCAACCATTACACTTCACTCATAGTTCGCAAAATAGGTGGCAGATTGCAGCACAAGTATTACACAGAAACAAGGTAATAAAAATTTAGGTTCACAAAACGGACGTGCACATTCCAACCAGTTAAAAGTTCCGCAGAGGAATGTGAGGAGGTGCACGTATGGTTTAGTAGTAGTGGTAGTAGCCGAAACGATTCCGAAGTACCTTCTTCAAAACTCCAAACTTGAAAATTTCCTTAAACGTTTGAGATTTTGAAAGATGTTCATATTAGTGTACCGGCACAAAAAGCAGGGCCGCCTCAAGATCATCATGAGCCCCCGGGCCAAATGTTGTTTTCCGAGGCCCTACATGGTAAATTCTAGAAAATTTCTACAGGATCTCATTTTTGTGAGGCCCCTCTTCTCTTGAGGCCCCCGGGCCGTGCCCGCGTGTGCCCATGCGTTAAGACGGCACTGACAATTAGTACTCTACTCATAAGCAAAACTTCAATTTTTCTCGTTTCGAATTTTAATCAAAGTTATTTTGAATTTTGTATTTTTTTTTCATTATTTTCAGGCATAACCGCACAAATAATATAAATTAAAAATGGTCCAAACCGGAAGAAGTTTCAGGTTCCGTGCGCTGAGGTTCATACGGCGTGTAATAGACGTCACGACCGCCTTTGTGTTTGGTTTGCTGTACGGACATAGGAAATGCGTCCCACCGGTCGAGGACGACGTCCTGTTGTTGTCCGCAACCGAAATCTCCTCGAAGATCAGGAAGAAAGAGGTAAAATCACTTTCTCTTAATGAGTTGTATTCACTCTCTGCTAGTTCATATTAACAAGGATTTATTTTATGATTTTAATATTTTTCATTATTTTATTTTAAAAGTTGAAGTGCGAGGATGTGGTTAGCGCTTACATCGCGAGGATCCGAGAGGTCCAGCCGATGATCAACGCCGTCGTCGAAGACAGATTCGACGAAGCCCTTGACGAGGCTCGTAGGGTCGACGAGATGGTCGCATCTGGCGAAAAATCCACAGAGGAGCTCGAGGCGGCCTTTCCTCTGTTGGGGGTGCCGTTCAGTGTCAAAGAGCATATTTGCGTCAAAAGTAAGTGTCGAGTTCGTGGTAATCGAAGATATCAATATAGGACAGTGGTTCTCAAACTTTTGCCCCCCCCCCCCGGTGGCCCCCATTGCTCTAGTCATCGTCTATCTGTGGCTCTCGTACTTCGAAAAACACAGATATAAGATAGTATTATAACGATACCTATGAGTTGCGTTAGACCTATGTGCTACAAGTCCAAGGAATGAAAAATATTGTAAAATTGATATATATTCAACCATCTGAACAGAAATTGAATGCAGTCACGTACAGGCACGGATCCAGGGCGGAAGGGGTTCGTTGAATCGCCTCGTATTTTACGAGACAGGCAAATTTTCCCACATCATTCTGCCCTTGGGTGGGGCGATTTTCCCGAGGCAGACATTTCCAGCTACAAATGGAGTGGAGGCAGAGATCTTTAGAGATGCGAATGGAGCGAGGAGACACATTTTCAGCAGCTAAAGAAGATAACTTACGTAGAGGAATGTGTACGAGGTACATGTACGGTTAAGTAGTAGTAGTATCAGCTAAAGAAGCTGAGGCAAACATCTTTAGCTGTGAATGAAGCGGAGGTAAACGTCTTCGGCATTGAATAGAGTGAAGCCAGACATCTTTAGATGCCAATGAAGCCGAGGCAGTATCACAATCTGCAAATGCAGAGGAGGCCAGCATTTTCTTGTTCGAATGAAGCGAACGCGTACATCTTCAGTTGCGAATGAGCCGAGGCAGGCATCTTCAGCTGCTAATGAAGCGGGTGCAGACCTTTTCAGCTGCTAATGAAGCTGAGGCAGACATCTTCTGCTGCAAAAATAAACGGATCCAGAGCAATATGTCGGGAAGTGATTTGTGTAGGTTCGTTCGACCGACAGACGAGACACGACCCAGGCTCTGTCCCTCCCGGGATATCGACCCTCAAAATGAGGTTCGTTCGACCGTACCTCATTGCACGAGAGTCCTGTAACGGGACAGACTAATTTTCCCATACTATGCGGCTCTTGAAAGGAGCGATCGCCCGCAATGCTTCCCTTCCTTGGAATCCGCAGCTGGTGACCTATCTGAAAAAATATTCCAACATTTAAGCCAGTGTTTGCCAAGTTGGGAATGGTCTATGGGGGCGGTAGAAGCTAAGGGTGTACCACACGATCGTATGGGGAGGCTTGACGGCCACTAAAATTTTGGGAAACTATGGCTTAAGCCGGGATGGGGGGGGGGGGTGGAGTCTTCAACCTTTTTCTAGTCCCGAGCACTTCCTGTACCCATTATCAAAAGAAGAGCACCCTTACTGCAAGTTTGGCATAACCATGCATGAAACCAAGAACTTCAATCCTTCAATGGGATTTTTATAAGGTGGTTACTTGGGACGTTGAAATTTTTTCTAAGTGCTCGCGAGCACAAAATCAGACACGAGCATCGAGCACTCTGGGTGCTTCAGAGAGCACCGTGTTGAAGATGCCTGGTTTAAGAGAGAGCGAAGAGAATTGAAATTGCATATGTATATTATTTTTTGTTCCTAGCTTGAAACCTAGATGGCAGCACTACGGAGCGTTGTTAGTTGAATATTTTGTATTTGAAAATCTAGCCTCATAACGCGCGCGCGTAGCGTTACCAACTATCCTCTTTTTTTTTGTCATTTCAAGCGTCCTCCTACGTTTCGGAGAAATTCGTCTTTTTTGTCCTCCTTTTAATTTTTCCGGAATTATGTTCAATTTTTTTTTTCTCCTCTTTGAAACACATATTTCTTCATTCGTATGAGTGTTTTTGTGTTTGTTTTCGCACATGCATTCACTAATAACCGTCGAAATTCGCAGAATTGTTTGTTTTTGTTTAGCGGTTCTGTTTTAAGAGTTGGGAAAAATTGTTCTTGTGGTTGGTTTTATTGATCACAATAGTGGCACCATCTATTGCAGAAATTATGATACGTGACGCTATTAAGGGTGTACGACCAAACGTCCTCCTTTCTTAGTCTTCGGTTCTGGTATTTTCACCCACGCGTACCCTTATTTCCTTTTTTTTCTATGGCCACCATATACAATGAGAAAAATATCTTCATAAATATTCTCTAACATTCTTGTGTGAGAAATAAAGCTTTAGTAATTCTTTCTAATCTTCTATAGTTAGGCTAACAATGTTCACTCGAGAAAAATACGGGAAGTTGGGCTTCGAAATAGGGGAAAATACGGGACATTATTAGCAATTATTAGCAGAAATGTAATAAATATTATTAGTCAAGTATTAGCAAAAATGATGCTAAAAGTACCCACCTCGCAGTAAAATCACAGAAAAGTCACCAATCGTGGGAAATGAAGCCCCATTTCAAATCGCAGTGAATTAAAAAAAAGAACATGAATAACTATATATATATGTGAGAATAAAAAGCCAAGTTAGCTTCGTTCAAAATATGCGAAAAAACGGAACACATTAGGGAAATTCAGGACGTAAGGTCACCCTATCTTATCTACGTTCTTCCCCTGGTTTGAAACCGTACACCCTGGTGGAAACCTTCATGGTGGAAGACGAGTATCCACTGCGCCACTCGGGCACAGCTACTGGGTGCCCCCATATTTCGAAGTGAAGATGGTAGATGCCTAGATTTTTCGTATCATATAGGTATCGTATTGTTGGTCTGCTTCGTCCAACCGGGTCACCGACTGGAATTTTTTTTCAACAACGGTGCTAAATCGTCTCTTCAATGACAGAGCCTGGTTGTGTTCGGTTCACTCTGTAGGTCTGCCTGCTCTCTCTCCGTGGCAAGAAAGTGGGACACCGCCTCGCATTCCATGTTTGAGCACTGTACCATGCACTGTAGATAATTTTTTTAATTGGTTCACACGCGCACATCATCTGAGCTATCTATCGTGAAAATCGCTTTTACCAAATTTAAAATAATTTCTAACAAAATTTCCCAGTGCTTAATGACTATTTGTGATACCGATTACAGATATGCGCTGCACCAACGGATTGGTAGTGGTCAAGGACAACGTATCAGATGCTGATTCCGACGTCGTCAAGCTCGCCAGGGATGCTGGCGGTATCCCGCTGGTCACCACGAACGTACCGGAGTCATTGTTGGGTTGGGAATCGACCAACAACGTTTATGGTACGGCTTCCAATCCGTACGACACCAGGAGGACGTGCGGAGGTAGCTCGGGTGAGTTTGAAGCGACCATTCCGTTCTAAATGATTGCGACGCGATGCTGCTGTAACTTTTTTCCCGTATTCGCTTCTCCAATATTCATTCATAAATATTTGGGATGTTACCAAACAACGCGATTGTTATTATTTTTCAGGTGGTGAAGGTGCCTTGATAGCCTCTGCAGGATCAGTTGTGGGTATCGGCAGTGACTTGGGTGGCAGCGTGCGTCTTCCCGCTGTCATGAACGGTGTCTTCGGCCACAAAGCCTCATCCGGTAAGCGTGTGTTTACACCTATGTATTGGCGTACGCAGAATTTTCTCAAGGAGAGGGGTTTCAATTTTTTTTCCTTCTCGGTGGGGGGGGGGGGGGTTTGTCTTTTCCTGCAAAATAACACTATAATCTCGGCTTGAGGGGAGTGGGGGGGGGAGAGGTTAGAACCCCAACGTACACCTATGTCCCATTTTTGTCCACACTAGACATGACATGTCCGTATTTTGTAAGTACAGTTTTCGTGTCCGTACTTTCATAAAACAAGAGAAATGCCCGTTTTTACTGCCGGCGTCGGCGTGTACCAGTCAATTTCAAATGAGAATATTTAGTTCCGATCACAGAATTACCAGTCATTATTATGATCGTATCTATTGGCGCTAATTACAAGGAAATTTTAACAAGTTGAATGCATTGCTCCCAAAAAATGCGCCGGCCGGGGGGAGTTGTTATCAGTTGATGTCCCTGATTCCGAGTTGGAAAAAAAATGTGTATATTAAACGTGTGTTCGGTGTGTATGTTACGGTAATCACAATTATTTGCATTGATACACGCACCCCTGGCCCAACCTTGAGGGTATACAGATTAATTGTAGTTTGGATGTATTCATCCTACTCAGTACAGATCTGATTGAGCGAAACGGAAATAAATCCCGAGTCGATAGCCAGCGGAGCCATATTCGGGGGGGGGGGGGGTGCCACCCCCTCTTAATGTTCGTCGTGTGGTTTTTAGCTATAGCTACTGAGCTTAAGTCTTCGATCCCAGGGCTTAGTGCAACGTGCATCAAGCAGAAGCGTCACCTCCAACAATAGGGTAAAACTAACCTATCTCACGACGGTAAATGTGATTAATCGGTTACTATGTATACTTACCCCATCATCTTGATATAAGTTCGATAAATACTAAAAAAAAAACACTTTTACCGGAGATTACGCATAACACCCCACACTCAAGCGTCGTTGGTAAATATCGAAAAACTGCCACTTTTACCGGCGATTATTCATGAAGTGTCGTTGATATTTTTTATAAATACTTCAAATTTATAGCCTTTATCTGTGATTATGCATAATACCCTAGTGTAATTGGTGAATTTGATAAATATGAAAAAACAATTCCGAATGAGTCTAATATGTGTGACAAATATAGTCGGACCCCGATACTATAACAAATTTTACGATTTGACTCGACGCTTGGGTATTATGAATAATCGCCGGTAAAAGTGATTTAATCTGGAGAAATCAAATTTAGCAAAATGCTCGGCGATCATGCATAATAGCCGGATTTATCACATTTTTGCCGTAACATACGTATATAGTTATCATTTACCACATTACTTTCGTTGTGCATTTTGTAGACACTTCAGCCTGAAATTATGTTTTTGGGAAAAATGCTTCTCTGTTGTCATTAACAGTGTGTTCCTGGCAATTCCGCCAACGCCATCTTAAAGCATGTGCCTCAACCGGGTGCTGCTATCAGCCTCAAGCGATCACCGTAATAATGAGATTTGGTTATATGATTTTTGAGTATATGTGTTGGTAGGCAGGTACTACCATCCAGGTAGATAAGGGTCCAAGAATTGCTTAGTCATCGGACCCATGGCACTCTCATATGGGTTGAGCTTTGTGTGCAGCCTTTGGTGCTATTCATGTTTCCCACGATTCGTTAAGTTCTAAATCTAACTTTTGGAATAGGGACTAACATGGTTGCTGGCGCACCAGATCAAAAAAATATATTCGTACCAGGCGACGAAATGCATAAGTACGGCCCCGATTTTTATGTGTTTCACCTTTACTCCCTTCATTGCGCCTATACTTTTGTAACGCGGATGTATGCCATGTCTTTCCTCACCCACTTTATAACGAGATTCTACCGTAATAGAGATAGATAGAACTGCTCACAAAATGCCGGACTCGTGCAAAGCAACTTACTTCCGTTACCTCAAATGAGGCATTACATCCTGGAACCTTTCCAGGAAGTATTGAATAAGGCAGGGTTGTGTCAGAAAAAGTTAGCAAAGATTTATGGCAGTGGCCCCCCCTCTTTGCCCCGGGCTCTTAATTACCAAATCTCTCGTGTCGTTCTCCTCACGAAGACAACTATCAAGTGGATGTAATAACGCACAAGCCATTTGACTAAAAAGGGAAAACTGAACCCAATGCAAAGAGAAAAAAATTGCACGGGCTCCCAGTGGCACATGAGTTGCTCATACTGGCTATAGCTGGCTCATAGAGCATGTTTTAAATTTACATTCAGCATGGAAAAACGTGTTTTAAAGAGAAATACGTATGCTATATTCGTCAGTATTGTTATTTCACTATAGGTATCATTCCGAACGGTGGAGTAACTAGTTATCTGGCCAAGGAAGTACTAAAGTATGCAGCGCTCGGACCTCTGTGTAGATATGCGGAAGATTTGTTGCCCATGTTGAAAGTCATGACCAAAAATGACCCAACGTTAAAACTCAGCGATCCGGTAACTATATTTTGTTACACTTCATTTTCTCGAACCCCTTCCGTGATTACACGACCACCGCCATCGTAGGTTTTAGTAAAAGGAAATATGGTGTTCTCTAAAGCTTCCACAACTTTCTATGATGGTAACGAAGTCATTTTGTAAGTAACAATAGCGTAAAATGACTAAATTAATTTCTATAATAAATAAAATCGGGAATTTCAATCCATTTCCCGTGGGACAAATTTGATCCTTTTGAGCTTTTTTCTGTGGCCCACCGACCATTTTTAAAAAATAGCAACTTTACATAGAAAAACACGATTGAATTTAAAAAAAAAATTGTTAGAGATCTGTAAGGCTACTACTGTATTTAGAAACTGGGGGCGAGATGCTTTACACATTCAATAGTAATGTTGTGCATTTGATATAAATACAACGCCACAACAGGCAAAATGCCCAACGAGGTGGCTGAGAAAAAGATGCCCATAAAAATAAAACATTAAAAGGGAAGTCGTTACTTATTCAGGGGACCCTGATCCAAAACAGTTTTTGGGGCCTATTTCTTATAGGCTAAATATTTCGAGAGACCAAATTAAGCATCTAAAACGTATACATAATTACAGGGTTTAAAGAAATGCTAAAAAACACCTCAATGTGTGTGTGGTTTTAGAATTATTAAAAAAAAATCATCATTGAAGAAAGTGTAACTACCCGATGGAAATAATTTCAGTATTATCAAGAGTAACTTCAGAATTATTAAGAGTAAAAATGTTCATGAAAAAAACTTTTTGAAAGAAATAATTTCATAATTGATGGAGGAAAATTTAAAATTAGTGTGAAACTAATTTCACAGAATTATTGGGGCAGTTTTCAGACTCAATGAAAAAAATAATTTACCGGTCCGTGGCCTTCGTGGAAAGTTTTAAGTTGTTAATGTCAGACAAATTAACGAACAAATTTAAAATATTTATCTATTATATAAAAAAACAAACCAAATAAAAATTAAACACTAATATAGGGTGTCTCATAAGTTCGTGAATAGTTTAAAATTTTTTAAAAAGTCCAAAAATTGTTTTTTTTGAATGCGGTTTGCAGAAAAGTTGTTCTCACGAAGGGAGATTTGTTTCGGTACAGGAAAAAAAAAAATTGATTCAAAATTTTGTCGATAGAGAGCGCTGCACAAAAACAAATCGGGAGACATTGAAACCCGACCTGAAACGTTCGTAAAGCCTCAGGCTGGCTCAAAGTAATTCGTGCAGATTCGACAACAATTTGAACCAATTTGTTTTCCTGTACTAAAAAAGTACCCCTTTCGCGAGAACAACTTTTTGCAAACAGCATTAAAAAAAACCAATTTCTTGAATTTTTTATCCATTTTTAACCGCTTTTCTAATTTTTAACCAAATTTCACATTTTTTATATTTATGATGATTGGATACTTAAATAACACATTTGAGAAGTTTTTCAAACAAATATCAGAAACAAAACATTTAAGGGAAAGGAAAAACATTTCCTTTCCATATTTGTAAAGTTTATCATGGGGAAAAAATATTCAGATTGAAAATCTCTAACAATTTCTTGAAATTTAATTTTTGAAAAATTATAAAAAATAAAATTTCTTCGTAAAAATTTTTTTAAAAAATACTTGACATTTATTAAACCTTTTAATTAAAAAAAAATTCATTTCACACAAAAATTTGCTTGAAAAATTACTTGAATTTTTTGTAAACAAAACGTTGCGGAAATGCAACGTCAGTATAAAAAAATGAGTTAATAATTTTTAAATTATTCACGAATTTTTGAATAATTGGCATTTTGCTGTAGGTGGATTTAAAGAAATTGAAGATATACTATGCCGAAGAGAATGGATGTCCCCTTGCGTCACCAGTCGTACCAGCGATTCGGAGATCGATGAAAAAGGTAACTCATTCATAAACATCATTCAGGGCCGCCTTTATCAGACGCCGCGCCCGTTGCGAGAATAATAATTTCGGGGCTCTTTAGCCTCGGTTTTATGTATGCATTTTGTTGGGGTGGGAATAATTAGGCATCCACAAAGATTCATACATTATCACCGAATATGCAGGAATTTTTGAAAAATATCTATCGCCAATGAAAATTCGAATGTTATGAGAGGAAAAATCCATGAATTAACGGAAATTCAGAACTAATGAAAGGAAAAACCCCAGAATTGATGAAAATTGAGAATGAGAGGAAAAAAATCCCAGTAGTGATAAAAATGCAGAATTAATGACAGAAAAAATTCCAGATTTAATGGAAATTCAGAACCAATTGAACAAACAATCCCGGAATTGATGGAAATTCATAATTAATGAGAGGAAAAATCTCAGAATTGATGGAAATTAAAAATTATATGAATAATTCCAGAATTGGTTGAAATTCACAATTCATGAGTGACAATTCCAGCAATGATATTAACATTTCAGAATCAAAATCAGTTGAATTTCAGACGCTTTGCTTACCACGAAAAATGTTTTATTTGCATGCATATTTTTTCACTTCTTCACCGTGAGTGTGGGGCCCGCTGCGACCGCACCTGTCGCACACCTCTAAGAGCGGCTCTGACGTCATTACAATCTGAAAAAAAAAATATTTTGAATGGATATTTTTGCTGCTTTATGCACAATTATTGTTATTTTCTTTCAATTCGTTAAATGTATTTTACATTTATCGTTCCAGGCTCTCGATCATTTTAGGAATGCACATGGCATCGAACCAACCGAAGTGCGATTGCAGCACCTCGGTGAATCGGCCGAGTTGTGGAGCCACGTGATGGTGGAAGCACATCCCGAGCCCTTCTCCGAAATGATGACCGCCGGAAATGGTAAAATAAGCCCCTTCAGCGAAATGCTCAAGTGGTGCTTCCGTAGTTCCGACCACACTCTGCTGTCTCTATGGAATAGCGTCATGATTTCATTCCTAACCAACAGGGATCTCAAAGTCGGGCACAAGGAGGCTATCGAACGATTCCACAGGCTGAAGGCCCAGTTTGACGAGATCCTAAACGACGAGAACAGTGTTTTCCTGTGTCCGACTCAACCGCAGCCGGCACCGTTCCATTACGAGACTGTCATGAAACCCTGGAATATAGGGTACACCTCCATTTTCAACGTACTTCTATATCCGGTCACTTCTTTTCCGACGACACCTGGGAAAGACGGTCTTCCAGTCGGTTTACAATGCGTGGCTAATACTTACAATGACCGGGTAACCATCGCCGTCGCCAAAGAACTGGAACAAGTTTTCGGAGGGTGGACCGCACCGTCCATCTAATAATGCAAAAAAAAAAAGAAGAAAGTCTTCCAGAGACTGGGACAAATGACGATTATCCTAATTATCAGTGAACAACTAGGTTAATGGTCGAAGCTAGTATCTTCATCAATAATATGAGTCGTTTGTGAGTCATCGTAAATCATAATTGTAATAGTACGTGTTTTGCAATACATCCTCCCTCTCTCTCGCATACGAGCTCAACTAATTCGGGAACTTCCGAGACTGGGAACAAAATCCGGTAAAAAAAAATATTGTGCATATTGTACTGGTTATAATCTGCTGTGCAATAAACTTGTTTTTATAATGATGTTTGGTTGAAGATCGATTACCATTTTTAAAATAAATGTCGATATGATCTTTGCATTCCCTGCATTAATTTTACATGGTTGTACACATCACAAAGTCTCCTTGAATTCAGATAACTAGTGAAAGGAGAAAGCTACAGGCTCTTATGCAGCTTGAGTAACAGGTATAGTAAATTTCATAGGCGTGTTATTGGTAATGTGTTCAGAAATCCAATATTTCTACAGGTAATACAAATACAACGCCACAACAGGCAAAATGCCCAACGAGGTGGCTGATAAAAAGATGCCCATAAAAATATGGTTGTCATATATTTCAAAAATACGTCAACCCAATTAAAAATGCAATTAACACAAATTATAAACAATATATACACATGATAAAATATTATATACAATGCCCATAAAGAATAATTATGGTTGTCTTATTCTAAGAATGGATAGCTTCTCGATTTACCCCAACATGTTTATCGTATTTCTTTTTAAACGTGTCAATTGTGTTACAATTTACTACCTCCGGGGGTAAGCTATTCCATTTATTAACAACCCTATTGGAGAAAAATTCCCTGCGACACCATAACCTTGCATTGTCCCTCACCAATCGATACTGGTGTCCCCTTGTAAAAGCAGTCGATTGGCGGTGTACTAAAAGTTCATGGTCCATCCTATCCATCCCATTGAAAATTTTGAACACTTCGATCATATCTCCTCGACACCTGCGTTCATCCAATGTAAACATATTCAAAAAATGAAGTCTTTCTTCATAACTCAAGCCCTGTGTGCCAATAAGGACACGCGTAGCTCTTCTCTGCACCCCTTCAACCAAGTCTATGTCCCTCTGTAGGTATGGTGTCCAAAACCTTACAGCATACTCCAGTCCAGGACGAACTAAGCCTCGAAAAAGCGGAAGAATGACTTTAGGAGAACGCGGAGAGACCTT
Organism: Pholcus phalangioides; assembly: GCF_987345545.1. Taxonomy (NCBI): domain Eukaryota; kingdom Metazoa; phylum Arthropoda; class Arachnida; order Araneae; family Pholcidae; genus Pholcus; species Pholcus phalangioides. The sequence continues at coordinate 62,279,722 of NW_028301608.1, read as the reverse complement.
TTTGAAAATGAGACCAAGCATTATATTCGATTTTTTGACCACCGCTGAACAATGTTCAGAAAACCTAAGTCGCTCGTCAATGAGAATTCCCAAATCGGTCACCCTAGTTGCATCCGGGATAGTGACACCATTCAACTCGTAAGAGAAGCGTGGGTTGTTCGAACCAAAATGAGCGACCATACACTTATCAACGCTAAACGTCATGCTCCATTCATTTGCCCATGCTGCAATCCTGTTTAAGTTGGTCTGGAGCAACTCCCTATCGTTTTGATTCCCGATTACCCCTATTAGCTTCACATCATCTGCGAATTTGCTAGTAATCCCACCGATACCCTGATCGAGTTTATCGATAAAAAGTGAAAAAAGTATGGGGCCAAGGACACTTCCTTGAGGAACTCCACTTGTGACGCCTGTCCTACCAGAGAATTCCCCGTTCACCATAACTCGTTGCGACCTATCTCTTAACTACGATTCCATCCAATTCAGCAAGTTGCCCCCAATTCCAATCTCGTGTAAACGCTTCGAAGATAGAGTGACAAATACTGGGGAGGGAGGATGCTCGGGGATCATGAGCCGCATACAGGCCCATGGTACAGTAGCTACTACTAAACCACACATAAACCACACATGCACCCCGCCCATATAACTTCTAACGAATTCGTTCATGTTGGAATGTGTGTGTGTTATGAATCTGACGTAATGTATATGCGTAATGTTTGTTGTGTATAGTACTGCCATCTGCCACCAACTTTTCTCACTATGACTGAAATGTAATGATTGAATAATTTTATCGTTGCTCTCTGTGGTGAGACTTTTTAACGGGAAGATTGTCTCTCGCATTCGTGCCTTGAAGTTGGGAACCACAGAAAACCAACTTCAGCCGACCACCACTGTGGTGACGGTGAGGTTCGAACCCGAATCCTCGCCCGTCACTATGACCACTCGACCACCACAGCGGCAAAGATATTGTTATATTGCCCTCTTATATTCTCTTAACTAAGCGTGCACGGTTAGTTAAAAAGGTATAAAGAGGACAATATAACAAATTCTATTATAAAGTTACAAAATCACAAATATATAACGGTTCAAATTTAACGTTCAAAGTTAGGGAACCACCAAAAGAGCAAGGAACCTGGTGAGTGTGTGTGTAAGAATAGGAATGACAGAGCATGTAAGTGTGGAAGTGACAAAAAGGAGCGAGGGACGAAAAGAGTCCAGTGCCGCCTTAACATATGGGCCCACCCGGGCAAGGCCAAGAAGGGAGGGGAGGGGGGGTGCTTTACAAAAATGAGAACTGGTTGAAATTTTCGCGAATTTTCTAGGTTAAATCACTTCACATAAGAAGGTTAATCCTCCAGAAAAATCACTTGGCCTAGGGGCCCCATGATGTTTTTGAGACAGCCTTGAAAGAGTGACCTATCTAAATGCGGTACCCCGTTAACGCATGGGCGACCGGGGGGGGGGGGCTTAAGTGCATAAGAGGCCTCGTGTTAGAGATTTGGTTTTTGAAAGAAAGCACAGAAATTCATAAGTAAGCACTTTCAGATAATTAGGCCCCCCCCCCCACAGAATATCACTTTACCTGGTGGGGGCACATCTGGTGCTTCTAAAACGGTTCTGCGTAAAGGGTGCGAAAGCATGTGAGCAATCAAAAGAGCGACTTGGAGCCAGAGGCGTATTTACAGGGGGGGGGGTGTTGATTTTTTTTTGCGATATCCGTCTTCAAAAGCTTGGATAAAATTATTTCAGATTCAATATACTCTGAAAAAATTACATACTACCTGAAGGAAGTTTTTTGTTTTCAATCATGATTTTTGCCTGCGCATGGTTGTTTAGCCTTTGCAATGACCCATTGTTTGCTTCGGTTTCTGATGTTCGGGACTTCCAGATAAGGTGACGGGGATACTGACCCCAGCGCGACCCAACCCGCATGGGTAAAAGACTTATATCCCGGGAGGGGCAGAGCCTGGGTCGTGTCTGGTCTGTCGGGGATACTGACCATATTTCCTCGAAAAAAATCAAATTGAAATTTCAAATACGGGACATTGCCAATTATTGCCAAAAGAGTTAGAAAAGTTGCCAAATAACGCTAAAAGCATGGCAAATCGCTAATGGTTGGGAATGAGGCTCTCGGGGGGGGGGGGGCGGCTCTAGCTCACCTGCCGCCGGGGTACAGAACCTTATATGCAGCCGCTGAAGACATCCGTGGTGGGATGCTGAAAGGGCTTTAGCCAAGGGGATTCGGGGATAAACTTGAGTTTTTACCAGTCGGAAGCAACACCACAGTAGAAATATCTTTCTTTATCATCTATCTTTATCATTATATCTATTGTTCTGTTCACGTCTGCGAAAGAATGGAATTCCCGGTTTAAATGAAATAAGAAACTTTATTTAACTACGAATTGACCAGATGAAAAATTTAGCTGCCATGCTTTTTGAACGGCGGTAACAACAACTTTTATTCGGACACGCTTAGCGCCAAAGCCGCTTGTAAGTTTAATCTCTCATTACTCTTAATGCAGCTTTGCTTAGCGCCGAGGACCAAAAATCCGCATGAGAAAATTACAGAAAAATATATAAAAAAATGTAATACGCCATCTGATGGCGTATTACCGAACTGTAAACATCTATCTTTATTATCTATCACAGTTATCTACTATCTTTAAAGTGTGGCATTTCTATAGCTCCCATGGAGGTACTTTTCTCGAGCAAATATGGTCAGCTTACTAATATAGATTGCCATGACCTCTTATAAATTCAGTCGTTTCAAAGCCAAAAAAATCCAGCCTTCAACTGCTGTGGTATCCATGGTAACGAGCAGATGATCTTGAAATAAGGAATTAAACTGTAAATAAAGCTGTGTGTGACCGCGTTTCTCTCAGGCACCTGAGGTCACTAGGATCTCTCGGGGGGGGGGGGGGGCAAAGTGCTTGCGTTGCTTCTTGCGACAGAGCCTGGGCGTCTCGCGGTTTCTCCAGTTTCTCCAGGATCTCTTCTGTTTGGCGTCGCAAGGGCTGTTGTCCAACGAATTCGCCGGGGCAAGTAGAAATTTTTGTGACTTCTTCATTCAATAAATTGTATAGTTTTGTTTCGTTGTACGTATTTGATTTAATATTGTATTTGCGTTCTAACTTGCCCGCTAACCAGGGCCTCATAGGTTCGGGCCCTGGGCAAATATGAATTTTTAGGGGGGGGGCGCCCCTACATACAGCAGAACCTCTCGATAGCGGACATCCATGGCACAAAATGGGAAACGTGCCGCGGGCCGCTTAAGTGATATGGAACTAAGTGATCTGATAATGTGTTGCTGGCATTTAAGTGATCTAGAAATAATGATAGTGGGCTAATTGAGTGATCTGGAACTGCACTGCGGGAATTCTGAACTGTGATGCAGGCAGTGTCATCTTAACGTATGGACCCACCCGGGGACTGCCTGGGGGGCCTCACAAAAATGAGACCCGGTTGAAATTTTCTAGAATTTACAAAGTAGGGAAAATCCACTTGACCCGGGGCCCCCCATGAAGAGCTTCATGGGGGACGGCCCTGGCCGCAGGTAATTTAATTGACATGAAAATGTGACTTGGATTCTCTGTAAATATGCCAATGTTGGCTTAGGTAATTTGGATATGTGTCGCGTTCCATCCAAGTAGTGTGGAACGACACCGCGTGACCACAAAGTCATTTTTAAATGTGATACCGGTCACTCAAGTGATTTGGTGATGTGCCGCGGGTCACTAAGTGATCTAAGAATGTGCCACTTCGTTGAGTTTTGCAAAATTATGTCGAGGTTGTGGGTCACATCAGAACTGTGCTTGAGTGATCCGTATAAATGTGTCGCGGGCCACATCAGATTATTCCTAGGGCCACATTTGACCGCGGGTCTTGGGTTGAGCATGCATGCTCTTTTTCATGGTTCCCCAAACTTTTTGTTCCATGTCCCCTTCTTCAGAAGTTTTTTTCTCTCATTGCCCCCGACTCAAGCCAACCCGAAGCATCCTATGTTATACCCTTGGCTTCTATCTCCTTGCTGGACCATTCCGTCGCCTCCCCAGGGGCCTATGCCGTGTTGGGATGGTTGCGTGAGTTACAATTCAAGACAGACATGCATTTTATCTACACGGCAAATTATGTACAGGACGAAAAACGAACGGCGTGATGAATCGAATAATCATACGGTGGCGCTTCGAGCGCTCTCATCAATCCCCTTCTCTGGTGGGGGGGGGGGTTGTGTAGCTTTCTCTTTCCGCACCTGTCGGCGGCGACGCCACAGACGATCTCCCCCAGTGAGCGAGCGAACACTAATGTAGGAAATAAAAGATTGAGATTCACAAACTGATAATACAAACATTTAACAATGGAATAATAAGTGATGTTCATATGTGTATAAATATGTGCGACAAGTTGGAATTCAATAATTTGGAAAGAGGAATGAAAAATATGAATGTATACGATGTAAACACATTTGCAAGGATGCGAAAAAATAACAAATAAATACGTATGTGAGGATGTGAAAAATAATGATAAGTAAATAATAAGTACAGTAGAACCTCCCGTAACGGATACCTCCCGTTAACAGACACTTTTCGGATCCCAGGTCCCGTGGAATAGGGCTTTAATGTATTCCACTCGGCGTTAGCGGACACTCTAGATAGTGGACAGTAAAATCAGGCAAACTCATTTTTTTTCGCAAACTCTAATTCGTGAATTTTTGTTCATAAATTTACAATTTATCATACTCAACGGTGATTATGTATAATCCCAAGCTCGTATTGGCAAATATGACAAAAGCCGCCAATTAATTACTTGATTAACTGAACATAAGGTCATGTTTGTTTTGTTTGCACGTGTTGATACGTATGAAGAGAGCTAACATAACCGATAATGTTATTATTTTAACGATTATTTCTTCTTCACACTTATTTTATTTTAATAAAATTTTTGTTGCAAAACGTGTATCGCAAGTATCAGGCACTGGTAAAAATAATTGATTGGTTTTGATGAAAAGGTTATAATTTTTTTCATGCTTATGACTTACCAATTTTTTTGGAAATTATTCATAATCGCTGGTAAAAGTGATAGGTAAATGTAGCGAAAATTAATCAAACATTTCTTTATCGAGACGATTGATGATTATGCATAACCACTGGTGTATCACTTTTACACACAGAAACATATAGGAACCAATTGCGACCGAATCAAAACATCGTATACAAGTGAAAGTCGTATAAACGAGGTTCTACTGTATAGCGTATCTTCCCGTTAGCGGACGAAAGTTTTGGTCCCATGGGTGTCCGTTATCGAGAGAGAGAGGCTCTACTGTGGAACTTGTGCAAGAATGTGGTAAATAATATAAACACACATGAGAAAATGTAAAGACAAGAATGTAAATTGGGTGTAAAAACATATGCAATCAAAAATAAGAAACAAGTACATTATGGAAAATGGACTCTTCGTCCGTAACGAGTTGTTACTGTTTTTTCTACTTTTGGCGTTCTCTTTAGAACCAATACCATTTGGTAGTTCGGTAACTGTAGTTGGTTCTCGGTCGTCCATTGTGGAAACTGGTTTGATTCTGTCAATGGAGACTGAGATGGATTTGCTATATTCACTTTGATTATGGAAACTTTGTCGTTTCTTTGCACTACAGGATACGGCCCAGTGTAGGGTGCACTTAATGCTGGTCGAACACAGATTCCTCAAATTCACTGTCTTGGGATATATAGGGCATACTATAAATATGCTTCTGACCTCCTTGGTCACTGAAATGCTTTCACACTATCGTCACTTTTTTGTTCATTCATATACTTGCACACTGTTTTGATAAATTTTGCGAATATATATGACATTTACCAGTGTTCATATATACACATGACAACCGGTAAATGTCATATTATATATATATATATATATATATATATATATATATATCGGATTATCCAGCTGTATTGTCAAATATGATAAATTGTGAATGAATTATTTAAATTTATTAGATATTATGTTTAAACTTAAGTCTGTACTCGGTAATGTACATTCCTTATCTTTAACATCTTTCTGAATTTTCATCATATTCAACTGTAATTTTGAAAAAAATTGTTCTGGCAACTATATAGTTGACAATCAAATTATCAAAAAAAAGTTGTTACCTTTCGCATATGCATACTTGAAAATCATTTCCTTTAATTGCTCATCTCTCGTGAAATGTAAAATTGATTTTATTTCAAACTTTCGTATGATGCGATTTTACGTTGTCAAATTTTCAGTGAATTTCGTAAAATTTGGTTGAAAACTCCAATCGTTATAAGCAAAACAAGCAATTAAAAACGTGCAACGTAAATTAGAATTTTTAGATGAAACACCCATACCCCTTCGTAAAAAATAGCAAAATACGTTAAATTTTCACGAAAATGCGTACAAACATTTCAAATAGCTAGTAAAATATTTTGTGAAAGCTATACATCATTTGCAGCTAATGCCCATATAGTGCAAGTTGACCACCCTTAATGTAAATGTATAAATATGAGATATTCACAGTATCCTAAAGAAAGAATCAGGAGAAAATTCTTTGATTTCCATCATCATTATAATTTTTTTTAAATGTTGTATACATTAGTTCTTAATTTCTTGGTTTTATTGGTGAACTTTCACTGAAAATTTGTCGTTGAATTCAATTCATGTTGTATTTGATTATTCTGGACGAGGTTTTTGGTTTGAATTTTTTTTTTTAGTTTAATCAATCAATCGAAGTGTAAATTGCTAAAATTGATTCAAAAGGTTTTTTCGTGTGAAGTGATATGAATTTTTGTGATTTTTTTAGTGTTATTTTATTACTGATAATTCAACATTTTTACTTTAGTTGAATGGTTGCGTGAAAAAAAATCAATCGAAGTACACAGAGGTCAGAATGAACTCTCAAGAGAAAAAGTTTGTATCAGCTGTATTGAAAGTGTTTTAATCTTTTTTCTTATCATCTCCTCATCCACCCCATTTGATAGAGAATAAGAGAAAGGAGGTGAAAGAATATTATATTTAAAAAAGCCCTCCTCGCCGGACTCAACATAAATAATATTGAAGTTATAATGATGATTTTTTTTCTAAATAAAAAAATTGCCTGTCTGTGCAGCTGCACATGTCTAAAGTCGCCTTCCAAACCGAGCACACCTACGGTCTATCGGTATTGCAATTTACTACCGTGAGTTGTGCCAAAGGTGTGTGTCTACTCACCCCCCGTAGGTGCCAATTGCAAATTCCCAGACTTAAAAAAAAATCTAATTTATCACGTGATGAAGTATTTCGCGCCGAAAGAAAAGCCATACAAATAAAAACGAAAAATTGGAATTTTTTGGGATTGCTTTGGGTGACCATATGACGTGTTCTCTTCGAAATAATTTGCATATTTTTCACCGTACTGATTTTTTTACCTTTATAGCGGCAATCCCGAGAGAGAGAGAGAGAGAGAGAGAGAGAGATATCTCGTCTTCTTAAGACCCTCTCATTTCAGCAATCCCGAGTCCTGCTAGGTCTGAACAGTAAGCGTTGCCTGATAACAGGTTTTCAAATACAAAATTGGATTGGATTTTGACTTTTGTGGTGCAAGGACCATTTAGGTCAAACTGCGCAAAACAAATACAAAATTAGCAACCACAACAGGCAAATTGTCCAACAAGGTGTCTGGAAAAAGTAAAAAGAGAAATAAAAAATAAATAGTATTAGAAAAAATTGTTACTCGCAACAAGGTGCGCGTTGAGGCCGCAGTTTTCCCCAACCATGTAGTTATCCCAGGTTCTACCACATAGCACCCGAGTGAAACCCTGAAGGGGGTAAACACTGTCTATCGGGGGAGGGGGATTCATGACATCAGAAGGTAAGCTATTTCCATGCATCTGTAACCGTAGGAAAAAAACCGCCCTGCGACATAATAATCTAGACTAATCATTAATTAACCCAACTAATCAAAACTGGTGTCCCCGAGTTGAGTCATTTGAAAGACGGTGTAACAGCATTTCATGATCCGTCATATCTATCCCCTTGAAAGGCTTAAATACTTAATCATATCCCCACGACCCCACGTTGTTCCGAAGAAAACACATTCAACGAATCGAGTCTATTCTTCATACCTCAAACCTTGCGTATCCGCCAGTGCTTTTTTTATAAATTTCTTACTTTTAAATGATAACGTGATCACCACGTATTCCCAAGAGATCTTTACGATCTGTAGGGAATTTGTTAGTGGGTTAGTAGACATCCAATGTCCGAACCGGGATTCGAACCCAGACCTGCACAGTCAGAAGTTAGCTCCCTAACGATTGCACTGCCAGGCGAAAAATAGCTTACTCTCGGGGGTAGTAAATTCTAATACAATTGACACGTTTAAGGGGAAAATGGGATAAACATGTTTGGGTAAATCGAGAAGCTATCCATACAGTGGGACAGTCATAAATATTTTTATGGGCATTGCATAATGTCAACGAAAGTATCTTTCTATAAAGATACAAAACCCAAATCTAGTTTCGAACCGGAAGATTTTAATAAGGCTGATGAATCGGAAGCATTGAGATCTATGTTGCACCTAACAGTTACGGTTTCCGAATTCCTGACACCTTGGAGATATCCGAATCCACTTATTTCAGTCATTTATCAACAGCGTTTTAGAGTCGATTTCACGATAAGTCGGAAGAGAATCAGTTGAGCTGTCTCTGTCGCTTGAGGAGAGTGTGTGATTCAGCTGATTTATATGGTAAAGGCAGACATGGCCCAGGCTCTGTCCCATGGGGGATATAAGCACATTACCCCGAGGGGTTGGAGCCTGATTTATATAGTTGAGAAAATACAGTTGATCATTTTTGTCGCACCACGATGACCGTGGTGCGGAAATGACTTCCTGCACACGAGGGCTAATTAGACCGGGACCATTTATTGCCGATTCCGAACGGCAGGCTTGCTTTTTATACTCATCGAGAGGTTGGTGCGCTAACCCCTCGATGGGGGACTCCCTGCGGTAGCAATGTTTTCTGCGTTGATGTCGCCGTTTTTGTTGTACCCCCGTGTCAGGAAAGTTTTCTGAAAAAGACGAATCGGGTATCGAACTCGCGACAAATCTAAACATTCTTTGTGTACTTTAGGCGAGTGTCTTATCGACCTGGGAAAAATTTGTTTTATATCTTTCTTTCAAGGATGACACTTGTTATCGTTCATGATTTTCGGAAACATTGCTCTGGGATACTTCTAACAAAATAATGGGCACAGAAAAGTCTTTTTCTTTACCCTCTTCCTATTTTTAGGTTTTCACATTATGCACACTGGATATGTGTCTATTTCATTCAACTTTTTCCACTTCTGGTGACTAATAGACTATGGTCATTACCAAGGCATATTCGAACTTACAGTTCAAAATCATTTTCAAAAGGGCTGAACAAATCGTGCAAAAAAAAAAAAAGTTCCGATTGGCGGAAAAATTTTAGCGAGTCCATATATAGCCACGGCAGTATATAATTGAACAGTGAAAAGCAGTGATTGGTTGAAATTGACAAGTGATATATAATTGTGGAAAATTTTGATGGTTCGGTTGGTTCCAGAAAATATAGTATGCAGGGTTCCTCGGGGTGAAATTTTTGTTTTTTAAGGAACACTGATACAATTAGACGATGAGTAAAAACATTCAAATATAACGTACTAACTTAAACATGTCAAATTAAAAACACTATTTAAAGTTGACAAAACTAGACACAGTTTCAGCCATAGAATATTGTACATGCTACGAAAAATTATATGGATAACGAACGATTTTTTTTACCTGTTGAAGGCTACATCAGGAGAATAAGAGCGCATCAGTTGGGCTGGAAAGAAATGAAACCCAAGCGTCAATCGAGCAGGAAAAGAAAAGTCAAGTGCCAATCAAGCAGGAAAATAACGAAAGTCAAGCTCAAGCGTCATCAAGTATTACCAGCAATAAGATATCATCTGACGAGAGTGTAAATAATCATCTTTCTGTAAATCTAGATTCTCTAAACGAGAAAGAATGGACTAAAAATATTACCACCTTCAGGAGTTTGCAGAGTATTTCAGTGTCCATTGCATGCTCTTTCACTGCTTTCTTTCTTGCATTATCGAAATTGCCATCACTCGCGAAGATAGATATAAAAGTCACAGGTATCAAGTGCAAGTTTTTGGAGCTCAACTTGTACAAAAATATGTTTATTTTGAATGGAAAAAAATATAACTACCTTAAATCTGTCCAACATTCACTTGAAAGTTAGTGCGTTTGAACTTAATATGGTACCGGTAAATTGTGTCATGCTAAAATCTTTATTGATAAACTGCGTGACTTTTGGAGAAAAAAAAACCTTTTATTTTTGATATAGATGAATATAAATCTCATTGTTCGTACATGATAAATCTAGGATTTTTTGAATGCATGTTTTGTTGTGGCAAAGTAGATTCAGCGCTTGGTTTCCAGCTTCTGAAAAGCTTAAAAGTACACTATAATTTATCAAAAGATAACCTTGTATGCTTGGCGAATAATTCTAAACTTCTGGAATGCCTGGAAATTAAGTATGCTTATTATATTTCCGCAGAAGACGTTATTCGGCTGGAAATAGAAAATGTTAAAAATGTTGTTTTTGACATTCCACGTGCACATGATTTTGGCAAAAGAACCACCGCTTCTAAATTCAAAAGGAAGTGGAGAATGTTAGAGAGTGCTGAGATATGTGACGCAAGTTTTCACTTTAGTCACAGTAACACATAATAGAATGTCAATGCTTTAAATGAATGCGTGTTAATGTTTAAGTTCTCATAATATATTTGCAACTTAAGATGGAAAAAAGAAATATTTTGATTTTGCTTTATATCGTTCTTATTTATCAAGCATTTATTTGGTGATCATATGACTCTTTGAAGAGCAATCTCATTGCAGTGCGTCAATCAATGTGTAATGAAAAATATTTTGCTTGTTATCGTTCTCATTTATCATGTATTCATTTGGTGATCATATGAACAACTTTGGCTCTTTGAACAACAATCTCATTGCGCTTGTATATGTGCTTCACGACAATGGGGATTGATCTTGAATAGAATAGTATCGCAATTGAAGTGACATTATATATTTTAAACAATAGAATGGCATGTTTCAAATCAGCAGTGGGAAACCTTGTTGATTTTTCCATGTAAGAATTAATGTTGCTTTGTGATTGTTGCTGCACTTTGTTGGTCTCAATCTGTTTCAATCTTATAATGTATCTTTGGTAGATTGAAATTCTGACTGTGGGGGATGATGATTTGGTATCAATATAGGCTTACCATAATTTTTTAAGTTGTTAATGGAGATGGGTCAGTTGCACCGGTAAAGGTGGGCGTGGTGACCGAATCGCACCGCTTCGCTCTTGTTATTTGTGTCCGGGTTGTACTGGACATCACCTCTCACTCCCTTTTTCGCTCCCTTTTCGCTATTTCCCAATCACACGTTAACCAGGCCTGAGACTAGGTATAAGCAGTTTATTGTCAGAAATTCCCTTGTATTTAATATTTCATAAAATTTTCTCATCTTAAAGTCCTATTTTCTTTTTGAACTAGAATTTTGTGAACTAGGCATATTTTGAACTAGAATTAAAAATATCGGCTATAAATTTTGCTGAAAAGCCCCGTGCTGGTCAGTATCATCCTGCAGATCTATGGTAGCAAAGTCGTTACCTCGGAAACATTTCTTCAGTTCTTGAAAATTCATTCATTGCATTAGCCACAGTTGTAGCTTAAATGTTTCGCTTGTTCTTCATATTTATTTAACTGATTTGGAATATAATGATAGGCTCTATTGTGGGTGTTGTTAAATCCGATTATCACAAAACGAATAGAATTTCGTTTCATTTCGTATTCTCAAATTTTGACATTGTTGTCCAATATATTACAAAACTGCCGGTTCAACATAGAGCAACATAACATTTTCCTTTTTATCAAGAACATTTCGTAAAGATGTCGCAAGCAAATTATTATTGTCACTGGAACCCGGAAGTTTGGGTACTAAAATTGGTAAAAACAGGCAGATGAAAAGGTATTGAGAATGGTAAAAATAGCAGGTGAAAAGGTACAAAAATAATGCTGAAAATCAGCACTGAAAGAAAAATTTATAATTAATTTAAAAAAAAAGGAAAAACAACTGGAGAATGCCACGATATTAAGAGTCCAAAAATTGGTTAACACAAAGTGGATACACTTGAATCAATCCACTGTTTCAATAATAAGTCAAAATGTAGTATACGGTTAGCTTTCGTGTCTTCCGGGATAATTTTAACTTGACGCCAGGAAGAAAGTATTATGGTAAGTCTATATCAATAAGTGTATGGATGAAAAAGCAGACAAGTGTGTTTTCTTGAAGTTTCATTTTCATTACTATAAAAAAACATGACAGAAACCTATGAGAAAAAGAAATTGATACAGCACTACATCAGGCTTATATGATAAAGTCATTTTTTGTGCACATTTCAGTGAATTTTTTATATTACAGTTCGAATTCAAACAGAATTGTACAAAAATTGCATATGAATTTGTGTAACGTTTGCATTGTTTCATAGCGAAATTTTTGTATCAACAGTTTGTGAATGGAAAGTATTTTGTAACAGTCACGTTTTGAATACATTAAAAAAAATTTTTTTTCATCAAATCGAGTACATATTTTTTTCTACGGATCTTTCTTTTTATCCCTGAAATGCAATTGCATATTGTCTGACATGATTCACGGGGCTCATTTACTGTACATTTATATATCAAAACACGTTAAAATTCATGTTCAAAGACGTATATATTAAGAATGGCTATGTGATGTGTTCGACAAGGCGGAGTAATGGATCGTACTTCCGTGAAAGAATTGAACAACCATTAAAACTTTCAAAGATAATTCCGGAGGACCAACTAAAGGCCTAGTCAGACGTAATGAACCTGAAAAATAGCATTAAAAAAAGGTTCCATAAGTAGAATGTACCCAGAAGTTCATGATTTTCATTCAATAGAAAATTTTTGACCTCTATTAAAAAAAAGATAGAGAAAATTGTAAAATTGCTGATGAATTATCAACAGAACAGCATGAAAATCGAAGTGTTAATGTATTTATGATAACTTTGCTTCTTTGAGGCAAATTCTATATCGATAGGTAGGCTGTGAACATCCACGTCATGAGCGAAAAAATATTTTTTTGCTTCGATCGTCATAGCGGAATATACAGAGAACATATAAGTACAGTTAAACTCGGTTAAAACAACATCGAAGATTCCGTAAAATTTTGTAGTTATAATCATGGTGTTATTATAACCGAGGTTCTTATCAGATACGATATGGGTACAGTCGACGCTCGTTATAGCGACCATTCCATTACAACGACCAGTAGGAAAAGTCCTAAATGCTTTCATATAGCGACTGTGCTATGTTTACGTTCCGATATAACGATCTCAGAGTGTGATGTTCGTTTTCCATGGAAAGATGGGAGGGGGTCGTTATAACGAGCATCGACTGTAATTAGAGCTAGGATTTCTAATAAACTTGCATATTTTGCTGTTTTTACGCGATAAAGCATTTTTTCATGATTTTCAGATTTTTTTTTTTGGATTTTTTCCAACATATTTTCATATTTTGGAGTATTATTTTGCATAGTTCAGCATAAAAATGAAGAGGGATCTTCCCCCCCCCCCCAGCTCTCTCTTCCCTAGCTTCATTTCCCGCAATCGGCGATTTTAGCAATAACTGGCAATTTTACTTACCTTTGACATCTTTTTTTGTCAATGATTGGCCGTTTTTCGGTGATAATAGCAATTATGCAATTATTAGCAGTTTTATTTGTGTACTTTTGGCATCATTTTTTTTGACAACGATTGGCGATTTCCTGTATTTTTGTGGAGGAAATATGGTCATCCTATTCATAAAAGCATTTTTAGGTTATATAAAAGCAATATAGTTTTTTTTTAGGGCATAAACGCATTTTTTATGGAGCATATTCTGTCGGTTTTAGGCCATTAAAATCCTAGCCCTGATAATAATAATCAGTTGCTATAAAATATATAGTTTTTGTTTCATTACGATTATGGTGATCATATTTTATCGAGAAAAATATATAAGATTACATGGGATGATACAGGTTTGATGCTTTGCCGGGTATTGATATTTTTCGCCAAAAATTTACTGATTGTCGGTGAAAATGCTAATTATATTGCTTACAAATAACCCTAGGTAGAAAAAAATAGATTTGTACATGTGGCAGATATGTGAGATATATATATTTATGTAATTCATATTTCACTAAAACACACTAATTCATGAATTATTCAAATTATGTTCGTTCTATGATTCCAGTAAAGGTTATGAAATTGAAAGATCGTAGAATGGAAGTGAATGAAGTCAAAGAAAAATAAAAGAGTTGAAAAAAAAAAATTTAACATACATCAAAATTAACATATTTATGAATAGAGTCGGGAAAGGCTAAATCACGGAAAAACATGGGAAGTTCTGTGCATATGGTGAATGGAATACCAATGAGCATGTTTGGAGAATGGAACATGTAACACCTTTTTCCTTTCAGTGTTTAATATTAATAGAACAACAAACAAACACCATTTCACAATATGCTGAGGTCCAACACTAGCAATTTCTTGAATAAAAAGTCATTTCTAGAAGCAGAAGTAAAAAAAATAAAATAAAATAATGGATTGTTATATCCGCGGTCGCTGCGTTTTCATTGACGGGCCTCATTTCCCTACTGAACCAAACATGCACCTCGTCCATATTCCTCTGCGTAACTTCTAACGAATTGGCATATGTTGGAATATGTGTGTATGTGTAGTGAGAGAGAGAGAAGTGGGGTGAAGTTTGTTTCTGTGTAATGCTTGTTGTGAGTAGTGCTTCCATCTGCCATCAATTTTTCTAACTATGAGCGAAGTGTGATGATTGAATAATTGTATTGTTGTGGAGGTCTGTTGCTCTCTCTGTGGCGAAACTTTTTAACGGGGGGGGGGGGGGAGGAGAGGGGATCGGCATTCGCGCCTTGAAGTTGGGAATTACAGAAAGCTAACTTCAGCCGATCAAGGCTATCGTTATTATACCTCTTTATAACGAAGGTTTTGTTAACCTTTGGCATCATTTTTGGTGGCAATTGCCCGTCTTTTCCCTTATTTGAGATCTCAAATCCCCGAATGTTTCCCGGGGAAATATGGTCAGCTTAATTCTGTTCCAATCTGAATTCGAAATACTGCAGCTCTTGATGCCATCTATCCAGAAATTTGATAACTTCATCAATGAATCACAGAACAATATAAACCACGTTATCTGTGCTATCTGTATGTATGCTATCTGTTATTTAAAAAGCAAACGAAAAACTCTCAATTAGTACTATTTATAAAGTATAGATGACAGACAGCATAGGATAATTTTTTTACACACATTCCGGCATGTGCCGATTCGTTAGAAATTCCATAGAGCGATGTGTATGAGGTGCATGTACGGTTAAGTAGTAGTAGTAGTAGTAGGATAATTTTTTTTATCAGTGAGCAAAGCCGTCCAAATTTTTCCATCAACACACATGGTGGCCCGAAATTTTGAATTTGCAGCCAAGATCGAATGTAATGTTTCTGACGATATTATTGATGCACAACACCCGATCAATGTAACAAACTCTCCACAAAAAGCACCAGTAAAAAGACAAAACAAAACGATCCAATGGTTGTCCAGATCACCGACAAGCACAAAATAATTTGAAACATCCTATTTATATATAGTACTGAGTTAAATATGATCTCCGATCTCTTGATCAACTGTAGTTTTTCCTAAAAGCTGTACGACTTCGACCTGTGTAATTTCATAGTGTGAAAAATATTTCCTTGATGCACAGTTTACTGCCATCTAGTTTTCTAGCTATACAAATTAGCAAAATATGTAATACAATAGCTATTTTAGCCACTTTTATTGCATCGGAACATTCCAAACGGAATAAAACAAAAAAGTAAACACAGACCTGCGAATTTATGTTATATACTTTATATGAAAAATACTTCTTTACTGATAGAAAATATCAGCAAATTGATGCTTTCCCCCAAGAATTTAAAAAGCTTATTTTTTCTCTTGTGATCACTTTTGATCTCTCGAACAATGTTCCAGCAATAGTCAGCAAGCATGCATTGCAGGCATCTATCTCCCACCATAACGCTTTCTTATGGTCATTATGTCTTTATGAAACCTTTCACCACGTTCATCAGAAACGTCACTGCAGTTCTCAAGAAAATAATGCAGATGGGAATCTAAGAAATGCACTTTTTAGGGAGGGGGGGGGGGAGAGGTTGCATCCTAAATCCCTGTGATCATTTATCAGCTGTTGAACCAATTCCTCATGTAGTTAGCACTTTTCTTCCCTAAAAAGTTTTGTGTTGCATTCTTGAAACAAACTAATGCACTTTTCTCTTTTTGTGCCAGGCATTGTCCAAAAATCTGTTGTCTTTCCGAAGTTCTCTAATGTGGGGGCTCACAAACATTCCCTCCTTCATTTTTCACAGAAAGACAAGGAAACTTTTTTGAAAATTGCACGAACCCTTTTCCACATGGATTCATAGCTTTGATAAGCTGTTCTATAAAACCTTACTTGATGGGAAGAGGGGGGAGGGGACAGCAGGACATCATCACTGGCTTCCAATTTCTCATTGTGTAAATTTTTTCTCCATCTTTAACGTTGAGGAAAAATATTTTGTAATGGAAATTTCTGTCGCCGTTATCTCACTCATGCAGAAAACATCCAAATATTGGTGTAGCCTTGTTGCATACTACTTTCAAATGTAAACTTTTCATGTGAACTACTTCCAAGTCAGCAGCGTTAGCAAGGTCTGTGGCTATCATTTGATCATTTTTGTCTCACCACGGTCATTTTCTGCACACGAGGGCTAATTAGACCGGGACCTACAATTTATTGCCGATTCCGAACGGCAGGCTTGTTTTTCATACTCATCGAGAGGTTGGTGTGCTAACCCCTCGATGGGGGACTCCGTGCGGTAGCAATTTTTGCTGCGGTCAAGTCGCCGTTTTTTGTTGTACTCCTGTGTCAGGAAAGTTCTCTGACAAGGACGAACTGGGTATCGAACTCGCGACACCTCTAAACATCCTTTGGTACTTTAGGCGAGCATCTTATCGACCGGGCTACCGCGCTCGTCTGTGGCTATCTGGTTAAAAGTGGAATTTCTGTTCCTCTTTTCGCCACTCGACTGACATATCTATCCATTTGAGGTGTGGTGATCCTCCTACAGCCTCCAGAACTCGGCAGACGTATTGCTCAAATGCATAACTCTCCTCGAACCATACAGGAACTCAAAATCGCTACGAAGGACGAATGGAACAAAATCCCTTAAGTTCTCCTCAACAATTTAGGGGACAGAATTCACAACCGATGCCAAATGTGCATCAGTGTACGAGGACTTCATAATGACGAACTCATATCTGTCCTTATTTCCAGCAGAACGAGCACTTTTCGTAGCTGTTTGCAATTGTAAGGAGCATATTTTTTCTTTTCCTATCAATTTTCACCATGAGACCATATCTGTCCTATTTTGCATAATAAAGATACTTCAGGACGTCTATTAAAAATGTGCCAAGTTTCATTTCTTTGAAGGATGTCTATTGTTAGGTATGACGAAGAATGACACTGTTCCTTAGCATTTGTAAAGCAGTGTAGATGCTATATTGTTTCCTTGGCGTAATTTCGAAAGAAAATTCCGATCGTCCGATTCATAAATTCCGAAAGAAAGTTAAAAAGTATGTAATATCTAAAAAACGGGTTAAAAAAAAAATCCGAAATAAAGGTAGCAGCAACTGTGATTGAATCGAGCTAAGCTCAGAAACGTATCATGTTTTGTGTCTTTTATTTGACTGAGTATTTTTTTTACATTGAGAAAGTTTCAGCTCAATATGAATCGTATCTCTCGATCCTCGTCCGTTTAGAATGCCGCTCTCATTTCTTGCCAGTGTCGCATCTTGACTTTCTGTAGTCGCACCAACAGTTCCTTCCCCAGGGCGCCCTGCATTGGCAGGAGTAACATTCGTCGCAGCACCGTCCGGTGTGGTCACAACCTTTACCAGTTGCAGAGCAATCGTCCCTAAAATTATTTTTGGGAGAACAAATAAAAGTAAGGTTCAAGAACTAGTTAAAATGCATCAAAGTTAAGATTTGAAGTCACATGAGAAAATGACAAAGTCCAGTACTGACAAAATTGCCACCATTGGCGTTCGTTTCAGTCTCATTCACATACGTAATGTCCCAAAAACAATTGACACATTTGTTTTCTTCCGGTGTCATAAATTATCTACAATTATACACGTAATCAGATTCCCTGAAGACTTTTCTGGAATTTTAAACGCAGTCAATGTGTGTGTGCTGTGCAGTGACGTATTTACGGGGAGCTCAGCGGGCTAAAGCCCAGGGCGGAAAGATTAGAGGGACAGTAAATTTGTGTGGGGGAATGAGTGGCCAAGAAAACTAGCAGAATGTCAAAAAGGCAGCAAAATTTGTTTTACCAGAATTTGTTATTTGTTATCCGTCTTTTTGCCGAGACGGCAAGGAACTAGGTCAGTGAGTGACTAAAAGAGTGACCTATAGAGTTTGCAATCCTGATTCGGACAGTGGAAGTTGATGCAGTAGAAAAGTAACAACATCACACACCACGATAAAAAAATACCTTGGCTCACCATATTTCTTTCATAAATCATCACGAAAAATAAGGTTGTCAAACGCAAGTGAAGTTGCCAATAACAGCCAAAAAAGTTTTAAAGGGTATGTTAAGTTGCTAACTATCGCTAAAATTGCTAAAAATTTGTCAGTCGCAGAAAATGATGGGTACTGCAAGTCAGACCCATGGAGGATTGTGAGTGTTAAGGTTATTAGAAATTGCCATCCATTGAAATTCCATTCGCCAAAAAAAAGTATCTGCTTGACAAATATGTGGGATGAATAGATTTATATGACTATGATTAATTATGATAGCCATAATTATCATAATATAATTAAAACGTCATAAAAATGAACTTAGTTCTTGATTTCAAAAATTGAACTAAGCCTTGTTAGAAATAGGAGAAAAAAAGGGACATTTTATGAAAAATAGTTAGGATGGCCAAAAATTACGGTAATATCCTGTAAGATATGGATAATACAGTCACTTTATACAAGTTTCTGGGCCGAGAGCGGCGGTTATACCGCACATCTGGCCCGTAGAATGAAAAGGTTGGCACCCCCTGCGTTAGATGATGGACAGCGTGAAAGAAAAAGTAAATACTGCAAATAAAATTAATCGGATAAATCCAGTGAAATGCAAACAATGAGCAGATAGACGCCCGTGAGAAAAAGTGAAGATATGCGCGACTATTTCAGGGTAATATTAGCGAACGAAATTACCGTAAATTCTTGCGTATAATACGTGGTAGCGTAAAATCCATGTATGTTAACTTCATTCACCAATAACTAGATCTTGAGGAATAAAAATAATTTTTGGTCACATTTGTTTTTTGTATAAAATGTAATGAAAATTTTGGATAATGTATGTTTCTTTACTCAATACACCACATTTTGCATTAAAACGTCATCTATACATTAACATTGATGGACCGGTACGCCCCGTGCTTCACATCTCCAAGAGGAGATTTCGAAGTGTTTCCCGAGGAATGAGAGCAAGTCAGTGAAGTCGGAGCCGTGGGCGCTCGAGCACCCATGGTGATATACACTGCTGGCCACCGTAAATGCAACACCCTGAAGGAAGCATGCAAATAATATGAAATTTACAACATGCATTAGCGGAGGTGAGATATGCAAATGATTGGAATTTCAGCGCAGACGCACATCACGCGCGCCTGTGGCGCCACTTGAAAGCGCTATTTAAGGCTTGGAGATTTCGACGATTTGAAGTACGGCAATTGTGTTTTTCTTGTGGTTTTTTCAAAAAAACGATCAATTATGCCTCGTAGAAAACAGCGATCATCTTTTGATCAAGTATCCGAGTTCGACAGAGAAAGGATAGTGGCCTACCGAGATTGTGGATTATCTTTCAGGGAAATCGGTAGTCGTGTTGGACGAAACCAAACAACTGTAATGCGGATATGTGATCGTTGGATGCAGGAGGGTACGACGGACCGACGTGTTCGATCGCATCCACCTCAGTGCACCACTTCACGTGATGACAGGCGTATTGTGCGTATGGCAGTGACGGATCGCTCAGTCACATGACGAACCATAGCACAGCACATTCAGTCTGTACCGCATCATCCAGTGTCTGCGCGTACCATTCGACGCCGTTTACAGCAGAGTGGTCTGTCCGCAAGACGTCCATTGCTTCGTCTACCCTTGACGCAGAACCACAGACGTCTCCGCCGCCAATGGTGCGATGAAAGAAGGATGTGGACGCCACAATGGAATGAAATTGTCTTTACTGACGAGTCACGCTTCTGTCTGCAACACCACGATGGTCGGATTCGAGTCTGGAGACACCGTGGAGAGAGGATGCTGAGCAGCTGCGTTATGCACCGCCACACTGGTCCTGCACCGGGTATTATGGTATGGGGCGGTATTGGATATCACTCTCGCACTCCTCTAGTACGCATTGCCGGTACTTTAAAAAGCCAGCGCTACATCTCCGAGGTGTTGGAGCCAGTTGTCCTTCCTTACCTTCAAGGCTTGCCCACAGCCATATTTCAACAGGATAATGTGCGACCACACGTGGCACGCATTGTCCAAAGGTTCTTCGTCAATCGCCAGATTGAATTACTTCCCTGGCCAGCTCGCTCTCCGGATCTTTCGCCGATAGAAAACATGTGGTCCATGGTTGCTCAACGATTGACCCAGATTACATCCCCAGCTGCCACAACAGATCAACTTTGGCAACGCGTGGAAGCTGCTTGGTCTGCTGTACCCCAAGAACACATCCAAAGTCTCTTTGAATCAATGCCGAGGCGTGTGGCAGCGGTGATCTCCAACAATGGCGGCTACTCTGGCTACTGATTTTGGCAGGAACCACACTTCACAGAAGTCTATAAATTTAATCATTTGATGCTTGGTCAACATGTTATCTACAAAATAAATATTGTTGCGATATCTCTTGTCTTTCTTGGTGTTGCAATTTGGGTGGCCAGCAGTGTATGAGAGAAATAAATAGATATAAGAGAAATAAAATTTTCCTCCGTAAAGATAAAGGTGAGCACCCACAATTTCCGAACATTTCCGACGCTCCTGCCAGACATCCAACAATCCTTTATTAAATTCAGGACTTACATGAATCCCAAAAAGAAAAAAGAGTGAACTGCAAAACTGGTTGCTTTAACGTAAAAAAAATAACACAAGAGCCGTCTATAAATCGTGATAAATTATTAATAATCATGTGCAAATAAATCACGATACATCATTAAGAATAATCAATATGTAAAACAAAATCACTATGTAAAAAATAACACGTGGATGAATCATCACCAATCAATAAGAATTACCAATAAAAAAAGATATTCTCGCAATGTGAGTTGTGCGCCATCTATACAGCATTGAAAAAAATTATTCGATGCAAATTAAAACTTTCTATTTTTTTTAATAATAATGGCTGCATAATCGGCACAAAGACATCCACATGTTTTTAACGCACAACCAGCGGATTTAAGTGAAAGATCAAGGTAAAATCAGGAGGAAAACTTACTCTCTTGCAGTTATTTCGTTTGGATTTTTTTCATAAAACAAAGCTGAAATAGAAAAAAATGAGTTCTTGACTAACGTAATATGCAAATAACCTAATTAATGCTATTATGTACATGAATACAGCCAAATCCCGTTATAACGAACTCCAAGAGACCGGGGAAATCACTTCGTAATAACGAAATTTCGTTGTAAAGGAATTCCAGAGTACATTATTTCGTTTCTACGTAAACTTATTTGAGGGGGATTACAAAAGTTTTCGCTGAAACGAGATTTTCGCTATAACGGTATTTGATAAAAAGGGAATCGACTGTATTTCTCAATTTTATTTTATAAATTAGATTCATTTCTAAAAATATCGATGTAATGGCACATTTATTATCTCACATACCAGGATTAGAGGATACCGAAGCCACCAGAGCTAAAAACAGAAAAATAGCTAACGCTTCCTTCCTCATGATTAGATCTTTGCTGTAATGAGAAAATATGTATCATACGTCAATTAAGAAGCAAAAGAAGAGAAAAAAAAGCAGAATTTGAATTTCTACGTAGTGTTATAAATGCGTTTCGAAATAAGAACTTCAAGGACCCTTACCGTGTATTATAAGTGACTTTTAAGCGATTGAAAATATCATCTGACTTATAAAGAATTATTCTAATGTTTGGCTATAAATTATGACGCTCAAAAATGAGCTCGACGAACCTAACACCATGAATGCATATACAGTATTCATTGCATAATGTGGTCCATTTATTTAGGGAGTAATATATAGCAGGCATTGCATATGTTAACACACGAATATATGGTATAACCGGAAATGAAAAATATTTTGCGAAGTTCAACGTGAAATAATAGAGCTAAAATTTATACGGAATTACCGATTCGAGAAAAAAAAACTGCATCTTTTCTATTCCAATGTAATTACGTTTCTAGTATTTACTTATTGGTTACGTAATTATATGAAGTTCCATTAGCTATTTAACTATGTGAAAATTTTATTAGTTATATAATTACGTGAAAATTTCATTAGCTGTGTATTTACGTGAAATTTTATTAGCTGTGTAGTTTTGCAAAATTTTATTAGCCATACAATTACGTGAAATTTTATAAGGAATGCAATTATGTAAAAATTTTATTAGCAGTGTAATTGTATGTAAATTTTATTATAGTTGTACTTATGTGAAATTTTTATTCGCTATGTGATTATGCGAAATTTCATCAGCTCTATGTAGTTAGGGGGAAATTTTATTAGCCGCATGAAATTAAGTGAAATTTTATTACGTAGTTATGTAGTTATGTGGAAACCTCATTAGTTGTGTAATTATGTGAAATTTTATTAGCTATGTAGTTATGTGAAATTTTATTAACTATGTAGTTATGTGAAATTTTATTAGCTATGCAGTTATGTGAAATTTTATTGAATATACAAGTGTTTTCAGTTTCACAAAATTACATAATTTACTGGATTCAATGGATTATACCAAATCTGTTAATCTAATTTATTTTGTTGAGTTATATTTAGCATTTCTTACATTAAATTTTCAGTATATATGGTATTTTAAACCAGCGGTCTTCAAGCTTTTCAACAACTGCGGACCGGTGAAAGTGGTTCACCAATTTCACGGAAAGGCGAAAACGAGAGAATTCATTCGCGGTCACCACAAAAAATGAACAAATGGAAGAAATAATTTGTGAGAGCACCAAAATAAACCCAAATAATTTTTAAAAATAATTTACGAGAGGAAAATAATAAACGAGAGAAATAAATCGCAGACCTGCTAACGGGCAGAGACAGAAATAAAAACCAACGTAGAGACAGTGTAATATTTATAAAATGTAAAATTATTTAGCGGATTTTTTATGAACTGGAGAAATGATTCACGAACAGCTGACGGAGAACATTGTTCCAAACGAATAGGTGCATATTTCTTATTTTCTATGCGTTTTTTAGACAAAATATTTGAGCTTATATTGTTGAAGGATATAATACTTTTGAAATGATAATTTTTAACGATGCGAAGGAAAACGAATGTTTTTACTCACTTTGGAATTCACCAGCCTTGGATGGAGCAACTCCTGCACGCGGAGCTGTACTTATTGAGATGATAGGTATTTATATTGATGTGAATAGTCAGATAATAAGATTCTTATGTACATTCATAAAACAGAGACAATACCCTACGTTTTAGGTGAGGTAATATTGGCAGGACATCTGGCATTGACACAATGCAACACCAAGAATGGAAAGATATAATGCAACCATATGCAATCCCATACATATTTATTTCACTCAATAACTCACAACATATGCTACAATAAACGTGACACCCGTGTCTAAGATTCTGGACATGTCTATAGTGAATATGGTATCAAAACAATAGAATAAGTGCAGTTACCTATCGTTATTACGCGCATTGGGATATTCCACGATGTTATTAGAACCGCTGCTAAAAATATTATTAACCACTTCACATACATGCTTTTGACAACAAATTTGGATGGTCTCTATTTGACGATTCGGCGATAAATTTCGTAGTCTCGTCCTAACTTGACCGCACGTTAGAAAAAGGAAGAAGAGAGAAAAGAAAAAAGTATAATAGATAAGGTAGTGAGAGAGATTTTTTTTAGACTCTCTTTCCACCCTCACCCTACGTGTTCACTTTCGCCATTTGTAAGTCATACCCTTAATCATTAGCTATAAATGCTGAAAATGTCAAAGTCTGATATCTCCATTAATGTTACATTTAAAAATTTGAAATGTTTTTTGGAAATGACTTCTCAGACCCGCATTTACATTTCACTAATTGGAAATTATAGCACACGGGGTTTACATAAAAAGTTAATTTTCTTACTTTTTCATGTATAATGACCCCATGGGAAATTTAAGACATTTTGAGTAAACGTTTGTTGAAAACGTTTTGTAATTAAAAGTATTTTTCTATATATACTAGATATCTGCTGAGCAAAAAATTTGAAACATCATGTATATTGCGTATAGATATTCTTACAAAACTGCTATTTTGGTACAGTTTTCTTTTTTTTTTTAATTTTACGGACAAGCTCAAAAACTGCAATGCGAGAATATCATGTTCAAAGTTTTCTTCTTGGATACTTTTATACCGTCATTCATTTCTTTTTTCTTTTATTTTGAAAGACCAATCAACGGATTTACACAAATTCTTTTGCACAAGATTTGCAATTAAGGCCGGTATTACACTATAAAAGTTTTCTGAAAGTCCTTTTATAAAACTTGAAAAATTCAACCAATAAGATTATCAGTTGCATTTGCTCGAATGTAACCTATGAGCTTTATTGGTTGGAGTTTTTGAGTTCTATAAAAGGGATTTTACCAAACTTTTATAGTGTAATACCGGCATAAGGGATTTTTTCTAAGGTTCTAAAGTCGTTCTTGAAAAATGAATTTTTCGAAGCTTTTCAGAGATTCTCACTACCTTTAAACATTTCTGTAAGAAATTTCCAATGAATGTGCACATGCGCTCTCTATGGGTCTCATAACTTTTAACATGGTGAAAAACTATACCTATGGTTCCTAACCTTTTTTTCTCCCCTCACCCCTAGTGTAATGCGACTTGCCTTCCCGCACCGTCTTGGATAATGCATTTTTCATCTGTTTGAAAACTTCGGTTTTTTTCTGTAATTAATTCATTAATTAGTTGCTATGAAGTCATTTACTTATTGTTTAATGCCTTTTTGGATATGGCTAGTGCATAATTTTGGCTTTATTTTATATAAGAAAATTAATTTTCAAAAACCAAACTAAAAAAAAGGTTACTATTTTGTAACAACTTTTTTTGAGATATGGAAAGAGATTGAAGAGCCGCAACAACTATAAATTAATGTTTCTTTGACTAAATTTTTTGGCGTTTTTTTTTGGAGTCGTGTGTGTTTGTTCACGACAGTATCAAATATAAGCACAACATGATAATAACACAAGGCATATTAGCATTTTTGTGTTTTCCATATTTGCATTTTCGATATTTGCGTTTTTGTGTTTTCCATATTTGCATTTCTGGTGTTCCCCATGTTTTTTCCTCGGACTGTGACCTGCATTGTGCTTACCACACATGTTTATTTTTTTCATTGTTCTGTGTTTTCTAGTGTTATATAACTAATATATAACATATCTAACTGATGTTTCTCCTATCCTTTTCATACTTGGACTGTGACGTGCATTGTACTTACCATAGATGCTTAATCTTTGCATTTCTTGTGAATTTACCATATTTGCAATTCTGTTGTCCTCCCTATTTTCTCTTTTTTTTTCTTGCTTGTACTGTGACGTGCACGTACTCCCACAAATGTTTAATTTTTACATTATTATTATTTTTTTTGTGGTTACTATATATTTTAATTTTTTTACCCATATACTTTGAAAAAGTGTTCTCATGTTTGATCAGATGGGGTGGATGAATTTAATGGGTTGGGGAGGGTGTTGATACTTTTCCAACAGATACCCTTTACGTTAGAGATTCCGTAAGGAGTATTAACGTGGGTAAAAATCTGTCTAGTATTTCAAGTTTTCAAAGTTGGCGAGTTATTTAGCAGAACTACTACAACTACCACCAAACCAGACATGTACCTCGTCCATATTCCTCTGCGGAACCTCTAACGCACTGGTGCATGTTGGAATGTACACGTCCGTGTTGTGAACCTGATGTGAAGCTTGTTTTTGTGTAATGCTCGTTATATAGTGCTACCATCGGCCCTCTATTTTTCGAATTATGAGTGAAGTGTAATTTAACGGGGAGATCTCGGCTTGCATGTGCATCTCGAAGTTGGGAATCACGGAAAACCAACTTCAGCCGACCACCACTGTGGTGACTGTGGGGTTTGAACCCGGGCCCTCGCAATGACAGTCCGTCACTATGACCAATCTACCACCACAGCGGCTATTTGTGCAGTACGCAGTTTCGCCAAAAGCTCTGCCCTCTTCGTGACACACATGGTTTTTTTTTATGGCTATCTTATTTACCAATTATTGCATGCTAATTCCTCTAGCAGAACTAAGAATGTAAGCTTTGTAATTGCTCGTTTAATCATTTTTGTCGCACCACGGCCATTCTCTGCTCAAGAGGGGTGGCTAATTAGACTGGGACCTACAATTTATTGCTGATTCCGAACAGCAGCTTTTTTATACCTACTGAGAGGTTGGCGCATTAACCCCTCGGCGTGGGACTCCCTGCGTTAGCAATCTTTCCTGTGGTCATGTCGTTTCTATTATACCCTTCTGTCAGAAAAGTTTTTGACAAGGGCAAACCGTGTATTGAACTCGAGATACCTCTAAACATCCTTTGGTACTTTAGGCGAATATCTTATCGACCTGGCCTACCACACCCATTTTGTAATTGCGCCACTGGGCCGTTAAATGACAATGTCCGGCCCCGACAACAATAGAACATAATTTTAACAAAAGGTTGTTTGGAAAAAGAAGAGAGGCAACACACAACAAATTCAACAATGAAAAATTCCTAATGAAAACGTGAAACAGACTATCATTCTTCACAGAACACGAACAAAGTTACAAAGAGTCAAAACCTGTGTTCTGTACCTACGCAATCGAGTTCATAAGGTTATAGGTTTTGCTTATCTACGTTGAGTTAGTTCAATCCAAACAAGAGAAGATGAGACTGCGCAAACTCTTCAACAGAGTTATCTTCAAGAAGAGAACCCCCAAAAGGGACGATGTGCGCGGCGCCAGTACTTGTGGTTCGTATAATCTTTATGATATTTTAATTACAAAATAGAGTTCGTAGATACTTACTTGGAAAAATTATGAATTACAATGGATGTGCCGCTTATCAAAATCACGGCTAATGTTATCATTCGGGTATTGTTATCATTTTTGAAAAGTACGGAATGAATCAATATCATAACATAGAAAACTCGCTTACAGTTATCATGACTTCAGTTTATGTTACCATTTTTTTTTTCCGGCTTTGTTTTGCATATATTATTTTGAAGCTAAGCTTGAACCAGACTCATTTCTTTCCTGGTATAGCGGCGTTATCTGTTGTGAATGTATGTAAGTGAGACGTGATCACATATGCGTTTCATTCCCATGTTTTGGAATCTAGTGACCCTAAATGCATATCACTCTTCGTTGATACGAGTTGTTTTAGAAAGACAACTCAAGGCTATAATGGGGGCGGGAGACATAAAAGCCCAGATTTACAGTCGGCCCCGCTTAACCAGGTAACGGATGAACGGATACCCCCGCTCAAACGGATAAAATAATCTGAAATCAAAATTTCTCCCATAGAGGAAATGTTAAAGTTCCCCTCCCCCATTTATCGAATACAGTGATACCTGGGATAACGAAAAAGAACGTTCGTTGTTAGAAACGCGATTTTAAATGAGTTTCTATGGAAAATCGTTTAATTCGTCCCGGGTACTGCCCGAATCCTGAAGATGAGTTTTTAAAACACCAAAGGAGCGCAATAAAAAAAAAAACGAAAATCGACTGAAGGCTAAAATGAACAGCTTCAAAATTGGATGAATAAAAAACTGTAAGAAGATGACGTACTCTCTGAAGATCTTTTTATTGTACACCAGGGGGTTCTTAACCTTTTTCAGACGCAACCCAAAATCAACAAAGAGATCAGCTTTGCGACCCATTAGACTGTTTGTTTTTCGAAATTAGTGGGACCAGTGACCAAATAAGTGCATTTATAGCAGCTTAACAGGACTGTAAGTGGATTTACACGATTAATCTAGAAAGATTCTGTGATTTAAAGTTTTTATCGTGACATATAGCTCCCTGGCTTTAATTGTTTATGTGCGACCCATCATGGAATCCCTGGCGTAATTGTTTTTGTTCGACCCAACTCATAAGCAGAGGCGTCCTGTGGCCGAGATATCACTGTAATATGAGCTTTTCCCCTGCTTAATACAATATTCCAGGGGTGGCCAACTACGTTCTGTTCAAGGGTCAACGGTCAGCTGCAGCGTCGCGGGTGTCACTGCGGTGTGCAACCCGTTTCAGTAAAATGTATGTGTGTGAGAGACTCAGAAAAATGTACATTTGTATACGCCATAATATATGTAATATGGTAAGACATGGGTAATCTAGTCGCTAAACTAGTACTGTAGTACATAGTTTCTTTTGCAAATTATTTGATCCGATCCATTCATAGCTTGGGTGCGGTAGCCCAGGCGTGTTTCAAAGCTCTCCACCCCCTCCCCCCTTCCGGTTTAAGCTGTCTTCAGTACATTTGATTACCTGATTTTTATTCTCTGTTGAACCGATAGACGACGCCAACTTCCTCAATGGAAGCAAAAATCGAAAAAAATGCACAAACGGCCGTTATGGCTTCATGTGTCTTCAGTGTCTTTTGATGGATTGAAATTTAAAAAGTTAGTTTTTTTTTTTTTTTTTTTTTTTTTTTGCAAAAAAAAAAAAAAAAAAAAAAAAAAAAAATTATGGATGTAATGAAAAACAATTTAAAAAACAACAACACATATTGAAATTGCTGAAGACTGTGGAATTTATTGTGCTCAGGTGTCAAACATTAACTCTTTAAGCGGATTTTTTCCTGATCCACATTATGAGAGAGTTTTAAGAACCCGAGATATTTCGGGGTTGCCCTTGTAAGGGTGAGGAAAAATTCGGGTGAAATGAAAGAAAATTGGCGAAAGAACGGAAGCTTGATAAGAACAAAAACAAGAGCAAATCTGATTTATACAGTGTTCACCAGGCTATTATTTCAATGCTTTCATACTAAAAGATCCAAAAAGGTGACCATGATTAGACAAAAAAGCAGAGAAAATCACCAAAGATGTTGAGAACCTGATTAAAAATGATGGTTGCACAGCAAAAGAACAGTTTGATGTTTAAGGCATTTTATAAACCGTAATGGTGTGACACAGCAGAGTAATTGTTCCCAAAATAAATCGGATATTATGTGCTGGAACCACTGATATCCATTTAACTGAGTCGACTGTACGTATTTTCATCTATAGATGTATATTCCAGTAATTGTGAAATACAAAATTCGTAATAAAAAATATTGACATTTTTTTTTCTGTAATATTTCAAGTGTATTCAAAACAAATGTCTCAAATAATTTCAGTCGAAAATGAAGATGCCTTCTCCATAACGAGCTGGTCGGACTTACCGAGGAGAAGCGGCTGTAAGTCGATTTCATTTGTGAATATTTTTACAAGAGTTTGCACATTTCTTCTTATAAAATCCATGTTATAATTTATGAAATGTACGAACTATGTATTATACGGGGTGATTGCGTAATTCCCTTTCCCGCAGCTTATTAGAGAACCGTTGGTTCTAGAGACACTTCCGATTAGGAAAATTATCCAAATAACCTGTAGACCTCGGATGCGTCATTCATATTGCAAGGGGTTGAATAGTTTTTATGACGCAACTGCAGATGGAAAGTGACATTTTGAAAAATCTCTGGATGCAGGGATTACCTTTGCACTCCCAGCAAATATTACAAGCTTCTAATGGACCGTTAATATTGGGTTAGCCAAAAAATAGCTGAGAAAATCTGTGAGGTTTCTCATATGTCATCTAATACTTCACCAGCGTCTCGCGCTTCAGAGCTTGATGATTTAAAAAACAACTATACGCATAAGAAGAAGCGTGAAGAGGGTGCGCCTGCTACACGAGCTACGATGCATTGCATTATTAATATATAAACAGCAACTTTTTATACTCAAAAATCTCCAATTAGAAAGTTGTTGCGCTGCCTGTCTTGAGGTCAACAAAGAAAATTCCACGTTTTTAAGTGCGATATTTGCTGAGATATTTGAATTCCAATATTGGAGAAAAATTCGAAGGAGGGGAAAAACAATATAAACGAGGTAAAAAAGAGTTGTTCTTTACTTTATGCTGTTCTTTCTCGATCGTGAATGTATATTGAATGTACAGTCGGTCCCCGTATTCAAGGTTTTTTCCCTTCATTGGGAATTTTTTTTGACAACACTCAGCATTCGTCATTCATGTGTTTTGTTTACAAAGTTTGAGTATAGTTTTGTGCGTGTTTAGGATGGCTCATATTTCTAGTGCTACTGATAATGCTTTGGAACGACAAAAAAAAAGTGAAAGGTTTAGAAGAAAAATTAGATACATTGACTATGCTTGGCGAAAGTAAGTCAATGGCTGCTGCTGTGGCCCGCCATTACGGAATCAACGCATCTGCGGTGAGATATATCAAGAAAAAGGAATCTGAAATTCGTTCAGCCGTGGCTGTAGCTGCACCTTTGGCAGCGAAAACTTTGCATCGCTTACTGGATCCATGTGTTTCTCGTACACAAAATGCTCTTTTTTTGTGAGTACAAGACTGCTACAAAAAAGATTTTCCAATTGATTCTAATAATATAACGGAAAAGACGATAATATTTTACGCTTCTATAAAGGGAATGGTTGGTGAAACGTCTACTTCATCAGAATTTTATGCAAGTAAAGGTTGGTTTCACAGGTTTAAGAAGCGATTCGGATCATGCAATGTAAAAATCGCTGGCGAACAAGCCTCTGCCGACCAGGAGGCAGCTAGAAAATTTCCAAAGACTGCAGAAAATTATTGAAGAGAAACACCTCAGCAGGTGTTTAACGCTGACGAAACTGCACTATTTTGGAAGAAAATGCCACAAAGAACATTTATCAATCCAGAAGAAAAGCGAGCGCCTGGTTTTAAAGATAGACTTACTATGTTGTTTTGCGCAAAAATGCGTATGGGTACATGATAAAGCCCACCGTAATTTTCAAATCTGCGAATCCGCGAGCATTGAAGAGAAATTATGTCAAAGCTCCCAGTATTTTCGATGAACAATAAAAGGGCTTGGCCTATGAAAGCACTTTTCCTGGATTGGTTTAAACGGTGTTTCGTTCCGGAAGTCAGGAGGTACCTTGAGAGTGAATACATGCCATTCAAAGTTCTTTTGAAACTGGATAATGCTCCTGGACAAAGCTGATGGTGTTGAAGTTCTTTATATGCTTCCTAATCAACATCTATCATTCAGCCCCTTGATCGGGGGGTAAAGCGAATATTCAAGGCTCACTGTACACGCCACGCAATAGAAGATACAAATGCATAAAATGCCTTGAAGGTATGGAAGAATTACACTATCACTAATGTCATAACTGTCATAACTAGAGCCGTGGCAGCTCTGAAATAGAAGACAAGTTCACCATGAGTAACATAGCGAAAGGGCGTATCAAGTTTAAATCAGCAATAGATTCTTTTCATGACATAGATCCCTCTATGGTACGTTCTTCACATGTAGAAAAATTAGTAGAGGAAGCCTTGTCAACATACTCCAAAATACTTGATGATATGAAGAGGAAGAAACATCTAACAGAAATCACAAAGTTCTTTCAGAAAGCATCGCCAACAACCGCTGCACCCTCTTTTATATTCCCCTTCTACCTCTGCGTCACCCTACTCTTCTCATGATGCTCAATAAACGATATAAACAAAAAAAAAAAAACCCTATGGTTTCGGTTATTCGCGGATTTCCGTATTCACGGTCGTCGCAGGAACGTAACCCGCGAATACCGGGGGACGACGACGACGACGACTGTATGTTGTCAATATGAATGCACATACATGATTAGAAGTCATTTAGATCCCATAGGGACCCCCCCCCCCCCATTATTCTTTTCTTCCCTTGTGTTTCAGAATTTTCTCCGGCACGATCTCACCCTCCGGGAGTATGAGCTAAAATCGCGTAAGTGGCAGAGCCTAGTCATGCTCGGTCTGTTCTTTCCTTACTCCCGTAATTTGAATCCAAATTTCTCAGCGAATATTGCACTTTTGCACTTGGAAACGTGGATTTTTTGATGGCCTCAGGAGACACAAGGCAACAACTTTCTATTCGTGTTTCGAAGTCCGCATAAAAAGTGATAACTAAGCAACTTCTTGCAATATGAATGACATACCTGAGGTCTACACGTTGTTTGGATACTTTTTCTAATGGGAATTACGCATGGCCCGATATAACGAACTTCAATTTGACGAATTCTTCGATTTAACAACTTTTTTCTCCCAAAATTTTGTGCGTTTGCAATCAGGCCCCCAACAAAACAAACTCCCATTAAACGAATTCTACAATCGGACTCCGGTATTATTATCGGTTATTTCCGGATCGTAGGCTTGGATATTATGCATAATCGCCGGTAAAAGTGATAAATTTATCAAAACTACAGGGACTATTTATCAAAACTACTGATATATGACATTTACCGTAACAAACATATTTTTTATTTTGCATCTCAGATTTGAATGGTTCCTGGCCGACAGTATACACATCAGTGGAGTCTCTTGAATCCACAGAAATCGGGATCCTTACCAGAGAGTTGTCGGTGACGAGTGGAGAAGAGAGTGGTAAGCATACGGGCATTTAATAAAATATGGTTTACGGAAAATTCACAGACCGCAATTCACCACCACGCAATGCACTGCTGGAAAATTGGCCGCTAAGAAAATTCACCGACAACAGTTCGACACGAATCAGTGAGCCAGTAAGTGAGTGATGAATCACCGAGTGAGCGCGAAATAATTTCTAATCTATAATTTGAGCAACTTAGTGATTGTCTGAGTGATCTGGTGAGTGAGTAGGCGAGGGCGGGCTAACTAGTGACCAGCCGGTTTCGCTAATTCATTCACTTAATAGTGTATTATTATACAGTAGTTGTGTGGTGAGTGAGTGACAGAGTGGTTAGTGTTGGGAGTGTGCAAACTAGTGAGTGAGCGAGTGACAGAATGAGTGACCAGTGAGTGAGTGTGTGACTTGGTGATTGAGTGTGTGACAAAGTGAGCGACGTAGTAAGGGAGTGATAGAGTGAGTAACCTAGTCAGTGAGTAAGCACGTGAGTGTGAGCGACTTGGTTAGTGAGAGCGAGTGACAGAGTGAGTAACCTAGTTAGTGAGAGGGAGTGACAGTGAGTAACCTAGTCAGTGAGTAAGCACGTGAGTGTGAGTAACCTAGTCAGTGAGTAAGCACGTGAGTGTGAGCGATCTAGTTGGTGAGAGCGAGTGCCAGAATGAACGACTTAGTGAGTGAGCCAGTGACAGAGTGAGAGACCAGGTGATTGAGAGAATAACAGAGTGAGCAACCAGGTGATTGAGTGTATAACAGTGAGCAACTTAGTGAGTTGATGATAGAATGAGTGACCTAGTGAGCGAATGACAAAGTAAGCAACCTAGTGAGTAAGTGAGTGACCTAAGGAGAAAATGAGCGACCTAGAGATTAAGTAAGTGACTGATCAATAGACCTACTGAGAGAATGATGGAGTGACATAGTGAGTGATATAATGCGGGCAACTTAATGATTGACTGAGCGACCTGGTGAGTGAGTAGGCGAGAGCGAGCTAACTGTAGTGACAAGCCGGTTTCGCTAATTCATTCACTCACTCGATCATTCATTCACTCATGTCGAACTGATGTCGGTGAATTGCATGGCGGTGAATTTTGCAACACGATAAGATATGCCCAGCCCGTTTTCTGTTATAACGGGGGTCTTCAATCTTTCATACATTGCGGGCCGTTAAAAAATTCTCTAGTAGCCCGAGGGTCACCAAGTCATACTGCAGTATATGATTCGCACAGTGGTGTCTTAATCGGTGGGTCAAACAGGAGGGTCCAATGTTATTGGGGAATTTTATTTATTAAATATGAAATTTCATTGATTCTGAAATGATTTTTTTTTTATTAAATATCAATTTTCAACAATTTCTGAAAAAAAATTCTTTCGATAGTTTCTGAAAATATTTTTCATTGATTATGAATTTTCATGAATTGCTAAAAAAATTTCTATACCAAATCTGAAACTATTATTCTCATTAATTATGAAATTATTTCTCCCGTAAATTAATTTCGAGTAATATTGTTTTGCCGAGAATTGAACTCATAAAAGGACTGATACAAAGATTATACTTAGGTACCGTATATATATATACCTATTTAAGACTTCTAACAAGACTGATTTTTACTGAGAAATTGAATTTTCTGGATGTTAATTCCTAAAAAATCAAAAGAAAAGTAATATCACTTTTCTTTCTAAATATTCGTTTTTGGTATAACATCTAGAAAATTCAATTTCTCAGTATATTTGTCGGGCCGAAAAGAAATCCATTTCTTAAGGGAGTTGGTGCACGCAAATTTTCCAAAACACACAATTTTTCAATCTTTAAATACTATGAAGTTTCCTTCGTCTAACTGTGTTCAAGTTTTTCTTCTACCTGTACAAAAAATATTTTTAAAATGTTGGTAAATGTCGGTGATTTTTGAAAAAGCTGTATGTTGTTGGAGTTAAAATTCAATAAAAACATAACCAACAATTTAGATCCTAGAAGCTCGTGTTAAAGTATATAACAACATAGTGTTGAGAGACTCACAAAGTTTCTACTCTACTACTTTAAAAGAAAAAATGTTGCTTATCTAACAAGAAACTTAGTTTTAAGTAAAACGCATTTTAGTGAAAAGCATTAATTAGCATGTGCAATGCCTGCCGGCAATTTATATTAAAATATTTGAGAAATATTTTTAGTACAGGTAGAACAAAAACTTGAACACAGTTAGACGCCAGAAACTTCATAGTATTTAAAACTTGTAAAATTGTGTGTTTTGGAAAATTTGCGGCATCAACCCAGCACCTCCTGGAGATAGAAGGCCTCTGCACTCAGCTTGTGACGTCAGTAAGCAGTCCATTTTCCCTCAGAATATTCAGGGGAAAACAATTCCCTGCTCGTGCCAGTATCATCGTTGTGAGAAAAAGAAATGATCGGGTTCAGAATTGGCGATTTCTATGTCCACATCCAATCGCTACGCGGTATTTGTGAGCCAACCAGGAAGACTCTACGCCAAAATAAGAAGAAACGAAATATGATGCTGCTGTGTTTCAAAATGTGGCAAACTTGCTAGGTAGTCTGCATGGCGTTTATGGCAAACAGTGCAAAGGCATTCTATCTCTAAGAGGTTCTGATCAACCCCCTTAAGACTGATGTCGTTTAGTCTTTTTTCTTTACTACTTTGAAAACATTTCTTTTCCTTTGGACAAAGAAGTAGTAGTGCAAACTAAGAATAAATAAAGTATATTTTTGTATTGATATGTGAGAGTACTTGAAAACCAGTGGATATTATTGCTTCAAGCATGTTTTATAGTGTTTTAAAAATGAGAATATTTGATGTCGGACAAAGTTACTCTAACGTACGGACTACTTTGGCCCAAAATAAAAAAAAATAAGTTTCATAAAAATATTTATGAGAGTTACAGTTATGAGTTATTACAGAGAATTGATTTTTCATATCAGTGTCTTAGAAAAAGGTTTGAAATATCTAAAAATTAGCTTGAATCTCAGTATTTATTATTTGTTATTTTCTAGCATTAGATTTAACAAAAAGTTTCATAAAAGTGGGCCATAGTATAACCCGCGTTTAAGGTATTACACAGATTCATTAATTTTATCTTTTTCTTGTAAAGTTTTAGAAGAGGTTGAGGAAGATGTTGAGCAGTATGCGGCATCTACAACTGACGACAAGATCAAGTTCATTGCATTGACATTGCTAGATGAACTCATCGAAACGGTATGCGACACGCTCAATAGCGAAGTGTCGGAAATCGGTAAGGCATATTAATTTATTGCAATCTCATTCGTATATCTAACACTATTTTTCTTTTTCTGTAACAATTTTTCGTTCTAAGGGTCTCATATATTTCAGCATATGATTCAGTGTATTATAATAACCATTTTTTTTTTGGCGCGAATACATTTTTTTAGATTACTTGACAATACTCGCCCAACGAAATAATTTGAACGGTCATATCTCAAGAAGTTTTCGGTACATATCAGTGTTTTTTTAATAACCTCGGGGAGATCTTAAGACAACACTACTCTAGTTTCAATACCTCTTCCGGTCTGGGCAACAGGCTCACGACCCGCTTTCGTGATGAAATTGTTTTACGCTATATCTCAAAACGTTCACAACGCAAATAAAAGCCGATGGTATCGTCTGATAGAAGTTTTTAAGACAAATCGAATGATACCATTCTAGTTTTAACCCCTTAAAAGGGTTGGTGCACGTTAGTTTTTAGTTAGATAAGGAACATTTTTTTTTCAACACCACTCATTCAAATGTCTTGAAACTTTGTATGTCTCTCAAAACTATGGTATTACGTACTTTAATACGAGAAATTTTTATTAAAAGTATTTTAAAATAATTTGTGGAATAAAATATGGGTAAATTTTGGTGATTTGTTTTAAAAAGTTGCATGTGTGTGTGTGTGCTGTTGTTGAAGTTAAAATCCCAGAAAAGATAACCAACAATTAAAATGCTAACTGATCATGCTAAATTGTATTAAAATGTCCATAGTATTGAAGTAAAAAAATTGAGTGCCTAAAGTTAACAGAAAATGTTGAATGTTCTTTAAAAGAAGGGGATTTTTCCCATGGGAAAGCATGAAAAGCCAAGAACTCGCACCAACCCCCCTTAAGCGGCAATTAGAAATCACTAAACCCCTCTTCAAAATGTCATATCTTTTTTAATGGGAAGTAGGCTTTATTCCAATTTTTAGCAGGTGCAAACTATAAGTGGTATAGGGAAATTTTTCCATTGAGAGAAATCAACATTGCAAAATATCTGGCCTTGTCAATACTGAAATAAAAGGTTTTATCAAGGCGAGATATCTTGTCATTGCCGCTAAAAGGGATAATCCCTTTTGGGTACCAGACTCGCACCCTGCTTTCGTAATGAAATTATTTTACGCTATATTTCGGGAGGCTCACAACGCAAATAAAAGCCAATGGTGTCGTCTGATAGGCATTTTTAAGACAAATTCAATGACACCATTCTGGTTTTAATACCTCTTCCGGTATTGCCGGGGAAAGAACGGGTTCTGCAATATCACATTTGGCGCGTTTTTGCAGAACTCGTTGATTTCGTGTTAAGGATAGGATGTTGCATTAACAAAATTTTACTCGATCAAGTTGATGAATAATTTCTTTCACAGTTGTCGTTCCTTCAATTTCCCCCAAATTGGATCTTCAGGAAATTTACAAGTGAAGATACAAAAATTGAGTCTTCTGTTACTTGAAAAACTAAGAAACATGTGTTGTTTCTTACATGTCACATTAGCCCCGCGGGCCATGGATTGATTGTACATGGTTCAGGTCAGGGGTTCTTAATTTTTTTCAGCCACGACCCAAAATCGACTACAAGATCGCGACTAATGGGGCTGATTGTTTTTCGGAATCAGTGACCAATAAATTCATTTATTAATCCACTGTACTCAGTGGAGTTGTTCGACTAACCTAGGAAGAGCTTCTGCGAATCAAGTTTGGGTTATGATCAGTGCCTAAAGAATCCCTGGCTGTAAATAAGTTTGTACCTTTACCGCAAGATCCTACGAATCAAGTTTGTGTCATGACCCATAGTTGAAGAACTCTTGGCTGAAAGTGTATTTATACGAGCTTTCTCGGAAGACCTTACGAATCAAGTGCGACTCGAAACCCATAGCTCAAGAATCCACGGGTGTAAGTGCATTTGTGTGACCCTTCTCGGAAGCCTCTGCGAATCCAGTTTGGGTCGTGACCCATCGTTGAAGAATCCCTGATTATAAGTGAATTTGACGACACATCTCGAAAGTACCCGCGATCCAAATTTGGGTCCCACAGGTTAAGAACCCTTGCTCTAGCTACACACTACTTCATTAAACACCAACCATATATCGCTATATAATGCCATATATTAATCAGATGGGTTGGAAATGAAAGTGCTGTCTATCGGTGGCCGCCTCAAGCTCGTTAGGGGAAAATATCTTTTCTATATCCTCCCTCGGGGAGGATGAACCTGGGACCGTGACAGCAACCTTCACGGTGGTACGCGAACATCTTACCACCACGCCACTCGGGCTAGCGACGCACACTCTGTGAGTGTATGTTTTCATGCGAATGACGAAAAAATACCGAATAACTCAATGGAATCTTGACTAATTTCTTTATCTCAAGGGGAAAGTACAAGCACCGCAACAGGTGCAGAAAAAGAGAAAATGGAAGAGAAGATTGAAAGTGAAAAGGAAGGAGAAGATGGCGAACTTGTGCAGGGGACCTCGTTCCAATATGGTGAGTATGAACCGTAAAGGGTCATTGACTGAATTACTTGATGTATATGTTTGCGCGTAGTGCATAACCTACATTCTGAATTTTGATTCAATATTTTTCTTCTATCCCTCAGAAGAGACGCCTAGGATTTTGAGGATCGAAGAAGACGAAAAAATGCCTCGGGAATCTGAATGTCTTCCCGATGAACTTGTTGTTGAGGGTAAGTTATTTTAAAATGGAAGCCAGTCCCCTTTTTTTTGTTCGAACCAAATACAATCCAGAGGCTGTACCAAATTGTTTGCACAGCGGATATCTCCGCAATCGTTGACATTGTAAACATAATTTAAATTACACAAAATTTTTAAGTGACGTGCAGTTACTTAGGATATCATATTTTCGAGAGGTTACATGAAAAGAAAATCTAGAAACTAACTTTTTATACAGTCCCTGTGGGTTCAAACTTCCCGTTAGTACAATATAAATGCGTCTCTGAGAAGTGTTTTATGAAAAACCAAAAGAAATTCGAAGAATGGAAACATAAAAATAATCTTGTGCATATGTCATAAATAAAAAAAAAATGCTAGACATATGCGATTATTCAAAGATTTCAGTGATTTTATGCATTTATTTTCACTAACCATAAAAAGTACTAAAATATGCAATTGCATATGCACTTATGCATTTGCATAAACAATCCGGGCTCTAGTCATTGGGGAAAAAAATGGATACGATTTGTTACTGACACTATAACCAACAGAAATGGCAAATAATAGTGTCGCCTCAAGAGGAAAGAATATACAGGATATCCAAAATTTTGTTTGCATAGCGGATATCTCGAGAGGCGCATTTATGGTTTTGCCGCCTGTGGGGATACACGAATTTTACACACACAGCCCTACTCCCATTCTATTCCAATTTTTTTTATTACTATTTCCTCGAATTCATCACCCTGTGCCGAATAACCAGCTTGGTTCCCCCCCCCTAACTCAGTGTATACCCCTATGCCTCTAAAGTCATTATTCTAGCCATTCAGAGATAGTACACCGTTTTACTGATTCAGAGCTTGCAACTGTTTTCGGTCCCTCACATGTTTGCACACTGTTCCGGTCACTCCCATGCCTGCACACTGTTTCATTAACTCTCACGCCTGCACACTGTTTTGGTCACACATGTTTGCAAACTGTTTTGGCCTCTCATTTTATCATTCACATGCTTGCTCACGCTCCAAGTCACTCTTTTGCTCACTCACGAGCTTGCGAACTCTCTAGGTCACTTTTTTGGTAACTCACTGGAACTAGTCCCTTTCTGTCTGGGCAGAGGTGAATTTATTGAGGGTTATACAAATTTCGCCGCCTTTCTCCTATTCTACTAATTTTCTTCGCCCATTCATTCCTCAAATTTGCCGTTGGCCTGGGCTACAGCCTACTAAGCTCCATCCCCCAACGTAAATAAGCCACTAGATATCTATGCAACCGTTGACTGTAAGAACATAAATGTACTTTCAATTACAAAAAGTTTTCAAACAACGTCCGATTACTCAAAATGTCTTAAATTTCCCAAGGGGTCGTCTGGAAAAAATTGCATGTTTTTAAATGCAATATTAGCAGAGATGTTGGACTTGAATTTTCAGCATTTACCGACAATGATTGAAGGGGTGTGATTCACAAATTGCAAAACGTAAATTAAATTCAAAGCAGTAAAAAGTTCTGTAATTGTCAAAAAATGTAATTGTTATTTATTGTGAATAAAAACACAAAATGATTAAGTTCATTCTATTCGTATATCCAGTTCTTAAAAATGGAAATTCTTTAGATAATGAAAACTTGTCAACACAGTGATAAGTAGCCAAAACTGATAATAATAAAAAAATAGGTGCACGTTACTTCAAAACTTTTTGTTATTGATAGTGTCTCCTAAAGTCGATTGTAGCAGAGATATCTGCTGCACAAACAGTTTGGGACAGCTTGCACATCTATGACAATCGACCCAGTGCCGTAACTAGCCATTCCTGTGCCCTGTGCAAAAATTTGCATTTAGGCCCCTTCTGGGCTCTCCCCTTTCAACTGTGCCCTCTGCTGTTGCACCTTCCTAACCTGCCTAGTTACTGCACTGAATCGACCATATTGTTATGTCGACCTCATGTGGCCACTTTTCTAGATGTTGCTCAGTGGAGAGAATGATAACGCTCCGATGCCTGGATGTCCAAAATAAAAATTGTGTCTAAACATTATTCTGTCAGGGTAAGACTGGGGCACTATAATCAACACAAATGGCAAGTAATAGCATCGTCTTAAGAGGAAAGAATATATATCGATGACACCTTTTCGATCTTAGCCAAGAAGGCCGAAAAGCGATATATCTGTAACAGGGGTTCTTCAACTGGGATCAGGAAATTTTGCCCCTGGCATTGCGCTTGCCCTGCCCTTACCGTATGAGTGAATGAGAGGGACCAAATAAGTGACTGACTGTGTTGGTGACCAAGTGATTGGGCGGGTGACCGTATGAGTGACCATATTTTTGTAATGAAAAAAATCGGAAGAGGCGAAATCACGGGAAAATACAGTAATGTTCCGTATACGGGTCAACTTAATTATCGGCTTATATCCCTATGGGGACAGAGAAGGGGTCATGGTTGGTTTCGGGTCAATTTAATTGGGAGCACGTCGGTGCCTCCAGACTTAAAAAAATCCCTCTTTCTCCCATAATTGAAGGCTGTCAGATAGATTAAAATGAGTTCTGAACCTGACGTTGAGTTCATCAACGTCAGGGAATTCTTTACATATCAATTGTGGTATAATTTTTCTGGTCAAGCTGCACTGCACGTGTAAGCCATGGTTTAGCTGCTACTCAAGTGCCTTTTTGCGTGCGAATGGTAAAAAAAATTCGGTAGAATAACTCAATGGAATCGTGTCGTATTTCTTTATATTCTTAAGGGGAACCTACAAGCACCGCAACAGGTGCAGAAAAAGAGAAAACGGAAGAGAAGATGGAAAGTGGAAAGGAAGGAGAAGATGGGGAACTTGAGCAGGGGACTTCGTTCCAATATGGTGAGTATGAATCGTTAAAGGGCCATTGACTGAATTACTTGATGTATATGTTTGCGCGTAGTGCATAACCTACATTCTGAATTTTGATTCAATATTTTTCTTCTATCCCTCAGAAGAGACGCCTAGAATTTTGAGGATCGAAGAAGACGAAAAAATGCCTCGGGAATCTGAATGTCTTCCCGATGAACTTGTTGTTGAGGGTAAGTTATTTTAAAATGGAAGCCAGTCCCCTTTTTTTTGTTCGAACCAAATACAATCCAGAGGCTGTACCAAATTGTTTGCACAGCGGATATCTCCGCAATCGTTGACATTGTAAACATAATTTAAATTACACAAAATTTTTAAGTGACGTGCAGTTACTTAGGATATCATATTTTTGAGAGGTTACATGAAAAGAAAATGTAGAAACTTAACTTTTTATGCAGTCCCTGTGGGCTCAAACTTCCCATTAGTGCAATATAAATGCGGCTCTGAGAAGAATTTTATGAAAAAGCAAATGAAATTCGATTAAATTTGAAGAATGGAAATGGAATTCGATTAAATTTGAAGAATGGAGTATTCTTGTGCAAATATTAGTACAATGTCACCAATAGAAAAAAATGCTAGAAATATGCAGTTATTCTAAGATTTCGGTGATTTTATGCATTTAGTTTCACTAACTATAAAAAGTACTAAAATATGCAATTGCATATGCACTTATGCATTTGCATATACAGGGTACACATCAAACAGGGGGTATGGCATTTTACGGGCGAACTGTTGATCCTAGAGGTATACTTCCAATTACAAAAAGTTTTCAAATAACGTGTGGTATTCAGATATGCTATTCATGTTTGAATGGGTTGTATAGTTAATAAAATAAAAAAATTAACTTTTTATATGGACACCCTATGTTCAAAAACCCAATTACAAAGTTATTGCCCTGTCTCTTCTAATGCCAAAAAAACAAAAAAAAAATTCCACGCTTCTAAGTGTGATATTCACAGAGATATTCTCTAATTCGAGAAAAGAGAGGAAATTGGGGGAAAGGATAGCGTTTAATGCAGGAAAAACCGTTTTGCCCGAATTTAACGCTCTTGTTTTCCCGAATTTCCTCCCTTTTTTCCCAATTCCAATACCTCAGTGGATAAAAACATGGAATTATTTTTGTTGGCATCAAGGGCAACAACTTTCTAATGGGTTTCTGGGCACATGGGGACTTTATAAAAAGTTATTATTTTTTTATTTTAATAACTATACACCCCTTGAAATATGAATGACATATCTGAATACTAAACGTTAATTGAAAACTTTTTCTAGTTAGACGTATACCTCTAGGATTAACGGTTCACCCATAAAATACCACACCCCTATGCCGATATCTCTGCAACCGTTAACTTTAGGAACATAAAGGTACTTTCAATTATAAAAAGTTTTCGAATAACGTCCGATTACTCAAAATAGCTTAAATTTTCCAAGGGGCTGTATGAATAAAATAATAATAAAAAAATAAAACAATTAACTTACGTATACCCTTTGCCGTTATTGAATTGTTTTGATTATTGATAATTGAATCCAATTATTGAAATGTAGAAGCAATTTACCAGAAATTTCATGTTTTTTAAAAGCAATATAAACGAAGATGTTTATTACAATGGACCATATTATTATGTCGACCTGATGTGGTCACTTTTCTAGATGTTGCTGAGCGGACAGAACGATAACGCGTCCGACGCCTGAATGTCCAAACTGAAAATTGTGTTAAACATTAAGGGGCCTACGCACGTTCAGTTATGCCTGCACAGTTATACCTGTACAGGCATAACTGCGCAGGATAACTTATTCTGTCGACGCGAGACTGAGATGAGACATTATAATCAACACAAATGGCAAATAATAGTATGGGTCTTGAAAGTTAAGAATGTATATCAATGACACTTCGATCTTAGCCAAGAAGGCCGAGAAGTGATATGTATATCTATGACAGGAGTTCTTAAACTGGGGTCCAGAAATTTCGCTCCTGACACTGCGCTTGCCCTGACCGTATGAGGGATCGAGAGACCGTACAAAAGAGAAATATGACTATGAGTGACCAAGTGAGTGATGCATGAGTGAGTGAGTGATGGTATGAGTGACTAAGAGTGACCGCAGGAGAAAGTGTGAGTGAATATATGATTCAGTGAATGACTATATGAATGATCACATGAGTAACTGCATTAGTGACCAGTGACGTTTCTGCTGATGCGAAATGGTCCTATTCAGTACACGCGGTGGAGAAAAACCTGCTCCTAGGAAAACCCGGCTTCGGGAGAGTGTTCGGGCCCCTTCATTGATTTGTAAACAATTAAATAAGTGATCTGGTAATGTACCCCGGGACACTCAAATGACGAACTTATTTAACTTATAAATGCGCCGCTTCTCACTCAAGTGATCTGAAACAGTGCCGCAAGTCGTTTAACTGCTCTGAGCAGTGCCGTGGTGATTTGTATACATGCCGCGGGACACTTGA
Source organism: Pholcus phalangioides (assembly GCF_987345545.1). Taxonomy (NCBI): domain Eukaryota; kingdom Metazoa; phylum Arthropoda; class Arachnida; order Araneae; family Pholcidae; genus Pholcus; species Pholcus phalangioides. The sequence goes on along the minus strand of NW_028301608.1, from coordinate 62,235,436 downwards.
GACATCTAAAAACGGTCCGCAGGTCACTCCAGTGATCTGTGAATATGTCGCGTGGGAGGGGGGGGGGGTTATTCGAGTGATTTGGCAACGCACCACAGGCCACTTGAGTAATGCGTGCTTATACCTGTGGCGGTCGCCAATAACGTGTGCCGGTCGCCAATGCAGACTGGGCAGAGAGAAGATAGAGAGAGCTAGAAAACACACACGCAGTTATGCTCTCCTAGTTGTCAATGTCACGGTGTAAATATTTCTATATTTTAAGCGGAATAAATTTAATATGATGAAATAATCTGTTGTGTCATAAAGGTGTGTACAATGTCTAAGACACACAAACATCAAACGACATACCGCTTGATCATTGTTTGGCGTAGCATAACTTTGACGGTCCCTGTGTGCACCAATTTAAACCAAACTGTCGCAGAAAATACGTCGGAAAAAGATTATTTGTTTTAATTTTTTTTTATATATTTGTTTTTCATGGTTGAGCAAAAACTCTCTTAAAAAACCCTCTAGAGCAGGGGTCTTCAACGCATGTCCCGTGGGCCACATTTGCTCCTCGGAGCTTTTTGTCGTGCCCCCACCGGTCATTTTCAGAAAAAGGTTGAATACATTGAAAAACGATTAATTCCAGAATTAATTTAAAAAAAATAATTCCGTAATTGATGAATAAAGAAAACTACATATAAACCAATTAGAGATATAATTTCGTAATTTCTGATAGACATTATTTCACAATCAATAAAAGAATAATTGCATGACTATTGAAAGAAATTATTTCAAGATATATATTGAGAAGGGAAAAATATTTTCAGAATCACCGAAATGAATAATTACAGAATCATTTAGAGTGATTTCAGATTAAAATTAATCTCGGAATTAATAAATTTAATCAGTAATTAATGAAAAACTTTTTCAGAATTATTCAGAAATTAATATTTCAAAATGTAATTATTTCAGAAGTAATCAAAATCGATAATTAGTGAAAAAAAAGTAATTTCAGAATAAATAAAAGTTCAATTAATTTTTGTTCCTGTTTAACTAGGGTTTCCCGTTGCCCCCCCCCCCCTCGTGGCCCGCGGGCTTCTTGGGAAGTTTCAATTTTACCCGCCGGTGTCTAAAATGTTGAAGACCCCTGTGCTCTACCGATTTTGCTGTATTGCGATTCAACCGTACATTCTGTGACCAAAAATGCTTTTGTTTAGATGCCTTATATCACCTTTTAAAATTTGTCCAATGAATTCAGAATCGCCACGTATACGTAGGAAATTTTTGGATTGAAGTTTTATTTTTGTGGAGGTTGTAACTTGATTATAATCATAATAACGGTTGCATATACAGGCCAAGCTTTGGAGAGAGCCAGACCTATCAAAACATGCAAATCTCGTGGTTTCATCCGAAGTATCTCCAAGATGATGAGGAACCTATTCAAAAGAAACAAGAAGTGAACGCTCTCTCACAGGCGGCAGTAAATGTAAAAATATCCCATTTACTCTATTGCTTAATTTAACCTAGTATTAATCGTGTAACCTCATTAATCGCATTTAACCTAGTATTAATCGTGTAACCTCATTAATCGCATTTAACCTAGTATTAATCGTGTAACCTCATTAATCGCATTTAACCTAGTATTAATCGTGTAACCTCATTAATCGCATTTAACCTAGTATTAATCGTGTAACCTCATTAATCGCATTTAACCTAGTATTAATCGTGTAACCTCATTAATCGCATTTAACCTAGTATTAATCGTGTAACCTCATTAATCGCATTTAACCTAGTATTAATCGTGTAACCTCATTAATCGCATTTAACCTAGTATTAATCTCATTTAACTTAGTATTAATCTCATTTTACCTAGTATTAATCGCATTTAACTTAGTGTTAATTGCATTTAATCTAGTATATTAGTCGCATATAACTTCATTAATCGCATTTTAATCTCATTAATCGCATTTTAATCTCATTTAATCGCTTATTAATCGCATTTTAATCTTATTTAATCGCATTTTACTCTCATTTAATCGCATTTTAATCTCATTTAATCACTTATTAATCGCATTTAATCACTTATTAATCGCATTTAATCACTTATTAATCGCATTTAATCACTTATTAATCGCATTTAATCACTTATTAATCGCATTTAATCACTTATTAATCGCATTTAATCACTTATTAATCGCATTTTAATCTCATTTAATCGCTTATTAATCTCATTTAACCTAGTATTAATTTCATTTAACCTAGTATTAATCTCATTTAACCTAGTATTAATTTCATTTAACCTAGTATTAATTTCATTTAACCTAGTATTAATCTCATTTTACCTAGTATTAATCGTATTTAACTTAGTGTTAATTGCGTTTAATCTAGTATATTAGTCGCATTTAACCTCATATATTAATTGTATTATCCTCATATTTAATCATATAATTGTTACTTCTACATAAAAATAGTTTATTAGAAAACAAGTAAAAAATACACTGTAACGTAAGATAACTTATTCTTAACTGCCTGTGAGAGAAAGATAGAAGAAAGTCTGTTCAAGAGTGCCGAAAACGCGAACTTTTTCGACTCGATCCGAAGGACAATATTGCTGAGCAAGTGAACACCAATACTTTGTAGTACATGGTACACCGTAGCAGACTGTGACTTGAACGAGACTCGGGAGCGTGGAACGATTTCAACGTTTGTTATAATACTACTCGAGGAGCTGATGTTCGAACGATAAACATGTGCGAACAGGAAAAAGAAAAACAAACACGTAATCTGAGTACACGTAGCTGACTTTAAGCTCTTTGAATTAAAATAAAAAAGAGAGAAAAGTTTCACTGACATCTTTTTTTCATGTTTGCTCCATATGTTCTTGCTTTTATTTCATCTTGAATGATTCGTAGGGGCCACCTTAAGGGAGGAGGGGGGGTTGGTGCACGGATGTTGGGTTCCCATGCTTTCGTATGGGAAACATCTCCCTTTAAGGAACGTTTTAAAATTTTCTGTTCAGTATAGGCCAAGGGTCTTCAACCGATGGTCCGCGGGCCAAATGTGGCCTTCTGATTTTTTTTGTCATAGAAAACGTTAAGAATTAAAACGTTAATAAACGTTAAAAATCAAAGTTACTGAATACTTTTATTTTCCTTGCACGACCGCGAAGCCCGTGGAAAGTGCACATGGAGCTCCAAGGGCTCCGCGGACCACCGGTAGAGAACCTCTGGCATATATGATGCCTGCAAGCAGTTTATATTAAAATATGTTAAAAATACATTTCTAGTGCAGGTAGAACGAAAACTCGAACAAACTTGGACGCAGAGAATTTTATAGTATTTCAACATAGAATAATTCGCATTTTTTTTTAATTTATGCAAATTTGCCTGCATTAACCCGCCCTCAACCCGTTCAATGTTTCTGACGTAATATTACGTCGGAAGTGCTTTGGTATAAACACATAACACCAGTCTTTCGCTTCACAAGAGTGTGTGGCGACTTTGAGATACGAAAGTAGCTGAGGGGATTTTTTCTTGAAACGTGTTTTTTCACTCGAAATCTTTATTTTTCCCCCGCTTGAGGGGATGTATATAAGAACTATTTAGGTTGCGGAAATTTTTTCCACAAACTTTTAAAGCAATCCCGAAAACTGATTAGTGCGTTATCAAATTAGGAAGGATATCAGGTATACAATATGCAAAGGCGTGAATTTATTGAAAATATTGGGGGTGAAGAGGGAGGGCGGGGGGTTCTAACGTTCAATATTTCTGTGTATTATAGAGAGCGATGGGTAAATATTAACTGGGCTCGGGCTCATGAACCGGATTCAAGTTTACGCCTATGATGATTCGGAGTTCACTGGCAGCTTATTTAGCATTATACAGGGTGATTCAGAAAAACATCGCCAAATTGAAAGGGCACAATCCAGGCATACGATAACAATCGCATAGGAGCGTAAACTCAGCAAGCGTGAATTCGCAATTCTGACGGCAAAAAGACGTTGAGGGCCACATATGCCCTCAAAACACATTCTGGCATGTACAGATTCGTAAGAAATTCCGCAGAGGAATGTGTACAAGGTGCATGTTTCTAACGAATCGGAGTGTGTGTTCTGAGTGTACTTATGGCCCTTACGTATTTATGTTGTCAGAATTACGACATAGTGCTTGCTGGTTTCGGGATTGGTTTAAACGTATCTGATGCAACAACTCCCTGAAGCGACTCCGGACGGCGTTTGCGCAATTATGTTTCTATGTGATAGTTATCGTATGCCCGAATTGCCCTTTCAGTTTGGCGGTGTTCTTCTGAATCACCCTGCATAGATGCTGTATTGTTTTCCTGCTGCGATCGACAGCAAAAATAAAATTGACTCATAAATTCAAAAAAAAAAAAAAAGTTTAAAAAATATACAGTGTGCATAGCAAACAAGGGGTGCGGAATTTTACTGAGGAAGCGTTACTTCCAATTAGAAAAAGTTTCCAAATAACGTGCAGTACTCATAGTATATAGTATATGAGTACTGCACGTTATGACATAATTTATGTCATTCATGTTTCAAAGGGATTGTATAGTTGGTAATATAAAGAAATTAACTCTTTATACAGTCCCCGTGTGCCTCAAAACCCAATTAGAAAGTTGTTGCCCATTCTGATGCCAACAAAAATATTTAATGTTTCTAAGTGCAACATTCATTGAGAGATATTCGAATTCGAAAAACGGATGAAATCTGGTGGGGGGGGGGGGAAGGGAACATCGTTGAATGCGAGTAAAACGGGTTTTCTGCATTTAGAGCTGTTCTTATCAAGCCAACTTCTAACGTTGCCGTCCGGGCTTCTTCACAGCGAAGCTAATAATAATAATACTAACCTCGTAACGCAGTGGTGGCATTTTATCATCGTTAAAATTTAATCGAAAGCCAGGAACCATTTTTTATACTTTTTGACCAAAAAAAAAAAGAAAAAAAGGATTTAATTCCAAAAATTTCTGCTCCCATACACGCACCTACACACACACACATACATTACTCCCTTGTCTTTTCCTTCATCGGGAGACGCGACGGGCCCCCAGCCCTTATGATTATAGATGGCCCGCAAAAGGGCCAGACATCCCCGTAAAATGTTAATTCTTGTTCTGGTTCTGGTAGAGCTGTTTTTTTTCTCACCTTTCTCTCCTTCGTTTTTCGTATATCTCTGTGAATATTTCACTTAGAAACGTGAAATGTTTTTTGTTGGCATTAGGACAGACAAACAACAACTTTCTAATTGCGTTTTTGAGCATACTGGGAGTGTGTCAAAAGTTTATTTATTTTTATTGTAATAACTATCCTTGAAACATGAACGACATATCTAAGAGTGCAACACGTTATTTTTAACTTTTTCTAATTGGAAGTACACCTCTAGGATCAATGGTTCACCAGTAAAATGCCATACACCCTGTAGAATATCTAGAAAATGGATTAAGAAAATCTGAAATAAAGGTAGCAGCCACACACTGTGATTGAATCGAGTTAAGCTCAGAAACTTATCAGGAAACTCCTACAGAATTTGTGTCTTTTATTTGACTGAGTATTTTTTTTTTACATTACGGAAGTTTCAGCTCAATATGAATCGTATCTCACGATCCTCGTCCCTTTGAAACGTCGTTCTCATTTCTTGCCAGTGCTGCAGCTCAACCTTCTGTAGTCGCACCAGCAGTTCCTTCCCCAGGGCGTTCTGCATCGGCAGACGTAACATTCGTCGCAGCACCGTCCGGTGTGGTCACAACCTCTACTAGTCCCCGAGCATGGAACCCTCTCACCCCTAAAATGTTTTTTGGGAGAACCAATAAAAGTAAGATTCAACAACTAAATATACATCCAAGTTACGCTTTGAAGTCACATGAGAAAATTACTTAGCCCAGTGCTGACAAAATTGTCATCGTGGCGTTCGTTTCAGTCTAGTGTAGAATGGGAGAAGGGCGGAAAAAGTGGTTTTACCTAAAGTTTGCAAGTACGTGAGTGAGCAAATGAGTGACTTAAAGTTTCAGACTTGAGCGTAAGCAAGCATGTGAATGACCAATAGAATGACCTAGAGAGTTTGAAAGCATGCGAATGACCAATAGAATGACCTAGAGAGTTTGAAAGCATGCGAATGACCTAGAGAGTGTGAAAGCATGCGAATGACCTAGAGAGTGTGAAAGCATGCGAATGACCTAGAGAGTGTGAAAGCATGCGAATGACCTAGAGAGTGTGAAAGCATGCGAATGACCTAGAGAGTGTGAAAGCATGCGAATGACCTAGAGAGTGTGAAAGCATGCGAATGAGCAGAAGAATGATCTAAAGCGCATGCAGGCATGTGAACGACCAAAAGAACGAAGGACCAAAAGAAGAAAAGACCTAGAGCCTGTATAATCGTGTAAATTATCAAAATAATAACCTACAAAGCATTTAATCATGTCAGTGAGCGACCAAAAAAACGACCTAGACGTTCTCAAGCATGTGAGTGGCCAAAACAGTGTGCAAGCATGTGAATGACCAAAACCGCCTGCAAGCATGTCAATGACCAACACAATGGGCAAGCATACGCCTGACCAGGCATGGTGCAAGCAGTGTGCAAGCATGGGAATGACTGAAAGAGTGACTACTTGAAGAGTGTGTGTGTGATCATGGGAATGACCAAAGTAGTTGGGTCTATTAAATAGTTTGGTCTGGTGTAAGAGGCGCAGGTGTACTTGCAGGAGTTGGGGTAGGCCAAGCGAGTTATATCACAGGGTGGAGAATTCGAGGAAAGACCAGTTCAGAAAATTAGACTAGAATGGTAGAGAAGAGAGAGAGAGCGGCAAAATTCGTTCAACCCACAGGCAGCAAAACCATAAATACACGTACGCGCGCGGGTGTGTCAGGGGTGCACTCCCTCGAGCCAAATGCAGCCCGTCGGGACGGGGATATTTCATCCGGATCGCGGAAGTTGATCCAATAGAAAAGTATCAACATACACACACCACGATAAAAATATCTTGGCAGACCATATTACTTTCATAAAAGTATGGGATATCACCAAATAAAGATGTCAAACGCAACTGAAATTGCCAGTTGCAGCAATAAGAAAAAAAAATTGTCGAAGGCAAGAGAAGTTGCCAATAACATCCAAAAAAGTTGTAAAAGGCATGTAAAGTTGCTAACTGTAGCTAAAATTGCTGAAAATTTGTCAATCGCGGAAAATGATGGGTACTGCGAGTCAAAATTTAATATTTATATGAGACTATAATTAAGTATTGTACAGTCGTAATTATCATAATATAATTAAAACATCATAAAAATAATCTTAATTCTTGATTTCAAATTTTCCTGCACGTAATACGTGGCAGCGTAAAATCTGCTATAAAATATGCAAATTCGAAAAGAAAAGGATTGCTGGTCATTTTTTTTTGTACGAATATCAGAAACATTTTTTTTTCTGGTTAATTGTAGGTTTCTTTACTCCATACACCAAATTTTGCAACAAACCGTCATCTAACAGCAGTGAAAAAAAATTATTCGATGAAAATAAACTGTTTCTAATACTTTTTTAATATAATGACTACGTAATTCACACAAAGAAATCCAGATGGTTTCTTTTTTTTTCTTAGAATACAATAATAATGTATAATAATAATACGCGGATTATAAGCAGAAAATTAACGTAAAAAGAGGAGGGACAACTTACTTTCTTGCGGTTATTTCGTTTGGATCTTTTTCATACAACCAACCTGAAATAGAAGAAAATGTGAACACGTTACTAACGTAATCATATCATGCATATGAATGTTTCTCAATTTCATTTTAGAAATTAAATTCATTTCTAAAAATATCGATAGAAATGGTACATTTATTATCTCACATACCAGAATTTGAGAATACCGAAGCCACCAGAGCTAAAAACAGAAAAATAGCTAATGCTTCCTTCCTCATGATTAGATCTTTGCTGTAATGAGAAAATATGTATCATACGTTAATTAAGAAGCAAAAGAAGAGAAAAAAAAAACAGAATTTGAATTTCTATGCAGTATTATAAATGCATTCGAAATAAGAATTTCAATGATCCTCATCGTATAATGAATTATAAAAAATTGGGAATGTCATCTGATTTAGGCCGGTATTACAGTATAAAAGTTTTCTAAAAGTCCTTTTATAAAACTTGAAAAATTCAACCAATAAGATTATCGGTTGAATTTGCTCAAATGTAACCTATGAGCTTTATTGGTTGAATTTTTTGTTTTATAAAAGGGATTTTATCAAACTTTTATAGTGTAATACCGGTCTTACATAGAATTATTCGAAAATTTTGCTATAAAATATGGTATTAAACTCGAAAATGAGCTCGATGAACGTAACACCTTGAATACGCAGGGACATATTTATTGCATCATGTGATCCATTCATCTAAGGAGTACGGGCAGCCATTACATATATCAACAAACGAATATAAGGTATAAACTGAAATGAAAAGTATTTTGCAAATATCAACTTAAAAGTAACTGAACTAAAATTTATGCGGAATCACGAATGAGAAAAAAAAAATTGCATCTTTTCTATGCCTGTGAAGCCAATGTAATTACATTTTTAGTACTTAATTATTCGTAATTATGTGAAATTCTATTAGGCATGTGATTATGTGAAATTTTATCAACCATGCAATAGTGTGAAGTCTTATTAGAAATGTAATTATGAGCAATTTTATTGATTATACACGTGTTTCAAGTTTCACAAAATTACATAATTCACTGGACCGAAGAACACTGTTCTAAACGAATAAGTGCACATTTCTTACTTTCTCCTCGTTTTTTAGACAAATACAGGGCGTCCATAATTAAAAGACCCTATTTTAAAGTAGCCTACAGGCGTAACCAGTCATCAGAAAATTGTGAAATTTTGTGGAGTAATTCATGAAGTGATGGGAATTTGTTTCGGAGGGGAAATCAGTTGCATATATTGCCACTGGAGAGCGTTTCATTAAGAAATGACTCATTTAGGTAAACGTTTACAATTTTAACAATTATTAAACACTTTTAAAATTGTTATTGCAACAAAACATGTTCCACATGATGGCCATCGCTTTCAGATACTATGTGGAATCCCAAGATGGCAAGTCCTGCAACTTACCGAAGTGTGTGCGGGGAAATGTTCAGCACGTGGTGTGAAATGCTGCTGCCTTTAAGGTCAGGTAAAGTTCTTGGATTTTCTGGTTCCCGGATTCGGCATTTGTGAGAATTGACTGCATCACCATGTGACAATGCGCATCGTCTGTCCAAAGGATATTCCAAGGCTATTCGGAATCGTCCTCAACGCGAGCTAGAAACTGCTTTGAGAACCGAAGTCGAGAGTCATATTCATGAGGAAGCAACCGCTGCACAAGTGAAAGTTTGTACGGATAATATCGGAGGATATTCCGCATGATTTTGTGGACAGTTGAACGTTGCCTATCCGACGCCTGACACTAGTGCCATCACGAGAATTTGAAGCTCTTCCACCTGAAGCGAAACCTCTTGTACTGCGTCTATAGAAACGGGTTTTATTCCTCTTCCAGGACGAACAGCCAACGATCCTGTGGTTTAAAAGTTGGTTATCATACTCCGAAGATTTTTAACATTCATTGGACCTTTTCGAATCCTCCTTCCAAGTCCGATATTTCCGTAGAGCAGTCACTTCGGAATTGCTCTGTTTTGGTAAAACAATTTGACCAAGAAAGCGCGATGTCGTAAACTTATCATCATTGTGAGCAGCAAACACATTGAGGAACAAGATCTCCGCGAATGTTTCTAGATTATATAACAGCTGCTGCGTGGCCTCACTCACATAAATTTCACACTTTTCTGATGACTGGTTTTGCCTGTAGGCTACTTTTAAAAGGGCGCGGTAGCCCAGGTCGATATGATGCTCGCCTAAAGTACCAAAGGATGTTTAGAGGTGTCGCGAGTTCGATACCCGGTTCGTCCTTGTCAGAAAACTTTCCTGACAGGGGTACGACAAAAAACGGCGACTCTTCCACCGACTTGACCGCAGCAAAAAATTGCTACCGCAGGGAGTCCCCCATCGAGGAGTTAGCGTATCAACCTCTCGATGAGTATAAAAAACAAGCCTGCCGTTCGGAACCGGCAATAAGTTGTAGGTCCCGGTCAAATTAGCCCTCGTATGCAGAAAATGACCGTGGTGCGACAAAAATGAGCTACTTTTAAATAGGGTCTTTTAATTATGTACGCCCTGTATTTGAACATATGCTAAATTATATAATACTTTCGTACGCTAATTTTGTAACAATGCAAAGGAAAATAAGCGTTTTTACTCACTTTGGATTTCACTAGCCTTGGGCGGAAGAACCTGCACATGGAGCTGCAGTTACTAAGATGATAAGTATTTATATTGAAATGAATAGTCAGATAATAAGATTCCTATGCACATGTATGAAAAAAGGGACAATACGCTTTAGGTGAGATAATATTGGCAGGACATCTGGCATTCGCACAATACAACACAAAGAACAACATCGGAAATGAAAAGATATAATTCAACCATATGCAATCCCATTCATATTCATCTCACTCAATACTCACAGCATATGCGAAAATAAACGTGACACTCATGTCTAGACATGTCACTAGATTCTGGACATGTCACTAGTAAATACGGTATCAATGAAATATTATAAGTTCGTATCTGTCGTTATAACGTGCATTCATATATTCCAAGCTATTACAACCGCTGATAAAAATATGATTAGCATTAGAACGAAGTTGGGAGGCGATATGTTTTTGGCTTCCAACACGTGATATACAACTTGAGATTATACTGTTACCGTATATGTGACAAATTCAGTTATTATACAGAATAACCGATTATTATTATTCATAAACAACGAGCATTTTGAAAAATTCGATAATTTCCCTGAATTAATCGCTTTTACCCAAGGATTTCGGGGGTCAGTGAGGATGGAGAGGAAACAGTTCACTTTCTAACCATGGACGGAGATACGGGGGAGGGGCATGTCCCCCCCCCCCCCCAGCGTCAAAGGTACAGTTGACTGATCTAATGTATATGTGTATATATGAATTGACATCATCATCATCATCGTGCTCCCCATCAATAATGACCCCACCCCGAGACTTTCAAGTCTATCTCCGCCTATGTTTCTGACCTTTTATTATATACTAAATTATTCTGTAAAAGGGTAAGCATCTGTGACCATCACAAGGGGCTGTGTAACAGAAGAAAGACCTCTTTCTCCATACTAATAGAAATCTCGTTTTTGCACTTTCCATTTTCTTCTCTGTGAAAGGAGACAATCCGTAATACTAATGGGAAATGTTCTGCCTATGTCCTTTCATAGTTAACCAGAAGGTTAGCTATTTTCCTCACTGATTCTTCCCGCCCCACTTCCATATGCACATGGCTCCTCGCCACCACACCCCCTATAGTTAAGCTTTTATCTAGTTGTCCTCGCTTTAAGTCTTTTATTTGGCTTAACTTGCTTGCATACCAAACATAACCTGACGTTGCACCCTAGACATGTTATTATGGGAATCTTTGGCACAGCTATAGTATTATAATCCACCACCAATTTTGGCGACTTTTTTTTCCAACGATACATCGCCAAGGCATACATAATGGAGCTTGATTGCCGCTTATTCTTCTAGAATGTTCGTTGAACATCCTCTTTTCCTTCCAAATGACGTCACCCTCATAGATGTCGCTAGCGAAGATAGGCTTTTGTTTTGCCACGCCGTTTTGAAAAAACGTTGAGCTGCTATCCTCTTTTTTTCTTGGTTCTTCATTTATTACTAATTTGTTATCATATCTTACTAATTCATAATGCCCTGATCGGTTTATTATTTTAAAGAGAGTCCCGGGTTTTATCTTTTTTTAAAGAGAATATTTATTATTTATGCAACGGGAAGGACCGTTCAGACCGTTGTTTATTTAAAAGAATCTGAGGTTTTTTATTTGTTTTAAAATGTTTCATTTTTAATCTTGATAATTTATGTTGTTTGATGTTTAGTACAGAAAATTATATATTTTACTATTATTATAATTTTCTTTTTCTCAGCCACCTCGATGGGCATTTTACCTGATGTGGCCTTGTATTTGTATTTGCATTTGAACTACCCCCCACTCGAAAATTCCACTGTCCAGCCCGGACAGAACAGATCGGGCTGTGCACAAAAGGGGCATATATTGAGGGAATGGGTTTATAATTAAATAAAAGAAAAAAAAAAGGAAGACCTACTCTAGACTAGTATCTTCAGACTTTTTGCCGTACCAACCTCCTTCTGAAAAAAAAACCCACCCTGGGAAACACCACTTTAGGCAAATAGTAATTACGAAGTTTCAAAATTATATGATTGTAGAAAGGTTTATGGATGTATCCAGTGTTGTTGTAGCGAGGTACAGTACCCACAACTTTTAACCGAACGATGGCGATATCTTGCGTTCTAAAAGTTGTAGAATGAAGCGGTTTCCACCAAAAATTATGGTTTGTGATTTTCTATCCGATTATGTGTAATTCGTCTTGATGAAGGGTCATCTACATATTTATTATTGTTTAAACTTCAAAATTTTCTATGTAAACTCTTATTTTTTCCATCTTATCTGATTTATCGCATTGCACTTATTCTAAAAATACAATTTCATCGCCGTAAGTATAAAAATGAGAGAGATATGAGTGAAAATGTGTTTGGGGACGCTCTAAACATTGAGAAACTGAATTTCTCAAGGTTGATTGCAGGGGTAAAAAACACACACCAAACAAGTTTCGAACGATAAATACTGCATATGCTTGCTACGCGAGTGTTTGGATTTAGTGCTGCTGAAAAATAAGGAGGTGAAAAACAAACTTTTTTTTATTACTCTTCATTTTAGTGACTTTCCGAGATTGAACGAATATTTATACCATAATTATTTCGAACGATGTGTCACAAAGCAGTTGTTTGTGACGACAATTTCATCAATTCAGAAAAAAAAATATATGAATTTTCAGTTGAACATTGCACTATTTTATATTATAATTTTGTTTCATTTTGCAATTCCTCAATTTTTAATGCTAAAAAAATACGGATGAAACGAAATGCCGTGGTTTTAGCAGAGACGACTCCACCAATAGGCACTACCCTAAACTTGGCGCACACTAAGATGATTTACGATATTCGGAGAACCGTTATTTATTGATTATTATCTCCATAAATACTAACATCAATCTGATTGTATGGTATTAATTTTTGAATTCTTTGCACGTTATTATATTTACCATTTCAGCTCATGAATATTGTCTAAGGAATGAAACGAATTTTTGAAATAGTGAAAAATTTCAAAATTTCGTTGTTTATTTGTTTACTCGAATTTAAAAAAAAAATGTTTGAAAAAAAAAACTGGATGGATGACTTATTTATCGTATCACCGTATACTTAAAACATTACCCATTTCAGTAAAGTTATGAGCTTCATATCGAAGAAGAATGCTACCTTTCTTCTTTTTTTTTTACAACAAATACAACCCAAGATATCGCCATCGTTCGGTTAAAAGTTGTGGGTACTGTACCTTTCATAAATTTCCGTTAATTTAAATGTTTTTGATTGTTGATAATTAATAATTTATCGGAAAAAAAATCCTTGTGGAAACCCCCCCTCCCCACAACTTTTGTGAGACCTTCTAAGTTGCTCCTGCCTACTCCCCCTGGGGCTGGCGTAAAACATTATGAAGACTATGGACAAATCTGGCTCAGATTTCCCCCCTAAAAGAAAATTTTTTTCCGAAATTAAATGAGATAAAACTAAAAAAAGAAGCATTTGTAAATACTCAAATAAGGAAATCTCAAGTGATTTTGTTTTCACATAGAAGTCGCTGCATTGCAATCATTCACATCTAAAATGCTAAAATGAAGGGGTTTTTAGGGAATCAAGGCAGGGGGGACCCTTTCAGTGATAAGTGATTAGGTTGGTTTTTGCAGAAACAAGTCAACACGATACATAGAAAGAAAAGAATTAGTTTTATATAATACTAGAAAAATTAGTATAAATTTCATTTTGTGTTTATGCATGTGCAGTCTATGGATATTATATGAGGAATTTTTTATTTTTATTTTGCTATTTCATAATATAACGATGCATGTGATGAAATTACTACCGCAATAAATGTATTGTAATTTGTTATTAAGAATATGCCAACTTTCTCCATTTTCAAGATGTGTAACTTTTTCATAGTGTATTTCAAAAAATGACCATTATGCATACAGAAAAACTGCACGTGTTGGAAATTTTTCACATATTCGAATTCTGAACCTCCAAAATTAGTCTAAAAAACTTATTTCAGTCATGCTGGGAAAAAAAAGTTCAGAATTTTTGACCAGTGTTATCACACTGTAGATATACACTGCTGGCCACCCAAATTGCAACACCAAGAAAGACAAGAGATATCGCAACAATATTTATTTTGTAGATAACATGTTGACCAAGCATCAAATGATTAAATTTATAGACTTCTGTGAAGTGTGGTTCCTGCCAAAATCAGTAGCCAGAGTAGCCGCCATTGTTGGAGATCACCGCTGCCACACGCCTCGGCATTGATTCAAAGAGACTTTGGATATGTTCTTGGGGTACAGCAGACCAAGCAGCTTCCACGCGTTGCCAAAGTTGATCTGGTGTGGCAGCTGGGGATGTAATCTGGGTCAATCGTTGAGCAACCATGGACCACATGTTTTCTATCGGCGAAAGATCCGGAGAGCGAGCTGGCCAGGGAAGCAATTCAATCTGGCGATTGACGAAGAACCTTTGGACAATGCGTGCCACGTGTGGTCGCGCATTATCCTGTTGAAATATGGCTGTGGGCAAGCCCTGAAGGTAAGGAAGGACAACTGGCTCCAACACCTCGGAGATGTAGCGCTGGCTTTTTAAAGTACCGGCAATGCGTACTAGAGGAGTGCGAGAGTGATATCCAATACTGCCCCATACCATAATACCCGGTGCAGGACCAGTGTGGCGGTGATAACGCAGCTGTTCAGCATCCTCTCTCCACGGTGTCTCCAGACTCGAATCCGACCATCGTGGTGTTGCAGACAGAAGCGTGACTTGTCAGTAAAGACAATTTCATTCCATTGTGCCGTCCACATCCTTCTTTCATCGCACCATTGGCGGCGGAGACGTCTGTGGTTCTGCGTCAAGGGTAGACGAAGCAATGGACGTCTTGCGGACAGACCACTCTGCTGTAAACGGCGTCGAATGGTACGCGCAGACACTGGATGATGCAGTACAGACTGAATGTGCTGTGCTATGGTTCGTGATGTGGCTGAGCGATCCGTCACTGCCATATGCACAATACGCCTGTCATCACGTGAAGTGGTGCACTGAGGTGGATGCGATCGAACACGTCGGTCCGTCGTACCCTCTTGCATCCAACGATCACATATCCGCATTACAGTTGTTTGGTTTCGTCCAACACGACTACCGATTTCCCTGAAAGATAATCCACAATCTCGGTAGGCCACTATACTTCCTCTGTCGAACTCGGATACTTGATCAAAAGATGATCGCTGTTTTCTACAAGGCATAATTAATCGTTTTTTTGAGAAAACCACAAGAAAAACGGAATTGCCGTACTTCAAATCGTCGAAATCTCCAAGCCTTAAATAGCGCTTTGAAGTGGCGCCACGGGCGCGCGTGATGTGCGTCTGCGCTGAAATTCTAATCATTTGCATATCTCACCTCCGCTAATGCATGTTGTAAATTTCATATTATTTGCATGCTTCCTTCAGGGTGTTGTATTTACGGTGGCCAGCAGTGTACATTCTCAAAATTCTTCGACATTTTCTGCCCCATCATTACTCATACTAATACGAGGCCACAACAGGCAAAATGCCCCAGAAGGTGGATGAGAGTTACTTATGACCATACTATGACTTATTTATTATTGTTTGTGTTGCGATGTATGAATGATATAAAGTCGGCTAAAACATATATCAGTCCGACAATCATTTAATCTTTCGACATAAAAAAGAATCTATAAATATCAGGTCGACTGAAATGTACAGAAGCAAATCAGTCCGTTAATCACCTAATATTGCAAGAGATTGAAGAAAATTATGATACATTTCTTAAAATATATTCATATTAGAGATTCATCATGTGTACTGTTATATTTGGATCAATTTATGTATTGATACATACATAACTTACAGTATTGGATATCTTCATATATTTTATATGCACTGAAATACACTTGTTATCACGTTGTTATCACGTTTGTTATTTTTTTTTACCTAGTAGATTACATATTTCAGTATAAAAATTTTGAGTTTCCCCTGAAAGACAACAAGACAACTGAACGACATTAAAAACGGAAATAAAAATTCATTCATGAAGTACCGGAGCCGAAGAGTAAATGGGGCTTTGCGTGACGTAATGTATTAAATATCGGAACTTTCGCACATTCCAGTTTAGGGAATGTATAAGTAGATGATGAGTAGAGCCCGGAATTACATGCAAATGTATCTGCATATTTTGGCTTTTTTTTAGTATTAATGTACATTAATGCATAAAATCAAAGAATTTTCAGAATAAGT
The DNA here is from genome assembly GCF_987345545.1 of Pholcus phalangioides. Taxonomy (NCBI): domain Eukaryota; kingdom Metazoa; phylum Arthropoda; class Arachnida; order Araneae; family Pholcidae; genus Pholcus; species Pholcus phalangioides. The sequence continues at coordinate 62,218,892 of NW_028301608.1, read as the reverse complement.
ACATATTTTTGAAGGTTCATTAAAGCTCAATCATTTTTTTAAAATGATTGATTTTTTATAACTTTCAAATGAATAGTATAAGCAATATATATACATTGCTCATAATGTTTTCACAACATCGGTTTTTCTCCGCAGGTGCGATTTAGTGAGTTAATAGAGAAATGTTTCGCAATAGTTTTCCAACTATCAAGTGTTTTATTATAATGCTATTTTTAGAGATAATGTCAAAAATGTATTTTTTTTTTTTTTTTTAGAATAGATATTTAGACGCTATTTCTAGAGGAAAGCTTTTTTTTACTGGTATTTTTCTCGTTACTGAGCACACACAGCTATGATTAATTAGAAATTGAAAATCCCCGAATAACAAATATGCAGATGTTACTTGCATAAGCAGTATATATGCTACTGCCAAAGCCCGAAGTCGCCCGCTTTTTGAACTGGCCGGACCAGTTGAGCCGGCCAATGCCCGAAATTCTGGATTTCGTCGGTTCTTATATATATTGATCCCTATGATTCTGGTCATCGCCACGTTGGCGTTTTTTTTTGTGATAATTATGGCCATTTATAATAATAATTATTATGGTTAGCTATTGTAACCCTAACGATCAAAGGAATTTGAATATCGATATCTTAGGGATAAATATATAAAATAATGCATGGGGATAGCCATATAGGGGTCGGTATGTACAGAATTTATTTCATTTTATTCCATGTACAGTATTTCATCGAGTTATTTGATTTCAAAATCCCTTAAAATGAGAGAAAGAGCAGCATATGTCAACGAAAAATAACCCGAGAAAAAAGCCAGTGTTAACTGAATTCGAAACAATATTTCGCAGTTGCGGGTTCATTGAAAAATTTTCAACTTCTGAGATGCTCCCTTAACTTTCTATCAGTAATATCTCGGCTGATGTTACACCTAAAAACCTGATTTTTTTTGTGTTCAGTAGAGACAACAACAAGAACAACTTTGCAATTACAAGTTAGACGTCGTGAGGACCGTATGGCGTACTTAAAATGTTAACGTTTCTCGGATCCTTATTGAAAGTATGGCACAATAACCAACGATTCAAAAGATAAAAGGTGTATATGTCACTACTAAAGCCCGAAATCGGCCAGTTCACGAATTGGCCAATTTAATTGTAAATTGACCCAGCCAATGCCCGAATTTCGGGCTTTGGCAAGCCAGTTCGTGAAGTGGCCGGTGATCCCTGGCAAATGCCCAATAACAAAAGACATGATTCGGGATCATCGTCAAGTTGGCGTACTTTTCCGTGATAATTATGTCCACGTCACCGATGGCCATCCATCCATGAATCCACGATGGGGGTAATAATTTTTTTTCCTTCAAAATTTGACAGAGAAAACTATGTCATTTTCATAGTTATTTAAAAGTAAATAGTTATTAAACAGTTTTTCTGTCAAATTTTTCTCTATTTTTCTCTCAAATTTCTCTCTTTTTTTCTCTCTTGTCACATGGAGGTAATCCAATAAAGCTATTATATATAGCCATGTATTAATATTGGCGACGAAAAAAAATAAACTTTTTTCCTACCGGACCTTCTTACATCAGCACATCGAACTTTGGCCAGGGACCTCCTGCCACTCCGTGAATCGGCCGGCCAAAGCCCGAATCATTCCTGCAAATCAGACGAAATGGTTAAACGGCCATTAAGGAATTAACCGCACTTCGGGCTTTGGCAGTAACATATATAAGGATGAGACTTTTTTATTTTACATCCTGCTCGTATGCTCATAAAAGGAATAAGAAAAGTTATATTTTTCGTTGGAGAAAATCGATGTTGTTTTTATTTATGTGGTACCGCAATTTCCTACGTATAATCCGCAGATGAAAATTTCCCTAATTTGAGAGAAAAGTATCGTCGTACAGTCTGCTGTGCCGTATAATGCGCATGCGAAAATTTCATTCATCAATAAAATTTTAAGGAATAGAAAATGCTGTTGAGCACGTTTTCTTTAAAAAAAAAAGCCAATTTTTGCCCCGCGCATCTATAAATCTATGGAATAGAAATGAAATATATTTTCAAAACTGATTTTGTAAAAAAGTAATTTTTTAAATCTCTTTAAAAAGAGCTGCAGACAAGACGCAGCTTTAAGAAATTCATGGGATTATTTTAACGTAATTATTGGCGGATTATACGCAGAAAAATGACGATAGTTTTTTATTCGAATAAGAAAGGAACGTTCAACTTCACAACATGGCTTTCAATATTTCTTTATTATGGGGCGAATTTCTTTTCCGCAGATCATGGCATGACTAAGTATAATCATGATTATCAAGCTACATTCGGACTTTACATGAACATATAACAACCTATTTCTTGCCGGTATCGCAAGCCATTCTTCGTTCATTGCACCGGCAATTTGTACCCCATGGTGTACTGCATTTGCAAACGTAGCAGTCGTCACAGCAAGGAGGGGCGTTGCCATCGCAGGTATTCCCGGTTGGCGTGCACGCTCTGTCCTCTCTGAAAAAAGTATACGATATCCTTTGAGTTTTTCCACAAAGGCAGCACGTAACATTTGCATATCAACTTTCCTGGACTGAAATTTATTAAATTTCAAAAATAGAAAGTTTACAAAGGCTCAAAATTTTTGCTAAAGCAATATCAAGTAATGATGATAATATACGAAATTCCCAAAGAAAAATGCAGCTGAAATGCAGTTGTTCACTAAACCAATTTATTTTCGGAAAAGAATATTCATCCTGATTTTTTTTTTTGACAGAATCGTAGATTATTAAACTGACGAATCGGACTCGATCTTCAAGTCTTTTTCCCGTTTTATCGGTTATTTTCCGCTACTACATCCAATTTTCCTATCATCGCAAAAGCAGTTAACTCCCCCAGGGAATCTGCACCTACAAATTGTGCACTTGTCGCAGCAAGTATGATGGCCCTCGCAGCTTTTCCCGTTTGACGCGCAGAATTTTACTTGCATGACTTGCCTGCAATAGAATAAAACAAACAAGGCATTGCGCATGAGCCATTCACCAAGAACACAGCAATTAATTCAGCATTGATATTTAACCAGATAAAATAATAACCCGACTTACGCTAACTGAGTTGCGCGATTTTTTTTTCTGTGAAAAATGCTCATTTTTGAAATGCTAGCACAATTACGGAATTATTGATGAGATAGTGGAGTTCATTAAGTGACAATCAAGTAAAGAACTACTTTACTCGATCAGGCTATTGTATGGAATGGAATTACACTAATTTTCGAAAGGCTACAGTATGTAAAAAATGAAAATTAGATTTAGAGATGGAATTTAATGAAATCCCATGGCTTGTGTATGTGTTTGATATCTGCTATTATTACAGATAAGGTCACAATTTTATGTTTGAAGTCCAACGCCCAAGTTAAAAAAAAGGTTGTTTAATGTATTCCACTTTTTTCGGATGACAAAGTACCTAGTGCTAAATCACACTTGCAACCTCGCGAATATTCCCCATGTGTGAATTGGGGAAAATTCATGCGGAAATTTCCAAACCCCTAACGAATTGGAATATGTTTGTTCGCATGTATTTTACTGCAATCTGTTTTTCGAACTGTGATGATTGAATATTTGTACCGTTGTAGGCCTATCGCTCTCTAGGCCGAGACTTTTAACGGAGAGATCGGCTCGCATTAACACCTCGAAGTTGGGAACTACACAAAACCAACTTTAGCCGACCAGCTCACCATTGGGATTTGAACCCGGATCATCGTAATATGAGTCCGTCATTTTGATCATTAGACCACCACATCGGCTGATATAAAGCACCTTTTTTCACCAAACACCAACTCTGGCTATATCGCTATATTGGAATTTACTGCCGTTAATGAGATGGGTAGGAAATGAAGACATTGTCTATCGGTGGTCACCCGAAGCTCGTTAGGGGGAAATATCTTATCTGTATCCTCCCTCGGGTTTGAACCTGAGACCGTTATAGCAACCTTCACGGTAATAGACGAGCATCTTACCACCACGTCACTCGGGAGTAAATGATAAAGCACACCTGGTCCGCAACTTTCAATTAACTTCAACTCATGTATGGCTTGTTTTCTTGCGGACAAACGCGAGCAGCTCATGGCTTTCGGTTGGTCAATGTGTAATCAAAACATTAAAAAGTGCTTAACTGACATGATTTTAATACGAAATTTTAGGGAAATGTTGTCTTTTTTACCAGATCGGGTTGTAGCCCCGACGTAAGTTAAATTTATGAAGACCCTAGAAAAACCACCAATATATGGCATTACAATCATATAGGTGTTTTTCCTCCTAAAAATTTGTCTCAATCATCTATTATTTATACGTATTTTTAGGGAAAACTGTACCTCGACTTACGCGCTTTAGACTTACGCGGTTGTCGTTGGCCCCTCCCATCGCGTAAAAAGTCCTAAAGTCCTAATTTAATTCTTTAAAGTCCTAATTCGGCCTTTATCTAATTCGGCCAGTTGCACAAGGGATGCGTCACTCTTGCAACATCGTCGAACGGCCACCCTCTTAAAGCGGTCAAAACAAATAATAGTTGCAGGTCGATAAATTCGGAATATAGAGAGGGAGGCTGCAGAGCTGACCAGGCAAATGCCTTCATTTATTCAGTTGGTAATGTTGCAGTGTGTGGTTTTGCATTGTCCCGAAGAATAATGGCACGAGGAATCTACCTAGCAAACAATTTTCAGTATTCCAAAGACTGCACCATCTCTGGGCGTGGTATGCCAGGTCGATAAGATACTCGCCTGAAATACCAAAGGATGTTTAGAGGTATCACGAGTTTGATACCCGGTTCGTCTTCGTCAGAAGCTTTCCTGACACGTGAGTACAACAGAAACGTAAACATGACCACAGAAGAAAGATTACTACCGCAGGGAGTCCTCCCACATCCAGGGGTTAGTGCACCAACCTCTCGGTGAATATAAAAAAGGATAAATTGGCAATAAATTGTAGGTCCCGGTCTAATTATCCCTCGTGTGCAGAAAATGATCAAATGCACCATTTTTGCGGTCAAGACCATCCGCGATGATGAATTGAGCTCTCCCATAGCTAGTATTGTACCAACTGTTTATGATATTTTTGAAATCTTTATATGACTATTTACTTCAATAATTTTGCGAAGAGCACGAATATTTCGTGCGCAGTTATGCTTATCCGTGATCGAATTCATTTTTGACCAAATCTCGTTTTGCTAAAAAATTTTCTATGTGGATCCATACAGGTGAGTTTTGGATATTGTTTCTTCTCTGAACTGTGTATAGTCTCCTCAAAATTTCAGATAGTTTTACAATAACAAATACAAATACAAATACAACGCCGCAACAGGCAAATTGCCCAACGAGGTGGCTGACTTAAGAACATCATGGATCCCCGAGCCATACCTACTACTGCTACACCACACCCCTTCCCCCGCGGAACCCCCCAACGAATCGGTACACGCGGGAATGTGCGTGTACGTGTAGTGAAACCTGACGTGAAGTTTTTGTTGTTTCTCTGTAATGCTTGTTATGTGTAGTGCTGCCATCTGCCACAAGTTTTTCTAACTAGGAGTGAAGTGTTATGATTGAATGATTTATCGTTGTAGGACTGTTGCTCTCTGTGGCGAGACTTTTTAACGGGGAGATCGGCTCGCATTTGCGCCTTGAAGTTGGGAATAACTTTGTAATAGTGTTTTGCATCAAGAATGTATCAACTCTTGCTCACTCATTGTGTATTAAGAGTGACTGCAGACGAAAAGAAGAGGTAAGACACTGCAAACATCCAATCCACTTGAAAGTGACCATTGGAGGGCCACCCAGTAACAGTCTACCTTTATGGAACGAAATTAAGGTAGATATTTGATCGACCTACAAACGCTATTTTGCCGCGAGATTTCTCAGAAGAGAGTCTTCGATTAAAGCGCCCAAAATGTACGAAAACGTGCATTTTAGCAAGAAAACTCTATAAAAGCTCGCAGTTAATTTCATTACATCTTGAAGATGATTGATATTTTCAGTTCTTTTTCAACAGTCAATGAATCCACAAGTCCTCCACTCTCTGTCAGTATCAAAGAATTCGAAACTCCAAAAGCAATTTTTAAGCTTTCTCAGTTTCAAAATTAAAGGAATTGACTAACTTACTCTCTTTCCATGGGAGCTTCAAGTTCGAGGTCGTTCACTTCAGCTGTAAAATAAAGAGTTTTAATTCTTTCCATTGAATCATAGAAAACTCTAGAAACATACTCTTTGAATAACTTATACTCGAATACGAATCAATTTATTTGGACATGGCATTGTAGTTGTAGTTACTCTATAGATGATTATGTAAATACGGAAATACTAAATTTACGTAATTAAATACTCACATGAATACACTTAAACGTACCTAATTATTAACTGAAAACACACAGAGTGCATAGTGTCCCTTTATCCTTCAACAACTCGCGAACCATTGATCCTAGAGGCATACTTCCGATTAGAAAAAGTATTCAAATAATGAACGCGCATTCCAGATGCGTCACTTATTATTGCAAGGGGGTTATAAAGTTATTAAAATAAAACAAAAAATATCAATTTCATACTTGGTCTCCCTGTCCTGAGAAACGCAATTAGTTAATTCGAAATCAATCAATCAAAATGCAAAAATAGCTGAAAATGAAAGAAAAAAATTACATAAACTAACGTTCAATCTAATTCTATGCTTCTCTCATATGCTGTTCTTTCCCTTATTTCCAGTGATTTTTGAATTTAAATATCTCGGTGAATATTGCACTCGAAAACATGATTTTTTTTCTTTTTGAGCTCAGGAGACAGAAGGCAACAATTGTTTTAATTGGGTTTTTTTTTGGGACAGCGTGACCAAACGAAAAGTTAATTTCTCTATTTAATAACTATACAACCCCTTGCAACATTGAGTGACATGTCTGAGGCCTGCACGTTATTTGGATACTTTTCCCAATTGGGAATAAACTTGAGTTGTTTAGACCTCTGATTGCAAAAAAAAAAAACTGTTGGGCCAAACTCGAGTAAGCAAAGCACTATCAAGTGTAGAATGTTCTCTGGAGGAATTTTTATTATAATTGACACTTGTAAATATTCTCCTGTTATTTATAATACAGTTATACCTAATAACCTTGAGAATATTATCTGGAAGGATTACTTTTATAAACTACTGGGGAATGTTATCGAAACTTAAATATTATTAATAACTTAAGAATTATTCTCAAGTTATTAATAATAGTCTTTCCAGAGAGTATTCCCAAGAATATGTGTAATAACATGTATTATGATAAATCTCTATAAATAACTTGAGAATAATTCTCATTATTTTCGATAAGAATTTCTCTAGGAATTTATAATAGTAGTCTCTCCAGAGAATATATTCTCAAAATATTTCATACGTCCCCGTTTCTCTTCCCGTCAAGAAGACGGAAATACTAAAGTTTGCAGCCCACAATATTAAAGTTTGAAAGCAAGAAAACTAGACCAACATGGCTGAATTGCATAACTTTTAAAGAAATATGAGTGATACAGAATTAAAGTGCCTGTACATTGAAGAAAACAACTGTTTTGTATCTTCTTAGAATGAAGGTGATTGTATAAGAATCGCTTCCTTTATGAATCACCTTTGGTTTAATTTTCTGTTTTGAACTTATTTCTGAAAATTTATTTAATTTTAAAATAATTTTTTAAGGTTTTAAGCTTAAGGTTTTTCTAAAATCTTCATATAACCTAACTTTTAAAACCTCTCATCATGACCAAGAGAATATTTTGAGAATATATCCTCGAACTAAAAGTCGTCATTTTGGGGGGGGGGGGGTGATTATGCCGAAAACTTCTTTGTTTAAAAGCTGGTATTTCAGGCAATGAAAAAATTGATTTATATTTCATAATATAAACAAAATTAGTAAAAAAAAATTCATTATTTAAAAGAAAAATGAATTTTTCTCCAATTTTTACACCCAGAGAGATGTAATTCTCCTCATCATACCGCACATCTCTAATCAAGTGTAAGGTTAGCATAGCAAAATTTTGACGTCGAAGTACAATTCAAGTACATCTAATTTTGATGAAAAATCAGAACCTAGAACCGAATCGATCCGTCTTCTATATATTTTCGGAATTAACAGGTTCATGGGCTGACTCTTTGAAATTCGCATTACTGCCACCTTTTGGTTCGTAAAAGTTGTGAAAAATATAAAAAAAATGCTTTTTAAAATTAAAAATCCCAGTATTCTAATGATATTGAAGCTATTACTTCACCAAATACCAATCCGCCATCACTATATCTATAATAAAATTTACTGCCAATAAAGAGTTTGGTTGGAAATGAAGGCGTTATCTATCAGTGGTCGCCTCAAGCTCGTTATTAGGAAAAAATAATTTGTTATCTATATTCTTCTCCTGGTACCTGACGGCAACCTTCACGGTGGTAGACACGTTCATTCACGCCCCTCGGACACAATATCGAAGATACACCAACTTAGTTTAGATCACTCGGTATTTCACACAATTAGGCTCTCGAACTCTCTCACTATATAAAGACTCTCTCACCTTTTCTCTAATTATGGCTGTTTCTTTCTTTTTTTTTGTACATTGCCCAATGAGAAACACACGCAGTTGAATTTAAGCATTTACGGTACGAGCATGGGATGTTTTCTGTTCAGCCACAGAATTGTGTGATTTAATTTAAAAAACCATGTCAAACTCACCTTCTTCGATAGAGACAACGCAAACTACGAAAGCCACCAGAACAGCTAATACCAATGTTTGCCCTTTCATGGTTATAAACCTCGTGCTGCTAATTGAACGGATGAAAAAAAATGTTCATGTAGATGCATTTTACGTCAATCGAAACAATGATTTGGAACAATTACTCTTTTCTTGCAAGAAATTTCATTCTTTGTATTTATTTATTTTTAAATACTATTACATTGAAACTAAGACAATATTGAATATAACGATAAATCCTTTTAAAATGATATTTTTACAAATCTTGTTTGTAAATTTCCTGTAGCCCAATGTAAAATACTTTCACAGCGATATTCTTCACTGCGATAAATTCTTCTATAACGATATTTTTTGATAGACTGAAATTGCTACAACGGCATTTTCCATTCTTCGTTCAAAGTTTTTACTTCGTCAATTGTTTTTTTTCTACAAATAGCTTCGGTATTTTGCATCACATGATCACCGGAACTCTTGATGAAATCGTTGGCGTTTCCTATTTTTGTGCAAGACACTAAAGTCTGATGCGGTGAATCCCTTTAGGAGATGAACAATGCATCTGACTGGATTTCCTTAATCAACTAATCGGTTTCAATTTTCGCAACGAATAAGTACTTAAAAGTACAACTTCTGCGGTGATATTGATAACGTTGATTTAGAATTGGTGTTAAAGAAAGCATAAATTTGGTGGCATGTGATGATTATCCTCTTCGCGCATGAGTCAAAAAAAGTTTTTGGTTGATTTGTGTTTTTAGCAAAAAAATATTTATGTCAAAAAAATGCCCTTTAACAAAACAAAAAAAAAATTAATGAACAAACAAATTAATTTTGGTCGATATCTTTACTGGGACCATTCCAGTAAGGTACCACTAGAGCGAAGAGCTAGAGGTTGCCTCTAGATATATAACGATAGTCTTTCTACATACAACGATAGTTTTTCTTTCCCCGTAGAGTATTGTTATATCGAGGTTTTACGTCGATTAATCTGCAAAAATACTGAATTGCAAGAAAAGACAATTTGCACATTTTTCAGTCCGTACTCCCTATCATAGTGTTTAACAGAAAATTTTGTTTCTATTATTTATTCTTCCTTAATCAAATTCAAGTATATAAAAAAAGACGCAGAGTGAGTCCGAATGCGGCCTTTATCTCATGAACCGTTCGCCGTAGAAGTATGGTTCCAGTTTAAAAAATTCCTAAAATGTATTCAAAAATCACCCTGTGCTAGAGTTTTGCGAGTGAAAATAGAGTGTTTCATAAAATAAAAATAAAAAACTCGTAATTTTTATTGGACACCTTGTTCTAAAAATCTAAAACAACCCAATCACAAAGTTTTTGCTCTGTATCTTCTGACAACAACAAAAGAAATCTCCCGTTTCTAAATGCAATAGACGCTGAGATATTTGAGAATTGAAATATCTCAAAATAGTTGGGAAAGGACAGCATAACCGTTGGTTTATTCTGTTCTTTGAAAATTTTTCTCCGACTTTTGAATTCAAATATCTCGGCGAATATCGCACTTGGAAACATGAAATTTCTTTTGTTGGCGTCAGAAGATACAGGGCAACAACTTTGTATATAATTGCGTTTTATAAAACAAGGTGTTGATATAAAAATTTGGATTTATTATTTTTTGACACACTGTATTTTCACTCTCAAAACTCGTACAGGATATTTTCTGTATGCGTTTTAAGCAATTTTTAAATCAGAACCATACCTTTACGACGAACGGTTGATGAGATAAAGACCGCATTAGCACTTACAGGACACCCCGTATACATAATTGATAGAGTTTCATTTTATTTAATGGATACAGATATACTTCATATTCACATAATACTACAAATTTAGAATGTTTCGTTACCAATTTTTATTGCGCGAGTATTTGATATGTTTTGAGAAATCTATGGGTTTTCGATAATAATTCAGTAAGGAAAATAATAAAGTTCCGTTTATAAATTGGTCCCAATAAATGATACGTTTAATATAAATTGAATCTATTTTCAAGTATGGAAAAAACGGAATTCGTTTTGTCAAATATTCTATAGATCCTAAGGGAACTTTTTTGGTAGTGTCGAAAATGAATATAGATCGTACCTAATAAATAGAATTTCAAATAATTATCTTGAACTTACCTACCGAATTCTACGGGTTACAACGAAAATGCTTGAAGTGTTAGTGTAGGACAGCTTCTTTGTATTTATATAAAGCTTGCTAAGAAACCAAGCTATAGCATTCGAAAAATAAATCCGAATCTCTTCATTGTGTCGTTTTCATTGACAAGACATCTGTAGACAGCTGCTATGTATCGCAGATATCCGACATATCGTTTATGCGTGTGCACATCTTAACACAGGTGTGATGTCAATGTTACTGACTCGCATTAATCCATCGAGTTGAACATGGAAAAATAATAGACACAATGGTAAGGTATCGGTGTAGCCACAGTTGGATTTGAGAGTACCAAAGTAAGATACCGCATTTGCTGTCAGATGATTCCTGTCTGAGAAATATACGGCAACGAAAGGAACCTATTTTTGTACGTGTGTGTAGTTTTGATGCCGTCTTTGAATTCTTATCCTTTAACTTTGGATGGTAACGCGGAACTACAATCGTATCGCCCTCTGATTTTGCTTCTCATTGCTACGGGTTATAAATGATGCATTCACTTGGCAGAGGAATGACTTATTAGTATTATATTAACGAGACAGTTTTTTTTTTAATTATAATATCATTCAAATAACTTTGCGATCTTTGTCGTACAAAAATGTGTCGAATGTGAAAACTTGAAGGAGAAATGCATCTACTTTGAAGCTGAAGAAATCAAGCAAGTATGAGCACCACAAAAAAAGAGAGACCACATAAATAAGAGAAGTATTCAAAGCTAAAAATACAAACAAAATAAAAACAACAAATATCGCAAAATTCCTGGGTGTGTAATTTTGTTTAATCTCTCACTCGTGTTATCCGAACCCAGTTCTGAAAAGGACATTGCAGTAAAAGTTCGATTATAACGAGTACGGCTTATAACGAGAATCTCACTATAACTAATGATTTACAAACGATTTCCAAACAGCTAATGTTAAAGATACACAAAATATTCTGGTATAATCAGTTGAAAATTAAGAAGCATTCGCTATATAACGTCAAAAATCCTCAAAAAATGCTACTGTCTCCTTCTCTCCCTTCATGAATTAAACAATGATTCCTACCGTAGCAAGGTAGGAATCATTGTGTTTCCTACGTAAGTTTATTAGTGGTCCTGGTAAAAATTAGTCTGAAGTACTTCTAACAAGGAATGGACAAAGATAAATGTCAGATTGTTTCAGCCTCTCTTCTTTATACTTTTTGGGTTTTCCCCCACTATACGCATGGGTTATGTGATGATTTTATTAGACTTTTGTGACTATGACCCCCAGTGACTATGAGAGAAAACGAGACTGGCGTTTTTTTAAAGCCGTAGCTGAATGAGTAAAAAAAACTGTGATAAAATTATTTCCGATTAGCGGGAAAATGTTAACGAAACCATGAAGACACGGATGTGAGAAGTGATATAATAATAATGGTTGCTCACATTTTGGTTCGAACAACCCTCGTTTCTCTTACGAGTTGAATGCTGTCATTATTCTGGATACAACTAGGGTCATCGATGTGGGAATTCTTATTGGCGATCGTCTTAGGTTTTATAAACATTGTTCAGCAGTGGTGAAAATAGAATGTTCGGTTTCAAAAAGGTCTCTTCGCATTCTCCTGAAGTTATTCTTCCGGTTTACCGAGGCTTAGTTCCTGGAAATGTAATATTCTTCCTGGAATGTAAGGTTTTGGGGACCATAACTACAGAGGTACATAGACTTGGTTGAAGGGGTGCAGAGAAGTGCTACACGTGCCCTTGTTGGCACGGAGTTTGAGTTATGAAAAGTAACTTAATTTTCTGAATATGTTTACATTGGAAGAACGCGGGTGTCGGGGAGATATGTGAAGTGTATATATCGAAGTGTTCAAAATTTTCATCGGGATGGATAGGATGGACCATTATTAATGCACCATCAATCGACGGCGAGTGGAATCTCTGACAAGTGGACGGCAGTGTCGATTGGTAAGGGACAATTCTAGGTTGTGGCGTCGCAGTGAATTTTTCTTTGATAGGGTTGTGAATAAATGGAATAGCTTAGCCCCCCGGAGGTCATGAATTCTAACACAATTGACACGTTTAAAAGTAAATACAATTAACCTGTTGGGGCAAATCGAAAAGCTATCCATACTTAGAATAAGACAGCCATAAATATTTTTATGAGCATTGGTGTTACAATTTTCACACATACATGTATTTTATCATGTATACATAGTTTTTAGTTTTTGTAATTGAATTTTTAATAGGGTTGCTATTATTTTAGAAACATATGATATCCATATTTCTTATAGGCATCTTTTTTATCATCCACCTCGTTGGGCATTTTGCCTGTTGTGGGCCTTGTATTTGAATAATAATTGAGAATTTTAATTGTTCAATTGGTCGACTAAATCGCTTTGATAATCCGAAATTCTATGCACAACTGTCTTACAGAATCAACTTCTGTGAAGCCGAAAATCAATTTCGTGATTATAGAAAGAGAAAATTCTGTTTATTCGTTAATCAGTCATCTGGCCAATTAATTTCTCCACGTGCTACCCTCAGTGCTCCTTTTTATGAAGATGCACACGCTTTTCCCTTTTCTTCGAGGTTTGAAGCTATAAAAATATATTTTTTGATTAACGTTTTCAAATAAAAACTGATGTAAATTTAAAATTTTTTTGTGTATTTAAAATCATAAAAATAATACAAGTTAATTATTAAAACTAATTAGCTTTCCAAATAGAAATGTCGAATTCTTGTTTAATTTAGTGGAATGACAGCTTGGGTTGTTCAAGTTCAAAATGGATGCAGGAAAATATATTTCAGTGATTCATATAAAAAAAAAACGTAGTGAAATTTATATAAAATGACGTGTATATATTTTATATATTTTCCTTGTATGTTATTAATTATAAGATAGACTTAGGTTATAGATACACTAAAAGGCCGTTTTAACGAGTATGGCTTTATCTGAATTCATCTTCACATCAGCCAGTTGTTGAAAACCTTCGTATGGATAGTGGAGAGTGACATAATCCTTGGATTATCATAGAGCTAATGTTACAAAAAGACATCCGCTTGTAATGAGAAGTCTGTTATAACGACAATTATTTTCGTCATTGTGAGCTGTCGTTATAACGGACTTCTATTGTGTATTAAAAAAAAAACCGCTTAAGAATGCAGTCTTGCAAATCATATGGCAAAGATAATAGCAATAATAACCCCAGACCTTGAACTATAATTGTTCAACTCCATCCAGTTGCGAAATGATAAAGTAGTAGATGCCTGTGCAGGTGGCAGCAGCTATATGTATAACGAATTATTCCTCCATGTGATAAAGACCGAAAATCCCTATGACGGCATATGCCATCGTAGCCAGATAACTGGTTAATATTATAACAAAACGATTCCAAAAGCGTTTTATTATGGATAAAAGGGAAATTTTCATAAAAAAAACTTTATATCCCGACAGAGAAATAAGTAGAAATTCGCTTGAACGAGAAGTCCGTTATGTCGACAATTTCCTTGTGATTGTGAACTGTTGTTATAACTGACGTTATAACTTTTATTGCATTTTTGATTATTTCTGTGATTTGAAAAAATTATCGTACCTTTCCCCTGCAGGTCAAATTGCGTTCCTTCATCTCTTATTGATATATGCACAGAATTGAAAAGGGGAAAAATATTTCCATTTTTGATGCATTTTTCATTGAAATAAGAGTAACCATGATCTTATAACAAAGAACACAGTGAGTGGTATCAGTAATTTGAAGATTTTTTTTTAAGGAAACACTCTATTTAAATGAAATTTTTTTTGAAAGCTGTCGAAAATAGGTTTATAAGTTTATGTGAAAAAGAATGTTTCACATAGAATCCAAAACTGTTTTGTTCTTGAGAAAAAAAAAAAAAAAAAAAAAAAAAAAGCACACACACACGCCATGCATATAAAAAAAGTTTTGACTCATTTAAATTATCTAAAACAATGGTTTTTCTGAGGCAAGGCAGAATTTTCAAACGCGTTTTCTTTATTCATTTTTTTGTTACTTTATTCCACGCGAAACCGAATTTCTCATGTAAAGCTATGCAACATATTGTCATTATTGTTTTCGACAGCGCTTCGGATAACATTAGCTGTGAAATGAACTAGAACCTTGGCTATATGTCCAGAATTTAATACTTTACAGCTATTTGAAAAGAAAATTTTGAAATTTTTTCGTCAAAATTCACGTATTGTTTTATGAATACTGTTACATTTCAAACAACATTTTGTGTACCTTAAACTTTAGAAAGAGAGCAAGAGGCAGACTGAAGGCCAGGTGGATAGAGGAGGTGTTGCGAAACACCGGAATGAAGCTACCGAAACTGAGTCAGCTATGAATGACAGACTAACTTGGAGAGACATTATCTATAGTCCGACTCCTGGTGACACCTCCTCTATCCACCTGGCCTTCAGTCTGCCTCTTGCTCTCTTTCTAAAGTTTAAGGTACACAAAATGTTGTTTGAAATGTAACAGTATTCATGAAACAATTCAACACACACAATTCCTAACAACAACAACATTGCACAGATAACAGTCACTGCAACATAGTATCAAACTATTCAAAAATTTCAAATTTTTCAAATTTTATTGATTTAGCCCATGAGCCATAATCAAGGTGGCAAAAAAAATGTGCCAGTACATCCAAAAATAATGAATAAAATACAGGAATGTTAGAATAAAGTACCAAGTGCTGAGGTAATATTAAAAAATAATAAAAATAAAATAAATATAAAAAAAAAACACATTTCCGACTATTTGCAGATAGAGTATATGCAATTATATTAAAACATACAAATGTATATACACATGCATCCACGTGCGCAAATTCATCTCGATACGGTTCAGTGCGACGATCCGATTGCAGATTCAAAATCAACTTGTTACATCTTTTCCTCAAAAATCACTATAATAAATAACTTTTGAAATAAATTTGTATACATGAAAAATAAATTTTGTACCAGAATTAAACAACAATGTCACACTATCAACATGATCCTTAAAAAATATTGTCTTATATCTAGATAATACGGGCAGCGAAAAAATACATGGTTCCATGTTTCATATTCTCTGTAATTACAGTCGAATCCCATTATAACGAACGCCAAGAGACCGGAGGAATCACTTCGTTAAAACGAAACTTCGTAATAAAGGAATTCCAGATTACCTAGCATTGTTCCTACGTAAACTTATTTGAGGGATTACAAAAGTGTTCGTTAAAACGAGATTTTCACTATAACGGTATTCGTTAAAACGGGATTCGACTGTACAATATGTGCAGTTGGCCGCAGGGGTAATCTTGAGAGTTTTGCCATTAACAAATAGAGTATCAGCTTGAGTTCGCAACTATAAAAATATTCTTTTAAATCTAATTTCAATGTTACTGTTTAAGTAATCTTCGAGATAAAATGAAAATTTTAGAAATTTATATTGCGGGAAATGAGTTGAACTCTGAACTCTTAGCATATCTTTTTGAATGGATTGAGCAATCAACGTATCTATGAGAGAGAGAGAGAGATGCAGGGTATATATATATCTTAACACACTCGGCATCCAAGGTATGTCAGAGAAATGGCAAACCAGATAATTCGGAAATTTCTCAAATAAAAACTAACCAGTCGTGTTTCTTGTCCCGTTTAATTCGAGCTCTGTTATAGAGTTGCAGCAGGCTCTGTTTTGACAGCCTATCGTTGTTTAATTTTAGTGTGCGTTAAATAGAATTGCAACATTCTTTTTTCAAAAATATTGAGGTCTGAGGGTGTCCAAATTCTTCACGGATCATATAGTTACGTGTGTATCTAGACAAACAGAAAACTTTTCTTATGTATAAGCTAATTATATTTCCCAAGTCATGGCAGTAGTTTGCAGCCCAGATCTCGGATCCGTATAAGAAAACTGGTGCTAAAAGACTATTAAATAATTTTAATGCTGTGTCGAGGCAAAAGAAATTTTACCTTTTACAAGTGCAGGCCAAAGGGATTCTATAGAACAGTCATTCCCAACGTGGGCGTTAACGCCCCCTGGGGGCGATGGAAAGTTCCGGGGGGCGGTAGACGCTACGGGTGTAACGTAAGATCTTATGGGTTAGATTGCGTTGGGGGCGATGGGACGAAAAGGTTGGGAAACTATCCTATAGAACGTTTGCACTTTGAGTGGGAAAAGAGTTTGGCCTTCAGAAAAACACTCGAAGAGTATCAAACTATTCGAATACATGCTGTAGTTTTCAGTGTACAATGTCTGACGTAAGTGCTGAAATTTATATTGCCAGGAAATCTCCAATACAAATTGGATTTATTGGACATTAGAATGTGATAGCAAGAACTATATAGAACTTCGAATATTTAATTTTCGCATCAAAATAAAGATTGAGAAAACAACTGTGAAGTTATAATTAAGATCTGAACACGTAGGAGAAGACAATTATTCACTTTTTTTTAACGGAGCTTTTGAAAATTTTTCAATTATTACACAGATAAATAACACAGATGATCATAAATACGAGCGTATTGCATGATAGCAATATTTCATGAATTAAATGATGTTGTACCTTCATCACGAAAAAAAAAAAAAAAACATGCTCAAAATGATAAATTAATTTTTTATAAGTTTTAAATTACTGTATTTTTTTTCTTCTAATCCACGGATTTTGTACGTTAAAAAACACATCAGAAATTATTAGAGTGGATTACACTGCTGCGTCTTATGTGAAGATTTCCCCCTGCCCCGAAGAGATGGGAATACGAATGAATATTTTATATAAAAACTAATTTGTAAAAAATGAATTAAAAATTTATAGATGGAGTGTAGATGTAAGAAAAATCGAGTTTTTTCCTGTAAAAAAACGCAACACATAATTCCTTAACATTCCTTAAAATTTTGCTATTGATGAATAGAGTTTTTTCATGTGAATTATACCTCGAGAAGCAGTCTCTGCGATATTTTTTCTCATAGCAGCGAAATTTGTATCTGCGGATTATCCGTAGGAAATTACGATACAAAGGGAATTAAATTGTGTATATCTTATATATTTTCCTTGTATGTTATTAATTTTATAAGATAGAATATATATATATAGATAGAATATATATATATATACACACACACACACTAAAGGTCCATTTTGACGCGTATGGCTTATAACAACAATCTCGATCTAATTTTTACAGGTGATTTTCAAAGATTGTATTCCCCGCACGGGCAGTTGAATTTTCTTATTTCCTAAATTCATCTTCGCATCAGCCAGTTGAAAACTTTCGTATGGATAGCGGAGACTGACAATCCTTGGATTGTCGAAGAGCTAATGTTGCAAAAAGACCTCCGATTGTAACGAGATGTCTGTTATAACGACAATTATTTTCGCGATTGCGAGCTGTCGTTATAACGGATTTCTACTGTGTATTAAAAAAAAACGCTTGAGAATGCAGTCTTGCAAATCATACGGCAAAAATAATAGCAATAATAACCCCAGACCTTGAAATATAATTGTTCAACTCCATCCAGTTGCGAAATGATAAAGTAGTAGATGCCTGTGCAGGTGGCAGCAGCTATATGCATAACGAATTATTCCTCCATGTGATAAAGACCGAAAATCCCTATGACGGCATATGCCATCGTTTTACACGTAAACTTAAAAACAGCCCTGAAGACGAGCCTTATCCACTAAAATTCTTTAGCATACTATCCTCTAAATATCGAAGATCACATTAATCAATATTGATCAACAACTGCATTAAAAAAAATTATGGTGTACTCTGATTATTATGAATTATATACAATAACTATTTTTTCTCGTTTACTTATGCTAATTTCCTCGCCTTTCGGTTTCAACATCAATAGGTTTTATCCAGCGTAGATATTGTTAGGTTCTATAATAAAGAAATGAAAAAAAAAATCCTTTGTCCACTTCCTGGGATATTTTAATTTTTTAAAGCTGCATTAAAATCCAAGATTTCAACATTAATTAAAAACTGGTGAGAAATTTGTATGCTTTCATTTCAAATTGCAAAATTCATAAGTTTTCCTGTAAATTTATTAGAAAAATATCAATCGGAATGAATTAAACAAATGCTATGGAGAAAATCGTTTTATTTGAACTTCAGTATTTTGCTTTCGTCATCGGTTAATCAAAGAGTGAATTAGTTATCTGTGAAAATATTCTATGGAACTCGGTTGACTGAATTGGTCCAGAAGTATGGTTCCCCAGTTTAACATTTTGGTTTAGTCTTGCATCGGCAATTGTTTCCACCTTGGTCGCACCCGCAGTATCCGCATCGCCCACATTGAGAGTCAGTTGTGCAAGCCACACGCCTATGTCTCCTAAAAAAGTACAAAATCCAAAAGAAAATGCCGATTATTAGATATAACACCGATATCTCATCAATATCAACATCTTATTAATCATAATAGAAAAATCACACAATTGGCTACACTGATTTGAATGAGATTCAATATTGTCTCGTGTCCTCACATTTGGTTCTGCTCCATGCTGTCCAGTTCTTCCTGCACTTCTAAAAATAAATAAAGAGAAAACAAATTTGTAGAAATGTGTGTATATAAATTGTTCCAATGAACTATTGATTTTTAAATTATGGTAGTTATTAAAAATGAAAAAGATTTTTCTTTAACCTGTTGCATGTGTTATAGTCAGAAGAGCGACAGACAATACAAGGAACAGTACGATAGTCGAATGCTTCATATTGGAAACCCTATGGAATAAATTAAAAATATGTGATAAATATATTCAACGAGGACAACACAAAAGCTTCTTATAATACTTTAATAAACATACATGTAATATATTATGATACTATCGTGTAATTAATATTTATACATTTGAAAACAAAAATTAACAAAGCACCATATAAGTGTAAGATTCACAAGTCTGTATATCTTGAGAGATCAAGAAATACTATATTATTAACCATGCAGTTCTTGATTTTTGCGTATCAATTCAATTTTCACAGCTCAAGTTTTAAAACATTTTTGCACTAGCAAACGCTGTGAGAACTTTCAAACGGTCATTTATAATTCTTTATGAGGATATTTTGGTTATGCCTACACGGATATCCAATAATGTATTTTAAGGGATGTGTTCAGATGATGTTTTGGCGTTGGAGATTCATTATTTCTTAATACCTTTTTACGATCATTTTTTTCACCTGTTTTATATCAGACATTTACTTTTTCATTGAAATCGGAAATATACAGGGTGTCCTATAAGTGGTAATGCGGTCTTTATCTTATCAACCGTCTGTCGTAGAGGTATGGTTCCAATTTTAAAAAAAAATTTAAAAAGGCGTTCAAAAATTACCCTGTACAAGTTTTGACGCTGAAAATACAATGTGTCACAAAATAAAATAAAAAAAATCTAAATTTTTATGCGGTCCTCTGTCCTCTATAATTAGAAAGTTCTTAGAAACTTCTCTATAATTAGAAAGTTGTTGCCCTCTCTTTTCTGAATCCAACAAAAGAGATTCTATGTTTTAAACTGCAATATTCGCAGAGATATTCGAATTTATAAATCAGAGAAAAGTTGGGAAATTACAGCACGAATGAAGGAAAGGAGCGTTTTGCGTCCGTTAGTTTTTGCTGTTATTTCTCACCTTTCCTCCGATTTTTGAACTAAAATACCTCAGTGAATATTGAAGATTTCCTGATTTTCTTTTTTTAGGGGGGGGGGGGGCAGAAGAGACTAAGCAACAACTTTGTAATTGGACGTTAAAACCGTAGGAAGTTAGGACCGTCTAAAAATTGTTATTATTTATTTTTGCTACAACCTGTATTTTCGCTCTTAAAACTGGTACAGGGTAGTTTCTGAACGCCTCTGAGCATTTTTTAAATTGGAATTATACCTCTACGACGGCCGGTTGATGAGGTAAAGGCCGCATTAGCACTTACAGTACACCCTGCATATCATAAGTGATAACATAAGATTACAAGATAGAACCATGTGTCATTATCTTAACGATTCTAAATTTTGCTGTCGAGTATAAACCTTCCCTTGAAAATAACTACTACTAAAAATCAATAATAACTGTGAATATAGCTTGTTGTAATTTATTTTTCTAATAATTTGGGACCTTTATTAATGCTTCATTGATTCGATACAAACACAATTTGTTTTAAAGACTACAAAATGTGATTAAAAATGTTTTTAAATCACGTATTTTCAAAGAAGAACTAAATTTAATTTTTTTTCTCTGTTTTTAATTTTAATGTTGTTTTAATAGAGATAGACCAAGTTCAGAAAACATGCAAGAAAATTTTTTTTTCATGAATTTTGTGGTTGATGTTGCTAAATTAAAGGATCAGAAGAGGGGATCAGGAGAAAAAATAAGGAGAATCAATTCAAATCTTAATTCGACTGGGAAAAGGTTAACATCATGACTTAAGAAGGATAATTGTTGAAAAGATCGAGACTTACTTGGAGATCGTGGCTTATCTTTCGTGAGTGTAAAACCAAAAACGGAGTTGCGAAAACAATCCATAAGAGATTTTATGTATTTTCCTGAAACAATCGCTCCTATTGTATTTGATACAGGTACCTGGCGTCTGTTATTAATATTGACATTATACCATGTGTTTAGCTTCGACCACAAAGGAAGAGATCCGGGCGTGCATACATTTATTCACACAGGTGGAGGTTAACGAGTGTCTCGTTCCTCTCCGTCCGCCCCTCGTATCACGCATTGATGTTTCTGACTTATCTTGTGAGGCTTATGAATCCATAAACAATAGACAACAAGAAAATAACGCAATAACAGAGACATTAAAAAAAATGTTATTTTTTATAATTTCATTTTCTAAGGTAAAACTGAAGATATTAGTGAAAAAATAAACAAGTTTTTAGAAAATTAAAAGTACTTCCCATTTTCAACAAGACTCATCATCTTTATGTAATTATAAATCTCTTAATTAAGACTCATCATTGGATTGAAAAGGTAACCACAGAGACAGGTTATTTATGTCTTTGCCGTCGGTGGGCTATACAAAATTTGCCGCTCTTCTCTTATTCTTGTCTAGTTTTCTTGCTCCCCCCCCCCCCCCCATGCATTTCTCAAATTTCCGCTCCGTGCGATGGCCGCTAGCCCACTGCCCATGTAAATATGACTCTGTCTTCAAGTCACTCTTTTTGTCTCTCACATGCTCACACACTTTCTTGGTAACTCACATGCGTACATACTTTCTTGGTCACTCTTTTGGCCGCTCAAAGAGTGAATTAAATAATATAAATACGCTTCTGAACGCAAAACCCAATGGATATTGTTCCCACCGCAACTGCCACTGTCAAATTTATGTACAGTATTTTGTATTTCCCCCCCCCCCTCCATTTATTAAAATTATTATTAGCTTTTATAATTGCGTTTAATTTCCTGTAAATATATCTTATTTCACAGTTTTATGATTGCCAGTAATAGAAAAGTCAGCTTCTTGGAGATTTTGTTTCTCCTCTCCTCGTATAATATTGTGTTTTCATTACGAATAAAAATATGTTTATGGATTGATTCATGTAATATTTTAATATATGTGTGTGTGTGTGTGAGAGAGAGAGAATGCCACTATAAAATATTTTAACTTCTGATATTGCATAGCCAGAATTATTCTGATTTTAATCGTAGAGAAACACACTTTGCTTTCACATCATCTCTTGCTTACCACTTTCTCATAGACATGATTAAAACTAATGCGCCACGACTTTAGTTTATACTGGTTGGCGCCCAGACATTCAAACATAAATATAGATATCATTTATTATAGATCATTCCATTCCCACGGTTCAATTAACCAATCAAATTAGAGCTTTTTTTTGCAACGTAGAGGCATCTCCTAGTTACACTCACTTTCTTTGCGGCTTTGCGTGTGCAAGGGTTCACGTATTAGTAGTTCCCTGAGGTGCTGACGAAGCTTGAGCATGGGACCCATTCCCCCCCCCCCCACAAAAAAAAAAAAAAAAATTAAGAATTTAGTCAAAGGGCCGTCAGTTACAATCTGAGTGCGTATCTAGTGTTGTATGTGAATTTTTAGCGCTGATATTTATACTTCATACAGTGGAGGAGTAATGATTGAATATTTGTACCATTGTGGGTCTGTTGTAAGGCTTTTTAACATGGAGATCGGCTCGCATTTACGCCACGAAGTTGGGAACCACAGAAAATCAAACTTCAGCCGACCACCACTCTGGCACCGGTGCGATTCCAGCACTATAACCACTCGACCACCACGACTGGCAGCACCGCTAGGCACTGAGAAAGAATGGAGAAACGGCTGAAGTAACTACGCGAATTCAATGTAATGGGATATTTATACAACAATTTAATGAGGCGAATTAATTGAAGTTGAATAAAATACTGTGTTTGACAATAGATGATTAACATTACCAAGGTTGAACTCGCTTCGGCAGTACATGCACTAAAATTGAAATGATACATTTGCCAAGGTTTATATGAATTTATTTGGAAAATAATAAATATCCAACGAGTTTTCCTCATTTGTTCTGTTACGAACTTTTAGCTACAGTGTAATGAATTCAATTGCATGTTAGAAAAGTTTACATTTATTTATGGGGTAAAAAGAGTTATTCTCTCTCACATTCAGCGCCACCGTTACACATATGGATCCCCTCAGTGTTATCAAAAAATATAATTTGTAAAGAATAATTTCACTCCTCTCCAAAACTTTATTTTTGTTTTATCAGTGAGAAATACATTAAAAAAAAAATACCTGGAATTCTAAAAACTATTTTCCCTCTTGAATGAAATTTAGAGGTGTAAAATTGAATTTTGATGCGTGTTGACAGGCAAACACGGGTCCACCCACAGAGTAATAATATATCTTAAGTCTTATATATCTTAATTATCTCGTTATATCTTAAGTCTATGGGTCCACCCAATCTCCGCCAGAGAACCTCAAGTGCAAAAGCGACCTCGTGATAAGAGTAAATTGGTAGACAGGCAATTATAGCTAGACAGAGGGACCTACGATGCCCTTGAGATGGCCTGCAATTCATATGAGTGGAAGAATGTGATGATCCGCAAATTTCTCACAAAGTTCTTCAAAGAGGTTCTTCCTCTTTTAGACACATTTTTCGCAAGCATTCGAAATGAATTTTCAGTCAACCCTCGGGTTACGAACTTGATTCGTTCCTGAAGTCTGCTCGTAAACCGAATTGTTCGCAAACTGAAAAAGCAATTTCGGCCCATTGGAATCAATGGAAAATGAACTAATCCGTTCCTGGGACTCCGAAAATTTCTAGTGTGAATTTTTAGAACAGCTATACTTCGCCTAATGTTAAAACCAATAAAAATAATCAAACTAACGCTGAAAAAATAATCACACGTATGAAATAGGCAGTGATCTATGGCAGTGATTCCCAACGTAGGCATTAACGCCTCCTTGGGGACAATGGAATGTTCCAGGGGCGCGGTAGAAGCTACGGGTATAACATAGGATCCTATGAGTTAGATTACGTTGGGAGGCGATGGGAGAAAAAAATTCTTCTTAAGAAGAGGGAGATGGGACAAAAAAGGTCGGGAAACTATGATCTATGGGATGTAGAACAGGAGTCATATTTGTAGGGGAGGGGAGCTTTACTCTGCTGAAATTTAATTATATTCAACCAACTCTCTGTCAAATGGGAAAAAAGAAATCGACATGTAGTCACAAACATCTAAAATATGCTTTCCCGGGATGTAGTTCGTTTTGCGTGTTTGTAAACCTTGTTTTTCGCCGGCTTGTGTATTCGTAAACCAAATTATTCACAAACTATACCGCTCGAAACCGATGGTTGACTACTGGAATTGGTCAAAATACGTAATTACTGATTTCATACTGAGAAGAGCATTGCATTACATTTCTAAAAAAAATCAAATAATTCTTTTGTAAATTTCCCCAAGAATTAAATACCTTCGATGGTCCCAGCTTGTGGTCCCGACTCCAGGATGTGCGAAAACCGCATCCAGTTGACGCTGATTCGAAATCACGCGATTTAAGAACTAGCGCGCATTAATTTTTGCTTTTTGATTGCGTTATAACTTGTGCCGCCATCTATCAGAGTGTAACTGAAACTTGATTGGTCACGTGATGACAGCACAAGTATCGTTTTCAATCTCAATGTGAAAGATTCTTCGATGAAGTTTCAAGTTTATCAAGCAAAATCAAAACTGTAAAACAGTGATGGTAACTCATGGGAAATTTCCCACAATCGTGGGAAAAATTGTCCAAAATTTGCCCAAGTGGGAAATTTTGTAGCGTTTGTGGAAAATTTTGCAAGTTAATCAAACAAAAGAATTTTTTTGAAAAAAAAAAAGAAATTAATGCAGTGAAATACTTTTCTATTGTAAAATACTTGATTACGTATTTTTCCCGCTCGATGGCAGCACAATTTTTCGGAATGCGTGGGAAAAATTTTTTCAAAAGGGAAATTTTGCTGGAAGAGGTTACCACCACTGCTGTAAAATTTCAATGAGAATTTATCATCAATGATCACTAGAATAACTAACTGTATAATAAAACATGAAATATATATATTTCACATTATAAATTAAATTGTCAAAAAATAAATAAAATTGAAAACCGAGCTGGATTCAGTGCGTTGAACTCTCCTCGTACTCACGGTGCTGAGCTGTTTGTTGATATTGTGAATGGCTGGGAAGCAAGATGCTGGCCTCGAAGCTTTTGCGATTGTCTCGGACGAGAGTGTTCGCGTCGATCATGAAACGATCGGCGAAAAGATTTTCATCGGACCGAGAGATCAATTTGGAGAAACTGAGGAACGGGCCGCCTCTGTCTCATTTCCTTCACAACAACGAACAAACTGGAGTCACCGATTATGCGGATGATACAGATCCAACCTTCAATCCATACATAATCAAAGACCCGCAAGAAAACAAGGGGAGAAAAGGTAATGATAATGCATCACTTCTTATCATTGTAAATCTTTGGTGCATTAAAATATTGAAAAAATAAATAAAAATTATATCGGCAAACAAGATAAACAAAGACCCGCGACGAAGTTACGGGTCACTTAAGTAGCCCATGGGCCATTTACATACACGGTCAGTGCATTTACAGATTACTTACGTGACCTGTTGCACAGTTCCAAGATCCCCTGAGTCACTTTGTGACACATTTCTTTAAGCGGATGACGACATATTCGCAGATCACAATGGTACATCTATACATCACGTCAGTGGCCCGCTGTGCATTTCAGATCTCTTATGTGTCCCCCACGGCACATTTACAGATCACTTAAGTGACCCGCAGCACAGTTTAAAATCACTTATTCTGCGGGTGTTGCTTGAGCGATATGCAAATGTCACGAGTCATTTGGGTCATCTGATATTGTGGGCTGCTCAAGCGATATACGAATATGCTAAGAGCCACAAAAATTATCTTTAAAATTGGAGGTTGGTCATTTATATAATTGAACTGTAAATGTGTCGTGGGCCGCTTAGGTAATCTGTAAGTGTACTGTGAACCATTCAAGTGACATGGAGGTGTGATGCGGGCCATTAGCAAGCAATCTGAAAATGTGCCAGCCAGTAATATGCAGGTGTACCTCGAGCTCTTAAAGTGGACTAAAGCTGTGTTCTGGGTTGCTCAAGTAATTTAGAAATGTGCTTGGGATCACTTAACTGATTTGGATGTGTGCTGTTGGCAGCTTAAATGATCTTTAAATTTACCATGGGCCACATTAGATGCTTCCGAGGGCCACTGGTTAAGCAAGTATGTTCTAGTCCAGGGGTTCTCAAAGGTTTTACACCCACAGCACCCCTTACTATAATCAATGCTTATCTGTGGCTCCATGGCCAAAAGAATATAAGAATATCAACGAAGGATCTTTTCAACAACCTTTGTCGAGCCGCCACTCCGCACTGCCTCTGACAACGTTTGGTGATGCACCAATGTGCCACCGCATGCAGCTAACTATGTAGCCTTTATGTGCAAAAAGTAACTGTGCCATGGCAGATGATCATATTGTAGCCTATTTGAAATATGCTTTGTGTTTTGCACTGATTTGTCCAAACCATGACTGTAATCACTAAATCTTTTTCTCACATTTTGTTGCAGTCTATATCGAAACATATGGCTGCCAAATGAATGTAAATGATGTGGAGATCATAAATGCAATTTTAAGAAAGGATGGTTTCGAGATGACTGATGAAATAACCAATGTGAGTATCGTTTATCGCACATACATCAAATTATGTATTTTCATGCTAGATTAGTTTTATATGAGAATGGAAAATGCAGATATGTGCATAAAATATGCAAAGAGAATGTTTGGCAAGAAAACACTGATGATAACAACATCAGCAGTGTGTGTAATTTTGTAATTTTGTGAACAATACAATGTTTACTGATGTCACATATTGTACCGGTGACAAACAACTCATGACAAATAAGAGAAGACATTATACAGAGCGATTCTAAATTCATGGGGCAAACTTTAAGAGGTTATATAATGCACGTAAACAACTTTTTGATCATAGAATGTGAGGTCGAATTGCAAGAGCGGTAGAGGGTGTTTTTAGAGAGTGCACAACAGTTTCCCAAAAACAAGTATCATATTTTTCTGACAAATTTGCCGCAATATGTGCCATCAACCATTCAATGCTGCATACGCACCTTTGGATTGGATTGTAGTTTGTTTTTCATTGGTGCAAGGACCATCAAAGTTATGCTGTGTCAAACAACGATTAAGCAGTATAATGTCTTGTGGCAGGATTGCATTACCCAAGTTGCACCATGAGAAGGCCTACCACATTAAACTCAAATGATTAATTGCATTTATTGCAGCAAATCCGTCAGAAAAATATGATATTTGCTTTTGGTGAAGTGCTGTTGCACACTCTCTTAAAGCGTCCTCTACCGCCTTCACTATTTCGATTCGACCACACATTGTATGACCTTCAAAGTCATCCTCAATATATATTTAAATTCCTTAGCAGTTTCTGCTCTTTTGAGGATGTCTTATAACATTGGTATTTTGCACTATTTATCCTCCGAAAGTGTTGAAAGAAGTTGCTGTGAAGTTGTTTTCTGTGCAGTACACGAAAGGGCTGTGCTGTAAACTTCTTTTCAGAACGAAACAACCAACTGTATTTTATTCATTAACTAATCAGTTGGAATTTTTTTGCTGCAAATAGACACTCATAAATTCATTTTATGATACTAACGGCATCAGTTGAATAGATGTCCCCCCCCGAGTGGCACAGTGGTAAAGATGCTCGTCTTCCATTATGAATATTACCATCAAGGTCCATGGGTTCGAATCCGGGCATAGAACATGAGAAGCAAGTTCTTTACCTACCGAGTCTAGGGCGACCACCAATGGATAGAGCTTTCATTTCCCACCCAACTTCACTGGATGGAAATTTCTGTATGGCAATATATGACCAGAGTTGGTGTGCGGTGAAGTAGTTGAGTAGATATGCCAACAACCATAAACTTGGTGATGGATAATGATGTAATACAAATACAATGCCACAACAGGCAAAATGCCCAACGAGGTAGCTGAGAAAAAGATGCCCATAACAAATACGGATTTCATATATTTTAAAAATACAACAACCCCCAATTAAAAATGCAATTACAAATAATAGATATACATGAAGGGGGGGGGGGATAAAATATTATACAATGCCCATAAAGAATACTTATGGTTGTCTAATTCTAAGTATGGATAGCTTCTCGATTTACCCCAACATTATCGTGTTATAATGATTTATCGTATCTTAATGATATATAACGATAACTGCTCTACACCAATATTTTTTCTGTATTATGTGATATATTTGCATATTTCTGCATTAGTGGAAGTAGAATGCAACTTTTTTTTTGTTATTTCTTTTGAAGATTTATGATTTTTATCATGAATTTATCAAATTTTTTTCAGCTTATGAAAACAAATTTCAAGTTTTCTTTTAATAATTAGACTGGGTTATTTTTTAATTATTTATAATTTTTGCTATATATTTTTCAGTTAAATACTATAATATTTGAAGATTAATTGATTTCAGAGTGACATCATATTCGTAATGACCTGCTCCATTAGAGAAGGTGCGGAAAAGAAAATATGGAAAAGACTGGAATATTTTAAATCATTGAAAAGACGAAGAAGTCCGAAAAAGCCTTTACATGTTGGGATATTAGGTTAGCTCAGTATATTTATTAATTTACGTAATGTTAAACATGCATCTTTTTCAATATTCTGAATCACTAGAAATTGAATTTAATCAAATTTCTAGGGAGGAAAAATTCATTTTTTTAATCATGTCTCTTGAACATAAAGTTGTGTAGGTCTCACAATTTATCACTATAAAAACTGGAATTTTGTGAATAAATAATTTTTTACTATTACATGTATAAAAAATACTTCAAATTCTTGTATTGCGTTCTTTTTTCGACATCTTATAGTGCAGCGAAACCTGTCTAAGATGGACACTATGAGATGGAAACCTATCTTGAATTCAATCAAAAAAAGTGTTCCCATCAATGATTAGTATTTTCACGTACACCTTTCTGAAATGGAAACCTGTCTATAGTGGAATATTATTTCGGTTTCTTGACGTTCCATTTCGTACAGTTTCCCCTGTAGAACTTCTACTCAAAAGCTTGATTTTTTTGTCTTTTAAGATTATTTGTTATTGCGCATAATCCTGGAAGAAAGGAAAAGTTAGAATTACAAACATTTGGTTTCATTAATATTCTGAAATTATTTCGCAGGTTGTATGGCGGAAAGACTGAAGCATAAGTTAATTGAAGCAGAGAAAATAGTGGACATAGTTGCCGGACCAGACAGTTATAGAGATCTTCCGAACCTTCTCAGTCTTGCAAATGAAGGACAAAAGGCTGGTGAGGCACATGTCTCAAAGTGATATAAATTCTTCCATTTTTTTTATGCATGTTTATAAACATGACAACTTGTGTAAAAATACATATACCAAGAAATATAAGTAAAGGAAAACATTAATCTTCTCATGTTATAAGTTTTCAAGTTGAATTTCACAATAATTTAACCCAATCAACTCTAATTTAAATACCCTATGTGTAATAGACTGTACTCAGATTTTACCCAATCAACTTGTCAGCCCCTGTTTAGGAGAAAAAAAAAAATTGATTCCTCTGGTCACAGAGGCCTAGCCCGAGTATCCGACACATATTTCAAACTTGGATTGCATGGGTTAAACCATGACATATAGTCATAGGTGTCAGAACCTGGGAGCTCAAACTATTTCAGCCCCACCAATAAATTTTGTGGGAGGGGGACGAGCCCCCAATAATTAATGAGCATCCTCCCCCATGCATACAGGCTTGATTCCTGTAGTCCTGTATATACGGAGACAACTGGCATCCTCATTTCCGCTATGTTTTGTTCATGTTGACATCTCTACGTGTAATCATGCTACCTAAGACTAATTATCGTAAATGAAGCACATTTATTTTTATCACGATTTTTAATCTGATAAAAGTAATATTCCTTCCAATTAAAGCTACAAAAAAAAATAAAAAATAATAATAAAAATATAAATAAAATTCATTGCGGTCAAATCAAGGTTAACCATTCTTATTTCATACTTACAGTGAATGTGATGTTATCTGTAGATGAGACCTATGCAGATATTATGCCTGTTCGAACAGATATGGAATCAAAATCTGCCTTTGTGTGAGTATGGATGATTTTGATCTATGTTTACTGATTTGAACCAATCTCATTGTCCAATGAATTCATTATTTGAAATTAAAATTTATACTTCCATCTATTAGAAGTGATCCATGTGCCCTCATGTTTTTTTTACCTACACAGACCTGTTTTTTATGGGCTTGGAAAAGCAATAGGTCTTGTACATAAATTGTGCATTTAGATATTTTGTGTGCACAAAAGCATTTTTATCACCTGCAGCTTAAAGGTGACTTTTTGATCCTCTTTTTTGATTTTCAGGTCAATCATGAGAGGTTGTGATAACCTGTGTACATACTGCATTGTTCCTTTCACTAGAGGTAGTGAGCGCAGCCGTCCTGTTTCGTCGATTCTAGATGAAGTGCAACATCTTTCAGATCAAGTATATCTTTTCTTTAATCAGCATCTAGTTTGTCGCATGTACAGTGAATGAATGATCAGTCTGAAATAGTTCATGAAACTGCATTTAATCTATGAAAATATATTTATGCACTTACAAATAAATACATAAGAGCCCCCGATTTTATGAATAAAACTGCTGACTTCATCTAATTCTTAAAATCAGTTTCATACATATGTATTGTATTTGAATAGCTTATACTTTTAGAATAAGAAGTTGGATGTATCTCTGTTTAAATTGCATGAAGTGTATATTCTGTTCAAGCATTTAAACAATTAAATGAATAGGATTAATTTACAAAGTTTTACTCAAAATATTTTGCTTTTCACCTCCCTCCAGTATAATTGGTCGGATATTGTTTCCATTAAAAAAGATAATGCACAAATGTATAATGAATTTAGTACTACATATATTCAAGTCTCATCTACTTAATTTTCTAGGGTTATAAAGAAATAACGCTCCTTGGTCAGAATGTCAACAGCTACAGGGATACATCAAGCTACAAAGAGCCTCCACTTTACTCATCTCAACACAACCTTAGCAGAGGCTTCACATCTATATACAAAAACCGGAACAGTGGCCTTAAGTTTGCCGATTTGCTGGCTAAAGTAGCGGAGGTGAATCCAGAAATGAGGATTCGTTTCACTTCCCCACACCCTAAAGATTTTCCCGATTCAGTAAGTGAGCATAAAAATACTCATCAAAATAGTTTAATGATCATAATCACTTACTTCAAATGTTTTGAATTACGTTTAAGTATACATTTATGTATTTGATACATTTGATTTTAATTCAGAATTAAAATATCTTCTTGCATCAGCTCTTTTTTCTGTGTTGAGTAAAACAAAGATAATTTGCAAATTATTTTTCTAATTCTCTTGTATTGAATCTGTTGTTTAACGATTTGATATTAATAATTCATCTATTAGGTACTTGAAGTTATCAGAGAAAAGCCAAATATCTGTAAAATCATTCATCTCCCGGCTCAAAGTGGAAATTCAGTCATCCTAGAAAGAATGAGAAGAGGACATACCAGAGAAGCATACTTGGAACTGATAGACCACATCAAGGAACTCATACCTGGTAACCCATACCAAAAGTATATTATTACTGTATTGAAGGCAATAAATATATTTAAGATGCCTTGAAATCCCAGTGGACTCAGAGGGCAGGGAAACCAGTTTTCCATTCAATTTGATGTCAAAGTGATGACTAAACAAAAAAAAAAAAAATCCATCATATAGGACAGCAGTTGGCTGTGACAATAATACTGATGTCAAGGTGTGCTGTAATGGCAGATGATGAGCGACCTGGATTTTCTAGCAGCTATAATAAATATCGCCCTCCCCATGCCAAAAGCACAAATGTGCAATGTCCTTGGAAAGAAAAAAAAAAAAAAAATGTGGGAAATGGCATTTCAGTGTTTACTCTACCTATGTTACTCTATAGAAGTTATTTTTCTAAAATGTTCTGTAACGTGTTTCATTAGGGATACACATTTGTGTTTCAGGCAAAACTTGCTAGCGAAATAAGGTATCCAACCAGCTGATAAAAAAGGGGGAAATTTGCACATTCATGCTCCTTACATGCGGAGGGGGGGGGGGAAATACATCATGAGCAAACAAAAAGCATATGCCATTGATTGGATTGATCAATGAGAGCAAGATTACATTACTGAAAATTTATGTTAAATACAACGTAACCTCTCATAAAGAATGCTCCCAATTAACAGACTTTTTGAAATCTCATGGAATAGGGGGATTCAATATATTTCATAACCA
Organism: Pholcus phalangioides; assembly: GCF_987345545.1. Lineage (NCBI taxonomy): Eukaryota > Metazoa > Arthropoda > Arachnida > Araneae > Pholcidae > Pholcus > Pholcus phalangioides. The sequence goes on along the minus strand of NW_028301608.1, from coordinate 62,186,173 downwards.
AGTGCAATGACGAACGCTCCTGGTGTGTAAAAAAATTTAGCTGAACCCTGGAGAATGAAAATAATGTGAACACAAAGTCTGTACAAAACCATGACCTTAGATTTAAATGTGAAAAAGACTTTTGTAAACAAAGTAGGGATTTTATTTTTTCCTTACTATGTCAGGTGAAATAATAACCTGCCAAATGGAGGGAGAAAAGATATTGTAAATTAACCAAAAATAAAATATCATGGGATTGAAAGAAAAATCATCAGGTCCAAAAAAAGGACGGGCCTACTCAAAAAAAAAAATATATCGTTATCTAATACACAACTCATTCTGCAGACTCAAGTGCCAAGAGGCCGAATCAGAGCATGGCTAATTTCATCTTTTCCTCACAAAAATTAATAATTTTAATCATGATTTGGCTCAATGGCGACAATTAAAGTTATGCGTGTGCATGAGAGAGGAAAAAAAAATTGACAGACTTTTACCTGGCAAATTCTTTGGAAACAATTTTTTTCTTCAAAAAATTGGGATTTTAGTGAAAATTTGGAAAACAGGAATTTTTCGGGAGTCTGAGGGTAGAAAAAAATTCGGGAGACTTAGCAGTTATGAATTGAAGACATGAATGAAATCATATTCTTAAGGAGACATAAAAAAAATAAAATGTGAGGGAAAGAAAAAAGCCACATTAAAATATATTTTTAGGCCATATTTTTTTTTTATCATAGTGCGTGTAATTTCAAATCAAGCATTTTATATTATATAAAATTTATTTTCTAAATTATTATTTACTGTTTCTATGAGCATTTGAAGTATTTTTGACTGTCAATGTGTTAGTTTGTTTTACGCTGATTTCATTATCCATTGGCTTTTTCATTGTAGAGATCGCTTTTAGTTCAGATTTTATCTGTGGTTTTTGCGGAGAGACAGAACAAGCTCATGAGGACACTCTTACTCTCATTGAGAAAGTCCAATATGAATTCGTCTATGTTTTTCCTTATAGCATGCGGAATGTGAGTATTATAATCTGAAAGTTCATGAACACTTTCATGAATCAAATGCAGTAACTTATGTTTGGGCGATGTGATCATCGTTTATGTTGTCATAATCAATAAGCTGAAATTTCTCCAATGCTAACTTATACAGGCATATATTTTTTAATTTTTTGGTTAACGTGATCACAATTCAGTTATTGTGATCAGTTCAGCTGACTACTTTCAACTTTTTTTTCTTGTTTGAAGTTCAGTTTCAGCACTTGATATTTTTTTTAGCACTTTCAGAATTGTAGCGATCGGGAAGAATCTTAGTTTCAGAAGATACAATCTTTAGGAAATTAACCATAAAAATAAAATTCAAATCAAATATCAATTGCTTCAATAGTAGCAAGCATTTTCGGATAAATATTTGTTTGTAGAATATAGAAAAATATTAATTTTATATATATATATATATATATATATATATGAATTGTTATTTTGCCCGCCTTTGGCACTTACATCTATGTGGCGGAGAAAAATATATCATATTAAATTCTTGAAGTGGTAAAGAGGGTCTTAATTTTTTTCAGTCCGAGTACTGTGACACCCCTAATCCTAACCTGGTCATGGCTGCTCTGCCTTAGTGCAAAGATGTAAGCTAGTGGTTGTCTTTCTGTGGTTTTCCAAACTCAAAGAGCGAATGTGAGTCCTGGTCTCCCGTTTAAAAAAGCCTCTCTGCAGAGAGCAGGCAGTCCTATAACAGGATACTGATATCAGTGGCGGATCCAGGGGGGGGCGATGGGGGCGATCGCCCCCCCCCAAGAGCCTTTAAACAATAGGTGAAGGGGCGATCGCCCCTCCCAAGAGCCTTCAAGCAAACATAACTCCAGTTACCTCACTTTTTTTCTTTATTAATCCTTAATTTTTTTAATTAATTACCTTTTTTTCTCAAAGTTCCTTTCCCTAAAATTTGTTCCCGAAGTTTCACCTTGAGATTTCTTCTGCTGGTAAGGTCGAAAAAATAAAGAAGTCATAGCCGGAGGAGGGTCAATTGTATTCCCACCAAGGTTCTACAGGGATTCCATACGATTCGGCTGTCACGCTGCCTTTTCGCTTACCCCCTAGCGCCTAAGGGCTCATGTAGAGAGGCAAAAAAATGTACACCCTTCAGTTTTCTTGGTAACGCGCAGTAAAGCACAAGCCATCCAATAAGACGAATCATCGTTTTCTAGCCTTTGTTATCTCTTTTTTTTTAAATTCAGTCCTGAAACCCGCAAGCTTGACGTGGATCAAAAAATGACCATGTCTTCGAAAAAAACTGTTTTCAGTAAGCGAAAATTTTAAAATTTTAAAATAAATGGATATTAAGAAAATTAATTCTATTACTTTTTGTAGCACATCTGGGGTTTTCCCAGAGAATGAAGCTGCATTCGCTTACGGATTCACTGATGATGACATTAACGGGGGGTTCCCCCACAGGGTGAGGCTAACAGGGCTCAGGACGATTCTTATCAATTTTTGATTTTCACTCTACAAATTCACTATAGTGGGGCCTAAAAGTATGAAAAATCTCAGCAAAGCCCCCCCCCCTCCTCGAAAACGTAGCTCAAAAGACCTGCGCCAGAAGGTGAGCATTTGAACACACATAGCTTCTCTATAATATCTATGAAAATATAGGCCTCTGCCCCATCTAATAATTAAAGCCTTTGTAATTTGAAATAAGTACCTGGATTAAACATTATAAGTGGATCGCGCGTATAATGCTTTTCCAAAAACCGCCATAAAATCGTTTTAAGCGGAAAAACGCTTTAAACGGGAAATATTTATATTTCCCGTTTAAAGCGTCTCTATGGTCTGAGCATTAGTTGAAGATGGAACCACGAAAATGAATCGCACTAAGCGGGAAAAGGTTCTAAGAGCAGTGCCGCAACCAGATGCTTGGTCAGCATCTTGGTGTCCCTTGTAATGTTAAAGGGCAGGTAAAATGTGGAAATTCACGCCCCCCCCCCTCCGGTCCAGCGCCCGGGGCACCAAACTTACCTCCTCTTCCCATGTTTCGGCCTTGAGGAACGTTATAAGTGGAATCCACTATATAAAATTGATTGTGTGGAGTCGGATGTTCTGCGGGAATTAAATTTAACCACCATCTTTTCAGACAAAAAATCTGAAAATTAATATTGTGCACTTGATAATCATAATTAAATAATAATGAAAATCATTTCAATTTGCATGAAAGTAAGCTTTTGCTATTTAACGTATCTGTGGCGAAAAACTGTTTTTGAATAGGTTTTTGACAACCATATAGTCTGCACAAAATTGAATAAGAAATTTATTATTTTAAATGGCGCAATATTAGAATTTCATTAGGAAGTTTTTTTACTCTTAAATTTTTCTTAATTATGCAGACAAATTAGTACCCACATATTTTATTGAAATATGCGTCAATTATTTCTTTTTATCGAAAACAGTCTATACTTGTTTCAATAACTTTTCAATGCTATATTTTCATATTTAAAAACATTTTCATATTTTATCTTGACGTCCTATTCGAATAAGCAAGATTTACCATTTAGTATTTCGTGTATTTGTGTTTCCAAGATTTTATATTTCCTGATTAGTAATTCTCTGAAACTCCTGCTAAGGTGGTTCCAAATTAAAGTTTTCATCCTTTATGAGTTTTTCATTTGAAACCGAACCAGAGATTCAGGTTAGGAGATAGAGAGTAATTTTGATGTTCAGTCAGAAGCGCATTTACGGTTTTGCCGATTTGAAGGCTATTCAAATTTCGCCGCCCTTCCACTCTAGTCTAATTTTCTCGACTACTCTATCCCCGAATTTTCCATCCCATGTTATAGCCCCCCCCCACTCCTGCAAGTGCACCTGTATTAAAGTCACTCTTTTAAAGGTCCGTCCCACGAGAGTTTGCTAGGTGACGCTGGATAAGATAATTAAAGTTAAAGATAATAAAAGTCTTTGTCAGGATCCGCGGTCGTCTCGGGCCTCGGGGAAGCAATAATTTTTAAGGCTTTCAATACAAAGGCAGAGGAACGAGCGTCTTCCTTTGTGAATGACCGAACAAGCACGGTTTACTTCACGCCGGCTGTTATTTTTGCGGTTTATGTCCGACAAAGACTTTTATTAACTTTAATTATCTTACCCAGCGTCCCCTAGCAAACTCTCGTGGGACGGACCTTTTAGTCATTTACATGTTTGCACCCTGTTTGGTCACACACGTGTTTGACGCTGGTTTTGGTAATTGTTTCGTTACTTACACGCGCTCTAGACAATACCGTCTTAACGCATTCCCCGCGGGCGGGGGCCTCAAATGCAGAGGGACCTCTGGTTTAAAATTTTAAAAGTAAACGTGTCTCGCCAGGTAGGGGGCTCAGAAAAATTACTTTTTCCGAGGGCCCAGTATACGCTTCTGACGGCTGACTCTAGGCCACTCACTGAACTGGTCCCTCACTCTTTATGTCACTCATTTGATCATTCATTACTCCCGCTCTAAGTCACGCTTTTGCTCATTCACGTGCTTGCAAACTCTCTAGGTCACTCACTGACACGGTCACTTGCTGTCTGGGAAGAGGTGGGTTTATTTGACGGTTATAAAAATTTCACCGCCCTTCTCCCATTTTGCTAATTTTCTTGGCCACTCAATCCTCAAATTTGCCGACCTTCTGAACTTGCCGCCCTGGGCTATAGCCCATTTAGTTCTGTAAATAGGACATTGTCTTCAGTAACGGGGCATGAGGATGGTTAAAATCAGTGTTACAAAAAAAAAAATTGAGGGGAAAAACTGAAAAATTACCAGCAAAAAAAAAAGGCTGATGGAATTCAATTTTTCTAGAATTAATAGAGATATGAATTATTAGTACAGTAGACTCGCTAATCTGGCACATATCACACCAGGGTGTACTGGGTTAACGAAATCGCCGAATTACTGCAGATTGATTGAAAAAGTCCATTTAAATAACAAACTTCTGCTCATAAACATGTGCGCACTGTTTTCCTCTTCTATGCTCGGAGAAAACTGGCCTAAAAACACCGGATTACTGGAGGGATTATTGAAAGTCTGACTCTATACGTAGTAGGATGGGAAACTTTATTTGAAGACAAAAATGGGTTTCAGACGCAAAATATTTTCATAAATCGGGTATACAAAGCTGGAAATTTGTAATTTTTTAAATTTTATCGTCTCGTTTGAAAATTATAAGTGATAAATGAGGAAGTTAAAGGTATTATTTGTAAATACAGACATGTCATAAATGGGTGTTTTATTGTGTGTAGTACTTATTTTCATTTTAAGAAAGGATACAAGTTTGGTGTGCTATAAAATTGTTCACAGAAAGAAAAATTAACTGTCTAGAACGTGAGTAACTGAAAGAAGACTGCTTAATGTTCTTTACATCAATCGCCAAGTCCTCGAAGCGTATACGTAAACACGAAAAGTTGCTGGAGTGAGTGTAGCTCGGCTTTGGATGCTTGAGTTTCCAGCAGCGGTTCCGAACCTTTTCAGTGCATACGCCAAGCAGATCATGAGTAAATACTAAACAAGGTATTGAGCGAAACAAGAGGGACCCCATGGATGGAAACAAAGTCCCTTTGGTCGGGTCCAGTGCCGAGTGGGGAGTACTGAGCTGATATGAATTAGTACGAGACAAGCAGAGCCAGTTGAGGGCCCCACATGGATCTGCCGGCAAATAGATAGAATTCTCTATCGAACGAGACAGACCACAGAGGGCTCACCTGGAATCACTGATGTAAACAAAGCTCATTTGGCCGATCCCATCACCGGCATTCAAAATCTGAACAGGGAAAACATCTACCCTGTGCTGTAAACCGAAACTGCCTTATCACGGACCCTACATATGAGAGGACAAAAGCTGCGCCGCATAGGTTCAGCTTTTTATCTGAAGCCATGAAGTCATTTAAAGTTTGAGCGGTCACAAGAATTTTTCGCAAGCTCAGTGCGACTCGTTACGGGTAAGGAGGTTGTCGGTGTGCGCGTAGTAGCCTACCTATTTATTTGATAACTACTTTGTTGTTGTGCGTAAAGTTCATGCTCCCAAGGGTGGAGCTGATAGGGCCGGGGACGATTCTCATCATTTTTTTTTTTGTTTTTTTAAGCTATAAATTAACTATAAAAGGGCCCGTGAAAAGTCTGGTCTGGGGGGCCCACTAGAGGCTTTAGCCTAGGGGCCCGCTCTAGGATGTGGAGGCCATGGTCAGGGCTTTAGATAATTTTTTTTCCTTCAAATGTTCAAGGATCGTCTCTCTTAAACGAGGTTTCTTGTATCCGAGTTAGCTTAGAATTCATTTCCTCTGGTTAACCGAGATCCTTATTTTATTCATATTAATTTGCCTAATTGTTATCATAACGTCACAAAGAGAAACGTTTAATACTTTCACAGGGATCAAAAAAATTAAATTTAAACGGAAAGTATCTCTCTACTTTGACTTGAAAAGCTGGAAAAAAGCATTTATCGAATACATTCGGATGAATTTTTATTTGTGCGCATTGTTTTGTCCGGTTAACTGTGAGCCTTAATTTTTATCAAGCGAAGGAGGAAGAAATAGTATTCTAGGAACATTTTAAAATACCAATTCTTCATACGCTTTTGATATTCTGCTCTCTTTTCATCTGCAAAGTTTTTATTTATTTGTACAATTGCTCATGATACTGTTAATAAAAAAACATTTTTAACTGGTAATGTGCATCAGAATTCCTTACAATGTTTATAAATATAACACACATTATTCAGTCTGCACCTCAAACTTTTTTTTCGTACGGTATTTTTTGCGAGGGTAGCCGGCACATACGTTCAAATTTATTATCAAAAACAGCTTATTCATTAATTGTAACACCAGTTGCTGCAAGCAAGTTTTTAAATAAGTATGCTGCATATTGAAAAAATATAATTTTTATAAATATAAATTTTAATTTAGATTTAATTTTTAACTGCCTTCAATTTTTAATTAATTTTTATTTTCAATTAAAATGTAATCGTAATTAATTTTAATGTTAATTAATTTTTTAAATGAAAATTAATTGAAAGTTTTAAATAATTTTAATTCTTAATTAATTTTTTATTAGTTTTTTTATTTTAAGTACGTTTGGCACCTACGGACACTAGTTTGGGTCTCACCGATCGACATCTTCATTGTGAAAAATCGCCCCCCCCAACACATCACCCTGGATCCGCGCCTGACTGATATAACATAAAATTCAAGCATTTACCATCTTTACTTAAAAATATAGAACAGATGGCATCACTAGCAAGTACACAGAACAAGCAAAGAAGTCGGGCAACATATGTATATTAAAGTCAGGCATATACATACACTCACTCAACACACTCTGAAATGTACCGATTCGTTAGAAATTCTGCAGAGGAATGTGTATGAGATGTATGTTTGTTGTAGTAGTAGTAGGTGATCTGCAAAGACCTGGGCCATGCTCAAAAATGTGCGTACATGTATTGTGAACCTAACATGTAAAGTTTTGTTTCTGTATAATGCACTGCCATCAATTTTTATAACTATGGGTGAAGTGTAATGATTGAATAATTGTACCGCTGTAGGCCTGTTGCTCTCTGGGGGAGATGGGCTCGCTTTTGTGCCTCAAAGGTAGGAACCAAAAATACCAACTTCAGTCAATTATCACTGTGGCACCAGTGGGGTTTGAATTTGGATCCTTGTGATGTGAGTCTGCACTATTACCACCACAGCAGGCCACAGTGATACCCTGACTTATGTAATTAGTTTCAAGACTGACAACGTAAGTAGAGGTAAAGTTTTTCCTATAGTAATGACCCCTCGAGAGGAGAAGGAAGTTAAAATTACAGATCTTTATTCTTTCTTATCTATTAAACTTTTTTTGATGCAACTCTCTCTCAGGAAACCTTTTCTCTGCAAGAATGCAATGCCAAAAGCTCTGACAACAATTGATTTCAATTAAACATAATAAATGTGTCTAATTAAAAAGAAAAATTATGCCAACACAGTGTGAATTGACATAAGTCGGGGGTATAGATGTATTTCACACTTCTGGAATCAATAAATTTCTTCATTTAAGATATATGTTAATCATTAACTGCCCTATTATCAAGCCTTGTTACACTAAAATGATTCCAACTTTCAGAAAACTGCTGCTTACCACTCATTGAAAGACGATGTTCCAACAGATGTGAAGAAGCGAAGAGCAGAGGAGGTCAATAATTTGTTTAGGAAATACACATATGAGAGGCACAAAGAGCAAATAGGAGAAATTCATTTAGTATTGGTAAACGGAGTAAGTACATTTGTTTTTGTGAGAATACATTTATTTTCATGGCTTTCACTGCGTGCAGAGGCTCTTTCATGGGATGAATAATTTTTGATAATTTCTTGCTCAAACATTCACAAATCAGCAGTAAGTTTATGTGAATTGATATATTCCTGAAAACAACAAATAAATTCTTATTTCAACAATTTTGTAGCTTTGAAAATTATATTTTTTCTTATCTGTACAAATGTAATTTTGAAAATAATAATCCTTAAAAGTGCTTTTATTCTCCTGTAGCCAAGTAAACGTTCAGATTTAGATTGGTGTGGCAAAAATGATTGGAACACCAAAGTAATATTCCCGCACACTTCGATTCCAATTTCAAAAGATGTTGAGTGCAGCAAAGCTCCTGAAATCGGTGACTATGTAGCTGTCAGGGTATGTTAACTTATTTTCTTTGCACTGTGGTAGTTACTAGTTCTTTCACAGTCAATCATTTAAAAACAGCTGAAAATCTTAATGTTGTGTAGTGAAAAAATAATGTAATTATAAGTTTTGGATATTACATGAAAATTATCCCTCCCCTAACTCTAAAATGGACTTGTCCAGGTTTTGACTACATTCTTTCCCCAAAGGAGAATGCTTTGTATTGTTCTGCAATGAGCCCTCAGCTGACTGGAAATGTTGTGCTGCAAACATTCCCATAGTGTTTTCTATTTATTCCTTAAAATTTTCCCAGAGACTTTTCTGTGGCAGCACTGTAGTTCTGCAATGTTAAAAGAATGTACATAAGTTTACAGCATATTCTGCTTAAAGGCTCTCCTTCCCTCCTATATGACTGTCTATAGAGCTGTCTATCTTTCTGGTTTCCTCTTCTGACAAGAGAGAGAGGTTTCATTTCCTTCCCCGCTGTTCAAAAAAAGTCCCTAAAACATACACATACTCCCTATCTGGGTCGTCTTTAGATGTTAGAGTTTCTTAAGATCCCTTACAAACAAGCAATTAAACTACCCCTATACATGAAATTTTTCATCGTTGAAATATACTCCTAATACAATACCAATTTTTTTTTATCAATATATAATGCCCACCTTCGAATGCAACAAAGTTATCCAGCAGATTCAGTAATACTCTTCACATTTCTCTTATACATACAACAGTGAAGAAAAACTGTTTCATGCATCATAAAATTTTATAACAATCTGCCGAACAGTATTCTCAGTTCTGCATCCCTTCCTTAGTTTAAAAAAACACCTTAACCTATTCTCCATAACTAACACTGAAACCATTTCTAGAATGAAGGATAAAATGCATGAAGATATAGTCTAATAATAGAAAGTATTTTACCATTTACAGGCATTTTGAACTTTGAATAAAAATGTAATCGATACACTTGGTTGTCGCCTGTATCCAATAGTTTTTTACCAACTATATGATTGCATACTGATCCCATTGTGTGCACTAGATTTACCAACAAATATCAATGTGCTAAGTAATAATCCAACAATATCAATCTTCAAAGTTTTCCTTCTTTTTTCCATCTATATTATGTAGCTACATGCTATGATAAATCAGTGATTATGCATAATCATCAATCATCTCTAAGTTTCCTACATTTATTAATTTTTCTAGTGATTATGCATAATTTTTGAATGAAGTTGGTAATTATGATGAATATTTGAAATAAAATCACGAAGGAATAGGCTATCTCTTAAATTCAACCATTTATCAGTGCCGTACATGACTGGTGCACTACATATATTTTGACAACAAAAATAAGGGTTATAAGGATAGAAAAACATGTAAATTATCAGTCTGATCATGTTAATTTTCTTCACATTCATTTAAATTTTTAAAGTAAACCAATCAAATCCATCATCCTAGACTACTACTTAACCATATATGCACCTTATACACATTCTCTGCTGACTTTCTAATGAACTGGTGCATGTCGGAAGGTATGTGAGTATGTATATATGCATGTTCTTGTTGCTGCTGCCATTTGCCTTCTAGTTTGAATAAAGATAGCAAATCTGCTTGTTCTCTGTGGAGAGATTTTTTTTTAAATTTGAGAGTATCATCCTACTTTGAAGTTTCAGGTAAATTCAAGAAAGACGATTTATCAATACAAGCTGAGGATCATACACAACCACCAGTAAATGTAATAAATTCACAAAATTTACCTGAAATGGTTGGCAATTATGCATACACAATCACAGGATTTATGTCAAACATATTTTGTTTGCACACTCAGACCTTTGTGGACAGCTACCCCCTGGGAACTAATTAAAATTTCATGGGTGGAGTGAGTAATAACCAGAAAACCTAATTATGTTAACAGGGACTTTTGAAAATGTTGTAACACAGAGGTCTGACTATTATCAAATGAGCTATTTGATAAATTCTTATAAGTTAGGTTACGTTGAGAGTTGATCTCAGTCATTTTCTTTTGTTTAAAAAAAAATATTTTAAATACTATTCTTCATAAGACTCCATTTTCTCTCTCTCATTGTAGATTAATGACTGTTCATCGCAAGTTTTGAAGGGAGAAGCATTGTATTTGACAACCTTGCAAGAGTTTGCTGCAAGCCATGTACCATTTAATTTAAAAAATACTGAAAATATAGAATGTAGGTAATGATGTGAGAAATTAAAATTATGCTGTTATGTATTTGTAATCATTGTTTCTATAAACACGGAAATTGCAAGCTCTAGGCTAGCAGTTCTCAACGTTTTTTTGACTTGGAGTTTTTTTAAACATATAATTTCTGTGGTGTAGCTAGCTATTACCCCCATAGCTCTCGTTTTTTATTTATTAATAAAATTTACAGATAAATTTCATTTTACTCACGTGGCCATGGAGCCTCGGTTGAGAACTGTTTCTCTAGGCTATACAAATGGATGTTTTTTTTTCCTCAGCCCATGATACATAATAATTAATAGACTATCTGAATATTGTGCTGAGGTGAACTTGGGGGAACACCTCTGCATAATATCCAGAAAGTTTATTGATTTAATCTAGGCTATACAATTTTCAAAAACAGTGAAACTTTAATTGGACATCTACAGTTCCATTGCCCTCTGTCCAAGCTAAAGTGTCTGAGATATAGAGGTACATTACAGGGCTATGGCTACTAATACACCAAACTACAACTCTGGCCATATTACTATATTACAATTTACTGCCATTAATAAGATGGGTTGGAAATGAAGGCACTATCTATCAGTGGTCACCTCAAGCTCATTAGGGAAAATATCTTGTCTATATCCTCCCTCGGGTTTGAACCTGGGACCCTGACAGCAACCTTCATGGTGGTAGACGAACATAACAAAATGCCACTCTAGCTGGTTTCATTAAAAACAATACAGGAAGAATTTATCCAAGTTGACAGGTTTTACTGTATAATTACTGGCTGTTTTTAAAATAAAAAAGTTTCCCCAGCAGCTTTAATAGAACAATCACAAAATTCATCTACAAACAATGAAGCTCTACATTCTGGAGATCTTATTGAATAAAATTCCTCTCTCTCCATATTTTATTCATGCCATGCTGCTGGACGTTACATTACTGAGCAAATAGTATGCACTTCTTCAATCGCTGTCTTCTCCATCACCTTCTTCTTGTCTTGTTTTTAATTTTGCTTCAAGTTCTCTTGCAGGATTAAAAATACCCTGAGTCTGTTGGGCACAAACAAAGCACCGAGTACTTTTGCGATGATGCTCCAATGCACACTTTTCACAGAAGTAATGCTTACACTTTGTGACCACAGGTCTCTTGAACGATTCTCGACAAATGAAACACCTGAAAGGGAATTCCTCATCGTCTGAATCAATTTCGTACCTCTGTGTGTCTTCTTCCCCATATGTGTGGTTGGCCATCTCCATTTCCAGCTGCCACCCAAACTTATAATCTGATCTATCGTGCATGAACTTGCAGCTGTCTCCAAAACCACAGAAGCCAGTCTCTTTGTAATCTTTACATATATCGGGCTGATAGTCCCACCTGACAGTAGATCTGATGTTGTCTGGAGCCCTGATGGGTCCTTTTCTAACCATACCACTCGAGGCTTTGCCCTGGGCAGTCTCTTTAGGCTTTATAAATTTGACATAGTTATTTATACCCCTGTACGTCTTGTCATCGTCCTTTCCTCTCAAATCATCGCTTATTTTTTCAGACCTCTCGAATATAGACTGGGCATCTCTATCTTTCTCTGTTTCTGTTTCGAGGTATAATGTTGCGCCCATGTCAGATGGACCAGCTGGAGCACTTGATTTGGAAGACTTGTAGCTTACGCCAACGTGTTCTTTATCGCTGTCGCTGTCAGAAGAAACATTTTCGTGCTTTCTATCTTTGACAGTCTTTGTGCTTTGTATCATTGGATTCACCAAATGAAGTTTCTTTTCTTTATGAAAAACTCTAGTCTCATCCTCGCTGCTCGATTCGCTACTACTCTGACGACGTTTTCTGAAGTTCCCTTTTCTCGAAGATTTCATCTTGGTATCCATCTGTCAGATAATCACAAAAACTTTGCTATGATCAAATACAGTTCATCTGCTATCGCCAAGTACTTTATAAGATCAACAATCTGCTGTAGAAAGAAAACCTGTAAAGAAATATGAAAAAAAGGTGAAAATAAGAAAATTTCACGACAAAAGGAAGATGGAAAATTTTTTTAAGCTAATAAACCCTGAGGATGATGTCACTCTCTGCTATCCATACAAAGGTTTTAAACAGCTGGTTGATGCAAAAATATATTTTGGACAGGGAGAAAATTCAACTGCCCCTGCGGGGAATTGAAGCCACGTCCTTTCACTTCCTGGGTGAACACCTTAGAGCACTAGACCACAGAGGCAACGGTAATCCTAGGATAAGTCACCATCTGGTGGCATTGTTAGCAATTGTGAGCTTTGGCCTGAGTTAGGTCTGACTGTCTATGTATGGGTCCCGTTCAGTGCACACGAGCTCCAAGGAAGGATTGAGATATTCGTTGCCTCTGTGGTCTAGTGCGTTCCTCCAGAAAGTGAAAGGACATGGGTTAGATTCCCCGCAGGGGCAGTTTTCGCTCTTCCCAAAATATATCTTCACATCAGCCAGGGGGTAAAAACCTTTGTAACAACAAACTATTTCAACCTGTGCAACTTTTGATTTTTAGAAATATGAATCTACGTTATGTAATAAATCACTGTTATAAATATGAACTCTTCTTCCTTACTCATTTTCAATAGATCCCCCTCCCACCCCAAAATTTCAACTTAAGGCTCGTTATATTTTCATGATAAGACAAGAAAAAAAAAATTCAAAACATCACAATCAGCTATATCAATTAGCATGAGTTTAGGTTACACCTATAGCGTGTACTGCTAAAATTGAGACCAGACAAAGAAATTAAGGCAGAAGAAAATTTCTTCAGCTAAGCAACCCCCCCCCCCACACCAAAAAAAGTTCTTAACATGTTTTATACTCTTATAGATAATAGACGCACAAAAATAAAATTCTGAAAATTTAGTGTTGCATTCAGATTCTAATTTAGTGATCAAATACAGGGTACACTGGAAACCTTTAGGTGCCACTGGCATACACAGAGGGGGTGGGGCATTCCCCAATTGAGCAAAGATTCTAGTGCTCAAAACGTTTTAGTAAAAAACAAACTCTTCCTCTCAATTTCCCCCCTCATTCCCAGAAAAGCCTGTGAACATCTATGGATGTTAGTAACAATATTTTAGTTGCAACAGCGACCTGACATTGGTCAATCTCAAAAATCTAGCTTTCAACCAAATTAACGCTTAGAAGTCAAGCACATTTCTTTTGCCCAAGTAACCAACCAAACACAGAAAATGTTAGGCGACAATATAAATTATCAATTTTCATGTTGCCATGGCAACCCGGTGACTGGGATTTGTCTGGACCTGCAATTAGCTTATGATTTTGTTTTCCTTAGATAAAAATCTCATATAAGAGAACCCAATGCAAAAGCGCATTTAAATCCATGACAATCGATCCTTGCTCACATGGCAGCACACAGGTTCAACAGGTCAACCCTATTTCTTATGAAGTTGACTCGTCCTCTCAACCCATGCACATGAGCTTTATCTTGTTTCAGTGACTGAGCTTAAGGTTGTCATACCTCAGGAATTTGCAAGATGGAGATGCATCTTGATGAGACAAAATCCCACAATACACACCATCTCACTCAGTGGACCATTCAAATTATTTTGTAAAGAGGTTCAATATCAGAGGATTTAACGGCGGGCGCAACATGGCCCTGATTTCTAAAGGGGCCGAAAAAACACAAGCTTCACTTTTTTTTCTAATTTAGCGGAAACCAATATTTTCTTTTGCACCAGGAGCCCCGACTGACTTTAATCCGCCACTGTTCAATATTCATGTTGAAAATTGCGGCCGTGTTAATGACACAGTTCTCATCTTTTTTTTTGCAATGCATGTTTTTGAAAGATTTTCAAAACACGTCTTGAATTATTGGCAGCGAAAGTACATTTTGGCTGACCATATCAATGGTGAGTATGTATCTGGAATAACCAAAATAAAGAAATAGGAGATCAAAGGACTCGTATACTAAAACTCGTATGGCTAAAACTATCTCAGGAAGAGCAGCAGCATATGTAGTAGCGAATGATCATAAGATCATGGCGTGCTGGAGTAGTAAGCTACAATGTATCTTCCAAGCTGAATTACTTGCACTATTATATATGGCACCTATGAAAGCTCAAGAACTCCAAAAAGCAACTATAATCTATAGTGATAGCCTTTCCAGTATATACACAACACTGAACCTGATGCTCATCCATACCATGACTGGGGATATTCTGCGGGTCCTCCAGAAGGGCCCATGGATTCACATATCTTGGATCAAAGCCCACGTGGGTGAGTGGGGGAATGAAGAAGCAGATGCAATGGGAAAAAGCAGCGACAATCAATGGCACATAATCGATCAAACATTATTACTAACATAGCAAAACAAAAGGCAAGGGAAAAAATACTCAATCTATAGCGAACCCGATGGAATGATGCAACAACCGAAAGAACAGTCCACAAAATACTACTAAATGTTTTGAACAAAGCAAAAAACTGGAGCAGAGAACTCATATTTTTTACAACTAATCATGGACGTTTTCCAAATTACCTTTACCGCTTCAAAAAATGAGGAACAGATTACTGATGAAAACCACGTCAACTGCCTATACTACTACGTCTTTGGGACATAGAGTTAGTATTCTAGGGTAAAATGTACTGCGGGTCACTTAAGTGATTGATAAATATGATGCGAGTTACTAAAGTGATCTGAGAATGTGCAGCTTAGTTTATTCTTACAAAATTAAGTTTGAGATCACAGGCCACATTAGATGACTCTGAGGGATTTATGGTTGAGTTGATCATGGGTGGAAGCAGGGTTCGAGCTGCCAATCGCCAAATATTTCATTTCCCGAATAAATGAAAGATCAAATTCGTCATATCGCGAGTGTCCATTCAGTCTCTTTATGCTTGAATTGGTCACTTGATGCAGTCGTTTTCGAATTCGCATTTAATGAGGCATCAAATCAAGTTCTCTCGCATTTGGCTACAACTTTTTCCATGTGATTAACCGAATTGCTACAATTGATAAAAAGTCAGGGAGAACCGCTGTATAGATCAAGTAATAAATTAATGCAATATTATCAATGTAATCATTACGTCTAATATAATCAATTGTATAATTATCATAACATTTGACGCTATATATATAGACATAGATAGCAAACTTTCAGTTGGTTTTATTTCCTTCAGAATAGGGGGGGGGGGGGGTTGTTCCCAACAGCGGCCAGATTTTCTCGGTCCCGTTGGTGGCCGTTGTTGGGAGGTTTTGCTGTATTTCCTCTTTCAACTGTTCATTCAAGTAAAGATTTTGGCGACCATAACAACATACACATACAAAATCGATATTACATATCGATAATTTCGTTTGATGAAAACACGCGCGTTTGTTTTTTTATAAACGAATTGTCATTTTATACCTTTTAGTTGTTGATGAACAGCTGGAACCCGAGCCACGCGAAAAAGTAGAAAAACAAAATGATGGGGATGGTCACTGGCAACAACAGCGTGTAATACAACCAGTCCTCCATGACGCGAACAATGAAATGCTCGATTTGATGAAACAGCACAGTATGGATTGCTCTTTCAGTATTTCATTCATTATCTGGAGGGGGGGGGGAAACAAAAAAATATTCATTAAGCCACCTGTAAACACCTCTGAATGGCGCGAGCCAATGTAAACAAATGGCTTGGTGACTGGGTATTAAAGGTCGAATAAGCTCTCTTTTCCCCGACGACGAAACGTTTTTCGTTTCACAGATTTAACTGCCATCTCGCGAAAAACATTTTATAACTATGGGAGATACCTTGACCATATTTTTCCAGAAATGGGGATAAATTTTGGTGTTGAATAAGGGGAATCACCAGTTGTCGCCAAAAATAATGCGAAAGCCAGCAAAATCTGCCAATGGCCGCAAATGAAACACCGCTGTAAATCTCAGTAAATCAAAATTGATTTTCCTGAAAAAAAAAAGTCAGATTTTCTAAACATGCGTAATAATTAAAATTATTATTTTTAATAA
The DNA here is from genome assembly GCF_987345545.1 of Pholcus phalangioides. NCBI lineage: Eukaryota > Metazoa > Arthropoda > Arachnida > Araneae > Pholcidae > Pholcus > Pholcus phalangioides. Next base: position 62,169,334 of record NW_028301608.1, on the reverse strand, counting down.
TATGATTATAATTATTAATAATCATCATTCAATGCGCAACAGTCGAAATTGTCGCACTGATATGAAATATTGGCGAAATATATTGCTCAGGCTCTTGTATGCGAGTCATTTTCGTGCACGAATCTAATCAGCTACAGTGAAACCTAGGTATAACGGTACTGTGTGGGACCAAGAAGAAATATCGCTTTAAAGGGATTATCGTTATATTGAGAGAGGCAATATTATCATTACATGTCTTCAAATTTATGCTGTTGCTGTCATCTTTTTTTTTAAATCGGAATAGTTAGTACCTTTAAGAAAATGCGCTTTTATGTACTTATTCGCCGCAAAAAATTTTAATTAATAAGTTGATTAGTAAAATTCAGTTAGTTGTATTGCTCCAGTTAAAGTTTGTTTACCGCGCTGCGCTTTCGTGTCGTGTACAGGAAGTATCAATGCAGTAGAACCTCACGATAACGGACACTCATGGCAGGGCCGCAACTGGGATTTATGCCGCCCGGGGCAGACATTATTTTGCCACCCCCCCCCCCACCCACAACTTTAAAATTCGATAATTTCATAAGGATCATCGTTCCCACCTAAAATTGCCACCCCAAAATTCACTTCGCCTTGGGGGGGGGGGGAAGTTGCTCCTCCCCCCCCCCCCCCCAGTCACGGCTCTGCCCATGGGACCAAAAATATTGTCCGCTAATGGAGAAATACGATATAAAATGTGGAAATGTGTTTATACGACGTTTGAATTCGGTCGCATTTAGTTTCTATGTGTGTATATGTGTTACTGTAAAAGTGATACACCGGTGGGTGAAGAAAGTTTGATTAAATTTCACTATCACGTTTATCGGCGATTATGCATAATTCCCAAATAAAGTTGCAAAGCCTGATGAATATATAAAATTTTATAATCTTTCTTCTTTTAATTAAATCAATCAATTATTTTTACCCGTACATGATTACCCGATATGCACTACACTCATATTTTGCAATAAAAATTAAGTTAAATTTAAATAAGTGTAGAGAAGATAAAACCATTGATAACATTATCATTTTTGTAATGTTGGCTTTCTTCACACGTATCAACAAACGAAACTAACATTACCATTTGAATTCACCATCCTGGACTACAGTTACGCTCAGTTAATTAAGTCATTGTTTTTGACGATTTATCGTATTTACCAACACGAGCTTGGACTAAGCATAATCTTAGTTGAAGATGACAAATTCTCGGTTTATAACCAAAAATTAAAAAATTAGAGTTAAAAAAAAATAGTTTTCCTGATCTTACTGTTCGCTATCGAGAGTGTCCGCTAACGGGGAGTGAAATATACTAAAGCCCTATGGGGCCATTCAAGTATTACGTAAGCAGATTTTCAGCCGTTTTTGACCTCCCCCCCCCCCCCAGCAATATTTCGTCGGCAGCTTAGAATATTTCATATCTTTAAAAAGGGGTGGTTGATGACGTAAGCAACCTTCAACCCTCCCCCCCCCTCCTTGTCAACAAAAGTCAGCAAATCCGAAACTCCCCCCCCCCTCCTCCCCGATGCTGACGTAATACTTGAATGACCCCTATTCCACGGGAGCGGCGATCACAGAAGAGTGTCCGTTATGGGAGGCTCCACTGTACCGATTATTTTCTTGGCGCTTTTGGTGACCATGTGGTGCAAAATACCATTCAGAGACGCATTCAGAAGAACGAAAACAAGTGAAGTTAAAATCGAATTCAAAACGATTTTGAGAAAATTATTAAAAAATGCCGTTTTTTTGCAGTGGTTTAAATATATAATCATAATGTAATAATTTAAAACATAAATAAACATTTTAAATTATTAGATATATTAAAAAAATTTATTTAAATTCTAAAATATATATAGTTACACAGTCAACCCTCGGTTTAGGAACGTCTAGGTTTGCGAAAAATTAGGTTTTTCGAACAACACAAAATGATCGTTTTACGAACTATTGGTTTACGAACACTCAAGTCTCAAAAACATGCAAAGCGGACTAAATCCAAATTGAAGATATCTGTGGCCACATGCCAATTTTGATTTTTTTTGGCAAAAGAGGCTGAATCATTAAATTCCATCAAAGTAAAGCTCCCGCTCCCAAACATGACTTCTGTTCTCCATCCCATGCGTGGACATGGGTGATCATTTTAAACTTTATGAAGCTCCACACAAAATTTTTTTGTATATGTAAATTAATATGTAAGAAAACATTTAATTAACACCCAAAGAATTCTGAAGATATTATTTTTAATACCCCTACATTGCATAGTTATTATTGACAAAGCTTGGCAGTAAGTGTCTTACAGAATTTGGCTGGCTTCAAGGAAATAACAAATAACACAACTATGAATTACATTCGATCACTTTTTTTTGTGAGATAAGTTAGTCCGGTGGTTCTCAATCGCTGGTGCCTGGACCCCCAAGGGGTCCACGACATAATTGTAGAATTACAAAAGATATTATCGCTATGTTGAAAAAAAATTATTTAAAAAGAAAAGTATTAATTAAATTACCTCGCAAAAGCACTGCTGCAACGTTGGTAAACTGGAATAGTAATACTGTTATGAGATTTGACTAAAATTCTACTTGTGTGTGACATCTTTCGGTAGGAGTATGAAACATTGCTTTAATTCTTTTGAAGTTGATTAGATGTTAGATACATGGCATGGCTATATCGCATCACATTTACTAGTAGTATTTCACCAAACACCAACTCTGGCCATATCGCAATTTACTGTCGTTAATGAGATGCGTTGGAAATGAAAGCGCTGTCTATCGGTGGTCGACTCAAGCTCGTTAGGGGAATTATCTTATCTATATCCTCCCTTGGGTTTGAACCTGGAACCGTGATAGCATTTTATCACCACGCCACTCGGACACATTAACTAGTACTCGACAGAATGTCCTTCATTGTTTGAGAACATTCTCGCTGTTAAATGGCTGTAGTTTCAGCTACTATAAATCGGGGATCCATTGCAGACACCAGGTTATCCGAAGTTCAATGACAAAAAGTAGGGATTCATGGCAGACATGGCTGTAGCTAGACATTCCCGTGTCCTCTGCAAGAATTTGAATTTAGGCCCCTTCTGGCCCATTTAGGCCCATTCTAGGCCCTCCTTCCAAGCTAGACCAATTACAACATTATTCAGATGCCAGAAAAAATTTAGAGAAAAAAAAGTATTTCAACCCTTGCCAGTGTAATCTGAAAATATAATTTTGAAGAATAATTTTTGACTTCACTGCAAAATTTTAAGCGGTATTTCTATAAAAGAGGCGTATTTTTTTATTTATCAATGAGGAATAATTCTATTGAAAAAAAAAATTACCTAAAACTTGAAGGAGTATATTCACTCCTCAACAAAATTTGGAGGAGTGAAATGGAATTTTGACGCGTATTGGCAAACACTGGCCGGGCACAGATACTAGAATCGAAAATTTATTCTACCGCCCGGGGCTGATATTCATTTTGGCAACCCCCCTCCCCCCTCGTGACTTTGATGATGCCCATCCAGGGCCGCAATCAGAAACGAAAATTCACTCAGTTGCCCGGAGGCAAGCGTCCATTTTGGTGCCCCCCCCCTCCCTGTAATTTGGAAAGGAAAAACGTTAAACTCTTCACTCTTCTAGCTCCCATAACAACAGATCTCCCCCGAGCCCCCCCCCCCCCCCCAGTTGCGGCCCTGGTTTCAGTAAATAATAAACATATGGCAGTGAAATAAATACAGACACACATGGTGTAACATAAGGGTTCTCAACCTTTAGGCGAATGCGGGACACTTCATCGGCTGGAAACATTTTGCGGGCCACTTAAGTGATAACGTAATGTGCCGTGGGCCAATTATTATTTAATGTGGAACTACACGCGGGCAGCTGAAGTGATCTGAAATTGTGCCGCGAGTTACTTGAGCTGTCTGGGAATGTGCCACGAGGCACGTAAGTGGTCTGGGAATGTGCTGCGAGTCACTTTCACTTCAGTAATCTAGAACAGTGCTCCAGGTCACTTGGTGATCTGCTTATGCAGGGCTTAGTTCATTTATACAAAATTAAATTTTGTATAAATGATGAGGTCGCGGCCATCATATGGAATTTTTGTGGAACCATAACTAAAGCAAATTCTTGAAGAATGTAAGAAACCAAAATGTCTGAAATGTCGAATGTCTGAAACAATTCGACGGACCATTTGTGTCCCGTATTACAGGACATTCGTTTAATTTTGGTTCCGATTTTTTTATATAATAAAAACTGGATTTCTCTAATATTTACCAAGGGGTTATGAATCCACAGTGTTTTCATAATATATATATAAATTATATTATGATAATTATTCGAATAATATTCATCTCAGACATTTTTCAGGTTCAACGTTTGTTTTTTCGCAATTTGTCAACAATTACTGTGCCTACTTCTGGCAATTGGTAATGTCCCGTATTTCAGCCAATTTAAGACCCCAGTTTAACGGACCTAATACGGGACACGAGTGGTCCATCGAATTATTTCAGACATTCTACTCATCTTTGTGTTCAGAAAAGTTGAAAAATGTTGATATACACAGACTCAGTAACGATTTCGAAACTAAAAATGCAATATTATGGCAAAAGATGGCAGCAGCGTTTTGCGATTCTCTCGGTGTCAAATATTTTCAATTAAAGAGAACAATACAAAAAACTGTATCTTTATAAGGTCTCTTTTCTCGAGAACATTTCCATAATAAAAATGAAAGAAAAATTCGTAGTTTCTTGGAAGGCGGATTTTACGAAACGATTATTTTTCTATCACATTAAACACGATATAAGAATTATCTTATACGTATTCATATACATCTCTTTATCAAATAATTATTTCTAACTTAACATTATTTTTCTTTTGTCATTTTAATAAAATGATTGGCGGACCACATCGAAAAGCCTCGCCGGCCATGCTCTTTGAAAAATCCTGCTGAATAAGATATATCTGTAGTACTCCTATCGTACTATGAATGGCTCCCCATCCCGGAGCAGGGCCCCTCCCCGTTAAAAAGTCTCGCCATACAGCGCAACAGGCCTACACAACGGTAAAATCTTCATTCATTACACTTCAATCACTAGAACTTGTCCAAGTTTTGACGACTTTCCTTCCCTAAAGCAGAATGTTTTGCATTGGGCTGTAACGAGCCTTCAGCTGACTGGAAATGTTTTGTGGTAAACATTCCCAAGCCGATCTTCCTGTTAAAACGTCTCACCACCGACAGCAACAGGCCTATAACAATACAATTATTCAATCAGTTCTTTAGTTCTAAGTTTCTAACTTTCCTCACAGTTAGAAAAATAGATAGTAGATGGCAGCACTACACATAACAAGCATCACGCAGAAAAAAACTTTGCGTTAGGTTCACAACACGGAGACGCACATCCAACATTCACAATTCGTTAGAAGTTCCGCAGAGAAATATGGACGAGGTGCATGTGTGGTTTAATAGTACTAGCAGCAGGAGCCCTTAGGATGGGAATTTTGGTGGGCCTGTAGCCAGACTTTTTACGGGCCTCTACATAATGAATTTACAATGTGAAAAATCCAGAAATGGCAAGAATAATCTTGGGCCACCGCGCTGGAGACACCTATCAGGCCCCCCCCCCCTTGCGGAGAGAAATGTTACTATCTGTAGTAGGCCTACCCCCTCTCGAAATGGTTTTCAAGTGTTTGGAAAGTTTGATGAATAACAGGAATTTTTGCCCTTCGGATGTATTTTCTCATAGGCTACTGCTCTATCTCCAGATCCCTTACAGACACATTGTCTAAAACTGCGACACATGATACGTTACATGAGTGCTTCGGTAGCAATTACTGTACAATGAAAAATTTCCATGTCCAGACACACGATGTTTGCATGATCATTGTATTATAGGCTCTGGTATGTGTTTATTTATTCAGTTAGTGCATGCTCTTGTTTAGGTTCGTAGACCAGTCAACCAGAAAAGTTCAATGACATGTGCTTTGTGGTCCAATCCCCCCCCCCCCTCTCTCTCTCAACAGTGTGTGCGTATGTATATTCGTACCCGATCCTCCTCCCACCTGAAAATATATATATATATATTTTTTTTTTATTTTCATCAAGCAAACGATGAAAACTATTGTTTGCAATTCATAGAGAAAAAAAAAAGTTTTTCTTTTATCTGGCTGCGTGCTTTTCTTCACTGTTTGTGTGTATACGCCTATTCCGTAAACTGGAAGTGGGAGGAGTAAAGTCATGGGAATAAAAGGTTTGTTGGAGATGACTCAAAGGGAACGTGCACATATCTAAATGCAAAACACAGCAAAGTTCTCGTAGGGTTAAAAGAGATTTGAATACGCAAAGACGAGAACGATTCCAGAGTGATTGGAGACGTTTTGAGGTTTATCGGATTTACTAACGGCTACCAAGTTCAGATTACTCTATTGGAATCAGTCTACAAAAAAAAAAAAAACCCGTTAGATTCCAGTTTATTTCCCAAATTATCCTGCAGCATATAAAAGTTCTGTATCGGAGGTTTAATGTCTCATAAACGTTTCAGAAACGGGAAAATTGAAATCTATTTTTGTCTGGGATTGCTCTCCATTAACACTAGTAGTGTAGTCAGATTACTAATGTTAATGAGGTAGTAGGCTGCCAACATTTGATTTATGAAAGCACTACCAATTTAAATATTGATTAATTGAGTAAAAAATTCATTTTGATGTGATTAAAAAAAAAAAGACATGCCGGAGATCTGTAAAAATACAGTACTACTAATTGTTCAACATTTTTAAAATGTAATACTGCACATAATTTCTGTCTTTAGCTTATTTTCAGTGTTTCTAGACTAAGGAAGATGCATTTTCTCAGGGCCTACCAAGTAAATCGACTCCCATGAGCTTCCCTGTTCGATGCTACTCAGTACGAGCTGGATGAAGAAGATTAGAAATTGTTTGTATATATGATATATAGTTGGGTGTGTGCTTGTGTAAGAGGTGCGTTAATATAAAATATAATAAAATATGCAGCCGCAACTGTGCCCAGGGAGCTAGTATAAATTAAATCAAGTAGAATCAATTAAGAAAATATGAATTCAATAACTTGTGTGGCTCACAAGAATCGGAAGTTGGAGAGCTAGGCCAAGTCCGAAGGAGCCGGGAAATCTCTATCAGAAGTTATAATCTACAGAAAAACCACCGACGCTGTTATTGCCCGCGTAAAGAACTCACACACACGCACACACGCGCGCGCGAGAGCACGATGTTTTTTGGATTTTTCGGGATAAAACCCTTCAGACTGATGATATTGTCTAGAGAAGAACCCGTTATGTTGTTCTCATATTTATTACTACTACTACTTTTAATGGTTCATGCACCTCGTACACATTCCTCTATGGTATTTCTAACGAACTGGTACATGCCGTAATGTGCGTGTGCTTGTTGTGAACATAACGTGAAGATTGTTTCTGTGCGATGCTTGTTATGTGTAGTGACGCCATCTCTATCATGTGTTTTTCTAACTACGAGTTAAGTATAGTGATTGAATAATTGTATTGTTGTAGGTCTGTTTTTCTCTCTGTGACGAGACTGTGACGGAAAGACCGGCTCGTATTTGCGCCTCGAAGTTGGCAACCACAGAAAATCAACTTAAGCTGACCACCACTGGGACAACGGTGGGGTTTCAACCCGGGTCCCATATTTAATACTTTCTTTCTCTCAAACCGAGCGCAACTCAGGTCTATCACCATCTACGGGTGATTTACTACCTAGTGAGTTGTGCCGGAAGTGCAACTGTGTATGTACCTAACAGTCTGAATGCGTATGTAGTGTTGTGTTTGATTTTTCAGTGCTGCTATCTATATTTCAGAAGTGAAGAGAGTGGTGTGCTATGATTGAATTTCATTCGTAATGTTTGTAGGTATGTTGCTCTCTGAGGAGAGACTTTTTAAAGGGGAGATCGGCTCGCATTCGCGCCTTGAAGTTGGGAGCCACAGAAAACCAACTTGGTCTAATGACTGACTTATACATAATGGTTTTGCTTTTGAGGGCGGAGCGTGAGTAACAGACTGTGTTGAGAAGGCCTACAGCCATCGCAGCTCAAACTTTCGCCTCATGAATGTGAGCTTTAAAATAAAGCTTTTCATCCAAAATAACACCGAGACATTTTGTCTGAGATTTGGGTTGTAGTGTCGTGTTTGTTCCCCGCCGTGATAGTGATGTTAAGGAGAGTTGCCTCCTTGCGTGTGTGAAAACCATGTCAAGTTACAAATCAGTCAGTCATTTTTAGTTTTGTTCAAAAAAGTATTCAACAGGAATGATATACTGCACTTAATTGGAAAAATTGAAAACTGTCTATTGTTAATATTGATTTCATTATTTCAATTCTTATACAACACTTAATTGAACAGAACCAACTCACAATCGTGATCAGAAATGACTTTGCAGAACGCCCTCTACAATGTACGCATGAGTGGGTGGTGAAACTCATATTTTTGATATTTTATTAATGTCTATAATTTTTTTTAAGCTTTGCTCGGCAGTTAAAATCATCCGAACCATGCAGATAATCAACACGACACTAATAAATTATAACACAAAAACTCAAGCATACTCTGTTTTTGCTTCAAAATATGGAAGGCGAATTGCAGCACTAAGAGTGCACGAAACACTGACAATATACCGTATATATTCGTGTATATAAGCCCACCCCAAAAAATCCCTTGCATTTTAGAGGAAAGAAAAATTGTTATATTTTCATGCAAAATGAATAGCTTATAACTTTTTAATCCGTTTCTTCTGTCTCCAAGCTCATGGTAACCTATCAGATCATCATGGGGGTGCGGTATCTTCGTTTTTATCCTCATCTGGGCTGTCATCGCCATTGTCACTTTGAAAGAGGATATCATCTTCAGTTCCGTCCATCGCATTGTTGATGCAACACTTTTTGAAGGATCGGATGATAATTTCGGCGGAAACACAGAATTCCACGCCTCATGTACCCATTAGCACACTAGGCCAATGTCAGGTTTCTTTAAGGCACCACTTTTTGTAGTTTCTTTATTGTCGGATCAATTCGATCCACAAATTCCATAAATAGTCTTTCACAGGCTTGTGGATGCTCACATCTAAAAGCTGTACAATCAACGTTAGCCCACCTGGTATCAAAGCCAATGATGTTTTCGATTTCTTTGCCTCGGCTTTGACATTATCGGTTCTGTGGGGTTTCAACATATCCCATACCAATAATGCCGGTTTCTCGAACACTGCTACAAAAATGACTACTTATTGCGGGGGTATATATATTTTCTCATCAAAAACTGACCCGAGTATAAGCCGACTAACTAAGGTTTTATAAAAGTAAAAAATAAAATTGATTTTCCATCTGTGTCTGTGTGTGTATGATGTCTATACAAATCTACAATGTTTGACCGATCGTCACAAATTTTGAGTATACGAGTCAAAAAGGAACCGACTTGAACAATAGACTTTAAAAGTTCGTCAGAGCTGGACAAGTGACCGAAACGGGCATAAACTGTCGGGCAACAATGGTTTAAAGACCTCTACAATGACTTTCGGAATGTTCTACTTGGTTCCTAAAATATGAGTTTCAGACATGTTTGCTCCTTTACAATGGTTTGTAGCTTTTCAATTGCTCCCAGTGAAGGAGAAAACTTGGTCAGCGCCGATTATCAAGAATCCATTTTTTTTTTGCATTGTAAAATGGAAAATTATTTCATGAAAAAAAATCATTATAAGATAAAAAATCACGTATGATTCAAGTTTCATATAAATTGAAAAATAATAAGAATTTTCCTTTTTCATATTATTTTCATTAGGAATAATTAGATATTGGGAGTGATTACAGAAAAAATATTGATTAGTCATTGTGTAAACAGCGTGCGAGTTTGCACGAGAAACTGAGCTTCTATTGATCACTATTTCTCGTGAAGTTCGAAGCGTTGCAGCAATTAAACATGACTGAAACCCTGAATCGGATTAAAGATTTGAAGATTAATTTTCAAATTAAGCTGTAATTTAGAATGAAGAAAAAATCATATGAGCCTGTGGTGGCTTTGTATCGTTGGTCACCGGAGTTTAATTTATGTTAATGTAGTCATCGAATCGGAAAAATATTTCGAATGACGTTTCCTTCGAAAAACAGTGGAAGCTGGACTATCCTGCTCTCGGGACTATCTGGCCTCCGTACCATCTGGACTTGCCTCTTGGCGTTATGATGTCGCCAAATTTCGTCAAGTTTATTGGCACTTCGGCAATATTTGCAGAGGAATGCGTTAATTTTCATTTTTACATAAGATAATAGCTATTTACAGGCGAAAAATGACATAATAAATGATAAATAAGAACTATGTACATAATTTTCGCTACAATATTTATATTGTTGGTTTCTTTTTCCTGTAATAAATTTTTAAAAGTATACTACAGTATACTTAAAAACTATTTAAATTACGTAAATGTTACTGCCAAAGCCCGAAGTGCGACCACTTTGCGAATTGGCCGACAGTTTTGGCAAAAGTCAGATTTTCAGAAATGATTCGAGCTTTGGCCGGCGAATTCGTGAAGTGGCCAGAGATCCCTGGCCAAATTTCGATGTGCTGATGTAAGAGGGTCCGGTAGGCGCCAAACAATTTTTTTCATCGCCAACGTGTGATGACACATCGCTACATATAGTAGGTGTATTGAAAATGCTTTACGTGACGGGGGGGGGGGGGGAGAGAAATTTGTGAAGAAAAACTATAAAAATAATAATATAGTTTTTCCCTTCAAATTTTGAAGGGGAAATTGATTACCGCATTGTGATTGCAATTTGATGGGCTACCATAACTAACGCGGACATAATTATCACGAAAAAATACGCCGACTTGGTTACCCCGAATCATGTCTTCTGTTATTGGACTATAGTGGCCAGGGATCTCTGGCCAGTTCTTGAATTGGCTGGCCAAAGTCCGAAATTTGGACATTGGCCATTCGCGAACTGGCCAGTTTCGGGCTTTGGCAGTAACATATACATTAATGTATAAAGCGCATGACATTAATGCATAAAGCGCATGACAATGTATAAAGCGCATGACAATGTATAAAGCGCATGATATTAATGTATAAAGCGCATGGCATTAATGTATAAAGCGCATGACATTTATGTATAAAGTACATTAAATTTATGTATAAAGTACATTAAATTTATGTATATAGTACTGACCTGTACCACAAGAGGTCACAAAATATCAATGGGAGCTGTCTTTGGTATTGAAATGGTGTTTTTGATGGCATTATGTGTGTCGGGGGTAGAAAGTGAGCATTTATAGAACTCCAGCCTACCCGGCTTTTCCGTTACCCGTCCCACACTTCCACCACCTCAGCCCGGACAGTCCGGATTCTACTGTACTTCTCTCTTGTTTTTTTAATAATACATAATTTCGCTCAAGTCGAAATCGGCTGAATTTTTACTCAACCCCTTCGTGTCTCTCAAGCAGTGGTAAAAGTTCTTTTACTGTTTCTATTCTCTACGTCTAACAGAACTCATAATTACGGAAAATGCATTGGAGGCGTGGTATCAGAGCCTGTACCGAAAAGTAGAGAGAAAGAGCGCGTGCTTTTTTTTTTGTTGGAGCTGGAGGGGCCCAAATCTTGCAGCGGGACGGTCTTTTCTTCAAGTTGCGCAGCATCTTGTAGGTAGGCGCATACCTTTTGAGTAGTGGGAGGGCACCAAGTGGGCGAAGTGTAAAAAGAAAATTAGAGACGTAGATGAAGGGGAACCAAACAAGAAAAAAAAAAAATGGAAAAGAGAATATATTTTTCTTTTTTCGTTTTCATCTGCAAAGCGCTTCTCTCTCCGGTATTTTTCTTTTGCGTAATAACCGACATTTTGGGTGCTTACGTTGTCTTTTTTGGGGCGGTAGAGGAGATGGACTTGCTGTACGTGAGAGAGAGAGAGAGCTAGAGAAAAGGGGCAACGCCTATCCTCTGTATGTACAGCGTTAAGTTCCGCGTTTAGGAAACAAATGGAAGTAAGAGAAAAGCTCGTTTTCCCGTAATATGTATGTACTTCTCTCTCTCTCTCTCTCTATGCCCAGAATTATTTGCTGCTGGCACCAAAGTTTGCTTAGTTTTTAGCCAAACACGATTAAATTATGGGATGCCGTGTCTAACAAGTCATTTTTTTTTCCCGTCTTGAAAACATGGATCTACATTGGCAGGAGAAATTAAAGGAGAAGCTATATTAGGAAAGAATATATCTCACGTTATTATGAACATAATGTGGTCTTTTTTTTTTTTCGTCGAACCACGGTCATTTATGTTATGAGAATAAGAAAATTATTTTTTTTATAGGAAAGTTATCGTGTTGTGTGACTTAATATATAAGTCACATTATTCTTTGGTAATACACCGTATATATAATTTTGAAAGAATGTGATAATTTTATCATTTTAATAATGAGAAATCACGTGATATTTCTACTCTTACATGCTCGTACACAATTTTGGTGGACTTTATTTCCATTCTTGACCAAAATTTACGTTTGGCATTCGTTTTTCATGTACCATTATTTATTTACAATCAGCTGATGCTTTCAGTATTATATGCATTATATTACGAGCAGGGCTCGGTTTTTATGACCAAAACATCTCAGAAATGTGCAAGCATTTATGACCTAAAAACCTAAAAATATGATCTTATAATTTTCAGCATTACTTTATACGTATATATTCTTTTTCGGTTAATACATCTTATCTGATTAAATGAAAAACTGAACAATCAATTAACCTAATTAGAAAAATTCAAATGATTTTTAATTAAAAACGATCTGACTCAGAATTCAAATGGAAACCACGCTAACGCAATCACTATTCTTTTAGAACGCTATGGAATTGCACTAAATTATGAAATATATTTTGAAATGTTCAAAAGAAAACAAAAAAAAAAACAAAAAAAAAAAACAACTGCTAAAATTTAGTTACTTTTAAGAAATATTTAAAGAAACCAGCAACTGTCTTTTCAAATCAATCAAAAACAAATAGTTATATATATCTATCTGAAGAAGTCTTGCCATAAAGCTGACATCTTGTTTCTGTAGTCTCGCCAACTTTCACATTAGCTGAATAGCAACGTTGCTTCATATTAAATCGCTTTTGTGCTAGAAATTTTAACATATATATATTTTTTAAAAAAGTATCATCGGCGCTGAATAGATTCTTACTGAAATCATGGAATAAATTTCTTAACTTCTTTCTTTCTGAGCATTCAAATTTGGGCAGGGCCAGGAGAAGGATGAAAATTTTAGTAGGCTTCATTGAAAATACGGAAAAAAAGGGACATTTTTATTTTTGAAAAAATGGGACGGTGAAAAATATATGAACATCCTCAAAAAATCCCAAGATTTCCCTTTTATTTGTATGACGTTTTTTCGGCGCGTATAACTAAGGCCTATAGGAAATTCAAACAAGTGGGCCACTTTGAAGAAAGGGCATCCAACAATTTGGCTGGAGTTGTAATGATTGACGAAAAAAACAATAGGTTGCTGTCCACGAGTGAAAACTTTTCCTCAAAACGGTGAGCCAAATAGAAAGGCTGGTGGGCCAAAAATCCCGCCAGTTGTGTTAAAAAAAGGCTTGGTACAACCTCTTCGAACATGAGTCCAAACCAACTATTTTAACCCTTTAAGCGGTTTTTAAAATTTTTCTTATCCACGTTATAACTGCCACATTGGAAATAAAAGCGTGTTAAGAACACGAGATAATTTGAGGTGATCGAAATAAAGAGACCGTGACGAGATATCTCGGGATTGCCTGTGAAAGGGTTAGTATATTTTTGATTGATTTGTGTTTATTGTGTATGCCAAAATTTCCTTTAATTAGAAAAGAAAAACTAATGGATTATAATCCGTATGAAAGCTGAACAACTGTCTGAGGTTCGTATGAAAACTGAGCAACTTGTCTGAGGTCCATATTAAAACTGAACAATTTGTCTAAGGCCCATATGAAAGCTGAACAATTTGTCTAAGTTCCATATGAAAGTTGAAAAACTTGTCTGAGGTCCATATGAAAGCTGGACAATTTGTCTAAGGTCCATATGGAAGCAGAACAATTTGTCTAAGGTCCATATGAAAACTGAAAAACTTTTCTAAGGTCCATATGAAAGCTGAACAATTGGCTAAGGTCCATATGTAAGCCTACTTCTTCGATGGTGGTTTAATTGCTGAACTACTTCTTCGATGACTAAATCAAAATAAAAGACACTAATTGAATCGACTTAATTTCTCTTACGAGCCGGATAAAAAAATAATTCCAATGGGTCGGAGCTCAAGAAACCATAGCATCAAAGTTCATCAATGATGCAAATTATCAACGTGCTAATTCAGTATGTGTTCACTGTACGTACATACATAAAATGTACGTATGTAGGTACAACGAACACTTCTCGATTTCTTCCACAACAACCATCGAAAAAAAAAAAATCACTCGTTCACTTTGAGTAAGAAAATGACGCATGTACCACATCTTAGTATTCCGTTAATAATTTATTACAAGTATGTGTGTGAGATTATAATTGTCTCACATGATGTTTGATCACACATCGCAGGGGAAAAATTCAACAACGATATATATATATATATATATATTATATTACATACACACACACACGCGCGTACGCAATTTCTTCGATTTTCTCCATCGGAAACAACGTGTTTTTTTCTTGAAACCAAGAGCGATCAAACTGCCGGTATGTACACATACTTCACATACATATCCACATGCTTTATAAAACACGTATTTAATTAATCACACATATTTATATATCATATATATGACTTTGGGTATTATACAGAAAAAAGACAAAAAGTTATTATCACATTGTCATACATATATATATATATTTGTTTTTAGGCATGAGTATCTTTGATAACCTTCATGCATCGTATTTTCAATATTCAGTGCATTCAGAAATAAAGTAAATAATATTTTAATTCATGTCATCAAATATTTTAATTAGTTAAAATGAATTTTTATATTGATGATACACAATAATTCGCATAGTGAGTATTTAGATGCTATTTTGTAGAGTAATGCGTGGAGAAATAATTGAATACTTATGATATTCCAGAATTACATCTGCAGTTAGTAGTCGGAGGCTTTTCAATAGAAATTACGGTAAATTTTCACACATTTTATAAGACACAACAGAAGAAAATAAAATGGACCCCCCCCCCTCTCGCGTATTTCTATTATTACATAATAAACAATGAAATAGACTAGCTGACAGTCATAGGAACTTTTTGGGGCATTGTTTACAAAAAAAAAATGTGTTTCTCAGCTTCAGAGCTATTTAGAATGAAACAATTGGTGTGTCGAGTATTGTTGTTTAAGTTATTATTGATATTATTGTATTGAGATATTACCCGAGAGTAAATCATAATTGTTCAGGATTTACTCGGGCAATCATATCAATTAATGCAGTTTTAGGAAATATCCTTATCTGTGAGTGTTGTTGCAGTGAATGGTAATTGTTTATCCGTTTTTAGAAAATTTCCTTGCCTTTTTTTGTATTGTTGTCATAAATAATTATTGTTTTTGTATTGTTAGAAAACCTGTACTGTTGCAGTGAATCATAATTGTTTATGAATTGTTAGAAATTATATATCGGTATTGTTGTGCAGTGCATTATAATTGTTTATGCATTTTTAGAAAATATTCTTATCAGCGCGAGTGTTGTTGCAATAAATCATATTTGTTTTTGTATTGTTAGAAAACATTCTCATCTATATATTTGCATTATTGCCATAAATAATAATTATTGTTTATATATTGTCAGAAAATTATCTATGGGTAGAGCCCCTGGAAAACTCAGGCTGACTTATCCGCCGCCTTTGTTCAAAGTGTAACGTCAATATTATCACTACAGCTAATAGCTGTTCCCTGTGTGTTTTTTTTTTTTTCATACAATTAAACGTTGCTTATAGTTAGAGCAGAAAACTAGTTTTTTGCCACTTCGTTCGGTGCATTCGAGGCAATTTATCGTTGGGTATTGTTGCGATGAATCATAATTGTTTATGCATTATTAGAAAATATTCTCAGCTATTTGTGTCGTCGTCATAAACGATTATTGTTCGGGTATTGCTGTGAAAATATACTTAACTATGAATAGCTATTGTTGTTCTAGTGTATTATTGTTTTGTTCATTCGTTATTAGAATTCTATCATCTGTGAGAATTGTTGTTTATTTAAAATTAGACAAGATTGTCCGAGAGTTCTTGCTGTAAATCAGTGGTTCCCAAACTTTTTGAAGCATGACCCCCCCACCCATCCCCCACTTTTGACAAGAGTTTTATTGGCGGCTCCTCCTTTTTCCTCAAACCTCAGTTAAAATTTAACCGATAGACGGCACTGCACGGATACTACGGATATACGTGCATATATCAATTGCATTTTTGGAGGTTTTTCTTGAAAACCGACGTTATCTGATCGAGATACGTCAGTAATCGTGCTTGTATGTGTGTTGTCTATGCAGCGGATACATCAACCTATGTTTGGCAACCAATGGAAGTTGAATGATTGTAGGGCTTCCTACCATCAAAATTTACAGCTACGATTTCGTCAAACGTTTTAATTAAAATTTTACAGGGCTGTCGACTATTAAACCAAACATGTACCTCGTTCATATTCCTCCGCGGAACTTGTAATGAACTGGTGCATGTAGGAATGTGTGTGTACGTGTCGTCATGAACATGACGGGAAGTTTGTTTCTGTGTAATGCTTGTTATAGTGGTGCCATCTAGTTTTCGAACTATGAGCGAATTGTAATGATTGAATATTTCTAACCGTTGCATTCACGGCTGTCTGCACAAGCATGAAAAAATAAGGATTTTTCTTTTTCATTTATTGTCTTTTAAGATTTGTGTTTTGTTTGTCTCTAAAAAAATGGCTTAAGGGTCAGTTTGTTAAATCGGGGTCCGACTGTAAATCTTCAGAGGAATGGGCTCAACCGGTTTTGTTTGTTGGAGCGCAGAGAAAGAGAGATAGCAATTCACTTCACGGATCGAACTCGTCCAGATCAGATATCAACAATTCGTCAAATATTAAAGATTGATTGATTTTAAAAGAAAAATCAGATCTAAATTTAAAGAGAATGAAGTGAAAGTTGAATTTTTTATAGTAAAATCATCAATCGTATCTCACGTATGGCACTTTCAACATGGCGGCGCTCACTGAAACGCCCAAAGAGTGCTCAACGCAATTCCCGACGGCGTACCTCTCTTGAACGAATTTTCCCATTAAATTCCTCATACAATTTGGATTCAAGAATAATGATATGAGTTTGAGCACGTGTCATAGGCCCCTCTTCCTTTGATGATGGGTACAGACGGCATTCACGACGAGGTCCGTCACAAGAGCATGGGGATCCTCGGAGAGGAAGGGGGGGGGGGGTGGAGTGATAGTTAAACCACGGAGTCTGATTTTGATGGAGACCCCCCCCCCCCCCAAATCTGCACCCGCGGCCCCTCTGGCCGTATACGGATGAGTCCATGCTTTGTCGTTCCTGCTTACGATTGGACTTGCCGCTGTTTCGCTGCTGTAGAACTTGCTATTTGATTAACTCAGTGTTTCTCAAAGTGTGCTTAGCGGCTTCTGGGGCGTCGCCAACATTCATCCGAGGCGACACGGCGAGCTGGACATAATCATTTGTGTGTGCCTGTTTATGCTTTGGAGTGGTTCTTTTATAAGTGGAAATATCTATAAAACTATTCTGGGGAGCCGCAGGTGACAAAAGTTTGAGAACCACTGGATTAACTTTCTGCGGCCAAGGTACTAGGAATCATTGTCCCCATTAAAATGTCATATATTTTTCTAATGAAGTAGGCTTACTTTTGATTTTCAGCAGGTTCAAACTAAGAGGTATAGAGGAAAGTGTTTCCGTTGAGAAACAGATTTCACAAAATATCTGGGCTTATTAATGCTAAAGTAAAAGGATTTCTGGGAGACGAGATATCTCTTTAATGCCGCTTAAAAGGTTAATAAGGGATTTACATATTATTGTGATGTCAACGAAAGCTGTGAATGAAAACTGTTCGCTCCCACCCCCCAGATAACGGTTTAAAATACCGTAAAACAACGTTTTATACAACCAAGGGAAGTTTATTATAATTAATTGATAGAATGGATTTTTCACTCATTAACGAAGGCGGGAAAACCATTTGACAGGATCTTTTCACAACCGAAATCCAACAGACAATATATTTTGTATAAAACAACTATATTATGTATACGATTTTCGAACAGAAATTTCTATATGAGATATGTCTGATTTTTACTATAATTATTTCCCACGAATGTACAGGGTGATTATAATTAAAGTTCACGAAAACTCTGTGTAGTTTTTCCCAAAATCTTCTTATACGAATGCAGCCAAGTTTTTAGGATATCTTAATGAGACCATGGGAAAGAGAAAATAATGAAATTAAAAAAAAAAAAAAAAATCATTTTTTGATCACCAGGTGAAAAATTGGCGTTTTTTATTGAAATTTCCTTTTTTCTATGATCCATATAACATATATATACCAAGTTTCAACAGAATACGTCCTCCAGAACGGGCGTTATATAGGTCTGAGTAGTTTTAGTATACTGACACACTGTGACACTACTCCGACTTATGTAGCGCTCTTCTGGACGACATATTCTATTGAAACTTGGTATATACGTAAGATGGACCATGGAGAAAAAAGGAAATTTCAATAAAAAAGCGCCAATTTTTCACCTGGAGATCAAAAATTGAACTTTTTTTCATTTCATAAATCTCTCTCTCATGATCTCATTAAGATACCCTAAAAAATTAGTTGTATTCGGATAAGCAGTTTTTGAGAAAAACTACTCAAGGTACGGGAACCTTAATTATAATAACCCTGTGTGTGTATCTGTGCTACCATCCGGTAAATTTATCACAAGCTAAATTATTACAACAACCATTTTCAGTAAAGAATCAGAAAAACCTCAAATTAAATTCGAGTCGAATAATGAAAAAAAAAAACAACCATAATTAAAATAATAATAAAAATTTAAATATCACAACTAGTAAAGCATAAATTGGTATACATTTCTCAATCGATAACATTCGTAACAAAAAAAAAAAACATTTATGATTTTAATTATTGAGTTCACACCAGCACAGCTATGCGTATTAGTTGTTAGTCAATTTATGGCACTGATATGCGGTATGTATTCAGGAATGATGTAACACATAAATTACTGCATTATTCATTTCTTTTTCGTTTGGAACATTAACGACGATTTTGACGTCGGTATGAACATTATAACGTATTTGATACATGAACGAAGTGTGGGGCACATTGACAGACGTCATCGTCATCATCAACACAGAGCTCTCTACTATACATACTCGTAGAAATGTTTTGCAACACAACAGTAAGATCCAGAAGTTCGGGGACTAAGAATAGAATTCTTTACCGTGAATTGTCTGAAACACGGAGTTCAGTATACGGACATTTCTCTCAGACCAATGTAGCTTTCTTTCTTTCAAAAAAGAAAGGAAAAAAAGAAAGACCAATGTGTGTAGCACCAAAGCCTCCTGGAAGCCTCCTGTAGTATCCAGGAGGCTAGGTTTTCTGGGGGTACTTGATGAATCTCATTTGTTTTTTGTTGCTTTATTATTATTTTTATTAAAATTCGCTACTTCAGTAAGCTGTTGCTTTCACACGTCCCTTTCCATAGCACGCTGATGAAGTGGGACGAAATGAACAAGATATGTTGTGAAGAGAAGTGTGTGTGTGTGTGTGGGGAGAGACCCCTCCCCCCTAGTAAAGAAATAAAGCTTTTAAGTGAAATATGGTGAAATATCCAGCAGACCTGCACACAAAACCCAGGGCCTATCTAGGCATGGCCGCAGGAGGGGCCTAATGTCCATAGAGAGCCAACAGATGTAATGAGTATGGATGTTAATTTGCAAGCTGTTACTTCCAGCTTAGTATGGGGCATGGAAAACATATCTTTGCTTTGAAACCACCCTGCGTAGAGAACCCCTATTAGAGAAAAGTTCATTCAATACTTGCCTAGGGGTCCTTAAAATTTTTTTGTTCACTAAATATCTACTCGAAAATAGAAAGGATCTCATACCTATAGGAGGAGGAGGGTGTTATAGACGGGGGCTACAAAAAAAAAATTGTCCGGGGCATGTTCGAAAAAAAGGTTGAGAAACACGCAAATAATTTGTTTAAGGAACGAAATTTTACGCCAAGTTCACGAACCTCTGGATCTTCTTACGCATATCTGGAGGTACGCTCATATAGACGTTTATGCGCTCTCTTTATACATGACGAGATTCAGACCCTGTTGCGTGCACGACCTCTTGCAGTTCCGGGGACCCGCCGACATTACGGGGATCTGTTTTCTTTTTTCGGACGATGGTATCGCGTCTGCGTAAATCGTTCTTTCGTTCCTTACACGATGCAACGACGACGAGGAGTTTTCGGGAAGACCTCCAGGTGTCACGAGACTAGTAGTGGCTGTAGTGTTAGATGTAGGACTGAAACTGTATCTTTGCGGATCGAAGAACGCGTGATTTACCACCGTGTTGTTATTGTTCATGGAGTCGTTATCGACTGTAGGTCCCATGTCTTCGTCGTCGTACTCATCGACGCTGACGGCCTCTGAGAGCGAGGAGAAGCTCCTCGAATCGTGATCGGTGTCCACTCGCCTTTCCGTTGGCGTACCAGTCCCGAAAACGCGTTCACCGAACAGCACCGACATGCGTCGATTGTCTTCAGTCTTGTGATACCGATTGTCTGTCCAATAAGCGGCAGCGTCGTCGATATCGCTGCTCCCAGCAACACGGTCAGCTTTGTTCATGGACAGGTCCATGGTTACTGCGTCGTCAATCAGATTGTCCCGGTCCTTGTCGGAGTCACCCGTCACCTGCTCCTGCTCCTGTTCTTCGCTCTGTGCCTCGGATATGGGTGAGTGCATGCTCGGTTCCTCGGGTCTAACGTTTGGAGAAGCGTTATTTTGGGATTTTTCGCTACGGACTTTCTCGAAGATCGAATCAGGGATGGGTATTGGTACCGGTATGGGAAAGGGAACGGGCAATACGACGGGAAACGGCACCATCACGGTGACCGGAGGCAGCAGAGTAGCTGGAGCTGGTATCGGTGCCGCTGATTTTGTCGAAGATGCCGGTGACGTAGTGGGTGGAGGTTTTGAATGTGAGGAGGAATGTTTCGATTTGTTGCTTATCGGCTTAGGCGTGGAATTTTCTAAAGAAGAATGAGATTGAGCTGAATTACGACTCTGGGATTTCACTTGTTGGTGCTGCTGCTGCGGGTGATGGTTGGTGTGTTGCGATGGAAAAGTTAAAGGCGGTGCTTGTGACAATGGAACCGGAGGAGGAGGAGGTGGCGGTGGTGGTGGAGGTGGCGGATGAAGCTGCGGACCGTGCGGAAAAGGATGCATGCCCCATGGAGGAAGTGGGAATGGCGGGGCGTTCGGTCTCATATTCATCCTGTTCTGATTCCTCATTATGTTTTCCATGTGATGCTGAGCTAGGAATTGGAATGAGTTCGGTACCACACCAGGTGGCATGTACGGAGGCCGGAAATGATCGACTATGGACGAGTTCTGACTCAGGGATGGGCGCATCTGCGGGGGCACGTTCGGGGTATTGCATAACGGTGACAACCCGTTCGTCAGCGGTTTCACTCCTGGTATCGGCGGTACTATGTGGTTTCTTCCGGAACCATTGTGATGACTGCTGGATGTCTTTTTCTTTTCTTTCCTTTTGTGCCGGGAGATGTGAGATTCGTGGTCCACTTTCTGACCGGGTAGTCTCAAGTGAGACCTGCCGGATCTCCTCGAATGTTTCTGCCGGACTTTGTCCAATCGCCCGTACCCTTCGGTTCGTATTTTCTTCTCGATCGCTACCGGTGACGGTGGTCGAATCTCGAGACTTTTCGGCGTCTCACACGTCACGTTTTCGTCGGAGAGAGCGCCATCCATGACATCGGTGGGGTCTTTTGGCGACAGAAGGCTACCGCCGTTGCCCTGAGACTGGCAATCCCTGAGCCAAAGTTCAGGCGTAATGAGGTTGACGTTGCCGCCGGCGGCCATCTTGCAAGCGGCCTCTTTCAGGTGCGTGTGCATCTTCAAGTGGGCCTGGGTTTCCTTGCAGAATATGTTCATCTTATACTGGTTCAGACATTTGTCACTGCAGAACTGAAGCTGTTGCTCTCCGTCCTGGAAGTCTACGTAGTTGACCGTGTGCCGGACGTGCTTGCACCAGTCGCAGATCTTGTTCTTCTTGAAAGAGGCTCTCCTGCACTGGGTGAAGCACAGCTCGCTGCAGAATGCCTTGCAGCCGTTCGGCGTTTTGAGCGTGAACAGTTTCATTCCGACTTTTTGGCACCATGCGCACACTATGCAGCCGGGAGGGAGATTCGGGGAATCTGCGTGAAGAAATGAAATACACACGCTTTATTAAAAGAACTTATGGTCATGGCAAATTATTAAAATGCATGCTTCAATTTGGATACATGTCTACGAGTTACATACAGGGTGATTCAAATTAATTGCCCATAGGAATATCTCTGCAACCATTGATGTTAGAAGTATATATTCAGTTATAAAAAGCTTTCAAATGACATGCGTTTTTTTTAAAATGCCGTAAT
Organism: Pholcus phalangioides; assembly: GCF_987345545.1. Taxonomy (NCBI): domain Eukaryota; kingdom Metazoa; phylum Arthropoda; class Arachnida; order Araneae; family Pholcidae; genus Pholcus; species Pholcus phalangioides. Next base: position 62,146,681 of record NW_028301608.1, on the reverse strand, counting down.
TCATTTGAGGGGGTCGTACACATAAAAAAGAAAGAAATCGACTTTTTATACAGTCCTCGTGTGCTGAAAGTAATAAAAAAGTTGATGCTACAACCCAATAAGAAAGTTGTTGCCCCGTATCTTCTGAGACCAACAAAAACATTTCCACGTTCCCAAGTGCAACCTTCACCGAGATACTTGAATTCAAATATAGGATAAAAAATGGGAAAGAACAGCATAAATATGTGCGTTGCGGTGAACTAACGATATTCATATAAGTGTCGTTCGTGCTTCAAAGTAGATGAATCCACAATATCTATCAAACTGTTCTGGGTAGCCACGGGGATAAACGACAAGTAGGGAAAAACAGCCGTGAGTCACATAAGTTTATGCTGTTCTTTCCCAAAATTTTCCGATTCTTAAATTGAAGTATCTCTCGGTGAATGTTGCACTTAGAAACGTTGAATATATTTTTTTGGTCTCAGAAGATACGGGGCAACAACTTTCTAATTGGGTTTCTTCGCACACGAAAACTGTGTGAATAGTTTATTTACTTATTATTATCTTTTATGTATACCGCCCATAAAATAAATCACGGCATTTTAGGAAACCGTATGTCCTTTGGAAACTTTGTAACTGAAAGTATACTATATCTCTAAAGTCAATCGTTGCAGAGACAGTTCTATGGACAAACAATTTGAATCACCCTGTGCCGGTGCTTATCCGTGGGAATTTCCAGCCGGTCCGCGAAACATTTCGACCGATTCATGTATAGCCACTTAATAGCAGCATAATTTAAGACTTATTTAATATTATACCGTCTCTACTGATTGATTTTTATTTTTGTCTTAGCCATTAGCCGGGTTTGTGATGATCCGGCTAATGACTATATTTTATATTTACATATTTTTTTGTTAGCCGGTCTGTGAATTATAGTTACATATTTCTTTTGCCGGTACACAAATTATTTCCGCCGGTCAGCGAAATTGTTTAACTGCTTTTACGCGTCCGAAGTTTCAAAAATCAGGACATCCCTAATATTTAGCGGTTTTAATCAATGATTTTGTGGTTGTCTTTCTCCTGGTTTTCTTTCTCTCTCTGTGCATCATATTTGGACCATATCGCTATATTATGAAATAGGTATCATAAAATTATAGACAACTCTTCTCTTGGAACACCCCTTCCTAAAGGAGAAGTAGGGGATGTTCTCTTCTTTAAAGGTTGTAGAAATTGTGTATTGTTGTGTGTCCCTTGCCTCAGTGTAGGAAGAGCAGATTTCGACGACGGTCCGTTTATGTTTCGACATGATCGTGTGAAAGCGTATATTATTGCTTCGTTGAAATGATTCTTCAGGAATATGACTGGGCTACTCACGGCCCTGACCTAAATTATATTGATCACTTTCGAGATGGAACGGAACTTCGACTGTGGGTCATTCCACAACATAATCTGTGGTGGCAGAACTGGCGTCATCTATTTTACAGGAATGGCGCGCTATTCTGATGCAAACATAGCAAAATTGGTGGATAGCTTTCCCGAGACAAAATGTGGCAACTAGTACCGGAAAAAAATGGTCCCCGCGCAGTGGGGCATTTGTGGGGGGGGGGGTGGACTCAGCAGGCTATAGCTCAGGGCGGCAAGTTCAAAGGGGTGGCAAATTTGAGGAATGAGGGGGGCCAAGAAAATTAGTAGAAATTTGTATAACCCGCAATAAATCCATTTCTGTTCCGAACAGCAAGGGACTAGGTAATTGACTGACCAAAAGAATGACCTAGAGAGTTTGCAAGAATGTAAGTAAGCAAAAGAGTGACTTAGAGCACGAGCAAGCATACGAATAACCAAACGAGTGATCTAGAAGGTGCGCAAGCATATGAGTGACTGAAACAGTGTGCAAGCATGTGAGTGACTGAAACAGTGTGCAAGCATGTGAGTGACTGAAACAGTGTGCAAGCATGTGAGTGACTGAAACAGTGTGCAAGCATGTGAATGATAAAAGAGTGACTTCAGAGACACAGGGTGTACTTCAGGAGGGGGAAGCAGGCCAAATGGTTTATAGCTCAGTGGCGAATTCGAGGAAAAAAATAGTCAAGAAAATTAGACTAGAATGGGAAAAGAGGGAGGCAAAATCCGCGTTGCGCCCACAGGCGACAAAACCATAAATTCTCATCTGTTTCCGCATTACTAACTTCTATTTCATGAGCTGGTAACTTGTAACATCGATGTGTCCCGACACTTATGATTAGATAGTGCAAGTTTAGCGCACGCTGACACAAAATTCTTAAAAACAACACATTTTTAAAAATTAATTTTAATTCTTACAGACACTTTTTTAGACAGCATGAGAGCATAGTGTTACATGTAATCATGTTGCCATCGTGATGGACTCGAACCGCGGGAACCCACTTTCCTCGCCTGCATATAGTTGGTATTACAACTTCAAGGAGTGCGAATGCGAGCGAGTCGCGGTGTCTCGTTCAAAAGAGAATCTCCTGACAGAGCGCTATCAGACTAACAACGTTTAAAACGGAAAAAAAAATGGCCTAATTTTCTGTTTCCAAAGGCAGATGGCAGCAATTTCTCGAACATATAACTGGCATTCCTCAGAAACAGACTTCTCGTTAGGTACACAGCACATTCCAACATGCTTCAATTCGTTAGAACTTCCTTAGAGCAGTGGTTCTCAACCATTTTTGACTCGTTGAGCCCTTCTTTAGTATATAATTTCTATGACCAAGTCCCGTATTCCTTTTTTTTTTACCTATTTATTGTATTTAATAATGTTTATTATTTCCCCTTAAGTGGCCGTAGAGCCCCTAAGAAGTGCACATGCAGCCGCAAGGGCGAACCAAACAACGCATTAACTGGATTTTAGGAATTCCTAACATCCAGTTAGGAATTTCCTTAGTGTGAATAATGTGAATAACAATGATTGTGGCGATCGTGTTTTAAGTCATTACCTTGATCCTCGTGGACTATAACTATATTATGTAGGTAAACACAGATGCACGTTGCTCAAATATTGCGTGCGGGATAAGCCCGAAACATCATTGAATCATTTATCGACAGGCGTTTACGTGGTCAGATGTGATATTCATGTGGAAGGGGCATGGGCGGAGATACGGGTGTGGGGACGTGGGTGGGCATTGCCCTCCCCCACATCAAAGTTGAAGTCGACTGATCTAATGCATATATGTATAGATGAATTGACATCATCATCATCGTGCCCCCCCCCCCCCAGCAATAATGACTGTGCCCCCCCCAGACTTCCAAGTCTATCTCCGCCTATGAGAAGGGGTTTCCTCGTTACTTCGAATATTCGACTAGAATTCATCCAAACAAAGATAAATATGGATCAGAATATCGCAAAATATGAAAAATGAATTTTTGGTGTAACAGTTTTTTTCTCAATCTTACGGATGAGCTCAAACACTGCAATCTGAGAAAGTCACATAAATATTTACTATAGAATTCCTTACATCTTTCTTATAGAAAGAAAAAGAAAGAACTAACCGATTGAGACACGGAATTTTTTTTTTTTGCATCTGATTTGGAATTGGATAAAATATTTTTAATATCATTTTTGAAAGATCGAATTCATTGGTCGTGACTCTCCCTTAACAAATAGTTTCACTCGTTTTAATAATCTAAAATAACTGAAATTTGGCAGGGTAAATATACATAAATGAGAATAATAAGTAAAAATGAGAATTAAGAGTAAGAGTAAGAATTTTGAATAAAAATAAAGAATTAAGAACGAAACAAAAATTAAGAGTAAAAATAAAGAATGAGGAATAAAAACAAGAATTAAAGGGAAAAACAAAATTTAAGAATAAAACTAGAATTATAAATAAAAGTAAAGGATTAGAAATAAAAGTAAAGGATTAGAAATAAAAGTAAAGGATTAGAAATAAAAGTAAAGGATTAGAATAAAAACAAGAATTAAGGGTAAAAATAGGAACTAAGAATGAAAATAAGAATCAAGTGTAAAAATAGGAATTAAGGGTAAAAATAAGAATTAAGAATGAAAATAAGAATCAAGTGTAAAAATAGGAATTAAGGGTAAAAATAAGAATTAAGAATGAAAATAAGAATTAAGAATGAAAATAAGAATTAAGAATGAAAATAAGAATTAAGATTGAATACAAGAATTAAGGATGAAAATAAGAATTAAGAATGAAAATAAGAATTAAGAATGAAAATAAGAATTAAGATTGAATACAAGAATTAAGATTAAATACAAGAATTAAGATTAAATACAAGAATTAAGAATGAAAATAATAATTTAGAATAAATATAAGAATTAAGAATAAAAATAAGTATTACAAGAATAAAAATAAGGAATTAAGAATAAAAATAAGGAATTAAGAATAAAAATAAGAACTAAGAATGAAAATAAGAATCAAGTGTAAAAATAGGAATTAAGGGTAAAAATAAGAATTAAGAATGAAAATAAGAATCAAGTGTAAAAATAGGAATTAAGGGTAAAAATAAGAATTAAGAATGAAAATAAGAATTAAGAATGAAAAAAATAAGGAATTAAGAATAAAAATAAGGAATTAAGAATAAAAATAAGTATTACAAGAATAAAAATAAGGAATTAAGAATAAAAATAAGGAATTAAGAATAAAAATAAGGAATTAAGAATAAAAATAAGGAATTAAGAATAAAAATAAGGAATTAAGAATAAAAATAAGGAATTAAGAATAAAAATAAAGAATTAAGAATAAAAATAAGAATTGAGAATAAAAAATTGAAATGAGAATAAAAAATTATTGCGAATACAAATGAAAAATAAGGAAACAAAGAATTGGAGAGTAACGATAAAAAATGTATATATCTTAGGCAATTTTGAAGGTTTAGAAACATTTCTTAACACAAATAGAAATCATGTTTCGAAAATTTTCCTAATAATTCTTAAGATTATTGAAATTTATATATTCTCAGGGAAAAATTTAGAAAACGAATTTTCTAAAGTACATCTAAGATCTTATTTCGAATATTCCCTTATTATAAGAAACACTGACGAAAAATTTCATACATATAAGCAGACTTCCTCATAATATTTCTACATAATTTTGAACAGAAAAGTTCATTTTACAACATATACGAATGCATACAACTCAAAAATATAAAATACAAAAATTTAGATTATAATCTAGTCTATGTGATGGCTAGATGAGAGGTAATACATCAAAAAAAACAAATTTCAATTATTTTCAGAGGAAAAATTTAAATATAACGGGGAATTACAAAAAGGAAAAAAAACAACAAATATCTGGAATACAGATATTTTTTTTTCAAATATTTTGACATGAACGATGTAAAAAAATTCTTTTCTATTATTAATAAAAATATTTATTTCCTATTTTTCTTATTTTCAAAGATACTTCCAACCCAATCGTTGTAATACATAGAATTATGAAGTAGATGAAAAAAAAATATTACAAACATATCAAAAGAGATGAAAGAAAAAAAAAGCGATGGATCGAAGAGAAATGAAGAAAATTCTTAAAAGTTTTCATGTTTTCTTTTTTTTCCCCTCTTCCAGAAATTAAAACAATAGAAAGTTGTCATAAAACTTGGAAATAAAAAATGGGGATTTGTGGAATATATATATATATGTATATATATTTGAAGAAAACAGTCAATAGAAGATTAATTAAGCTCCTTTCTTCAAAAGTCCTTGCATGTGTTCTCTAGTCTTCGAAGATGAATCTATACATGAAATGATTTTTTTTTCATTTAATAAAAATATTAAAAAAAATTGGAAAATAAATTTGAAATTTATAGATTTTTTTAGAGTTTTTTTGTTAAATGAAAGAAATTTTTTTGATAAGTAATTTCTCTCGTCGAGAGAGACACCTAATTTCCGTTTCTTGCACTCTCTTAAATTAAATGATTTGCATAGGGAAAAAGAGAGAGAGAGAGGGGGAAAAAAAGACTAAAATATTGCCCCGTCCTTAATGATGATGATATTTTACAACTCAATGAAAATTTGCCGACATATTTTTCGTTTTTTTTTAGTAATTTTTTTTTTCTCCATCAAAATGTACATTATCTAATGCAATGAATTTAGGTATTGGTGGGGGAAGAAAGATCGTCGATGAAGTTATCGTTCCATGTGTACATGATTCAAAATGAAATATACTTCGTGAAGTCAATGGATCCGAATGAAGTTATAACGAGAGTGATTTATGCAAGTATGGCTCTCTCTAATGATAGTTTAATATGATTATGAAAGGTTCTCTTATTGCAGGGTCCGTATATACGTGGAATTTGGTTTGATGATGAATGGCAATGACCTAATGACTGAGTAATCTGCATATACGATAAAATATGCTATCATCATGTTGATGATAGGAAATCTCTAAGTCATCTACAGAAATTGAAATTCACATTTTTATGTTGTAGTTTTTCTGTTGTCCTTAAAATCTTCGCAAGTATGTGGTTTTATGGTTAGTGTTTAGTAAGTTTGATTAATTTTTTTTCTGCAAGAGAGATACTCAAAATTTCATCTCAGGTTTATGGGTTTAAATTTAGCTACCTAACCCAAGAGCCATAGTACTTGCTTCTTCTCTTATCTCCAAAATCTCATTCAGTAGAACCTCTCGATAACGAGCATCCTTGGGACCGAAAGATTAGTCCGCAAAAGTGAAGTGCCCATTAATAGGTAGTGAAATACATTTAATTGAAAATAAACATTTTCATGTACTAAATTTTTTTTTAATTTCATTTATTTAATTAAAAACGAATCTAATTCCCCGTATCAACATTTAATCCTAATTTTCGATTAACCATGCTATACAATATTTTCTACGGTAATCTAAACTTTGATAATGTATTTATGCCCGTTGACGAAATTAAAAAAAAGTAAAAAGTATCCATTAACGGGAGGCTACGGTGGAAGCTACTTCGTGGTAGGAGGTTCCACTGTATTAGTAGTACGCTATCATTGAATATGACGTTTAATTTATATTAATGTGATTGATCGGAAATCTTATGCAACCTTTATTTCTGAAATAGTTTTTTCTTGAAATAACTGAAGTATTGGTTATTGTTATCATTAAAATACAGTGATACCCCTTCCCCTCTTTTGTGTACACCGTACCGGAGAAACAAAAGAATTCGCCCGTAAAAGAGGAGTAACCACAAAAAAAGAGGGCTTCTATTTGAGTCTTTAAAATAATTCATTTTCAAATCATCACAATTTTAATACATAAGTGAGATTATGTGTAGCACCTATCAGTACATACTTCTGTAGAAATACGCACTTTAAAGTGGAACCTTATTTTCCGGTAAATAATCTGCATCCAAAACCGACTGAAGAACTTTCTTTTTGTTTTCGTGGAGACGTCGCGTCGAGACTTTTTACAAGCGGCAAGTTATTTTTATTCAAGAACTGATAAAACACTAACATTTCGTTTGAATAAACCCTGATGCATAATCCGACAGAACTCATCCCAAAGATAAACCGTTTAATAGTGCATTTTGGAAAAGAGTGGAAATGTTCCCTTTTGAAAAATAAGCTGCTCATTTTTTTTATTTCTCAATATATTTCACCTTTTTTCCTTTTTTCTCCAGCTGCATTGTTGGGCAATTTTTCTGTTGTTGCTTCAGATTTTGTATTCGTATTGTGTGGGGTCTCTTGAAGTTAATATTAACTTTCGAAAAGCTATGTAAGCCGCGGTTATAATGCGAGAAATTCATGGGAGGGGTTGCCGGATTAAGCATATTCGAACAATACTGAATGTTTGTGTCCGGTACAGGGATTCTAACCAAATGAAATGAATGCAAATAATGTCCACGACCGTAACGGATGGTGACTCTCAAGCAGAGGTTCGAATACTTATATAAGCGTTTTCTCGGGAAATTATTATTCAGCCGCAAAACAAGGATGAGCGAATCTGATGACTGACTGTTAAGAGGTATTCCACTGTTATTCTATATATTGAAAAATAAATATTTTCATGTACTAAGATTTTTTTTTTTTCATTTTATTCAATTAAAAACAAACTAATGCACCGTATTAACCTTTAAATGCTGAGTGTTTTTCGAGATTATGTTTTTTTTCATAGTTATTCACACGCATAGGAAGAAAGCCTGAAAAATAATTAATTAATAATTTTCATTAACTGTGCAATGTACCCTTCCATCCCTCTTGGGAACAATTTCAACTATAGCTTAGTGACTTTTCAAAGTTTGACCGACACTGTCGCTCCACCATTTTCGATTAATCACGAGTCCCTTTCTATACTTGAGCAAAATCGAAGGAAATCTCTCAATACGGAGGAAATCTTAATGGACAAACTCGTCGCGAGAGCAATGATGAGTATCTGCATTTTACGTAAAACTTTTCGGGAACACAACGTGAAATCATAACTCGAATGGCCATCGCTCATCCATCATCCGCGGATCAGGTACAGAATTCGTATTATCCCCCCTCTTTAATTACAGCCTCGAAAAGTCCGAAATTTCCGTCGTTTCGGAACGGACTTTTGGTCATTTAGTTATAATCCGAGTCCAGTTTGGCTTTTGCCCATCAAGTATTGAATTAGTCATTCATGTCCTCGGAGAAGAGAACGACGAATCGTAGGGGGGTGAAGCTCGTTTCGCTCCCTTTCAGGTTAATATGCTACTCCATCTTGTTTTAGGTCAAAAATGGACTGAGGGGCGGGAAACGACGGGTACGTTGTGTGTGTGTGTGTTCACTTCATTTTGAGGAAGGTGTCGAAAAGCATTCGTTTTAAACATGCGTCGTTTCCTGGACGTTAATGCTCTTTTAATCGAACCATCATCAAAATTACATTTGCGAACGTATCTCGATTTTGAGGTGGTAGTGGTTGGTAGTACAGAGAGAAAGAGTGAGAGAGGAACTTATATATAACATTGGAAAACGTCTTCCGCCCCCATCAGGAGGCAAATTCTAATGATGAGGGATGAGTGACGATGGTTTTGACGAAGTCTGCTTAATGCTCATAACGGTAAAGACGCATCCCTCGCGGCAGCATCAACTCGTAGGAAAGTGATGAGGTCGCAGAATTTCTACTTCAGAATCGCAGCAGCAGCAGCAGTGAGTTCTAACTCCCCCCTATTTAAGGCCACGAGGCATTGACCATGCTCGAGATCGGTGATTATACTCTATCTGAAGACATTACCGTGCATTAGATATACAGTTACAACTTCTTACCTTTAGATCTCTGTATCAAAAAGGGAGAAAATATATTAAGAAATCAGAAAACGGTGCACATACAGGGTGTCCTGTAAGTGCTACAGCGTCCTTTATTTCATCAACCATCCGTCGTATAGAGGTGTAATTCCAATTTAAAAATACTCAACAGCCGTTCAAAAATTACCCAGTACCAGTTTTGAGAGTGAAAATGCAGTGCGTAACAGAATAAAAAATCTAAATTTCTGTACGGTCTCCCTGTGCTCTAACTTCCAATTAGAAGGCTGTTGCGCTATCTTTCCTGGTGCCAACAAAAAAATGGAGGAAATTTGGAAAAGAGCAGCGTTAAATGCGGATAAACCGTTTTACCCGCATTTAATGCTGTTCTTTTCCAAATTTCCTCCATTTTTCGAACTCGAATATTTTTGTGAATATTGCACTTTGTGGAACCTCAGGTTTAATGCGTTTAAATGGTTTTGTTCGCTGTGAACACTACAGTTGTAAGGCATTTCTGAATGACATTTTGTTCATTACCGCTAGAGCACAAACATTTCGCTTTGTTCGGGCAGACAAGGACATAAAGTGCAACTAGATCTTTTTTAACAAAACCCCATATATATTAGTGACGTCACATCGAGAACGCCAAATTTCACGAATATCACTTTCCTGCAGCTCTGTACCCCGTGTCTTTTTTTTTTCCACTGATGAGGAGAGTTGCAAAAGAGAGTATATTTTTATTAGTTTGCTATCTATAATGCTTTCTATAATGACGTAAAAAAGTGATTTGCATAAAGTAACGTGGTGATACTCTACTGTAAAATAGTGGAAATGAGAAAACGTCCCCTTTTTGATATTTTAGCGTTTGAGATAAAAACGCTAAAATATCAAAAACTGTTTCTTTGACGTCCTTGTAATTTCACTCATAGTGGTAAACAACATGATCGATATATTCACTTGCGTTTCATTAATATGGGAAGTCTTTCCGATTATTTTCGTGAATATTCGTATCGTCTTATGATTATGTGTCACACTGTATTTTAAATAGTATTTCTTGTCCTATTCACGGTGCGGCACATACGTTACATGTTTTAAAAACACGATTTCGGAGACCAGTGGCACGTACACCAATGCCTCTCTTATGATATTATTTGCTTCGAAAAGCAGTCATAAAAATTGACTATGGAAAAAAAAGTTATTGCATACTATTCGAATTCCCACTAATCAAATAGCATTTCAATAAGTACACAGAAAAAAAATATTTCAACATATAATCAAGTACTTTGTAGCAATTCTTTACTTTCAGAATACGAGAGAAAACAGTGATTACATGAAAAGTTAAATTCATTCTGGTTTGTGTGCGGCGGATACGCAGTTTTGTGGCACTTAAGTTGAACAATTTTTTTGGTCCACGTTTTTTGAAGCACGATGTTGACGAACAAATAATAAGTCAAGACACACGGTATTAACAAAGAGCAAAAGAAAGAGAGAGAGAATATATTTCTAGAATTCCCTGATTTCCGATTTTTTTTATTTCTTCATGAAAATTTTATAAAATATGATTTGTACATCAATTTATAAACTTTAAAAGAAATATTTATACTCACGAAGTCGAAAAGAAATTAAGAAATTTACTATGAGGTTTTTGAGACCTATAAAACTATTAACTGAACTGCAAGTTTAGTATTACTAAAAGTATAACTACTAGTATTAATTAAACTTTTCCATTTTATCACCCGAAGAAAGCTTGGAATTTGTATTGCAATGAAATATCGAACCAAACACAGTTTTAGAAATGCTCGCAGTAGCCGTAATCTGGTATTAACTGTGCTCATACTGAACGAGTTTGACTGTATATAGTACTATCAAACATTTCCTTTCGTCTCATTGGGAAATAACATATCGTCTTTCAATTCAATATATTTTCGTTAATGCATTGCATTAAGCAGACTACTACTGATAAGATCGAAAATCAGAAGACAAGTCTTAATCCGAAAATATATAATAATTAAAATACGTACTCACACTTCATCTTTCTGAATTAATTGGAATTTCGCAGAAAACTATGATGTAGCATGACATCATTTTGTACCATAGCTAATTCTCATTTTTAATGATAAGTTGCGATTATTTTAATGGAGCTCATTATAATTCGAATTCTTTGTAATAAAACCGAATATCTCACCCCTCCCAAAAATAAATGAATAAATAAAATAAAATAAAAAAATTCATGAAATATACAAATAAGTGAAAAGAAATCCCAGTGAGTTTTTCAGTAAGAACTAATTCGTTATTTTTTGTGCTTATAAAGTATCTTAAAAAGTCAAATAATGAAGATTGTAAGTGATTTGGAAATTTTTTTTTTTTTTATTCCGTGAAACAAATGAACAGGAGGGTATTGTTTTTCTCGGAAAAAGATGTGATTATTATAAAGTGAAAAAAAAATATTTCGTGTAGTTTTTTTTGTCTAAAATTTTACTTATAAATTATGTCTCTCAAACAAAAATGATCATTCATATTTTAAAAAAATAATAATAAATCAAACTGAAAATCAGCATTTAAGAAAAAGATGGAGACATTTTATGAAGTGAAAGCGTTTTATCGAATTATATTTCCTTTTTTTTAAATATAAATACTTCATTTTTATTTAATTCTTAATCATTTCCTAGAAATAAATTGAAATACCTCAATTCTATCGTATATTGTTTCTAAATCCATTTCGAGGAATTATTTTTTCACAGAGCTTAGCTGATTTCTTTGGAATGTTTATTTCTCTTTTTCGAAATTTTAATGAACGTTTGTCGATTTCTTGATAATTCCATAAACGAGAAGCCCTTAAACACTGGGAGAATCGAGGACTTCTGCCCTATATGTGGTTCTGTTGTAACGATATAACACATTTTTATACAAAATACTTAGTTTCTCGTTTTCGATCGAGAAACGGCGGAACTGGTCCCGGGGCTGTCGAATCAACTGGGGGCGGGGCCCTCAAGTTATCGAAAGAATAATTAAAAATTTAATATTTTTAATGATTTTACTTATTTCACTCACTTTTTCAATTAATTCTTAAATTCATTTTGAGGTTATTTCTTTCATCAATGTTGAATTTGGTTAATATTCGAAATTTTCATTAATTCCTGATTTATTTCTTTGACCGATTTAAAATTTTTGTTCGTTCTGAATTTTTATCAATTTAGAATTTTTATTAATTCAGAATGTTCAGAGATTTGAAGTTATTTCTTTCATCGATTTGAAATATTCATCAATTATGGATTTTTGTTACCGTATTTCCGAATTTCTATCAATTGAGTTGTGAATTTTTATTTATTCAGAACTTTCCTCAATTACGGATTTTTATTGATTCAAAATTTCATCAATTATGAATTTCTGTTAATTCAGACTTTTTACCAAGTAGAGTTTCATTAATCCAGAATTTTCATCAATCACGAATTGTTATTGATTCAGATTTTTCGTCAACTGAGACTTTATATGAATTGCTACGTTGATATTTTTATGCAAACATTTTTCAACATTCTTGTACTGTATATTCTGTAATAGTGTATATCGTTTAGGAGATGTCGACTCTCTCTCTCTCTCTCTCTCTTTTTTTCTTCCTCCCCTTCTCCCAAAATTACCAAAAATCGGGCCCTAAGGGGAACCCCAGAAAATGTTTAAGCCACGAGTCCACGAAATCAAGATGTTCTCGTATTTGTTGCCATAAAGAAATTACTAGTTTCACTGAGTTTTGCATTTTTCGTTTTTAGTTTCAGTTTTACCAGTTGAAGCACCACAGCTATAAGATCAAGAATAATAACAGAAGTTTTTGATTCTTCAAACCAGCAGTCGCTATCTCACATACGCGTACACACCAAAGTCGACCACACTCGAAACAGGTATACAACAGGTATACTTTCCACGTGAGTATGTGTATTAGTGACCATCAGAAAACATGGAACCATCTCACGATTCCAAGTAAAGCGAGATTCGGTAGTTCGATAAGGTTGAGATATGTACGAAGAGAGATATTCACAGACAATCATCTATCTCATTGCTGATTCCGGACCACATCTCAATTCTCATAGAGGGATATAGTGTCATTTAGGGAGAGAGAGAGAGGGCACACACACACACACATCTACCAATATATATAAATCATGCACAAATGACAGGGCGCTTCACCTTTTTGGGGAAGATACTAAAAAGAAGAGGTAGGTTGAATACCAAACCGGTAGGCAGTGTCTCTTAAAACTTCAGAATCGCTTATAAACAAGGGGGAAGGGAAGCCCATGACCAGTTAGTGTTGTTACCAGATATTTTACCCCGCCCCCTTTCTTTTTCTTAATCTTGTTTCTGCTATAATTTGCTTCCAATTTTACGGCCCACATTACAGCCCGCCGCGTCATTTTCTTTCTTTCGCTCCATACGTAGGGCTTGTGTCGTGACTTAGCAACGATTGGTGGATAAACGGGTCCCAATTGATCTTAAACTGTTTTCTCTAAGAGAACGGAGGGGGGGGGGGCGCAAGTAATGTAAGATAAGAATAAAATATTAAACGAGGTGGTTTAATGGCACAGTGAATGGTATAAGGGCTGGTCTTGAGAAAACTTAATGCTTTACATATATGAATCGTTCTTATTTTCATGTGTCTTCAATCTCTCTCTCTCTCACTTTCCTTGGCGTGATTCTGAATGTAAATATGTTGAGGAGAGATCTATATGTTATTCTTTATGATGGAAGTGATTAAGGATGGTGCTTGAGATCATAATAATAAATTGTGCGTTGTGCTGTATTTTTGTGTTGAGTTTTGTGTTTTGAGTTTTAATATCCTTTTAGTTTGGGGATATATTTGATTACTTCAAATAACCTATGTTCTCAAATTATGTGATATATACTGGGTGGTTCTAATCGAGGTATTTATATTCTAGACAAGGAATCAGCGGGTGAAACAGCGTTAAACTTGGTAATGAGTATTTCAGGCCATAACAAAAAAATGGAAAAAAAAATTAGTTCCTAAAATTATATAGCAAGGGGGAAAGGCGAATATGTAATGAAACGGTACGCGAGAGAGTGGTTATTATAAAGATCATCCATAAACGATTGAACCAGAGCCGTCTTAACGCATCAAATGCATAGGGCGATTTTTCTTAAAGAGTGCATCGAGGCTCCTAGGGACTTAAACAGGGCCGTAACTAGACACTTTGTCAGACGGGCCAAGTCCGCATTTTGGAACCCCCGTGCGATGTAGGAAGAACAGTTAAAGGGTGCTTCCTCTGGTCCAGCGCCTGGGGCGCCAGAACTGCCTGCTTCTCCCTCCCTTAGTTGTGGCGCTGGGCGCGGCTCCTAGATGCGCCACCAATTTTTGTCAAGGGTTGTGGGGATGAGCTCTTGACATTTATGGTTCCCTGTTCAGTACTTTGAAGCGTTTTTATTTTGGGCAATTCTAGAGATCCCCGGATAAACGTTGTCATGGGAAAGGAGACGATGATGGCAAGAGTTTGAGTACCACTGCCGTAGGGGGGGGGAGGACTCTCGTGATATTTATATTTGTTACAATGCTTTTTTGAGAAAAAAAAATGTGAATTAGTAGACTGGTACTTCCAAGTAGGTAGGAGCTCCAGAATATCACTTTGTTGAGGAGCCCAATGGTGCTGTCATGTTGGCCCTGGATAGAACGTGAATTGCATTAGTTTAATCTGGAAATGCTGATGTTGTCACCCTTCTTTTGGCTGTAACAAACGTTCAGGAACGACAGCACCGTCGTAATAGTCGAATAACGTAACCCAGTGATTCTCAAACTTTCTCCACTCACGACTCCCTTGTTCTTATCATTGTTTATCCTCGGCTCTCCAGAACAGTCTAAAAAAAGAATCACTTCAAAGCACTGAATGGGCACACATCAGTACATCAATTCCTCGCGACGCCCCTGACAAAGGTTTCCGTCCCTCCCAGGAGCCGCAACGCACATTTCGAAAACCGCTGATGTAGCCCATTAAACGGTTTTTTTTAAACGCTTTTTATATGTCCCTCCTTGTTAGCAAATTATGCATATTTTACCCGAGGCGCAATAAATTAGCCATATTTGCCACCTATTTATAACTTTGTAGGCAAATATAATTTCTCCATGCTCTGAAATGCACAACACCTATAATTTCGTTGAAGGTTTGCCCACTTGTTTGCTCCCGAGAGAGTGCTGAATGGGGGATGATTTTAATTTTAACCGGCCTGCACTTAGTGCAAATGACCATCACTTTGAGAAGAAAAAGAAGATGCATTATGGCTGACAAAAATTAGGATTGCTCGAAATTCGAATCTGGAAATGAAATTAATTTTTGATTTGATCGCTTTGAAAGTTTATTTGTAACACCTTTGTGGCTTAAATTAAAGGCTACAACATTGCATCCTCATGTTTGGATCACACGAGAATATCGAAAATTAGCAAATTAAAAATCTTTGTCACGAGAAGAGTTTCAAGAAAGGCCAGCGTATCGTGGAAGATTCTCGAGACACGCGTGAGAAGGATCTCATGACATCAACAATCAACTTGAGAGGCGCGTTAGCTGTCGTCACGTGAGAGACGCTTTTATAACGACATTTTGACAGAATTTTACAGAATTATATGAGAAATAAAACTCCATTCACTTGTTTATCACGGTGGTATTGCATGACATATTTCCCGCAGTTACGAGAAATACATTTCACTTTATACAGGGCGTCCCGTAACTCCTAATTCGGAATTTATCTCACCAACCGTTCGTTACAGAGGTATAGTTCTAATTCAAAATGTGTTTAGAAATCCACCTTATCGGTTTTGAGAGTGAAAATGGCAATATGACTCAAGTGTGCTGTAACGAGCACAACTCGTTATGAAAGAAAGTATGTCACAAAATAAAACATCTAAATTTTTAAACGGCGGGCCACTTTACTCTAACTTTCAAAGTTGAAGAAAAATGTTTGCCGAGTCATTTCTGAACCCAACAACAACAACAAAATTCCATGTTTTTAACTGCAATATTCGCTGAAATATTTGAATTCCAAAATTCAAAAGTTGGGAAAGAACAGCATAAACTTACGTGTAACGCTTCTTTCCCTCATTTCCCCCCACCCCCCGTTCTTTCCCTACTTTAATCCGTTTTTTTGAATTCAAATAACTCAGCAAATCATGGGCTCAGCGAATCAAATAGAATCATGAAACTATATTGTTGGGTTCAGAAGAGACTGGGAAACACCTTTCAAATAGGAAGTTGTCAGAGAATGGGGGGGGGCGTATAAAAATGTAGATTTTTTTTTAATTTCGTGATGTTCTATATTTTTACTCTCGAAACTGGTGCAGAGTGATTTCTGAACTCATTTTGAGCATTTTTGAAACTAGAGCCATATCCCTACGTAGAACGGTTGATGAGATAAATGCTGGATAAGAACTTACAAGAAACCCTGTACATGTAGGTAGACCTTGCCACTTGAAGTACTGAATATTATTTTGTAAAGTGGTCCGAGACCTTCCGGTTATTTGCGCAATAGTCCTTAGAATACGAATGGTTCAGAACCCCTGCTTTATTGTAAAACACGTCCTTCTGGCACCTTTACCGAGCTAGTACGTAAACCATCCCTCGGTGGCTTCAGACCATCCTTAGGTTAAGAGAACCTGTATGTCCCTTGGTGTTGAGATGCGAATGAAGTGATTTCGAAAATCTGTGTATTGTTGTGAAAGTCATAATTAACGATATGGAAAGATCGTAACCCCCCCCCCCCCCGGTGACCAATGCTTTATTCTTTACTGATAGGCTAAATATAACGTCTGGTGAGAACTCGCATAACGGACACTCTTCGTTAGTGGACACCTTCGGTTAACGGACACCTTCTTTTAGAGTAATGCCAATTGGCTTTAATGACGGGGACAAAATATTCGGTCTCATTGGTGTCCGTTATCGATTGTGTTACCCTCCCGATTCCTTTCTCACTACTACCGTAAACTTTTCCCACGGTCGTCTTGACAGAAAAATCGTCGGAAAAATAATTTTTATAGTTTCCGACGCCAAAAAATGATCCGGATAATTCACTGTATTTTTAACCTTACGCCTATTTTTCCATTTATTACCAGTTTTGCTTCTTCTTCTGCAATAGCCTATCAAATACGAAAGACAAATCACTCAGTGACATTTTCAAGAAACAATTTTTCTTCTCTATATATCATTGTTGTTGCTGAGGAATAATAATTGTAGTAGATTATTATTGAAGAGAGGAGAGAGAGAGAGAGAGATACAGCAAAAGAGACGAGTTCTCGAACTCACAGACCGATTTGGCAGAATGGCACGAATTGCCTGGATCTGCAATTGATGATTTTTTGGCCTCTCACAAACACATTCACGAGAGTATTTCGTTCTTTACTTCTGTCTCATTTCGAGAAAAAAGAACATAATTGCAGCATTTAAAGAAGACCCACCATTTTTCCTCTTCCATTTTGTAACTCATTGCGGCGGCAGATCTATCTCAGTCACCCTCTGTGCGAATGCTATTAAACCAAATTATGTTATTTCGTCATTCAGGCTGTTTTGAACTGCCTTATTTGCCTCTTCTTTAAGATTTTTTTTTAAAGAAAAGTGAATCGAATGTAATAAATGACCCGTTCTTGGAACTTCCCTCTTTCTCTTATACTGTTTGTTACAGTCAAATATATTGCACTGATCTTCTCTCTGGGAACGAATTATTGCGATTATTATTATTGTTGCCATTGCTTGAGGCCTTCAAGCCATTAAACACCATTGCTTGTTGGAGCAAATGCGTTCTGTTTTGCCCCGTTGTTAAACGGGCATTGATTCTGCATAAAAAAAAAAAAAAGGAAGGCTATTTTGTATACACTGGGGTTACGCGTAAATACTTTTTAGAATTTTTGTAGAAAGTAAGTGGGTGATTTTTCTTAAGCGGAGTTGGTGCATGGTCTTGGCTTCCCATGCTTTCCTACGGGAAAAATCACCTTTCTGTAAGGGACATTTAAAAGTTTTCTATTCACTTTAGGCACTCATTTTTTTTCTCAAATAATATAGGTATTTTTATGCAATTTAACAGGAGAATTTAGAATTTGAAATGTTGGTTATTTTTTCCCCAAATTTTAACTTTAACAACATGCAACTTTTTCAAAAATCACCAAAATTTTTCTATATTTTGTGCCATGAAAATTTTTTAATAATGTAAATAAAAAATACTCATGTAAAAGTATGCAACATAATAGTGTTGAGAGACACACAAAGAGTTTCAAGACATTTGAATGAGTGGTGCTTGAAAAAATGTCCCTTATGTAACAAAAAAACGGTTCTGAGAAAAAGAGTATTTCAGTGGAAAACATTATCATGTGTAATGTCTACCAGCAGTTTATATTAAAAAAATTAAAAAAAAATTCTCTCTAGTTTGGGGGTAGGGGGTAGAACAAAAACATGAACATAAATGCAGAAAATTTCTGTGTTTGAAAATGGAAAAATTTGAAAATGTGTTGGTTCTTTTTTTTGTAAATTTGCGCGCTTCAACCCCCTTAAACGCACCGTTTGGAGGCTTTAATAAATTTTGATTGCAGCTAACTACTTTAAAAAATCATGCGATGAAGTTTTTCCTAAGAAACGTTATAATTGAAGCTTTAACTGAAAAAAAAAGAAAGGTTAAAGTATGCGTTTTTTGATGTTTTGGAAGTTCTCTCCGAAAACTTGAGATTCAAGGCTGATCAATTTTTATTCTTCTTTAGTATCACGATCTATACAACTTTTATGTTTAAAATAAAGATATGAGTCCTTGAATGAATTAAATTTTACTAAAATTTACTTTACAGGGGTTCGTGAAAAATCCTGACCGGTGTAACGATCTCGAGTCTGGGGTAGGCCTGCTGGTTCTTGAACGGGAGTGGGTGGTGGTGACCTATAATGTTTAAGATATAAAGATATACCGGCAAATAGATATGTGGATCTTTTCCACAATTCTTTTCACACATACTTTGAGCTGTTCGGATAAGTTCCGCAGGGGAATATGGAAGAGGCGCGTGTGTGGTTTAGTAGTATCTGTTGCGATAAGCGAGGTCTACATTAACATTTGGCATGGAATTTTCAGTTATTATTTCACCAAGATTGCAACGAATGAATATATGGACAAAATATACAAGATTCCAAACATAATAACAATACGGCATCGAATGAAAGGAAGGTTGAAGAATATGAGACTAAATAATAATTTACGATGTAATGATCGTTAATATTATTATAATATAATGGTTATGATCAAGATCCGGATGTTGTCTCTAAAAAATATTCAAAAAATTACCTTCAAAAATGCCCTAAAAGTTGGAAAAAATGCATCGATACAATAAAACAAAGTTCTAAAAAAACCGGGTACGTTTGAATGACGAAAGAAAAAATTTTGACAGCATCAAAATCATAGTAAATGTTTTTCTCAAGTTTCCATTTTCTCTATCGTTCAGATTTCATCAAAAATAATTTTTCCTAATAAACGAGTTATAATTCATGAATCGGTTAGGAAACTGGCGTTATGCCCCCCCCCCACCCAAAGAGTGGAGCTAACAAGACTCCATTTTGGTGGCCTCTCAGACGATTCTAATAATTTTATGTTTTTTCACAAGAGATTTACTATTGAGAGGAGACCCGTGAAGAATCTGGTCGGCGGACCCTGTTGCTAGATGGGGGGGCATGACTGGCACACTAGGGGGCAAATAGGATTTTTCGCATGCAGTAAAAACCAAAAATTGACCCCCAGAAAAAATCCCGTGGATGCCTATGGTTAGGAAACCCAAAAGTATCTTTTGTTTTATATTTTACAAGAAATTCAAGCATATTTTTTCATAAGCGCTCGATGCAATCAGCATTCGTATATTTTTTTTTCAATCTTTTCCATCGTCAAAAAAATTTGAAAGTGAAAAAATATCGTAAAAATGCCAAAACATTCTCCAAAATTAAAAAAAAATTCACTAACATTTAAAAAAGTAGACAAATGCAAAAGATTAAAAAAAAATGCAAATGTCATCAACATCCGGGCTTTGGATATGATTAAATGATCAGTTCTTGGAACTTCCCTCTTGTAACTGCTTGTTACAGTCAAATAAATGGCACTGATCTTCTCTGGGAACGAATTATTGTTGCCATTGCTTGAGGCCTTCAAGCCATTAAACATCATTGCTTGTTAGACCAAATACGCTCTATTTTGCTATTTTACCACGTTTTTAAACGGGGATTGATTCTCATTAAAAAAAAAGAAAAAAAAGACCAACTCTTGTAACACTGAGGCTACGCGTAGGTAATTTTTGTTTAAGTGGGTGATTTTTCTTAAACGAACCGTTTGTGAGACTAGTATATTTTGGAGGTAGCTAACTGCAGTCGATTTTCAAGGGGTCGAATGTGCAGCGGCCGACAAAAAACGTTGTTATCGTTAGTTCGACTAATCGGAAATTCCGATTTCAGAGTGCGAAAAAGAAAGATTTATTAAAATATAACAGAGGGCTATTTAAGAATATCGTTTAAGTAAAGCATGTGTCTAAATTGGAGATGAAGAAATTCGAAAAGTTGAGTTATTATAATTCACTCATATTTAATTATTGCATGAGAATATTCAGAAATAAACTAGACGTACATACAATATTATGGAAGCGAACACATATATAATACTCTTATAAACGAAAGGACTTACACTTGTAAATAAAGAGTATACAAGACTGTTTCCTGTCAAAATGCAGTGATTTTTGATTACCTCTCTCCCTGTTGTGTCCTACTTTCATTCACTTTTTACAAGCCGAACGAAGAAGTGAAACAGCTAGATGAATCTGCTAAATTACATTGCTAAATGCCAAATTCCTTCACTAAATTCTGTTGCTAAATGATCAATTCTATTGCTAATGATCAATTCTATTGCTAATGATCAATTCTATTGCTAATGATCAATTCTACTGCTAATGATCAATTCTACTGCTAATTGCTAAATTCTATTGCTAATGCTGAATTCTACTGCTAATTGCTAAATTCTATTGCTAATGCTGAATTCTACTGCTAATTGCTAAATTCTACTGCTAATTGCTAAATTCTATTGCTAATGCTGAATTCTACTGCTAATTGCTAAATTCTATTGCTAATGCTGAATTCTACTGCTAATTGCTAAATTATATTGCTAATGCTGAATTCTACTGCTAATTGCTAAATTCTAATGTTGAATGTTAAATTTTATTGTTGAATGTTAAATTTTATTGTTGAATGTTAAATTTTATTGTTGAATGTTAAATTTTATTGTTGAATGTTAAATTTTATTGTTGAATGTTAAATTCCATTGTTAAATTCAGAGGCTAAATGATATTTTTAAAAATTTTTCTTCCATTCCTGAAAATTTCGACTTAAAGGAAGAACACATCAAAAGTTATGGGAAAACACTAAAATACGCGGAAAAAGTTCTGTGGTTGAGTGAATACTTTGACTTAAACAGCTGTTAGAGGTATCGGAGTTGGACTTACAGCGAATCGACTGTTGTTCAGAAAATGTTAATTTTCAGTAAAAAAAGAAACGTTATAATCCAAGCTTCCATTATACATTTACATAAAGTGTTTTTTGATAGTTTGGGGGGTTCTTAAAACTTGAGTTTCAAGGTTGTTTGATCTTTATTCTTTTTTAATATCATGACACCCGGTGTGTGTCGAAACGCATGAAGTGTTTTTGTATTTTTCGTATATTTGCCTTATTCGTTGGTGACTTCTTAATATTCTTAGTCAAAGTTGATCCAAATATATAAGATAATATATATAAGATCTTCCAAATATATACGATTCCAGATATAATGTCTTAAGATGACATCGAATCAAAGGAGGGATGAAGGAAAATGAGACAAAATAATAATTTATGAATAGGAATGAGGATAACTCACAGGAAAAAAAAGAATAACAAAATAGGATAAATAAAAGACACAATAACTCCTCTCAAGTAAGACTTACTATTATACTAAAATCGAGAAAGGCCCAAAATCGAAAAGACGAGCCAAGTATCGACTTAGGAACTGTAAAACAGTAAAAAAGGC
Source organism: Pholcus phalangioides (assembly GCF_987345545.1). Classification (NCBI taxonomy): domain Eukaryota; kingdom Metazoa; phylum Arthropoda; class Arachnida; order Araneae; family Pholcidae; genus Pholcus; species Pholcus phalangioides. The sequence goes on along the minus strand of NW_028301608.1, from coordinate 62,124,495 downwards.
AAAACAATAACAAAATGATAATTATATAGAAAATAATTATCCACCATAGAATAATGGAAAAAAAATTAAAAACCAATAAAACCGATTCGAATTTCATCGTGGATTATTGTCATTAAAGAAAAATTGGACGTGTATGAAATATTTGATGATAACATGAGGAAATCGCAGTTTCTGAAAGTGTCCTTACAACTCGTAAAACGAATTCATTTTCGGAATAGACTTGGTTCATTGTCATGAGAGAACTCGTTATTTCTTTACAAAACGAAGCAATTATTCTTTGTTTGCTTGTTTTAGACCTCATATTAATGAAACCGAAATGGAACAGATGATATCTAAGATTGAAAAAAAAAGGAAGAAAAAAAAATTCCTTTTTTTTTCCTCAAAACGAGAACAAAGAAAGGGAAAAAAATCAGTTTATTTTTAGGAATGAAGTCTCATAAATCATAGGCTGTCACGATTTCATTATTTCTTCCACGCTTAGACGTTTTTCATTGAAGATTCCGAGAAGAATTAAAGAAAAGTAGCACGAAATGAGAAGAAGGCAAAGAGAGAAGAATCCTACGGTTACATTCGAAAAATTTCAAAATTTCTTCTTTTTAAGGATTTTGAAATTGCAGTAAAATTTCTCTACGGAGCTAACCTTGGATTCTCTGAAAAACGGTCTTGTAGAGAGGTGGCCTTTTAATAGATGCGCTTTGAGAGAAAACCATATTTCAGACAATAAATCAGGGGATGTTCTATTATACGGGTATTGCGGGCCAAACTAAAACTTTCCATCATGCCTGCGGGCCACCAAGTGAAAGACAGGGATCCCTAAATTATTGAACATTTTAATTTACTCTGAAATTATTTCTTTCGTTAAATTTGAATTTTTCTTATTTGTTTTCAAATAACTTTCATTAACTAATTGCTCAATTAATTTTAAATAATAATTTCTTTTACTGAATCTGAAATTCAACCGATAATTCTGAAATTATTTTTTCATCAATTTCTTTCACGAATTACACCTTTTTTAACAATTCCGAAATTACTCTCAATAATTCTAAAATTATGGCGATTCGGGGCTGAAGTAAAACGAATTCATCAGTAGTGATTTTTATTCATCAACGTCAATATCACAATGAATACTTTATGCAAGCACCAGTAACAGAAAAATTAAGAAATGGGCTGTCAGTCCCATGTCCTGCATTTTATACGATTGATTTGTACATTTCCTGTGATTTGCATTCCGTGCAATGCAATCTTTCTACGAAAATCGGAACTGATTTGTTTTTTTTTTTACAAAAAAAAATAATGTTTTTTTTTTTACAAAAAAAAATAATGATAATAATTCCTTTCTTTTCGTGATAATGAATTTTTTGTGAATGGGAAATCCCAGCAAACAACTCCGTGACAAAACATAGCGTTCTCATGTAGACGCACTTTAAGGCTGCAATGTTTCTACTTAGCGCAGGACACGTCACTGTGCGCTTCCTTATAAGGAAAGGAAAGTCGTGTCTCGTGCTATATTGGTTGATGCGCTTGGCGAAATTGCAAGAGCATTGGGGGATAGATAAATGAACGAATTATTCTCGCAAACCAGAGTTTCGTTTCCTAACCCTGGAAAAGAAGAAGAAAATGGATCGATCTCCTCTCATCTAATGTAACCTATAGGAAGGAAGAATTTTAGAAGTGGCCTTTGAATAGCAGGAAAGCTGATAAGTATTTTGTCTGTAAAAGAAAAATTCCTGTATATGTTTTGGGGGGGGGGGGGGGAAGAGCGAAGTCTCTTTTTTTTATCTGAACTTGTGATGTTGACATAAACTTTACCAACTATTCCCCTTTAATTTCTGATGCACTGAGTTGAAACAGAACTTTATTACCTATATGCATTTTAGTTTTTTATTTTGCTGGGGGGTTTTTTGCGTCGCGGTCCCCATGTGATGTTTTTTCCCTCATTCCACTTCGAACAGATGATGCTGACTTCAGACTGTGGGACTTGCTTCTGTGGTTGTGGTGGCTTTTGCCTGTTTCGCCAGATCATGACTTTTAACCAATTATGACCAGTTCTTTCTACATGCACTACACAAACATGCAGCCTATATCTATTCACAACACTATCACCTTTTTCCTCTTCACAGGTCTTCTCGGCCAGTTTTTATGCCGGCAGTTGGCCCCATGGGCTAGGAATCGGCTAAAGAGTTTAATTCTGGTCTGGTCTGGAAAAATTCCTAAGTAATGAAAAGCGGTACTGAAGAAAGGTGCCTCTCTTCAGAGATATTTCACTACAGTCAACTCTCGATTTACGAGCGTCTCGGTTTGCGGACAATTTGGTTTACGAATACGCAAGCCAGAGAAAATCAGACCAACTCCCAAAACACAATAGAAAAATTTAGAACTCTGCGATTTTTTTTCCCGGCCATATATGATTCCTGTTATATACAGTCCATGGATCAGCAGGTCATTTCGAACTTTAAAAAAGTTTCTCTCTCTCATGGGCCCTCGGCTAAAATGATTTTTCTGAGGCTCCTCTCGCTACCTTGTTAGAAATGCTCACTTTCGATAATTTGAATCAGATCTCATTTTCATGAGGCCCCCTCTGCACTCGAGGTTTCTGGGTCGTGCTCGGTCGGAGCAATGCATTAAGGCAACACTGGTTGGATGTCATGTGTAAAGTCAATTTTTTTAAACTCTTTTCTGCTGCTGTGTCTTCAGCAGAATAATTATGCCGTTCATCAATCCCAACATACAGTAGAGTCTTGTTTATCCGACCTTCCATATTATCCGACTTCCCACCATAATGATCCTGCAAAAATGGCGAGATTCGGCAGCGGAGAAACGACACTCGTCAAGGAAAAAAACCGAATGCGATCAAATATTTTTTTTACATCATCACAGGACTGAACTGTTTTCTAAGTACTGTATTCAACTTCAAAATATTCTGTAACTATAAGTTCATTCATTTTCTCACTTAATTTTTTCTGTTGTTTTGCTGAAAACATGGTTATTAGGTTCGTAATGTGCAAAATTATGACATAGTTTGACGTTTGATAGGCTTTTCCTCAACACTTCCGTATTATCCGACTTTCTGCCGACTGTCAAACCGAAAGATACCCAGGCCACAGTTCTGCCGACCCGTTTATTTCGGATAAGCGAGACTACTCATTTGTCAATTTTTTTTTCGTAAAAGTGCCCTTGAAATTTGAGCCCAAAAGACTTCAAATCTACTAACTCACTCCACAAAACATGTGCGAATGGAAGTTTTTTCCTCCAGAATTCGGAAACGAAAGTCAACTGAACCCGTATTTTAGGAGCTGGAATTTCATTGTCAAAACTTATTTTTAAGAAACTTATGGTAGAGTAACCGTTTTCATATTTGTTGAGAAAAGCAACAATATATATACTGTATATATATAAATGTATATATTGGCAAATTTCGCATTTATTTCGTAAATACAAAATTTACGTATCCCTAAGCATGGTGCTTGTTAATAAAGCTTGACAGAAGCGACTTACAGAACCTTGAATTCGATTTGGAAGGAATTGTGGCCAGGTTGCTTTGAAAGCAGAAATTTGAAGGGATTTGACAATGAGATTATAGATGATATTAATGAAACTAGACGTGGCCCCCCCGGCTCTGCCCTGGAATGAACTGTTATCTCATAAGGTTGGTATTGGCTTTGATTGTCTCTAGGGAAAAGCGTTTCCAGTGTTAGTTTAAAGATTCCAATTGGTTTTACGTTAAGCACTTGAGTGCAAAGCAGTGTTGTGAAAGTTCACACCAAAGCTCGTTACGAGTACTCTTAGAGCAGCTTTGGTTCATACTTTAGAGCCAGGAGGCACCGTGAAAACATCGCCCTACGACAATATCGGTCATTGCCCTTACGGACATGGGTAGATCTGGAGCGCCTTTTATTCAATAAAATCAAACTATAAAAAATAAATCTTCAAAATTACGTAAGATGGCGATCGACCAAATACTAATACATGTATAACGATTCATTAAAATCACGGCAATTGCCTCGCTGAACGTCCAGGCTAGCAGAACGTCCTGCCACGCTGATTGAATTGCTTTGGTTCATATTACTATTACTTAACCGTACATGCACCTCGTACACATTCCGGAATTTCTAACGAATCGGCACATGCCGGAATGTGTGTTCTTGGTGTGTGTGTGTCCCTAACGTATTTATATTGTTGAGTTGCGCTTGTTTCGTGTTCATACTGCCATCCGTCTTCCATTTTCTGAAGTAAAGATGGAAATGTTGGAATTTTCACGTTATGTCAATATCGTGTTGTAGGTCTGCCTGCTCTCTGCGGAGAGACTTTTTGAAAATGGAAGACGGGTTCGCATTAAGTCAATATCGTGTTGTGGGAGACTGGTTTGCATTCGTGCCTCGAAGCTGGAAAGCGATAGAAAACTAACTTCAGCCGGCCAGCATTATGCCGTCAACGGGGTTCGAACTTGGATCCTCAGGACGAGAGTCCAGCACGATGCCCACACGACCGCACAGTGGCGCTTTGGTTCATACTAGAAATCCTATGGTTCCGCGAACGAATTAACCCATTTTAACTTGCGATGATTCCAGTGGAAAAAATTATTTAAATTTTGGAACAATTCTGTTTACGAACAGGCTTCTCGAACTAATTGAGTTTGTAAACCGAGGGTTGACTGTATCATAACACCTACTTTACCACACACCAACTCCGGTCATATATCGCCATACGGTAATTTCCAATCATACTACCTAACCATACCCTTGCACCTCCCGAACGTAACTCTATAGAATTTCTAATGAATTTGCACGTGTAGGAATGTGTGTTATGAGTGTATGTTTGGCCCCTAACATAGTTATGCTGTCAGACTTATGAATATTTCGTGTTCTACTAGTGCTGCCACCTACTTTCCATATTTTGAAGTGGAAATGACGGATGCGTAAATTTTAACTTTTGGTATGGAAGTATAGTGTATTTCAAAGATTTTCCTAGATTCCCCCGCCCCCTATAGGATTGATATAAGTTTTTCCGCTGTTTAAAAAGGGCCGCTCCTACCGGCTTCCTCCATTGAACGACCCCCTTTTTTTGTGATGAGAGGAGATGGTTTCATTTTCTCTTCGACTTGACTTCATACTTGTTCGGCTGACGCCGGAAGATTAAATCAACGTCATGTGGTATTTCAGTTTAAAACTCGCAGGGGTCACAGAAGTTGAGAAACGAATGATGAGACAGGACCGGAGTTATGTAAGACACGTAGAAAGACACAAGAAAAAGAAGTTTCGAGTCTCTCGAGTGCGTTACGTAATCGATCTCCAGCCAAAGTAAGGTGTACGTACGTACATATGAACAAACGTCTGCATATACATGCATGCACACAGAGAGATATCGGTCCCAACACCCGCACCTTGACTCAAAAAGAGCACCGGTCCGAAGATCGATACCTCGCAGAACGCCCATCCAACAGTGCATGATGATGATGATGATGATGTGAAAGCCTTTCTTTGCACCGTTGCCATCCTACCACACACACACACACACACAATTCTGCCATCTTCTGCCACCCACCCACAACTCAACATTCATAATTAATGCTTGCAGAGCTAACTTCTGACAGTTAGTTTTTATTTCGCCCGGAAAGGGCTGGATTCGGGACAATGCACGAGTAAAGCACGGGAGGGGCGGCGAGCACTGTCATCAGATAAATCATTCGAACACATGCTCCCAGTATTGCCCACGAAACACGGACACACCTCGACCAAAAAGGACGAGGGAGGGGGGTGGGGGCGCAGTAATTAACTAAAGCTGCAAATGAAAGAATACGTTGCTCTCTCTCTCTCTCTCTCTTAGTACAGGATTTTTCGTCAATTAAAAAAATAACAGAGAGAGAGAGAGGAGAAAGAGAGAGACCACCTCCTTTGATTAAACAGGTTCAACTAATTAGGCGATTTCAAAGGTCTAATCACCGGAAGTTGGGAGTGTCCGAAAAGAGAGCCCCGTGTGAGTATCTTTTCTTTTGAAACCCCCCTCGGCCACCCCATTTACTATCCACCCAACCCGTGGCCCTGGTATGAAGACCTCCGTTCGATCCATGTTCGATCTGCACGTCTTGATTGCTTTACAGTAAGTTTTTGGGAGGTGCAACTTGCAGAGTAAAGTGAAAATGATTGCCTTTTCTCCTCGAGCAGGCAACTAAACAAATAGAATCTGCAGCTCAATATTTAACTTATAAACCTTGCTATACGTGGTTCCGGTATGAGGCGACGGATAACCATGAGGAGAAAAAAAAATTAAGAAACTATATATGTATTATTTCTAACTGAATAGTGGAAAATTCGGATGATCTTTTCATCCACATAATATTTTGGTGAACGTGATAATTGATTTCTTTTTTGATTATCTTCGATTTTGATCCCTTTGAATTTTATAAAATACAGTGAAACCTCGTTAGAACGATACTTGGTACAGTCGAAGCCGCTTCTAACGAAACTAGGCGCTATGAAGTATTGGTTATAGCGATTTTTTTTTTCGTTCCTGGTGAACTTTCAGTATCAAAATGTTCAAAATATCGCTTATAACGTATGGCTATATTATGGATATGTAACGATGGTTTTGGCCGGAACTAATTTTTTTTTTCATGGGCCAAAGTTCCATAAAATCAGAAATTCTCTTTTAGAAACAAAGTTCGAATGTGAAGCGCTATTACTAGTACTACTACTTGACCGTACATGCATCTCGTGCACATTCCTCTGCGGAATTTCTAATGGATCGGTACATGCCGGAACATACTGTTTATGTACGTCGTGGCATTAGCGTATTTATGTTGTCAAAATTGTGTTTTTTTTCGTGTTCTGCTGGTGCTATCCGACTTACATATCTTGAAGTAAAGATGGCAAATGCTTGAATTTTCCTCTTATGAAAGCACGATGGCTGCGTGTGCACCTTAAACTGGAATTTTCTTAGCATAAGAGAATAATTTTTCTGTTAAAATTGTTCCAGAAACCGAAGAGATTTTGCGTTGCGGTCAGAGTCGCCCTTAGGAAGGCGAAGGTGTACTAAAAGGGCTGCAGCATCGGGCCTCTTGCTTTTAACAACCCCGTACAATAGGAACAAAAATAAAAAATAATTGAAAAAATAATAATGAAACCGAATGGCTTCTCGTAAAGTATGTGTGACATTGAATAAAAAATAATAATTAATTGAGGCATACGTTTAACGCAGCGAAACCCTCTCGTTAAAGTAAACTCATACGATTGAAAATTTTGTCTGCGAAAGTGACTGTCCTATTCAGAGTCAAAACTGTATCTACTGTTGTAACTATAAAAGCCCTATTCCGTAGAACAGGGGCTCTCAAAGTGTGCACCGCGGGCCCTGGTGCGCCTACAAAGGTTTTTCGAAAATATTCTTTGTTAAACAGTTCTGAGGGGCCAGCGGAGTTCGCGGATAAGCATTGAGTAGGGGAAAGGGAAGGGTGGAAAAAGAACCCCTGCCGTAGGACATGAGAGGTAGCCGTAAACTAGAGGTGTCCGCTAATGTGCGCGTCATTGTTTAAAGTTACATTGTATGAGAAATTAGGAAAACACATATACGTACAGTGTAAGTGTTCCACTAGTACTTCTGCACCGGGCCCCAAGTCTGGTTAAGGTAGCGCTGGTTTCAGTCATGGAGTAGCCATTTTGGATAATGAATTGAGACATTTGAACCAGATGCATTCGAGAAAAATTAACACTGACTTCTCTCTAGGCACATAAACGTTGAGAACCACTGCCGTGTTCTGACCGACACTCGTATAAAACGAATTTAAAGTTAAAAGTTTGATAATTTGGAATAAATACAGAAATTTAAATTTTGGATAAATATAGCCCTATAGGATTCCTTTGATGATGTTAAAAGGATTAGAGATGATGAGCTTGAACAAGCAAATTTAAATTACATGGTAAAATCTTACACACTAAATTTTCGATTTCATCTTTATATCAGAATATTTTCATTTCTGGTTGTCCAACTGGTACCATTAAGGTTGAATTTTTATTAGAAACTGAATCGATTCCTAATCGATTCAAGTACTAATTTGCAGAAAATGACATTTTTTTAAAGCATTTTCTTGTGATATTTTCAACACAAGAAGTTAAGATAAAATAAAGAAGTTAGGAATATAATTACATCAAAAATAATAAATTATGATCCAGGAAAGAATATAGAACGTGTCATATTTCAAGCATGTTTTTTCTTGTCCAATCGATAGAAAAAAGTTGATAAAAATTCAAAGTTTGTTGCTTTTACAGATAAAGACGATTTTCTTTTCTCCGGAGATAATTTTATTAAAATATTCGCCGTGTAAGTGAAATTCTGTCCCAAATATGCTTTATGTCTCACTTGTCTCTAGTGGATTTTAACATGCATTTGCCAGACATAACTTTTTGTATGAAGAGACTTTTCTTCTGGAATAAGTTCGCAGATATTTCTTCGGAATAGAATAATCCTCAAACGGAGGAGGAAAAAAAGAAATGCAGAAAATTCAGTTTTTATTTAGCTCACCTGGTGCTCCAGGATGTTTCGGAACGGAGGATAGAGCTGATACCATTTGTTGATGCTGTCTGGCCACTTCATCTGATGCCATCGACAGACCTAAAAAGTACAACAGAGGAAAAAACATAGTAGTATAAGAAAAACGATTTGTGCCATTAGACTAGACTCATTCTTCATGAAAGAGGAATTTAAAAGTGTTATTTTTATTATCTTCGTGGGAACTCCCCTGATCAGCTATTTTATTTTTATTTTTTTGCCGAGGTGAATTCGGGAAAAAAAGTCACCTGGTCTCCACCTCGACACGGCAGGGTCATATCTCCAGTGGTGTAGATGGTGGCATGCTTGCTCGGAATGCAAGAGGGCCTGGGTTGGAGACCGGATGACTTTTCTTTCTTTCCGAATTCACCTCGGCATAAAAAATCCATAAAATACTATATGTTTCCTTGAAAGCGTGTATACTCAAGTCTTAATGTATATCTAGTGTCGTATGTGTGTGTGTGTGTTTTTTTTAGCGCTGCCATCTACGTATATCTCAAATTATGAGTGATGTGCAGTGATTGAATATGTGTACGGTTGTAGGCCTGTTGTTCTCTGTGAATTTTTTGTGCACCCCATGGGACTTGTATATAAGTCAATGTTGAGTAAAAAAGAAAAACTTGATGCACTGAAATGTTAGATAGAAAAATTAATTGGATTGGATTTTAATTCTGCTTTGAGTACAAAGCACCATTTTGTTGAAACTGCTCCAAAGCAAATGGAAAAACCTATAATTTCACGACAAAAATTGACTGATTGACTTTGTAAAACTTCAATTTTTTTTTTAATTTTATGCATAACGCGATCGTTGGTAGAAAATAAATCACTTTGACCAAACTTTTGAGTATAAAAGAAAATTATATCTGATAATAGTGTGAGCTTTTGATATTCCACCCAATAAAGCTTATTAGGGTACTCTTGGGAAATAAATTAATTTAGTCAAATTTATTTATCTCTGAAATAATTCTATATGGATGACCCCGTTTCTCACCAAAAAGATGGTTCGACAATAATGAGCTATAACTCAGTCAGTGTCGGTCACTAAAGATTTTTTTTTTTTCACGTGTCTATGCATAAAGGATTTTTCCCAGTAAACATGACATGGGACCCACGGACCATATACAAAATGAATTTTTATGTTTAAGAATTTTTTCCCCCCACTTGAATTAGCTTCCAGGATGATTTGAAGCATTTCTTGTAATTGGAAATTATTACGTCAAAGAAGGTCCTGCTGTTCTTCCCCAAATGTTCAGAAATTAGTTATTCTGAACACCTTGTATATATTTTGAAGAATTTTTTTTTCCTGGAAAAGTTAAGGGGAGAAACTTTATAAAACAGTGATTAGGAATTGACAATTACGAAAAGAAACGATTAGTCCTCGTACTTAGACCGTTCTAAGTACGAGTTCCCAGACCCATGTTACAAAGAAAATGCTTCGAAACCGGCAGCTAATTCGCAGGATGCTAATCACCTTGGCCTTTCGGAAAATTTTTAAAACAAAACACGGGGGCTTTTAAAATAAACTTTTAGGGACGGCGGAAAGTTCGCGTCTTCTCCTCTGTCTTTTCTAACTGAAAAGGATCCCGTGGCTTTCCTTTTATTACGATTACATGGCATTGCTTACACTCATTATGCAATTTTTTTTCCTGCTTTATCCAGTGCGGAATACGACGAAGAAATGGAGATGAGAGTTTGGGTTGAAGAAAGCAAGCAAAAGACGTGGCGGCATCCCCTCTTAATGACCATTACACTACCGAAGTTTAGGTCACTAGAACGAGAAAGAGAGAGAGAGAGAGTCACATTACGGGTCCAAAAAGAAAGTATTGGAGTGGAGTGTTCAGCCTCTTTCGTTTTCATTACAACCAGGCTAATGAGTATGAGTGTGTGTGTATGTGCGCGCCGTATGCTCGAACATTAGAGTTCCGATTACACGTTTTAAGTAGCAAAAGACACCAGATACTCCAACCAGATTCACTCCTTCCACACAAAAGTACTTCTTCCTTTAACCCGTTTTCTTTTTTTCTTTATATTATTATTATTCTTTGGCTTTTGTGTTCTTCCGTGTGGTTTCGGTTTTTACTTTTTTTTTTATCTGGAAGAAGAAGCTTCATTCGGAACGTACATGCATACATAGACAACTTTCGGTCGCAGTCGTTGCTCTGGGCGTCTCCCATTGCCATGTTTGTTCCTCCTTTTCTTTTGCGCGGTACGTTGTTGACAACGTTCGGAATGCGGTCCTCTTCTTATTCTTCGACTGATTTTAGAGAAAACTCTTTTATTTCGACCTTTCCCGGTTTTTTTTTACTAACATCCAATCCTCTTTTGCTCTTCTTAAGCGAGAAATATCCCTTTTTTTTTCTTTTGTCTCGTGATGACAATTGTGAAATACACATTTCTTTTTTTTTTAAAAAAAGGGATAATAAAGATCGAAATGGTTCTGGGACGTGATCGAAGCAAAATGTAGAATTCCGCTTTTGAACGACTTTCAATTTAGCGGAGGGGTTCTTAACCTATCGTTTTGCACGGACACTTTATGCCAATAAGATGAACACCAAGGAACTGTTTGGATCATACATGCTCAACTCTAATTTAATTTTATAAAAATGAACTAAGCAGTACGTTTACAGATATACGCGGCGCAGTTCCAAATCACTCAAGTGAACAGTCGCACAGTCCCAGATCACTTAAGTGGCCGAGGCACATTTACAGGTTACTTAGTGACCTGCGACTCAGTTGCAAATAACTTAAGTGGGTCACGGCACATTTCCAGATAACTTAATCGATCCGTGGCATATTTACAGAAAAATGAAGTGACCCTACGTCACATTTCCAGATCACTAAAGCAATGCGCAGCACATCAGCAGGTCACTTAAGTGACCCACGGCACATTTACAGGGTACTTAAGTGACCCGCATCATATTTACAATTCACTTAAATAACCAGCTGCCAGGGCCGTCTAAAAAGCATCATGGGCCCCCGGGCCAAGTGGTTTTTCTGAGGCCCTATCTGGTAACTTCTCGAAACATTCAGCTACTTCTTGTTTTTCTGAGGCCCCGGGGCGTGCCCTAACGGTCCATGCGTTAAGATGGCACTGCCAGCGGCATAGTTACAGAGCACGTATGTGGCCCACGGCGCAGTTCCACGTTGCTTGAATTACCCGCGGCACTGTTTCAGTTCACTTACGTCACCCACGGCACTTTTTCAAACCAATGAAGTGGCCCGTAGTCTCGTTAAAGTTGCGCATCCTTATTTTACAGAATTAATATTCAGCATATAATAATGAAAAAATAATCACTTAGTTGTTTTTTCCCACTGCGTTTCCGGACCCCCTAAAATCTCCTCAATCATACCTAAGGGTTTCGTGTACTCCTGGTTAAGAACCACTCCTGTTTAGCGAGCTTCTTCCAATTTTATTTCCATATATCTGACTGATACATTCATTGTTACCAAACATCAAAGAGGGATTTTTCTGGATATTATAATGCTAAGATGAATTTTGAAAAGGAAGAATTGTTGTCTCCAACGGGAATCGAACTCTGGTCGTCTTGCTATCAGGGCCTACCTGACCTAGAACGAGAGACCTACCTGACCTAGAGTCGACTTCGTGTAAAATGAAACAATCCGAAAAAGTTTGCCTCGTTATTTTTTTCACAAACATTTTATTTCATTATTGAATAGATTTTTCAAGTTCCGCATTGTTAGTACGAAATATATACATGAGTACCCTAAACTAGCATTATTAGTGATAAGGATATAAGGATGGGGGTCTGTTGGTGCGAACCATTTTCGTAATCATAAGAAACAAAAAATAAAAAGAAGAGAGACTATTTTTGGGGCAGTGAAATCTAGCGGGCAGTAGCCAAAGCCTAAAAGGGGCGTTTCCTTTGCTTCGAAGGAGGGAATAGAACTCACACACGCAGCACGTATTATAAGGAAGGATCAAGGATCATCTACAGACAGAGAGAACATGTATTCACAGAGGAGGTTCCGATCACGACTTTCTGCAGAGAAAAGGGATTCAGGATCTCTCTTCTCATCTGATGCAGCAGCAGCAGCATCAACCAACCTGACATCTATCGCTGTCGACGTCACCTGCTTAACCTATCCTTCAAGCATGCATACAGTGTCTTCTCCATTCCCCCTCCCCCCACCACCACCATCGCTAACACATTTCAAACTTCGTCATTTGCAACCTCCTCTCGAAAAATCACCATCATCATCATCCACAAAATAACTACCTTTGCAACCACCAATAACACTAACTTTTTTTTAGCTTGAATGTCTGTGTCCCCTGTTCAAATATTATATATTTTTATATAACCTAGAGGACCTTTTCAGGACCTATAACGCCTCCTAGGATTTTCTAATACCGTCAGTATATTTCATCTACCTGAAAATATAGGCCTACATGTATGAAACTTTCATTTATACACAGTTAGGTTCCATAATAATTAATATTCCGAAACAGTACTCTTCGGAAGTAAAATCGATAGGCTTGGGCTGTGTACGGTAAGTAAAATGGTGTGATTCACCAATGATTTATGATCGTATTGTCAAAATTTCAACTTAACTTTTATATACAAATATATAATGTAACACTTTCTTTCTTTTTTCTCTTCAGTAAACTTTACCATTTTTTAATCAGAAAGTTGATATCAGGAATCGAAACTTGGCACACACACACACACACACACACACACGTACGGAATATCTGACGAAAGGTATCCGAAAGCAATAAAAATTCTACAGTTGATTCTAAAATTAGAAATTGAATGAAAGTAAAATATTTAAAAAAAATGGGTGGCAAAAATAAGTGAAAAGCTCTTGTGCCTCTTTAATTAAAATAGTCCCATAAATTCGTAAACTGTTCAAAAGGTCATGAATTGAAGGAATTGGTACATTCGAATGCAGTTTGCAAAAAAGTTATTCTCACGAAAGAGGATTTTTTTTAAAACACAGATTTTTTTCGATAGAAGGCGTTGGGGCAGGAGTGATTAGACCTGAACATTTATTTAATCTCTTCTGTGTCCGAAGAGGTCAGTAAAGCTTTAACCACCGATCGTGGCTGAGGTAAAACAACTTCAGCAATAGTGATTTATCACAATGAAAACCCCATGGAAGCGCCAGTGACAAGAAAATTCAGAAATGAGCTGTTAATCGTACACCCTGCATTTTATAGGACTCCGATTTGCATATTCCCCGTGATTTGTTATCGTGCATTGCCCTCTATTGACAAAAATTTGAAATACAACGTTTTTTTCTGTACTAAAAAAATCCCCTTTCGTGAGAATAACTTGCGCAAACCGCATTCAAATATACATATTCCTTCAATTTTTATGAATTTTTAAACTATTTAAGAATTTATGGGAACTCCCAATCCTGTAGTAATCCAGGAAAATATAACACTAAACATTCTTTGCCTTAAATCGAAAAAAAAGAAATTAACCAATAAAATTCGCGGATTTTTTTTTCTGGTACACTGAAGCCATAATTATTTTTATGTACGAGTAATTCATTTATAATATATTGTTTCATAGGCCTACCTGGACCCGTCTAGATTTCCCACTATCAGCCCCTTGGAGCTGGTCTGGTCTGGTAATATATTGCAATAGAGTGGATCCTGCTTATAATGTTTTTCGAAAAACCACCATGAAAAACCTTGTAGCCAGCAAAACGCTTTAAACGTGCAATCTTTATGAGTGTTAGTATTAGCTCCACAAATATCTCAGAACACTGCCCAAAATGAATATCATCCTGCCCGGTTAGAAAACAAATTTACTTTGAGAGTTGGGATCACGTCGTACTAAGCAGGAAAACGTTCCAAGTGGGATTGACAATATATGATTTATTTCAGTAATTCACACCAAAACCATTGAATAAAAGTTATCGATGGTTAAGAGAGAGAGAGAGAGAGAATCCTTGATTTTTCTCCACATTTAACCAACCTCGTACCATTTCTTTCCAGAAAGCGCCATTTATAGCTGCTAAAAAGTGATAAAAATCAAGAATATCAATCATCGATTTCTCGACTTTTCTTTAAAATCCTACGGAATGAATTTCAACGAATGCATAAGGTAGAGGCGCAAATTTTAATTTATACAGTCTATTTTTTTGGATTGAGAACTATGTAATTTATGGAAACAAAGTCCATCCAAACTTATGTCCACCCTTTATATTTTGAAGTTTTGAATCGTTGGTTATAGGAGAATACTTTCAATTAGAAAAAAATATCCAAATAACACGTCCATCACAGATATGTCATTTATTTTACCAGTGGCCGCATACATATCGAGATGCAACATTTAATTTTTTATACGGTCCTCCTGTTCTTTAATTTCCAATAAGAGAAATGCTGCCCTGTCTCTCCTGATGCCAACCAAAAAAATTCCACTGTTTTTAAGTTCAATATTCACAGATATTCGAATTCGAAAAACGGATGAAAGTTGGGAGAAAACAGCGTTAAATGCGGAAAAACCGTTTTACCCGTATTTAGGAAATGCCTCCCTCTTTTTTGCAACAGATACTCTGACTTGTCTCTGGAAAAGAAAAAAAAAAGGAAAAGCACTATCACTTGAAAGTTCGTCACCTTCTAGCAAGACACGGCAAAAAAAAAAAAAAAAAAAAAAAAAACCATCAGGCGAAGCTGTAAAGGAGCCAGTTCCGAAAAAACGCAAATCGGAAAAACGAAAGGAAGGAAGAAGGATCTCTTCAGAAGATGAAGAACCTCCATATGTGTCAACTGACGACAACGACAGAAGTTGTTGCGAAGAAGATAATGATGCCCAATGCTCCATTTGTGGAGGACTTTACTCAAACGATTGTCATGGAGAAACATGGTTAAAATGTTTGATATGTAACAAATGGTCCCACGAAAAATGCGATAAGACGAAAGTAAAGAAAACAAAACGTTCTGTTTGTGTAGAATGTAAGTAACTCCTAAGTGTTTTTGTTTTATGTATTTAGGAAAAGTGTTGAAAGGGTACGTTAATTATAAAAATACAAAAAAAACTGTCTTGTATTACTTTCGATTTTGTTGTGTCTAAATTTTCCCGTTTAATAAAGAAAGTATAATCATAACATAAATTAAACTTTATTTCAACCCATTTTAGACGTAGGTGATATTAGGGACATATAGTGGGCGATATTGGGAACACATTTTTTAATGCGAAAAATTCAGAGGTCGCAAAAAAACTTTTTTTTGTGTGTGTGTTAAAATTATCTGTTAGAGTTGTAATTCAGACTATTTTTAGATACCAGTCTAGACAATAGAATAGAACAATTTTTACAAAAAATTGCACATGAATTAGTCCTGTAATTAAAATAATGGCTTAAGTGGGTGATATTTGGGCCCCATATATATACTACATATATAGACATTCCTCTGAGCATTAAACTTGTGTTTTCAAAACAGCTGATGCTAGTCTTTAACGGCAAAGGATGTTGCATTCAATCATACCAACGTGTCAACAATGACAATCTACAGCGCTACAAGCAAAGCGCTTATATATATTCCATATAATATTATATTATAGATTATTATATTCTATAATATTATTGCAGAAGTCCAAAATGGACTAAACAGTCTTTTAGTGCAGAAACTTCTTTCTTTGGAGATTGCGAGCTAAATTGAAACTTTTCACGGAGTCCGCGGACCATCAAGTCATACTGGGGTATTTAAAATTATAAGATGGTATCATCAAACTCTCCATTTGATGATGTACTCGTACGTTTCATCAAACTCTTGAGAGTTTTTGAGTACAGAGGGTCTTGACGGATAAGAAAACGAGTCCCGATTTATGTTCTTGGATTCTGAAATTATTTTTATAATAAATTCTATATTTTCATCAATTCTGGAAGTACTACTATCACTTTAAGTCTGGAATTTATTTTCCGTTGATTCTGGAAATGTTTTTTCCCTAGTTTTCCACTAATTTTGGAAACGTTTTCCCCATTTATGCCTAGTGGGTCTTTTTCAACCCACGCATAAATACACGTTTTGGAACGGACTCGTTCCCAAAGAGTTGCTTATGACCCCTGCCAGATTTATATGCAAAATGCATTAAAAATAAATAAAAATTTGTCATATTCTTGAAATAAATAAAACAAATGTATGAATCAGTTCTAATTTGCTGAAAAAAAAATGTTTCTGGCACAAATGAGTTTGATTCTGGAATCATGTATTTTTCTCATTAATTTCAGATCTTCCATCAATTCTAAATTTTCATTAATTTTTGACTGGCAGGTTCATATTTTTCAGTATTCCTGTGTTTTCTGTAATAATTTTATATCTTTTCGGATGCACCGAAATTCACTATTTTGTCTTCTCCCCAGAAATACTATACATAAAATCACGGATCAAGAGGGCCCCCAAAATTGTCAGGATCCCAGTCCTCCGAAGTTAGTGCCCGAGTGGCATGGTGGTAAGATGCTCGTCTACCATCCTGAAGGTTGTTGTCAGGGTCCCGGGTTCGAATCCAAGGGAGGATATCGATAAGATATTTTCCTTAAAGAACTCGAGGTGACCACCGATAGACAGCGCCTTCGCTTCCAGCCAATCTCACTAATGGCAGTAAATTGCGATATAACGATATGGCCAGAGTTGGTGTTTGATGAAGTAGTCCTCCGAAACTGTTAAGACACCCCTGAAACTAGAAGCCTGTAAGAAATGGATTTATAACCGGGCTGTAAGTACTTTTGTACGACCCATAGGTAAAGAACCCCTGCCTTAAACATTTCATTCTTTTTAAATTTGTTTTTATGAAATGATAAAATAAACTTTGTAATCTATAATGTAGAAGTGGGGTGGTCAGATGTCCCGATTTTTCGCTATTAAATTCACTGTCCCGAAAAAGGCTTTCGGGACGTCCATTCATCCCGGGTATTCTTTGCGCAATTAAAGATCTAAAAAAATAGAATCATTTTGAAATATAGCCCATCCCGTTTAATTGAATAACGGATAAAATCTTCTGCAACCAAAATTTCTTCCATAAAGACAATGTTATGGTTTCCCTCTTAATAAAATATGAACTCTTTCCCGCTTAATTGAATGTTAAGATTCTTACGGCAAGTGTAAATGTATAGTAATCACTATATATGTACATCATATTTTTATCGGATAAAACATTTGAAAATTATGATAAATATATTGCCAGTGAAGACTTATAAAAAACCTAGACTAGGGGTTTGAAGTGTTTAAGTCAGTGTTTCTCAACCGCCGATCCGCGACCCGGTACCGGGTACTGACCTCATTCATATTTCTATCCCGCGAGTATATTAGCGTTTCATTTTCACTTATTCATTTTCCGTTGGTCATGCATTTGACGGGCCTTAGACTCACAAAAATGAATGAAACCGGGCCGCGAGCTCGAAAAGGTTGAGAACCACTGGGCTAAGCTGTTTTCAGTACATATATTTAATTACTTCATCTAATTTCTGTTGTCTGTAAAGCCAATAGAGGGCGCTAATATTCAAATGAAAGTAAAAGTCTCAAAAAATCTGCACAAAAGACACTGCTAAGTGCCATAGCTTCATGAAATATCTTGAAATTAGGAAAAAGATCGCGAAAAGAAAGTATTTCTGTTTGTGCTACCAATTAATTAAAAGTTTTGGATGCAATAAAAAGAAATCCCCCTCCCCTTCATGTTGTACTATGCCCTTCAGTCCATATATTCGGGACGTCTGACATTCATAGCCCTATCCTGGTGTTTCACTCATTTTGGCACTTTTGTGTAGAGAGAAGCAGTATGATAATATTTTCGTAATACATTACAAGTTTGCGATTTTATACTGTAACGCCCCCAAAAAAAGGGGGTTTGTAAAATGTTCCGGCTTTGTCCAGATTTTTATTAATGAATTCCGTGTTTTGACCCGGTTTCTAATTTGGAATTCCGGGATTTGTCCCGGTTTTACAGGTGCCTCATCTGGTCACCCTATATAGAAGCAAAGTGACGAACGGAGATAAAATTTTAATACATGATAGTCTCTGAAAACTTTTTCACACGATATTATCCGTATGCAAAAAAATAAATAAAAAAAATCGATCACGTTAAGGTAGAAACTTTCTGAATAATGATTTTTTTTCTCCAGAAATTATTGTTAAAAGGATCAGACCTTTTTGGTGAAGGAATCTGACTCCCGAGGAAAAAAAAGAAAGAAAGAAAAGAGCCAAGGTTATTACGTAGCAGTCAGAGATAAGAGGAAATTATATATATATATATATAAGAAATAAAAAAAAAGTAAAAGAAAAACCAAAATTACCTCACATGGCAACCACTTCGTGTATCTTTTGGTATACGCCCCTCGTTGAGGCCAGCTGGCGGCTAGCCAGAAAAACCCTGCCCCCATGGATCCCCATCATATATGGCTAGTCTTTTTACTTATTTTTTTTTTAAATATATATATTATTATTTTTTCTCCTTCTTAGCAGTTATCTTCCTACCTGAAGATCAAACCTTGGGCTTCGGGCATCCCACCATAATTACATTAATTGCACCACCGACGGCCCTATAAGAGGGAGGGGGTGCCAAAAGCCACATAGAACCTTTCGTTGGCAATAAGGGGAAGAAGGGGAAAAAAAAGAGCACCTTTCCATGTAAGAATATATTTTTTTTTTCGCTTTCATTTTTACACCTTAAATGTCGAAGGAAAAAGAGAAGCAAAAGGTTAGAACCTTTTTGCCTTCATTATTATTATTTATAATATATAAAAACCTAAAATCATCATCTAAGTAGTAGTAACTGTTGCTTCATTGACAAAAAGAATGTTAATCACTTCTCTGTAAATTGCGATGTTCATAATTCTTCGGATTTTGAGGGGAGGGGGGCTATGAAGCGAGTGAGAGTAAAAATTGTGTGGACCGAAACCATCAATTAAAATGTATTTCCCTCCTATATTTATTTTTTTTAATGAATATCCTGTTGTTTTTTGTTAGAAGTAATATACGTGTCTATGGTTTTTTTTGCCACCCCTCGTAATTTCCTCTAGCAAAACTTTTACAAATTTCTCTGGTGAAACGATATCTTAATTTCGATCTCTTTTTCTCGGGACGAAATTCCTCCTTAATCAAGGTAAATGACGAGAGATCATTATTGTTGCCATTTATTATTATCATTACTATTAGACGCAAATTTATCAGTCGTGTCCGAAGAGAAATGATTTAAAATATGTATTATGGGAAGATTTGTTACAAAATAATGGATAAAAAATTTGTGAATTTTCCGTACGAGTCGGATGATTATGATTAAGTATTTCATGACATTTATGAATTTGATCTGCGTTGAAATAACATGTGGAGCTTAGTGTTCACCAATGTGCATCTAGATGCCAATTCACGCAGCAAAATTCAATTTCACTCCTCAAAAATACGTTGAGGCGTCAAAATAATCCTTCAAATTTTAGGTAATGTTTTTAAATCGAGTTATTCTCATTGCTTAAAAGAAATACAACTCTCTTTTTACAAAAACACCTCTTGAACTTTTGGAGAGGAGTAAAATTACTCTTCAAAATTATATGTTTGAATAACACGTGGTGGAGCTATGTATCTACCAAAGAGTAGATTTGCTTTCATTTTCACACCTTAAATATCGAAGCAAAATGTTAGAACCGCTTTGCCTTCATTATTATTATTTTTTATTATATATAAAAACCAAAAGTCATCATCTAAGAATTTACTTGACCGTACATGCACCTCGTACACATTCCTCTATGGAATTTCTAACGAATCGGCACATGCCGGAATGTGTTTTCTGAGTGTATGCATGGCCCTAACCTATTTATGTTGTCGAGTTGCGCTTGTTTCGTGTTCATACTGCCATCAGTCTTCCATTTTCTGAAGTAAAGATGGAAATGTAGAATTTTTACGTTATGTCAATATCGTGTTGTAGGTCTGCCTGCTCTCTGCGGAGAGACTTTTTGAAAATGGAAGACGGGTTCGCATTCGCACATCGAAGCTGAAATACCGCAGAAAACCAACTTCAGCAGACCACCATTGTGCCGTCAACGGGGCTAGAACCTGGATCCTCAGGACGAGAATTTAGAGGATCCAGAGGATCCATCATCTAAGTAGTTGTAACTATTGTTTCATTGAGAAAAAGATTGTTAATCACTTTTCAGTAAATTGCGATGTTCATAATTCTTCGGATTTAAAGGAGAGGGGGGGGGGGATATGAAGCGAGTGAGAGTAAAAATTGTGTGGACCGAAACCATCAATTAAAATTTATTTTTCCTTCCTATATTTATTGTTTATTTATATTTTTAATGAATATCCTGTTTTTTTAGAAGTAATATACGTGTCTATATGGTGGTTCTTTTTTTCGCCATCCCCCCCCCCCCCCCCCGAAATTTCCTCGAGGAAAACTTTTACAAATTTCTCTGGTAAAACGATATCTTAATTTCCATCTCTTTTCTCGGGACGAAATTCCTTCATTTCTCCTTAATCAAGGTAAATGGCGAGAGATCATTATTGTTGTCATTTATTACTATCATTATTATTATTATTATCAGACGCAAATTTATCAGTCGTGTCCGAAGAGAAATGATCTGAAATATATTATGGAAGATTCGTTACAAGATAATGGATGAAAAATTTGTCGATGTGAAATATTTTCCATGAGAGTCGGACAATTACGATGAAGGATTTAGAGGAATTTATGAATTTTCTTTTGATGTTGGTTGAATTAACGTGAGGGAGTCCTGTATATCTATAACCGAGTAAATCTCATGATTATTTTTGTAATAGTTTTTTTTTTTTTGTTATTTAAATGCGTGACGTATATCTGTCATGGAAAATGTCCGAAACCTGGCCGATTCGTGAAGTGCCGAAACTCGGTACTTCAGTCGTAAAATATCGATTAAGGTAAGACATCAGAAGGTATTTATTTTGATTTTACTTCATCAACAGCCAATTTTTTCTAGAAATTAATTGAAGAAATGTTTTACATATATTTTGATATTATATGTTTGATATAATGTTTTACATATATTCTTTTAAAAGAATATATTTTGATTTTATAACTTGTATTTGTAAATTTTGCGAGAGAAAGTTGTTGAGTGGAATAATTTTTTTTTGGTTTGTCACACACACACACACACACACACACACACACACCTTCATTGTAAAAAATTCGATAATTTTAAACCAGTATCTTTTTATTAATTCTAAAATTTGCCCTCCAAAGCAGTTGCCCCCCCCCCCCAAGTCATAGCCCTGCGTTAGGGTAAGCAAACTCTGGTGAATGAGCCATGGAAACTACTCGAATTACAACCATCATTAATAAACCAATCAACGTTGCAGTTGTTATAGTCTGCCATCTGTCTTTAGAATCTGAAATCAGGGAAGGGGCATGTGAATGAATGGTTAAATGAATGATGTTTTACATTGCCGGCCTGTTGTTGTCTGTGGATATACTTTTGATGGTGACGGGTTGACCATTTTATTTTATAACGATGCAAATACGACGGATAGCTACGAAACATCTTGATAGCTGTCTTCATGGGGAGAACAACGCGAATGATTCGATACCTGCGAGCACGGGACAAGGGATGCCACTGCTATAAATCTTTGCTAACTTTTCCCGACACAACCCTGCCTCTTTTGAGGTAACGGAAATAAGTTGCTTTGTATTAGTCCGGGGTTGTGAGCGGTTCTATCTATCTATCTACGAAAAACATCACGAATGAAGACTCATGAATGAAGAACAGATCACGAATGAAGAACAGATCACGAATGAAGAACTGAATGAAAAACAGATCACGAATGAAGAACTGAATGAAGAACAGATCACGAATCAAGAAATGAAGACTCATGATTTTATATATATATATATATATATACAGGATACGGGGTGGTTCAGAAAATATGGGAAAAACTTTAAGAGGTGATAGATAGAACACACACACACACACACAAATATATATATTTATTTTTTTAATTAATTTTTTTATTTTATTTGTTTTTGTGTGTACTATCACCTCAAAGTTTTTTCCATCTTTTCCGAATCACCCTGTGTATATATGGGGGGGGGGGGTATATATCGATTACTAGATCAAAATTTAATAATATTGTACGACCCATTCTACATACGTAGCATAACTTTCTGATATTTTTTCGAATAATAATCCTTCATAGGTGTATCTTCACAAATTAATTACTACTCAAAAGAGATTCTATAAAATCATGGTTTTGGTGCCTTTTATTCTAGCTTGTTATGCTTTTTATAGAAACCAATACATCTTTTTCACGGCCCAAAACCCTTAACCGGAACTGTAAATAACTATCCAGCAGGAAAAAAAAAAATCTCTATAATACAGCAGAAAAACTGACAAGTCACTCGGTAACATTGAATTTCATACGGGAAGTGCTGAAACGCCTATTTTCACCGAAAGAGACAGGAAAAAAAATAATCAGGCAGAGGGCAGATGCAAAATGAATGGAAGCCCCTATAATACTTTGACAAGTAGACTACCTCTTATTAGAGATATTGCCCCACTACATAGCAGGCGAAGTCTACGTCTACTACGAAAGGATCCAGTCATTAACCAGAACAGAAAAAAAAAAAAAGAATCACCTCTTATATGAAAAAGGGAAGATGAGGAGAAGAAATCGCACACAGTTACTCCAACTATTATTACTATTTTTCCCACTAAGTTTCTCATGATAATTACTTTAATTACAGACTCGTGATGGCGGCAGCGGCGGGAGGGATCACTGGCTACTGGTGCCAAGACATCTAACTACAGGACATGGTTCTCTCGGTACGTACATACCCGTTGAGCATACTACCCTTGTATACCAGGCCGGTGCCTGGTGTCTTTCTCTAAAAAAAGGAGGGGTCTATGTTGAGAATAATAAGAAAAGAAGCACACACACACACACATACACGTGTATATATGGTGGACTACAGCCAGGTAACGCCCATTGCATCGTATCCCTTTCCTTCTCGCACCATCGACCTCAAGAAGAGACGTCCGGCGATCGTTTTTACGGCTACAGCCAAGAATAATTTTCGCGTAAGACAGTAGGGGGGTAAGGTCTAATAAATGTCTCTCCTTAGTCTTCCCTGTACGTATATATCACTAAGTGGATGACCTCGGGCGTTATCCGAATATATGCTGCCGAATTACATCTCACATCACCGTCCTTTCATTCATCATTCACATTTTGCTCTGATTGCCGAGTCTAAGAGGGTTGATGTTGTTGTTGCTGTTTTTCTTCTCCGTGTTTCGGCCGATTCCACGAATAACGATACGCAAGAAGCCCTATTCGAAGCAATTATTGTCTAAATCTTGTTTAGAAGTACTATTACCTATACATATGCATATATCGACTGATCCAAGTATATATATCTGAGACGGAACGCGAAATACCTCACGCGGCTTCCAAAATTGTACCGAATTACGATCGGTGAATAACTACTCTGAGTGGAGATACGCATAAATTTCAATAAATTCTTCATTAAGGTATGCGACTACCTTCCTTAGCACTTTTCCATAAAATGATACTGGAGTAAACTTAAAAAAACATTTTCTTTGATAGAAAGCGTCTCAAAATAGTGGAGGAAAAAAAATTGGACTACCTGATGTAATTTTCTATGAAAAAGGCATTTTTTTAATGCCTAATTTTAAGCAAAATTCATGTGATATTCAAAACTTAATTGCAAAAAATTCTATGAATGAAATGAGTTGCTGCTTTCATAGTACATTGTGCTTGTGATGTTGCATGTCGTGAAATAAAATTTAAAGCATTTCATGACAATTTAATTTAGGTAAGGTAGAGCCCGGTAGTTCAGACATTAGAAATGGTTAAAATAGGCACGTGGAAAGGCACTGAAAATGGTTAAAATAGGCACGTGGAAAGGCACTGAAAATGGTTAAAATAGGCACGTGGAAAGGCACTGAAAATGGTTAAAATAGGCACGTGGAAAGGCACTGAAAATGGTTAAAATAGGCACGTGGAAAGGCACTGAAAATGGTTAAAATAGGCACGTGGAAAGGCACTGAAAATGGTTAAAATAGGCACGTGGAAAGGCACTGAAAATGGTTAAAATAGGCAGGCAAAAAGGTACTAAAAATGGCTAAAATACGTCTTAAAAAAAAGACATTTATAATTAATGGAAAAAAGGAAAAGCTACGATATTATTGGTCTGAAAAATACTCACTGAATCTACTGTTTCAATAATATATTATAATAATTAGAGTGTAAATAAGAAAAAAAAGTATTGAAAATATACTTAGGAAATATATAGAAAAACAGTACAAAAATATCGAAAGTCCACGGCGATGAAAATGGTACAAGAAATTTACAATTTGGAATTAGCTCATGATCACAAGCAGGAAGATATCCTCGAGACAGGTAATACAATCGATCTGGCTTATAACGTTTTTCAAAAAACCATCATGAAAAAACGTTATAAGCGGGCAATGTTTTAAACGGGAAATTTCAACGAGTGTTATAGAAAGTTAAGACCATGAAAATAAGTCGTACTAAGCCCATGAAAACGTACCAGTTTTAACGTTATAAGCGGGATCGAGTGTATACAATGACGACGAAAGAAAAGCGGTGAGAAGTCTTTGGAAAATCATCCGTGAAGAAATCAGTGCTTCTCGTGATGCAAAAATATTGTTAATGATTGGGAATATACAAGTAAGTATAATATGGAAAATTTATGTATCGAACGAAGCGGACGCACAGGCATATAAAAGAACGTATGCCCTGTCAAAATTTTTACATGACCTGGGCTTGTCAGGAAATTTGCTCAGCGATGTTTCCTACGTCCCAAACATAGTAATTAGTAGAGCCCGGATTATATGCACTAAAAAGTGGCAAAATATGCAAATATGCCCTTAAACACGCAAAAATATGCAAATATGCCCTTAAACACGCAAAAATATGCACTTAAAAATGCAAAAATAAATACTTAAAATACCAAAATATATACTGAAAATCCTAAAATATGCATTAAGTACCCCTGAATATGAACTAGATATTTTGAAAAAGTAAAATTCCGAAATATGTTCCAAAAGTGAGAAAATATGCAGTAAAAAATTACCATGCAAAAAAAAAATGTGTTTAAACTGCATCTTTTCTAATATGTAATATGCATATGTAAATAACTTCTACATATTTTTTATTCAGGCATTTTTTTCATTTTCAGTTTGTTGTAGCTGCTCAATGATGAAAATACCAGCAACAAAAGAATTTCGAAACTATTTCTAAAAAACATTTAACACTTTGACAATATACTCTAGAAACTGCTTCGAAAGGTAATAATATTTTTGTCCACCGCAACAAAATAAGATAACAATAAATTAATCGATATTTGACTGCATCAGATTTCCCTATAATTAAATTCAACTATAATATATTTTATTGAAATAGTAAAATAACTTTCGAAGTTATTTTTTCGGATAAAAAATAAATAAAAAAAGTTTCTGTAATGGGCATGAATTCATAAATTAGTGTTATAAACCAACGACAGAGGACGCTGATAAAAACATTCCTTTCTTGACCACATGCATCAACCCGTTGATCGCTATTCCAATTGTTTAACCAAACTGCACATTATCTTTACATATGATTACCTGAATAACGTTTGAGAAGTTTCTAAATCCACCCTCCCCCCCTCCTTCATCGCCTACAGTGATGAAAATCAGACCGGAAAATCGACCGATCGGCGGGTCATTCAACACGAAAATTCAAACCCTTCCATTTTGATAGCAATCGACAGAGCACCCTTAATTAATTCGTACTAAGGGTTGAAGATCTTACTCATAAAAACTCTTTTGAAGTTCTCAATACTATATATATCTAAGTTATACAGAATAAGGCCTCTAAAATTCACGAATAAGCATGAAGCAATATCAAAATAGGCATTTACGGTAGGAAAAAGAAGCATTTTTACAAAAAAGTTTGAAGATAGCCAGAAAAAAAAAAAAAAAAAAAAAAAAAAAAACGTATGCCATTTTTTGCCTGAACTTCCGGGCTGTGCTCATAAGTTACACCCAAATCTGTTGTGAATTTTTTGAAATTTCATTCAACATACCATGTATTAGACTCTAATTAGACTCTAACTAAGTTGACAAATACATGTGATAGACCAGTTTCCAAAACTGTTTGTTCCATAGCCTCCTTAAAATGTTTTCTGTCATCACCTCCGACTCAAGCGAACCCATAGGAACCTATGGTATACTCGTGGCTTCTCTCGCACCCCCCCGGACCGTTCCACCGCCCACCAGGGGAAAATATTGTTCACTTTGCGAAACACTGTGACAGACCTTAGATCAGGGGTCTTCAACATTTTAGACACGAAGTAACACACATAACTTTCCACGAAGCCCGCGGGCCACCCAGTCATACCGTGGTATTTTTCGGTTATTAAACCATGTCCTCCAAATTTATTAAACACTTTCGTTTTTAACTCTTTCATTGTGTGTGAATTTGAATTTTTATTTATTTGTAAAAAACTTCCTTTCATTAATTCCTTAATTATTTTTAATCAACTATTTCTTCCTTTAATTAACCTTGAAATTTGTCCCGATAATTCTGAACTTATTTTTTGACCAATTTCAAATTTTCATTAATTATGAAATTATTTCTTTCAAAAATTGTTTATTTTTTTTCCATGGAATTATTGCTTATAACTATTCTGAAATTATTTCTATCAGTATTTCTGTAATTTTTATTACCTAATATTTCTTTTACTATAAATTTTCATCTATTATGAATTTTTTTTCAATAATTCTGAAATCATTTCTTTCATTAAGAAGTTTTCTTCCAGCATTTCTGTAAATTCTGTCACAACGTATACTTATTAGATGCCGAATTTGGCTTCTCGAAATATGTAGTCTATAAGAAATCACACGCCTCAGAAACAGTTTTGGCTCAGGTTCCCTCTGCCGTTACGACGGTGGCCCTTTGAATGTATCAAATGCACATCATTACTATTGAATCTCAAAATCTGTACTACAGCAGTACAGTGGCCAGAGCTTTCTCTCTTTAGCCATTTTCTCTTTTTTTTTTTTTGGAATCTAATCGTTTTTCTATGTGAGAAGTAGCTATTTTCTATAAATAGTCCGCCTAGCCATAGCAAGAAGCTTGGAGGGCCACATTTGGTCCACGGGCCATGGATTGAAGACTTAAGAAAGTTTTAGATTCTATGTTCTAATTTTAACAATATGTGGACAACACAAAATTTTGTGGTGAAACAATCAAGATATTTAAAATTCTTGTTTCAAACTCAAGTAAAATGTCAAAAATAGCATTCTTCGTGAAATGCGTTGAAATTTTTTATTCACAGATTACTCGATGTAAAAACGCAACACTAAAGCGAGCATAACTTCGGTTCTATGTGTCATGTAAACAAAACAAGGCCTGGTTTTGGAATTACAAGAAATGGAGCTTTCATAAAAAATGAAAAAAAAAACCACTAAAAGTGAGGGTCTTCAAAGTATGGCCCACGGACCACATTTGGCCCTCGGAGCTATTTGTCGTGGCCCACCGTCCATTTTTTGAAAATGCTTGCTAATATTGTGAAAGACGATTAATTCTATAATTAATGGGAATAAATATTTTTCTCCGAATAAATGAAAGAAACAAATTCGGAATTAGTCGAAGAAATAGTTTCTCAATATGAAAGAAATAATTCTAGAATCAATTAAAGAAATAATTTCATAATTAATGAAATGAATAATTTCTATTGCTTAACCTTAAGCAATAGAAAACTGAAGAAATTGTCGTACCTTAACCATAGTAAACCATGGACCACTTGAAATAGTTTTGAGTATTATTGCATTTAAGCTGATGTTTCGGAAATTCAAGAGATGGAAATACATAACCCTACAACTCATGTTGTTTCAACTCATTGTCTGTGACCATGACAGAGATTTTGGAAGTAGGCACATTGGAGTAACAAAATTGTAGGCCTACTTCAGTTTTTGCCTCTTAACATTGCAAGTTTAATATAAGTATTCAATAATAATAATATTTGCAGGTCACCTGATAAATCATACTGAGTCTTCAATCATACCAAGCACTGTGAATGAGTCGCGCGGGAAGTTGCCATACTGGTTAACTTGGACACAGTTTGTACGTCTCTCAAAGAAAGAGGGAGATATCACGTGATCTAAAAAGCCTTATTGAAGAAAACCCGGGCAACGCCGGGTAATATAGCTAGTTGATATTAAAACAAAAAATATTGTACCTTGCAATAGCATAAAACTTGAAATTTTCCGAGTTTACCTTGGAAAGCTCAACTTACACTAATTGTTAATACTTATCTTTTGCGTTTGAACGCAATTTATACTTTAAATATTTGTCCCATACCTCTCTCCTGCAAAAACTAGCTACACCCACTTCTCCTTTTCCATCCACATTTGATTATTCCCTGCTTAAATTTGTTCGAAAAAAAAAGTTTACAGTGTGGGATGCATCCAACAAAAACTTTTACCATGTGAATTCCCTTAGGAGAGGAGGTGAGAAAATATTATATTACCCACCAGATCAAGATATAGCAAGGGTTGACATCACGGACGTTGTAACCGTTTCTCTAATGCAATCAAATAATATCAAAGGAACTGACTGAACTCAAAATGTAAAAACATTTACTTTTTCTTTCTACAAGTACAATTTATTTATTGTTTATTTATTTATTTATTTATCATATACAAAACCTGTGCAAGCCAGTAGGCTCTAACTCCACAGGTGCACAATTCAAGCATCAATAAATATTTATTGTTATTTGTGTTTTAGTGAGGTTGATATCAAAATTAATGATGTCATACATGGAATGAATATGCAAAAAAACTGATAGCAATATTGATTGTGATAAGACTTGGAATTTGAATGCAAAATAGTGAAGCAATGAAATTTTCTTTTTTTGCAGAATATGAAAATTATCAAAGCCAATCTATGGGCTGTCATCAGGAGGAACATCCCGACATTGAGTGAAGGCAGAACGTTTCCGAGAGCACTTTTAGCATATAATCGAGGAGTTCGAGTGCTTCGTTAGGCTATATGCTTAAAGTGCATTCAGAAACATTCTGCCTTCACTCTATGTGGGTGTGTTCCCCCCCCCCCCCTCCGATGAGAGTTTGGACATTGGCTTTGATAATTTTCAATTTCATATTCTGCATGAGATTCATTTCTTCACTATTTTGCATTCTAATTCTATATCTCATCATAATAATTATTTCTATAAGTTTTTTTGCTTATTCCTATTATGTCATCATTAATTTGGTTAACAACCTCGTTAAAATACAAATTACAATACATATTAACTACAACGTGTGTACGTGTATATATATATATATATATATATATATACACTACGTTACATATTTTAGCTGCCTATGGCGCTGGTAGTGGTGTGTTTCGACAACATTACTCAATTCGATATTCTACCTCCATTTTGGTTGTGATGCAGTTTCATACGTAAAAAATAATAACAACCAGACTACAATAATAATAAATAATTTTAGGCTGTATTTAACAATTTTTATAAGCGCTCTAATACTTGGAAAATAACTGCTACAATTTCAGTTCATTCAGCTTGTTACTATATCGAGTGTCTATTGTATAGTAGTATCTCCATTTCCCAGAATTGTATGTAGTTATTTTATCTCAACTTCTAATAATAATAATAGCTATAACTATGTCTGTATGTTCTATTATCTTGCGTAGATTTTCGATACGTAGGATTACTTATCCTGGAAATGGTAATTCGAGTCGCTATTCTTAATACTCCTACAATGAAGGGAGGCATCAAAGTCTTTAATGTTTCCGAGGATCATATTTCTGGTTCTTCCCTTCGGTTAAGTTGCGATTCTCCTCTTCTATGGTGAGCATGATGATATTCATCGAAATTCCAATTTGTTTGGAGATGTTTAGTAATGTTCGCATGTATATGAATCGGATCAAGATATACTGAGTTTTCTTGGAATAGAAATATAATTATTCCCTGATTCACTTCGGCAAGAACTAACTGAATATTATGAGTAGACAGTACAAATGCATATAAATACGTAAAAAATTGAACAGCTTTCAGAATGAGTGCATATTTTTGAAGTTTTACAAAAGCCACAATTTTATATGATTTTATTTTCACACGAATGAACGAATGAACATTACTCATAATGCTATATATAACAGTATACGCATAAAATCGGTTTCTTCCCCACATACGAAAACAATGATCGGCAGAAAAGTCTTTGTATTTTAAAAACGTGTTTGCTTTTCTTTACTGAGGGACTTTATTGAGGGACATTGTAAGGAGTGAGAGGAGGATTTAATTTTTAAAGGCATAATTTTCTTAGTTTTTTAGTGCGCATTTTGAACTTTTTAATGAATTTTTATGGATTTTTCAGTGAAAGTTGGGGCATTTTTAATGCATATAACCCGAGATCTACTCAAGAGTTTGATCGTTTCACATTTTCACATCTTTCGGCTGTTTTTCATGAGAAAGAAATACTTTGAAGCACTGTTTTTTTTTTGTCTTTTCTATCTACTATACAGGATATTCTTGTTGTTTCCCGCTGACTAAATTTATAACTTGCAAAAATTGTATAAATAAGGCTGATCTCAGGAGAACTGGTCTACCTCTCAGTCTGTCTCTAGTGAATTCTATTGAATTATATAAAGTAGAGTCATACCTTTTTCTTCTACTATATTCCTCTTAAATGTTTTATTTCTTCACATATATTTTTTCAAAGCACTTTGGCTCCTTCAAGCGCCTGCCATCGCTCGGTTTTTATTGGGTTTTCACGCATGCGAATACCTCGCG
Organism: Pholcus phalangioides; assembly: GCF_987345545.1. Classification (NCBI taxonomy): domain Eukaryota; kingdom Metazoa; phylum Arthropoda; class Arachnida; order Araneae; family Pholcidae; genus Pholcus; species Pholcus phalangioides. The sequence continues at coordinate 62,093,185 of NW_028301608.1, read as the reverse complement.
GCTGCAGAGGCGGGACGTATGGTTTCATTTTGAGTCCAACTGATTTAAAGCATTCAGCGACCGGTAGTCTGCTTAGTACTAATGAATAATTCCTAGTTAATTAATAACCAAGGAAAATCGATTGTTATATCACAGAATGTTCAATTACGGGGAATGTAAAGATTGACTACTAGTATGTGAGGGAAAGCCGTTTTGTTGCAAGACGAACGTGTTTGCTGAGAAGAAAATTTCTTTGTTACATATACATTACAAGTGCATTTTATAGAGCACTTACTTGACCCAAAACTTAAATATTTGTAAAGAAATATGTAAATAATTATCATAACGATAGACTCGTTAACGTAATTGAAGAGGTTCACGCAAGCACGTTATTTGAGTATATTTGGGATAAATTGTTATAGTGTTAAATGTATCATTCGTTTTTACATGCATAGCCGTATTTAACTAAGCCGATTCGATATTCCACAGGAAAATGAAAGGCGTTCATTGATACAGTATATACTGACCTGTACATACATAATTACACGTACATATCTACCAAATTTGGAGAAAAAAATAATCATGTGGTACTTTTTATATCCATCGTTTCTTCTGATTAAGAGATAGTTTTTACTAGTTCGTATCGTACATGCGTGAAAAATAAAGCACCGAACCAAAACTGATTAAATCTTCCAATTAGAAATGTATCCAAATAATGTGTAGAACCCAGATACGTCATTCTTGTTGTACGGGTTTGTATAGTTATTAAAATGAAATACTAATTCTTTATACGAACACCCTGTCAGAAAAACCTAAATAGGAAGTCGTTGCCCTGTTTCTTCTGAGGCCAAAATTTTTTTTTTGTTTCCAAGTGCAAGCCGTATTTAACAAAGCCGATTCGATATTCCACAGGAAAATGAAAGGAAATATTCAAATATATCAAATATTTCGTTGAAATATTTTAATTCAGAAACTGGAGAAAAGTTCGGAAAGAACAGCATGAGTACACGGACAATACCTCTTTTACTCGTTTATACTGTTCTTTCCCACCTTTTCTCCGTTTTTTTTAAATTCAGATATCTAAGCAATATTGCAGTTAGCGAACGTGGAAGTTCTTTTTGTTGGCATCGGAAGAGACGATGACTTTCTAATTGAATTTTTTAGAACAGGGTGTCCGTAAAAAAGTTAATTTTTTTTATATTTTAATAGCTATGATACCCCTCGCGACATATATGACGTTTCTGAGTTCTGCACGTTATTTGGATACCTTTTCTAATTGGAAGTGGTTTGCCAGTAAAGTGCAGCAAGGGAGGAATTATAGAATCACTTTGTATACTGTTTACTGTACTCTACTTAACTACACATACACCTCATAAATATTCTTCTGAGGAATTTTTGATGAAATAGTGCATGCCAGAAAAAGTTTTATGTATATGTTTTACACCTAACGTATCAAGAAAAATCAATTTGAGAAGTCTACCACTGTGTCGCTTGCGGGGGATCAAATCACGCGATGCGAGGATATCACGATACCAATTTAATATACAGGTTGTTCTGTAAGTTCTAATGCGGTCTTTACCTCATCAACCATCCGTCATAGAGATATGATTCTAATTTTAAAAAAAAATGTTCAAAAGACGTTCAAAAATTACCGTGTACCAGCTTTAAGATTGAGAATACAGTGTGTCACAAAATGTAAAAAATCTAAATTTTTATACGGTTATCTAGTCCTCTAACTCTCAGTTAGAAAATTGTTGCCCTGTCTTTTTTGAGTCTAACAAAGGAGATCCTATGTTTTTAACGGCAGTATTCGCTGAGATATTCGAATTAAAAAGACGGAGAAAACTTGGGAAAAGACAGCATAAATGAGGGGGAAAAGAGCGTTGTCCGTTAGTTTTAGCTGTAATTTCCCAAACATATTTTTTTTTTATTTTTTGAATTAAAATATGTCAGTGAATACTGCAGTTAAAAACATGGGATTTTTTTGTTGGGCACAGAAAAGACAGGAAAACTACTTTCTAATTGGAAGTTCGAGAACAAGGAGACCGTAGAAAAGTTTAGATTTTTTCATTTGTAACACACTTTATCCTCACTCTGAAATCTGGTAAAGGATAATTTTTGGACACCTACTGAGCATTTTTTAAATTGAAATCATATGGTCGATGAGATGAAGGCCGCATTAGGACTTATAAGACGCCCTGTATACGATATTGACATGTGATCAGTAACGTGTATTAGAAAACATTGTATTAAAATTTTACATTTGAAACAAAAAGCATTCGATTGCATATTTGCACATGTTTAAAAGAATTTTAAAGTGAAAGAAAAGAAAGATGCATGAATAACATCTTAAACATTAAACTCAAGAAAAATTCATATTGCTCTCAATTAACTCCTGAAAGCCCTAAATACGCATGACAATTTTTCACAAAATATTAAAATTAACAATTTGACTATTAGAAAATTTTATTTTAAAAAATTCATTTTTTTGACACATGATCATTTTGATTATACAGGATTCCCAGCAAAATTTGCTTCATCATTTTCCTGACCAAAACTCCTAAAGAAAAAAATATAATTCAAAATCTTAACCTTCCGAATTTTTTTCGTTTCAGTTTTTTCCCTTCAGAACTTTTCCCCAACTTCTATCATTTATTTCGCGTATTTCTCTGTGATTTTTCCCAAATATTTTACATTTTCTCTGTGATTTTTGCCAAATATTTTACATTTTCCCTGCCTTTTGCAAATATTTTACATTTTCCCTGACTTTTTAGAACACTGGGAAACCTTTGAATAAAATTATATTTTTTCAAAAAAATACTTGTTCGTGGGAAAAAAAAATTACATCAAAAAAAGGAAATAGAGGTATCGTGAATTTTTTTGGCTAGTCCTAGCTATATATCATTCGGTATCATTTCATTATCACGAATTAATTAGTTAATTTATAACAATTTTACTTTAAAACATTTCTCAAATATTCGATATTAATGCAAAATACAATCATCATTGTTAACGGTAAAATTATCAAACATTACACTTAACTCACAGTCGAAAAATATGTGATAGATGGCAGCACTACAATAAGCATTACACAGAAACAAGCTTAACGTTAGGTTCACAACACGGACACGAACACTCCAACATGTACCAATTCGTTAGAGGTTCCGCAGATTAATATAGACGAGGTACATGCGTGGTTTAGTAGTAATCATCATTGTTAGAAAAGAACTGAGGTGGGCAGCGTTTTCGATAAATTATTTTTTTGACCGGTCAATTGATTTATGTGAATTTTACTTGAGGCGACTGCCCTCCTTCAGACGATGAATTTCGTCAAAATTTTTGAAATGTTTTTCATTTTTTCATTCGGAAGAACAAATAAAGTTAACATAGAATCCAAAACTGTTTAATTTCAATCTGTACAATAACTGAAAGCGAAGTTACTGCCAATTAAATAAACGACTTTAATGATCTTATTTGAAAATAAAACCTTTGAATGCGTTTTCTGAACATTTGCGTGATTTTTTTTTCACTTCACGAAAAACTCGATGTCTCTAGAATTTTTCAAAATATCTCTGAAACTTTCCCACCATATTTTTAACTATTTTTTCTGTGAAATTAAATAAAAACTAACCAATATGTTGGTAACTTTTTGATTTACATGTTTTGAATTGAGAATATGAAGTATTTTTAACAAAAAATATGTATTTTTTTTCACGTATATAGTCATACCTCAAAAAAGTTTTCATACTATTCTAGAACTTTTAGTTTATGGCACAGAAAAATGTCATAGCAATAATTTGTGTGAACATGTTGATATAGTTTTTAGTGTACAATATCTATCAGGAGTACTGAAAATATGCTAGTTTTATATATATAATTTTTTTTTGCCAAAATATTCATGAAATAGTATTTATTTTTTTAATTTTATGCTATATCCAAACCAAAACCACGTGCATTTTACCCAAAATTGCATTTAAAAAAAGTACCATGAAGGAGGGCAGTCGCTTTAAAGTCGATAGCGCTGTGGACCCTTAAATAGTCTCATTAAATTTCCAAACGAAAATTTCATAATCCGCTCATTTAAACGTAATCTCAGTCGTAGAAATAAGAATGCGATTTTTCATTACCCTCTATTTTTTTTCGAATTTCATGGTTAAATATGGATTTATCTGATAACAAACTATGATGAGATTAGGTATAAAAATTCGTTCAGTGTTTACTTACCGTCGGGACTAGCGCTGCCCGCCCTCGATGTTGACGGCGTGCGGTTGTTACCATTGACCGCGGCGACCGGTGGACGCGAGGAGGGCTGGTCCCCACCGGACTCGTCGTCACTCGGTTGTGTGTCTTGCTGCTGGACCGAGTTCGTAGGTGATGTGTTCGATTCTAACGTCGATGCAAAATGCGTCAAGTTCAGTCCTTGAGTGTCTTTGCTGTCGACTTTCTCGTAACCGTACCAACCGAGCAATTCATTCATCGTCGTCTCCGCATAGTCCTGTGACGTCGAAAGTGTAAAAGAAAAACAACACTAATAATTATATAATAACAATGATAACGAACAATTTCGGCAACAATCGGGGAGTTCTAAACGCATCACACATACATACACTGATAACCATCATCACATTATACTTAGAGTTATTTATGCATACAGTAATCATCGTGAATTACATAATAATTACTGTAATCAGTCACGGATATTACATGTTATGTGGGAACAAAAGAGGAATAAAAAAAACCACATCCATTGAACGGTTTTAGGACACGAGAGACGTTTCTCTAGAACATTCTGGTCATTGCTAGAAGATGAAACTCGATAGCAGCGTATTCTTGAGCTTCAATGCGATGCTTGCGTTTATTTATTTCGTATAGTTGAGTAGGAGGCATTGTAGGATAAGAAAGATTGTATTTAAAATTAAATAAAAGAATGACATATATCAGATTCAAGTAAGAATAATTTCTTGGAAAACGATCTGCCATCTCTTATGTCCCTAAAAGTATTTTTTTACCAAGTATTTTTTTTTTTAATCAAAAAATTGAATCGTCTTTTTCTTTTACGATTTAAAATAATGTCTTAATTTTATCCAAGATCATGATGAAGAAAAAGTATGAAAGGAAAAAAAAGTAAGGTATTTTAATTTCTTAAGTATAATTTAAAAAAACAGCCAAGATTACTTTTAAAAGTAGGATTTTTTTCGGATTTTTTTTAATTCAAATATCTTCGAAATTTTTAGACTTAATAATAAATTTATTCACGAAATTATTTTTTTTAAATATATATATATATACGGGGTGATTATAAAAAAACTATCCCGACATATGGGCCCCTAACTATCATACCATTCACAGAAACTGAATGAAATTTTGGCATAAGGTATTTTGAGTTATGCGATCAAGAATGATATGGAAAACAACAGTGTCACTCTAACAGTTACGGTTACAGTGAGAAAAGTTTGAAAATATCAAATGGCAACACCAAGTTTTTTTGTATTGGAATGCGATCTCCATACTGAAAAACACTAAATAGCGTTGGAATGGCACCTGTAGCACGAAAATCCCCGGAGCTAGGCAAGGAAAAAGTAAAAAGGACTTTGCCGTGCACCAGAGCATTAATGTTCGTTTCATTCGTCACACCGTTTCTTCGGCTGAAATCCCAGCCTGATTAGTCCTCCACAAGGTCATGTGGAAAATTTGTGAAACACAATAAAATGCTTTATTTTATGCTGCTTCTCTGTCCTTATTGGTTGTCTTCACTTTTAGCCTATCTACCGCCGGTGATTTTCATGCTACAGTTGCCGTTCGAACGCTGTTCAGGGTTTTTCACAATGGAGATCACATTCCAATACAAAAAAACTTGGTGTTGCCATTTGATATTTTCTCACTGTAACCGTAACTGTTAGATTGACACTATTGTTTTCCATATCATTCTTGAGCGCATACATCAAAATACCTTATGCCAAAATTTCATTCAGTTTCTGTGAATGGTATGATAGTTAGGGGCCCATATGTCGGGATAGTTTTTTTATAATCACCCTGTATATATATATATATATATATATATATATATATATATATACATATTTATTTATTTAATAATTCATATGGCTGAATTCAAAAAAATGATTTTTTTCTACAATGAATCCATGATATTACTGTTTTAGAATGAAATCATGAAACTATTTTTTTGTAATTTCAATTCATGAGATTAATTTTTTAGAGTAGATTCATGAAATAATTTTTTAGAATCGATTCGTGAAATGATCTTTTCACAATGAATTCATGAGATTACTCTTTTCGAATAAAATCATGAAATGATCTTTTGCAAGGAACGCATGAGATTACGGTTTTATATCATGAAATGTTTTTTTACAATGAATTCATGAGATTACGGTTTTATACCATGAAATGATATTTTTACAATGAATTCGTGTAAGTATTTTTTGTAGATTCAATTCATAAAACTAATTGCTTATGAACTATTCATGAAACAATTTTTTTTTGGATTCATAAATATATTTTTTTGACTAAATTTATGAAACTACTTTTTTAGATTTAATTCCTGAAGCTATTTTTTAGATTCAATTCATAAACCATTTTTTATAATTAATTGATAAAGATAGTTTTTAGAATTAATTCATGAAACTATTTTTTTTAGAATTAATTCATGAAACTATTTTTTTTAGAATTAATTCATATTTGTATTTTAAAATCAATTCATGCAACTAAGTTTTTAAGATAAATCTAATGAGGTGATTGTTTTTGATTCAACTCTTAAAATTAATTTTTTGTAGATGCAATTGATGAAATAATTGTTTTAGATTTGTTTTAAATTTAATTCATGAAAGAACCTTTTCCTCTGTAGGTTTTATTCATGAAACCAATTTCTTTTGGAATCAATTCATGGAAGTGATTTAATTGAATCAATTCATTGCAGTAAAGCAATCGTGTTTCGAAAATTGAATCGATTTTGTTTAAAATTTGACATAAAAATTTTCATTTACGAAAAAGTCATAAATGAAAACTTAGGTAGATGAGGTAACATAGGTATATAGTTTAAAATTATTTTTTTTTTCACTATTTTGAGACACTTTATATCCAAAATTATTATTATCAGCTCACCCCAATACCATTTTAAAGAAAAGCGGCAAGAAAGGTAGTAGGATACCTTAAACACACACCCACACACACACACATAACTCGCGTTTTAGGCAGTATTTTTGCAAGCGGTTTCATAGTTGGCAATAAAGTGAAAGCAAAAGTTTCCGATAGTTGAAAAACATAGATTTTTTGATGTTTTGAAACGTATGAGACCCCTTAAAACGATTTTACAAAATACAATCTAATTACGTGTCAATAGAAATTTATTTCTCTCATATTTATAGAATGAAAACAAACTTTCACAAAAGCCAAAAAAAAATGTTGCGTTGTATTGCAACATTTTACTGAGCATAGTAACGGTTGGCTGAAGTTGATTTTCTGTGATTTTCTTGCTTCGAGGTATAAATACGAGTGAAGAGTAGGCAGACCTTCAACACGATGTATACATAACACAAAAATTCGGGAATCTGCCATTTTCACTTCAAAATATGAAAGTAAACGGCAACAAGCCGCTCATGAGCTCATGACTCCTCTCTGTCCCCGCAAGAGATATAGGCTGGTCATTCAAAAGAATGTGCGGTCATGATGGAAAAATCTGATGGTGTCCATACTACAGAAGGCCCCGGTCACCACTATATCCTAGAACCTGCAAGAAGCAATTGCTCGACCATAGGCCATTACCTCCTACAACGTAGTTAGCTGGTGTGGTGGTAGAGTGGTCATAGTGACGCTCGCATTGCGAAGTGCCGGGTTCGAACCCTACCAGCGCCACAGTGGTGGTCAACTGAAGTTGGTTTTCTGGGGTTCCCAACTTCGAGGCGTGAATGCGAGCCGATCTCCCCGTTGAAAAGTCTAGCCACAGAGAACAACGGGTCTACAAATGGTACAAATATTCAATCGTTATACTTTACTCACTTCACTTCTGAAATATAGATGGCAGCACAAAAACAAAACACAACAGTATATACGCACTCGGATTGTTAGGTACATACACACTTCCGGTACAACTGACTAGGGAGCGCCCGTGACGATAGTCCTGAGTTGTGCTCGGTTTGAAAGAAAGAAACAGAGACAGGTTAAGTAGTTGTGGTAGTATCATTGTATTGAATACTAGTTTGTAATATTAAAATAGCCTTTTGACGACTTAACAATTTTGCCCGGACACCGTTCGGGTGTTGAAAAAGGGGACGTCCCTAAATTGTTCGTTTGCCGCTCGGGCAGCTTGTTTTTCTACGCCAATTCACTGATTTCCCAGCTTTTTCACATTTTTTAGTTTTCGGTGTTTCTTAAAGATGGATCCAGTAGTTCAGTAATAAATCGCCCATAGGTGGTGATAGGCGTGCGTTGTGCTCGGTTTGAAAGAAAGAAAGAAAGTAGTTTTCAGTAAAGATTAGACAGCAAATATATACCGGCTTCAAAGGTCAGGTTTTACTGCTTTTCGTTTACGCGGGAAAAGGTGCGAATTTTTTTTTGCACTTGTTCGGTGTATCACGCGTTGCGAATACTATTTTTTTTCTACTTTTGTGCTAGAAACGACAGTGAGTGTCTCATAACAGAATATCCAGTCCAGTTAGTTCTTCGGAAAAAAAAAGCCAACTTGAAGTAAAAAAATTTAATTTTTCTCGCTGCAGTTAAAAATTATCATAAATTAATAAATTCAATACTTGTAGCAGTTTTGACTGCTGATTTGAATTCATATAATCGATTTGAATACAAAATTGTTTGTCGGAAATGTGATTACTTTTGGACACAATATGGTAGAAAAAAACATGGTAGTACAACAATATTTATACGCAATGTGTGTACGAAACAAAGGGACTAATAGTCACATTACGTCAGTTCGTCCCCTCTACAAAAAACAAAATGTCGTTACCTACGTCAAAGTAAACGTCGCTTTGATAAACTCGCCCAAGAAAATATATGAAAAAAGAATGAGAGAAAGGCGGGGGGGGGGGCGAGTAAATGATTGTTCTGCGCTTTTGTATGCACATATAATATACGCATGAGAAAAAAAAATGATGGGGGGTGGAATTCCGTTTCCAAATGTCTTGTCTAGACTAATGGTCGAAATCTTAATGTAGAATTTCGGGCGTGTTCCTGCATTTGTCGCGAATGACGTCAGGACTAAATACGCCCCATCATGCAGTGCTAACCACGCCCTGTAATAGTACTGGTTCTTCTCTTCCTTTTCTCTTTATAAATACAAATTTGTATAATATACATACACGCATACTACCTCTTCCACCACGGAGCAAGATGTAATCGGCGCCATTTATAAGCAAAATTCCTAATCAAGGGGGGGACCGGAATTCCTCCCCAAAAACGGACAGCGTATCTGATATCAAGAGTTCAATGAATAATGATGAGTTGAACGATGACGTGATAGTCGTCGCACGGTTAGGGGATGCATGAAATGGTACAATCAGACTTCGTTACTACTTACCCTAATTAAATGGCTTCGTGCTGTGAGAGTAACAAACTAATGACGCTCTCTCCTCTGTCCCTTATCCGCACATTTGAACCAAAAATCATATTATTCTGTCAAACGGTGAGTGACGAAATACTTGATCAAATTTGTTTCGAGGTAAAACTGCGTGTTTGAAGGGTTTTACAAGGAAACTGAATTTTTTTATTCATTCTGGTTTTCAGAGAGATAAGACATGAAATATATAGCTCATGATCTCTCTCCCTCTTTCTTTCATAATCTCTATATTTCTCACATCGCAGAGATGTGAGATACAGCAAAGAGGGTAGGAACTGATTTGCGTTTCTCATCTCTCTCAAGAACTACTTCACCACACACCAACTTCAGCCTTGCCGCTATACGGTAATTTCTTGCCATTAAAGAGTTGGATTCGAAATGAAGGCACGTTGGTTCCCCCTCAAGGTTAGGTTAGGGGCATAATGTCTTGTTCTCTATTCTTCCCCCGATTCGAAACTGGGACCTGACGACAACTTTCACGGTGGTAGACGAACATTTTACCACCACGCCACTTGGACGTTTATCTCTCTTTCTCAAGGACTGAACTTGCTGTTCGGCAGGTGCTGAAATGGTTTTACTGGCCTTTAGGGATCGTGTGGGTAGGCATTTTTTTTCAACAAGGGATGAGACAGGGCTCTAGCCTAGAAGCCCGGGTGCTAAATTATTTTCAGTTCTCTTCCTGTCTACCAAAAAAATCATTCTAGAGATCCCGTTAAAAGTCTTGTTCTGAGAAATCGTCAATAAACACTATTCTAGAGGGTTCCTGCAAGCAGGGTCGTCTTAAACGCATAGGCTTACCTGATTGATCACGTGCAAAAAAGTGTCTATTCTTGACAGGATCATAAGCAAAACAATGTGTCATACATCAAACAAGATTATGAACTGGGTTGATCGGAGTTTTCATTCAAGTAGAAGAGCAGAGATGTAATGCTGCTGCTAAGACCATAACCTTCACACGGAAGTGACTGATGAGGATATAGCCTAGGGGTGCCCACTGATCAATCTTATATGTTTTAATTTTTTTTTAAGTTTAATTTAATTGAATATCAATAAGATGAGGCAGATAAAATTAAGAACCTCGTCACACAACAAGGGTCCCATTCAAGAATGTGTTATGGGTTAATGTGCGTTGATAAGTTGTAAGACAAGTATTTTTCATATCGCATACATATAAGTCGATGAAAGAACCAGATGCAGCAAGGTTTCCATAACTTACGCGAGTTTGAATCCTTCCGATGGATGGATGCAACTGGAAGTGACAGTCTCCGAAATTTTTATTATGCTGAAAGGAATGAAACACCTGAACCTCTGACTGCTCCCTTCCCTGTTCCCAGCTTTCTTCATCACATTATGTGAATAATTGCTTACCCAATTAAGTTTTAATTTCTCACATGGTCGCTCAGGCCCACTTTCCACGGGGTTGATTTTTTACTATCGTATTCTAAATTTAAATGCGAAATTTTACTTAATTTCTCAATGTGAGCATGCACAGACATGTGAACTTATTATTTTGCTGCATGTAGCAAAAAATAAACGCATGTTTAGTCCAAAAATAGCATTTTCGTAAGTAAAAAGTACATAGTGTATGATGTATTTAAATTTTTTCCCGTGATATACATTTTCCTTGCAACATTGCAACAAAATAAAATATTTTTCTTTTATTCTATTATACAGTATATATAATATATATTGTGTATATATTGTATTCCGGTGAATATATATATACAACATATTTATTTATTTATTTACCGGAGAAGTTAACTTTATGATTTTTCGAAACGTTCGATATAACGACCTCCGAATATATGATCCGTTTTGAGTGGAACGAAGGGGATCGTTATAACGAGCATCGATTGTATATGTATCTTGTCTAAACCGCATTACTGTGAAAAATTTTCTTACATCTCTTAGAACTTGTGTTGAAAGTAATATTTTTTTTCATAATTTATTTTTAAAGTCAAGATTTTACAGTGCTTTATACCTTGACGTTCCAAGTTTACCAAGACCTGGATCTGTCTTAATCGTAATCCGATAATATTTTTGTAATTGAAATAAATAAATGGTTCCATATTAAAAAGACTCTTCTCAAACAAAAAATATTCATTTCTAATAATTCAAATGAAAATGTTTCCCCAAAAGAAAAATGCCAAAAAACAATTTATAATTCCATACAAACAACAAATGGGGAAACCAACGACCTTGAAACAAATCCAATTACTCCAGCTCCTAATGACAACTTCTCGTGAGACACACACAAACAACATAATGTAATGTACACTACAGACCCAAAAGACCATACGCAATATAATAACTATGGTAAGTTACGATATCTTGGAATTCAAAAAAGATTAGAATGCGGTGAAAATCGAACGTGCCATAATAGCGATAGATGATTGCTAGATTTTCAAGATGTCCTTCAACCATTATTATCTTCTTTTTTTTTCTTTTTCGTTCCATATTGGGGATTTAAAAAAAAATTAAGTCCACTATATGCTTAACTATTCAAATACATTTTTTTTCATCTGAAAATAATAAAACATCATTTCGATTTAAGAAGGATTATTTATCATTAGAAAAAAAATTTAAAGACTACAAACTTAAAGAATATTATTTTTTTTAAATTTCACAGATACCACATATTTTAAATATATATATTTTTTTATATTACAATACCTATACAAAAAAAAATTTCTTTCGTGAAGAAAAGGATGAGTATTTTACGGTAGGCTGATTCTCAGCCCCAAAACAACACGAGTTACGACAAAACTAGTAATTTTGAAAGAGGAATAGCCGTCACACATGAGAACGTTTTGTTTGGTCCAGAAGAGAACCAAAAAAAAAAATTTTTTTTTTTCAAATTTTACATATAATTTTTGAATATATTTATGTGAAAAAAAAATATTTTAAATAGGTGACGAGACGAACAAGAATGTTAAATAAAAGCTATGTAAGAACCATTTTCGTGGTTTGATGAATAAGTTGAGAAAAAATCAGACAAGTTCTTTCGAGGTGAAGAAGTAGTAGCCGGACCCTTTAAAGAAAAAAAAAATAGTCTCGAAATTTGTCCCAAACCATCAATTGTCCACCCTTTCAATGTCTGTACGCTTGAAGAAATTTTATTCCCTTTAAAGAAAAAAAAATGCTTAAATTTTTTTTTCTTTAAATTTAAAAGAGGAAAAAAAATGTGTGTCTGACAAACAAAATAATTTCACGAACCATTAAGTTCGAAGATTCCATCTTATCGCGGAGCTGTTATAGTATGAAATATCAGATTTACAGCACATAAGGAAAAAAAATTATAATTTAAACAAATAGATTTAAAAATACATTTTCACTAATGATGAACCGACAATTCCGATTAGAAACTTAAATTTAGAAGATTACGAAACAAATAAATTGATATGAAATAAATTTCTCGAACTGAAAAACTAATGAATTGTTTTTAATCAACTGGAGGGAAGTTTTTTGTATTATTATTATTTTTGGAATGAGTGTAAAATTATATCTATCGTATTATTTTACATTTAATCAGAAGCGAATGCCGTTAAAATTTCACAATCAAGGAAGTCAAAAAAAAAAAAAACATAAAAAACTTGGATGAGGATTGGAGGAAGATTATCAATTATATATAATTGGTATCTTTGATTGGATTGGTTATTATTATTTTTTTGTTCCGTGCTGAATGGAAATTGTGTAAAGTAATTTATTTTTGTATAGAAAATTTAAATTTTGAAATAACCATTCGATATTTTTAGTAAGGGTTTTATTAGTATAAGCAGATTTGAAAGTAAAATTTGCTATATATACTAATAAATACAGTGGAACTTGTTTGATTCCAATTTTGGGTAATTCGAACTTTTACGAGCTTCCCTTGAGTTTCCCTATCTAATTTAATGCTGAAACTTCTTGCTTAATTCGATTTTTTAAGATTCCTGATAATTTGAAGTTGGAGGAAAGAGATAGTGGTTTTTGTATGAGCAAACATTTAGTTTGGAAAAATTATACAAGCAGTAAGACTGTTTCTCTCCACCAAGTTGTTATACGACACCGTTTTAGACCAAAAATACATAATTTGGCAATTCGGATGTAATTTCAGCACACTGTGGATGCCGTTTTTTCGATCTTAAAGTCTCGAACTGCCATGCTAACATTCTGTCTGTTGATCAACGTGAAATGAAATGTGGAGCCAGTCTTGAAGTATTGTGTAGCCAAGTATTTTATGATAGACTTCGATAAAAAAAAAAAGAATACTTCTTTCTTTGAAAACGAAGCCCTTTGTATGCTGAAACGTACGTCAGAATTTAATTTGCTTTTCAGTTAGATTTATTTTTTTGGCTACTCAGTTCGACAGAAAAAATTACCATTGTTGATCGAAACCGGTAAAACTCCGTGATCTAATTCCATAAAAAGCCTATCAGTGTTGAATAAATCCAACAAAAGTGCTTGAATGATGAGTGAGATATTTCAAAAAAATGAATTTTCAGTATAGGAAAATATGAAAATGGCAATTTGCAAATTTTGCGGCTTTTTTTAAATTTAATGTTGATGCTCAAGTCGCAATTGTCTAATTTTACGAATGTGGTGGCCGCTGTGGTGGTCGAGTGCCGCTGTGGTGGTCGAGTGGTTATAGTGCCGGACTCGTGATGCGAGGATCCGGGTTCGAACCCCACAGTGGTGGTCGGCTGAAGTTGGTTTTCTGTGGTTCCCAACTTCAAGGCGCAAATGCGAGCCGATCTCCCCGTTAAAAAGTCTCGCCACAGAGAGCAACAGTCCTACAACGGTAAATCATTCAACCATAACACTTCACTCATAGTTTGTAAAACTGGGGGCAGATGACAGCACTACACATAACAAGCATTACACAGAAACAAAAAACTTTACGTCAGGTAGCACTACACGTACACGCACATTCCCGCATGTACCGATTCGTTGGGGGGTTCCGCGGGGGGGGGGTGCATGTGTGGGTAGCAGTAGTAGGTAGGGGCTCGGGATCCATGATGTTCTTAACTCAGCCGCCTCGTTGGGCAATTTGCCTGTTGTGGCGTTGTATTTGTATTAATTCGAATTTCGGATAATTCGAACTTTTTCAGTGGCTTTGGACTTCGAATTAGCCAAGTTCGACTGTATAAAAATATATATATAGGTCTAATAAACACGAAAGATTTTTTTTAAATGTTAAAAAGGATTACCGTGTTATTGGAATAAGTGCTGCGGAACTTGCGTTTCGAAATATGTATGATTTTGGATCTCTGCGGCATCTACTCCGATGCGCATGCGTAAGTTTTTGTTTCGAAAAACATAATCTTAAAGAAATTTAATATATTGTTTTTTCATTGGATTGAAAAAATATGCATTAAGCTATGTACTGCACTATTTTAAGATGAAATTTTATTTCCATGTACTTCCATGTAGTCCTATATTCTAAAATCAAGTATTTGACTCTTCTCGCATTTATATACTATCTGTAATTTCAGTATATACAGGTATCAAATAAATTCCTAAGGAGTTCAAGAATCCAAACAAATTGCAGGAAATTGTATATTTGGATGCGGTTTGCGAAAAATGTATTCTCACGGAAGAGGAAGAAAAAAAAATTTTAATTTTTTTGGTAGAGAGCGCAGCACGTCAGTCCGTTAGGCGTGATGATTGGTGTCGTCAATTTTTCTTCAAACTCCTATGTGTCCGAAACATTCGTAAAGCTTCAGCTGGCTATTTGTGGCTCGGGAAAACAACTTCCCCAGTAACGTCAACATCCACCAATGCCAACTTCACAGTGAAAACCTTATGTAATTGCCAATAACGGGAACATTCAGAAATGAGATGTTAATCGCACAACCTGGAAAAAAATTCGACCCGAAAAGAGGGGGGGGGGGTGACTATAAAAACGGGGGTTATTATTGAAGCTTTTATAATAAAAAGAAATTCAGATGGTTTTTCTTAGCGTATAATCCACGGCTTATAATGAGGAAAAAAATCTTTGGCATAGGTTGATTTTTAATCACCAATATTTCGTACATCGGTACCAGTTTGCTCCTTGTTCATTCATGAAGATGCCGCCTATCAGTTACATGCTGCTGTTCGGAATCAGCAATAAATTGTTTGTCCGGATAATTAGCCCTCGTGTGCAGAAATTGACCGTTGAGTGACAAAAATGATCAACATGTTAACTGGTGAGGTTTTTGTCCCACCATCTATCTCTATTTGGCCCCACCAGTAAAGAGAAAAAATGCTCACTCTCATGAGTATAAAACTCTCTGTCAAGGATTATGACTCCTGCAACACTGTTCAATGCATTTTCTCCAAAGTGGCCCACCAGTTTGAATCTCATAAAATGTCATAAAACATGACTCTTCACACCCTGTACACGAGATCAGTGCGCTGAACAGTTTAAAATAGCTATGGATTATAATACGAAAATAAGGGCACAGGAAAGTGAAAAAAAAAATTATTTAATGATTTTGTATCTGAGATCCGTAAGCCAATCAAAAAATGAATCTTTAAATTGGTCAGCACGTCGAGATTGGTGGATCCATTTCTCTCTCAGTCGAAGTTATAATTAACTTTCCTAATGTAGTTTTTTTCTTAATTTTTTTTAAACTGCCATCGCATTCCACAAAACTTCAACAGAACTTTTTCCTTACCCTTCTTCACCAAATCGAATTCAAATCAGTATCAAGTTTTGTTTTTCATCTTGGGCCACTTAGTGCAAATATAATATGAATAACAATCCTATTTAAGTATTGAAAATTACTAACGTAACAATTATATTCATCTCGTATGACGTGGCCATCGGGTAAAAGAAAGAAAAAAAACATTACCAAATGCTGTATTCCGAGATAGAAAAAAAAGGGGGGAAATTCGGGGTATTTGGCATCACAATTGCATCTCGACCCCTCCCGAAAGCCATCATGCTAGGGCCAAACTGGGCGGCTCCCACTACTCGTCAGTACGTATACATATTGCTATTGCCTGAGCTTTTATGAGAGTCCATCACCGAATAGAAAAAAATAATATAAAAAAAAATACGAGGGGGGGGGGGGGAAATATCATTTGGCAAGTTTGAAGATTATATTGATTTCTTCTTAATGATCATCTAGCACTACTGCCATAGCTAGAGAATAGCGCAGCGTCCATTGCGCTACTTTCATCTATTTATTTCGTTATATTGTTATTATCTGTGAGTTATCCTCGTCTTAATCATTTGCCGGATGGTACAATTTCTTCCGATTTCATTATGAATTTGAAATCAACAAGGAAAAAATGATAATAAAGTGTCATGATCATCTTTTAATTTGATTCCGACCATTTAAAGCCATTTCATGATTTGGTGATTAATCAGCCTTTTCTCTTCAGATTTCCATTTAGAATATAGGCTTGTGTTTTATGATTAATCGGAATCGTGCTTTAGTAAAAGTCATCATTAAACAAGGTGACTTTTGTGTTATTGAATTTAAATGTTTAGATCTCATGTGGTTCTCAACAGGTGTTCCGCGGAGCCCTTGGGGCTCCTTGTGTACTCTCTAGGGGCTCCGCGGCCGAAAATTAAAAAAATATAATTATAATATTTTTAAATAGTAAAAAGAAATCAGTGACTTTGATGAATAATTAAAAAGTTGGCCTACGGGCTCCTCCATAGAATTTTTTTACTTAAAAGTGCTTCGCGCGAGTCATAAAAGGTTGAGAACCGCTGGTTTAGATGATGAAAATGTTTTAGTATATTTTCTTAATGGTCATTATTTTATGCTGAAAACCTTGGCTAGATAATAAATAAAAGTATTTTTATTATTTATTCATTCAATATTGGTTGGCCGAGTAATAAAACAGTATAACAATGAGTTTTGTGAAAAGTGTTTGGAAAAGAGAAATGTTCTACAGTTTGGTTCTGTAATCAGAATCAAATATGAAAAACTATTGAAAATGAAGAAAACATGGGGAAATTAGAAAAAAAATAGATGTGAATACAGTCGAGTTCGGTTATAAGGTCATAGTACCTGGGTGATTTTTCCAGGTTTTTTTGCAGCATGTTATATCCGGATTATTTTCTTGGTTAAGACCATTCTTTTGGTTTGTTATATCCACAGTGCATATTATGTTAAGCAGAGTATGTTATAACTGAGGTAAAAATATATAGACGTGAATGGGCTAAATTTTAAGAATTCCACATCCATATGTTACATCCGGGTTATGTTATAAGTGTACTCGACTGAATATGCAATTTTTTTGGAATTTCGAGAAAAGATGCTATAAAAGCATGAGAAAAATAATGTTAAATTAGAAGAAAATAGAGATATATTACTGCAACGGATTTCAACTAAGTGCTTTAACACTTTCCAGTAATACGGCCAGTTTTTTTTCAAAATACGATTTTTTTTTATTTTAGCTATGTCTTATGTATTCGAGAGGTTTTTTTTTTTGAATGAATGTGAAATTTGTCATTTGAAATTCGTTACTCTACGAATAAATTCAAAAAAGAAAAACTTTAATAAATGCGAAATTTCTGAATAAAAAATTTTTTTTGCGAATAAATGCAAAATTTCTGATTTTAAAACTTTTTTGGCGAAATTTACGTTTTTCTAGGTATAATATAATGAACGAAAACTATACAATGACAAATAAACTTATAACAAACTATATAATGCCGAATTATCGTAGGTGTAAACTTGTATCCGGCCCATGAACCCGAGCCCACTCAGTATTGGGCACCAACTCGACAATATCTATAGAGATATTTGGGTATGAGCCGCCCCCCCCCCCCTCAATATTTTCAATTTTTTCAGACCTTTGCGCACACATATTGTATTTAATATTATTTCTGGTTTGATAACGCACTTGCCGGTTTCAAATCCTCTCCATACGACATTGATTTAATTTACAACCCCTCAAGCAAAAATTAGAAGTCTGTTTCTCCACATGTTTCACATAACTTGTCTTGATCATGTTTTGCTCAGTATTGCATACATTCCTCTACGGAATATCTAACGAATCGGCACATGCAGGAATTTTGTGTTCTGAGTATATGTGTGGCCCTAACTAGGCTTGGTTAGCGCCATGGCTCCAACCGGGAGGGATGAGAGCTGACAGGGTTTTAGCCCTTGGAGGGGGGGGGGACCAAGTTGTTTTTATTTAAATTTTTTACACCATAAATAAATGCACTGCAAATTATATAACAAGTTATTTTAGACATACAAAAATCCTCGCGAGAGTTTGAGGGATCTTTTTTTCAAATCCAAATACACGATCGAATACAAAGCTCGATAAAATATGTCGTTATTTTATGAAATGGTTTTTTTTAATAATTCCATATGAAAACGTTACAGTTATTACATGTTATTATCTAATTCCAGCCAGCATAACAGTATTTTGCATGTCAGCTGATTTCATATTAAGTATTCGATTAAATCGAACTTTGACCTAACCTTTAAAGACCACGAAACATTTCTTTGACATAATAATATTAACTTTGCTGATAAAATCAGTTATTATAAGCTATCATTGATACGGTAGATATAGTAGTGCAGCAATTTTTTTTACCCTTGATATCGCAGCTTCAGGTGCTTTTACTTTTTCATTGATTGCAAATGCCTTTTATAGTGACTATTTTGATAATTTTCAATGCTTCTCTGAATGCCTATTTAAATCATTTTTAATTCCTAAACTTCCGTTCTCAACTAATTACAAAGAGATCTCTCACGCGAAAAAAAAATCGTCCACGTAAAACATAGAGAAGGATTTGTTCTCTCAGAATACGACTTGGTCAATCTTGGTCGCACAGAGCAAACCATTCAAAGCCTAACAAAAGTTTAGGAAATGGGAATTAGGAATAGGTAAAAAAAACCATATCAATAAAATATTCAACGCCATCTTTGAGTGGAAGATTCAAATGTTTTAGAACACATATGTTTATAGATAAAAGAATGATCTACTGAGTATATATATGCGTGTAAAAAATAAAAGAAAGAGATAAAATAAAATAAAGAAGAGAGAGAGCTGAGTCGATAAATCCTCTCGTTAGTGCCCTAACCCCAGTGGTAAAACATAAAGGAGATGGAAGAGTGAAAAATGAGAGCAACGCCCATTTGCCGATGATCGGTCCTGGAATAATAATAAAATAAAATAGTAAAAAAGAAATTGTAGAAATAGAGATGAAGAAAGACAAGAAGAGGAAAAAAAATGGAAAAACGATCGAAATAAGAGATAAAAAAAAAGAGCGAAAGGAATATGCGTATAAAATGGCGTAAGAAGAAAACGTGCGATCAACTTCTTCCCCCCCCCCCCCCGAAAAAACTGAAGATCTGAATTTTAAAAAGTTATGTCAATAGTATATATATAAAAAAAATGCAAATATCAAAATGAATGAAATGTCTTTAAAGAATAGTCGCCATTTATTGAAAAGCTCTTTCATTCGTTTTAAGCATATTGGGAAATATTTTCTTTTTCAACTAATTTAATAACTTCGTTTCATTTACATAATGGAAAATATACTTCGCTGTCGATGAGATCGCGGATTGCGGGGAAAAAAATAATTCGTATTTTTTTTTCATTAGAAATAATGATTGACTTTTATCAGTTATTTCTGTTTTGTGAATAGTCTCGATTTTATGTTTGTGTTAATAGAAGGATTAGATTGTCTTTAGCAACCCAATAAGTGCAGCTGCGGGTTTGAACCCCACCGTCGCCACAGTGGTGGTCAGCTGAAGTTTATATGCTGTGGTTGTCAACTTCGAGAAGCAAATGTGAGTCGATGAGTCGATCTCTCCTTTAAAAAAAGTCTCACCGCAGAGAGCAACCGGACGACAACGGAGAAATTATTCAATCATTACACTTCACTTATAGTTAGAAAAATTAATAGCAGATGGCATCACTACACATACAAAGCGGTACAGAGAAACAAACCTCACGTTAGGTTCACAGCACGTACACCCACATTCCGGCATGTACCAATTCGTTAGAAATTTCGTCGTTGATGAATGTGTACGAGATGCATGTGCGATTAAGTAGTAGTAGCCCAATAAGTATATCTTGTAGAGAATACGGATATCATTCCAAGAGTTGTCGTGAATATGAAGTTTTATCAGGTTATTATTAGAACATCTACGGTACTTCAAGGGTTCCCTACCTACTTCAAAGAATGGCATAGAACATTTATATTGTTTCAAGGGTTCCCCATAGGTATTATTTCGGAAATTTTTTAAATATAGAGATGAGGATTCCCTCGATGATCTTTTTAAGAATTTCTAAGAACACATAAATATCATTTTAAAGAATTCCTTAGAACATAGACATCTTTTTAAAGAAAATGGATATCCTTTAAAAAAAACTTTAGTATTATTTCAAGGATTCCTTAGAACACAGATTCAAGTATTTCCAAGAATATTAATATCATTTTTGATAATTGAATACGAATAATGATTTTTCAAAAGGCCCTCGAGGATATCTAAATAATTTCAAGTGATCCTACATGTTGCTCATGGTCCTTGCATGAATAAATTTTTAAAGAATTCCTTAGAACATGGATATCCTTTTGAAAACTCTTTAGAACTTGAGTTTCAGGGATCTAGAACACAGATATCAGTTCAAGGGTAACCTAGAATATGAATTTCCGTAGAACATATTCTTAAGAAATTTTTCGAACATAGCCATCTAAGAATTCATTACAACATATCCGTTTTAAAAATTTAAACCATGGATATTGTTCTTCAGCATTTCTGGAGCCATGGATATCGTTCGTAAGAACTTCTCAATCTGTGGATATCTTTTACAGGGACTTTTATTAATCATGAATACCTTTTATAAGAATATTTCTTTAAGTACAGGTAGAACTTTTAAGAATTTCTTGGTTGAAAATGGTTGTATTTTTCAAAAACGCCTTGGAACGTGGAAACTGTTTTGGGAGGGGGGGGGGGAAAGGTCCGTAAAGACAAAAAAATTTTAATGAAACACTGCTTTAGACTGTCTAGTCATGTCGGTACATTTCCAAACCAACATCCATGTTGTTCATTTTCACAAGTTTTTAAAACTGAATTATGAAAATTTCATCTTATTTTAGTTTCGTGGAAGTATGGTAATTCAACACGAACAGTAAATAGTTCTTGAACGATGGGTTCACTTACCAATAAGTAACATTTACACGAAATTTTCATAATCGTATAATCGTTACTTCCTAACAATACAGAATTATCATACTGTAAAAAAAAGTACTAAAGCGGTACTGTCTAAAGCCTCGATGAAACAGATAATCTTTCTTTCAATATTTCCTTTAATAATAAAGGATATATATATATGTATATGTATATATATATATATATATATATTAATAATTTCTGTTTTACAAGTAACGGGGGAAACGAAAAGAAGTCTGATTTTTTTCATTGTATTCGCGTTCAATATATTCCTTATTTTTTTACTTATTATCATTATGTATATAACATTTTTATGTATTTTATTCTTTCTCCCCCCCCCCTCTTTTTATAGTCAATACTGTGTCGCTTGCTATTGGCTGTTAATTGAAGTCGACTCGGTAAAATGGCAAGATGCTCGTCTACCACCGTGAAGGCAGCTGTCAAGTCCTTGGATTCGATCCCGGGGAACAACATAGATAACGAGTTCTTTCCTTGCCGAACCTGAGGCGACCACCGACAGAAGACGAATTCATGTTCTACTAAGCTCGATCGGTAGTAAATTGCTTTATGGCATTATGGCTATATGACCGGAGTTGGTGTACGGTAAAGCAGTAGTAGTAGTCGTGTCGTGCCAATAAATTTTCAAACAAACATCCATCTTGCGTTCTACAGCCCTCTCTCTCTCATTTTGCCTTGTCGAAATTGAATTATGAAAATTTTATCATATTGCAGTTTCGTGGAAGTATGGTAATTCAACATGAATAATAAATATTCCTCAATGATGGGATCACTTAACAACAAGTTATTAGTCATTTCCACGAGATTCTCGTAATCGTTACTTCACAACAATATTACCTTCTCAAGCCCCGATAAAACAATCTTTCTTTCAATATTTCCTTTAATAATAAAAGACGCGTATGGTAATAGTTTCTTTTTACTAGTACGGAAAAAAAGACTGATCTTTTTTCGTTCAATATATTCCATCTTTTTATTATTATTATTATTATTATTATGTATACTGTATTTTTATGTATTTTTTTCTCTCTCTCTTTCTCCGGCCAATACTGTGTAGCTTGTTATTGGCTGTTAATCGAAGTCGACTCGGTTTACTAGGACAGAGTCAAATGTCGACAAATTGATGACACGAGACTCCCTTATGTTCTGCTGCTAACGCTTATTTTCTGCGTCATTCACACACATGCATACCATGCACACACATACACACACAGGACTCTTCTCTTTCTCACTCCGAGTCTAGGTTTGGCTTCATGTTACTGGAACATTCTCCAGTTACGAAATTTGACGATTCTTCGAAAACTCTTTTCGCAGTGAGGTTGCAAGAAGGAAGGTGTTATATTATGGAGTTCAGACGTAGGGTGTGTGTGTGTGTGTGTGTGTGTGTGTGGAAGTGTATGGAATAGTCTCTCTCTCTCTCTCTCTCTCTCTCTCTCACTTTCTCTTCCACTCTATCTACATGCACACCATCCAAGAGAACACCCATACCCGTTTATTATTGACTGGTTTGCGCGGGCTTCATGTTTCAAATTATGGCGCTAATGTAAATTCGTGCTAAATGATACCAGCTTTGAGGAAATACGGGGTGGATATGATGGAGGTCGGTGATGGGCAATCGGGATTTTTGCCTTATTTTGCTCTCTCTCTCTCTCTTTCTTGAAGAAAAGCCTTGGAAAATTTTCTAGGAGTTTTCCCGAAGAGCCCCCAATGATGAAAGCATCTTTTTTCTCTCTCCTATCCTCTCTTTCTCTTCGTTTTTTTTTCTTCTCCGGTCCACCTTCTTCCATACAAAAGCTTCCATTACCTCAGATTCTCAGGTTTTAAAATCTTAACGACAACATACTTGAGGGCATTGTGAGACTCTCCTTCCGTAAAATGGAATGTTATCCCTACACGCATCCCATTCCACCATCGGATATTCAGTTACGAGAGATGTAAAAAAAATAATAATAATGATTATACTGAGAGCAGACACGCTCCAACCAACGGCTATGGTGGCTTAATGAAATGTTTCTCCCTCAATTTACATTTTCCTGTTTCTCCGGAAAGAATGTCAAAGAGAAATAGTTGTACAGCTGGTTTATATTAAAATAAGTTCAGTGAGATCTGAAAATTTTTTTAGGATAGGAACGACGGAACAATTTCAACTATGATGCTCCTAGTAGGCAATTGTTAATAGTGTAGTAAGTGTGAAGAGAAATGAAAATGTTTTCTGGGTGTTTTACACCAGGAGAAATTTCATGAATACCGAATTTAAAAAGCATAAATGGTGTTAACCATAAACTGTAATAATTCGAAACTATTTTTGGCAGCAATGTTTGGGTGAGAGGATTTGAATTGTGTGTGTGTAAATAAATAAATATATACAGTATATATACATATATATATACACACACACATGTATAATTTTTCAACTGGAAGATAATAAATCAAATTCAGAAAAATGAATCACCGTATTTAAAGCTCTTGTGGCGCTTACGTTTATAGAAACGAAACTTTTTGCACTACTATAGTAACTGTGGCGTTTACTCTGCAGCGGCACCTACGTCGATTTGAAGAGAAAAAACACAATCGTGTCAGGAAATTTACCTATAAACATCCACGATCAACTCTAGATTAAATTCTCCTTGTGCGAGGCAGCTTTTCGACGCCCTCTCTGGCGTATAAGCAGCGCATTAGTAAAACTCGATTATTTGTGTACACCATGCTTGATATCGTGAAAGGTAACACGGGCAATTTTGTCGTAAAAGCTCAAATATCAAGCTTACTCTGAGCTCAAATTCCATCATTTTTTTTTCATAAACTGACAGCCTCCAAAGCTAGTATTGGAGGAAACACACTAACCAATCCGTTACTAGGAGACTCATAAACTGACAGCACATACAGTATTTACTGTGTATATCTGGACCGCTGTGCGATCGTGTGGCCATCACTAGGATCTTCTCGGCGCAACGATATCCTTAATCACGATAAACCCCTTCATAACGATATTTTTTGAGGAGATTTTGAAATCACTACAACGATATTTTTTTATACAAAATATTTTTTCATATATTTTTTTATATATTATAACGATATTTTTTTATATTTTGCTCGGAAAATATCCTGCAGTATATTTTATACCCATCACATATTTTAGTAGCTGCTGTGCTTTTAATAGCTGCTGTGCGGTCGTGTTGGGGTTGTGCTGGACTCTCATTGTGAGGATGAGAGCTTGAACTCAGTTGACGCCACAGTGGTGGTAGGCTGAATTTGGTTTTTCTGCGGTTTTCCAACTTCAAGACGCGAATGCGAGCCGGTCTCCCATTTAAAAGAGGCTCTCCGCAGAGAGCAGGCAGACCTTTAACATGATACTTACATAACATGCAAATTCAAACATTTCTAATCTTCAATTCAAAATATGGAAGACAGGTGGCTACACCAGCACGAACACGAATGAAGCACAACTCGAATAACATAAATACGTTATAGGCCACACACACTCGGATACGCAAATATTCCGTCATGCACCGCTTCATTGCACATTCCGCAGAGAGAATGTGTTCAAGGTGCATATACGGTCAAGTAGTACTAGTAGGACGTCTAATAATATCGGTATTTGATACCACCTGTGTGTGTGTGAACATAAAAAGTTTTGACGAAGTTTTCAGTGCCGATACGATAAATCCCTTTACAGAGCAATACATCAAATTGAATTTTGTTTATCAACTAATCAATTAAAACTTTGTGAGGCGTATAAATACTTAAAAGTGCACTTTTTTTGTGGTACTAACATCGCCGATTTAGAAATGATGCTAACAGCAGCATAATTTTGATGATACGTGATGATGATGTTGCCCCTCGATATTATGATAATCCTTCTACAACGATATTTTTCTCTGTCTGCAGAATATCGTTATATCGAGATCTCATTGTACTGTATTATGTATATATTTTTTTAATGATAATAAGAAAATATAATAGAAAATCTCAATTAGAGAGAAAAAGAGAGGGAAAAAATTTTAAGAATCTTCGGTCGGCTGGGAAGATTTGTCTACTGGCTTTCGTAACAGGTCGCCCTTTTCAGCAGGTCATCCTCTTCTTTGATGAACTGCAAAAGACCTTTCCCTCCGGACCCACTCTGAAAGTGCTAGTTCTCTTCACCCACCTTCGAACTTTGTGAAAACATCTTCAAAACCAACAACTCGATTCATAATTCAAAGAGATTGGAGGGGGAGGGGAGACGTTTCCCAAAGAGTGAGAGAGAGAGAAAGAGCTTTCTTCTCTCTAAAACTCCCACCGACCACCACGGAATCATTAACACCACCACCAGCAGCAGCAGCTCTCTCTCGGTGGAAACAAATGGTTCGGTTGGGACCATGGATAAAAGATGGCGGGGAGGAGCAAGCAAGTCCTTCATCCTGATATATAGATAGAGTTCTGATGAGGAATGTATAGTTGAAAGGGGTAGGGTGGGGTCCGTTCCCTCCTATCCCTACCACGGTCATCCTCTATTCACAAACTCGCTCTGAAAGTTCAGACACGGAGGAGAGACCGAACTACGTTTTGGAAATACCAAACTATTTAAATGGAACCGTAGGCTGTTAGTAGTGTTGTGTAGCGCAGGCAGTTCAGTGTGCACATTGCAGTGTAGGCAGAAGAGAGTGGAGAAAGAGTTTGCTGTCGGCCCCGAAGAATCGCGTGTAAAAGGTAAAAGGGATGGGGCTGGGGATAAACAAGCCTTTTGCCTATAGAAAGGTTACCAGAAGCAGATGGAAAATTCTTTAGTTTTGGGTGGAATTGAGCGCTCTTTCTCTCTATCTTGTTGTGTGTGTGCGAGCGGTATTTAGTCGCGGATGGTGTGGAGGGATGGCGAAAGAGTTACGTGTGCCGCGGTAATTTGCTTTGTGTTGCAGAACGCGCGCGGCTTTTGGAAAAGTTTTGAAAATATACTTCGTTGATGGACGCGAAAAGAGTTGTTCTGCAAAGTAAGTGGCGCGGACAAAAGTGAACAACGTGCTCTCTCTCTCGAGAAAGAGAAATGCTTTCTTCCCTGCGCCTTGAAGTAAAGAGACTATCTGAAAAGAAGCTAAATTTTGATTCGAAAGTCCCGCAATATCATTCATCAGAGAAGCCCCCCCCCCTTTCCGCGCAAGATGCATTCATTCCTTTCCTTCCGGGATTCATTAATTTTGCCTTAATTTTTCATGCGATGTTTCGCCCCGAGTTAAATTTTTAATGGAAAACCACGTCATTCCACGACGTTTAAGCTTTTAATTTATCTTTAATAATGTCAACTAAGAATATTTTTCCATGTGTACGAATTTTTATTCAATTTACATCAACTGACCAGAAGTAGAAAAAATTAAATATTCTGTATGAATTATTTTTTATCACATAAAATATAAATAATTGCAAATCCTCTTTAAGCAGTTATAGTATTAACCCTTTGTATGGCAATGTTTCTCTCAAAAGCAACGCGGTTTTCTTATATTTTTCGAGTAAACGCATCTTGTATTTTTCGAGTAAACGCATCTTGTATTTTTCGAGTCAACGCATCTTGTATTTTTCGAGTAAACGCATCTTGTATTTTTCGAGTAAACGCATCTTGTATTTTTCGAGTAAACGCATCTTGTATTTTTCGAGTAAACGCATCTTGTATTTTTCGAGTAAACGCATCTTATATTTTGAGCTCGTTTCAGCACTTACGTTTTCAAGCTACTGCTAAAAATTCAACTGAAGTGCAACATTCCATGTTTTTTTTAATTTTGACAATAAATTTTTTGTCATGTTATTGCTTTCGGGATACCTCATTTGCTTGATATAACCTCCTCAAAAAATTTTCCTCTGGATATTGCAATGTTTGCCAATTGAAGGGTTAATATTTAAAATTTAGTGTCCAAGGTGCAACTAAACGCTTTTACAAGGAAAAAGCTACGACATCACTTAACACCAGATAACTTGGAAGAAACCACGAAAAGAAACACAAGGCAGAGAAACGGATTTATCTTTCGAAAATGGGTATATATATATATATATATATATATATAATTCGGCAAGATCCAGTTGACCCCGAAACGGGATAAATCCGCTGGTACCGCGGGGAAAATGACACTTACGGATCAGTTTCCGAGGAACCTTCTCATCGCTCCTGTCTCTGTCCCTCGTTACCTTTCGCTGCTAGGTTGTGCGTTATAACCTCTCAACCTTCTCAGCAATGAAAATAGCGATACCATCCGAATATGATGCGGGAGGAAATAAAAGATAGGAGCGGAAAGAATGTGTGTATGTGTGTGCGCACGTCAAGAGAGCAAGACATTTCACTAGCAGCCACAGCCAACACTTTCAGTATTTCTCTCCTTTTTTTTTCCTCTGAAATACGCCCTGGCCCTCGTATAGAGCGAAATATGATCGACTGCCGGTTTCGTATTACCCTTGAACACATGTTACGTAACATGAGAAAAATAGAAGAAAAAAAAAGATATTGTGTATATATATACACGTATATGGAGCTAGAGACATAGGATGTGCAAATGGAATATCCATTTCTGTGGGGCCGTCAACTTACCCATAAAGCGTCTTGTAATTTTACCCCCGCGGCCTTCGGATCGTAATACAAGCTTTGCGAACATGATACCATGTTATTTGCATAACAGTTAAAATATTTGATCATAAATGAGTTAGTACGTGGCATTGAATGCTATAAATATAATACTGTCTAACTTGGTTGTAACGACGTTCAAGAGACGTGACACTGTGCCGTTATAATAGTTTTTCAGACATCAGTGTGGTATTATATTCAAATCAGAAGTTACCTTCAAGTGGTTATCCCGCCTTTATTGAAAAAAAACAACAACAATGCAGAGAATTGCCCTACCATAATACCGGTCGAAATTTTAATTTAGACAAAATCGAGATAAGTAAGCGTTCTTTAACCTCATAACTATTCAAGGGACCCTGTGAATTGCAGAAGTCCCCCCCCCCAAAATCAAAGACCCCCCCCCCCCCCCCAATAAGGTTGTTAACGTAAAGACATAATGACTTCAAAGTTTAAACTGAGTTAAGGATCCCGATCCCCCGAATGACACTTATTGCTTATTACACAAACTAAAAGGTGCTTGCACTAATGAGTCGTCTACGTTAACTTCAGTTAAAAAAATGTCTAAGAAATCTACTATAAAAATGAACTTTATCATAAAACATTAAAATACTAACTAGTTGAATTCGTTTTAGCTATTTATATAAAATTGGCTCTGCGTATTCAGCAAGTTAACAAATATTTGATTAAATTTTATCTTAAAAAAAAAACATGAGCTTACGAATTTAAAAAATGTTATCTTCCATGTAATATTTTTCACTGTGTAATTTTCACACACCAATAAATGTGAAAATTGCAAAATGTCAATAATAGCGACAGTTTCCGATAAAATCTTGGTAAAAAATTGCGGATAAAACAATAATCAAATTAAGATTTCACCTGAAATACCCCCAACTTATTTTACACCGAATTTTCTGTGTCATTTCCGACAATAATTACACGCCTCCATACATCTTGAAAAACATTTTAAAATCACTTAATCGACTCTCATTATTCAAAGAATTTCCGTAATCTACAAAACACGTAACGAAAAGATCTCAAAAAAGAAAAAATAATTCTTGAATCAATAACGAATCATGTTTCTTAATCTTTCCTCGAATTACTTACTTTGCATAACGGCCAATGAGACAAAAAAAAAAAAAATCATCAATCAATATTTAAAAAAAATTGAAACAATTCGAAACAATAATAATGATAATAAAAGTTGAATGAGAAGATTAATAAAAGGGGGAGAAATTAGAAAAAAATCGTAACAAAATATTTTTCCTCTTTCATCTTATCCTGTTTTTATTCTGAGTTAAAATATTGTCCCAACAACTTCAATGATATTTATACTAGAGCAGTGTTTCTCAACCTGTTGTACACGGACCTCGGAGGTTCCGAGAGTACCTACTCTGTAAGGGATCCACCGGATCATTTCCATTTGCTACTATTGCATGAATGACATATTTTGTGCTGTGAAATTGTAATTTTTCAATTTTTTTTATGGTTTGCGAATTGTAAAAAAGCAGGCGCATTTTATGAAGGCGCGCGTCGAAATTGACCTTTGGACTCTACGGGAGAATCCGCGGTGAGTGACCTTTGCTACAAGAGGGTCCACGATATCAAAAATGTTGTGAAACACTGTGCTAGACCATAGTTTTTCACCGAACTAAAAGGTATGAGACACACACCCATAAATTTTATTCTGGAAAGATGAGGAGTACACGTTGAAAAATATTACGTTCGTTTTTGGTTTTCTTTGACAAACGTTTACACCAAGTTACAAAACGTCAATAAAAGTGTCACTCTGACAAAAACATGATAGAATTCCGTATAAAAAAAATAAAAATAAAATTAAGATTCCATATGAAACACCTCACATGATTTCACGCCAAATTTTCCGTCTCATTTCCGATCATAGCTACGCACCTGCATACATCATAGAAAACATTCTAAAATCACTTAATCATCGACTTCCGTTTTCCAAATAACTTCAAAAATTTACAAAACATGTAGCAAAATGATCTCAAAGGAAGAAAATAACAATTCTTGAATCCATAACGAATTGTGTTTCTTAATCTTTCCTCGAATTACTTTCTTACTTTGCATAACGGTCAGTGAGAAAAAAAATCATCAAAACATATTTAAAAAAAAAAATTCGGAATAATAAATAATAATGATAATAAAGTCTGTGAGAAAAAGATTAAAAAAGAAAAAAAAACGGAAAAAAATGTTTCTTTCTTTTATCGTTTTAACTAATTAAAATTGGTTCTGGGTATTTAGAAAGCGTTTTCTTTAATAAATATTTGTTTAAATATAATCTTAAGGAGAGACAGAGATGAGAGGAGCTCACACGTTGAAAAATGTTATCTTTGATTTTTGTTTTCTTAGACATTCACACCAATAAATGTGACATTCATGAATTGATAAAAGTGTCATTTTCTGACAAAAACTTTATAGAATTTCGGGAAAAACTAAAATAAAATAAAGATTTCACGTGGAACTTTCCAACTGATTTCACGCAGATACTTTCGTTTCATTTCCAATAACAATCACACACCTACATACATCTTAAAAACATTTTAAAAGCACTTAATCATCGACACTCATTATTCAAAGAATCCCCATAATTTACAA
The DNA here is from genome assembly GCF_987345545.1 of Pholcus phalangioides. Taxonomy (NCBI): domain Eukaryota; kingdom Metazoa; phylum Arthropoda; class Arachnida; order Araneae; family Pholcidae; genus Pholcus; species Pholcus phalangioides. The sequence goes on along the minus strand of NW_028301608.1, from coordinate 62,062,296 downwards.
AACACGTAACGAAATTATCTCAAATAAAAATAAAAATTCTTGAATCCATAAAGAATCATGTTTCTCAATATCTTCTCGAACTACTTACTTATTTACTTTGCATAATGGCTAGTGAGAGAAGAAAAAATTATATAATCGATATGTAAAAAAAATTTAAACAATTCGAAATAATAATAAAGATATCCGATAAAATTTTAAAAAAAAGAGAAAAATCGTAAAAAAGATCTTTTTTTTCTTTACATTTGCCGTTTTAACTATTTAGAAATTGATTCTGAGTATTAATCAAGCATTTTCTAACAAATATTTGTTTAAATATAATCTTAAGAAAATGAGGAGCTTATGTTCAAAAATGTTATCTTTTGATTTTACCCTGCTTAGACTGTTACGCATGCACCAATAAAGGAGACAATCACAAAATATCGATAAAAGTGTCACTCTCTGACAAAAACTTGATAGAATTTCGGATAAAACTTAAATCAAATTAAGATTTCGCGTAAAATATCTGTTCTAATTTCTCACCGAGTTTTCGTCTCATTTCGGGAAATAATTACACACCTACGTAAGTCTTAGAAAACATTTTAAAATCACTTAATCATCGACTCTAATTACTCAAAGAATTTCCATAATTTACAAAACACGTAGCGAAATGATCTCAAAAAAAAAAAAAAAAAAAAAATCTCGAATCCATAACGAATCATGTTTCTTAATTTTTCCTCGAATTACTTACTTTGCATAACGGCCAGTGAGAGAAGAAAAATCATTAATCAATATTTAAAAAAAATTGAAACAATTCGAAACAATAATAATGATAATAAAAGTCTCCGAGAAGATTAAAAAAAGGGGAAAAATAAGAAAAAAATCGTAAAAAGATCTCTTTTTTTTCTTCTTCTTTTCTCTTATCTTATCCTTGTTCCATTCTCTGAGTAATAAAATACTTTAAAATTAATGTCCGGGCAAAACTCCTTCCTCCTCTCTCCAGGACTTATATTTGCGGAGTGGTATCTCGTTTCCATTCACCCTCTTGCGTCACTTTCCTAAAGTTCTTGGGTTACACTCCCTTCTTAGCAGTATTTTGAAAAGGTTTCCCATTTCTCGGACCTTTTTGAAAAGATTCCATTTTTATTTCCAAGGAATTTTTTTTTCGTCTTCTTATTCCATTCTTTCTTATTACCTCTACTTCTTCTTCCTATTTCTTACCCCTTCCACCACACCATTCATTTTTTTTTATACTCACCCCCCCCCCCCCATTCTTCACAGTATATATACACTGTACTGTATACACTGATTCTTCCACCTTAACCCACCGTCTTTTCTACTACTTACGTTACTGAAAGATTTTGTTTGCCTTAGAATGTACAATTGTGCAACCTAAATACGTGTAGCTCAAGAGACTGAGAAAGAGCGAGGGAGAGAGAGTGAGGAAGGTACAAGAAAGAAATGGTTGGTTGGTGGTGGTAGTACTGTATATATATAAGGACTGTGAGAGAGAGAGAGAGAGAGAGTTTGTAGGGTGGTGGTTTACAGTTACGATTTTGCCGTCTCTCCCGCTAAGTGATTTGAAACCAGACGAGATTTCTGCCATATTTCTTCTTCTGAGGATGGCAACATTAGCCTTGGATATCTGATGTCTCATTAGTTTGGTAGGAGTTGAGGTGGACGTAGTAGGGAGAAGGATTCGCTCTCTCTCTTGCCCGTTGTGATGCTGGTCTTCTCAAGTTGCCACTGCTTTCGAAGATTTTCTGGAAGTTATCTGAAACTTTCGATATTTGAACCCCCCTCTCTAAGATTCTAGAGCGAGTGTATGGATGGAGGTTGGACTATGAGTTGTGTACGTTCTAGATTTTTCCACCAAAACCCTTCCACATTTTTTTTTTCGTTTTCATTCATCCACCCCCTCTCTCTCTCTGCTCCTTTGGAGCTCAAATTCGTAGCATCATATGGCACAATCAGAATTATTGAGTCTTAAGTTATGATATGCAGATTTCAGCATTAAAAATATTGGGTTTTTTTTGCCTCAGCCTCTGTCTTTTCCCTCCCTCTACTTCTGATATTACATTATTAAAGTACGTCATCGCATGTAACTGTAGTCGATTGTGAACATGATATCAATATCGCGTCTATATTTTTATTTTTTGCATTTCTTGAAGCTTGATAATATAATAAGTGAAATTGATTGTTTTTTCGTTTTTTTTTTTGGGAGAAATGAGATGGAATTATACTCTCTGAAAAAATTGTTTGCTTTTTTTTTTCGTTAAGGTTTAAGTACTCTATTGGTGAGTTTCTATATTGAGAATTAAGAAAAATAACTAATAATGTAACTGTCATGCAGAGGGTGTCCTATAAGTACTTTTTTCTTTTTTCGTTCCGATATCCTGTATTATAGATATCCTGTTTCGATATTCTTTTTCGATTTCCTGTAAGTGCTAATGCAGCCTTTATCTCATCAACCGTCCGTCAGCGTGGTATGATTCCAATTAAAAAAATTCTCAAAAGACATTCAAAAATCATCCTTTACCAGTTTTGAGAGTGAAAATACAGTGTCATAAAGCAAAAAAAAAATTAAATTTTTATACGATCCCCCTTGTCCTCTAACTTCCAGTTAAAAAGTTGCTGCATTGTATCTCCTTGAGCCAACAGAAAAAAAATCAGTGTCTCTGAATTCAATATTCACTAAGATGTATAAATTCAAAAATCGAGGAAACGTCATGAAAGAACAGCAAAACCCCTTATAGTTTTTACGCTCTTTCCCGTTATTTATTGCTGCATTTTCCAAACTTTTCTTCGATTTTCGAATTTGAATATCTCAGCGATTATTACACTTGGAAAATTGGATTTTCTTTTGTTTGCTTCAGGAGAGACAGGGCGACAACTTTTCAACTGGAAGTTACAGGGCAGGGTGACTGTATAAAAATTTAGATTTTTTTCATTTTATTACACAATGGTTGGTGAGATAAAGGCCGCATTAGCACTTACAGGGACGACCTACATATCTTATCATATGGATGACTATTTGAAATTATTCTAATGTAAAAAAATTAAGTTTTAATGTTTCATAAATATTATAGTATGTAGTTGGAGTGATAGTAAAGCAAAAGTTCAAATTATTCAAAATTCGAAATATTCTATTCATTAATATAAGGTAAGTGTAATTTAATAAAATTAAACGTTTTAATAATTATAATAATGTATTGAATGCTACCACTTTCTGTGCCAGTTTCATCGTTGTTGTAACTAATACTTGAATAAAACGCAAACGATCACGAAAACTGCAAGTATTTGTAGAGCTTAAGCATCTTTAAGCCTCTATTTCAGCGAGTCACGCCACAGTGCGTAAATAAGGAAAGAATTGTCTCCTGTGGTGTATACGGATAGCACGCTTGTCCGGTTTGCAAGAGGACCGGGTTTGATTTCCGGTGGAAACCAGTAGACTTTTCTTTTCGAGTTCACAGCTTGGCATAATATCCAGAAAAAATTCTTTCCTTTCTACAAGTATTTCATTTGTAATTTATTATCTTTTGGATGTTCTTAAATATTGCACAAAACCTTCAAGTCGATTCAGAAAAGGAAAGATACGATTTTCGGGCTTCAACAGCCGTTTTTTTTTTTTCAAACATGTCCGTAGCCTCTGAAAGTGCTGGAATATGGACTTTCGTTATTTTCTTAGATTTGTTTTCATCCTCTTCATGAGGACATTTAATGTTACTTTATATTCTCTACTCCTCCAACAACGTCCGTATCCGTAAGTTAACCACATTTTCTTTTCTCCAGGAGAAAAGAAAGAAATGTCCGAAAGAAATATCCGTATGTTCTTGTTGAACATAAGTATGAACCTCGTTTGGGAATGGCAAAAAAGTGTTTCTAAGTTGCATCGAATTTTCCAAAATAAACTAAGAATAACTCTAGGGAGACACGAATCTTCAACACATTTTATCAGTCAATAAACTGTAGTTTCAGCACTCAACCTCTCAAAGATCACCACACACACTTTCGTATTCCCTGAGTACAATACCATCATCCAGTAATGAATCTAACATTGGTGGGTGTAAAGAAGGAATTCAAGATCCGGTAAAAACACAAGCTACAGCTGGAAGACAAAAGCCAGTCTGCGAAACTAGTAACAAAATCATAGCCTCTTAGCATCAAATTTTGTTGAACTGCAACTTTTTAATGCAGGCTACATGTTGCCGCTGTGGTGGTCGAGTGGTCATAGTGACGGACTCGCATCGCGGGGACCCGGGTTCGAGCTCCACCGTCACCACAGTGGTGGTCGGCTGAAGTTGGTTTTCTGTGGTTCCCAACTTCGAGGCGCAAATGTGAGCCGATCTCCCCGTTAAAAAGTCTCGCCACAGAGAGCAACAGGCCTACAAACAGTACAAATATTCAGTCACTACACATCACTTCTGAGATATAGATGGCAGCACTGAAAAATCATGCACAACACTAGATACGCACTCAGACTGTTAGGTACACGCACTTACACTTCCGGCACAACTCACTAGGTAGTAAATTGCCTATGGCAATAGACCTGAGTTGTGCTCGGTTTAGAAAAAAAAAAAAAAGGCTACATGTTATATTCTGGAAAATATTAGTAAACCACGGAATAACGAAAAAGATGACAAAGTTATCCAAGAATTCGTAGAAAAGAAACTTTTTGCAAGTGACGTGTTTGAATCAAACTTTGAATTATCCAAAGCATTATGGAAAACATTCGAATTGAACGGATAACTCAAGGGGAATTCCTTAAATTCGAATTAATCCAGTTCAAATTAGCTGAATTCGCTTGTATACTCTATTCAAATTTTTGCCATATGGTTCAAACAGTAAATTATCGTTTCCCATTCACGCTGGATTTTTTCAAGACAGATTCAAATTCCATGTGGAATCTAATGATTTTTTTAAGTCAATTACAAATAAATGTTCTTTATTTTCGAACTAGTCACCTGGCCAATATCAATGCAATAATCTAGTTTCTGTTCGACACTTCTAAAGCGTAAAATTCCAACTGATACTCCATGGAAACCTTAGGAATTCGCGAGTGTCTGCCGTTGACTCTACTCTATCAAACACTGTTACAAGGAAATAGACCTTTTCTAGATATTAAGCAGAGTGCATTATACAGAAAGGTCATTACTCGACATAATATCCAGTAAAGGTATATTTTCTCGATGTATTGGGCTATGAGAAAATGTCATCTCAAAAATTGTAGCATTTGATAAATCATAACTTAGGAGAACGTAATAAAAATATCTATACTGGAGAAGTATTTCATTATGAGACCATTAATAGTCCCACGATGAACTAAAATGATGAAAATCTTTGCTCTTGACCACTTCATTTTCTGCACTCGCCTCAGCTGCTGTGATGCTGGTTGCTGAATTTCAGCATAGTTAAAAAAATTCAAACTAAGTGAGCGGGGTAGAATTTCTGTCATCCACAGAACACTATAAAGATAGATACAGTATGTAACGTCCGTAGGTCTTTGGTGGAGATCCTTAAACTACCAGGGTAACCTAGGTTAACCAGGGACACAATTATAATTTTGTCGTCCTTAGGCTACACGAATTTTGCCTCCGTTCCTCCAACCTAGTCTAATTTTTTTGACCACTCATTCCTCAAACTCGCAACCCTGTTTGGTTCTTCCCCCTCTCCCCACCACTCCTGCAAGTACACCCGTGTCTTTAAGTCACTCTTTTGCTCACTCCCATGCTCACACACTCTCTAAGTCATTCGCATGCGTAAACACTGTTTTGGTCACTCACATTATTACACGGTTTTGGTCACTTACATGATTACACGGTTTTGGTCACTTACATGATTACACACTGTTTTGGTCATTCACATGATTACACACTCTTTATTCACTCGCATAATTGCATACGCCCTGGGTCACTCTTTTGATCACTCGCTGATATGGTTCCTTGCTTTATGGGTTACTGTTTCGATCATTTACACGTTTACACATGCTCTATGACATATTTTTGGTCATCACATGTTTTCACGTGCTCTAGATCACTCTTCTGGTCATTCACATGCTTGCAGATGCTCTAGGTTACTCATTGACCTGGTCACTCACTCTTTAGGTCACTATTTTGCTCACTCACATGCTTGCTTACGCTCCAAGTCAAAGTCACTCTTTTCCTCACTCATGTGTTTGCAAACTCTCTTGATCACTCACTGACCTAGTTCCTTACTGTCTCGGCGGAGGTGGACTGATTTAGGGCCATAAAAATTTTGCTGCCCTTCTCCCATTCTATTGATTTTCTTGACTGCTCATTCCTTAAATTTGCCACCTGTCTGAAGTTTCCGCCCAGGGCTATAGCCCGCTAAGCCCCTCCGTAAATACGCCATTGTCGACAGCCATATTTTTTTAATAGGCATCTTTTTTTTCAGCCACCTCGTTGGTCTTTTAACCTGTTGTGGCCTTTGCATTTGCATTTCCTTCATAGATATCTTATTCTTTGAGGCAAACCTGTCAGCATAACCTTCGTGTTTAATTATTGGCCTATCCGAACATCAAGACAGATTTTCATCGAAGTGTGTTCACCAACTTTTATACTCCGGTGACACGGGGCACCATCTTGAAAAGAATTGAATTGAGCCTATCTATTTTTATCAGGGGTTCTTAACCTATGGGTCGCGACCCACATTCGGGTTGCAGGGGCTAATGAGATGAATCGCATGAATCCGCCTATAATCCAGTTATAAATCCATTTGTTGCACCACTGGTTTCAGGGGCGTCTTAAGGATTTTAGTGCACTGGCCTGGACTCCGGGGCCCTCTCGAGTCATGATTTCATGTAAAGTATTTTTCGACATCCAAGATGGTATGGCATTATTATAGAATGCACAAATTTGCTGATTGGTTATCTATACAAAACCATAATAAAAATAAAAATTAATGAATTTTAAAATTAATTCATTTTAAAATTGCAGAAATTAATTAATGAAATATAATCCTTAAATGAAAAGAACAAAAAATTCCAGAATTTGTATGAATGAAATAACTTCAGAAGTAGAGAAAGAACTTTTTAAATTTTTTTTTTCAAATTACTGATAACTAGTGAATGAATAGTAGTTAATTAATTATATATTTTTAATTTATTAAAATGTGTAATTACTGAAAAGGAATTCTAAAATTAATGAAAAATTAGGAATAGAGAGAGCTTTTAATGATTTGGGGACCCCGCAGTTTGATTTGGGTCCCTGGATTCAGGCCCCGCTGGCCCACCTGTTAAGACATCATGGTCTGGTTTCACTTACATCACAAGGGAAATATTTACTAAGAATTTTTTAATTAAAAATTTACAGATGGGTCGTGAAATTGGTCATGTCGTTGGATTTTGGACTAAAAAAGGTTAAGAACCCCTGTTTTTTATAGTGTTTATTTCTATTTCGCCTACCTTGAAACACAGATCACGGCATCCGTGGTGATCATATCATTTGGAATAGACATTTTGATGTGCTTGGCGGAAACTGTATTATCTCATTAATATCTGCCGGACGAGTTAGGTTTTGGACTTTACAAAAAAACTTAAAAGATAAATACAAACGTACTTAAAAAACGATATATAGTACGTACTACAAACTCACATGTAAGTAATTTATCTATGTGTAAAACTTATTTTTCAAATTTCTTTTATGATTGCCTTGCATGTTTTTCTTTTTTTGTGAGGGTTTTGAAATAGAATTGACATTGACACGTCATGTTGGATTCAAACCAAAAACCATCAAATCGTGGAAAAAATCATCCATCAAAAACCACTATTTTTTTCTCTCTACTAAATGTTCAAAAATGATAAAATGACAATTTAGTAAAAATATAGCCATAATATGTCATTCAAACTTAAATTAAAAATTTGATTATTAAGAAAAAATAACTACTCGCTGGAAATCGTTTCAGATGACCATAGATAATCATTTCTGTCACAAGATTAATTGCATTCGAATTTGCAAGAGCAGAAATTAAATTAAATCCCGAAGCTATTCAACCATATGCTACATTTTCCTCGAAATCCGTAAGGTAGGCGTCGTGTTGTTCGGAAATCGTTCACCTGCCTCTGTATATTCAAGTTTAACATGTGGAATACGCAGACTAGGGTACGTCTCTCTTTCTGTGCAACCAGTCGTGACACGGAGACACTAAGAAAATTTTCATTCTTATAATGGACTTCACTTTTTTTTTAATGCTATATATGTCAGCTTATTTTCTATTTTTAATTTTATTCAGTGTTTAGTCCTCGTTCACAGAACTGCTTATCATTCAGTGAAACCACCCGAGTTGAAGGCGACAAAAAAAATGTGTCTGTGAACCTCTTGATTCACTTAAAAGAAACGATACCCCGTATATATATGGGTATTTTTTTAATATATACATGTATATTCTATTATCATTTTACGGATGTTTATTTCACCCCTAAAAAGTTTCCCACATTCTTAAAAATTACTTGAAGCGTGAAAATGCTTCAGATCGAAGCTGCAATGATAATCCATCAATTGATGTGTGATGTTCCTTTTTTTTCGCGTCTTGTTTTCGAATGTGAAAATTTCAAAAATATTTATTTTTTTCTCCACTGTGCGAGACATTTGAAAAGATTTTTCTCTACCCTTTGATTATTGTTCTTTTTTTTGGTTCCCAATCGGTCTCCGATTGATCTTTCATGCTATGGGATCAATGACATATACGATGGTTTTCGAAATTTTCTGTTACTACTGAGATTCTCGTTTATATGAATCAGGACTTCGTTATTTTCAGCTAGAAATCGATTGCGGTCTATATAGGGTGCATTGTTAACTTCTCGAACCGCAAATTACTGACGAACCGTTGATCCTACAGGCAAAAAAATAAGTATCCAAATAACTGTGGACTTCAGATACGCCATTCGTATTGCAAGGGGGGGTTGTATACCTATTAAAATTTGAAAATTGACTTTATATACGGACACCCTATGCTCAAATACCCAATGTCCTGTCTCTCCGGAGGCCAGCAAAAGAAATTCCGCGTTTCTAAGTACAATATTTACCGAGATATTTGAATTTAAAAATGAGAAAAATTCGGAGGAACGTCATGAATGAGAGGGGAAAATATTTTTCGTTATTTTATGAAATTTTTTCCAAATATTTCTCCATTTTCTGAATTCAAATACCTCAGCGAATATTGCACTTAGAAAATTGGTAATTTATTTTGTTGTATACAAACCTTGTGCAATATAAATAACGTATCTGAAGTACACACGTTATATGGATCTTTTCATAACTGCAAGTATGCCTTTAGGGTCAACGGCTCACTAGTAATTTGCGGTTCGATGAGTTAGCTATGAACCCTGTATAAAGATAAATTAACAATAAATAATAAATTCGCAAGAAAAATGTTCAATATGGTAAATATTTATAAAAAATTTTGATCAAAATGTTTTACGGTCATCGACCACATCCTGATGTGATAATAAATTGAGGGCAGTTGCCAGAAATTTTTATCGGGGAGGGAGAGTGAACTGAGAGTACAGTAATTCACAAAGACCTACTATGTGATTGCATATGCGTATGTCATTTTCCAATATTCCGTGGAGGCGGAGTCCTCTTCCCAAACACGGACTTGATCCCTTTAAGCAGTATAACAGAAACCACTAAACCTTCCCCTTTAAAATGTCATAGTCTTTTCAGGCTTTCCACGACTTTTAGTAGATGCAAACTTAGGAATACAGGTGAAATGTGAAAAAAATCAACTTTGCAAAATATCTGGGCTCGTCATTGCTAAAATAAACATGATCTGTAATCAAAACACTGCACGTAAATTAATCTTAAAGAAATAGGTATTTTAAATATGATATTGTGTGATTTTCAAATTATTTTGTCGGCTTGTTGCACATCAGAAAATTGTAAATCTTGATTCTTTGCTTGAAAAAAAAATTAATTACCAAACTGTTTTGTAGAAGTTAAAACAGATTGACATTAACGAGATCTATAAATTCTACAATATCACCTAATTTTCTTGAATTATATCAGTCTAAATGTCATCAAACGGTCAAATGAATCCTAAATTAAATTTATTTTTGAAGGTTTTCCACAGATTTGTCTATTTTTATTATGTAACTAGCTATAATACCCGGCACTGCCAGAGTTTTCTGTTTTTTTACTGGGAGCGTTAAAGAAGTTGCAAACAATTAGGACTAAAACATAAGTAAAGGAATAAACACGTCTGAAACGCATTGTTTGGGAACCCCGCCAACCAAAGAAAACATTCCAAAAGTTCAGGCCCCCGAACTATTGTGGCCCGAAGGTTTTTTGCCCATTTCGGGCTTGCCCAGGTCTGATGAACTTTTAAAGTAACCTATCGTTCAAGTTCGATCCTGTTTAGTGCATATGCTAAATTTAGTGAAGATCAGTCTAAAATTTTGTAGGTTTGTATGGGGAACATTACACAGAGACAGACAGACAGAAAATCAATTTCATATACATAGATAATACAATAAATAAAAAATTTTCTTTTTATATAAAACATAATTTCCTCGGTAAAATTCAAGTTTTTAACCCTTCGAGATGCACATGGATTTCTATTTCACAATTTATAATCTGCCATGTTCAACCACGTTTTCTCCATGGTAATTTACAAAACTTTTTATCATGTTTTTTGTAATTCGAAATTTATTACTTTATACAGACTACAATACAAGAAATTAAGTAAAAATAATTTTTGATATTAGTTAAAAGAAATAATTGATCCTAGAATATTACTGAATATTCAAGAAAATATTGCTCGCACTACTAAATTTCAGTTCTTAGATTGAGAATATTTGGTATTAATTGAAGAAATCGATAGCTGATGTGTTTAGAAAAATATAGTGCATATAACAAATACCATTCGAATTCTGTAAAAGTTTTGTAACATCACATGAAAATATGTTTTGTTATCATCTCAATGTAGTACTTTATCATTTACACAAGTCCACATGAAGTTATAAAATCGGTATCTTAAAGTTCAGGAAAAGCTTTTGAAAGAAAAACTATTCAGAGTCGTAATAAGATGCTTAGTAACCTCGTTTACGGTAAAATTCGGTTAGAAAATTCATATAAACAAATTCATTTATTTCCGATAACACGTAATTACGCCAATTAGAGATGGGAAGATCAAATGAAAATCAAGGAAGACGAAACACACTGTTTTTATAATTTTTTTTTAACTATGGAATCAGGTTTGATAAAATGGTTCAAGATATACCATTTGAGGAAAAAAAAGTGAGTATCAAATAGATTATGTAGATATCCGTAATACAAAATAGGAAATAACTTTTCGAGTTTGGTTCATTGTGAGTATTTATATGCAGGCAATTAGGTTTCTTCAATTAGGATTCAACGAAACTCCAAATCAACTAGATACCAAGTAAAAAATTAGAGCAGAAAAAAGGAAACTTTAAAGTTTAAATAACTTTGACGAGTAATTCGACTGTTATTATTAGCTTCTATTTAGAAAATATATCCATCGTTTGTATACGTACATAAATCAGTGAATGAAGTAATTTGAACGAAAAAAAATCAAATTAGATTGAAAATAATAAGAAATGGGAAATTCAAAGATTCTTCTTCAAAATAAGGAAGAAATAATGTTGATATTAATTATACAATACGTCTAATTGAATTGAAAAAGAAAAGAAGCATTTCATTCAGATGTCCAACTTTCAAGTATTTCACGGAATGAAAATTAAATTAAAAACTCTTTTTATATGAATGGACAAAAATAAAAAATTAATATGAAAAACTGTATACTAAAATCTCATGGACTACATATTTTGAAAATATAAGTACGTACTTTTATACTACATATTTATTAGTTCTTTTAATCATTAGCGCATACAGAATTTTCCCTAAGTATTGCCTTTCAAATTCAATAATATCAGATATTGTGTCTTTTTCCTTCTCTAGTGGATGCAATGAAGTTAGTTTTGGAATACGTGCATTTTGCTTATTTTCAACTATTTTAAAGATGCATGATTTCATGTTCATATCACTACTGGTTTCCCAGTTTCGGTGTTAGAGAAGTGAGATACTTTTTTGATTTTCATTTAATCGTTTCTCATTCATACCATAGTCATTTCTAATTAGATTGAACCTCTTTAAATGAATATTTTTCTTTTGAGATTCGAACTAAGACATGTCAAACCGGTGCTTGATCTGCAAACCATGTGACTTCCTGTGCTATTAATCTTTGATGAAACAATTTTTTTTACGCTGTAAATTTTTTTTTTATTCAAGAGATAGAAATTTTTAAGGTGAAAAATACTTAACACGTTCAATAAGTTTGAAATAAATTTTATTTCGACCGGTTTTGGTTCTTTAGAATCCGAATTTACTTTTATTTTAAATTTTTAAGCTAATATAGACCCAAGATTAATTAAGTATAAAAACTGAATTTTTTCGCATTTTCACGCCATTTTTTTTATAGGATTACTTTTCTTTCTTGTTTTATTGATGCTAAAGTACTTGTAAATATTATAAAAGATTGGGTCAATGGCGTGATGTGCTATTGTTTTTTTTCCCAAAGTTTTTTTTTTGTTCTTTTCCTTCAACAATCGGTTTTTCAAGATGAGAAATCTCATTTTTTTTTCTATTGTAGTATAATATAAGCTATCATTGACAATGTTTTTTTTATTATTATTTACCGGAGTTTTCCAGATTATCGGTTTAGATGCGTGACTGCTGTTTAGCATCTTAAGCACCATCTAGTGGCCATAGGTCAAGCACAATAACTTCTCCCACGAAATAGAACATAAGGTTCTATCGGGGGAAAAAAACACGCAATGTGTGTACTCTCAGCAGATACTCTTCTATGCTTTGACTATCTGTTGAATTTCGTTTTTTAATTTCATCTTGAAATTTAATAAAAGAAAAAATATTATTTTTAAAATTCGATATCCTTAAAATCCCCTTTTTTTCTTATTTATTACAGCTACTCCTCATTGGGAAATTTGTTCGTTGCGGTCGTTGTTTGTATTTGTAATAAAAAATTTGATAATAAGACACTTCATTAATTTATTTGCTCACTTTCGAATGATATTTAATTTTTTTCCCCAATTTATCAATATATTCCATTCCAATTAGTTTTAATGGTTTAAATTGAATGTTTGAATTTAAATTGCACACACAACTTGAACTCTTTATATTTTTTCTATGTTACTTAATAGCATATAAATAGCTATAGCTGATATTTATTCAAAATTATACGCTTTCTTTTAATACAGTTAATAAAAATTTTTTAATCATAAAATTAGCACTTGATTGATACGACTTTACATATTTTTTCCACCCTAACTATACGAGTTGATATTGTTAGTAGACAAGTTAAATTCAAAATGACATGGTTCCCCAGAAATAATTTTTGAAAAAATTAATCAAAAATTAATTAATTAAATTGTTTTTAATTTTATTTTAGTGACCTTATTATACCATTTGAATCCCTGCTGTGGCCTTTGCGTTGGTATTTCCATTAGAGAAAAATTATTAAAAATTTTAATGAGGAGAAGACTGGTTAAAATGCATCCCATTTTCTACTTGAATTCATGTGCAATAAATTTAACTGCGAATTCGATTCTAATTATTTATGAACAATTATTATTAATCATTATGGAGCTGTTTTAGTAAGTGTAAAAAAGCTGTAATAAATTTTTTACCTAGGTTTTCAATTAAAATCAAACTTTTTTTGCATAAACTGACTTATTGCTCTCAAAATCAACACGGATTTCTCCTATTTTTTAAATAAAGGCATTTTATATTTTGAGCTTGTTTCGGCATTTATGTGTCTAAGCAACTCCCGAACATTCCTTGTGAGTTAGTTGTTCATGCAGTTTCTATAAATTACCAACAGAATGGCTCATAGCTACACGTGGCTCGTATTTCTTGACAAGCCAAAGCAAAAGCGATTTTTAACCCTTGCATTTCAACAATTATAGAAAAGTAAGATGACAAGCAATAAATGACATTTTTGCACTATTTTAATCTATGCAAACCATATAAATACAGTGTATTGCTTAAAAAACTCCAAACACCATATTTTTTTAAATATTGACACTAAATTTTTTTTTTGTCATGAAAAATATTCAGGGTACCTCATTTGCTTAATATAACCCCCCCCCCCCCCATCAAAATTTTTCTCTCCTGCATATTTCCATGCTTGGCAATTAAAGGGTTAATGATTTCAAGTAAAATTCCAGAGAACATTAGAAATCTTTTTTTCCGAATGTTTTGTCGCTTTTAAAATTTTTAATTATTCTCTATAAGTCACTTTTAAAGTGAATTTAAAAATAACGATGTGTGATTAGTTAAGGTGTCCTACCTTTATGTCATCATCAGGGTCTTGCTTAACGGACATGTCCCTCTCGCCGACCCGGGGATAGCCACGTCTGAAGCGGCGCGGCACCGGCAAGTCTGCCGCGCTCGTCATAATAACACCGGCAGTGTCCCTACGAGACAATTTTCTCAAGTTTTATACCTTTCTTTAAAATAAAACAACACAGCCGCTCCAATTTAAGAAGAGGAAAAAAACAGCGGTAGAATATAGCAAATCCAATCACGAAATACCAATGAATAATATTATGAGTTCTTATATGATTAATGTCTTAACACTGAAAATCTTTTTCCGAAGATCAAACCACCTGATCACTGTCAGGCATTTCCGCGCTTATCATCCGAGATGAGATGAGAGAGAGAATTTAGCACGCGGTCGGCCTACAGGCGGCATCTAGTTTGTTATGAATCCTGCTGCTTGATGGTGGTAAAGGTCTTCCATAGGGTCATCCCTCCTTTTTCTGTTTTTCGCAGATCGGCGGAGAGAGAATCGTCTCGCCAAAACAACGGCGGGAAGGTCGCCAAACTCTTCAAATCAATTTTCTATCTATTTATCCGAGGCTAAAGAAAAAAAAATGGGAAACCCCTGGCGAAAATTTTAAGTATAAGTGCGTTGTTAAGTTTCCGTTGGATTCTGGTTGGCGCTTTGCTTTTCCAAACTATTTATTTGATCGGACGCTTGTGAAAGCTCCTATGGAGGAGGGAGGGAATAATATTTTATTTGTCTCACACACAGAACGTATTGGATATTGGTTATTTCTTGATTAATTATTCGCGGCGTGTGAAGTTGAATTGATTCGAAATGATTGATTTGTCTTTTAATAAATTCAAAAAATATTTATTTTGCTCGAATTGAATAAAAAAATTATTATTTATTTTACCTGATTTCGATTTCACGAAACTCGCAGATTTTAAAGAAATCGAGTGAATGACAACGAATTTCGCATCTTTCTTTTTTGCAAGCCAATTCAAAACAAAAATTCAGAGATTTTTTATTTCGCTTTTTTGTGTGATTTTTTAAATCAATGTTCTTCATAATTGTAGAAAAAATAAAATTAATCGAGAAAATAATTACATTCATAATTAGATTCATGAACAGGCGTTTTTTTAACCGTAAGACATTTGTTTTGAATTTAAAAATATTTCTAACGTAATTAAATTTTTCCTTTTTTAAAATAAATTATCCTAATGAAAAAATAAACGTTAACTTTTTATTTATTTTCCCTCAACTTTTTTATACTTTATATTAACTGTTGACCATAATTCTTCAGGTAACATTTATTAAGTGCAATTTACATGTGTATTGATATTTAGTGTGTGTTACGTTCAGTGAAAGATCCTGTTCAGTGGTAATTATGGAACTGTTAACATGACTTAATTGTGTGTAGCCAATGAACCAATTGAAATATTCTGAGAGATTTTTTTTATTATACATAATTTTTTTATAACTTTTCAAAGTAGAGCCAGATGAATTTTATTTATTTTTATTAGTATTATAAATTATATTATAAACATGAGAATGAACACGAATGCATAGTGACAACATTCAATTTTTATCTACTACTACTGAAAAATCCCATGAGTTACACGGGTTTTCCGCTAACTAGAAGCATCAAAAAAGTAAGTATCCGATGTTAAAAAGACATACGCCCCTGCATCGTTTAGTTAGATAACTATTGTTTGAAAACAATTTTGTTAGTATAATACTCATTCCTTAAGTCAGTGATGCGCAAACCGTGGGTTGAATTGATGATTGTCGGTCAACGAACTAGCGGGGTCGCAAGAGATTATCCAAAATAAAAATTTCCAAATAAGAAATTCATTTTTTTTAATATGTCAAAATGCGTTCATTCAGCCGAGCTATTCACCATGTATCAAACAAGGTAATTTTAACAAATTCTACTTCTACAATAATTAATATTATCGGCTCCGTCAGATGCCGGATCCACGAATTTGCAATGTCCTTTGCAAAAAAAAAAAAAAAAGAGCGTGGGAAATGACGTTTGAATGTTCACTTTACCCATGTTACTCTATGCAAGTTGTTTTCCTAAAATGTTTGTAACGTGTGTTTAATTAGGGCATTATTGAACCACACGTGTGTTACATTCACGTTTTTACGTTACATTTTTAATTTACATTCGCGTTCCAACAACTTAGGACAGCAAAACAAGGTATTCAAACAGTTGATAAAAAAGAGGAAAATTTGTACATTCGTGCTTCTGGCATGTGACAGACGATATCAAATTAGTACTTTCACAGGGTGACTTAGAATCACCCTATTTCAAAATTGTATATTTCTTAAAAATTAAAAACACAGAAGAGAATGATACGGGAATGATATGTGAATATACGGGGGAAAATACGTTTACGTTTTATGAACAATTTTTCTTAATGGTCGATTTTAAATGTAGAATCATTCTGAAATCGAATGATTCTTCCTTAATCACCCTGTATACGAATATCAAGGACTATACACCTCGCTACACTTCAGTCGTGCATAAGGGACACTAAGTGTATCAAAAACAAAGTAAATATTTATATGATATTTAAAAATATTGAATATCTTTGGAAGTTAATATCGCTTAATCGAAATCGAAACACGCGTTCCGAAAAGAGCTTTCGCGACAGAACGTTTACCGGCAAAAACTGAAGATGTCCCGGGAAATCGAGACATATGGCCAGCCTATGTAGCGGTCCCGATAAATTTTTTGGTCAAAAGGGGGTCGCCCTCCAAAAAGGTTGCTCACCACTGCCCTAAGTCATCATTGAAGCAGAGAAACCGTTACTGTCGACAGTTGTTGGACAATTCGAGATACATATACCGAGATTTCAAAAGTTTTACCAGAGCTCATCGTTCAGGTCGAATCCTGTTTGATACATAAGCAAGAATTAGCGAAGGTCAATCAAAAAGATTTTACATGTATAAAATATTTGTACTGAGTGAATGAATAAATAGATGAATAAAAACATATACAGGGAACTATAAGAAAAGTCAATTGTGTGTGTGTGTGTATATATATATATATATATATACAGTCGAACCCCGTTATAACGAACTCGAAGAGACCGGAGAAATCACTTCGTTATATATAATGAAATTTCGTTATAAAGGAATTCCAGGTGTTTGCATTTTTCCTATGTAAACTTATTTGTGGGATTAGAAAAGCGTCCGTTAAAGCGAAATATTTGCTATAACGGTATTCGTTAAAACGGGATTCGACTGTATATATATAGATACATACAGGTGCTACATTATTCAATGCTAATTGGATGCATAAATACTTAATAACGTAACGTTATCTGATTTTAAATAATAATTTCAAAAGAAAACTTTGTGTACATTGAACCGATTCAACTCAATCGAGATAAAAGTAAATAAATAATTATAATTATACATATAATATATAGAGGTTTTTTTTGTTGGAAAACAGACAAAATTCACAATACAATATACGGTATTTCTACGGTTTAATTTTTTTAACGACAAAGTTGAATAACATTTTCTTTTATTTAACCAAAGCAGACGAAGTCATTAAAAATTCTAGCTTTTTTTAAAAAAACAGTTTCTCTCTCTCTTTCTACCCTGTAATAAAATTCATAAAAATCTGCCATAAATATCAAATAAAACAATCTACTGTAAATATTTGAGCTGTATTATTGTTTTAAGACCTTCTTTATGATATTGTATTCATTCATACGGATATTTCTCATTCTTTTCCTCTCTAACGATTCTATTATGGGTGAGAAAAATGTTTCATCATCTCATTAAAAAGATGAATAAAAAAATATGAAAATGATCAGAAACATTTTTATGAAACTAAATGTCAGAAATTTTGATTTCAAATTTAAATGCTCAAAAATTTCCTCTGGCGTGGTTGTTTTACAATAAACATTGTATAAGGCTGGTATTACACTATAAAAGTTTGATAAAAGTCCTATTATAAAACTTGAAAAATGCAGCCAATAAAGTCAACGATTTCATTTTCTAGAATGTAACCAATATCCTTATTGGTTAGATTTTTAAAGTTTTATAAAATGGATTTTATCAAACTTTTATAGTGTGATACCGGCCTAAGAGAACAACTTACGCGATTTGTGACTCCTATTAAACTCGTGTTGCATAAACCCGATGAAAATGTGTTGTAATAAGCCAGGTATCACACAGTGACGAAGTTCTATTGGAAATCAATTCAAAAGCCTTGGAATTTTATACAAATTTTTCGCCAATAAAGCTGCAACGCTGTTGCAAAAGTTTATTCAAACTGCATTTTATAATGATAAAATTCAATATCAATCATTTTCTTAATTAGGAAAGAAATATTTTTCACTCATGGAAGCATTTTATTTTTTCCCCTTGAAAACGTGAGAGATTCCGAACTCAATTTACAAAACGAAAATTTCATTTGTTTCTGTTTTTATGTCATACATTTTATATTTCTTAATCACTCATTTTAAGAAAGAATACAATTTAATTTTTTTTAATATTAATGTTTTCTCTATGGGCATAGGGGAAAATTCAGAAACTGTACAGAAAATATTTTTTGTCATGAACTTTTCGTTTGATATTTCTAAACTAAAAGGTCAAAGGGGAAATAAAGGGGAAAAATCATGAAAATTAATCCAGATCTCTACTGTACAAGATAAATGCCAGAAGAGAATGAACTCGAGCTTTTCAAGTCTATTTTAGAATCGTACGCGCGTACGTGTGTGTGTGCAACACCATCTATAACAGAAGGCCTCCACGTGAAGCTTTGACGTCACTGAAGAAGTTATTTTACCTGTAGTCATTGGATATAGCAGGCGGGCGCATGCGATATCTTTAAATTTTTTTGCAGTATATCCAATGACTATAGGTGAAATAACTTCTTCAATGACGACACGAGCTTCGCAAGGAGGCGAGTTTTTAAAACGATGGTACGAGTCTGTAAAACACAAGATTTACTATGGAAATACATATTTTCTAGATATCAGACCGAGGTGAACTCGGGAAAAAAAACCCAGCTCGTTCCACCAGGACTCGAACCCAGGCTCTCTCTCAAGCCGGGCACACATGCTACCATCTGCACCACTGGAGACACGACCCCGTCTTCCTTATTTCACGCCCTGGAGGCCGAGTCATTGAAGTAGTGGCAATAGTAGCCTCTCAACTCCAGCAGATGACTGCTTCAGCGCCTCACGCCACAGTGCGTGAAATTAGAAAGGCAGGGTCGTGTCTCCAGTGTTGTAATTGGTAGCATGCTTGCCCGATTTGCAAGAGGGCCTGTGTTCAGGTACCGGCAGAGACCAGGTGACGTTTCTTTTCGAGTTCACCTCGGCACAATATCCAGAAGATATACGTTTCCTTGATATCTTGGGCTGAGAAGAAAGCCATCGCTCATAAGATTTACTGTTGAAAAATTAATTAATTAATGAAATAAATTAATGATACGTTATATAAAAAAAATAACATCAAAAACTATGTGAATTTCGTTTATTCCTTGACCGTAGACGGGAAGCAACAAACAAAACTGTTTATCGTGAAGAAAATTTCAATATCGATGAGAATTTGATATTGAAAGGCACGGATAATTTAATACATTTACATAAAATCATTTATAATTTTGGAAATGCGTTAAAACAATTTCCAAACAATGGACGTTTAAATCGTACAAAATTGATCGATAATCGATTTTTTGGTGGAAACAGTTCTCATGTCATCCGAAAATTGAAGAAAAGTTTACAAAAATGTTTTTCTCCCCCGTGAAAAATAGTATCAGTTGCTGCACATGATAGCCACGAAATCGTTGAATCGATGTCCATATGCGTTAATCGCAGGCTGGATACTCTTCGGTGAGATTTTTCACCGATACTACTGTTCAATAAAATACGTATGGCCAAGGTAGATGTCGCGTACATACGTATAATGTTATTGATCTACGAAATGACGTACCGAAAAATATACCAACCAACGTGGGAATAAATTAGTGGGTGATACACACTGTTTGAATAAAATTTGAATGTATATTCGCGAAGGTTACCTTAATTCCGTACGCGAAGTAATTAATAAAAATGTTTGTCTCGAAGAGATGCTATTTTTGCCGTGTCATTACTCTTAATATCGTGTATTTTTATATTGATTTTGAAAGAATACTTGATTATCTTTCTCGCGGGGAACAAGAAACTGTTTATCATCAAATGCTCGGTGAATGAATGAATGTATGTATTGTATTCGGTGTATGAATATTCTTCATACATATATTTAGTACATATTTTATTTATTTTTCAATTCAAATAATAGTTCTGACATTCAAAGTAATATTTATTTAATCTGAGTTACACTACATTTCATGGCCTAGCTGCAGACCTGGATTCATGGCTTTGTCGTCTGTGGGCTACATAAATTTTGCCACCCTTCTCCCATTCTAGTCCAACTTTCTTGACCAATCGATCTTCGAATACGCCGACCTGGGACATCGCCCGCGTAGCCCCCCTCCCGCCCCTATAAATATGCTTATGTCTCCAAGTCACTATTTTGCTAACTATCACCCATAAACAATTACTTGGTCGTTTTTAGTTACTCGTTTGCTTGTTCACTGACCTGGTTCCACACTCTCCAGACCTCTCCTATGCTCACAGGCTATCTGGGTCACTCTTTTTGTTGGCTCACTTATCTGGTCGTACTCTAAGTCACTCTTTCGATTACTCATATAGTTGCACGCTGTTTGGTAGCTCACGTGCTTGAATGCCGTTTGGTAGCTCACGTGCTTGAATGCCGTTTGGTAGTTCACAAGCTTGAGCATACTATGGATGTTCTTGTCTTTCACATGATTGTGTACGTTCTATGTTGGTCATTCACATGTTTCACCACTATTTGGGTTACTCACATGCTTGCACACGCTCCATATTACTTTTCGTCACTCACATGCTTTAAAAAATGCTTGGTCACTCTTTAAGCCGTTCATTGACTTGTCCCTTTTCTCTCTAGATCACTATTTCTGTCACTCCTATACTTATGAATTCTCTAAGTCACGATTTTAGTCCCTCACTCTCCAGGGCACCGTTTTGGTCACTCACATGCTAATAAACTGTTTTGATCGCTCACATACACTCAAGATCACTGTTTCGTATTTTGAATTGAAGATGATAAATGCTTGAATTGCCATCTAATATAAGTACAGTCGAATCCCGTTATAACGAACTCCAAGAGACCGGAGAAATCACTTCGTTATAACGAAATTTCGTTATAAAGGAATTTCAGTTTTTTTGCATTGTTCCTATGTAAACTTATCTAGGGGATTAGAAACGTGTTCGTTAAAACGAGATTTTCGCTATGTCGGTATTCGTTAAAACGGGATTTGACTGTAGTATTTTGTTGGACTGTTTGCTCTCTGCGGAGAGACTTTTTTGAATGGGAGTATTCGATATTTTAAAACTGTAGATAACCAACTTCAGCCGACCTCCACTGTGCCGTAAGGAATACGTTACAGTATTTCCATGAGGTATTTGTGGATTATAAACCGACTATATCTAAGGCCAGAATGAAAGTTTGATAAAAGATCTCTTTCAAAACTTGAAAAAAAAAAGCAACAATAAGCGTGCTGCATAACATTCGCTCGAATGTAACCTATACGCTTATGGTTGCATTTTTCAAGTTTTATAAAAGAACATTGATAAAGAGCTTTTATAGTGTAATCCCGGCTAAATTCAAATTTTTCCTATTCAGAGCCAAATGGAGAAGGAACCAGTGAGTCAAAAGGCAACAAACAAGTTGGATTTGCGAAGTTGGATTTGCTGTTTCATCCACAAGCTCTTTCTCCAAAGGGCTCTGGATAAGTGTTATCCCAAATTACAATTTCGAAGACAAACTTCACTCCTCTCCACTTAAAATTGAATGCTGATGCGTATTGGCAAACGCATAGATAGGGATAGACTCTGGGTAGGGATACTTCAATTAGAACCAACCCAGCGTAAAACCAAATAGTTCGCATTAATATCCACGAAAAATGCCTATCGCAAGTGTTTCTATCTAATCCTTCATGTCGGACAGAACTACCGATTTAGAACTGAACTAATTTTGTGCATCGAGCTTCATGTTAAAAAAAAAGAAGAGAGACACTCTGTCTTTTCATTTTCATTATCATAAGCACTGGCGCTTGCTAGCCGGACCTGTAATTATCTTGTTTTTTTTGTTTGCTTTAAACTGTGACAGTTTCACAACCATCCCCCCCCCCCTCTAAAATTATACTAAATTTTAAAAAAATGTCAATCAAATAAATTTGATTATAATAAAATGATCGATATAAATTTAGCCAGCTAGCATAGGAAATAGTGGTTTTCTGTGTCTCATGTTTATCATAAAATTGAGAATTTTATTTAGAAAGAAAAAAAAATTAATCCTCCCTCTCTTACTGAAATTTTAAGCTTAGAGGGTTCTGCGCAGCTGGCATTTGGTTATCATTGAAGATGTTAGTAATCAGGAGTACAGCAATCCATATTAGCTAACAAATGAAAAAATATATATATCGTAACGAATCGAAGAGATAAGTTTGCGCTAAAAAATTATGTACTTTTGATTTTGAGATATTAAAGACGCGCTATGAAAATGAGTGTGCTGCCATCTCCACGCATGTTCGACAAACTTTAGTTCTTCTATTTGTCACTAGATAGCAGCATGAGTACTATATTTGGATGTTAATACGGATTTGAGAAGTTTTGATTTTTCATTGATAGGTGGCAGTTATTTGAAGTACAGTCGGATCCTGTTTTAACGAATACCGATATAGCGAAAATCTCGTTTTAACGAACACTTTTCTAATCCCCGAGATAAGCTTACATAGGAACAATGCATAATAACCTGGAATTCCTTTATAGCGAAATTTCGTTATGGCGAAGTGATTTCTCCTGTCTCTTGGAGTTCGTTATAACGGGATTCGACTGCAATGTGTTATTACGGTTACTACAACCACTTATCCTAACCAATATAAAACCGGTCGCAACAATAATATTTCCCAACTCTGAAACAGAACAGCAAAGAAAAGAAACAGGAAGAATTCTGGAAATTATATATACGGGGTGATTATAAAAAACTATCCCGACATATGGGCCCCTAACTATCATACCATTCACAGAAACTGGATGAAATTTTGGCATAAGGTCTTTTGAGGTAAGCACTCAAGAATGATGTGGAAAACAACAGTGTCACTCTAACAGTTACGGTTACAGTGAGAAAATTTCGAAAATATCAAATGGCAACACCAAGTTTTTTTGTATTGAAATGCGATCTCCATACTGAAAAACACTAAATAGCGTTGGAATGGCACCTGTAGCACGAAAATCCCCGGAGCTAGGCAAGGAAAAGGTAAAAAGGACTTGCACCAGAGCATTAATGTTCGTTTCATTCGTCACACCGTTTCTTCGGCTGAGATCCCAGCCTGATTAGTCCTCCACAAGGTCATGTGGAAAATTTGTGAAACACAATAAAATGCTTTGTTTTATGCTGCTTCTCTGTCCTTATTGGTTGTCTTCACTTTTAGCCTATCTACCGCCGGTGATTTTCATGCTACAGTTGCCGTTCGAACACTATTTAGGGTTTTTCACAACGGAGATCACATTCCAATACAAAAACTTGGTGTTGCCATTTGATATTTTCGAAATTTTCTCACTGTAACCGTAACTGTTAGAGTGACACTGTTGTTTTCCATCACTGAGCTATAAGTAAATAGCTCAGTGTTTTCCATATCATTCTTGAGCGCATACATCAAAATACCTTATGCAAAATTTCATTCAGTTTCTGTGAATGGTATGATAGTTAGGGGCCCATATGTCGGGATAGTTTTTTTATAATCACCCTGTATTTACGATGGCTATTGGTCAATGGAAAAAACACTAAAACATTCATGTAAATTAAGAAATGTATGTTTCAAAGTGGGGGAAAAAAAAAATAATAATTCCTAAA
Organism: Pholcus phalangioides; assembly: GCF_987345545.1. NCBI lineage: Eukaryota > Metazoa > Arthropoda > Arachnida > Araneae > Pholcidae > Pholcus > Pholcus phalangioides. Next base: position 62,038,029 of record NW_028301608.1, on the reverse strand, counting down.
ACCCGTTAAGGAGGACAAAGAGGCTAAACTTTGGTGCATGCTTGAAATGACATCAAAAAAAGGAGGACATGTCCTCTTAAACGAGGATGTCTAGTAACCCTATATACTACGGATTTCTGGTCTTTACTTCTATCCTGATGCTAATGATGATCATGGGAATCGTATTTTATGGGGCATTCATACTCTTGTAATTTCAGCCGTTACGACATTTTTCTTCAAAAAGGCTCTTGTTTTTCCCTGTTTTTCACAATTTCTTCAATTTGTAAATTTTAGTAGATAAGATAATTTTCGAAAGTTATAAATTGTACCGCGTTATTATGAATATCCACCATTCATTTTGACGTATTGAACTTTTATTTTTTCATCACATTTTAATTTGATGCGATTTGCAGCCAGGGCCACGAATAGAAAAGAAAATCTATTCTAATGCCCATTCTGGTGACCCCCCCCCCCCCAGTTTGTACGGAAAAACAATAATTTCAGCACCCTTCCTGCTCCAGTGCCTCTGCCAGCCGCTGTCGTGGTCGAGTGGTCAGTGACGGACTAGCATCGCGAATTCCGGGGTTCGAACCATACCAGCGCTACAGTGGTGGTCGGTTGAAGTTGGTTTTCTGTGGTTCCCAATTTCGAGGTACGAATGCGAGAAAATCTCCCGGTTAAAAAGTCTCGCCACAGACAGCAACAGGCGTACAAACGGTCCAAATATTCAATCATTATACTACACTCACGTGTTGAGGATACAGATTTCCGGTTTAATATGGTCTTTTCCACCATGGCACACGTCTCCTGAGACTAACCAGCTTATATCCCCTAGGGGGACAGAGCGGAGGAGGGGGGGGGGTCATGGTTGGTCTCGAGGTTAAATATGGTCTATATCAGTGTTTCTCAACGTTTCGAAGGCCACAGCCCGGTTTCATTTATTTCCGTAAGTGGCAGATTCGGTCAAACACACGAATAATGGAAAATGAATAGGGGAAAGACACTACTGTGTATCACTCGAGTAGGGCTACTAGATGTCCGTCTTTTTTTTTATGTTATTTGAAGTGTCCTCCTATGTTTTAAAAAATTTGCACTTTTGTCCCCCTTCTCATCACGTTTCCGGAATTGTATTTTTTTTCCTTAGAGATTTTTTTCATTCTAAAACGTATAGATCTTGGTTTTTTCCCCCCAATCATTTTTACACTTTTTGATCTCCCGCCATCGAAATTTCCAAAATACGAGAACATAAGAAGCAAGGCCATCGTGGGGGGAAGGCATGGGTGTAGATACGGGGGGGGGGCATTGTCCCCAGCGTCTAAAGTCGAGTCGACTGATCTAATGTATATATGTATATATGAAATTACATCATCATCATCGTGCCCCCACCAGCAATAATGACCTTGCACCCCCCCAGACTTCCAAGTTAATCAACGCCTATGGGGGAAGGGGAGCTCCTTGGCGATCTACCCCCCCCCCACCCCCGAAATGTGGGAAAATGATCGAAAAAAAGGGAAAAAGAACGCTAAATCTATTGTTCTATCACTCTGGGCTCCCCGAAAGAAAGTGGCCCTGCTCCAAACGGAATTTCTGGCTACGGGGACCTGCTAAGGTATCTCCGAGAAGGGCAAATTCTACATTCTAACTACGGCCCAGCTTGCTCCAGGGTAATATGAGAAACTTCAAAAACAGCTCTAGAAGAACAAAACCGCATTTCCAACAGCTAATGCTACGCACGAAACTGTATGTGTGTTACTTCGTTACTTCTTCCATTCAGAAATAAAGAAAAAAGGACGCCAACAACAATCAATGCTGATTCCTGTTGCGAGATTGTGACAATGATCTTGTTTATAATTTTGATTGCCCATTGCCGTTTGTTGTTTAGATTTTAATTATCTGTTACATGATTTCAGATTGACCATCGCTTATATATTATTTTTTTGTTGGCTTCGTCTGAGGCGACGATGTTTTGTTATTCACAATAAAACTTTCCCGATGCACCCATCCTTCGGGAACGCTTCGATATCTCTCGGAGATTTGAAGCGGAGTATGTCCAGTCTTCAAAGCCCTACACTCGAGACCCAGTATAAATGATGCCATTGGAACCCCACCATTGCCACAGTGGTGGTCTGCTGAAGTTCGTTTTCTGTGGTTTCCAACTTCGTGGCGCAAATGCGAGCCGATTTTCCCATTGAAAGGTTGTCTATCACACGTGCTGCCATCTACATTTCGAATTTGAAACTCCAGTGTAGAAATATTTGCCATTTTTAATTTCAAATCCTGCAAATCCATTCATAATGCCTTATTATGTTCTTTAAAGAAAGGACTACATTTATAAATGTAGTCCTTTCTTGAAAGAAGGACAGACTGAAATTAAAATTATGACGGATGGATCAAAAAATAGATTTAAAAAAAAAGGGATGGATCTAGGCTGACCATATTTCCTCGAGAGAAATACGGGAAATTGAGATTCCAAATACGGGAAAATACGGGACATCACCAATTATTGCCAAGAACGACGTCAAACGTGAACAATATTGCAAAATACTGCTGAAATTAGGGAAAAATCGCAATGACGGGAAACGAAGCATTACTGTAAATTACAGTGGATTTCACGAAATAAAACGTTTACCAAGGCAAATGTGGGGGATTAATGTGTTAATTGTAGTTGTATCTATCATAATATAATTAAATGATTATTTGTTTATTTATAATTCAATCTTCGACCAGAAAAAGAAAGAAAACCGGGACTGTCCCGAGAAATACGGGACCTATGGTCACTTCAAATAGATCAGAACTGTCCCGGTGAAAATGCAGTACGTATGGTCATTTCAATTATCAAGGATTCTTTGTTCAAAATCAAAACAAAGGTTAAAGTCGTACCGCTGCTCAAATCATATGATAACGCCACTACGACAAGAACCTAATGCGAATTTGCATGAATGATTGGCTCGCTATTAAAGCATCCGAATATTAAGTGGCCGATAACCTTATCTAGATCGAGACTTCGTTTTGTTATGGTCGAAGTTTTGGTCTCGCTGCATTCAATTCGAGAGTTGCCCAGTGATTTGAAGAATTTGAATCCAAAGTATATAACACTTAGTGAAACAAACACGCGTAAAAAGGTCTTTAGCTGAAAGAAATACAAATACACTTATATATTTCTCCTCTCTTACCTTTATCATCGGACAAGATGGTGTCCGGGAAGCTGGTGGCCGTCGCCCTGGGAGCGGTCTTCTTCTTGGGATACATGATCTACAAACACTTCCAACCCGAGGAACCGCACGCAATGGGCGGGCGGAGGACGAAGAAAGACGACGACGAGGACAAAGAGTTCATAACGGAATGGTGTGCCATTTGCCTGGACGAGCCGCCGTCCGTGAAACTGTTGCCTTGCAAACACGCTTGCTTGTGCGATGGCTGTTGGGAGAAGCAGCAGGCGCAGTCCCATCCGGCCACCTGCCCGCTTTGTCGCAGAGCTGTCGGCAGCGTTGGCTATGTCGTCTGATTTATTTGGTCTTTTGTGAACATTTTACTCTACGTTGACTTTAAAGTGTTGGAAATATTTTTTTTTTGACGCGAGTGAATGCAAACGCTTCTACTCACCTATTCTAGTTTGAATGTGTTCTTAAAAGCCGGGTCTTCCTAGGAGTAGATTTCTCTGCAGCACTTGAACCGGATGTGATCATTTCGTATTTCCCAGCGTGGCACATCAGCTGAGGGCCGTATAGTAGCCTAGAGAAGACTGTCGTTTACCCAGCACTTATAATATAAGCCGCTGCGCAGAATCTTCCAGTGACATATTTTCGCCGTCTATGCTCAAACAAAACCCGTCGGGAAAGACTTCCAGATTACTAGACGGTTCCGGGTTATTGAGAGTCAACTATATATGGGCCCTAGTATCAGCTTTTCTGTTGTCTGTGTAGCTACCCCGGTTTGAAACCAATAAAAATGAAGAGAAGATCAGCAAAGTGCACGACTCATTTGACTGCGCCAGAAGCAGTAGCACAAGCACGCCTGATGTATCGAGCTCTGAAGGAAAGCAGTCATACTGCTTTTCTTATTGGTGGGTGGACAGTGTGTTGCGCTGGGCGATTCCACGTGATGTTAAAAATCTGCTCCTAGGAAAACCCGGCTTTAAATGGGGTTTTTTTTTTTTTTTTTTTTTTGGGTTTTCTGTTGTATATTGCATTTTAATTTAAGGCTTGACAAATCCCGGGCTGCTATGACGATTTAGATATTTGTATTGGCTCCTGATATTTTCTGTGTATGATTGGTAGCTCAGGCAGAAGAAATATGTTTGGCTTTGAAGATATTTGGTCTGTGCCCAGATTTTCTTTTCTCGGTTTGTCAAGCCCTGCTTTAATCAGGTTTTATGTTTATAGATGACTTTCTGCTGTGAATTTTTTGGAAGTTACTTTTTTTTTGTGTTTAATGCATAGCTGCCAAGTGTTCCAGATTTCTACTCCATCTCCGGAACTCCTTAAAAAATCTCATACATCCCCCCCCCCCCCCCAAATTTTGAGACTGATTGTAAAAAATGTTTACTTTCAGGGAAGGAGAAGAAATATTCTCAAAGAATATATCTGTTGAAAAAACCCTTGCTTTTATCTTAAAAATAACTTCACAAACGAAATGTAAATTTTTGCCATTTGATCAAATCACAAAAAAAAAAAAAAAAATTATGGGCAAAAACCAAACAACCAGCATCAGTTCAGCCTTTAAAACATCCGAAATTGCTGAGATGGCTTGTATTTGACTTGACCATATGTCCTGTTCGCAATTTCTTTTTTGGTGTGATTTGATTTGAAATTTAGTAATGGCAGGGAATTTTCCCATTGATTGGTGACTTGGCACTAATCGGCGATGGCTTGCACGGTGTCATGTTTTTGCAAAGGGGAAACATCCTTACATTTTTACATTTATTAATGAAAAATCTGTACATTGTTTCCTCGAATCTCCCTCTTATATTTATTTTTGTGTAGAATATGGACCTGTGTGAAAACCTCCCTAATTCCCATTCTCTAAACTTTGCAGCGATGGTTTAAAGCCATACCACACATTTTTGGTACCATATTGGTAAATTTTAGCTTATTCCCCCCCCCCCCTTCCTGCGGCTGTGGCTCAGCTGCGTTTACAAGTAATCCAACATAATTGTCTTCCTGCTTTGAATAATTGCTGCATTATCATTTTTTGGCTTCAAGAGAGCCATTTTAATTTGAGTATTTGGTTTTTTTGAATACTTGTTTGTTAGTAACAAATGAATTAAATGAAAATGAGAGTTGCGTGAGCAATGGTAAAGTTATAAGGCAATTATCGCTATGAAATATGCCAAAATAAACTGGTGATGCCTTTCGTTGAGAAAATAGATAAAATAAAGAATGATGATGAATGTTTCTAATAGAAAAGCAACCCTCGTTTTGGCATATTCATGCACTATCAGAGCTGGTGTAATTAATTTTCTTTTGTGTGTGTGCAGAGCAAGTGCTGTATTTTACCCAATTTTAAAAATAGGCATATGTTAACTGCCGCTGATGTTAATTTTTGTGCAGCTGGGTCTGGTGCTCTGGTTTGCCAGAGTACAGAATTTGACCTTGCTTTCCGACCAATTGTTCAACATTTCTGAAAAAATTGCCAGAACGAATTTTTGCAAATGGCTGCTATAGAGTCACAGCGGTCTTTTTTTTTTGGGATACATGATCTACAAACACTTCTCACAAACCGAGATTGTACACTCAGTTCGTGGACAGGACTATGATAAAGAATACATCATGGAATTGTGTGTCATGTCATTTGCGTGGTCAAGCTGATGACTATGAAACTTTTCTTGCAGACACGCTTGCTTGTTTGATGGCTGTTGGGGAAAGCAGTAGGCGCAGTTCCATCCAGCCACCTGCCCGCTTTGTTGGAGAGCTGTCGCAGTGGTGGCTATGTCATCTGATTGATGGGTCTTTTCGACAATAATTCTACATTGACTTTGAAGTGTTGGAAACATTTTTGATGCGAGTGAATTTGTACCTTTCTACTCGTATCTATTCTAGTTTGTTTATTATTTTGAATGTGTTTTAAATGGGTTGTTTAAGTGTTTTGTGTTGCATATTTTACTTTAATTGAGGGCATAAAAAATTCAGGTCGCTGTGATTTAAAGATTGGCATTAGCGCCTACAATTTTCTATGTGTGATTACTAGCACAGGCAAAAGAGATGTGTCGCCTAGACTTTTTTGAATTGATTTTCCAAGGCCAGCTTTAGTTGCATTTTACACACATTTGTTTGTACAGATGTATTACCATTATGGCAAAATTTTTGGGAAGTTACTTTATTTGGTGGCCTCTGGATCTGCGCCTTGTTCCAGCTCAACCATGTTCACATGTATTACATAATCTTTCTCTTCCTGAGATGAATGAAGGCTGCTTAGCCATTTTGGCTGCATTCCGAAGGGAGACTAATAGAAAAGTGTGCAAATATATCTGACCTGATGGTTTTATCAAGGTTTTAATAAACAGCTCAAATTGTCTGAATACGAAGAGTAACAGACTAATGTATGTATTATTATTTGTTGTGAAGGGCTATGATCGATTTTTAAGAAAAAATATTTTTCTCTATTTACCATCTTTGTTAATAAGGAACTATGTATTGTATGCCCATACTGAGTTGGCCTCTGACCTTGGCGCGCGAAGGGAGAGTTTATTTTCGAAGGAGGGCAAGCCCGTCATTTGGGAGGATCCCCAGGCTTTCGAAAAAAGACATTAAAAATGGTATATATATATATATATACATTGAGTACATGTGCTTTGCCCCTCCCTCCCCCCTGAAAAAGTTGAAATGACAGTCCTGAAGGAGGGAAAAAACTAGCTAAAGTTGTGCAAAAGACTAACAAAAAATACCAACCTGCTCTTTTTCTCTGCGACCTTTCTACCAAAAGAAGATAAATTGAATCGCCCATCATGATGTTTCATGATATAGCCAGAGGCCAACTCAGCATGGGTGTACAATATTATTGGATTGGCTTGGTATTGGCCCTTGTTTGTGTAATATCATTACGAGACAAGAATTATCTGATTATCTATTCTACTTGAAATGTGTCAAAGAAAACAATTTCATGAAATGTGTTATTATACCATGCCATTTTTTATGTATTAGATTTTGTATGCTTGTGTGAAGATGACTGTAACGTGTGACTATATACATCAGTCTAACCCTGTTATAGCGAATCTCATAAATAACAAACTAAATGTTCTGTTCCGTCCTATAAGCCTATAAGATGTTCAATTGGATCAAACACACACAGCAAACTAACTTTTTGGTCCATTGAAGTTTGTTATAACTGGATTTGACTGTACTTGCGATTTGAATCGATGTGTAAATTTAAATCATATGAACTGTTTTCTCGTTTTAGAAATCAAATCATCTCAAAAGACGTATAAACGAGTCAAAGGATTTGTAACATAGCAGATACTTTCTGGTGGGTATTGAAAAAAGTAAACAAATTGTCTGTTTTAATGCGTAGCTTTTTTCAAAAAAACGGTTTTATGCATTTTCTATTACTTGTCATATTGGAAATGGTACATATTGATTACTGTACCTAGAAATTCTGTAAATATTTGTCTTGAAGTGTGTTGAATAAAATAGTGTATTGATATCAAGTGTTAGGAGCCAGTGTTTCATCAGATCCAATTGTCTTTATAGTGAAGAAATTCCTTCAAATATGTGTGTGTTTATTACAACTTGTTATGATGAACTTCACAGGATGGTCGGGCTGAATGTGTGTAAGTTGCAAGATAATGCATCTGACACACCCCTGTCTGACCCTTAAGGGTACTCAGGAAACAGGGTAAACCGGACGGCACCACCCCACTCAGTACATATCTGACTAGGCGGGATGGAAATAAATCCAGAATCGAGAGACAGCGGAGCCAGGTTCGAGGAGTGGTGCCAACCCTCTGTCTGTTGCGGTTTTTGCTAAAGCTACAGAGACCTTCAACTACAGGGCTTAAATTGCAAGATAAGAAAAAAAAGTTAAAATTTCATTGTGGGTTAAAGAATTTTTTTTTTGTAATTCGTGTAAAAATGTTCACTTTTTTTGTCAATAGCGATGTTTAAATTCATTACGAAAATTCTGATTTTCATTAGCTGTATTTGTTGCACTATAATTAAATTGTGTCATGCCAACTTTTTAATCACTTCTATGTATCGTGTCAAGCTGTATAAATGCAAAGAGATCTCTGTGCACATATTTTGTTGCTTTTGGTCATAGTCGCCACATAATTCAAGTTGCTTTAAACTAAAACCCATTTTTTAATTTGTGTTTCTAGGCAAAATGTTTTTATCCAAGGATGGTGTCGCTCTCCATTATTCATAGGAAGGTTTGAACAGCTGGCTGATGTGAAGATGAATGAACAGATGATGAATGATCAGGAAAGAAAGAAAATTTCACTGCACTTGCGGGGAATTCAACCCATGTCCTCTCACTTACTGGATGAGCAGCTTGACCACTATGCCATGAGGGAAACAAACCTCAATCTTTCCTTAGAGCTTGTGTGCATTGAACGGGATCGTGCGTGGATGATCAGACCTAACTCAACACGGTCCCGTTCAGTACACACAAGCTCTAACGAAAGATTAAAGTTCATTGTCTTTGTAGTCTAGGGTGTTAATCCGGCAAGTGAGAGAACATGGTTTCAATACCCTCAATGGCAGTTGAGTGTTTCTTCCTTTCCTGCATTCATCTTCAGTCAGCTGTTAAAACCTCCATAAATGTTTTTAGCAAAGAGTCGTTTATACTAATCTATTTTTGTAATCACAAAAAATATGTAATAGTTTGGCAAAGATTATTACGACAATAAACTTACAATGGAAAAGTTGCATATCATAGGCTTAAGCATGAGCTAACTCTTAAGGGCCTACATCCCTGAAGTAGGTACACTGACAAATTGTATTTCCCAAGATGTGAATATTTGGTATTTTTAAACCGTGGGGGGTTAAATACCTGCCAGTCTGTTCCTTAATAAGCATAGGTATAAAGTTGTTGGTAATATCAAGACGGCTCAAACCTGCTATTTCCATAGATTACTATGGAGGTGGTGGTAAATGTTTAGGGGGGGGGGGGGGGCTTGATCCTATGAGCAGAATACAAATTTACATGTGTGGAAGTTCTAAAGCAACGGTTCTTAGCTGGTGGTCTATGGACCCCTCGAAAAGGTTTCAAGGGCCATGTGAGCATTGATGGGATAGCAATCGAGACCTTTTTGTTTTTACATTATATTCAGTGAATGAATCTGGCCTGTATCTTGTGGGTGAAAGTGTCCCTGCCTTTTTTTTTAACTCATTTGTGCAGAAGAGTCCATGGAAAAGTGTTTGGCTCTAGGTTAAGAACCCATATTCTAGGGATTGTGGAAGTAGTCTTTACCCATCTATAAGCATTTGATTAATTTTTCGCCTTGTCTTTGTGGCCTCCTTAAATCTGATTTTCACTCTTCCCCCGTCCCCCAGTATATCCAAGGACAGCAAGCAAAGCCATAAGATCCCACCCACAGGTGAGAATCACTCATGAATAATTGAATATAATTGAACCCCGGTTTAACGAAAAGCAAATCGATAATATATAATCGGTGCTAAGCAGGGCCGTCTTAAGAGCATCATGGGCCTTCGGGCCAAGTGGTTATTCCGAGGCCCTACCAGATGAATTCTAGAAAAATTTCAACCGAATCTCATTTTTGTGAGGCCCCCGGGCCGTGCCCGGGTGGGCCCATGCGTTAAGACGGCACTGGTGCTAAGATTGACACAAATACCAGAACAGAAAAATTCGTTAAATCGAAGTTGGTTAATTTCGGGCTCGAACTGTACATACACGTTCAATGTAGCATTGCGAGAACTGCTGCCATCTCTTGGCTAGGTACCGAGTTGTAAAATCTACTGCTGAACGATTTTTTTTTTACTTTCACAGTTTATCCAGTAGATGACAGTAGTTCTGTTTCGAAAAATAAAATTTGAATTCATTAAAAATTCAAGAAAGAAAAAGTTTTTTTTTTCTATTTCGAAAATTACAAGCATTACAATTCCATCATTAATATATATTTCTTTATAAGAGATTCCTAATCTCTATTTTTTTTTCTCCGAATCATTTTTATTGTGAAGAGAAGTGAAGTTCCGTTTTGTTACCATGGTTACTGAATGCGCCATGTTTGAAAATATATGCTTATAGTATAATACGTATAGTATTTATTTCGTGGTCTTTCGACCGAAATGAATTCATTGAATTAATTAATTCATCGATTTTCGTGCGTTGAATCAACTGATGGTGCAATTTCACTACCGATGTCCTCCGAATGGCTTGGAGACCATCTATCTATGGATCCGCAAGGTACTATTTCTATTGTTAGAATCCCAATACACATATTTATCCATTATATCATGTGTGTATACAGCGTGTCTTCAATGTCCTTAAAATGAATCATTCCGTTTATTTAAATGATAACTCTGAAATCAGGTTTATGTCTAAATCAACTTTCATATTTAGTATGTGCCCCCCCCCCCCCACACACACACACATACATAGGTAGTGGGGGGGGGGGGTGATAGCTCCCACAAGAGTGGGGCTGACAGGGCTCGGATTCATTCTTGCCATTTTTTTACACCATAGTTTGGCACACCAAAGATCCCAGCTTATTAGGGACTCGCTGCAGGATGTGGAGGTCACGGGTTGCTGTCATGGCTCTAAAAATGGGCGTGCAACTTGAATTTTTGACTCATGGTCATGGCCCCCACATCCTGAAGCAGAGACCCCGGGCGGGTATCATTCACCTCCACATCAGACTTTCACGATCCCCTTTATTGTGAATTCCCAACGTGAAAGAAAAAAAAAGAGAGAATCGGCCCGTGCCCCAGGGTTGCAGCCCTGTCAGTCCCACCCTTGGGGGGCATGCTCATGGGGTCCAAGTTCCTTCCCCCCCCCACCAGTATTTGTCACCATTCTCGATAATACCTATAAAAATATTGTGTTTGAGCCCTCCAAACATGGGTGGATATATTGGTCGGGGACACACATTGTCTCCCCCAACATCAAAGATGTGTACTGCACAAAGGACTTGACAATTAAAAAAAAAATTAGGCATTAATAAAATTTTTTTAGCCTCCCTGAATTTTTTTTTCCCACACAAAATTGGTCAAAAATAATGTACTAGGTATTCTTCGACTTGTCCACAGGACGTAGGAACCCTTTTCCTTGCTAGCAGACATGATATAATTTCGATAATTTTATGCTGTCCTGAGACCTCAGTTTAGCTATCGTACGTGATAAAAATTAGATGCCAATTTTTCAGTTGCCATGGTTACCTGGCACCTGGGATTTCCTCAAGCCTACATGTGGATGACTTATAAGTATAACCCTATATTGACGTGCACCCCAGGCCCTCCGCCGCTGCCTCTGAATATTTTCAATAATTTTGCACCTATGGCTTTATGTAGTGTTGAATTCCATATTGTTTCTTTTCATTATTCTACACTTTCTAACAGGCCAAGAAAGATCCTGGTCTAGGGATCCCCGTCTTCAGGATGTGGGGGAGCCAGCGATTTTTAAACAAGTGTCTCTACGCAAAAATTATTGGCAACACTCAGTATGAAATTCATCCCTAAGTTTACACATGCAAGGAGTTGCTAACATTAAAATGTGAAAAGCGCCAGGACTGTTTTTTACATGCCTCAAACCTACGAGGGGGGGGGGGGGACTTCTAGGCCACTAAGCTGTACATGTAACCCATAAACATTCTGCTAGAGAATCACTGATGAATTTACGCATGTCGCAAAATTTTCTGTATGCATGGTCTGAAGTTATTTATAATGTCAGAGTTATGCATATTTCATGTTTGAGAAACAGTGGAGAGGCTGACAGGGCTTTAGTCACGGGGAACTTTGGGATCTATTTTATATATTTTAGACCTTTTACACTATAAATAATAATAATAACGATCTACACGCTTTCCCAAAAGATCGTATGATCTGTCCAGGGAATTTGTTAGTAGGCATTCATGCCATACCGGTACTCGAACCCAGAACTGTAAAGTCGGAAGCTGGATCCCTAACCACTCGACTGCCAAGTGGCAAATTCACTGTAAAATCACTGTTGCGGGGGGGGGGGGGGTATTGTTTTATTTATTTTTTGTTACATTCCCTAAGACTAATAGAGATTATAGTGTGGACTTATAGAGACTTATTAGTGTGGACAATTAAAGTGTGGTCAGTCAGTTTCTCGCACTAAATATAGCAATGCAATTTAAACATGGTCGCAACTAGATACTTATAGTCAGTCATGACATACTACCATGGCCCCCACATCCTGGAGCGAGACCCCTAGGCTAGGATCCTCTCTGCAGGTCCTTTCTGTAGTTAATTTATAGCGTGAAAAATAAAAAAAATGATGAGAACTGTGCCGGGCCCCAGAGCTAGAGCCCTGTCAGCCCCCTCCTTTATGGGGGCCATGCATACCATACCAGCCGAAACCAATCCAGGCCACATCACTTATTGGCACTATCAGTCTTTGCCTCTAGGCAGGGGCTGGGATGCCTCGGAAGATTTTTATTTGTCGGGGAGTAGTATTTTATGAGTAGATTTTTTGAGAATAAATTTCTCTTAATTCCATTAATTTTCTTTTACAAAAATAATTTAACTTACTTTCACTTGTGTTGACTGAATTTTGTTCATTTTCCAGGATGAGTAATGCCAACTGACAATTTACCGGGATGTTGTATTCGACAATTTCACAGCTGGGATAGAAAAAAAAAATTAGGAAAACTCTGTCAGACCGACAAGTTTACTGAAAAGCCAAGTCAGTAACAGCCCAGCTCCTTGAAGAGAATGAAATAATCATGTTCGGTTTGGACAAATCTAAAGGAGCCATTCCGAAGAAAAAGCCTCTCGATGCGACCAAATCATCGATTATAAAGAGTCTCGCAAAATCACTTGAAAGAAGTGAGTGGACGGACATGAAATTTTTTCTTTCAATTTTACTTGACATTTACAAATAAATTCACGATTATATAAATTAATTAATTAGTTTTACGGAAGTACTTTAAGTATCTCATTTTATATTGAAAAATCATCTCTTAGAAAGTTATTCAAGCGGTGAAATACAAAAAAAAAGGAATGGCCTTATTTTTCAGCTTTTTAGCCCATTTCGAAGTTATCATCTCGACATACATTTTGTTTCATTCTAATTAATAGGATTTTTTAGTGGAGATGCATTTTTGTTTTTCACAATGGATACTTAAATACTGCTACCAAAAAATTTCAAACACACCTCGTAAACATTCCTAACACTTATAAAACACTATACAGTGGGAAAAGAGGGTGGTGGGGCTTTGCATAACCTTTTAATTCTGTGGGCCAGATACACTAAAACCTGTCTATACAGGTATCGTTCACTGTATGCTAGATGGTTACTGCTTGTAAGGTAAAAATTTAGTGTATTTAATCCATTTAATGCAGGGCTTGGCACTTGACAAACTACAGGTTACCGTGGTAACTCTATCAGAACTTGAAAATTTTGTGATTTATATTCCCCCAAGTACGAGATGAGACTTGGCTACATTATGTTATGTCATGATTTTTTTCAGAAGGAGAAGCTAAAGGTTCAGTCGCTGACGAGCCATTCTCAGTGCTCAATCGCTTTACCTAAAAAAATACAATATAGGCTGGTCTAGGCTTGACAAATCCCTGATGCCAGGTAGCCACACACCACGACTAGAAAATTAGTATCGGGAGTCTAAAAATTTCTCTCTTTGATTATTAAATTGATGTCTAAAAAAAAAGACACAAAATTTTCTGATCTCTTTGACAGTGCGTCTTCTAATATAGGAAGGTGGATGGGGGAAATTCCTGGAAAAGTTTTAAAAATATTATGTAAGACCATTTTCCTTGAGCACAAAATCTAAGAAATTTGACTGGAGCCTAAATTTTTCTTGAATTAGGCCGATGTGATGGAACCTCAGCAAGTCTCATGTCATGCTTGGAGGCTGAATTTGAGTTTCGGAACGAATATGTTTTTTGGAATTCATGTCAGCATATCTTCCAACATAGAAAGAATTACCAACTGCCGAAAAACTAAAAAAAAAAAGGAGAAGATTATTTCAAACCATTTTTCTTGGAGGAAAAAATGCTTGGCTCCTGAGAAATTTGACCAGCGCTTAAATTATTTTCCGATTTTTGAACCCCTGATTTAACTTGTGTCAATTGATGCATTTTTTAGGAGCAGCTTTTACAGGCTGGATGATACTCCTCGGTGACGTATATTTTTCCAGCAGATCAGACCTGCTATAAAGAGTCGAGCTAAAACAATGAAACTACCTACTCTGTATGAAATTTGTCCTTTGGTGCGGCAACATTTTCTAAATTATCCTCATCGGACGTATATATGACGTCTACAACAATATCTTTCCTGCCTCTGAGGACATGATAAAAAAAAATACATTGACCTATAGCATAAATGAGGAGGAATTACGTGACAACCTTGTCTGAAGAAAAATGTTTTTGCGTTGAAGTTTTATAAATTCGCATTTTCAGGTATTACTCGGTGCATAATCTACTTTAATTATTTGCATCATTTTCTAACTTCCGTTATCAATTGCAGTTCATTTAAATGCCAGCCAAGAAATTCCTCAAGAGAAATCAGTTGTTCCATTTTTAGAAAACATTCCAAGACCGATGACGAGAACTAGATCGGAACCAAACAGACAGTCGAGTATGTTTCTCCGTCTCATTTTGTTTTAATAATGAAAAGTAGAAAGCGAAAACCTTCCGTGTTTAAATTGTTTTATAAACGATTAATATTTATTTATTTTCAGTAACTTTGTTCTGCTTTAGTGAAGTTTTTTTTTTCATCAAATCAAATTTATTATCATATACACAAAAAAAAAAAAAAAAAAAAGAGAAAAATTTACCAAGGAATCAATCAAAAAATGACCCATTCTGGTAAATGCTAGTAAAAATTAGTATGGAAAACAGAATAGTCAACTAAAAAAAAAAAATCAAAATTATGCAAATAAAAATAAAAATTCATGGCAACAGAAGAGTGCAATTTAAAAACAGTTCTACATGCTGCAACTAAAAATATAAATTTTTTAGATGTTGGAATAAAAGCAAGGTAGTCAATTGAAAGGTAGTCAGAACCCCAGACAGTTAGACCATATAGTAGGAGTGAGTGAAACAAGGAGTAATAAAGAGTTAGTAAAAACGACTGATTCAAGTAGGGTTTGAGATAGTAACATTTATAAATTGCTAGCCGTAATCTTTTTTGCAAGTACTTCATATGACTCTTCCATTTAAGATTGTGATCAATGTATACGCCAAGGTATTTAATGGTAGTAACTTGTTCGAGACATGAACAATTACAATTAGAATTAATAGTACAATTGCGATTATGGAAAATTAAATTAAGGTGAAAGTGAATGTTAGATTGGGAAGAGGAATTTATAAACAGTTTTCGATGTATTTATCTGAAGGTCGTTAGCAACAAACCACTTTCGGATTCTAATTAAATCAGTATTGATTAGGTTAGTTAGAGATTGGAAATCATCTGATGAGTAAAGTAATACTGTGTCATCGGCGAAAGTTATGATATTGCCATTTATGTTTAAGTTACATAAATCATTTATGAATATAATTTAAATTGTGTTATTAATATTTTAAGTGCAGCGCGTGCCACATTTGTACACAAGTTATTTCAAATTCAAGTTATAAATTAGTAACAGTTAATTCCTTTTATTTTTTCAAGGAGATGGTTTTGATCGTCGCACGCGACCCCATGTTCCTCTAGCAAAAGACTGCAAGGTGAAGGCAAATTCAAAGTCAAAAACCTCTTTCAAAACAGCTACCTATGCTACAAAAAGACTGCTGTCGGCTCGGAAGATAAAAATTGATGATTTGCGTAATCGTATTGTAGACCTTGAGCGGCAACTCATTGTAAGGTTCAGTGAATTATTTTACTTTTATATTATTTTCCCCTCTTTTGATGATTAGTGCAGCTTCAGCAATGTCAAACGAAACTTCCCATTTCTCGATATTCAAGTTTATCCCTTAATTGACTGAAAGTATAGATTTTTCTATCATTTTACAAGTGTTATTCGCGACCAGATTACATGCACATTTTAACGGGATTCATATTTTAATTCTTTCTCATGATAGGAACTCTAGAGTACACAACTGCTGGGAAATACAGTTACAGCATTTTAGCGTGTATAAGGAACCCCACGATTTTTTGGGTTTAAAATTTGGAACATAGTTGAGAAAATATATCTATAATACTATCTATGTACGGAGAGAAGAGATCCCTCCTGTTTTTGGGACAAAATTTTTTGTATAAAGGGGTTCCTTACGCACGTTAATCCATTGCTACTCTTACCTACAAATATAAAGAAATGTCAAACACGTGAAAATGATATTGCATTACAGCTTTCAATAAAAGAATCCCACCCAGTGATTATTTCACAAGTTTTTCTTGGTGTGAATTTTCTAGAAAGTAGAGAAAGAGAATAAACTTCTACAAATTTTGGCGAAGCGTCAACAGAAAGAGTTGGAGAAAGTCGAGCAATCGAATATGGACATTCCAGAACTTGAGCAAGCTCATGACAATGAGATCAAGGCTCTGAAAACTATGATGAGAAAATTTCAAGACAAAAATAGGTATTGACATGTTTTTTTTTAATACAGTAAAAGTCTGTCATAACAAGTATGGCTTGTAAAGACAATCTCGACATAACGAGTGATTGTCAAAGAGCTAATGTTATCCGCTTATAGCGAGAAATCTGTTATAATGACAATTTTTCCTGTGATTGTGAGCTGCCGTTCTAACAGACTTCTACTGTATGTATTTTCAAACATGCGAACAGTTCATTATTATGAAGGAAAGACTTTTTTCTGGATATTATGTTGAAATGAACTCGGAAGGAAAAGTCTACTAGTCTCCACCGGAAATCGAACTTAGTTCTCTTGCAATCCGGGCAAGCGCGCTATCCATACACGTCACTGAAGACATGACCATTCTCTCCTTATTTATGCTCTGTAGCGTAATGTGCTGAAGTAGAGGCATAGTGGCCCCCATCCACTTAATGCTAGCGAATGGTTCCCAGATGGCGAGGGTAGTAAGAATGAGATGATTTTTCGGCTCAATCACATGAAGGAATGACTTATAGCGTGCTTGCCTGGATCGTAAGATCACTGAGTTCGATTCCCGGCAGAGACATTTCTTTCCGGGTTCATCTTGCCATAATATCCAGAAGAAAGTCCTTCACGTAATTGAACTGAAGAAATCATCTCATTCTCGTTAGTTCACTATTGTCAAAACACTATAGTGAACTAAGAAGAATGCCTTTCCTCTTATTGAAGGTGATCAATGTGCTAATTGACATGCATCAATAAATTTTCATTTTAGAACTGAAAGAGTGGGATTTTTTGCTTGAATAAAACGCTATCCAACTTTCATGACATATTTTATAGTGAAAAATATATCAATTTTAAAACTGCAATATATGTGTGATGTATTAAAGTGCCCGCAGGTTTTCTTACGTATTTGCAGCAAATTGTTCCATACCATTGGCAGTAGGCTTATTTCTTTCTAATACAAGATAACCTTCTTTTAGGGAGCTTGAAGAAAGGTTGAACATTAAAGATGAAGAATTGCAGCATACTTTTAAGTTTTGCCAGAAACTGCGAGCGGCTTTGCAGCAGAAGATTCGCGATGAAGAAGAAAGGGATAAGCGAGCCAATGGTCTGAAGAATAAAATCAAAAACCAGGAGGAGATAATCAAAGTACTTCCTTTTTTAATCTTGCACTATATAAACGTGAAATTTTTGTATTAGTTTCTAAAGGATAGTATAAAATAGTGGTTGTTTTGGGATTATTATTAAGATATTCTAGGAGAACTTTATCAAATCTAATTTTTGTAAATGAAGGGATTTGATTTATGTTAAATTCACATCATTACTGCAGCCTTTAAATTTCCTTATACAACATTGTAGTGTATGGTAGCATTTCAATACCACGCAGAGAAAAAAAAAGTATGTAAAAAAATTAGGGAAAACCATCTTAGTCAGTGGTTATCAACCAAGCGACCCCATGGGCCCTCTTGGGGGGGGGGGGGATTTCAAGAGGTTTTGTGAGCTTGGATGAGAAAGCAATTAACTCATTGTTTTTACATCGCTATATACTGAATATTATTTTGTAAATAGGCCAGTGGTCTTCATTTTATTGGCACGGGGCATCCGTGGACTTCATCTTATTGGCACAAAGGACCCGCAGAACGCAAGAGGTCAAGAACCCATGTTCAGGGCCAAGACATTTAATTTTAATTAGAAAGCAACTAGTTTTGCTAAAAGTTGGTGAAATATTTTAGCTTTAGTGGGCGACTGTAGTGGGAAATATAAATACTATCATCGCGAGTAAATACAGTGAAGCGCCCCCCCCCCTTTTTACAGCAAAATAATAATTTCCCAGGTCTACTTAAAGTATGCATGTTAAATCTGTGCTTAATGGTCAACCTTCTACGGACAATTTTTTTTGTCACACCTGTGTCCGCGCAAAAGAGGGGGGATTCTACTATACGGACGGCTTTTATATAAAAAGAACCAAGCGCCATTAAACCATTAAAGTTTCTTCGATTCAGTTATGTCTTCAGTTTTTTAGTTGGTTCAAGTGCACACACAGACGGCATCACAACCTATATGTCACTTGGTTCTATTTAGATAAAAAATCTCACCTCTTTCAATAGTTCAGATGTCGGTACATCTCAAAAACATTAGAATGGCGCTTCGTTCCTTTGATATAAAAGCCGTCCATATTATGTGAATGTAAAAAAAAAAGAAACTTCAAGTTTTTCTTGAAGAAGTTAGAGAATGATACCTTTTTCATACACTGAGTTGAAATTCTTTAAAGACATTTCAATATCGACATCTTTTCCTTTGTAAGAAATATGTGATTTTAGAGTTTTTAATTTTCTTTTCTTGCTGAAGGAACTCGAAAATAATTTATATACTCTCGAGAGGAAAATTTCTGGTGAAAGAGTGGCTCATGATCGTACAAAAGTCTCGATGGAATCGATCAAGAAACGATATGAGGGGGTGAGCCTTATTATTAATATATATTTTTTTAAAATAAAGTAGAAAGAAGTATCAAACTGTAGGTTTTGTCAAAATCTTTTGAACACGCTGAAGGATATTATTTTCAAGTTCTCCGAGCCAGTTTATCACTGAATCTATTACTCTGGTTTTTTTTTTTGGGAATCAAAATGAAATATTTGCATAAAATTTCATGTTTACCTAGGCGTTAAGTTAGTTTTTATAATATTTGAGATGTTTTGGGAGAACTTTAAGAAAAAAATATTCTGTTAAAATATGAATGGAGGTTTTGAAGCTGCCAGAAGAATTTGAAAAACAGCGAAGTATATTGAGCATCTGTTTGAATCGATTTGCATTTGAGACAATGAATCATCCGACAAATTGCATTAGAATAAAATTCTTCATAAGAGTACTAGCGGTAATTTATCCCATACGGTTGGAATTGAAAATAATTAATAACCGAGCTAGCGATATGGTTCTGGTACAGGGTCTCAAACACCTCCAAAATTTGTCAGAGGCGCAGTAGAGCGGTGATCTTGACAAAAGTTTTTTGAAAATATCCTTTGTTAAACAGCTCTGGGGAGCCGGTGGAGTTCGCGGATAAGCATCGAATAGAGAAATTCTGGTATGTAAGATGAACTGTTTTTAAAGAGCTAATTTATCGATGGATAAAAGTTTGTCTTAGTTTCAACTTTCTTTACTTATGCGTGTGCATTGAAATAGTTTGACAGTTTTTTTTCTTTTTTCTGTGAATCTTTTTATAGACGAACAGAAATTCTTCAAAAAAATCCAAACCGAAAAATCGGTCTCTTGCCATTGACTCTGAAACAAAAGAACATAGGCCTAGTTCAATGAAAATAGAAGAGTTGAATGATTCAAAGGTATTCAATTTCATTTTAAAATAAAGTGATATGCAGTCGACGCTGGTTATAGTGATCATTGCATTACAATGACTAACAGGATAAGTTCCAAATGTTTTCATGTAACAAATATCCTATATGTTTCTCCTTTCGATATAACAACCTTCCAATATAATGTCCATTTTCAACGGGACGAGGGGTGTGGCCCGTTATGACGAGCATCAACCGCACAACCAGAAAAACCAAGAGTTTAATTAATTTAGGAAGCAAATTCTATTTTTAAAGACAATTTATTTTACTTCATTAGAGAATAACTCCATGTAGAGTTGTATTGCGCCTGAGTGGTGCAGTTGTAAGATGCCCTTCTTCCACCATTAAGGGTTCGATCCGGGGGGGGGGGGAACTCACAACAGGCGCTTTATCTACTGAGCTCGGGGTGACCACCGATAGATGGTGCCTTCATTTCCCATCCAACTCCATCGGTTTGAAAATTGTCGTAGAGCGATATGACTGGAGTTGGTGTGCGGCAAAGCAGTAGATAGAGTTGTATTGGGTTTTTTTTTTTCAAACTGATTCAGCATGATTATTTTAAAATTTGTATCAAATCCTTGAATACAGGACGATTCTAAATTCACGGGACAAACCTTAAGGGGTGATAAAACAAAATTAAACAAGCATTTTCGGTCATAAAACGTGTGGTTAAATCGCAATAGCAAATGTGGCAGAGAGTTTTTTTAATGAGTGCACAACATTACTTCACCTGAAGAAAATATCATATTTTTCCAACGCATTTGCTGTAATATATGCTATCAATCAGTCGAGGGTGCAGGGGAAGGGGGGGAGGGAGGTTGTAATGTGGTAGGCTTCCTCATGGTGCAAACTGGATAACGCAAAATCTATCACAAGTAATTGTACTGCTTGTCACAAAAATAATCCAGAGAGGGGCGATCACTTTCCCCAAGAACAGAACAATATGGAAAAAATTGTTTTGTCCTATATTTCACAGAGCAATCAAACGAACCTACGCAATAAATCGCCTTCCAATAGACTTCTCTGGATCAGCACCTGGCATTTAATTCTTTGCTCAGATGGAAAAATATCATAAATCACTTTTCCAAAAAAATTTAGTTGTTCGCATTCCGGAATCTCGTTCATCAAAACTTTCGAAGGTGGCAAAATTTAGTTTTCTCTTTCAGTTTATGAGGAAACAATGGAAGTAAATTGTATCACATTTGGCAAAATATTGGTTACAAATTTGCCATCGTGAAATTTTGAAAAAGTGACATAACATTTTTCCATCTGAGCACAGAATTGTTTGGCGCAGCATGACCTTGATGGTAAACGCATCAATGAAAACCAAACTTTGGTTTAAAAAAAAGTTTATTGGTGCATATGCACCTTCAGATTGGATTGGCGTTTGGTTTTTATTCATGTGAGAACCATCAAGGTTATGCTGCGGCAAACAATAACAAGCGGTATAATGCCTTGTAAATTTTGTGTTATCCAAGGTTGCGCCGTGAAGAAGCCTACCACATTATAACTCCCTTGCACCCTTGAGTGATTGATAGCACATATCACAGCGAATACATGAGAAAATATGATATTTTCTTTTGGTGAAATGCTGTTGTGCACTAACTAAAAACACCCTCTGCCGTTGTGGGGTTGCAATTCAATTACACATTTTATGACCAAAAATGCTTGTTTAGGTATCTTATATTACCTCTTAAACAAACTTTGCCGCATGAATTTAGAATCATTCTTTAAAGTTTGATTTTTTTAAAATCTTAATTTATCATTTCTCCATTTAAGGAAATGCAGCCTGTTCCAGCATGTGTAGATTATTGTTTTATATCAGAAGATTGTTTTTGGGGAAAAAAGAGAAGAAAATGGTCTTGCAATTTGGAGTTGCACCTTATTTAATTTTTACTCTATCGATTTTAGCTAATTTTTTATTTTCAAATACAAGAAAACTCCCTCTTTTACGGCCGAATGGTAATTTCCTTTTTTTTTTTTTTAAATTTATTCAAATACAAGCCCCCCCCCCCCCCCCCCCATCATTTACGGCTATCCTTGTTTTAGAGACAAGTGTTTTTGTCCTGATCTGCAAAAGAGGGGTTTCGCCGTATAATTTTTTTCTGACTCATTTTACGCTTTCTGTTATAATTGCTACACTTTATTCCTTAGATGTTATGTGGAACTTCGAAAGATTTGACACAACTGAATTCTATTTTCAATTTTTTCAAAGGCACCCGATGAAAGTTCTGAAGAATTTAGTGGCATCGACATGGCAAAATATGTTCAGATGACTCAAACAGCATTGTTAAACAATGAGGATTTCTCAAAGAACACCCGCCATTCTGCAAATATCAGTAGATCTGGTAACCTGCCTCTGGTGCCTTTCTTCAACAAAGAAATGGGGAAAGACGGTTCTTCTAAGGATGTTCATAATGACAATCGTTGTCCAGCGTTCAAGAATAGGATGTGCTCTTCTTCAGGGTCATTGGCACGACGCTCTGCTAGGGCCAAGTATGACGATGAGAAATATTTCGTCGACATGCCACTGATAATTCCCACGTCATCACCAAAGCAGTCGACGACAGAAAGCGAACGCTCATCCTCCCAACTTATGAATCCTCCTGACACTCGTTCTTATGCCATCCATAAAGCTCATGAACTGTTCAAGGCAGATGTTGCCACACATAGGTCCCCCGAGGCAAAAGATAGGTGACAGAATTTACTGACAACAAACTGCGGATAATGATTTTGTGCTTTTATTTGGTGTGCAATGATGTTTTGGTAGATTTTTATTCTTGTTCTTCATTAGCTTTTTATCAGATATGTTGCTGATTATATAGATTTTATTTAATAGAATGAAATTTTTTTTAGATTTCTAGTGTTTCTTTTTCTGTTCTGAAATTCCATGACTAGTTTTTTAACGGTTTTGTTGTGAATTAAAATATCATTGGACAAGCGTAGTTTATATACTGAAAGTGCAGCTCATGGCTGTAGAAATGATTAATTTGTTCGTGTTTTTTTCATTTAAAATATACACTGACTAATGTCAGGTTTTTTTGTTGTTGAGAAAATTATGAGGTTTGAACGAGAGTAATAACAAGATTACATTATCATTCAATATTGTTGTGAACCATGCTCGAATAAAAAACATATTTTCTTATTGCAAAACTGAGCAATTTCATTATTATTATCGCAACTCCAATTAGTTTTGGTTTTTGCATGAGGAAAATGGCATGCATATTGTAAAATATATTCATATAGACTTGCTGGTGATGTTCAATGATTTCAATTTTTGTATGTGCTTTGTGTGTTGTTACTATATATAAAAAAGACATGTAATTATAAAAAAAAAACATTTCTTGATGACAGAAATGTACACGGAGTGCAAAGCTAACAGCTTGCACCACAATTTGCTGGTGAACTGTCGATCCTAGAGGCATACTTCCAATTAGAAAAATTATCTAAATAATGTGTAGTACTCAGATACGTCACCCATGTTGTAAGGGATTGATAGTTATTGAAATAAAATAAAAAACAAGTTTTCAAACGGACACGCTGTACTCGGAAACCCAATTAGAAAGTTGTTGTCACGTCTCTCCTGAACCAAACAAAAGAAACTCCTCGTTTTTAAGTGCAATATTCACTGAGATATTCTAATTCAAAGTGGGAGAAAAGTTGATAAAGACTAGCAAAAGCTTAGACAAAGCTTCTTTCTCCAGCTTATGTCGTTCTTTCTCAACTTTTCTCCAATTTTTCAATTCGAATATCTTAGTGAATAGAACTTAGAAATGCGGAGTATTCTTTGTTGTCCTCAGTAGAAACAGGGTAACAACTTTCTTAATGGGTTTTTGAGCACAGGGTGCCCGCATAAAAAGTTAACATTATTATTATAAAAACTATACAAAACTCTTTGCAACATGAGACATATTTGGGTACTATACATTATTTGGATATTTTCTCTTTCTGGAAGTATGCCTGTAGGATGAACGGTTTACGGTAAATTGGGGGTGAGAGCTGTTAACTATGCACCCTATATAATTCATTAATTGGGTACAATTTGTACCTAAATTTAGCGTTGTATATGTTATTCTAATTTTATTTATTGGAAAAACTAAAGCGAAATTCATGATAAGGAAAATGTGCACCATTCCTCATTCAGATATGTCTATGCCTTTACCCTCTAAGCGGCATTGACAAGATAGATATTTCGCCTTCTTAAAGGTCTCTTATTTTAGCATTGACAAGCCCAAATATTTTGTAAAATAGAATTTTTAGGGGAACTCTTTTCCACTATATCCCTTACTTTACAGCTGCTGAAAATTGAAAGAAAGCCTACTCAATTAAAAAAGATATGGCAATTTATTGGTGGGTTAGTGATTTCGCCTATGCCGCTTAAAGTGTTAAAAAAAAACTCCAAAAAGTGCTGGAGTTTGATTCCAATGGCATTTTATCTATTCTAAACTGGACGTTAATTTTTTTTTTCAAGTAACATTGGGCTGAGAGGTCTTTTTTCTTTCTGAGGGTGTCCAAATTCAAGGTACAGATACTTAAAAAGATTTTACGAAAAAAATGTTTTGACAGTCCATTAACATTTGAAGAAAATATACATATAGTCATCACAGAACTCACCTGTCATTTAAAATGTATGGTTTTAAATTACAAACACATGCTACTTAGAGTTTAGAGATCACAGGCATCTTTAACCTGTTACTCGCGAGCACCGTGATGCTCTCTGAAGCACCCAAAGTGCTCCATGCCCATGTCCAATTTCGTGCTCACAAGTACCTGATCAACGTCTCCATTTTAAATACCTTGTACAAATTGTATTGAAGGATTAAAATCATCCTGATTTTTCATGCATTCGTACGTCAAATTTGCCGTAAGAGTGCTCTTCTATTGATGATGGGTATCGGCGATGCTCGCAACTAGAAAAAGGTTGAAGACCTCTGGTTTAGATCAGAGTTTCCCAAACTTTTTGTTTTATTATACCCCCCCCCCCTCCAAAATTCTTTTCATCTCATTGCTCTATAACTCAAGACAACGCATAGGATTCTATACTGAACCCAAAGCTTCTCTGCATGGATCGTTCCACCCTTCTCCAGGAAGTGATTTAAAACACTGCTTAAGATGAGCACAGAAGCGCCCGACATAAAGAAAACATTGAGAAAACATTGGCTGAAAGGGGAGAGGAATGCGTTGTGTATATTCATTAACTATTTGAGGCTGAGTCCCTCAGTTCCTTCGGTTCCCGTGCTGTGGACCAACATAATGTCGAGCCCCGATTTAACGAATTAGATAAAACCGTAATTTTTATTTAACAAATAAAAATTTCGGTTTAAAAAATTAAATTATAAAAATTAATTATTAAATATTTTGTTCGATAAAACTGATTAGGTGAAACTAACGCAAATAGCTAAGTATATATGTTACATAGGTGTGATAAATCGGGGATTATGCATAATCACCATATTTTTCACATTTACCGTAGCATACAGTCGAACTTGGTTAATTTGAAGTCCGAAATCACTGGGAAAAAGTTTGAATTATCCAATTAATCTATCCTGAATCTGTAAAATGAATACAAATTGTAACTTAATCACCACCATTCACACAAAACAATAATTATCAATTATTAAAATTTTATTATCGATAACGAAAAACTGCTTTCTAAAAATTAATAATTATAATAATTGATCTTAGCTGCTACATCATTCCACTGTTTTGGAATGAGCATCACTGCAGAATTTCTTGAATATGTTCAAATCTTGATTTACGGAAACAGTTCATGATCATCTGTTATGAAACTGCTTCCTCTAATTTTGCTTATCATTCTCATACTATTAAGAGGAAATATATTTTCATTAACATATTACGTGGATTTTTCCGATGTTTCCAATACTCTTAATGACGACAAAAAGATTCTGATTTTGAATGTTACACCTTCATCCATAGGTTGAAAAGTGTAATCGGTATCAAGTGGTAACAATCTCGATGCACTCCAGCTGAACAATGTTAAATGGGAATTAAATTATCAGAGAAAAAAAAAGGAAAAACGGAATTTTTTCAGCACTTTTTTCACATTTAAAGACGTGGGATTACCGTGTGTTTAAATATTTGTTTAATAGGTGGAGAAAAGCAATGTCTGACTTCTTGTAGAATTTTTCCAAACTAAATTTGCTCATACAAAAATCATGACCTTTTTCCCTCCAACTTCGAATTATCCAAAAAATTTGAATTAAACAAGAAATTTTGACATTGAATTAGGTAGAAAACTCAAGGTGAGTTCGTAAAAGTTCGAATTACAAAAAATTCGAATTAAGCAAGTTCTACTGTACACTGAAATATAAAAAAATATTCGTTCAAATCGGAAATCAAAGAATTCGTTAAATCGAGGTTAATTATGTTGGGATCCAACTGTACATGCTTTTAAGCAGTACTAGCTAATATGAAGGGATTACCATTTAAAAGAATTAAAGCGTGTGGAAGTTCAATGTTTTAATGCTCGAAATTATTTAGAAATGTGCTTTCAGCTATAGACACATTGAATGCCCACACATCCAATATAAGCTGAGTCAGATCAGTAATAATCATAATTGTGAGTCCATTATTCTGAACATACAGTTGGACTCCGATTCAACTGCAACGAATTAGATAAAATCGAAATTTTCATTAGTTAAACAAAACATTTGTTGTAAATAAAAATGTGCGTTAGAACTAATACTGAATTGCCATATTAAACTGAATGCAGTTTAATTTTTTTTCTGTTGGTTTCATTACAATTATTCCTGGTGTAATTAAAATTAACTATGTTTCTTCCTAAAAACTTGAGCTTTGATACATTTTTCGATGGGATAGGTACGTTTGATGAAATTTCTTCAAGAGATGTTTTGAAGAGAAGGAGCAGGAAGAGAATGCCGGTTTCTCTGGAGAAGCAGCGATTCGCAACTGCTTCTCCACATTCACCTCTTATAAAAAAATCTTCAGCGCATCTTTAGAAGTTATTATCTTAATTATACTACAATGGCTTATATTGTTCAGCACGTACGTGGAGAGCATGCCATACCTGCACAGAAACGCTAATCAATTCACCAAATATCGAGATTAAGTAAGTCGTATAATTTGCATATATTTAAAGATTTATTCATATTTTAAATATTCATATACATCATATCGAAGAAGAAAAGCTTTCAAAAAGATGATGAAATTCCATTTTTTTTCAACTTCTTTCCTCTCCCCATAAGTTTCGTGACTAATTATAAGTGTAAATTAATTTTTAATTAGAATAGTTATTAGTGTTAATTTTTATTGTTAATTTCCGAAGATAACGAAAAAAACAAACAAACAAGAACGCATGGCTACTCTTTTATATCTTAAAGCTGTAAAAGGTGGAATATTTTTGATAAGGCAAGTAAGTCAAAAACACAAATTAATGTTTGTCTTTTTTTTAAAACTAATTTATCCTAAGGGGAGGAAAAAAAAACTGCGTATCTTAATACGAATGCATGCATCTTGAATGAACTCCTTGTACTAAAAGAAAAATGAAGGAAAGGAGGGGGGAGGAGAAAAAAAGCCTTATTGCAACAAATGAATTTACAGAAACTAATTAAGACAAATATGAATCCAGTAATTAACGGCTCTTTAGAAATTTGCAATTCAAATGACTCGTGAAAAATTGTGTTTTTCTTTTCCATTTTTTTCTCTTATTGCCTTCTTTTAAATAGGATGTGGGGGGAGGGATGAGTCTCTAAAAACACATATCCTGAGGAGGATTTCGAGCATTCTCATATGAGTACTTGAGGATATAGGCTTACGGACAATACAAATTATACTCCGTGACCAAAAAATTAGGAACACCCTGCTACTCACCGCTAATATCGGATGGGACCTCTTCTGCCCTTGATGACAGCAGATATTCTTTTTGGCAAGGACAGTACAAGTTGCTGAAACCATTGAGGAGAAACATTAGCGCATGCTAACGAAATGGCAGCTCTTAATTCCCACAGATTAGAAAAGGTGGTGTTTCGGAGTTTTTAAGAGACCTTTCAACTTCGTCCCACAAATGTTCAATTGGGTTGAGATCGGGTGACTGAGGTGGGGCCATTGAAGAAATTGAAACTTTGGATCATGTTCCTCAAACTAATTTGAGATAATTCCAGCCCCCGTGGGAGGATGCATTGTCCTGCTGGAAATAGCCATCATCATCGGGAAACATTGTGGCCATAAACGGGTGCCCGTGGTCAGCTAGGATGTGGAGGTAGGTGCTTTCATTGACGGATTTCTCCAATGGAAATAAGGGACCAATAGTATACAAAGAAAATGTTCCCCAGACCATGATTCCGCCATCACCCGCTTGAACAGTTGTCATGTGTTATGCTGCGTCCATGACTTCGTGCTGTTTGCGCCACACACGGATAATGTCATTAACGTCATGGAGAAGAAATTTTGACTCGTCAGACCAAAAACCTTCTTCCATCCTTCAAGTGTAAGATTTCGGCATTCTCCAGCACACAAAAGCCGTTTTCTTCGGTTTTGCAGTGAAATCAAAGAGACTCATGTTGGTCGCCGGCTGTTAAAACCAATTCGTTTAAAGATCCGTCTTGTACAGAGTACGGATATGCTTTGCGATGATCCTGATTTGCATTGCGTTGTAGCTCTTCTGTTGCTGCACACAATGCGTGACAGTCATCTGGCACATCTTGTTCATCGGCGATTTCATCCCACTATTCCGCCCTAAGTTTTTTGGCTTAGCTGCCATTCTTTGAAGACTCGAGATACTGTTGTACGAGAAAAGCCAAGAAGGTTAGCGGCTTCGGAGATACTGTAACCGCCCGTTCTGGCGCTCACAATCATGCCGCGTTCAAAGTCTCTCAAATCTATTCTTCCCCCCATGGCCCGAGTGGCATGGTGCTCGTCTACTGCAGTGAAGGTTTCTGTCGCAGTCCCGTGTTCGAACCCGAAGGAAGATATAGATAACATATTTTCCCTAACTCACTTGAGGTGACCGCCAGAAGACAGCGTCTCCATTTTTTTAATAATATTAACGTGATCCTCACGTATTCCCAAGGGATCAGCATGATCCGTCCAGGGAATTTGTTAGTGTTAGTAAACACCCATGCCCGAACCGGGATTCGAACCCAGACCTACACAGTGAGAAGCTAGTTCCCTAACCACTCGACTGCCAGGCGGCATTTCCAACTCATCTCATTAATGACAGTAAATTGCAATATAGCGATATGGCCGGAGTTGGTGAAGTTGTAGTTGTTTTCCCTATGAACAAGAAAATTGCAATGTTAACTGGTGTTTCTGACCAGGAGAAAGTTTTTTTTTTATCAGAAAATCTGGTTTATTACGTCAGCGCACGTGTTACATGGGCAAGTCGAAGTTTGAGTGAGGAGTGTTCCTAATTTTTTGGCCACTGACTGTATATTCATGGACACTATCTTAACATATTTGCAGTGCTGAAAAAAATTTCTAAAAACTGCCGTAAATGAAACATTTCAACCTATGCGTCTCTCTTTGCAAATAAACTGAGTTACAAGCGAAAAATATTAACTAAAAATTCACACAAAAAATTTGCGAGCTACAATACAGAGTGGAACCTCGTTTACACGTCTCTCAAATATACGGCTTTCACGTTCACATTACTCGCAGTGGGGTATTTAAACTGAAACGCTGACCAAAAGTCTATTTTTTTCAAAATGGGTCCAAGCATGGAAAAAAAAAAAATCTTTATATAGCTGAATAGACAATTCAGCATTTTTTTTGCTATCTTAGTTTTCTCCTATCCATCGGTGTTTGGCCCCACGGAAGCATATTTTGGATAGTTTTATAAGCCTGAAATCGATTGTTAGAAGTCGCGCGTATCAGTTCTTGCAAATACTAGCCATTTGTTCGGAATTTAAAAGACGAAGCATTCGGGTTTTATGGTTGAGAAACCTTGAGCAGGAGCAAATATGTGGGATATATTGTTGTATGTTCATTATATTGATCTAGCATTATGTTTAATTTATCTACGGAATTTTGAATGTGTTGATATAACTTCAAAAATTTTGCGATGTCAGGTCCCGCTATGCAATAACAAAACAAGCGACAAGATTTAATGCGTAAAATGCGTTTCTAATGTAACGAAGTTCTTGAAAAGTGTAGTAAGTAGGATGTGTGCGAATACAATTGCAATTATAATATTTAGAATGTGAATATTTTTCTTATCAGTTATGCAATGAGGATTTCATGGGTAGCTTATTATCTTCTTCAAACCTGAGCCAAAACTGACCGTTAAAAATTTTTTGTTCGATTGATTTGTGTTCGTTTGTGTCAAAATTAAAAGGAGAAAATCCTATTAAAAGGAGAAAAAAATGGGGAAAAATTAACTTACTTTATTATTTATTTAATTGATAATTAGTTCGTTACCCTCACGTATACCTTATGTCTAGACTAGGAAAAAAAAATCATTAGAAACCATTTGAAGCCAGCGTTTCTCAACCTATGGTCATCGGACCACGATGACGTAGGTGGTTCGCAGGCAGGCTTGGTAATTCAATTCTAACTGGAAGGAAAATTATTCAATTGTTGTAATTGATATTAAAATCATATATCCATATGGATTCACAAATAAAAATTGTATCTTCAGACTTAGGTTCATTATACCTCGTCAAGGAAAAAGCGGTAAATTGCGATCCTAAATGCGGAATATAACTAACTTGCATCCCAAAAATTCAATTTATGACAAATTTGCTAATTACTGCAGATAGGAGTAAAGGGCGGAGAAATAAAAGGTTGCTAATAATCACAGTATACTACATTTTGACGGGAATCCGTCCGGTATCGGTCCTTCTAGGTAAAACGAATTGTCGGGCCATATAGTGCTAATATCAATAATAAAACAAATGAGTAGATTTATAAAATCTGAAGGAATTTAGCTAGAACTGATTTTTTGTAGCTTTGATCATGATTACAAACACGTTTTATCAATTAGGAACAGCTGAGCGCTCAAGTTGCCCTCAACTCTCCCACGTAACTGCGCTGAAAAATAATCTCCGTAATTATTCTTTAAGAACTGATAAATAAGGAAAATAATTTCAAATAAATGTAAGAATTCAGGCTTTCCCAAAATGATAAAAAGAAAACCGAACCTGAAGTGGTTGATTCTAAAAGGTAACTAGGTTCGAACTTTTATGTATTACGAAGTGTAAAAACATTTAAATTGGCCCTCCTACAGCGAAATTGCAAAACTTAGAGAATTTTTTAAAAATAAATTTGAGACATGTAATCAAAGTTTTATTAATTGTAAACAACGCATCGTATCACGATAGAAAAATTGATGAAGACATAAAAAACGAAGAAATACCAGATGAATATTTAGTAATTTCTTATATCTTCGAGAAAAAAAAAAGACGTTTATAATCTCATTGGATACGTGAATGTAAAAACAGTTTTCATTAAGAAAAGCGATGCATATGAATGCAATAGATTAATGCGAGATGAAATTGAAAGTTTTATGAAGATTGCAAAAACGTGATTGGAATGAAATTTTTTTTTTTAAATATGTATTAATTATGACGTATTCGAAGTCATTTATGTTTTTTCATAATATCTGTTCGAATTTTCTTTTTTCTATCATGAATTAAGTAATTGCTTATTAGACGGAAAGCGGGGAATATTAATTTTTTTTTTTAATATTACAAGTTTATTTCTTATCTGAATACTAATAACAAAGTCTATCAATTAATTAAAGCAAATCCGCTTTTTTCCAACTTACGGATATACTGTACTGATGTTTTTTCGCACAAATACTTTGTCTCTTTCGATAATATACAGGTACATTTGTTGGTGTAAATTATCATTATTTTTCTACTACAGTTGTTCCCGTTTATAACGTTTTTCAAATAATCACAAGAAAAAGACATTGTGAGCGGGAAAACGCTTTAAACGGGAAATTTTAATGAGAATTAGTGATCACACTACGAAAATAAATCGCTACTAATCGGGAAAACGTTCTAAGTGGTAACGATATAAGCGGGATTGACTGTATATGCGTTGTACGGAAACTTTGACATGACATTTCGCTTTCTGTAAATTTTTGCCACGGAAATTTCGCCCCTGCCCTGACCGTATGAGTGGCAAGTGTGTGACCGTCACTCGCTTCGTTATTCAGCGGATACTCACTCATACAGCCACTCACTTGATCATTCATATGGTCATTTACTCAACCATGCAGTCACTCACACCCTACTTATTTATCACCCTACTTGATCACTCATACGGCCACTCACTCATTCATACAGTCAATCGCACATTCCCTTGGTAACTCATAGTGAATCACTCACTCATTCGTTCACTCACCCACTGATATGATCACTCATCCAATCACGCGGTCACTCATACGGTCAGAGCAGATGAAATGTGGAAGCGAAATTTCCGCCGATCCCTATACCTGCCATATTATGCAATTATTATTTAAATACTGTAGTGAACGTTTTTCCAAATCTATTAATTTTATTTCAAAAATAAAAGAGTGTCGCCAGATAAAAGTTTTTAATTACTTCATGGGCCGAATCCGGTATATACGTTTAGTTTTGGTAACTGTGAGTACAAAAAGAAACTACGTATGGAAAATTAATTTCTATATTTTCCATCAAAAGTCAATTTTTTCAGAAATTATTCCTGCGTTTAACACTTTATCTACCACTTCATGAAAAGAAGAAAAGAATAATAAATTAAAATAGAAAAAATAGAAAGTTCATTATTATGATAATAATAAATAATTTTCATGTGATTAGTTTGTAGGTCATTTTGGTTCCAATTGAAGACAAAAAAAAAACAGTTTTTCTAACATTTAATTAGTCATTTGATCATTTTTTGTCGCACCATGGTAATTTCCTGCACAAGAGGGCTAATTACACCGGAACCTACAATTTATTTCCGTTTCCGAACGGCAACGAACTCACAACACCTCTAAACATCCTTTGGTACTTTAGGCGAGTATCGACCTTATCGACCTGGGCCACACACCGCGCCTTATTTAATTAGTACATAAACTATCTAGCCTGGTACTTTAAAGTACCGTCAGTAGCTAAAATGTTGAAAGAGCGATTTTTATGGAGTGTGAGAAATATCAAAGCCACCCTTAGAGATGTGCGGCCGATGCTGCCACACGGAGCCCCGCGCTCAAGAGGGCCCCTGCACACTCACAGTAATAGAAACTAAAAAAATTATGGGAGGCGGGAAGAGTTATCTCTGCATCCAAAAAAAGACATGATTGCAGAATGTACAGGAATGTTAAAACATATCTATACCAAAATATGAACACAGAATTAGGTGTAATTCACCCACAATCGTGTAAAATAACACAAAAGTTAATGAAAATGCAGAATTATGAAAGAAATAATTCCGGAATTGATGAGAATTCAGAATTCAAGAACTTTGAATGAAAATATGAATTCATGAAAGAAATAATTCCGAAACGAATTATGAATGGAACTAATTATATAATGAAACTAATTTACAGAACAAACGAAAATCCAGAATTAATTAATAAAATGAAATAATCACAAAAGTGATGAAAGACACTATTGGAAAATTTATAGAAGAAATATTTCCAGGGTTTAGAAAAGTAATAGTTCCAGAATTTATAAAATAAGTAATTCCTGAATTAGAAGAAGCCTTCAATAATTCTGTTTGATTCGGTGGGAGGGGGACTGTGCTCGGGCTTTGATCGCCCTTCCATTAAGATGACACTGAACACGAAGGGCCACGCATCTGGTGAGGGTAGCCTTTAGAAATATTGTATTTGACTGTGTCTTCTACGAACATCAAGCGAGGCGAAGAAGGTATATTCTACGTTTATTTAACCCATTTTCCGCGGCAATTACAAATCACTAAACCTTTCTTTAACGTGTCATATCTTTTTCTCAATAAAGTAAGCTTTCTTGCGATTTTCAGTAGGTGCAAACTGAGGGCATAGGGAAAAGTTTTACATTGAGAAATCATTTTTACAAAACATCTGGGCTTGTCAATAGTGAAATAAGAGTTTTTTTTTATAGAGGCGAGATATCTCGTCATTGCCGCTTAAAAGGTTAAAATATTTATTCGAGGAAATGTCAATAATTTTTTTTTCAACCATCGAATAAATAACGTAAGCTTCGATTTAGTTCCCCCTCCCCCGATGTTTTCTGAATTAATTTAAGGAAGATAAAATTTAATTTCGTTAAACATACCGTAATAGTGACGGGGAGTTTGAAATATGTCATTTACAATTTTATAGCGATCTCTTCAACAAC
The DNA here is from genome assembly GCF_987345545.1 of Pholcus phalangioides. Taxonomy (NCBI): domain Eukaryota; kingdom Metazoa; phylum Arthropoda; class Arachnida; order Araneae; family Pholcidae; genus Pholcus; species Pholcus phalangioides. The sequence goes on along the minus strand of NW_028301608.1, from coordinate 62,003,796 downwards.
GTTTAATAAAATCCCATTTCATTACGTCGACGACTAAAAGATGGCGCTACATATATCACAGGATGACGATTCCGTTACCGAAACTTAAATTCCGATATTTTTTTCCTGATATCACATACTCTTTGTGATAAGAGGAGTTTCTTCATAATTACACAATTTGTGTAATTATGTTTTTAAAACAATTTTTATAAAAATTTTTAACACAAAGAATAATTGAATAAATAAATAAAAAAATGTATCACAACCACTTATACACGTATTTCAAAAAAAGTGATTTCAATGAGCGTTACATTTACGCATGTTGGCCTGATTCTGATATGAGAAACTCTGAAATTCACTCAGGGTTCTCATAATTTGAGGCAGCCAAATTTATACACAATTTTATGATTTTTTAAGTGACTAACCTAACATCTTTGAACAGAGTCGTGGGACCTCTTCTAATGCTGCTCTACCCCTTAAAGAGAAACACGGGTGGCGCATGTATTAATTTTTATTGTGAAAAAAGACAATTTTTCAAGAAACCCAAAATATAGAAAAACGAATTAACGATCATAATCTCATTAGTTTCAAATATCAATTCATCTAAAGTTCGATTCTCAAACGGGGTTCCTGACAACCAAGGCGAACGTTATTGCAATGAAAAAATATTTCTAGTATATTTTTTCTAGAAGAAAATTATAATAAGATTATATCGTTATAGACGTTATATCGAGCATCGCTGTATCGAAGTTTCCACTGTATATGGGTTTCAGAATTGAAAAAAGAAATTACTAATACATTTGAAAACTTAGGGGTTATAGGGTGGATTCATATCTACATACCCTCGTCATGTCGTTTCTAACATTCTTTAACATGAAACCAACGAACATATCCATATCTATCGTATCGTGGCTGCGCAGGCGCAGACAGACATTTTTATGTTAAAGAATGTATGCCGTATCTGACATAACACGGTGAGTGTCTGTAGATGCGAATACACCCTTATTTGTTTCTAGTTGGACATTTCGAAGCTTTATATAAACTTAATTAAATAAGTTATATAAAAATATTTATAGTAGTCATTAGCATTTTCCAATCAAATCGAAAAAAAAAAACACACATACATATATTTAAAATTAATTTTTTTTTACAATTTATTGTTTTATCAGCGAATAAGTACATAAAATAATATACGATTGAATTTATTCACGACAAGTCGTATGAGATCAAAAAATATTTATCTCAATATTTTTATTTATTTTTTTAAATATGATTTTTTTCTTATTAATTATATATTTGAGTAAATACTTTATAATCACATGAGAAATCCATTCATAATTAAGAACTTACCTTTTCTTATTCCTAAGCAAACGTATATTTGTTTCAATTTATTTTCAAATTATAATTAAAAAATTTTTATTTTACTTGAATCTTTTCTTTTTCTCCAACGTTTCAAATAAAATCGGAAATATATTTAGGAGAGAAAAAACCGTTTTATGCTTGATCAGAAATTGAAATGGTTTTCCAGGTCCTGTTTTTTGACCAAAGGTTTTTTTTTTTTCTCTTATTTTTTTTAGAAAGAAGAAGAAAAAACCTTTCCCATTCAAAGATCGAATGTCATTTTTTGCTTTTTATATTCCTTTTTTCCTCACATTTTTTCCTCTCTCTATGCATATGTGTATAACACGGGAGTCATAAAGTAACCCTCAACTTCAATTTCCGTTTTGGTTATGTAAATATGGTTTCTTTGCATCAATATTTGTCATGCACTAGAAACGGCTTTCAACACACACACAACCAAGTATAAAACTCTCCTTCACATCTTTCTTTTTTCACCTTTTTTTTTTCATTTTTATTTTCCTTTTTTTCATTTCTGATTCGTCTTGGCAGGATCCAAAGGAAGGAATAAAAAAAAGGAAGAAATATCCAGGATATATTTGGCGATAAAGTGGGATTTTACGGTCGCCGTGATTTGCATAAACATTACTCATGTGTGCGTATATTGTATGTATATATACAAGTTTTTCACGACGTTCTGACAGAAAACTTTTTCCTATGGTATTTCGAAAATGTATATACGTGTATTTGAGTCATATTTTCAAAATATTTCAAGGTTCAACCTTCACTAAAGGCATGAAAATAAAAATTTTAAATCTTACAAATTGATTTAAATGCTGTTTAAAAGCTATTAATTAATATCATTAAGTTAATTTTAATGAATATAGATATACCGCAGGTTTCACGAAAGGTTTAAAAAAAAACACAAAACGGAATATTACATGAATATTTCTATGCAAATGGACATCATCTTGATCGAATAAGTGCCGTACGTCTTTCTTGATTCATTCAATTTACTTTAAGAAAATTTTTCACATCTGATATGCACAGAAGAATAACTCAACCCTTAAATGCTCATTTTTTATACTAGCTGATAATTTTTTCATAGTTAATGGCTTTCTATACATTTCATTGAACGACAGAATAATCATTAAAAATATCTCGAATTGCACTGCTTATACAGGGCCTTACAGAGGCCGTATAGAAAATCGTCCATAAAATTGAAGTAATGTTACATTCACCTTATATACTACCTTCAATTCATTGTATAACTACTTACAATATACAACTATCTTCTTTTCGACTCAAATTATGGAAAGAAAAAAATTCCGGTAAGAAAAACAAGAAATGCAAAAACAAAACATTTTAATGATTTAGCGAAATCACCGACACACATATTCTGCAATAAAGAGTTTTGTCGTTCATTGGGATACCTACCAGCAAATTCACGATATGAAGTGGAAAGAAAATGACCTCATCTTATGTGCAAAGCCAATTCTGAATTTTTATCTTCCCACTGGCGGCAGTAATGAACGTCTAAAGAACCCTCTGCATATATACAAAGCTACGCATTTGAGGGTTGTAAGATGGAAATGCAACTTATATAACCATATTGTAAATTTGGACTTTTGAACTTGAGCATTTCAGGAACTGCACTCGCAAGTCTCTGGGATGTTCCAATATTTTAAAACAATCGTGTATATGAAAGAAACTGAAGACGGATACTATGTATTTGTGATTGAGACGAATTTCTCGGCGAACCATTTTGAACTGCTCTTAAAAACATCACAAGAAAAATAGAGTTCTCCGAACCGAAAATTTCCACTCATAACTGATATAGAGTCAAAAATCGTCGGATTGCCCAACCGTAGAAATCGGTCTATTTCAAGACTATATCTAACTCTCCAGCCCACGAACACATGTACTGCATGTAAGAGGCTATCGGTGTTGGACGGTGAAGAGAGACCAAAAAAATATATAAAGTTAGAAATTGGCACCATTTTAGTGGGTTGGGATGAGAAAAAATGCATTGAAAAAAGAAAGAAAAACAGGAGGAAATATTTTATTGTTCGGGTAGGAAAAGAAAAATATGGATTCTATATATCTATAGAGATGGGCAACCGAGCAAATAGTAAGAAAACTTCCCGGGACAAACGACGTAGAGAATTATATAGTTCTCTTTCATTCGCCATAGCCTTAAACCCTCAATTCTCTCCACTAAACAATTTTTTTTTCATTATTTCACCCTCTCTCTTTCTGTCTTGTTCGGGTCTTTTATTTTATTTTTTATGGTTCGTCTTTCAAACTTGGAATCAGTTTTCGTTTCGCCTCCGCTCTGTTATTATTGCACTGCGTTGGGTACCAATTACTTTTTTCTTTTGGCCCCCTCTGGTCAGTTTTAGGAGCGCCAGAAAAACCGACGGTGTCTGGTCATGCGGTGAACATAACTTATCTCTGGCGTGAATTGGAAGTAAAAAAATTCCGAGTTGTAAAAAAAAATGGATATAACCAGATAAATATATAGATAAAAATATTTGGTAGCAAATGAAAATAGACGTGACTTGAAGGAGAGGAAAAGAGACGTTACAGCGTCCATTTCTCATGGACATGAAAATATTCTAGACTTTATCATGTTCGGTATGGAAGATTCATTAATCTGAGAATTTTTAATATTTTTATTTTTCAGAAATTTTCAGTTGTGGGGACTAATTTAATTGTATTGCTGGTCCTTTCAGACTCGAGCATTCATTTTTTTTTGGAATTTTTAAAATGTTTTTGCATTTTGGATGCTCAAAAGCATAATGTCAAAAACATGTGTTAATGTTAAAAACATTAATGCCAGTAATTTTTTTTTTTTAATTTAAATTTTTTTTTGTGAAGAAATAAATTACTTTGTTCAATTTTTTTCAGCCAAGATGATGCAGGGTATATTCATCTTTTGAAAGGATGACGCCACTCTTCACTATCCATACGAAGGTTTTTTAACAACTGACGTTACGAAGATGAAATTTTTGGAATGAGAGAAAATTCAACAGCTTTTGCGTGGAATCGAACCCACGTCCTTTCACTTTCCGGGTTAACGCACTGGACTATACAAAGGCAACGAATCTCTCAATCTTAGGTTGAATTTTCTCTCTTTCCAAAAATTTATTTTCTTAACAGACGCAGTAGTTAAAAACCTTCATGTGGATACCGGAGAGTGGCATCATCCTTTAATAAGTCGCCATCTGGTGGCAGCGTCAGCAATTTACGGCCGGACCTGACTCAGGCCATGCAGTGAGCTTGACCTGAGTCAGGTCCGGCCGTCCATATATGGTCCCTTTCAGTACACACGAACTCCAAGAGATTTTTTGCCTTTGTAGTTAGTCTAGGGCGTGTGTTCGATTCCCCACAAAGGCAGTTGAATTTTCTCATTCCAAAAAAATTCATCTTCGCGACAGCCAGTTGTTAAAAACCTTCTTATATTCATTTTCACATACAATTTTTTTCCATAATTTCATTGCTGAATTTTGATATAAATCATACTTTTCGCAGAGGCACTTCATCCTGGAAGCCACCTTGAAAACTACCTGAAATTTCAACCGCTGAGTGCTGCCCTCTGCTGATAGACCCAAGTGCATATTCACCATATTTCTAACTCAAAACTCACACAATATTTTACGTCAGGGCTTGACTTCCTGAGGTTAAAAGAAAATATTCCGCAATCAGAAAAAGTAATCCGCTTATTTGTGCGTGAAGGGTCTGCAAGGGTTAAGTGGACCCGAAAGTTCTGAAAGTTTTTTGTTGGTGATCGTTTCAGATGCTGACGGACTTTTTATCTATCTCTTCTTTTTAGCAGTACAAGGAAACTGGAAATCTATCGACGTGTCCTGTTTGGCTTCTATTGGAATTGGTACGGTGTAGATATATTTTGTTCATATGGCTGATTAACTCTCTATGGTTTCGTGTGTATTTAAATATACATGGTCAAAATAACCCATTATGACAATTTCTTTCCCAATTTTTTCACGTTTTAGAAAATACATCTTTTGATGTCATTTCAGTACAAAATTTAGCTGTATATGTTTTATCGTAACGCCATCCTGACCAGACACCGCACGATTTTAATTTTCTTTATTCCGCTACATTCAACATTATCAAATTCTCACCATTCAAAATTTTCAGAAACTTAAAAAATTCTTGGATTCTCTCCATTCGAAAATCTCAAATTCTCTCTATTCGAAAATCTCAAATTCTCTCTATTCGAAAATCTCAAATTCTCCCTATTTGAAATTTTAGAATTCTCTCTATTCAAAATTTTAGAATTCTCTCTATTCAAAATTTTAGAATTCTTTCCATTCAAAATTTTTTTTCGAAATTCTCAATTCTAAATTCTGAATTCAAAATTCTTAAATTATTTCTGTCATTTCAAAATTCTCGAGTTCTCTCCATCTCCAAAATTTCTAAAGGAAAAACACTTCGTTAAACGCTAAATTCACGTTTCACTTTCAAACCCCCCAATATAACAAGAATGTAATTTCGAAAAACATGAAAAATAGCTTAGAGTTGAAAGATAAAATTGAAATACTGTTATAAATCGAAGCTGGAAACTTTTTTCCTCCCTTCCGCTCAAAACTCACAGGAAAAACACTCAGAACTTTCGGGACTCGGCATTCAAAGATTGACAAAAGCTTTAACGGGTCATTTGTGTCGTCGAAAAAAGAAAAAGAAAAAAGAAAAAAACAGATAAAATAAATTTTTTGTGTGGAGTTCAGTCATTAATTATTGCGTGATTAGGGCAGTGCTGATTTCCATAATCTCGATATTTCTAAAAATAAATTAACAGAGAAGAGGAGAAAGACGAGAGATTTGATACTGATCCCACGAAGCTAATAAATAGCTGGTGAAGTATCAACCGGTTGAAAAGCCGTCCCATTTTTCTTCGTCGGGTCTTTTTTTTTTCTTTTGCTGCTGGTTGTAGAAGTTCCAACTCTCTCTAGGAGAAGAAGACGAAGAGTATAAGAGATAGAGACGCCATGTGACACATAAGAAAGCACTTGGCAGACCTTACCCTTGAGACTCATCTATCCTCATTTACAGCAGCGGAGGAGGCACCCCCCTCACACTGACGGTAACCCTTTGGGGACCCTCCCAGTTCCACACATTCCTCATTGCACTAACGACGCGACGTTAAAGTTTAACGTTCGGCTCACCGAATCGAGAGCCGCCGCTCTATTGAAATCGTACTGACACTTCCTTGAGGAATGATGAGATAATATATCGTCCGTTCCTCACGCAAAATCCTTTCCTTTCTAAAGAGCTTTTATTTATTTATTTATTTGTTGACTTGGAAAACCTTTTGCATAAGAAACAATGGCTTAAAAATTTGAATTTTCGGTATAACTGGGAAATGGTACGCGGGACAGCCATGAATGTTTGATGAAGTTGATGTCGAAGCAACCATTTACATCGTACCTACTGAACAAGTTGTTTAACCCAGGGATACTATTATGGGTGTGAGTTTTTACCCCACGAAATCTCAATAGGTATACCATGGAGTGGTCATTTCAGCTAATCTTCCTTAAGTTTAGCAAAAGGGTAGGGTCATTGCACGTGTGGATTTTTTTACTTCAATAAAAGTACGTTATAACGGTAGTTCACAATCAGAGGGAAGATTGTCGTTATAACGGACTTCTTGTTATAAACGAATTTTACTTTTTTTGGACTGTAAAAAAAGGGATTGGGAAACAAACAAGATAAATTTGTCTTTCTTTTTCCTTTTATTTTGAACTACTTTTGCTAAAATATGGGACTAGAGTTAATTGCCCATGCATACACAATGTTGATTGTATAACAACAAAAATGATGGCAGTCCGAATTTTTTCGGACTTTACTGTTTGTTTCATCATTTTTTGTTTCGATTGCTAAACTTTTCCTTTTTCTTTCCATAGCGAAATAAAAGTCGGAGACTACCTCACTCATGCAATTTTGGCGTAAAAAAAGCCGCAAGATGTGATAGGGAAAAACAACTTATGACGGAGAAAATATGAATGAATAATTAAAATGATTATCAACACTTATTTGTCAAATGAAGTGCTGTTTCCAGTTTTGGAAGATTCCAAGAAAGGAGGATTTTTCTCACGGAAATAACAACGAGAGGCCAAAACCAGAGACCGTGCACAACCTGCCCAACAAACATATTTACAGATAAAACTTTGTGTTTTTCTGCCTCCTGTATAGATAACAAGAAAATATAAGATACAACATGTTGCCCTCTTATCTATTGGGAGGTACTGGCATGCTATGGATAAGATGAAATAAGAAAATATAAATGTAAGAAATAATAACACCTACGAAAATAAGATGAAGGGATTAACAAACAAAAAGCCACTCTTTCGGGTCTATTTTATGTATAATTATTAAAGAAAGAAGAAAAGAAAACATGCTTTTCGAGAATTTTCATTGCCTTTACAGCGAATGTGTTCTGATTTTCGTTCATAAACAACTCTCTACAAGTGAATATGTTTTGTAACTTTAACATTAGCTATTGACAATCACTTGCAAACTACTAGTAATAGCAAGACTCTCGTTATAAGACATATTCGCAAAAATGGACTTTTACTGTATTTGTAGTTATAAAATTTTCATGGGATGAGATTTCACCAATGATAGTGTTTACGTAATTATTTAAGTCAAACTCTAGTTTTTTTTTTTTTGCTTTTTTGATGTTTTTCATTATTAGCACTCATAAGTCATAAGTACTTATTTGCAAATTATATGAGTAGTAATGAATAAAATAACTATATGCAAACGATTATTCTAACCTCCTAAACTATTTTGAAGATAATAGAAGAAGAGGGAGCAATAGGCGAGAGAGAGTAATGAATTTTTCGAGGATTCTGTTACTTGGAGGTGAAAAAACTCGTCATATAAATTGCGAATAAAAGTTTTCGATAACATGGAGGCTCGATACAACTGCTTTAACCCTTTCAGGCTCTCGTGCCACAAATATGTGGTTTCTTTTTCTCACTGTAGAATTTTTTCTTTTGACCTCAGTGAGTTAAGCCCTGACTTAAAGGATTGTGTAAGTTTTGAGTTAGAAATAAAACGTAAATATGAATTTAATAGGCTTTGATCAGAGGGCAGAAATTCAAGTTGAACTTACAAGGTTTTTTAAGATGCTTCCACGAAAAAGTGCCTACGGGAAAAGTTTGATTCATCACTTAAAACTTGTTATCTAAAACCTTTATTCGCAATTTCTATGACGAGTTCTTCACCTCCAAGCAACAGAATCCTCGAAAAATTCATTACTTTCGCCTCTATTGCTCCCTCTTCTTCACAAAAAATTTAAAAAAATTAAAATTTGCAAAGAAATAAAAATTTGTTGACATTTATGTTTTCAATGTATTTTTCCGCCAAAAATGCAAAAACCAAATCTTGAAAATTCCAAAAAATTAATGCTTGGATCTGAAAGGGTTAAGTAATTGAATCAGCAATAATAGAATTCATTTCAAGATATGGAAGAAGACTCATATGTAAAAAAAAGGGACAGAAATAGCGCGAAATTTATAGAGTGGGGGTGATTTGTGAGTGGCATCATGAAAAACTCACGTGCTCCAAACATAACCAGAGATGTCTGTTGTAACAAAACCGTTTTTGTCATTAATTTTCATGTTTTATTAACTGCGCCATTTTTGATTAAAAACACAATTTTTTCATACCTATAGTTACTATAATTTGTAAATTAAAGACATTATATTTATTTCGATTGTTCTATATATTTTTCTGAACATGTAGATATATTATTCAAATAAATATACGAAATACGTTAAATTTATTTCAAAGTGTTAAAAAGAAGTCGAGAATTTTCACCCATGAGAGTGTAGAAGGGCCTACTGAAGCATATTAGTACTCCGGGGAGGGGGGAGGGCGGGGTAAGAAAATTCGAATTCAAGTTTAATGATTCAATTATTGAATGGGCATTACGATAAAATCCGAGAACGCTATAGAATTGCTTACTCTATTTCTCCATCCATGCCGTCAAGATTGACCGTTATATTTGTGCTTATTCTTCTTTGTCTTTTCCCATATAAGACTAGTAAGACGGCTGAGAGACATCGGTGGCCCATAAATTTCTGGAAGATTTAGTGCATCTGTTTCCCCACCCTCGCCGTCTTCCACCGGCTTGGATGGACGACTCTGTTCTTTCTTTGGACACGAAATACGACCAGCTTGGCCACGAAGAGCGGCATCAATAACAACATAACCGAAAACCGAGCTCGTCTATCTGGAAGACATCGACAGGAAAACATATATACTAACAGACAGAAACAGAAAAACAGAGAGATACGGATGGGAATTGGTTGTGTATTGGAGGTGGCGGCCGATATAACAGCACAATTCTTTCCCTTCCCTCGAAGTCTGACAAGTTTCTTGGGGAAAAACTTACGTTTTAGACCTACAACTGCTTGGATAATTATTACGTAAGTGAATCAAAAAGTAAGTTACACTTGCGTGAAAATATTTAAATAAAAATACATTTGAAATATGCATATATTGAAATGAACATATTGAAACAGAGGTATATTGTAGGGATATGATCGAAGTGTTCAAAACTTCCAACGGGATGCATAGGATGGACCATGAGTTATAATTCATCATCAATCAACTACTTAGACAAGGGGACACCGGTATTGATTAGTACGGGGCAACTTCAGGTTGTGGTATCGTAAGTAGTTTTTTTCTAACAGGGTTGTGAATAAATGGAATATCTTACCTCCGGGGATCGTGAATTCTAACACAACTGGCACGTTTAAAAAGAAATACGATAAACATAGTGGGTTAAGTCGAGAAGCTATCCATACTAAGTTAAGACAACCATAATGTGTTTTTTTTGTGGACAGTGTATTATATCCGTTGATAGAATCCCGTTGTAACGAATACCATTATGGCAAAAATCTCGTTTTAACGAGCGATTTTTCTAATCCCCCAGATAAGTTTACATAGGAAAAATACATAAACCTGGAATTCTTTTATAACGAAATTTCGTTTTAACGAAGTGATTTCTCCAGTCTCTTGGAGTTCGTAATAACGGGATTCGACTGTATTATTAATTTTTGTTATATCCCGGTTCGGGCATGGATGTTTACTAACAAATTCCCTGGACGGATCATGCTGATCCCTTGGGAATACGTGTAGATCACGTTATTATTATTATTTATGCTTTTACGAGGTTGTGTCATTAAGTAAGTCACAAAAGATAATTAAAAAATAACTTGCAGAGATAATCACTTCAAAACTATTTCTATTTCTTAACACACACATAATCTCCTTCAATATTTATGCTCTTATCTCATCGTTGCATCAGTGCCTCAAGACCAGCTGCATAAAATTCTCCGAGCTTGATTTGTCAGCCACTTCATCTTGAACCTCTTCATCATCTACAAAGTTTTTGCTTCCAAGATGGTTTTTTAGTAGACTAAACTGGCGAAAATCACTTGGGGCTAAGTCGGGCTCTATAGGATGGATGTTTCGGGATTCCAAAGGTGTGGCCCATTTCCCAAAATCGAAGTGAACGTGTGAATGCTCAATCATACTGTGATGTGCTATTGAAGCTTCGGACTGCAATTCGGTGAAAGCGTCTGGTCCTGTTGACCAAGGGGGGAATAATGCTTCATCACGATGAGGCGAGACCTCATACAGCTCACCTTACACAGAAGACAGTTAAAAAATTTGGTTATCAATTTCTTCAACATCCACCTTACAGCCCCAACTTAGACGCAAGTGATTTTCATCTGTTTAGTCCACTAAAAATCCATCTTGGAGGCAAACAATTTGCAGATGATGAAGAGGTTCAAGATGAAGTCCTAATGTGGCTGAGACAGCAATCCAAAGAATTTTATGCAGCAGATATTGGGGTACTGATAAAACAATGTGATGAAAGCATAAATATTGGTAGACATTATGTTGAGAAATAGTTTTAAGTGATTATCTCTACAAGTGATTTTTTAATTACATTTTGTGACTTAATGACTCACGCATATTGGGTATTATGGTTATATTTGACATCCAAATTTTTTATGGGCAAATTTTTTTTTCAGCCACTTCGTTGGGAAATTTGCTTGTTGTGTCCTTGTATTTGTATTTTTATACAATCTTCATTCCCTTTTCTACACATTAGTCGAAAACAGATGTTCTTAACCTTTTGCTGCTCCACAGACCTCTTGTTGCAATAAGATGAAGGCCACAAACTTTCTTATAAAACATACTCAAAATATATATAACAGAGATTCTAAGTGCAGGTACGTATATTCTACAACAGAAAATTATCTCTAACTACTCTTCCGTGAACTATTTCACAATCCCGGCAATAGTTACATAGTTTTAGATTTGATAAATAAAATATAGTCTATATTTTGTTTCGATACCTGTCAGGTCTGAGAATTATTTATTCTATTTATGTATTTTATATATTCCGCTCCTCAAATTACACTGCTGGCCACCGTAAATGCAACACCCTGAAGGAAGCATGCAAATAGTATGAAATTTGCAACATGCATTAGCGGAGGTGAGATATGCAAATGATTAGAATTTCAGCGCAGACGCACATCACGCGCACCTGTGGCGCCACTTCAAAGCGCTATTTAAGGCTTGGAGATCTGGACGATTTGAAGTACGGCAATTGTGTTTTTCTTGTGGTTTTTTCAAAAAAACGATCAATTATGCCTCGTAGAAAACAGCGATCATCTTTTGATCAAGTATCCGAGTTCGACAGAGGAAGGATAGTGGCCTACCGAGATTGTGGATTATCTTTCAGGGAAATCGGTAGTCGTGTTGGACGAAACCAAACAACTGTAATGCGGATATGTGATCGTTGGATGCAGGAGGGTACGACGGACCGACGTGTTCGATCGCATCCACCTCAGTGCACCACTTCACGTGATGACAGGCGTATTGTGCGTATGGCAGTGACGGATCGCTCAGCCACATCACGAACCATAGCACAGCACATTCAGTCTGTACCGCATCATCCAGTGTCTGCGCGTACCATTCGACGCCGTTTACAGCAGAGTGGTCTGTCCGCAAGACGTCCATTGCTTCGTCTACCCTTGACGCAGAACCACAGACGTCTCCGCCGCCAATGGTGCGATGAAAGAAGGATGTGGACGGCACAATGAAATGAAATTGTCTTTACTAACGAGTCACGCTTCTGTCTGCAACACCACGATGGTCGGATTCGAGTCTGGAGACACCGTGGAGAGAGGATGCTGAACAGCTGCGTTATGCACCGCCACACTGGTCCTGCACCGGGTATTATGGTATGGGGCGGTATTGGATATCACTCTCGCACTCCTCTAGTAAGCATTGCCGGTACTTTAAAAAGCCAGCGCTACATCTCCGAGGTGTTGGAGCCAGTTGTCCTTCCTTACCTTCAGAGCTTGCCCACAGCCATATTTCAACAGGATAATGCGCGACCACACGTGGCACGCATTGTCCAAAGGTTCTTCGTCAATCGCCAGATTGAATTGCTTCCCTGGCCAGCTCGCTCTCCGGATCTTTCGCCGATAGAAAACATGTGGCCCATGGTTGCTCAACGATTGACCCAGATTACATCCCCAGCTGCCACACCAGATCAACTTTGGCAACGCGTGGAAGCTGCTTGGTCTGCTGTACCCCAAGAACACATCCAAAGTCTCTTTGAATCAATGCCGAGGCGTGTGGCAGCAGTGATCTCCAACAATGGCGGCTACTCTGGCTACTGATTTTGGCAGGAACCACACTTCACAGAAGTCTATAAATTTAATCATTTGATGCTTGGTCAACATGTTATCTACAAAATAAATATTGTTGCGATATCTCTTGTCTTTCTTGGTGTTGCAATTTGGGTGGCCAGCAGTGTATTTCCTCATATTTACATTAGATTCCACTTTTGAAACGGTTTTTTTTTTAAATCACTGTAAAAAACACTTTTTAAGCAGGATAACACTTTAAACGGGAAATCTCGATACGTAATTATGAAAATAGGAAAAAACGAGGGACCAAGTAAGTCGTACTAAGCAGGAAACGTTCTAAAAAAGAACGTTATAAGCGGGATCCACTGTATTTTTTTTTGTGACGGTCCGCCAAATTGATGTATTTTTATGTTCTCTCATAAATGAATTTTTTGCAGATCCTCAAATTATTTCTTCTGTTATTTTTGTCGGTCCGTAAATTATTTGTGCTATTTATTAATTTTTGTACTGATCCTCAAATTATTTCTTTTATTTATGATTATTCGTTTTGTTTTCCTAACAGTAGATTATTTCTACTGTTGAGTCGATTTTGTGCTGGACCGCAAATTGCAGCCGGAGTGGCGAGATGCACGTCTACCACGACGAAGGCTGCCGTCAGGCCCGCGGGTTGGATACTGTTGAATGATATTTTCCGATGAACCTGAGGCAACCACCGATAGATGTGTATTCATTTCCGACCTAGCTCGATCGGTAACAAATTGCTGTATGGCAATATGATCGCGGTTTGTGTGTGTGTGTGGTAAAGTAGTAGTTGTCCGCTAATTATTCTTTGTATTTTTTTCTGATCCTCAAATTGTTTCTATCATTTCCGTCGGTCCCTGAAAATTTTCAATAACTTTCTCCGATTCACGGTTATAGAAAGGTTGAAGAACATCGTTCTGTAATATCCATGCTAAATAAAATCGGTCACTAAATAACACTCAATGTAAACTTGCTCTTTGATTCGCCCACACGCATATATTCCGTCTCATACGAATTTAAAAATTGTGAACATTGCACGCATTAATAAAGATAAACTAAAGATTATTATCAATAATCAGAAAGAAATCATATAATTATAAAACTAACTTAATGCTAAAATAACAACGTCCATAATCGTAAACTAAGTCATCGAAAAGGTGGGAAAAAAGTACAAAATAAATATTTGTGGTGCTTCTGGGATCTTCCATCGTTAAGCTAAATAATAACAGCAATAGTTTAGGAACGAGGAATCATGACGGTTTAATCGAAACAATGAAGAAATACAAATTTTTATTCGGATTCGATAATGCGCTTATACAACACTATGAATATAAGCGTTCCTTTTGTGTATAGATAGCGAACAAGAATCTCAATGTGGATTTTGTTAAGAGACAAACAAAAATTCGTGTTGTTTTGCGGCTTTCTTATACTTGAACTCGTATCATCTTTTCCGCAAGAGCTGCGAATTCAAAAGACTGGAAGATCTAATTATTAGGCGCTTTCCGCGAAGGATATCACACAATCGAGTAAAAATAAAAGTGGGGATATATCGCACGCGAGAGAGATAGAGATAGATAGATCTTAAACATTAATTAATATTCGATTCATCGAATTAAACAATGAAGACACGTAAATCTTCAAGAAAACCTTCCTCATCCTCTCTCTCTATTACTTGTAATATTCTCAGAGTGATCTCTTTCGATGTGATCACATACACGCGTAACCCTTCTTTCATCTTCCACAATGTTTAATACAAGAACATCTCTCTATCTATCTATATATGTCTCTTTTGTAGCATATAAACCCCATGGAATCTCGGCAAGTGTCTTCAACTGAACGGGAAAATTTTTCGCAAAAATATCTTTTAATGCCTGGGGATTGCTTAAAGATGCTTTCCCGTTGCATCGTCAGAGATTTGTCAACAACAAACCCCTTCTCCCTCTCTTCATCTCACATGATCTATCTCTATCTATTCACCTTTTCTCTTTACCACATGCTTCCTCCACCATCGAATCTTTCTCTCTCTCAGTCTCTTTTCTCTTCACACCAACCAACCCATTGCCGAGCTAACCTAACGCAGTGTCATAACAAATTACGCTTTAGTGCGATACTAGCGAATTCCACCAGGCCCTTTTGTTTCGATAAATCTACTCTCTTTACTCCGGTGGCGTATGTGTGTGTGTGTGTGTGTGTGTGTGCGTTTCCTTACGCCACTTCCGCACAAAACCCACGTTTTCTTCTCTCCCCAAGTCCTTTCCACACACGCATCCCGCCATTCTGGAACGTCAACCTTTTCATATGGTGTGTCAGTAAACCTTCTCACACACGAACCTCGTCTTCTTTTGCGAGCTTTTCCCAAACCCTTACCTTACCTTAGAATCCCTTTCCTGTTCTCCCTCCGGCAGCGTTTTATCGTGCAGTATTATACTGAGCATAGTATGTAGTGCCGACACCCGCATCCGATTTCAATCCCCAATCTGATGAAGAGGATTAGAGTCGGGCAACCTCTATAACCCAGCGCCTTCTGGAAAACTAGTGTCTCGAAAACATTTTGCTTCGACCTCTCCCTTCTCTTCTCTTACGCCAACTCTTTCCTTGCAGTTTTCTACCCCTTCAGCAAAAGAGAACAGCCCTTCATTCTTTTAAAACAAAGTCTTTTGGAGCGACGAACGACAAATTTTCTATCTATCGTATCGTTTCTCATCGTCGTCGACGGCTGCTGTGTAAACAGGGTCTACGGAATTATCGTTTCGGTTTAGACAAAGATAAAAGCTGCCTATGTATATCTATCTCACACCCCATGGTATGAGGTGAGTGCATGCGTGTTTGAAAGAACTCGGTGGAGTAGGTAGGTCGCACACACACACTCTCTCTCTGTCTCCGGCTTAACCCCCTCACCCATGTATATAACCTTACACGCCAACTAACTGAAAAGGAATCTCTCAATATATATTTATGTTGCAGCATAACGTACACCGTTGGGAATAAGAAAAGAGGAGAAGCTTCTGGGATACAGGGGATCTTGAGGGTACGAGGAGTAAGAGTAAAAGAGTATTATTACGTGTTGTGTGTGTAAGTGGGAAGCAGGCAAGCAGGGCGGGAAAACCCTGGATAGACTTGTGTTGTGTGGATGGTGGGAAAAGTCCAGGGTTCGTTACGAGTGGAGCAGAAAATCTCGGGAAAAATGGCAACGGGGGTGGCTTGTTGTATGTGGCATCGGATTCACTATAGAAGATATAGAGAGGAGAAGCATAGCGGGTGGTAGATGTTTAAAAAAAAGTGAGAAGAGAGAGATAGAGAGATAGAAATATATATATACAGAGAGAAGCACCTTCTTTCCTCTCTCTGTGTGTGTGTGTATCTCCTCTCACCAACGGATTAAGTCTGTAGAAAACTTGATGAAAACCCGTGCAATCCTCTCAATTACAGAGCGATGTAGTCTTCGCCGTTCTAGGCTGTAATCCCCGAGTCCTGGTAAACATAACAAGAGTCCTGAGAAAGAGTGTGAATTTTAATACCCCCGTACTTTCCTATCTATCGCTTCTTCCACCAAGAACAAGCCTCGAGCCGATTCTCTCTCTTTTGTCCTTACTCCCAACTCCTACCAGAGAGTGAGGATGGGTTCGGGGGGGGGGGGACTGCTATGGGGCGAGCGCGGCTTAAAGCGAAAAATGGGAAAAACCCAAAGACGTAGCTGTAGTAGTTGTAGTATACTCACTCATACCAACAAATACTGCCAACCTCCTTACCGTTTTCATCCAACTGGCTGGAAGCGGCGGCGGCGGTGGTGGTAGTATCCTGCTGTCTTCTCTTTCTCCATATATGTGTGTAGGAGAGTTATTGCTTTGTGCTTTTCTTGATGCTTTTGATAATAATATGCTTATCTTTAGTAAAACCCTATCGCCAGTTTACGTTGTTTAGGTCCCATGAGCGTTTATGGTGCTACCGACTCAAGTAGTAGTAGTTTTGCTTGCGTGTGTATGTGTGTGTCTCATTAATGCCTCGGAACCGGAGTGAGAGACGGTTCAAGAAAGAGACAGTAGTCCCTGTAGGGGGGTGAAGACGTAGGATGAGGACTTTGGAAAAATCATGTATCCACTCCTTTTCTTAAGAAAAAGGGAGAAGGTTTTTACTCCAAGCCATACTAGTAGTACTGTAGTAGGAGCGCCGTCATATTATAGATACGACGCATTGGTTGGAAAGAGTGAGAGAAATTCATCGTTTCCTTAAGCCGATCAAATCTCTCGGAGAAGAGGAAAATTTTCAAGCCGACGCTGGTTATTATTTTTAGTTTTTTTGGAAAAATTCTCAAACTGTTTTCTTGTATTGTGAGAGCGAAAAATAATAAGAAAAGTGAAATATCCAAATTTTTAAGTTATAAGAATATCGAGGATAATAGAAAATTTCGTACGATATATTGAAACCATTACGAATGAATCTTTTAGCTTTTTCTTTTTACTTGCTCATTACTTCCATACGAATCGTTAATCGCAAAAGAAACTGCGATTTTGATATGATATGATACGACTGGTTATCATAACCATCTGATTAATCTCTTATGTCGCGGTAGAACGGCTTATTTCGATATTACGAAGATTAGAAAAAAAAGATTCCCCCTTAAGAAAATACAATATACGTTCGAGTTGAATGTCTTAGATTTTCATGATAGATATCTCATGCATTTATAGTCTCCTGATATTTATTTATTTTTTTTCATTCTTCTTTTCGAGTCTTCATTCAAAGATAATGTTAATGAAATTATTGTTCTACTCATTTTTATATGAATTTATGCAACGCAAACACGATTACAATTTTAGTTTAAAATAGGTTTTATGCACAAAAATGCGTCACTTTATTGTACTTCATAGAAATCGTACTTGAGCAGAAACACTCGAAACATCTATATGTGAAAATTGAAAATTATGATTGGAAGATAGAATAATTATCTTAATTT
Source organism: Pholcus phalangioides (assembly GCF_987345545.1). Classification (NCBI taxonomy): domain Eukaryota; kingdom Metazoa; phylum Arthropoda; class Arachnida; order Araneae; family Pholcidae; genus Pholcus; species Pholcus phalangioides. The sequence goes on along the minus strand of NW_028301608.1, from coordinate 61,985,793 downwards.
TTTTTGATCCGTTATCAACCAAATCAGGATTTAGGTCTGCGCGAAGGGAGCGGCCACATCCTTTCGCAAAATATTAGGGTCATAAATTAAATCGGGATGGTATACACTGATTATATATTTTACGGTAAATGTGATAAATGCGGTTATTACACGTAATTACCGGTGATTATGCATACTTACAAAGCATTTTGGTAAGTTTGATAACGTTACCTAAATTTATCACTCTTACCTGCGACTATGCATAGTACCCAAGTGTCGTTGATAAATTTAATAAGTACTTGTACTACTAAGAGTTATTACTTTTACCGGCCATTATGCTCACACCCAAGCGCCGCTTCATTGTATCAGCGTACGATCGTAATATTTTTTATCATTATATCGGGGTCCGACTACATTCATCACACATACTACTCATTTGTATTTTGTTTCATATTTATGAAATTCAGCAATTACACTACGATAATATGTATAATCTATATATATAAAATTGATTTTCTGTCTGTCTGTGTGTGTGTGTTCTCTATACAAATCCACAATTTTAGATCGATCGTCGCCAAATTTTGCATATATACCAAATGGGACCCGACTTAAACGATAGGCTACTTTAAAATTTCGTCAGCAAAGGGCAAGTGCTCCAAATGGGCAAAAAAACTGTCTGGCAACAATGGTTTTTGGGCCTCAACAATCACTTTCCGAACGTTTACTTTGGTTACCGTGGTTCCCTATCAATGCGTTTCTGACGTGTATATGCCTTTACAACGGTTTGTCACTTGTTTTTTGAATAGACGTCATAATCATCATCAGCATCGCTTTGAGGGTCAGGAAAAGGATGAACCTCATAGAAATCAGTGTTAAAATTGTCGATTTTACTGTAGAAATGCTGAAATTCGGTGGGGTTTTTTGTCACATCAATAATTTTAAAAATTGTATAGAATTCACGATTTTTTAAATATATATTGAGTTCGCTTAGAGATATAAGAAGTCCAGGAGATTAAATATGAAGTAATTAGCCGGACCTACTTTTGAGTTGGATATCCATGCAATAACATTGATATTTCAACTTTTTATTTATATGTTCTCAAGCATGAAAATTAATGTCTCCGTATTGTCTTTTGATATTTATTTGCATAAATTCACGGGGGTTAGGATATTTTAAAATTAATTATGGTCCCGTAAAGTACATTGAATAAATTCCACAGCTTTAACTAAGCATTTTTGGAAGCAGAAACAGGCACAAATAGGTAACTTGAAGTTCAGGAGGGGGATCGAAATACCTAGCGCCCTTCAAGAAAAGAAAATATACATATTTATTTTTACGTTTCTTTAAATTTAGATCTGTTTCTTTCATGAGTCCAGCAGGAAGTTGCCATATGGGTGAACTTAGACACGGTTTACATGTCCCTCAAAGAAAGAGGGCGATATCACGTGCTCCAAACAGCCTCATTCAAGAAAACCCGGGTAGCGCCGGGTATTATAGCTAGTCCCAGATAAAGGCGATAAATTTCAAGTATTTATCAAATTTATCAACAACACTCGGTTATTATACATAATCGCCGGTGAAAGTGATAATTTTTTTAGTATTTATCAAATTTATCAACGACGTTTGGGCATCACGCATAACCTCCGGTAAAAATGATAAATGTATCAAACTTACCGGATGCTCCAAATGAATTTTCCAAATCTCTGGCAAGTAGCGATCTCTTGAGCTATGTTTCTCTGGTTTTCTACTTTTATCACTTTGAAAATCAGCGCGGGTTGGCACACGCGGTGTTATGATTGAATAGACAATATATTTTACTTGATAACAATGGCATAATAAAAATATTGTTTTCATTTGAGCTATAATCCTATAAAGCTTACGAAATGTGCCTAATTCAAGAGCCAACATTTGAATATATTTCACCGAAAACCTCGTAAGTCCGAGATCGCGTAAATCGGGGTAGCGTAAGTCGTTTATGACTGTAATTTACATCAGAGCCGCCCTTAAGGGTGTGCGACAAATTAGGTCACACCTGGTTCTGTTGCTTGCGGGGCTCCCGCACTCACGGTAGTAGAAAAGTAAAGAAAATATACAAATATCAAAAAATTTATTTTTTTAAATAGAAAATAAGATGTCTGAACTTCAACTGATTTCATTCCGGAAAATTATCATGAAAAAATTCTGAATTTATTTCTTACATAAATGCTAAATTTACATCCATTCTGGAATTATTACTCTCATTAATCCTGTATTTTCATCGATTCTAGAATTTTTTTTAAATTATACTATAAACTTCTTAGGTTTTTTCTTTCATTAATTCTTCTTAAATTTGATCAATGCTGAGATTTGTTCTTTCATTAATTCTGAATTTTCGTCAATTATGAGATTTTTTCTTTCATCCATTCCGAATTTTCATCAATTCTATATTATCATAAGGCCATAATTTTCATCAATTTTATGTTATCATTAGGCCCTAATTTTCTCTCTCTCTCATCAGTTTTGAAATAATTTCTTTCATCAGTTTAAAATTTTCTTAAGTTCTAAATTTTCATCGATTCAAAATATTCATTAATTTTTGCATTAATTTACATTCAATTGTTTCTATATTTCTCTATTTTTGGGTGGATAATTTTCAGCATTCCTCATTATTCTGCCATAATACATGAATCTATGAGTGGATGCTGATTCCCTTTTCCCCTGCGAAATATATTGAATCGGGGGATAAGGAGCCCCGAAGTTATTTTCGCACCGGGCCCCTCGTCTGATAAGGCCGGCCCTGGTTTATAGTTAATGGATAATTGCTTCTCGGGCCTCGCTTGAAATACGAACGTGAGCTGATGAAAAAACTTTCAAGCTCATATTTTCATTTCAAACAGAACAACAGAGTTCTTACCCTAACACTTGGAAGCAGGGAAACACATTATTAGATCTATCCGAAGTACCATTAAAAGCATTAGAAAATCGTATCTCTGTATGGTATCTTAGAAGCTTAAAACCGGCGAGCAGTGTGTTGGACAGTCCCCGTTTTTCAACAGTTTTTCTTCAGACGGGGTTTTCACGAGAGAATATAAGTTAGCAAAATAGTTCTGGTTATGTTCTACGATTGCTGGGGGTTGCTTAAAACGAGATCAGAAAATTTCACCTCCAACGTTACGCCCCCGATGTTTCGTTCCCGACATTTCACACGGACATTTCGCACCTGCCTTTCACATGCCCTGACTGCATGGGTGACTGAGTGAGTGAACAAGTAAGCGACTGACTGTGTGAGTGACCAAGTAAGTGACTGACTGTATGAGTGACCAAGTAAGTGACTGACTGTGTGAGTGACCAAGTCACTGCGTGACTGGCCATATGAGCAGGGCAGTCTTAAGAGTATTATGGGCCCCCGGGCCAAGTGGTTTTTCTGAGGCTCTACCTGGCAAATTCTTGAAAATTTCAAACAGATCTCACTTTTGTGAGGCCCCTCTCCTCTCGAGGCCCCCGGGCCGTGCCCGGGTGGGCCCATGCATTAAGACGGCACTGCGTATGAGTAACTGAGTGAGTAATCATATGAGTAAGTGTGAGTGAGTGTATGGTTGAGTGAATGACCACATGAATGATCAGGTGAGTGATTGTATGAGTGAGTGAGCGAGTGAGTGACTGTATTCTCAATCAAGTTGGCCTATGAGTGACCATGTGAGTGGCCATGTGAGTGACTGTATGAGTGACCGTCTCCGTGGTCAAGTTAGTGACAGTACGGGTGACCAAGTGAATGACCATTTTCGTGGTTGAGTTGGTGACCGTATGAGTGACCACACTCACTTGGTCTCACATACGGTTACATAGTATCACTTATACCGTCACCCGCTCACTTGTTCACCTATACGGTCTGTCACCCACGCACTGGGTGAGCACGGTCATTCAATCACTCATATGGTCCTTCAGTTTGTCACTTTGTCACTCACACGGTCAGATCAGGAAAAATGTCAGGGTTGAAATTCCCGGAGGTGAAATGTCGGAGGCGAAATTTCCTTAAACCGCTTAAAACACGTATGTAACTCCAAGGCTACATCAGGGCCAAAATCACGAGAAACGATATTCAGTTCAAAAGAGTGATTACGTTTTCCTACGTTAACGTTACGGACAATTTCAAATGTTTTCCAGCCAGTTTGGCCAGGCCAGTCATTTTAAAGACTTCAAAGAATGTTTAAGAAGACCATTAAAAAAAATACTTCTTTTAAGCCGAATGCGTCTCATCAAAAGGTCGCGTAATATTACTTAATGAAAAACTTGTTCGGTAAAAAAAAATTCTTTAAAAATTGGACTCACAAAAGAAAAAAAAATGAAAGAAAGGGGGAAAAAAAAGGAAAACCTTGGCCATGTCTTTTTTGTAACTTTATAAATCTTGTTGGTCATGAAAGAAAACTTTTAAACTTGGCCGGTGGGTATAAGGATAACAATGATAAACTCCGCAGGATAGACCGAAAAATATAACAGTGAGGAAAATAAGGGAAAGGATAAGCTGTGAAAAGATGTGTCCAGAAAAAACTTTCTTATCTCGAGGGTCTTTATATTATATTCGTTTCTCGCAAGTATTATTTCCCGAGTGTTCACTCGTTTTTTGAGAGTTTTCGAAAGTATTTGGTTTATTGCCATAAAGTTAGCTGTTATCAGACTTTTAAGCATAGCATTATATTCGATGTAAAGCGCATAGTAGGAGCGCATAATATAAGCATAGCATTATATTCAGCAATTCGAACTGACAGCTTTGTCAAAACCACATTCTTATTTCAACCAAACAAGATTCTGATGTTTAGAGCAGAGGTTCTCGACCTTTTTTCAGGAGCCCTGTTTACTCAACAATTTTACCCAACGGCAGAGCCCCGTACGGCTCTTTCTCAAATTTATTTATCATTATCAAATTATTATCTCTTAGTCTCAATGAGATAATTACATTTTCCACAGAACTTTTTTACACTTTGAATTTGAGTTTTCGCAATTTGTGAACCGCGCCCTCAATCGATAGCGATAAATGCTGGAAACTTCAGAGTAGAACATCTCCAATTGCATTTAAAGATATGGAATTTTTCGCGAATGGCTTTTTGGATCAGGCTCCACATTTAACTGTCTGGAAGTTTTGACACACAGGAACCGCAATTTTTGTTTTTTCATTTTTTCGATGTATACGAACTCTAAAAAATTACATTTTAAGAAACTTCATGCCATTTGAAAACTTTTTGCAATTGGAAGTATACTTCTAAAATCAACTGTTGGAGAAATAGTCCTATGAACAAACTATTCGTATCAGCCTGTACAATACAAATAATGCACAAGAGAGAGACTTCTGCACAGAATTAAACAAGAACACCTGCCACTCATTTCTCGTGGGCAAGCTTTCTGCGCATTCCTAGAAGTACACAAGCTGCACATGCTCTACTATGCATGTCTAGGGTTTATGCACATTGTCTCTTACATATTTCAAGGGGGCGTGAAAACTTGCTGTGCCTTTCTAGAGTACGCGAACTCCCTCGGCATTTTTAGGGATACGTGAGACATGAAAGGTTGAGAGAGCTGTCTTAAACACTTACGTACTTCACGTAAAAGCTTTTTGCCAACAAATTTGGATTATCTATATTTGACAAATCGGTGATAAATCTCGTAACCTCGTTCTGACATACACACACTTTAGGAAAAGAAAGGGGAAAACGAAAAAGTATAATAGATAAGGGAGCTTTTTTTAGAGTCGTCTTTTTAACCTGTCCCTACTTGTTCTCTTTCGTTCTTATAGTAGAAAATTTCGTTATGTGTGTGGGGAAAAAAATCATTAACAGAAGTATGGAAAGAAAAAGCAACCTCAGTTGATAGAGTTAAAGTAACGCTTCGCGATGACGAAAAGAGCAAAAAGAAAATACGGAGAACTTGCTTGAATTTATTCCACTGGCGTTTGGGACGCAATATTGCGTCCGTGATCGTAAATGGTTAAGGAAGTTGGTGAAGCGAATTTTCAAAAAAATCACATTTTCGAATTTTTCAATTTTTATATAATATGGAATTTTTTGCGTCTAACCGTGTTCAAGTTTTTGTTCTACCTGTGGTAGAAATATTTTTAAAATATTTAATATAAATTGGTGGCTAATGTTTTTTGTTAGATTAGGAACATTTTTTCGAACGCCACTCATTAAAATGTTTTGAAACTTTGTGTGTTAACTCTCAACATTACTTTAATACGAGGAATTTTCATCAAAATTTTATAGCACAAAAGATGGTTAAATTTTTATGATTTTTGAAAAAGTTGAATGTTGTTGAAGTTAAAATTTGATTAAAAAAACAACCAACAATTAAAATCCTTGAAGCTCATGTTAAATTGTATAAAAGCTTTCATAATATTTGAGAAAAAAAATAAGTACCTAAAGTGAACAGAAAATTATTAAATGTTCCTTAAAGGAAAGAGATTTTTCCCATAGGAAAGCACGAGAAGCCAAAATCGTGCACCAACCCCAAGCAAAATCAAAATTTTTATGATGCTGCTTGGTTTCAAAGTCCACTAGAGTTATCTGCAAAGAATCAGTAGTTGAAGTCAAACAATTGCATCCGCATAAATCGACCACAGTTTCATTTTGAATTACGTGAAATAGTTACAGTGCATCTCGAGAGGAGAAGCAGCCAGAAATCTCGTAATCCAAATTTTTATTATTATTTTAACTTCTGTCACCTATCAGAATAGGAAAGAGGGAGAACCAGAACCGATCTTTTAGGATGATGAAACATCAGTTCCGAATCCAAACCCAGTCTTTATTTTTCCTGGACGTACATTCACGTGATAGTAGGACGGAAACGGAATTTGAAAACAGGATTCGGCAAAAAGAAATAGGATAGAAAAATAAAGAAATATATATATATGTAGAGAGAAGAGAGAGACTTCAGGCGAATTTCAACTAACGTATGTGCCTTTGAGTTCTCTTTTACTCGATGAGATAGATTTCTTTCATTCATGTATAGAGATAGCATAGAGATAGGAAAAGCAAGCACGCATATAAAGCTCGAGCTGAGAGAAGTCGAGCTGAAAATTAGATGGAAGTCCATTTGAGGTCTAAACCTCGTGGAACCCCCATTCTTCAAGTGGTTCGCAATTACATGATTGCTTTTTATATTTATTCTGATGTCTCGGGACTTCGGAATCGATCGGGGGAAAAAAAAAAGAAAAACACGTGGAATGCAATTTAACGGTCCAGAATTACTTTCGGAAATCTCAGAGGTCGGTCGGTCCTACTTTCAAAGAAACACGTCGCAATGATAACAGAGTCTGAATATGATTTGATAACGAGTTCGGAAGTAAGTCTTCACAAAGCTCATCGACTTCAATACATGGAAAATATTTGGAAATACTTCTCTAAATAGTCGCTGTTTTGGCGGGAATGTCAAAAGTGTAACTTAATGGAACCCCGGGAAAAAAATATTTTTTTGAGAGAAATTTTTACAGAGCTAAAGATGATGATGCTCTTTTAAAAATCATGAGATTTTACACCTGTTTTTCGAAGTGCCCTTATTATTTTCGCGCAGATTTATTGTCATCTTTTAGACTCTTTCAAAATTAATTTCTTCGAGATTTGAGCTAGTTTCGAGGCAAAAGTATTCATTTATGTGGGTTTTGACAATATCTACATCCGTAAATAATTTTTCCCATAAAGCAGTTAAACAAAGTAAGATAAGATGGCACAATGTCCGGACAGTACGTGGTGTATGAAATTAAAATATCTTATCCTATCTCATGAAATTTTTCGATTGCTAAAAGGAAGTGTTAAAAATGAGTGAATTTCACTTGATTTCAGAAGCAGATCATATTTCATATCTGAGAATATTTACTACTTCTGAGAATGTTTGGAATTTCTACTAAGAGCCAGTTCAACAGCACCGTGGGCTCTCGGGCAAAGTGCTAATCTGAAGACCCTCTCGAACGGCATGAAATAGCTATTCATTTTACATATTCTCAAAGACCAAAGTACCCGATCTCATTATCGTGGAGGTTCTCTACGCATCTGAGTCCCCCGTGGCTTAAACAAATCGGACCCTCATACATTAAGATGGACTTGTCCCCACTGAGATTGGAGTGGCCAGTGGTTGAGATTTTTTGTTTGATTTTTGCTCTCATGGCATCATCATCCGCTAATAATAGCGGATAATGATGACAAGCGGTCAACCACCCCGATTCCCATCTTTTCGACTACTTCTTAGACTTATATGCACTTCGTAAATATCCCTCTGGGGAAATTTCTAACGTTGTACATGCCGGAATAATGCTCTGAGTGTGTATGTATTAACCCGCAGTATTTATGTTGTCAGAGTTCTGCGCGTTTCGTGTTCTAGTGTTGCTGCCATTTGTCTCCCATATTTTGAAGTGAAAATGGCAGATGCTTGAAGTTGTTTCGTGCTTGAAGTAAGTATCGTGTTGAAGGTCTGTCTGCTCCCGGAGAGGGAACTCTTCGAACGATAGACCATGGTGTTGACTAATATCTTTTTAGGTAAAATATCGCGAAACAAGTTGATTAATAAAAATATATATTTTTCAACCTTTTAACTGCGGACCGTTGAAAATTTCACGGATTGTCCGATATGAGAGAAATAATTTGAAAACTGGCAAAAAAAAAAATGATCAGGAGAAATACTTTGAGATTTATGGGAAAAAATCATAAATAGCAGAAATAATTTGAGGACGGGCAAGGAAAAAAATATAAATAATCATTTGGGGACTGGCAGAAATGGCATATATAGTGCAAATAATTTGCGGTCCAGCAAAAGAATAAATAAATAAAATACAAAAAATTATTCGACGACAGGAAAAAAATAAATTAGAAAGGAGAAATAATTTGAAAACCGGAAAAAATACTCAAATAGAAGAAGTAATTTGCGGGCCGGTAAAGTAATAAAGGAAATGATTTGAGGGCCAGAAAAAAATACATAAATAAAGAAAAATAATTGTCAGTCCTGCTGACATCTGAGACAAAAATAGAAACCAACACAGAGAATGTATTTTATTTACTAAATCTAAAATTATGTAGCCTCTATACAGGGCCGTAGTGTGCCTTCTCGGGGGTCCGGGGCAGACTTTTTCTTGGGGCCCCTCTTGAAAGACTTATTATCAGGCAAAACAAAAGTAAACTTTTCTGGGGCAATCATTCGGCTCGGGGTCCAGGGGCAATGTTCCGGTTTCCCCAGCGTAATTACGGACGGCCCTGCCTCTATACGAGTTGAAGGAAATGCTTCACGGACAGGCAGGAAATTTCCTCGGACCAGCGATTGAACAACATCGACCATTATCTTCGTTTTTACCATTTATACCTCAAATGTAACTTTCAAACATACTGCATGATCTTCCGTCATAAAAATTCAAAATACGTCCATTGTAATAAAAATCAAATTGGACATACCGACTACATTTCCCCGTGTTGCGGGTAAAATGGGATAAAAGAAATTGAAACACATAAAGAGAAATGCCCAAAACTTTTTGAGACGACTTGATATAATCAGGCTGCATTCAATGTGTTCCCTCATTGTTTTAGGAATGTCACTCGAGTTGAGCATATTCGGGAACTTTAAAACTGCTGTTCGTTCCGATTAGAAATTCTGTAGGAAAATATTTAAAGGAAAACTTGGTAGAGAGTATAGGTATTTACCACACAGTGAAAGAGTGAGTTCTACGTAGACACAAGGGCGAGAGAGAGAGAGAGAGAGAGAGAGAGAGATAGTGTATTATTTTATCTAGTGGATACTCTGTAGTAGTCTTTGGATGCGGTTGCTAAGGGCAACCTCGATGTAGGAAATCTTTTCGACCTCCACCTCCTTCTCATCCAATGCTTCTGACCCGCGTCCGCCGTCTTATTCTCCTTCAGTACGCACACACACATACATTCATACACAGTACATACAGTACAGTAGCCGAACGAACGAACGAACGAACGAACGACCGACGTAGCGAACGCGAAAAGGATTGGAAAAGGCGGAGGAGTTTTGCACAAAGATGTTTCGACAGGAAATTCACGTGGGGATTTGAGGTTTGCTTTCATTTCCGGGTGCCTTATCCTCCGTGATGGAAACCAGGTCCCTTTGTGGTTTGCCCTGCCCTTGCTGCTCTTTTCTCACTGTCTCGGTCTCCTTCTCTTGTTGTCTCTCTCGTTTCATTCTTCTCCGAGATTCGACCCTGACTCCCTTGATCCTTTCGCATCCCTTTCTCTGCTCTGACGCATCCCATACCATGGCTCTCGCAAAAGGTATGTATAGAAGATAGGAGAGAGAGAGAGAGAGAGAATAGAGGATCAAGTTCCAAATTGTGATTTAAACTTGCAGTTTCGTTCCTCTCTCTCCCGTTCTGTGTGAACCTTATCTTCGTCTTCTGTGTTCCTACTCCTTTATATTCTGCTTGCTATCTACTTTTTTCCCTTTCCAGGATTGTAGATTTTTTTTATTACAGCGGAACCTCGTTTATACGTCGCTCAGTTATACGGCTTTCACACTTATACGTCGTTTTTCTGCCGTCCCAATTGAATTGTCAGTTTTAAGAAGAGAATATAGAACGGAAACGGCAAAATTACTCTTTGCAATCTGAAGTATCTCCAAGCTTTGCTCTACACGTGAGTGCTAAGAAAAAAAAACCAGTCCCTAGAGGCAGATAAAGGACTTTGGAAAAAAGCGTAAAGTATAAGAAGTTGTTGTAACGATGTACATTAATTAATAATTACATAATAAGAAGTAATGCTTCCAGATCAAAAAATTGATTTTTGGACTTATTCCCTTAAAACAGAAAAATTGCTTCCTACAAGGGATGGAAATAGATTAAAATTTTTAACTTGTTAATCAAAAATCTTTAATCGATTAATCTACTATTTAATCGAATTATAATCAAATATTTTCGTAACTGTATACCGTTACCCGCATTAGCCGGCATGCCGTAAAAATCAAGGGACTCTAGCTTTTAGAATTTTGGGGTCTGATCCGTTTTCGACACGCTGGAGAAAACGGAGTTCAATAAAGATGCATTCAAGCAATTCAATGGATTTTTACAATAAATATATTTAGGAACTTTTCAGAACCTGAGACTCGAATTTTCCGGCATGCCGGTTAATGCTGGGGAATACGGTAATATTAAGGGAGTAATTTAATATTATTGAACAATATATGCTCAATACCACTTATTCACAAAATCCTTCTAAAGAAGCATTTTACTTACCTCATCTCAAAATTTTACTACTCTTTACCACCTTGATATTCTTAACCCTACCAATTTATTACCTTTCAAAAAAGCCCCACATGAAGCAATATCTATATTCTCAATCTGTGACATCGAGAGTTTCTTTTGATTTGCTCTGTGCTCTTTACTCAGTTAAATTATGAATCTATTCGATCTTAAACATTGCAACATAATACTGATTTTTATTAATAGTACTAATATGAAAATCACGCAATGAATATTTCATGTAATTGCACTCCCTGCTGTTGATAGAAATAATATAAATTATGTGAAAGAAGTTCTTGCAAATTGTCACCGCAAAAGTAATAAATTTTAAGGTGATTGGTGTACGAAAATAGCCATTGAGCTGGCTGATGACCATTTGGAGTGGACACTTGAGTGATTAATTTGTTGAATATTTCTGAGAATACGCAGATCGGTGATTCCCAAAGAAACGGGTTTCAATTGTTTGAAAGGCAGCTACATGTGTCCTTTCAAATTTTTTTCTCCTAATGTATTCAGCGTTATCGGCAGATGTGGGAAAGTCCATTACAAGCAAGTGGAGGGTAAAGGTCTTCAATAACAGACGTATACTGTTCACACACACGCACAATAAGTTGTTTCGGTCATTTCCAGTAGAAGTTTTTTCGTTGTGTTACTTTGCTTGTTGACTGAGCCAAATCCTTTCGTAACATCGAGAAAACGAAAAGCGCGTTCTAAAAAAAAAACTGGAAGTTTGGAATAATTCGACAAGAATTTTAAATTAATGACGAAAGAGTTGATCTTGCAAAACAGTTGAATATCCCTGTGTCAACTTTGAAAACGATTATAAAGTACAGAAATAAAATCAAAGACTAAGTGTTGGTTGCGGATCAGCTCCGGACAAGATAAGAGTGCAGGATGGGAAATTTTCCTAAGCGAATATTAAGGTCAGTTAATTTTTTATTTTTCTATGCAATCTCTGGAATGCGATTTTAAAATTCAATTTGTTTTTGGTTCCCCCCTTCCCCGAGTATTATTGAAATTATTTGTTTATAACGCAATTGGAGACGCAGTTTATCTCATAGAATACGGTCGATCCCGCTTATAATGAGATCAGAGAAAACAACGACATCATTCGTTTTACGCGAACACCGTTATGTCCGTATCGGAGTTTGAAAAATTATGCGTTTAATCATAAATTAAACATTTTATACGTGCACAATACACATTTTTTCTGTAGTTTGAGCATTCTTAAAATGAATTGATTAATATAATATATTTTGATATAAAGATTAGAAATTTAATCAAAATCACAGAATTTCTGAAGTAATGCACTTCCATTATGCGAACTGATTTGTACACGATTAAGCCACCACAACCAACGTCCGAATCTAGCTTGAGAATGGCAAATGTGCACTAAAGATGGTTTAGAGAATAGATTTTCTTGAGAATATAAATAACCTCAATACTTTTTCTTCCTAATGGGGTTTCTGAAAGCAAAATAAGATTTAACAGAGAAAAGTATTAAAAAAAATAAGAAAAATAGGATTTTACACTACCCAAAATAGATCTACTAGAATGTAAGCAATACGAAATTCACGGGACACGGAAAAACTTCGTTGTATGTAAAAATTCGTACTACCCGGGCTCGGTATAAGCGAGTCAGACTGTGTTTTCCCATGTCTTTTGAGAAAGGTGTCATATTTCAAAGAAGTCTGAGTTGTGCGACTTACGCGTTTAGACGACGTTTTGACCCGGCGTCTGGTACGTCGTATAAACGAGGTTCCACTATATTTATTTTTCGTAGTTCGCATCTTCTTAGGGAAAAGGCACAGTCCCAAGAGGGATTTTTTCCGGTTCTTTTCCATCCTCCTCCTATGCTGGTTTTCTTAATACCTGCCAGCCTACGACGCCGCAGGAGTTGGTGGCAGTGGTAGGATAAGGATTGCAGTGGAAGCTTTCTCATACCACCACCACTACCACTACCGCCAAGTATAAGTACGCATACTTTCACCATCCATGGTATTTTTTTTTTTTTGTTTTTTTGTCGACTTTCCTCCTTTTCTACTACACGCATTTGTGTCGTGTCTTGTAAAAAAATAGAAGAGAGAGAGAGAGAGAGGAAAATACGAGATCATTGTGTTTTTCTTGTAATTACCAAAGCTTCTTGCTCGTCAACGAAGTTAAGACGATTGTTTCTTGTTCTACTGGAATTAGAATTCTCGCTCGCGATGTTTTTACTGTTACGCGGCACTATCTCTCTTTCTCTCTCTCACTCCTATACCAGCCCTTTGACGTACAGATACTTAGAGTACGAGCAAATGCCACCCTTACATCTTAAGGTTAATACAACGTAGCGTAAAAGAGGTTTTTTTTTTTTATTTTCTACACCCACTCTTCTCGTACTTCTTGAAGTTTCCGGATCATATTATCAGGTGTAAGATTATACTACATGCGTGTATACACAATCGTGAAATATGTAGTTTCTCTCTCCGCGTCTTCTTATTTATTTACTTTTTGTTTTTGTTTTATTATAGCAGTGAATTTTCTTATTAAATCAAATCTCATTTGCCTTGAAGAAATAAGCTGCAACGAGATGAGGGGAGGGGAATCTGCTCAATTTTAAAATTATTTAAATAATTTTGTTATTGTTTTCGAGATAATTTTCCTTCCAAGCAAAAAATTATTTTTTATTGTTTAATATTTTCCGTTATTTCCTTTTTTTTTTGTTGTCTGGATTCTAAATTAGGACGGATGAATTATAAATAAAATTACTGGAAACTTGAATTCAAGTATTTAAGCATTTGTATTGAATCTTGGTTATTGACTTACTACCTGTACTCGGATAGTAATTGCATAACAGATGGTCATTTGTTACTTTACTTCGGCTAGAAATCGATTGGAATTTTTAACTGGTTAATCAAAAAAAATTGTAATCGATTAATAGAATTTTAATCGAAAATTTTCAGATGGTTACCATTTATAACCAAACGTAATGTAGTACTTGTAGCTATACAGGGTGTTCTGTTAATGGACCGACAAACTCAGATTGCTGTTAGTAGACATCAAGAGGAACAAAAATTTCAATGGAACATGGTTTCGCAAACCACGTTGAAAGGGTGAAAACCGCGAAAAAAAGCAACAGTGATACCGCATGATGTTACATACCCAAGAAGGTGGACATGCAAACCCGTGGTGCAGGGCCCGTTGCTTGACCCCACATTCGCCGGATCTCGTGTGACTTTTTCCTATGGGGTCACCTTAAATCACTCGTATAGGCGACGCCTGTGGACATACCGTAGGATCTCATAGCGCGAATTGTCGTCGCAGACATCAAAAGCATACCTGATACCTTCGAGCGCGCCCGGGAATCGTTTTTATCTCGTTATAGACTGTGCAATGACGTCAGCGGCCACCACTTCCAACAAACTCTTGCACTAATTAATCAAATAAATCTTTTTGTAGTTATTAATTGTACTTTTTGTCATTCTAGCGTGACGTCGAAACCTGCATTCGCTTTCCGCTATTTTCACCCTCTCAACGTGGTTTGCGACACCATGTTCCATTGCAATTTTTGTTCCTCTTGATGTCTACTAACAACTCTCTGAGTTTGTCGGTCCATTAACAAAACACCCTGTATAATATTAATTTAATTAATATGCAGAAGATATTTGTCAAATCTTGAAATTTATTCACTTGGATCTTTGTTTTTTTTTTAATCAGTGTAATAATCAACAAAATCATTGACTAAACTCGAGTGAATTAGTTTCAAATGATTTCGAAACTACTTCCGATATTCATACTGTTACTTACTGAAGAAATTGCACCCAAAATTAACTGGGAGGGGGCTAACGTTTCCCGAGTACGGAAACAGCTGTCCACAGTGAAGATAGCAAATATGTAGTCTGTCGACTAAAACTTCCATCAAACTCAATTTAAACCGAACTCATCAACCGTTTTCGTTGCATTTACTTGTATTTCCCGATGTCAAAAACAATTTCATCAAAATACCAATTCACATACTTTTTAATATGCTCACATGAAATGTTATGTATAAGAACATTAATTCAAGACATCTAGTCAACTAAAACAGATGGAATTACAAATTTTTGAATAAAAATTTTAACCGAACTTCAATCGTTTAATCCATTCCATTAACTCGACTAAAATTTTTAACTGCGATTAGCAGTTGATCGATTAACAGATTCCAGTTGATTGATTAATCGAACCAGCCCTAATAAATACAATTAAACATCTTGTCATAATAAATTTTTAAACATCTTCTTACTTCTTAGTGTGTTATGAAACTTATAGTATCATTCTATTTCATTTCATTCCACGTGAAATATTTTCGGAATTGTTCTACCATAAATTTTTCGGCAGAGGAATTGCTTTTTAAATAAAAAATTAAATTCATCTAAATATATATAATCAAAAAAGAAAAGCTGCATTTTTAGTTAATGGTGCGCTAACATCTTGATTGGAAGCTTTCGAATAATTGGGAATAATTTTATCAGCTTTATAGAATTATTATTTTTTAATTAATGTAATTCTTATTTAAAACAAAAAAAAATATTTAACAAGGGACTTACTATGGTAGGATTCTACTGCGGCAGTTGCACTGGTCCCTTTTAAAGATTAACACAACAACAGGCATCTTCGACTACACAGACATACATTGTAGACATAAAAGAGTCATTCCCTTTATTTATATTTGTAATAAAAACAAAATTTATGTATTGATATTTTCTTTTCATTTTGTCCATAGTTATTTCTAGTGGGATCTATGAAAACACCCGCTTCCAAAGGCAAAAAATATCAAGGTGATAGTGTAGTGTATACAAGACACCCCACCTGAAGGAGTGATTTGGGTACGACTTTGAATTCATTTTTCTCCATTGTAAAATGTTGCAAATCAATTAGCCTTGCATAAATACATAGGAAAAACTTATTTCCCCAGTGGTGCAACTTTGATTAAAAAATTTTAATTTATAACACGGCGATAATAAAAAAAATGTCCAAAATCTGTACACAAGTCAACCCACTTTATTGTACATAAGATGTACGCCAAGCGCATTTGTTGGAAGATTTAGCGTATTGTTCATACAGTCTGAATTATCATACCTGAGTTAGGATATATTTATCTTAGTATCATAAATGTCTTTAGCGCTAAAATTTCAGAAGAGAACTTGTAATTTATATAAAATTCAACAGTTTAAAACATTCTTTACTATGCAGGCGTATTGCCATTGAGGACTTCTTGGATTGATATCCGAGCCAGATAATGTGAGGTTTGGGTTTCACGCGGCATTAATAGCGTCCGCTTATTGAATGCGTGCCACAGTCTCTACAGAATTCGACCAAATTCAGGATGCAGGGAACCTCCTCCTCCCTCGAGCTGATCCGTTGTCCAGCCGTCACAATATATCCATTCATTAATGGGAATATGAACGGTTGTAGAGCTCCGCAGCCCGTCACTGCGATACGATTGTGCTACACCTAATTTTGCCCGGCATGGCTATTGGAGATGAATTCCATGATCTACTTCCTCCTCCTCCTCCTCGTCTCTGCCATGCTCCCGCAATGATGGAGTAAGAGTGGTCGGGCCTTGGAATTCCATATCTATTGAGACTACTAATAATGGATTGACGACGTTCTGCTTTTACACTGAGGACATCGGTGGGACCGTCTACAAATCATGATTTCGGCCCGAATAGACGTTCGTTAGTGTCCGCAACGTGTAGTAAAATGAAGGATCATACTATAAAATATTACGAAGTCACATGTGGTCCATTCGGTGCGCAAACGACACCAGAAACAGGTCCAGGAAATGAATTTCAGCTTCAAGAAAATAGGTAAAATATTCATTTGGTATTGGTCGGTCACCCTTAGAGGGAGGGGGGAATAAGACAGTCATGACCGGTATAATGGTCAGGCCTAGTTGGGCCTCCACGCCCGAGGTGAAATAAATAAATTAAATAAGTATTAATTGCAACTATTTTGTGACAGAACCAAGTGACTTTAGCCACGAATCTGTTTATAATCTAAATCAGCGTTTTTCAACCTATTGTCCGCAGACCAGAGGTGGCCCGCAGACATGAAAATTAACATTATAACATTGCATGTAGTAGTAAATTCTCACATGCGGTAAACTACGGGCCTGTCATTGGATTGTTTCAGGCATTTTATTGGTTCTTAGCAACAGAAAGGTTGAGAAGCATTAATCTGAAAATAATACAAAAAATTTGTGAAAACTGCATCCTTCAAAGGAGCCCTGAAGTCTTTTCTCATCGGGCCTCGCATCTGGTGAAGGTGACCCTGACTATACAGGGGAGTTTGCAATTACTTACTCATTTGATCGCAGATCTCTCCATATCTTTATCACGAAAGAATCAGCAATATCTTTTGAGGATAAAAATGAAGAATATATAAACGAATATGTACAATATTAACCGAATTTCACATGTTTTTAAATCAAGTCCAACAGGTACGACAAGGTTGAGTGCTGCCTAGAAATCGTACCAGTATTTTCTATGTACCGTGTGAAATATATTGATGGTCCCTTTTCAGAACGCTTACGTTGTAAAAGGGGAGGGGGGCTGGGTATAGAGAGACGGTCATTTTTGCTTCAATTTCATCGTGGAATGACCAGAAAATTTATCGCCAACAACGAGATCATAACGAAAATAGCTGCTGAAGTACATACAGTGCAAGTACGGGTATATATGAAAACTCTCTTTCTGGCAAGGAGAACAGCAATAAACGAAATTTTTTCCCGTCGATTCGAGCGACCTTCCAATACCTTTCACGTTATGATGCGATGAGTATTAGCTTAGCTGGAATGCTGCTGCTGCTGCTGTATATTGTATTATATTGCAGCAGCTGGAGACACATTCCGCAGTGATTGAGAAATCATGGAAACCCGAATAAAAAAACCGAAATGTACTTTTCTCGGTTTTTGTGGCAATTTTTTATTTTTATTCTTGCGCTCTTCACAGCTCCAATGAGTTTTACAATCCAAGAAAAAAAATCCCATTCATTTTCTACACAGAAGAAAATTTCCTTTTCATTCCATTTAAATTTTTTTTTCTTTTATTTTGTACTGAAAAAAAAAATATTTTACTTTTCCTCTCTATTTAATTTGAGAGTCGATTGAATTCCGCAGTTTTTTTTTATTAAACCATCTATAGAAGGAAAACCTAAAATTTCCGATGTAAGCGAGAGATCACGATAGATATTTACTTCTTTGTGCAACTGACATGATTTATAACTTTCACGTGAAAAGCTGGTTCCTATTTGATACTGGCTCGGTACTTGAATACTTGATAATTTTTGTAAATTTTGAGGTATCCGACTACGTTCGAGAGCACTTTTCTATAAAATGATATTAGGGTGAACTTCGATAACAATTTTTTTGATAGAAAGTGTCCGAAAAGGACGAAAACAATAATAAATTTTGGACTACGCATTATATCATTTGCTATGAAAAAGTTATTTTTATGTCAAATTTTGAGCAAAATTCATGACATGTTCGAAACGCGATTGCAAAAAATTCTATGAATGGAATGTTTTGTTACCTTCACAGTATATTTAGCTGATGATAGTGCAGGTTATGAACCAAAATTTAAAGGATTTTATGGTATGCTCGTAAGTTAGACTCAAATCTGTTGATGCATGTGTGAATTTTCTGAAATTTATCTCTACATTTTGTCTAGTAAATACTGTAATCAGACGAATATAAATGATAGCCTTAATAAATGATGACCTTAGATTATGGTTCAAAACCTTAAAAATATGTATCACAAAATATCTTATTGAAATTTTGTAATGATACAATATAAATCATGTTTCAAACTCAAGTGAAATGTCCAAAATAAATTTATTCGTAAAACACGTGTAAAGTTTGTATTCAAACATCACTTGTACGTAGAAATGTAATACTAAAGCGGACGTATAACTTTGGTTCTCTCTCAGCATCATATAAACAAAACAAGGCCTGTTTTGGAATCATAAAAAATGGGGCTTTCATAAAAAATATAAAAATGACAATCAATATTCTATTCTAAATTGTCGGATACCTTAAATGTACAAATGTGCATTTATCGATGAAATACTGCCTTTTGATAAAATTTTCCACGTGTGTGTAAAGAAAAAAAAACCAGTTGCCCCTTTGTATCACCAAATGTAAAATTAAGTGAACTCTATAGTGACGGCTTTTTCCCACCCCAATATATAAAGGAAACATATATTCTGGATTATTACGCCGAGGTGAACTCGGATAGAAAAGTCACCTGGGCATTCTGGGGGAAGGATGCTACCATCTACACCACTACAGACACTACGGTGTAGATGGTAGCATGTTTGCCCGGAATGCCAGAAGGTCTGGGTTCGAGTAACGGTGGGGACCAGCGGACTTTTCTTTCCGAGTTCACCTCGGCATATCCAGAAAATACCTGTTTCCTTGTGATAAGTGATGTATATATATATAAAAGTATAACACTATTACCCAAGTTTCTCAATATGGGAAATGATCGTGGTGAGACAAAAATGATCAAATGTGTTTGTGAATGATTATGGTCTTCATTTTCAAGTTTCCCATGGAGCTCTTCAGCAATCTACATTTTTCACGTATTCTAGGAGACCACAAGGGGGCAGATTTTCAGGTACTTTAAGGCACCGATGGTGAAATCTACATTTTCAAGTATTCTGGGAAAACCTTAGATAAATATTCTTTTTTTTCAAGTATTCTAAGAAACCGTTGAAGCAAAACCTCCATTTGTGAGAGTTTGGTAAAGAGGAAAAATGTTTGAAAATGACTTTGACCGAAAACTGACCCTTTTTGTGTTTTTCTTAGGTGTGCTGGGATAGGTGCTAATTCAAACACTTTTCTACGGAATCCTTGAAATACTATCCATATACTCTCCACAATATTAATCATATGTGTTTGTGCTACTGTTCATTAATATTTCTTGGGAAATTCATGTGATGGTTTTGGGCAGTGGTTTTCAACCTGGGGACCATGGGTGAAAATCAGATGAAAGGAGAGACACGACAAACGACAAGTGACAAAGGAGGGAAAAATTAGAGCTTTCAAGTAGAATGTGGTGGGAGAAAATATTACTACTTTCAGAATCAAGCAGAACTGTCCATAAAACCAGGGTCATCTTAACACACGAGTTCATGTATTAATGATCCGAACCTCATATCCGGAGGGGTGGGGGGATGGGGCACATGATGAGATCTGTTACCATGATTTTGATTGTAAGTATGTAAGATGTTACTTCTATGGAACCCCCAGAACATCACTTTGCCCACATGATATTGAGACGGCCATACATAAAACACCCGTAAGAAGAAAAGAAACTATTTGGTCTCCAGGGTAGGTTTGGTCCCATGCTGATGCATGGGAAGGATTGCTTGTACAGTTGATCTTTTAGATCGTCCTATATATTACACAGACCTATTTTCTCCATAAAATTTGGTTCTTGGGTGGAATGATCACGCCACTCCCCCCACGGGTCTGGCGGAAAGGGTCTCGGTCTGGGATGAGAGTAACGGCCCTGGATAAGATTAGAGGGCCACGAGAAGAAAATATTGTCCAAGGGGGACCGTGGGTTGCTGAAAAAGGCTGAGAAACACTGGTTTAGGGAATCCCGATTGCGCTCTCTCTCTCTCTCTACACACTCACAACTAGTTGCTATGCAATGTGTGGTCACAAGACCAATCACAATGTAGTTGATTTCTTTCATAAAAAAAGCTAGTGAATTAAAAAAAAAAGTCCTCATCTACACGTACCCCTTTCCCACATTCGAATAGGGTGAGTTTGGTCCTCGCTTGAAAATGCGTTACGGCCCTTAACCTGTTCAAGAAAAAAGTCAACGGCATAAACACAGCGATTAGGAAACGATCCCTGTAGGGGTCCAGTCAGCTGTGCAGGAGGTTGAATCATGTGAGGAGGAGAAGGAATCCAGTGGACGCCACTGAAATGCGTCCTCCACAGCCCTTGCCTTTTGTCCGACAACATCTTTCTACCAACCCTCCACCGAATTCACTCTTCACCTCCCTATCTCTATTTCTCTCACCACTTGGAGGGGAGGAATGTTGTCAAGTCAGCCTTCATCTAGCTCCCTTTCCAGCACGACTCTCTCTCTCTCTCTTACTGTGCACTCTGCGGACTGAGAGAGGACAACCTGCTCGACAGACCATGAGAACAGCGGCGGGACTCTCCAACCTCCACAACAGCCCCCCCCCCTTCTCCTTCAACTTCGCCATCTTCGAGCCGCAGTATATGGCTCACAGAGACCTCAGCCGCTCGTCATCAACTAACAGTGCTGCTGGTGGTGGTGATGGCAGAAGAGATGAGGAGAAGCTTGCTTGCTCCCAGGCATCCGGAGAAGCCAGGACCTTATCAGCCAACTCACACGCATTGCCGGAATGGGGAATTCGGATGCATCTTTCATGGCCCTCGTGTTTTCTCCGCACACACACGCATATATACATACGTTACGTACAAACACCCACATTACAAAGCCAACCAAGCTCCTCACCCGACCATGTTATGTTGCTAGTAGTCGCCAGTCTTCTTGGTCTAATTTTTTTTATAGCTTGTGGATATTGTAGCAATTTTTTTTATCGCCACGTAACTCTTATTAAATGTTAAATTTTTATTTGGTGACCTTCTACTAGACCAACAATTTTCTGACACTAACACAACGTCGTATGCTTTATTGGTATGAGTGTTCTTCAGCATTTTTACACTTGCGGACTGGTGAATACGGTTGAAAAATCTCGCGAACCGACGGATATTGGAAAAATAATTTGAAGACCGGCAGAAGGTAGGGTTCAATTAGGGAATCCACAAAAGATAGAAAAATAAGACACAATTTGTGGACCGACAAAAAATAAATTAAAAAAAAAAAGTCTGAGAATCGGCTAAAAGCGCATAAATAGGGGAAATGATTTGCGGACCTAAGGCAGATATACATAAAAACTGATAGATAGACATTTCTGTATTTATCAAATCTAAAATAGTGCAGCGCCTACATGAACTAAGTGAAATGTATCGCGGATCAAAATGTATATATATATATATATATATACTGTTAGGCAATAATGTATGAAAATCGCTGGCTTAGAGAGACACTCGCCCTGTAAAATGTAACCTCTACCCGAATCGACAAATTTAAGCATATACTGTATTAACGAAGGTTTTTGCAAAGGCAGTTGAATTTTCTCTCTTTCCAAAAAAATTCATCTTCGCAACAGCCAGTTGTTAAAAACCTTGGTATGGTAGTGGAGTGTGACGTCATCTATTTCATATTCTGTATTTTACCACAAAGAGTCTTTCTTTACAATAATCTTTTAATCTAAGATATGCCATACAGGGTTTTAGTGACTTCTTCTATGTTGGGGAAAGGATCAGATTAGCACTGACCGGTCAGTAATGTTCTGTATGGGACCCTTATATTAAAGAATCCTTCGCGGCACAGAACCAAAATAGTATTCAAATAACATACTTTTGCTCTTAGGAACCATGGAGTCGATTTTGGGACTCTTGGTGACTCTATAGGTCATGGTCATTGCTCTTCAAGTTGGTCTGTCATTCACATCATGTCTTAGTTGTGCTTCATTCCGGAGCTTTGCAACACCTCCTTTTTCCATCTGGTGATCGGTCTGTCTCTCTTTCTTTCTATTCTTCCAAGCATCATATTTTACGTAATATACTGTACGTATTATATGACCAAAGTAAGATAGTTTTTGTTTTGGGACTTTTGCTTCTAAAGTAGTTGGTTCACAACCTTTTTCCTCCCCAGGTCTTCAACCTTTTTCCAGTCGTGAGCACTGCCTGTAGTCATCATAAAAAAGAAGAGGCACCCTTACGGCAAATTTTAACATGCGAATGAATGAAACGACAATGAGTTCAATCCTTGAACGCAATTCCTCCAGGGAGTTTAATTGAAACGTTGATCAAGTGCTCGCGAGCACGAAATCGGACACGGCCATCGATCACTCTGGATACTTCAGGGAGCACCGTGGTGCTCACGAGTAACGGGTTGAAGATGCCTGCCTTTGAGCAAAGTGACTTACGTTTCTGCACCCTCTTGGATAATACATTTTTTTTATCTGTTTATCTTTTAGAGAATTTAGGTTTTTTTTCTGCAATTGATTACATTCATTACATTTACATTCATTATCCAATAATTAATTTCTATGAATTTTTTTACTTATTGTTTAATGCCTTTTCGGCTAATATTTGATTTTGACTTCATTTTTTCTTTTGAAAATCAATTTTTAAACGAAGCGTAAGAAAAATTATTTGTGAACTTTTTTTTCACATTTGGAAAAAAGATTCACATTGAATAGTTCTTCGCTTATTGATTCCAGCAGCAACAAATATAAATTAAAGTTTCCTTGACACTTCACTGAATTTTTTGGCGCTTGAGTCGCGTGTTCACGACAGTATCGAGTGCATAACATGCTAATAACACGAGATACAAATAGAAACAGACTATGAAATAGTTTAAGTAAATAATGGTATTTTTTTCTGAACCGAGATAGAAAACAAGTACGACCGATAATCGAAAAAGAAACTTCACAACGCAAAATTCATGACACATTTCTGCGAGCAGAAGTTAGAAGATGGGCGTCAAAATATTGGTGTGATTCATATATTTTTAGGAACTGGAAAATTCAATTTTTATCATAATTTTAATTTCCTGAATAATCAGTCAACATTTTGTAATTATTTTTTCCCATTTCGCACCCCCCAAAAATGCTTTCCCGTACCTCCCCGTTGGGAACCACTGTTCTAGAGGGTAATCAGCTTTGACTTCTTCGATAACTGATTTGTTAGTCCTTTTAGCTGTCCATGAAATTCTAAGTATCATTCTCCAGCACCAAAGCTGAAAGCAATCTATTATTTTTCCATAGTGTCCAGCTCCGTGCACTATGACAGGAAAGACCAATACATTTGTAATCCTAATTTTTGTTTCCTTTGAGTTTTATTGTCATTCGAATAACATAAACACAGTAAAAAACAAAACAACTCTGTTCTTGTGTCACACCTGAATACCAGAGATAACCTCAGAAAATGTACATACAAACTTATGAATTCATAAATACATTTAAAAACAACAAAAAATACCAGCTAGTGTCACCATAAAGATTCACAACACGGTATAACATGAAAGGTGAGAAAAAACCCTAGTTTAAAAAAAAAAAGGGTTTTTTGTTTTGGAGAACCTTTAAACAACTCCACGCGAGATGCTCTCGAAGTTCTTAATTTATGGTTCGAACTAGAGAAGGAGGCCGGATATATTTGAGTACATTCTGGTAGGTTTCGGGTGGAGAAAGAGCCCTCTTTTGCATCGATTTCACGACATAGATAAGGTTTTCTTCCGGCGGTGGATGAAAAACAGGTTTCCGTAGAATACCCATTAATTTTATAGATAAAAACCGAACACAACACCCCCCCCCCCATTCCTTCCATCAGCCCTTCGCTTATACTGCCCTCTCCGACAACTACGTGGAAAAATACGATATTTTCCGTACGATACTGTGTGTGTACGCTATGTGCATAGATTTACTTTCTCTCAACAGTGATGGAGCGTTTGATTTGTTTTTGGTGTTTATGGTTTCTCTTTTTTTTTTCATCTTGGAAGCCATCCTGCCACGTAAAGCCATTGGTACCCCACATCGAAATCTTCTCTAAACCGATTCTACGTATACGACATCAGCTAAAGAATATATTTAAAAAAAAATAAATTTCGAATCGATTCGCATTTTTTTCATATTTTATCTAAAGCTTGATTGATCTACGTTATGGAAAAAAAATCTGTTTTGGGTTTTTCGTGTGATTACGTTATCGGATTTGGGATAAAAAGAAATTAGGAATTGGATTCTGAATTTTAACCGCAAGTTTATTCGAAAATAAAATTGGTATTCGCAGGGGAGGGAGGGAGTACATCAGTTATTACGTACTTGTAAGGAGGAAATTTTTACTTGTGAAAAAGTCTGACTTTTTTTTAGAACATGGTTTTGGACATTTGCGTGTTTTTGGTTCATTGTGAAATATATTTTATGCACATGTGTATTAACGAAACCATCGTATAGTTTAATCACTTTAGGATCAAGGACGTAATATTGCATCCAAATGGAATAATTAAAAACACGTTCTCCCTGTTTTCTTTGCTCTCTTCTAATCATCGCGAAGTATTATTGTAACCCTATGGAAACAAAGTTGTTCTTATTTATCTCCGTTTATTTTTACACTTCTTTTTTTCAGTGATTTATTTTCCCAGGTGTAATGTACCTTTCTACAATACACATGTAAGAGCGATAGAGAACTGGAAGTGTGAGCACGCCCGTCATTTAGAGGAGGGGCCGTTGCCCCCCCCCCCCCCGGCTTTTGAAAATACACTAAGAATGGTATATATATATATATATATATATAAACAAATATACACAAATATATATATATATATATATATATACACATTTCATTTCATTCCGCGCACCGCCCAGGCTCTATCGACCATTGTCAATTTTAGCCGCTGCCCGGATGAGGGGGCTGGGCGATGTCGGGTGCTTTATTATTCATATAAAATATAAAATACATGAACATTGAATATAAAAACACATTATTAAAAAAAAAAAGTATATACAGATTTAAATATTTCTATTATACAATATCACTTTTTTGCAAGTCCCAATTGTCCTCGGGCAGGAATTGGCACAGCTATGGCTTACTCCGTTTAACGAGTCAATCCGCTTACTAAGTCATATTTTTGCTCTCCCAAGAGTGACTCATTAGCGAGGTTTGACTGTATATATATATATATATATATACATACATACATTGAGTACATGTGCTTTGCCCCACTGGAAAAAGTTGAAATGGCGGCCCTGAGTGTGAGAGTGAAAAGAGAAATCTACTTCGCACCTACTCTCTTATCCATTTATCTGTTACATTGTTTTCTTTTCCTCTGTTGTTTTTTCTTGCAAACAGCTTGTAAGCGAATGGGTTAAGTCCCTTGTTTGATTGGGGGGGGGGGGGTCCCTTCTCTAAGACGTCACTGATTACAAAAATGGCATTCATATCACGAGCCCATGAATTTTGACAACTGGCTTGATGTGAAGAAGAATTCAGGAAAGAAAATTAAACTGCCTCTGTTGGGAACCGAACCACCGTTTCCTCGCAAGCTGGGCGGGTACGCTAAACCACTGCGCTACAGAAGCAACCAGAATCTTTCTTTTCTTTCGATACACATACGCTGAATGAAACTGTGCAATGGACAGTCAGACCTAACTCGGTTAATAGCTTAATTGAATTTTCTCTCCCAAATTCATCTTGCCCTAAAACTAGTTGTCAAAAACCCTTAAACCTCCCCTATGAATTGAGGAGAATAATGCCATCCCTTCATGTACGTACTTCACAGTCTGCGTCTCTATCTAGTGTTGCACGTGACGATAGTGCTGCAATCTATAGTTGAATTTTTGAGCGAAGTGCAATGATTGAATTTTGCACCGTTCAAGGGTCTGTTGCTCTCTTTGGAGAGACGTTTCAACATGGATATCTTATAGCATTACTAGAAATATTAGTTGTTTTTTTTTTAATTTCACTGTAATTTTTTTTTTTTTTGGGAGGGGGGGGGGCACATTGCAATGTTTTGCGGAACGCTTCATGATTCTCTGGAACCGCAGTTAGGAAACTGCTCGAAGACAAAACGAAAGAAACATAACAATATACAAGGGGAGGGTATGAACAAGCTTTATACGCGTTCTTGACAGTACAAAGACCTGTTACAAGTGTTTAGGGATTCAAAAGTGTCTTGTGTATTTATCGTGGTACGCAATACTACCCATATATGGAGGAGAACAAAAAACCAAATTCACTGGATACTTTTTCTAGTTGAAAGTATGCTTCTGTAACCAATGGTTCGAAAGATAAATTGTGCCTAAGGACTTAATATCACGCCCTGTATAATATCGAATTGCATAAAAAGCTAGAGCTTGCAAAGAGAAATTGATTTTAGATTTGAAATCTGTGATAAGAAAATAACTTGGATCAGTTGAAAAATCTCCTGCAACGGAGAGAGAAAACAAAGAAAAATGTTCCCCCAGTGTTATTTCTTCTAGCCACATCCGTAGTTCGACCCCCCCCCCCCTATATATTAATAAATTTTACGATCTATCCCCAATGATACAATATAATTATCACGCATAGTATAGTAGTATATGATATAGTACGATTTATCATGTTTACCACTGACGCGACGGTTGGGTATTAACGCATTATCGCCGGTAAAAGATTTATTTACGGAAACTTATCAAATTTACGAAAATGCTCGGTGATTTTATTTAATAACCGGTCATTATGAATAATTACCAGATTTATCACATTTACCGTTACAGTTTGTTAAATGATGAAAAGAAATGAAATTTTTATAACTCTTTAAAAATAGAAGGTTTTACTGAACAACGGGAAATATAATGTTCAGGAATGTGTCGGAACGAAAAGCAGGGAGGGAAATAAGCTCAGTGTTAAGACGCGGGAGGTTCGTGGCAGCTGAGATGATGTACGGTTTGAGATGACCACTGGCCACCCGATGGTTCCGAATCCCAAAGCTGTCAAATACACTGCTCCCCATACATTTATAACCCAAGTAGTTTCCCCACCTACATTTTTCTTACATATTCTTTTCCTCAAACCAATATCTATATCGTAAGAGGATAAAATACATCCGGAATTCGGAGTTGGGAAAATATTTCTCGTAAATTTGCAGTATCGTATAAAAAAAAATTCAGATCTTTATATATTCAATTTCAAATTGTACCTGCTAGGAATGCATCATGCGAGTAGGTGAGAATGTGTGCGTATGCAGAGTGTACATAATTAAATGCTCACCTATTCAGAGTTGTCTACAGCTGTAAGCATTCATCAGAAAGTTATGAAACTGTAAATGCCTTAATGGAAAAAAAAAAATTGAGAGAAAAAAGACGAGCAGTTCCGTCATCCATCACTGGAGGGGGGGGGGGGTTCCATAGAAATTGCATTAATTTTTTTCAAAAACGTGTGACGAAACTGTTCAAGCTTCTTGGCTGAATATCTGAACATCTCCAGAAAAACACACGATTTCTATTCCCATTTTTTTTTTAAAGAGTATGACGTTGAATTCCAAGAGACGTGCTTTGCTAGAAAAACCCGTTCAGAAAATAGCAATTATCACCAAAATTAGAAACTTTGCCTGGTTTTAATTTATACAAAAATTGCCACGTTTTCAAGACAAATAAAATTCAATTGGTTGAATGGTCGACGCGTTTCGGCTCTTCAATGGAGAGCCGTCAGCAGGACCTCGTGGTCAGAATCACCTCTGGTGACTGGAGCAAAATAGGTGGATTTTCAAATTTCCATGTTCAGTAATTTTTCAGACATATTAACTGAAATGGAAATGCCTCGATCTATATGAAAAGCATGATTCAATTTACGAAGGTTTTAACAACTGACTGTTGCGAAAATGTATTTTTTTTGGAAAGAATTCAACTGCCTTTGCGGGGAATCGAACCCACTTCCTTACACTTGCCAGGTGAACGCCCTAAACCACTAGACTACAAAGGCAACGAACCTCTCAATCTTCTCTTTGGAGCTCGTGTGCACTGAAAGAAACCGTCCATAGACGGCCGGACATGACTCAGGCCAAGCTCACAACTGTTGACGCTGCCACCAGATGGCGACTTATGAAAGGATGACGTCACTCTCCGCTACCTTACGAAGGTTTTAACAACTGGCTGTTTGCGAAGATGAATTTTTTGGAAAGAGAGAGAATTCAACTGCCTTTGCGGGGAATCGCACCCATGTCCCCTGAGCTTGGCGTGAGTCAGGTCCGGCCGTCTATGTACGGTCCCTTTCAGTGCACACGAGCTGCAAGGAAAAGAGCGAGCGATTCGTTGCCTTTGTAGTATAGTGGGTCTAGAACGTTCACCGGGAAAGTGAAAGGACGTGGGTTCGATTCTCTCTTTCTTTCCAAAAAAAATTCATCTTCGCAACAGCTAGTTGTTAAAACCTTAGTATGGTAGCGGAGAATGACGTCATCCTTTCATGATTCAATTCGTCCCAACTATGCAGTCATCGGTCCTCCGCGTCAACTAGAGAGTGAGTGCGGTTACAATTTTAAATTGAACAAACTGCAATCGATTCCTCATTTTACTCCTTGGAATTTTCGAATAAGTACATTTTCGGGATTTAAAATTAATTCATTTTAAAAAGTTGGACTCTCTCTTCTATCTCTCGTCTATTCCAACAGCTTTCGATCATCGGATAACGTCAATAAGAAACGGGGTTAAATGAGACTTCATACCGAGAAACCTAATCTGGCCACGCGGTAATTTATATTTACTCGTCCTCCATTTCAAATAATAGCAGTTCATTATTGACCTTCAATTTTCGTATTAGTAAGTTGTCCACGAGCCCCTTGTGAGCGGAGGTTATAAAGGATGGTTATGCTGGGGTTGAAGGCGACTTCTCTCCCTCTCTGTCTCTCCGTCCTTCCACCAACATGAACACACACACACATACCGACCTATTCACCACCACCTGCTAGCTTTTCCAATCCCGAGTCCAGGCATTCCTTGCCCATCTTACAGAGCAAAGGATCTCTCTCTCACTCTCTCTCCCTCTCTCTCTCTCTCTCATACCGCCATCACGGCACTCTCTCCCTCATCTGTGTGTGTGTGTGTGTGTGCTCTGGCTTGACTTCCCCTGAGAAAGATTCTTAATTACTTGCAGCGCTCTCAATTGCAGCCGGTCCACCATTAAAACCAGGGCCAAATTAACCGCCGTAATTTCTCAAAGGAAATATGCAAATTTAGGGCGAGCTCCCGAAACCCTTTACTCTACCACTTCGCCTTTCGGTCTGCGAAAATGCTTGGGCTGTAAGTGTATGTACGAGTATCTGCACATGAGCTTCGTCGTGTTAAAAGGGGGAAGCCAATGGAGATACATACACATACACACACAACGTTCGATGTGCTTGATGTCGTGTAAATCGGTGAGGTTTTCGGAATGTTAAAAGTATAACCAGGGAAAAATCACGTTTTTAATATTCTGCAAACAGATCTTTGATTCTTGGCTATGGACATAATATTATTCTGCATTTCATATTATGTCATATACATTTTTGCATTTTTCAAACCATTTTTTGGACATTGGGACAATTGTGATCATCACACTCAATAAAAAATATTGATAGCCTAACAAAACAAATGATGTTTCACCATTCCATGTGATTATGCAAATCGTATTTTCCTCTGTACAATCCACCGATTGAGCATTAAACATAATTTTATAGTGCGGATTATATTATCTGCAGCTGAAAGACAAAAGAAATAAATATTTTAGAACTTAATTTGTGAAAAATCATTTTTCCAAGGATTTATACAGGGTGCTCTGTAAGTCCTAATGCAGTCTTTATCTCATTAACCGTTCATCGTAAAGATGTGGTTCTAGTTTAAAAAAGAGGCCCAGAACCCCCGCCCCCCCGTATCAGTTTTAAGAGTGAAAACACAGTGTGTCACAAAACAAAACTAATCTAAAATTTTATATGTCCCCCGTCTTCAAAAACCCAATTAGAAAGTTGTTGTCCTACCTCTTCCGAAGAAAACGAAAAATTTCCATGTTTCTTAGTACAATTTTCACCGAGATATTTGAATTCAGAAATTGGAGAAAAGTTGGGAAATGACAGCATAAATGAGGAAAAAGAGCGTTGTCTGTTAGTTTATGCTGTTCTTTCCTAACTTTTCTCCGATTTTTGAACTGAAATATGTCAGTGAATATTGCACTTAGAAACGTGGAATTCTTCCTCTGGCCTCAGAAGAGACAAGGCAACAACTTTTTTTTTATTTACTTTACAAATTAATGCACAAATTCAAACATGTGTTACACAAATACAAACATGTGTTACACAAATACAAACATGTGTTACACAAATACAAACATGTGTTACACAAATACAAACATGTGTTACACAAATACAAACATGTGTTACACAAATACAAACATGTGTTACACAAATACAAACATGTGTTACACAAATACAAACATGTGTTACACAAATACAAACATGTGTTACACAAATACAAACATGTGTTACACAAATACAAATATATAATACACAAAAAATAGATGCACTCATATTACAAACAAACACTATTACAAACAAAACCTCAAGGGACTGAACTTTGTAATTGGAAGCACAAAGTGTCACCATAAAAAAATTAGATTTTTTTATTTTGTGAGGCACTGTATTTTCCCTTTTCAAACTGGTGCAGGGTGATTTCTGAACACAATTCGAACATTTTTTAAATTGCAGAAATAAATTATATAAACAATAAATTATAAATATGTAATCAGAAACCATGGGAAAATATTGGTGAAAGTAAGTTTAGTTTTACACATGGTTTATAAAAAGGAGAGAGACACACACACACACCCTTCCAGTTATATACAATTTGATTTCATTTTTACACAATATAAAACTCTACAGAGAAATTACCATTTTTCATAGAAATTTTCTCATTCGTTTCTACTAATTTTTTTTCGAAAGCAGTAAAAGATTATTTTTCGAAATCGCTTTCACTAGCAAATACAATATAAAAGAAAAAAAACGTCACCGAATTCTATTTCTTTTCCATTTAAGTACTCGACAAACTATTTTTCTCGAACCTCCGAACGTTCTTCTCGAAGAAATAAGAAGTAAAATAAAAATCGAGTCATCATTCTTTGTAAAAGATCTATCTATTCGGCGAGAGTATTTTAAAGACCGACATACATTTTTGATGATTTTAAAGTGCGTCACGTTGTTTTTTGCCAGAGAAAAATTTCTCTGTGTGTCTCTCTTTCGAACAAAACCCTAACGTGGGATGGAATCTGGGTTTTTAGCCGGAGGTAAACAAGAATTTTAGGTTGTGTATCATGCCCAGAAAGGGGATATCTGCGGACCCGAACCATTTCATTAGCGTCAAACACGTATATATATACATATAAGCGCTTCTCTTGAAAAATACACCGAACGAAAAAAAAGAAAAGAAAAATTGAAAAAAAAAATTCTCTCTTCTTTGAGCTCAGATTTAACAAAGCTTATATTTTATTTTATTTTTCGTTTAGTCTGTTTGGTTCTATATCTTGCTTTTGCCTAGATGAAGAACGTATTATCGTTGAACGTGATCTTTTTGTGCTAAAATGAAAACCGTGTACCGAGGGGGATTCACTTTTCAATGTACGTGATGCAAACTACGACAAAGTTTCAAGATTTTTTTCTCGTCTTTTTAGATTTTTCTTGTTCAAAACTTCACTTTATAACTTGTTAACGTGCTTCGAGGTAAAAAAAAAAATCTGTGTGTGTATGTAGTTATATACATTGTTACTCTATTATGTTTCGAGTCTCTTTTATTCGGGAAAGTCAAATTGTAGTCGAAATATTTATGAGAGGGGAAAAGAAAATCATGTTAATATTGGAAAAGATATGCTCAATTTCTTCTAATATTTTTCAATGTATATATCTTAAAAAACGATGTTCCTTCACGATTCCGATAAAACAGACGGTTTTTTTTTCAATTTAAGAAAAATTGCAAATAGTTCAATTGGGTCTTAATCGATTAAAAATAGAATTAAATCTTAATAAATTTTGAATATTAGCTGAAAATATACTATTGGTATCATGTAGAGCATTTATATTGTGAAATGCGCGAATTTATTTAATTTATTAAAGTGTATTAATGTAATTAAAAGACTGAAAGCGCATAAATTTACGCTGGTAACTTGGTAACTAGTAAATGTCATCTTATGAAGCATTCTTTTTCGCGGGTTCGTGTTAAGTGCTATCCTATAATGTCTCGGATACTGATTTGTTAATTTAATAAACTCTATAACCCTTCGACGAAAGTTTCCTGGTATTTTTCCATGCTTACATATTACAGTTTTTAAATATCAACGTGGTTATTATACATTTTACCTCTTAAATTACACCAAAACAAAATGGTAAATTTATACTTCCTGATAAGGGGAAATGTGTCAGGCTTATCAAAGAACTAGTTAGAACTAGTTACTAATTAGAACTTTTTAATTTAATTTTCATTTTGCTAGGGGTAGGGTTAGTACTAATTTTGAAATCAAATTCAAATTTTATTTTATATATATTTGAAAAAACATTGAAGAAGCAAAAAAATCAACCAAAGGGTTATATGGTTAGATAGGCTATACTACAGGTATGCGCAACAAAATCATATACAAATAAATATAGATTTGACAGACCAAGCGGAAAATGATCAGAAAAATAATGCAAATTTTATGTATCAATTTTGAGACAAATAATGAGTAGTTAGTCACTATGAAAACAGGTGAGAAAATTCAAACAGTATTTTTTCATTATGCAATATTTCAGTCTTTTTGCCGACAGAAAGGAATGAAAGTTTCTGAAATGTGCATGTTGTGTACACATACCAAACATATTGCGTACTTGAGTAGAATTCATTAATATAATTGCATTTTGACATCCAAGTTTATTTTTTATGAATACCAAGTCCAATTATAGGACTAATGTTATAAACGAAGGAAAAAGTCGTGTTTGAATTCCCATAAATTACAAGACATTAAATTATAGCATTCATTTCAGTGCGATACTGCGCACCTTTTTGTCAAGTTAAATTTTTTGCAATTTTATTCTTTCATACATATTCACAAATGACAGCTATAGAAATCGAATTTTATAATTTCCTTTGTTTAAATGGCAATTTAAGAATTTTAAATTAATTACGTTTAACTATATTAACAAAAAAGCATATTTAATCATTCAAAGTTCATCATTTCAAAATATTACATCACAGGAATGCATCATTCAACCGATCACTAAATCAAAACTTCAAAACGTCAAACATTTTCCACTGTAACATGCATTTAGCATATCGATGGACTTGATATGCTAAAAATTTCAAAGTTCTGAACAGTTTTAAAACTTTCTGTGGCATTTGTATTTACGAGTGCGGCATACTTCAAAACTGTCATTTCCCCTCCTACCGATTCCCACAAAAAACACAAAAATCAAAGAAAGTGTCCAAATTTCAAAGAACCGCGCTCGGCCCAAATCTTTGGTCGAAAAGCTTCTTAAAGTGAAGCTTCCGATGCATTTTCGAAATCATAGTTTCCCGGAAGGGGGCGAAAAAAAAAAAACCACCTCGACAATCACACGTCAAATACAAACCAAAAGTAATAAAATAAAATAAAAGATAAAACACACAACACTAGAGAAAGGATAAATAATAGAAAAGGAAAAAAACATTGAAAAAAAAAAAAAAATCCCTTCACATCCACATTTTCTTCTCGTATTTCGGGAACTTTTGTAGAAAGACAAGTTGAAGTAAGAGTTAAAAAACACGTTCAATGTAAATAAGGCCTTGTACAAGACACACACATAAGAAAAAAACACAGGAATTGAAGGGGTTAGAAAAAAAAATAAATAAAAGAAGATGGTCGGAAAAGAAAGAGGAAACACACTCGAATGAACGAGTACGTACTAAGGTTTGAAATCCTTAGAAAGATACTGTCAAACAACTCAAGCATTGAATACGTTAACATATAAAAAATAAAATACTTGAAGAAAAAAAAAAATAGGAATCAAAGCATACAAGGATGTAAACCGCTTTGCTCGGCATTTTTTGCATTTGCTTTGTTTACTCTTTAAACAACTTAAAGTCGAAGAGGTTTTAGAGGTTGTGCCGGCCATTAGAATTCCTAAATGGTTGACAAGATATACACTGTATACATTTAAAAAAGGGGGGGGGGGAGGAACAGGATTTAAGGAAGGAAATAAAAAAAAAAACAGGAACAAAGATAAGAAAAAAATTCAAAATGAAATATTTGTTCTATTTTTTTCTCGCTTCTATTTTAGTTTTTTTCCTGAAAAAAAAATATCGTGTGTACTCGTGGGTGATAGGAATTTCTCTATTTTTTTGTATTAATTTTTTAATGAAATTAATACTTGTTTTTTTTCTTCTACATTCTATTGTATCTGTTCCCTCGTATTCTTCGCATCTTGTGTGATACTTGTATTGTCTAAATGGTGCATGTACTAATAATTAGTCAAAAGTCTATTTTGCTAGGTTTGAAATTTCGTTACAAAAAACATTTGAATGACTATTGTTCAGCAGCATCGATACGGATCTATGGAAAATTCAAAATTAGAATTTATATAATATGATTTAGACATAAACATTTTGTGACATTACCATCATCAACAACAATCATTTCCAATCCACTGCTGAATAAAGGTCTATAAATTTTTCTTATTCACTCTGCCTGATGCTTTTGTCATCCAGTTGACTCCAGCCACTTAGCGGATCTTGTCGAACCATCTTGCGTTTGGACGCCTTCTCAGACGTTGAACACCACGGGGTGCACCAATCCAAAGTACTTGTGGTCCATCTGTTGTCCTGTCATCTTGAAATATGTCCAGCCCATTTCCATTTCAAACGTTTGATTCTTTCCATGATATCATACACTTTTGTTTGGCCTCTTATCCATGTGATTCCTTTTCTATCTCTCTCTATGTTGTCTGTAGCCATTGTATCGTCTTTCTTGCGAGTGTTAATGTTTCGGTTCCGTAAGTCAGTGCTAGTAGCACACACTTTTTAAACACTTTTCTTTTCGGGCATAATGACATGTGGCTTTACAGAATTACACAGTTTTTGCCAAAGGTGTTCTATCCGATCCAGATTTTCCTGATTATTTCATTAATGATTCCGTTGCCCGAGGTAATTTCTTGTCTCAAGTATACATAGATTTCTACTTCTTCTATCTCTGTGCTGTTGAGAAAGACATTCTTCTTCTTCGAAGCAAAGGAGTTGAACATAACTCTAGTCTTTTGCAGATTCATTTTCGAGCAGCATTATATTCATGAACAATTAAGTGTTGGGGATCAGCGCACTTTTAAACAGTTTCTAAGGAGAAAGGTTTAAGGAGGATCACTGTCCCCATAGCAGAGTTAGGGGGGGGGCCCAAATTATTACGTAACATCAGACGGAATTTTATTCCAATCTTTTTAATAATGCAATTAAGGAAATTACTGGTTTCATATCTTTTCAAGCAGTCACAAACTCAAAAATCATTTTCTAGTAGGAATATCACTATAATATACTATTCAACCATTGATTTAGTTCAAATTTGGTACATACACATGTTTTCGATTTTACATACTGTGCCAGTGCTTGACAAAAAAAAAAAAAAAATTAGGAGCCAGCAAAGTGTTATAGGTGTCACGCAATTTTTTCTACAACAAAATCGGTCCAAAATAGTATATATTTCTACTTGTCCAGGATTTAGGGGCACCCTTATATGTTAGCAGGCACGTTGGCATAATTTCCGATAAAACTTTGTGCTGTCCTTCAACTTCAATTAAGATATTCCAATTTTTTAGTCGACATGGTGACTTTCGTTTGGGATTTGTCCAGCCCTGTACTGTGCCAACAGAAAGTTTTGCATATGTCTAATACATATTTGTTTCGCAAATTTTCAAGCATCAAATATGCGTAGCTTTGCATACGTGCAAAGGGTTCTTTAAATGTTCATCACAGCGGCTAGTTTGAAGATGAAAATTCAGAACTGCCTTCGTGTACATGAAGTGAGGTCATATTATTTCCATTTTATATTTTAAATTTGCTGGTACGTGTCCCAATTAACAACAACATTTCTTTGTTTGTTGCAAAGCACGTGTGGCCATAACTTCCCTAATCTGTAATTCCCTAATTTTTGCAACCCGAATTATTTTTCTTACCATAGTAATATTACTTCAATGCATTTATTTTAGTTATGATTTCTAAGGCTTTCCACGTCTTAAATAAAGACTTATAAGGGAAGTACAATTCGAAATACATTTAAGTTAATGATTTTTCCTGCCTTTAATACATGTCATTAACTACGAAAAAAAAAATTCAGCTCGAAAAAAGAAGTTGTGCGTTTAAGTTTAAGGATAAAATGCGTTCTTCATATACAGGGTGTCCTGTAAGTGCTAATGCGGCCTTTATCTCATCAACCGCAGTCAGAGACGTATAGTTTCAATTTAAAAAATGCTCAAAAGACGTTCAAAAATTATCCTGTACTAGTTTTGAGAGTGAAAAGTATGGTATGTCTTAAAATAAAAAAATATTAATTTTTATACGTTTCCCCTTGTCCTCTAACTTACGGTTAGAAAGTTGTTGCCCTGTTTCTCCTGAAACCACCGAATTTTTTTTTTTTTTTTTAAGTTTGCGTAAGTGCAATATTCGCTGTGACATTCGGATTCAAAAATCGATGAAAAGTTGAGAAAGGACAGCATAAATGAGGGTAAGAAGCGTTGCCCGAAATAGTTTTTTGCCGTTCTTTCATAACTTTTCTCCGATTTCCGAATTCAAAATATTTTGGTGAATATTGCACTTAGAAACATGAATTTTTTTTTTCTGTTGTTCTCAGGAGGTGCAGGGCAACAACTTTTCAATTGGATGTTAGAAGGTAAGGGAAACGTATAAAAATTTAGATTTCTTATTTTGTGGACATTGTATTTTCACTCTCAAAACTGGTACAGGATTTTTGAGCATTTCTTAAACTAGAATGACACTTCTAAGACGGACGATTAAGGAGATAAAGGCCGCATCAGCACGTACGGTACACCCTATATACAATGTGATAATAATAATTATTTATATTGATTATAATATATATCTATTCCATGACCTGCAGCTTAAATCAGTTTCCAAAAGGCTAGAAATACAGTCAGTAACTTGGACTCTCGGCTCTAGAATCAGAAATTGGCATGATAACAAATTGCTTCAATAGCTGATCAACATTCATTTGTTTTCATATCGACACTAATCAATAGCAATAGGGATTATTTTCAGAATCGAAAATGTTTCTACTATGTTATTATTTAATTCAATATAAATCTATTTTTCTGAAAGAAAATCCAATCGAGAATAACTGAAAAATGTTTATTATTTTCGCAGATATATTCGTCAAAATTTTATTCACTCGAATTCCTATAGTTCAGGGAATTTTTATATATTTTTTCTCATATAAATTGACAGTACATGGAAGTTTATGGTTGGTATCCTCATAGGATGCACTGCTACAATATATAAATCACCTCTGTCTATGATAAATAAAATGTGCATATTTTTTCGGGATTTTAGGTCATGTTTGTTTTGGATACCTTAATTACCAGCAGCGATTCCGAAATTCGTGGAGTTTTTGTCGTAAAAAAAAAATTGGAGAAAAGTTTTACGATTCATATTTCCATTTCATATTTCTATTCCTCAAAACAAACCTCGATAGGATTCATTAAAATTTTTACTACGTTTTGCCGGAAGAAAAGATTCGTTTTATACCTGACAATATTCCCATCAGGATGCATAGGAGTTTTATTAAAACTCATGGAGAGAGGGGGGGGGGAGAAAGAGAGAGAGAGAGAAGAATGAAGATACGGAGGAGAGTTTGTGTATTCTGACAAAAAAAATTAGGAAAACATATATTATTACGAGAAATAATACGACCGAAAGAAGAAAAATTATTTCGGTGATATTTCTACAATGGACGATCATTCTATGGATATTCCAGAACTTTTGACAAAACTTACTCGATTCCAACAACAATCTTATATATAAATGTGTGTATTTGTTCTTTATACAAATATACAATTTTAGATCGATTGTTGCCAAATTTTGCATATATACCAAACAGGACCGGGATTGAACCGTAGGCTACTTTAAAAGTTCGTCAGAGCTGGGAAAATGCCCGAAATGGGTGAAAAACCGTCGGACAACAATGGTTCCTCGGTCCCAACCGTCACTTTCGGAATGTTTACTCTGGTTACCGTGGTTCCCTAACATTGCGTTTCAGACATTCCCATGCCTTTACAATGGTTTGCTTCTTCTTTGATGCTGCCAGTTTTATGTATAAAGTTTATTATATAATGGTTTGCCATTTTTTCAATAACCCCAGTAATTGAAGAAAACCCTGTCATTGCCGGGTATTTTTGCTTGTAATAAATAAAAATAAAATAAATAAACACAAAATTAAAATAAAAATGAATAAAAAATTATAAGTAAAATGAATAAAAGAAAAGAATGTATATAAATAAAGAATGAAAATAAATAAATATGTAAAAACAGAGGATGAATGAATAAAAAGTAACGCATGAAAAGAATGGGAGAGAAAGGACCATTCTATGTGCAGAGCCATCTGAACGCCAGAAAGTTCACAAAATTATCATTTCGGATACTTTCCTTACGGAGGCGCGTTTCTGTGAAATCACTCTCATCAGTTACCTCACTATAAGTACCATTATAACCAGGGTTTATCTTTTGGACTGGCCCGGCAATTCCTCACACATTGCTCAGAGGACAGGCCCGATGGCTGCTCGGGCCAGAGGTTAAGGTCGAAAAAAACTTTTTAAACATTTATTGTTTAACAAATTTTTCAGCAGCTAACAGCCCTGTATAATGAAGAAGAGACGAAACGTCTAACTATTTGTGGATTTTCAGCAACTGAATGCATTTGCTCATACAAAAATCAGGAGTTTGTTCCCTTCCAAAATATTCTATAGCTTTGCGAGACGCGTTTCAAAAAGAAAATCCGTTCACGAGTTTTTAGTTTTATTTCCGATAGTCAAAAGCTATCTGATAAAATCCGGAAAGACGCGAATCTCGAAGTTTTATTTTGCCAAAAATATTCAGAATTCTTCAAAGTACGAAATTAAAGGTGCCATTAAGCGCCGCTATATAGCCAAAACGTGCTAATTACTAAAAATACGCATTAGTGAGGGAGTCAGTGAGTCAATGCGCTGAAGACTGGAGATCTTGAAATATTCCGATATCAAAATATGACGCGCACGCGCTTGAATGGCGCGCAAAACAAAATTTATTTTTGGACGGGAAAACGCGCTCATTCGAAACAAAGAGACGCGTTTTATGTCCAACTCGCGCGCGAGAAAGAGAGTATTTCCAAATATTCCAATATTTCCCAAATACCTTCTCTTTTTCCACGTACATCTCGCTTTATTATCACACCGACCGGTGACGGTGGATGGGAATTTTAACGGTGTATGGAGGAAATTGCGAGTTTAGGACATTTACGTCCTCACATAACGAAGACCTCGAACTCTCCCCCTTCCTTTTCGAATGCCAGTCCATTAGCGGGTGCGATGCGCTAATGGCCAGACATTACACTATACTATATCGGCCATTCTGGAAACTTCCAGAATTGCCTAAAACACAACCGTCAGCCATTCTCCGATTAAAAGTGTACTTCGAGGACGGTGAGAGAGAGAGAGAGAGAGTTAAAGTGAATAATCGCAGACGCTAGACGTGACTGGGAAGAGATGCTTGTGTGATTTCCGTAGATGTTCGGATTCTGGAACGTCTCCCCCTCACTCTATTCGCCGTAACAAAAACAATGAACTGTAAAAGGCATTACAAAACGGCGTAACAAGGTATAATATACTCACCCGCTATCCCTCCATTCAACTGGACTTTCTTATGTAAGTGAATGTGTGTGTGGGTGTGCAATCACCAAATTCAAACAGCCCCTTCCGAAATCGTAACGGTAACTTGGGATGCGTTAAAAATCCGATATTTTTAAAAATCGTCCTTTATTGCCTCGGTTCCAGCTTCTTCTTACACCAGCAACTGCAATTTCTAGAGCATAAGCCAAGCCGTTCCCTCTTTCTCCCCCTTCTTCAGTCTAACAGGAGAAGCAACCCCCCCCCCCCTGGAAATTACAGTACGGTATATTTAAGAAGTTGGAAGGTCGGATGAAGTAATGAAGAACAAAAGAGAGACGGTAAGAAACATGGGTATTTCGGGAGGAGGGAGGGAACCCAGGGTAAGACAAGAAAACTCCTCGAAGTAAAGGCCTCTAATTTTACAGCCATCAGTGCTTTTTCGCCGAGATTCGAAGCTTCCGTACCATTTAGCAAGAAGGACATTAAAAACATTAAAAGAAAAGGGCATTGTTTGTGTGTGTGTGTGTTATGCTGCTGTTTCTTTTTGCAAAAGGGTCGATGGGGTGTTCATTGGACTTCTTGAAAAAAAAAAATATATATATATATATATATCGAGAGAGAGAGAGAGAGAGAGTACACCATGGCGTGTGCATGTGTGTGAATTCGCCCAAGAAAACAAGTATCAACTGTTTACCAGAAAATCTCCTGGGAATTGTGTGCTTGATGGTGTAAAGGGGAATTTTGCTGTTAACGAGTCTAAGAGACCCCACTTCATCCACTTTCTCCAAAGATTCTTCTGCTGATGATTTTCCGAAGGGGGTTTGTTGGTGGCAAGGGTATAAGTGAAAAAAAAAGAAAATCGAAGACAAATAATGGAGGAATGTGAACGAGGGATGGCCAAAAGGCATTTTATATGTATTACGCTTACATGAGTGAAGAGGACGGATAGTTTAGTTTGAGTGAAAATGGCTTTAATGCAACTTATATCCACCTCCTCTAACTCTCTCACAGCTCTGTTCCACCTTTTTCAAAGTAATTGAACGAGTCCAAGAATTAGAAACAGTTGTGACTCGTAAGAAATGAAAAGGCTCGGGAATCGCTCCTAAATGTGTGTTTACGATCGTCGAGGATACGTGTATTGAACAGATTGGAAATCTATGGCTTATTGATAGCGTGAACTCACTTGAATTTCTCTTTCTCCCTCAAAATTTTTGTTTAGGGACATTCAAAATCGTATCCTGATGCATAGTAAAAATTATCCAAGCTTCTCTATTGTGGAAAATGTAATGCTTTGAAGTTCAAATTGTTTGAAAATCATTAGAGTAATTGGAACTGAGAGCAAACTGAATCTCTGTGTTTAATTCTCTCTCCATGTCTGTTATTCTTGAAAGACGGGCCTTAAAATTTTTTTTGACAACTCGTTAAATATAGTATGAAAGGATTACTTTTATACAGGGTGCATAGGTAACAGGGCATGTGGTATTTTACTTGCATTTTTAAAGCTTTTTTTCCCCAATTATCCTCCGATTCTTGAATTCAAAAATTTTTCAGCGAATATTTCACTCAGAAATGTGGATTTTTTTTTTGTTGGCCTTAGAAGAGACAGGATAACAACTTTCTAATTGGAAATTAGAAGACAGCGTGACCTATAAAAATTTAAATTTTGTAACTTTTTAATTGAATGGCATTTAAGATGATGGGTGACATCATTTGAAACATTTTTTCTGTTTGAAAGTTGTCTCACGGTTCAGGAAATACGCATTGGAGAACGATAACAGTGGACACCCTATATATAGATTTAGACTATAGAAAGTGGGCCTGGACTGGAGAGTAATAATATTTACTCTCCAGTATAGGCAATTTTCATTGTGAGGGTATCACGTTGTACAGATATTTCACTACTACTACTACTACTACTAAACCACACATGCACCTATTCCGTATTCCTCTGCGGAACTTCTAACGAATTGATACATGTTGGGATGTGCATGTAGTGAGCCTGACGGAAGTTTCTGTCTAATGTTCATTATGTGTATTGCTGCCACTTGCCATCAATTTTTCTAACTATGAGTGAAGTGTTACGATTGAATAATTGCATCGTCGTAGGCCTGTTGCTCTCGATGATGAGACTTTTTAATGGAGAGACATGCTCTCTCGCATTTGCGCTACCAAGTAAGTTGGGAACTACAGAAAACCAACTTCAGCCGACCACCTCTGTGGCGACGGTGGGATTTTTCCTTAGTCTCATTATCCTTGGTCTA
This sequence comes from Pholcus phalangioides, assembly GCF_987345545.1. NCBI lineage: Eukaryota > Metazoa > Arthropoda > Arachnida > Araneae > Pholcidae > Pholcus > Pholcus phalangioides. Next base: position 61,942,851 of record NW_028301608.1, on the reverse strand, counting down.
TGGATGAGAGGAAATATATGGAACTAAAGGAAACAGTCCTTCACACAGTTCGTCAATGTTTCTTTCCCTTATGAAACGTGTTGGAATCTGTCTTTTGAAAATTCTCTCAATATTGTCTTCATATTGTTCTTCGAAATCAATGAAGATGAGTGAAATCATCACAAGCCTTCAAATTGCCATTCCTGATAAAAACAAATTTCCAAGAAGCTTGACCCGTGGAGGCCGAATTTCATCTATGCTTTGTATACGCTACGGTCAAAGTGATAAATCCATTAAGTTTGATAAAGTTTCATTCATATCTTTGTGAATTTATCACATTTATCAGTAATAGTGAATTAATTTTATGATAAATCGCCAAAGAATAACTTGAATTTACCGGATATTATGTACAAATTTCCGTCTACAATGATGAGGATTCGATCAGATACATTATTTATGTTCGCGCTCACGGTTACAAATGTGACATAAGCTAGCAATGATTTTCTATAATACTGTAACAACGTTTTCTTCACACTTATTTTACTTTTTTGGCGAAATACATGTAATGCGCGTGTCCCGAATGGGAAAAACTAAAAAGTTAAGTGTTTAAAAGTTTAGTGGTTAAACTAAAAGAAATATTTCTGTTTTCATATTCATCAAACTTAACCATTTCATTAGTGAATTGTGCATAACTACCGATAAAAATAATAAATAATATGAAATTTATCAAATTTACTGACACAATTGCTGATTATGCATTGCCACATTTACCTTAACATAAACATGTTGATCCCTTGGCCGGAAATTACTGGCAACCGTTCGTGCCATAGGCATACATCCAACTAGAGAAATCCTCCGAATAACGTGTAAAACTCAGATACATCATTAATATTGAAAGTTGTACAGTTGTATGAAACTATAAAAATTAACTTTTTATTTTGTCACCCTGTCCTAAAAAAAACCCCATTAGGAAGTTGATGCCCTCTCTTGAGCCCAACAAAGAAATTTCACGTTTCAAGTGAAATATTCACTGAGATATTTGATTTCAAAAATCGCTGATAAATGAGGTAAATAACTTCACAAACTAACGGTCAAGCTCCATAACCTGCTGCTCTTCCCCCCTTCTTTTTTTAGCGAATTTTTAAATTCAAATATCTCAGCGAATATTGTACTTGAAAACGTGAATTTTTTTTTTGTAGGCCTCATGAGAGACTGGACAACAGCTTTCGAATTGGGGGGGGGGGGGTGTTTAGGACAGAGTGACAAAATAAAAAGTAAATCTTTATATTTTCATATAACTATACAACCTTTGCTGTATGGATGTCGTATGTCTAAGGTCTATACATTATTTGGATACTTTTTTTTTCTAATTGAGGTATGTCTCTTGAATAAACGATTGCTGGTAATTTGCAGCCAAAAGACTTATGTACTCACCCTATATAATAACTAGGGCTAGGATTTTAACGACTTGAGAAACATACAGAATTTTCTCCTAAAAAAATGTATTTATGCCCTTAAAAAACTAAAAAGTATCCGCAAAAACCTAAAAATGTGCTTTTATAAAATAGGCTGAGCATATTTTCTGGGGAAAAATACGGAAATTACAAGAAATCGCCAATCATTGTCAAAAAATGATGCCGAAAAGGTACGCAAATAAAATTGCCAATACTTGATAATACCGCCGAAGAATTCCCAAAAACGATGTCAAAGGTAAGTGAAATTGCCAATTATTGCAAGTCGCCAATTGCGAGAAATGAAGCTAGGGAAATCGGAGTTTGAGTGGAGGAAAAATCCCTCTTCATTGTTACGCTGAAATATGTCAAATAATGACCCCGAATATGACATACGCCTTAAATTCTGAAGATCACGAAAAATGTCCTCAAAATATACATAAAATCACGCAAGATCGCCTTAAAATTTCCTGGAAATCATGAAAAAATGCTCCATCCCGTAAAAACACGTAGCGAAGTATGCAAAATGCGTAAAAAATATGGTCATAATGTGAATTAGTCTCTAAACAGAAAGCATAATCATTGGCAGTACAAAAATAGCTTTCTTCGATATTTTTTAATGATTATTCAATTATGCCGTTTCATTATACCAACCAACGGAACCAGAAATGATCAGAATCTAAATGAAGGTTAGGCATGTAAAAAACCCGTTGACAAGCATATCCAGGGCGTTTTTTTTTCCCCTGCTTTAGATAACTGGCGTCAGCTGTCGCATGTTTTAAACCTCTTATTCCTTTTATTTTTTTTTTCTTTTCCCAAATTCCGGTGGTTTTTTTTCCAACCTTCACCCTCCCCTCATCTTATCCATTTCTTTATTTCTATCGTCTCATCCTTTATGTATCTTTTTCTTCTTCTCTCTGGGACTTTTATCTTCTTGCTGTTAAAATATGCGGGACCGAAAACCTCGGGCAACCTACTTCCGGACTGGCCAGGAAGAAATATGTCCACTGACTCCCGTTTCCGATTGACCGGGATCCTGATTTCCCCCTTCTCTCCCCCCCCCCCGCCATCCATTCCATCCGCATTCTATGTCCTGCCCTTTGGGAACTCTTCCCCAACTATTTTTTTTTTTTTTTGGTGCCCATTTTTCTTGTTTTTTCTTAGTTGTTTTTTTTTCTTTATCTTTCTTTTCTTTCCTTGACGCCTGGAGTCCATGGAAGTTGGTGGTGGTGTCGGTGGAATTCTCATGAGCTAAGCTGCAAAAATAAGGGGGTCACCGATTACTTTCATTACGGACAACATCAGCAAATTCGTTTTCACATGGAGTAAGCACTTTCCCCTTATACTTCAACACCCAAGACCTTATCTTTTCCTTTTTTTCCCCTATCATTTGTTCCTTTACGTTGCTATCCCAACGCCCCCTTCGATGCATATTCATTAAAGATATTTAAACTATAACTTTAAAATTATGTAGACAATATTTTAAAATATGGATATGAATTCCCATGCAGATCACCAAATTACAGATTTTGGTTACAGAAAAGGATTGGTCAATATGCTATCAAAAATAGAGAGAGAGAGATGGACGGCTTTTTTTTTTTGTCAACGCAATGCACTATGGAAACATATTTTCTGTATAAGAAGTAAGTCAGAAAGAAAAATCATCTCTTCGGGTAAGGGGGGGGGGGGAAGGGCGGCTCGAATTCAGGCCCTCTTGCAAACCGGGCAAGCATGCTACCATCTACACCATAGTTTTCCAACCTGTTTTGTCTCATCGCCCCCTTCTTCAGAAATTTTTTTCTCCTAGCGCCCCCCAAACCAATCTAACCCGTAGAATCCTATGCTATACCAGTAGCTTATACCGCCCCCCCCCCCCCCCTAGAACATTCCATCTCCTCCAGGGGACGTTAACGCCCACGTTGGCAATCACTAATCTACACCAATGAAGACAGGACCCTGTCTTTCTCATTTCACATACTAGTGGTGTAGATTTTAGCATGCTTGCCCAGTTTGCAAGAGAGTCTGCGAACTCGTTACCCCCCGGTGGACTCGTATACGTCACATACGTACGATTGGGTAGTGGTAGTATGTTGTACTGTACTCTGTGCTGTGAAGATTTAAGAAAGAGTTATAATCTGCGGCTGTTTTCTGTTGAAATGGTGCGGAAACGTATAGTGAAGCCCTGCACAGGAGGGCTGTAGGGACGGGTGAGCAGGGAATTAAAGATCCAGTAATCGAAGAATATGCCAAATCAGCGACAGTTGGATGGCTTTCAGCACCAGCGATGTTCTAGTAGACTTGGCGTGAATCTATTCGGGCAATTTGATGAATAACCCTGTGAAAGCAAGTGAGACTGAATTTGGCACGTATTTTACATATGTTTCTGTTCCCATCTAAGGCGACTAGAAAGGGGAGCGAACTCATTGCCTTCCATCTTTGAATAAAAAAATTGTATCTGCCGCTCCTAGTAACTTCTAATCGTTAAAAAAAGCAACATAGGGAAAACACCGATGATACATCACATTCCACTTCATCACAATACTTCATGGAGATGAAATATTGGTTAGCCTAGGGTTTCAAGTAGCTAGCTCTATTAGCATCTAGAGATACTAAGTTTATGCCAACGTTTCTCTTAGACTAGACTGCAGCAATACTGCGCAGCAACAAAATGAAGTTTAAAGTGACAGATGAAAGTAAAGTATTTCATCATACACACATAATATGTTGTGTGTGTGTGTGTGTGTGTGTGATCATCTTTATCCTTTATCCATACATGAACGTTTTCTTCTCTGAATGCGATTGCATATGCCAGGATGGCAATGCCACGTACGTATTTCGAATTGTAAAGAAATGTGTTGGAAGTTGATAGCATGCAGACACTTGGATTTGTCACTAACAAGTCCTGACCTAAATCTAATCCAGAAACCATGAAACTTGTTAGAAATAAATCTGAAGAGTCGTTCGACTGTTCCTTGATTCAGTCAAGATCTTGATAAACTATTCATACATAGCCGGCTGAAAATAGGTGCTGAGACTTCATAAAACCGATTTTATACATGTGTTACGGTGAATGTAATAAATCGGTTATTGTAGACAAATATCCGTATATTATGCATATTTAGCAATCGTCTCGATAAGTCTGATAAATTTATCACTTTTACCGGTAATTATGCATAATAATCAAGTATCGTAGGTAAATTTGATAAGTACCTGAAATTTATCACCTTTACCTGTGTGATTATGTATAATACCCTAGTGTAATTAGTGAATTTGATGAATATGAAAAAAAATTCCAAGTGAGTTTAGTAAATGTGATGAATATAATCGCACCCCGATATAATGATAACAAATTTCTTGATCGTACCCGATATGAAAATACAATACATTTATGAATTATCATGTATAATACGATCTATCACAGTGTTTTCCAAATAGGCAAAATCGCCCTCTGGGGGGCTATGGAAGCTGCAGGTATAACGTAGGATCCTGTGGGTTGGCTTGAATTGGAGGGGTGATGGAAGAAAACAATTCAGAAGAAAATGCAGCGGTGGAACCAAAAATTTGGGGAACTATGGCCTATCATGTTTACCAACGACGCGACGATTGGGTATTTTCCATAATCGCCGGTAAAAGTGATAATTTTTTAGTACCTATTAAATTTACCAACACTTCTGAGTTGCACTTCTGTGCTAAGCATAATCGCAGGTAAAAGTGATTAATTTAGGGCGATTTATGAAACTTACCAAAATGCTATTATGCATAATAACCACATTTATCACATTTACTATATAACGTGCATTTTTCTAGTACAAGTTTTTAGTTAATGGTGAAAGCCATCCAACGAATTATATAGCGATAGTTTCGAAACTTTCACGACTCGAGTAGTACCCAATGGAAATACATGCATAAATTGCATATTTTGGGATTTTTATCAGTCCACTTGGTTTTCGTTATATATTACTGATTATTTTCATTTATTACTAAAAGGGCCCGGGCTTTCGCAACCTGCTACAGGTTGGGACCAGGATTTACACTGTAGTGAATTTTATTATTATTTTTTTTTACTAGGCTATGTTCGATCTTCATAGATTATTTGAGAAATTCAGATCAGAAATTAATATATATATGAAATTTTTTGAATTCATTATTCGAGTAAATTTACTGTGAATATATAAATTCTGTGAACAAGTTCCAGACTCAATGGGATAGAGTTCAGTCAGCTTCCCTGTTGTAGGAAGGGTATAGGACCCCCCCCCCCCCATACTCAATTGGAAGTATACATATTTACATACAAACTCTCCAAAATCATAGTGCCATATCTTATCATGTAAGCTTCCTATGAATTTGAGACCTGCGTTATCGGTTCATACGTTAAGATGGTTCTGATTCTACGGGCATTTCTGTTGAATTTTGAAAATAATCACACTTCTTTACCCGCCATATATCCTTTAAAATTTTTATTTCTTCAAGTTTGAATTTTTCACACTGTTATTATATATCTGTGCCCCTGAACTTGATTTTTTTCTTCTTGTGGACATCTTAAAGTTTTCCAGGGCTACAAGGGAGCCACATGGCTCTAGGTTGAGAACCACTGATTGAGAACCAGCGAGTAAATATTTGATACAGAATGGCATGCCACAGGCTCGTTAAAGATGCTCAACGAAAACTAGTAGACAACCCCGTTTTGCAGTTATATAGAGTTCTTGTGGGCTCTTCTCTATATGTCTTTCTTAAGGTTTTTTTTTTTTCTTGTTTTTTTTATACTTTTCCTGTAACAAATCTCTTTTCGAAGTGAAGATTGCAAGGATGGATTTTTTTTTTCTTCTTTTATATATATATACAGAAGAGATTTCTCTTGATGGTGATGTTGGTCGGATGCCGTGAATGGTGGTGAAAGGGAGAGAGAGAGGCTTCTTGGCTGCTTTGGTGCATCTGCGGTGAATTCTAATTTGACAAGTGACGACTCCGTGTATAGAGCTTGGGGAGTCATGAATACGCATTTCACGGATATCCCTTTTTCCGGTTTCACTTGGGTACTTGGAACCAACACCAGCTTTCCAAATGGATGAAATGTAAGAAAAAAAATTTTATATGGAAAAAATATATATCTATATATATATAAAGTGATCTGCTGATCGTTTGCGTGTACATGTAAGCCTAGAAATATATATATCTAGACCACGCGTATATCACACCATTTTTTCTCCGATTTTTTTTTTTATAAATCTTTTCTTTACGGTATAAATTTTTTTTCTGTCCTCTTTTCCCGACAAATTTTTATTCAATGTCTCTAAAAGGAAAAACTAGATCTTGTTGCTAGAAATAGACACATTCTGGCCGTAAGACTACTGTACCGTCAGATGGGATCGAGCGCATGGCTGATGATCTAAATATAGGCGAAAATTGATAACATGAATGAGTAGGGCTCGGATTTTTATGCCCTAAAAGAAGAAACGTCGTTGCTGATAGGTTAAAAAACCTGAATTTATCGATCAGCAACGACGTTTCATCTTTAGGGGCATAAAAATCAGAGCCCTAAAATGATGAGGTTTCGACTTACCTATGATCATAAAATGTTCGTACCGGTTAGAACAGTATTTCTCAACCGTTTTTAGCCCATGCTCCCCCCCCCCCAAAGAATATCTGAAATCCAGATGTCCCCTCCGTAATTTTTTCAGGGGGTATCCCCCTCCCACCGGTTTCATAATATATATATAAAGGGTTTTTTTGTTTTTTTTTTATTGTTAAATTCATTAGTTTTTGCTTTGCTTCCTTAGGTTTTATTGCCGGGGGGCTTTGTCCTTCCCCATTTCTGTCAACTTTTACCTAGTCAAAAAACAGTGGTTCTCTCGGGGGCCGAATTAACCATTAAGCAAAATAACACGTGCTTATACATATATATATAGGGCATGAGGTAAAAAGGAGCACCCCATAAAAAATGATCAAATAGTATATTTTCTTTTTAATGTAAAATTTTTTCCCAGCATCAAGCATGCGGTAGAAAATCTTATAATTTCAAGAGCACTTGATTGCACAGTTGAAGACCTTTATCGAAAGATTAACCAGGGACGCGGCTGACGGGTGGAGGCGGGGAGGGGAGTTTGGTGCCCCGGTTGTTAGATCTGAAGGAACGCAAAGTTCACTCTTTTTTCGTTAAAAATTTACGAAGATGGGGGCGCAAAAATTGATGCAGACTCTCAAAAGAATAAGTAAATTTTTGTTTCTAGTTGAAACCTTGAGAAACAGAAACACAAAATCAGTGAACTGAGTTAATTGCTAGCAAGAACTTTCTTTAATGCTCTTTTCTGGATTGAGATTTCACTCAATTTCCATTAAATAAGCCCCGAACCGTCTGAATAGCATCAGTCTATCTTCCCCCGAGGAATAAAAAATTTTTTTAGTCCAACTGCCCTTCTCAGCTATTCTGCTATCAGCTATTCCTGCCTTGTTTGCAGCTGACTCTCTCCAAAATTTTAACCAGATGAAATTGTCATGAGACCTCCTCTGCAATTGAGGCTCTCAAGCCGTGGCATCATAGAATTCAGGCAAAATGACTTTTCTTAACGCCCCCCCCCCCCCACCAAAAAATACCCGCTTACCAATTTGCTTACTTACTCTTGAAAATTGTAAACACATCTAATTGTCACGAGGCCCCATGCGTTATGGTTAAAAGTAAAGATGACGAAGTACCAAAGTTGCTTGAGTGCCCAGGGCCTTCACGTGGAATGATCCGGCCCTGGGTTCGCTCGCTCTCTCTCTCTTAATCAGGGTTCCTCGGAAAGACTTCGGGGGGGGGGAGAGAGTCTGTGAGTTCTTGGATGAGAAAACAATCAATTCAAAAGGTGGCATCTTATTCTTAGCCACCTCGTTGGGCATTTTGCCTGTTGTGGCCTTGTATTTGTTTTTACATTCTTATATGCAGAATATTATTTTTTAAAGGAGTTCGTGGTCTTCATATTTCTTCATTTTATTGGCTCAGGTTGTCCGGGGAATTCAGCTTACTGGCACAAATTTTCCGTGGAACACAAAGCGTTAAGAGAACCCTTAGTCAAACCCCTTCCTCTGAAAGATAGGGAAAAAAGAAGTCATCAAGAAATTGTTTAAAAATTCAAACTGATATAAAAAAAAAACGAAGGGAGTTCGGAAGTTTAAAAATCTTCATAGAAAAACTAAAATTGCCCCACGTTGAGAAATAGGGGGGGGGGGTAGAAGTAACTGACTGGAGTGTGAAAGTAGGTACAGGTATCATTGGAACTGGCGTATGACTTTCTCGAAGAATGCTTTGAGCAGTGAAAGTGAACAATCCTAGTGTACGTCATAGAGTGACAAAAGGGAACTGTAGAGTGAATGTTTCAGCACTTTCCGGTGGAATTCTGTCAGAAAACACCTTGTTTTTTGGGATGCACGATTATGGTGGTTGTCGTACAAGGCCATGGCATGCAACCCACCAAACAATGATTGATGGCTGCTTACTCCTGTCGGTAAAAGTAGAAATCTTGGCCATCTCGCAGCCCTAAGAGTTGCTCGCCGCAGAGAGCAACAGGGCTACAACGTAAAAATTATTCATTCATTACACTTCACTCACTATGAGTTGAGAAAAAACTCATCCTAAACAACATTTAAAAATTGATTGCAGATGGCAGCACTACACATAACAAGCATTACACAAAAACTTCACGGAAGGTTCACTATACATATACACACATTACAACATGTACCAATTCGTCAGAAGTTCCGGAGAGGAATATGGACGAGGTGCTGTGTGGTTTAGTAGCCATAAGAGTTAGCCACTGTGGTGGTCGAGTAGTCATAGTGACGGGCTCGCATCACGAGGCCCCGGGTCGGAACATACAGTGGTGGTCGGCTGAAGTTGGTTTTCTGTGGTTAAAAACTTCGAGGTGTGAATGCGAGCCGATCTCCCCTTCAAAAAGTCTCATCACAGAGAGCAACAGACCTACAACGGCACATAATAGTCAATCATTACACTTTACTCACTTCACCTCTTTAAAATATAGTTGACAGCACTGAAAAATCACAAAACACTAGATACGTACTCAGACTGTTACTGAACACACTTACACTTCCGACACAATTCACTAGGTAGTAAATTGCCCAATGGCGATAGACCTGAGCTGTTCTCGGTTCGAAAGAATATAAGCCATAAGAATTCGTGGGCTCCACTGAAGGTCAAAACGGAATTCTTCGCACCTCGCGGCAGCAACAATTCGTGACTTTCCTGTAGATTAGTTTTCATGGTACTGTGGAGGTGTTGTGATGGCTCATCGATGCGCTTGAATGTTTCGATGGTCCCGTGGTCAAGAAGTTCAGTCAGAAGCAGGCGCACGGGCATCGTAAAGGATGGCCGAGGATCGTTGCAGATCGAATTTCTCAGTCATGAAGATGTATAAGCTGAAGCTATGAAACTCAACTGGACGGTCAGCCTGCCCGTACTAATTCTTATTCTATATAGTTCTCTCTCCAAACGCGTAAAAATCATGCTGATGTAAGGGCACGGTACAGAATACTTTGCAAAATGTGCTATGCATTTTTAGCCGGCCTCACCACCAATTTTGATCACTGCCAATCCAATAAGGTAATTTTTCTACTTTGGGGCCATTCAAGTATTACGTAAGCAGATTTTCAGCCATTTTTGACCCCCTCCCTCCCCTCCCCCGTCAGCAAAATTTCGTCAGCAGCTTAGAATGTTTCATATCTTCGAAAAGGGGTGGTTGATGACTTAAGCAACCTTCAAACTCCCCCCCCGTCATTAAAAGTCAGCAAATCCGAAACCCCCTACCCCCCCATCCCCCGTAATACTGAATGACGTAATACTTGAATGACCCCCCTTTTCTCCTAATTGTGTGATCTAATTTAATCAATTCGTCGCACCAATGTTATTTCATAGACGCGAGAGGTAATTTGAGACTAACATCCGGTGGTTATTATACATAATCACTGGCCAATCAACCATTTTAAGTTTAATACATTTTTTTCACATTTACCCGTGATTATGTCTAATCACCAGCTCGTATTGTTAAATAAGATGAATCGTCAATAAATTATTTAAACTTACCAGAAATATTGCTCAAATTCCAGCCTAGGATGATGGACCACACAAGGTCAGTGATGTTTTTGTGTTTAAAAATGTTTATCAATATGAAATTTTATGCATTCTTCGATTTTCTGTATCTGTATGCATTAATACTGAGAAAGGGCAAAATTTGCAAATGCATGTGCGCGTAAGCATTTCCGTATAATCCTGGCTCTAGTTATGAGAAAGACTATTTGAATTCACCCGATAAGTTGTCAACAAAGAGAGGAACAAATAGTAATGATAGAGTAGATGTTTGTAAAGCAGAACTGTCATAATCTGCAAAAAGTAATACGTCGCTCCTATAGTTGTCAAGCTTATTTAATGTTGCCGTTGGGGGTTTTTTTTTCCCTTCAGAATTTCAGACATGGCAGAAAGGAGAGAACGATGATGACGGTCAGAAAGGTATAAAATAAATAGTCTTGGACTTGAAACGTCTCCATATTTTAACATGCACAGACATCATGAGTATAGCAAAAAAGAAAAAAAAAGTAGCAACCCGTCTCCACACTCACTTTTAATGAATTGTGCCCACCGTTTCTGCTCAGTTTTATTACTTCGCATGGAGCATGGTTTCTTTATTTCATGGTTTTCTTTATTTAACCTCCGAAGTTTTTTTTCCTCTTTTGGGAGTGTTGGTTTTTGGTTTTTGCCAGAAGAATCAGCATTGCGTTGTTGTTTACATCCTATTTTCTTTATTTTTCTGAATGGAATAGGTAATCCCCTCTTCTCCACATTTCAGTACATAGCATCTGCTGCTCGTGAGCAAACAATGGCATTCTCAAAATGGGTAGTGCGGTTTTCTTCTTCCAGAGCTGTTTTTCCGACTGTCTTTTTCATGTTATCCTGGGATAAGCTGGGCCATGGTCAGCCTGCCCTGCTTGGAGGCAACATAGATTCGTCTTGGAATTTCGAAAGCGTTGGTCAAAGCGTGTAAACATATATGGGGGAAAAACACACCCACACGCAATCGCTCGTGCTGATAAAACATATGATTCATAGTGAAAAAAATTCCCTAAAAAAAAAGGTAAAATGATTATGAAAACCTAAAAAGGAGGAAAAAAAGGACGAGTTTTCTAAAACGTAGGAGGACGCTTGAAATGACACCAAAAACGTCGTCCTAAAGGAGTACGGACGGTAACTCTAAATATAATAACAGGAAATATATGCGTACGCCATCTATACGCTATTTTAAGCATTTCATCTAAAAAAAACATTTCAACATTTGGAATCATTATAGGATGATTAAGCAGACTACTACGGTTATAATATAAGGACGATGGGAACGCTTCAAGGGTTAAAGCAGACTCAATGCTATAATTCGAACACTAGGAACGTCGGTGCACTAACCATTATTAGGCATGTATGCGTTTACATACTTAAAAGCTACTTTAAAGTTTCCCGAAGAGAAGAAGAAAAAGAGCTGAAATTTGAAAGGAATAATGTATGAAATGAAATACAGAACTTTTGAAAAGAGAATGAATGGTCATTTCATGCGGTGAAAAGAGAGGAAGACCATTGTCCATCTCTCTCTGTCCAACAGCGTCTTCGTCCATCCTAAAGAAGACGACTTTTAAGAAAGAAGAAAAAGTTGGGTTCCCAAATACATCAATAGATTCACCCAAGTTTTCTTGCCATTTAGCTCATGTCTATTCATGGCCCAACATAGTACCCATTTGACATCCTCAATATAAAAAGTGGAAAAAAAATCAGGCTTTATTAGCATCAAAGGGAAAAGTTTTATTGTGAAAGAGAACTTTCCTTCTGATTCGTAGAAAAGAATAAAAAACGTCTAAAATATACCGTATATTTTTAAAGCTTTTATTTCTCTTTTCTGCAACTTTTACTTTGGACTGAATCCGACTTTAGAAATTGTTGAATTTATTTGCTTCTTCCGATGAATCAGTAAAAAAGCATTATTTATATAGTTTACAGGTCAGAGTGAATACATAGGTAATAAAAATATTTTATTTCTAGTCATAGTTTGAGAAATTTGGATTTATAATAAAAATCCTGTGGAAATTATGAATTTGTAATGAGGAAGATTGTCTCGCGTAATTTTTGTTTAGGCTGCAATAATCAAATTTCAAGTCCGTTATTGTACTATAGCACAATGCAGTACAGATGTGTTATATGTAACATTTACAATTCAGTATTGTGAATACTTCATTAAAAGCTAGCAAAACTTCAGGGAATCGAGCAACCTGAATAATGTCTGATTTTCAGTTGAATATAATATATTCAGAAATATATACACGATATCATTGAATACAAATAAATACAAAACAAATAACTCCTGACGTGTTTCGGTTGTATTTTGTATTTATTTGTTTGCAATAACGTTGTTTATATCTATTTCTCCTTGTATTAAGACAAAGCGCAATTTTTCTTCATTTACAATTCATTATTCAATAAGAATCTCAAATATTAATCTATTCTATATAGCTACAAGAATATTTACTTATAATGAATATAATTAATAAATTAATAACCTTTATTAATTCCTTCAATGTAAGAAAATTTCTAAAAACCAATGGAAAGAAATAGAAAGAAATAAATAGAACTAACTGTAATTTATTATTGATTGTAGTAGCAGTAGTATGAATATCAATGAATTTTGATGTATATTAATTATTCACTTTTTAACAATAAACATAATATAAAATTTTTACACCGGCATCCGCACCACCAAAAACATCCATAAATTAAGTATCTGATTCTTTTCCCCCAGCAGATTTTTGTAGTTTTTAGGCTACTACTACTAAACCACACATGTACCTCGTCCATATTCCTCGGCGGAACTTCTATGGAATTGGTTCATGCTGGAATGTGCGTGTCCGTGTTTTGAACCTAGCGTGAAGCTTGTTTCTGTGTAATACTCGTAATAGTGCTACTACTACTAAACCCAGACATGCACCTCGTCCATATTCCTATGCGGAACCTCTAACGAATTGGTACATGCGGGAATGTGCGTGCACGTGTAGTGAAACCTGATGTGAAGTTTGTTTCTGTGTAATGCTTGTTATGTGTAGTGCTGCCATCTTCCATCAGTTTTTTCTAACTATGAGTGAAGTGTAATGATTGAATAATTAATCGTTGTAGGCCTGTTGCAATCGTAATAGTGCTGCCATCTACCACATGTTTTTTGAATTATGAGTGAAGTGCAATGTTTGAAGATTTTACCGTTGTAGGGCTAAATTTTAAGTAGGGCTGTGGTTTGTAGGCTAAGAAACTACTAGTTATAGTAAAGCGAAACGATAGTTTTTGAAAATTTATAAGAAATATTAACTTGAATTACTTAGATATTTAAGATTAATTACCATTGCAAGCCCAAAACAATTCAAAACAAGTACCCAAGTTTACTAAAAAAACTTGATACAATTATTAATTTTCTTACATTTTCAATGATCTTAAATTGGTACCTACTTAAGTACTCATTTCTAAAAGCGTTACAAGAAGCGATATGTACCGAAATATTCCTGATAAACGACAAAAAATTACTCAACTGTACGAGTTTCATTACTCTCACAAGAATGTCTAATTAGCCATTTCCTTCAAAAGAGTGACAGAGTTGTCCGAATTGAGAAACACGGGATGTAGAAGAAAGAAAATTCCTCATTTTTCATAAACAAATAAAGAAAGCAAAAATTGCAAAATAAATAAAATAAAGAATGCAAAATAAATGAAATTAAATACAAAATTGTAGAAAAATAAAGAAGAGGAATAACAAGAATCTCGCTGTATTGTCAAATTCACTTTCTCTTGGGAATGCGAGTGTAAATATAGACTTGTATCTAAGTCTTGACAATCAATGATAATTCATCGTTAGGAAAAAAAAGCAGCTTACATAACAATTTTTCATTCGGTGAATCACTATTTGTAATTTTCGTATCACCCATTATGATTGATATAATTCATTGAATTGAATGAAGGAACTAAATGTTACATTGCACATGGCTTTGTACCTTTGGGAGTCATAGTGTAGCAACACGGATAGTAGTATCCCTTCAGGATGATCTGCAGCTTGCAGCAGATTTGGTCCTTTCACGAGGCTATTCTCTTTGCCTCTTACTGTATTTCTACCCGAAACATTGAAATAGTCCAAACTTACTAACGGTGGAAAATAAATGAGGCGCTCTCTGCTCTTGTGTCTTCCTCAACAACGAAAGCCGAGATAAGACAAAATAGAATTCTATTCCCCTTTTTCGTATATTCCCTGAAACTTATCCTCTCTGCATTATTTCTGTGGGGATTCTTTAGTTTTCGTCATAGTTTCTCCGCAGCTTCCTGAGGCTACTGTACTCTGCCACTCATTAGCCATGTATGTGTTACGGTAAATGTGATGAATCCGGCTATAATGCATAATCACAGAGCACTTTGGTAAGTTTGATAGATTTCTCTTTAAATTTATAACTTCCACGTGCGATTTGTATTGCACCCAAGCGGCGTTGGTAAATTTAGTTAGTACTAAAATAATTATCCCTTTTACCGGTGATTAGGCATAAACCCAAGCGTTGCGTCGTTGGTGAACATGATAATCATACTATATAATATGATAATCCAAGCATGTATTGTATCATTATATCGGGCTAAGATGGTAAAATTTGTCATCATTATATCGGGGTCCGAATATATTCATCTCACAAACTAGACTCATTTAGAATTTTTTCGTATTTATGAAATTAACGAATTACTCTAAGGCAAAGGTTCTCAAAAACTGCAACACGGAGGCCGATAAAGGTTTTTCGAAGATATTCTTTATTAAACTGCTCTGGGGAGCCGCGGATAAGCGTTGATCACCAACGTGTTGGAGGAAAATGTTTATGAACCCTGCACTAGGCTAATAAGCATAATCACAAATAAAGGCGATAAATTTCAAGTGTTTATCAAATTTACCAACGATGTTTGGGCATTATGTATATAATAATGTCATTATGTATGTAATAATTTCATTATGTATATAATAATGCCATTATGTATATAATAATGCCATTATGTATATAATAATGCCATTATGTATATAATAATGCCATTATGTATATAATAATGTTTGAATATTGTCATGTTCAAACGGAAAATATACCATTTGGTATGGCTTTCGATAACGTCATTCTGTGGTGTGCTTTCATTATGTTAGGACCAGTAAGGCAGTTATAGACCCCCTAGTGGCGCAGTGGTAAGATGTTCGTCTTCCACTATGAAGGTTACCTTAAGGTTCATAGAACGCAGAAGCAAGCTCTTTACCTACCGAACATGGGGCGACCGCAGATAGATGGTGCTTCCATTTCCTACCCAACTTCAGCGGTTGGAAATTGCCGTACCGCGATATACGACCGAAGTTGGTGTGCGATAAAGTAGTTGTAAAATCTATGTTTTTTTTAAGTCAAATTGTCCGCAATGCCTTTAAAAATATAGTCGTGGGTATAAATTATGTGTATTTTACTATAAAAGTTTACCCTATATAGAATACAAAGCTGACTAGAATCTTATCAATTTTCAGATTCTTAATTTATATAGGTTCTACTATACGTAAAAAAAATTGCAATATTGACTCGGCCTGGAAAGGAGTCAAAAACTGATTAATAATTAATTTTAGGTTTACACATCACCTGTTTTATTTCAGTATAATGCTATGGTAAATGTGATGGATCCGTAACTATGCATAATCACTAATCGTCTGAGTAAATTTGATAAATTTTACTGCATTTATCACTTTTATCCTTGAGTATGTCTAATTCCCAAATGAATTTGGTAAGTTCGATAACTATAGAAAAAAGGAATCAGATAGAAATACTTTAATTCAACTACTTATCAGTTTCGCTCGTACGTAATGCACAACGTGTATTCGTACTTTGCACATAAAAATTAAATTAAATTAAAATAGGTGTGAAGAAGAGATAAGAATAAATTTTTTTATAAGTCTTGTTATCGTTCGCTTT
The DNA here is from genome assembly GCF_987345545.1 of Pholcus phalangioides. NCBI lineage: Eukaryota > Metazoa > Arthropoda > Arachnida > Araneae > Pholcidae > Pholcus > Pholcus phalangioides. Next base: position 61,926,391 of record NW_028301608.1, on the reverse strand, counting down.
CACCACATTTATCATCGTATGCGAACATTACCAACATGACCGATCCAATTCATCATCAGAGACTGAATTTTATGTGAAATATCCGGATAATGTAGGTAATTCAATTGACGATTTGAAATATTCACCAATGTGAGCTGGGGAGTACACAAAATCACCGATAAATGTGATAGATTCACAATCGTTAATTAGTGTGCAGTCAAATCTCAATATAACCATATTGTGAGGCCCAAAAAAAAAACCTTGTTGAGAGCGATTTTTATCTTTATATTGAGAATGACTCTTGTCATTGTGTAGTGAGGTTTCTCTTACTGTACATGCATTTTTTTCTTACATTTATTTCTTTTTTTTAGAACTTTCTCTGTTTTTTTCGTGGTGATTTTATCCATTGTATTTCTTCTTTCTCCCTTTTTTGTCGTGGGAAGTAGGAGCTATGTTAGATATCTAAAGCCATGACCATATTTGGTGGGCTGGGGTCCTATTCGCCGCTGTGGTAGCGGCTAAAGCCATGGTAAATAATAAAATAAAATGAATGTATAAATACAGCGAAACCTCGCCACAACGACACTCTATGTAACGATAAATCCCTCTACAACGACATTTTTTTTTCAACTCTTGCATGGAATTGCTTATAGTCTAATGTTGAGATCCTCTCTATTCAACGATATAACGATAACCTCTCTACAACATTTTTTCTTGGTATGCAGAATATCGTTATATCTAGGTTTCACTGTATTTAGTAAAATTTATCAAGATATTCGGTGATTATGCGTAATTACCGGATTCATTATATATAACATTATTAAGAAAATTCAAATTGAATTTTTAATATATTGTTACATATATAATGTTATTGTTATTATATGCTAACGGATTTACTGTATGTAAATGCATGTACGGCCGGGATTACCATATGAACGTTTGATAAAAGATCTTTCGCAAAACTTAAAAGAAAAAAAAAACCATCCAATAAGCCATAGGCTATATTCATGCAATGTAACCCATACACTTATTGGTTGATTTTTTGGTTTTATAAAATAACTTTTACAAAACTCTTATAGTATAATCTCGGTTTAAGATAGCTATTTAAATTAGATAGCCCGATAGCCAGAATAGATAAATCCCACAACCATTTTATTTGGGACCTTGGATCTGAAAAGCACCGAAATATCGCGAATGAATCTTCCGCGTAGGAAATAGAATAATAATAAAAAAAATTCTATACAAAAATCCAATATAAAAGAAAAAAAGAGATCGCGATCTTTGTATACATAAACAACAAAAGTCGAATTCGACGGCTTTGGAATTTCGGCGGTTTTGAAGGGCGCTGCGAGTGAAAAGGTCTTGGTGCTGGAAAAATTCTCATTCGACCAAAAAGTTCGCTCGGCGAGAACTTTTTATCCGCGCAGTAGGACAGACAACGTAGCGCCGCTTCACCTCGCGCGGATTGATACTCTCTTCTCCTGCCGCCCGCCGCCGTTTGTTCCTGTGGAAAGAAGTAGACGGCGAGAGTCACACACAGCACACGATGAACCCAGAAGCTGCTACTGCCGTAGTGTTGTTGTTAGTAAACTTTCGGAGGCAACGTGTTCGCATCATAAGTCAAGCTCACGCCTCTTTTTACGCTCTGGCATAGCCAAGTTAAAAAGAAAAAAACGCCTCTCTGTTTCTCCATCTACGAGTCAAGACATATTATTCCTCTACAGAGTTTGTCACTCACAGTTAAATTTCCGTTCGTTTTGTTTCGAATTTAATCTCGTGGACATTGGAGCCGAGATTCGCGGGCTCGAGACCAGGCCGCGTCGCCTCCATGCATCTGTCGGCAGAAATGAGCGCCTCTTCGGTGGCGGCGGCGCGACCGACCGTCGACGCTATGACAGAATTTTTCGTGCCCGTCGAGAGGACACTGACTGAGATATTAAGTGAGCACCCGGGAGAGCTGGTGAGGACTGGTAGCCCGAACTTGGTGTGTTCGGCACTCCCGTCTCACTGGAGGTCCAACAAGACTCTTCCCGTCGCGTTCAAAGTCGTGTCGTTGGGCGACGTCCACGACGGCACCATCGTAACCATCAGGGCCGGCAACGACGAGAACTATTGCGGCGAACTCAGAAACGCCACTGCCGTCATGAAGAACAAAGTTGCCAAGTTCAACGACTTGAGATTCGTCGGCAGGAGCGGCAGAGGTAAGTCCGGAAAATAAGCTTTATTTCATTTACATTTTATGCCAAAGATTCTGGTAAATAATCAAGTTTTGTTGCCAAAAAAATTGTAAATAAATCATTATCATGAAAAGCTATAAACAATTAAAATCCACGGTGAAGAGAAGTCCGTTCAGAACTATTTTAAGTTTTACAATTGAAGAGCTCGGGGCCAGGGCCTTTTTTGCATTTAGAGGTTGCTATGACTCTGTTATCAATAAAATAATTGTGTAAAACCCCCTGTGTAGCCGTCACTCACGTCATCTAGAAATCATGAGAGCCTAAATGGTGTGACGACTTGAGCGAAGTGTCGTCAGTTTCAATGTGCAATATTGTGAAAATCGTATATTAAATTAATGTAAAACTTATCCAAATATTAATTACAATTACAATATTAATAAAATTTATGGATGACAAAATAAAATAAAAAACGATTTTTTTTCACTCTTTTTGAGCTTTAAATATTTTACTTATTGTGGTAAATATGCTGGTACACAGTAATTCATGATACAAATACAAGGTAAACTCAAACACGAGGCCCAATTTTGACTTGACTTGGGGGGTAATGGGCATAGCAAAGCAGACAATAGAAGGCCTCAACTTGGTAAAAAAAATGTGATTTTTCAACAAAGACCATTTGTTAAAATTTTACACCCTAAATTAATTGGGGCCCATGTAGAAATTGCGTCCTATTCGAACAGCCCTTAAACTTTAAACAAAAACTAAAACAGTCCTTTAAGAACTTTTGTTTTTATTTTAGTCGGTAATTGAACTTCCTCTGTGTCACTTTGTTTGAGCTGTTCCGTTTTGGTATTTAAGGCTTTTACGGTCACTTTTGAACATATGACAATGCTCTTTTGAAGCTCTATCTTTAAAGTAAAAAAGTGATGTGGACGCCTTCTATTCCTCTCTCTCTCTCTCTCTCTCTCAAATTTTTCCATAGTGACGAGTTAACCGAGTGTTTAATTGCATTGTTATCTATGAAAGCTAGACGAGACCCAAGAAAAATGACGACTAAACCGGACGACTTACCGAGGTTTTACTGTATTTATATTTAATGTGTGCGTCAAGAGTGGATAAATAGATTTTAATTGGTCAAAATGCAACCTTTCTTATATTAAAATAGACAAACTATATATTCTCTTATTTCATGAATTTGATGTTAGTTTTAATAAGCGAGGATTTTTTTTTCTGGAACTAATGTTTTTCTAGAATATAATGAATTTCTTACATGTTTGCTAAGTAAGATATGTGATAATATGCAGTGAAATCTTGATATAACGATACCCTGTGGATCACAAAAAATATCGTTGTAGAAGGATTTATCGTTATAGCGAGGTTTTAGTGCACAATGTAAAGTAATTTTTGTAGGTAAAATCTTTTATATGATAGAGCCATCGTCAGATTAAAATTTCCTACAAATGTTTCGTGTACATCTAGGGTAGCATCTTCATTTGCGACGAAGTAATTCCGTAAGTTATTCAGACACAGCCTATATCGCGTGCAGTTATTATTGATTCGTAAAAAGTGCTGATTTTGTGCAATCAACTAAGCTTTTTAGGAAGCTCATTCACTGATTTGAAGGACAAAGTAGTTAACTATAGATACAGTGAAATCCTATATAGCGATACGTCTGTCTGGTCTCCTGAGTATCGTTATGTAGGCGTTTCACTGTATACAATAGCAAATAATGAGACCCTCTTTGCGTTTGAAAAGGCTTTATCTTCATGCTTCCTTAACAGCTTCAGTGTTTCAAATTTGACCTCTTCCTACACACTGATTGATTTCTCCCACTATAATATTTATAATACCATATAGAAGAATCAATGTCCAGTTGGAGACCGAACTGATGTATAATGAAAATACCCGAGTAACATTGTAACATTATATAGGATGTATCGTGAGAACAGGTAATGAAATGACACCGAATATGGGAACAGTGGTCGTGCTACATTCACGAAGCTTGTAATAATTGATTTCGGATCATTCTTATCTTCTTAAGTATTAAGTGATACGTAATCGATTTCGTAAATTATATCTCATCCATCTAATCTCATTCTGTAAAACATTGTTGCGAAAACTTACTTGTTAAGCATCTTCGGTCTTCTATAAATTTAATCATGACGCAAAAATACCAGTATTAATTATTCGTTCATATACCGTAGCTCAGTGATTTACAAAAACTTGCATAAATAGGCACACAAATCAATATCTCCAGCTTGCTGCGACAACCCTTACAAAGTATATATAAATCCTTTCTTTCACAAAACTAAGTTTTTATTAGGTAAAGAACATTTTTTCGAAAACCACTCATTCAAATGCCTGGAAACTATGTGTGCCTCTCAACACTATGGTGTTACATACTTTATAACACGAGGATTTTTTATTTAAATTATTCAAACATGTTTTATGGAACATAATATGGGTAAATTTTGGTGATTTTTGAAAAAGTTGCATGTTGTTAAAGTTAAAATTCAAGAAAAAAATAACCAACAATTAAAATCCTAAAAGTTCGTGTTAAAGTATATAACACCATAGTGTTGAGAGACACACAAAGTTTCAAGACATTTGAATGAGTGGTTTTCGAAAAAGTGTTCCTTATTTAACAAAAAACTTTGTTTCGAGGAAAAAAAGCATTTTAGCGGAAAACATTAGCATGTATAATACATGCCAGCAGTTTTTATATTAAAATATTTTAAAAATATTTTTATTACAGGTAGAACAAAAACGCTAGAGGAATATGTAGAAAAAATATTTTTATTACAGGTAGAACAAAAACGCTAGAGGAATATGTAGAAAAAATATTTTTATTACCGGTCACAGTTTAACGCAGAAAATTTCACCGTATTTAAAAATTAGAAAATTTGCGTGCGCCAACCCCCTTTTGATTATTTTCCTGTTTGATTGGCAATGATTGGTCGTATACCCTGCTTTAATTTAAATGGTCACCCTTGAGTATTCATGATTAGTAAGATTAATAACTGTTAATTCGCATAACATTTTCGTGATAATTTCCTTACAACTCACATATGATCCTGCTTTCCAGGTATTTGACCTCCAAAATAACAAAAAATCGCTCTCTTGAGTTCAAAGTGAAAATTTGAAACATAAAATTGATATTTTCTGCCCTTTTTAGTCGTAAGTCAATAAGAAATGAGGCTGGCTAAACCGTTACAAAAATCATGGAACATAAGAAAAATCGTACTAACAAATAAATTTGTCAAAATTTCATTATTATTAGTTGTTACTGCTATACTGATTATCGATGAACTATGACAAAGAAGGTTCCATGAAGAAGCTGCTAGTTATGTTTCTTCACGTAATTTTTCAAATATATTTACCTGTAATCGACCATTCGGCAAACATTTACATAATCCTTTTCATGGTTCTAATAATCAACTTCCATTTAAATGTAATAATTAACGAGTGTTTAATGATCACGAAAAGAAAAATATATAATCATAAAAAAAAATTCACATGTTTTTTTAGTGGCTATAAAAATTTTACGGAACAAACTAAATGCTTAAGTAAAAATTGTAAAATAATAACAATAAATATGGAGATTGTTTTTTTAATTGTTCACGGAAGACAAAACTCAACCACATCATGAACAAATATTTATTAATCACTTTCACACACAAACCAAGTTGACAAAAAAAAAAAAGGAATTCACGAAAAAGTACGGAAATGTTAGCACAACATGATTCCGCTATTTTTTTAATATTTCTTCCAATTGAATAAATTAATTAGAGTAGGATTAAATAAAGTTTTTTTTTCGTCTTTCGAAATAAATATTAGAAAAAGAGGGAGAAAAAACCTCAAGTTTTTCAACTCAGGGGTTACTTATACTCACAGATGATTAAACAATTGAGTAAATACTCGTACATGAGTAGTGTATTATCTCGACGCATTTTTCCCCCACTTAAATGTCCTCTTCCATAACTTTTTTATATATAAATCGCAGATTTTGTATTCTTGAAAAATTAATTTTTTTTTCTACAGGAAAGGCTAACTAAGTCTGTTTTAAAGTAATACGACATTTTTATTTTTATATATTAACGTTTTTTTATACCGGGTGTCTTCCTAGTTCGGTCTTCATCTCACCAACGGTTCACCGTAGAGGAATGGTTTGAGATTAATTTAATAAATTGATTACTCAGCCGCTGCTGAGAATATTCGTTAAAAATAAGCATGTGTATTCTTGAAAGAAATTTTGATTACAATCAGTATATTCAATTTTTATATTACTTTAGTATACAGGTTGTCCTGCAAATACTAACTCTATTTTTATCTCATCGATCGTTCGTCTTAGAGGAATGGTTTCGATTTTAAAAAAATGCTCGAAATGTGTTCAAAAATCACCCTGTACCAGTTTTGTCGGTGAAAATGCAGGTTGTTTCGAAAGAAATCACCCAATTTGAAATGCGTGTATTACGAAAAGTATTGAACACATACACACTTTTAAGATTGATTTTATATTACATGGCTTAGTTTTTTTACAAACAAAATTAAAGGTGTTCAATATGTCCACCTTGAGATGCACGGCATATACGGTGGTCAAATTCGGCCCAAACAACCGCGAGCATGTTTGCTTCCACGGCTGCTGGTATGCGTATCTTCAGTTCGGCTAATGTAGCTGGAAGGGGAGGCACATAAACGTAGTCTTTTATGAACCCCTACACGAAGAAATCGCACACTGCGAGGTCCGGCGATCTTGGAGGCCAGTAATGTTTAACTGAATTGTCAGGTCCCGTACGTCCGATCTATCGTTTAGGAATGCGATTGTTCAAAAGTTCTCGAACATCCAGGCTCCAGTATGGTGGTGCCCCGTCCTGACGGAAAATTAAGTCATCGAATCAGTTTCTAAATGTAGAAAAAGTCAATCTTGAAAAACACTGCAGTGGCGGCCGAAGGAAGAGCGTTAGCGCTACCTGTCGGGAACTGCGTGAACCTCGAGATTTCCCTCTTTCTACCTATGCATTATTCGATCAAAACTTGATTAAAAGCTGAGTAGTTATGATCTTTTTTTAAATCGGATGATTCTTTTTGAAACCCTCTGTATAATGTGTCACAAAAGAAAAAATTATATTTTTTTATATGGACACCCTGTCTTAAAAAACACAATCATAGAGTTGTTGCCCTGTCTCTCCTGGGGGCAATAGAAAAATTCCCCGTTTTTCTCTCTCTCTCTAAATGCAATATTGGTTGCGATATTTAGAATTCAAAAATTGGTGAGAAGTTGGGGAAGAACAGCATAAATTAGGGGAGAAGAAACGTTGTCCTTAGTTTGTGCTGTTCTTTATCACCTGTTCTCTAGTTTTTGAATTCAAATATCAACGAACATTGCACTTGAAAACGTTAAAATTTTTTATTGCCCTCAGGAGAGACAGGGCAACAACTTTCTAACTGGGTTTTTTAGGACAGGGTGTCCATGTAAAAAAAAAAATAGATGTTTTTATTTTGTGACACTCTATTTTCAGCATCAAGAAAGACTGCAACAAGGTGATTTTTGAACACATTTCAAGTAGTTTTTAAATTGAAACCATTCCTCTACGACGAACGACTGATGAGATGAAGGCCGAGGTAGTACTTACAGGACACTCCGTGTACTAAAATAACATAAAAATTGAATATATTGATTGCATTCGAAATTTCTATCGAATACATATATTCATTTTTAACGAATATTTTCAGTAGGGGCTGTGAGCGATCAATTCATTGAATTAACTAATTATTTTATGACTTATTTGAAGATCATGGAATTTTCAATTTCAAAAATTCTCAAGAGAGAATGGAACCGATCTGAGAACAGTCAGTTGAGAGAAATTCCGGTTAAACGAATGAGATTGAAAAAAGCGCAAACTACATTGCGTATGTATTGTATATTGAATATTTTAGGTTAGGGGTTCTTAACCAGGGGGTCGTTGGAGAAATTTCGCTAGTCCCGTGAGCTTGGGGATAAGGGAGCAATTGAGTTTTATTTTCACGTTATTACATGTTTAATATTATTCTTTTTAGAGGTCTGTGGCATTCACTTCATTGCTAAAAAAGGGTCCATGGAGCACAAAATGTTAAGAATCCTTGTTTAGGTACGTCACTCAGTGAAATATTATGTAATAGGAATTTCATTTAAAAAAAGCAACACGTAATATTTTGTAGAGACAGTGTGTGGAGGTGGTCTTACTTGCTATGAATTACCTCTCGTACACACACTGTACTAACATAAGAAGGCATAATAGGGCCAATTAGAATCAAGATTTCCAAAATTTTTGTGGTTACATACATTTTGTGCCAATAAGATGAAGGCCACCAGTCCTTTGGGCCACTATAGAAATTTGGGTCTCAAGGACTTCTGAGGTGGCTCGTACATAAAACTAAATATTTTGTTGATATGGAAATACTTAATATGAATACAGATCCATGGGTCGCGAAGCTGGCCGTGTTGTTCATTTTGGGTTGCGCCGAAGAAATATTAAGAAGCCCTGCCATAAATGTGTCCGAGAGTTTCTCTGAACGGTTAGCGGTCATATCTGTCTGCCATAAAGGTGCAATATTAATCAGGAGCCACAACTAGCCTCATAATCAGGAGTCTCTTGATTAGTGTCCAAAATTATTTTTTGGAATAAAACTATATTGGAGTGCAGGAAGAACTGTGATTCCTACGAAGGTCTTACTGAAATATAGGGCGTCACGGAAGTGCTTCAAGATCAATCAAGGGATCTAGGAGATACAATACATAAAATTGATGTAAAAATAACTATGGGAATCCCTGAGCTAAATGACGATCAGTTAACAGAGTCTCTACTGTATTATGTATTATCTTGGCGTAAAAAAATTAGTTATATATGCTACGGTAAATATGATAAATTCGGCTATTATATATAGTAACCGGATTAATATTATGCATAGTCGCCGAGCATTTTGGTAAATTTGATAAATTTCTCCGAGTTAATCACCCTTTTCCACCGGCGATTATGCATAGTACCCAAGTGTCGTTTGTAAATTTAAAAAGTTCCAAAAAGTTATCATTTTTATCGGCGATTATGCATATCCAAGTTTCCCGTCGTTGGTAAACATGATAAATCGTATTAAATGATATGTTACACACGATAATTCATACATGTATTTCATCGGGGGTACGGTCGAAAATTTTTTTATCATTATATTGGAGTCCGACTATATTCATCACACGTTATACTAGACTCTAGAATTTTTTCTGATATTTGTGAAGTTCACCAATTATACTTGGCTATTACGCATAATCACAGATAAAGGCAATAAATTTGAAGTATTTATCAAATTTATCAACGACACTTGGCTTTTATGCAGTCTCCGGTAAAAGTGATAATTATTTTATCATTTGTCAAATTTATCAACGGCGCTTGGGTATTAGGGCACGAATATAGTGCACGATGGTTTCTGATTCTGCGAGCACTATGTTCATACCTTTACGCATGCTCGTTGGTAAAAGTGATAAATTTATCCAACTCACCAAGACATTGGTAAATATACATAATAACCTGCTCATCAAATTTACCTTAACATATACAATATGCATATTGATTGGGAATAAATTTTTGTACTGCAATTGTATCTTGCTTTATATGATAAACTATCGTGATCTTAATGGTATGAATGACTATTTGTGCTGATAGTTACTTGCATTAGTTAGAAAATTTTGTGTATAAAATAGAGTCGTGGCGAGAGATTGGGTGTTTAACCTACAACTAATTTTGGAGATGTGTAGGGCTTAGAAAACCCCCCTAACGGCGAGAGAGAGAGAGAGAGAGAGACAGACACCGCGATCTTGGGGTAAATCCGATATACAGCTATTTCCCATCACTGAACATGATAGTGGTTCACTGTCGAGCCAATGATTGTTGGTTGAGATAAGTGTCGGATATGGCCATCCCCTGTCTCGAATAATCCGCGAAATTCAGTGTGCGTCTAAGTCTAAACGCATGGTCAGTGGTTGAAACTCTGCTGTTATCGAACGATCCGTGAAAGGAGACACCGGTTACACGGAGGAATTTATTAGGCATTCCAAATTAGCAATTGGTATGGAAGCTGAGGAATGGACAACATTGGGGCTGTTCTTGAAACAGTAGATGTAATAAGTAAATTTTTGAGTCGTACAAGTCAAACCTGTCTCCGGCAAACAATTAAGAATCAATCCTACTAACCGGTTATTACCCATAATAACCGGTTAGTAGGCATACTTACCAATCGTCTTGGTACGTTCAGTAAATTTATCACTTTCACCGGCAAATCACTGTTGGTGAATTTGATGGTTACTGAATACATTATCACTTTTACTAGCGATTACGCATAACAACCAAGTGTCGTTGGCAAATTTGATAGATACTTGAAGTGTATTGTGTGATAAATTTGAAGAATTTAATTGTGAATGAATTTACTGTGATTATACATAATTACCAAGTGTAATCGGTGAATTTGATTAATTAAAAAAAAATTCCAAATGAGTCCAGAATGTGTTATGAATATAGTCGAACCTCTGTATAATGATAAAAAAAATTTGCGATCGTACCCCGATACAATGCATGTATGAATTATCATGTGTAGTAAATAATATAGTACGATTTATCATGTTCACCAGCGCACACGACGCTTGGGTATTATGAATAATCGCCAATAGAAGTGGTAATTTTTTAGTACATATTAAATTTACCAATGACACTTGGGTACTATGCATAACCAATGGTAAAAGTGATAAATTTAGGAAAATTTATCAAACTTACCAACGACGTTTGGGTACTATACATAATCACAGGTAAAAGCGATAAATTAAGGAAAATTTACAAAACTTACCAAAATGCTCGGTGATTAAATATAATAACCGGGTATTATGCAATAATGGTAATCGGGTTTATCACATTCCCCGTGACACATATAACTTACCTGAGAAATTACACAACGAATCATTCTCACTGGCTTTATTTACATTAGTATGAATAATCTCTGGCGTGTAAATAGTCGTTTAAAAATAAAGGGGCAATTCTAAATCGGAGTAGACATTTAATCGGATTCATTTTTGACAGTAATTGCTCATATAAATATATATACCTTAAGATATCGCGAACAAACTAATGGTTTGAGTCCGAAAGATTGTTCAATGCACTGAAAAATCACATTGGATCTGCTTTCCTTCCATTAATCGAGATCAATAAAGTTTACAATGAGATAAACATCCAACAGGAAACTTATAGCTTATATTTCAATTCATAAAAACTTGAATATTAGTCTCCAACTTGAATGTTGGTAAGATAGCATAGGGGTTCTTGTACTTTTGAGTTCCATGGACCCTTTCTGTTAATAAGACGAGGGCCACGGACACGTTTACAGAATAATATTCGGTATATAATAATTTAAAAAGAATAAGTTAATTGTTTTCTCATCCAAACTCAAAAGAACCGCCCCATGAAAACACTCCAAGGACCCCAAGGGGATTCGCGGACCTCTGGTTAAGAACTACCGAGATCGTTCATAGCAGTCTGCTTGTATTATGAAAGAATGGATTTTTCTTTTCCCATTTCTTAAGGCGTTCAAATTTTAAGCTCCACGCGTCTTTGCATGCTAAGTGTTAGCTATAGTTATCAATAGTGGTGTAAATGAAACTTATAGCATGGAATTCTCATTGAAAAGCGGCTTAGGTTTTCTGAACATTGTTCAGCGGTGGTAAAAAAAAGTGAATAGTTATGAAGAGAGACTTCATTTTTTGAATATGTTTGTATATAGGGATGAATGCAGGTGTCGAAGTGTTATAAATTTTCAACGGTATGGATAAGATGGGCCATGATTAATCAATTCGCCGCCAATCAACTGCCTTTACAAGGGGACACCAGTACTATTTGGCAAGAGACAATGCTTGGTTATGGTGTCGTAGGGAATTTTTCTCTAATAGGGTTGTTATTAAATGAAATACTTACCCCCCGGGGGCAGCAAATTCTAACTCAATCGACATGTTTAAAAAGAAATACGATAAGCATGTTGGGGAAATCGAGAACCTATCCGTATTTATACAATGCCCATAAAATGTATTTATGGCTGTGTTATTCTAATATTTTACCATATATTGTTTATAGTTTTTGTGATTACATTTCTAATTGGGTTCCTCTGTTCCAGAAATATATGACATCCATATTTGTTATGGGCAACAACTTTTTTTCAGCCACCTCGTTGGGCGTTTTGCCTGCTGTGGCCTTGTATTTGTATTTAGTTCTACAGTACTTCCAAATACACTTCATGAGCCACCTGTGCATACTCGAGAAGCCACAATTTTTTTCAACTCATGTTAAGGACGAATAATTTCTTTTCATATCATCAAACCTATCTTCGATATAATGAAGAATTTCGGTAATTATTTTAAATTAAGAAAAGATTTAAAAAATTCAAACAACGATTAAATTTTTGTGAATGAAGTACTTAAGGCGTATATAGCATATTTCTCGGAATAAGCACCACGGTGTGGAAAAATAATTGAAGTACATACTTATGAGCCTAAGGAAAATGCCACAAGTGTTTCAATTTAAAATTCAACATCTTTAAGATTGCTGTTTTCTTATACAGTGGAAATTCTATATAACGATACCCTCTATAAAATAATCGCCTATATAACAATATAAATCTCTCCTCCCTATACATTTTCTGTAATGTTAATATACTTCACCTATCGCGATGAATTCTTTATCATAGTACGTTTCTCCGGCCTCTTAAATATCACTAAATAGCAGTTTAGTTCTTGTTTGAAACTATCGCCAAGTTCTCAGTACTTATTTTGAATAATTTAAATGTTATTTGATAAGTTGGTATTTTAAATTTATACGGAAACGTCCATAAATCAATTGATATTGCATTTTTTGAAACAATAATTAACGTATAAGCTCTGCTAGAGTCTCAAACATTATACTTCGAAATACATTGATTGTGAAACAATTTCCGATTTGCTTTGTGACATCATACATCTCTGTCTAACTTCATTACCGCATTCCCTTGTATAGGCCTCGGCCAACCAATATTGAATAAATAAATACATACATAAACGCCACAACGGAGAGGAGAAAAAAAATATGGTGATTAATTTTTGGTTTCTTTTTGAGCTTGGTGAAATATACACTTTCTAGATCACAATTTATACACAAATTATGTCTCTCTAACATTCCCATTCGATATTATTTTGCTCGTGAGCACGTATCCAGTTTTCAACAGCAGCAGCAATGGCAATGTCCATTCTACACAATGATGAAAAACATAAAGGAGAAATAATAGGCACTTCCCCCCCCCCCCCCCGTCCATTTGATCAACCGTTGCGAATCGATAATAATTGTGTATTACCCTCCTCATACTCCTCCCTGCTCATTAAGTGTCACGTAATCCCCGTAGATATGAAGTGAAAGGGATGCATGTGTGGTGAACGCAACTTACATCCAAATATGTGTGTCTATAGCGAAAAAGAAGAAGAAGAGGTCTTTGGGGTGAGCAATAACAAAAATTTCTTCCGACAAAAGCACCAACAATAGATCATTAATCATTCGCAGTCACATGACAGGAAACATGAACAGGGGTGAAGGCAAAAAAGAGCACCCACCCCTTCCAGTTGCGTTGTTGTTCATGTAACATGCCCAAACTATTCCTCTCTATTTATTCTTTTTTGTAAATGGTGCCCTGGAATATATTCAGCGTTGTACAAATAAGCAAGGGATACGCAGCTGTGATTTCTTCATAAGGTGTTACCAATATATTTTTTTGTACCGAAATGGCATCAATCAGTACAGTGTGGTCCATGAATTCATCTTAGTTTTTAGTAATGCCATTGGTTTTTTTTTATATATAATGCTGCTTTTTGTGTTACCGTTCTATAATAATTCAAAAATTCTACTCAAGCACATACACTCAATTATCATGAAAAAATTAGTGTTTCTTCCCTAACGGTTCTGGAACAATACTTGTTTTGGAAAAGAAAAGATTTTCATTGTCCACGAAGCCACAAGTGTTAGTGTACTTTATAAAGTAATCACACATTGCATCTGTATGCAAGAGAAACATGATTGCGATAGGTATAATAATACAATACTTTCAGGTTTGCATTTAGAACTTCCTTCCATTAATAATTATTTTTCTACCGACATGCACTTGATCGTTAGTTGTACCGGAACCTAAAATTTACCACATTCCGACTGGTCAACCAAGATAAATGCATACCAAAACAAAAAAAAAACAGGTTCGAACTGAAACCTATAAAGTGAGATGTTGGTTTTTGCCGGCATAGCTCCAGAGAAAGGCCTATATTTTCACAATTCTCATATTTTTTTTATATCATCTGGCTTCTATATTGCAATACCATACTCTTCTTCAGATATATAAGAAGCATAGTTCCGGGAGAAAAAAATACTTCATCCAACTCCCGTACTTCAGGACAACATTGGCCAAAGAACACCGAAACCATAAATTCCCACCAAATCAACGGCCAGCGGCTAAGCGCCCCAAAAACATTGCGTTAATCCTTCTGCCTCAATTCATACAAGTACCAAAAAAAAAAAGAAGTCCAAGGATGAGGAAAAGTATCGTTAATTAGTACCAAAAAAAAAGTGGTAGTGATTGCTTGGCGTTTTCTTATTTTCCCGGTGATTTTCAGTATTTAGTTGCTAACAAGCAGCTAAAGGGTATTACACGGTTCTTGGGGAGAAGATCACTATAAGAAGCGAGAGAAAAAAAAGAAATTAAATTAGGCAAAAAAACAAGTCCAGGCAAAAAAATAATAATAACAATAATTCCACGTAGGTTACAAACAACATAATCTTTTATCGCTAACTTTGACCAAAAAAAAAATCTTTTTTTCCTCAGATTTTTATCATTAGTGAAGATTTTTTCCCCTCAACGCTTAAACGAAGATTATTGTAATTTAAATTGTTTCTTGTAGTTAACAGGGCGATTAGTACTGTTCACTAATTTTTTTTCTTCTCTCTCTCGCCATGTACAATTGCATTTTTTTTCCCTAATTTAATTTTTTTTTTCAGTGTTAAAGCATAAAAAATAAATGAAATAAAATACACGTTTTTTCTGTTTTTTTTTAATATTATCAACGTTATCTCTAATTGCTTTAGTAGTTTTTGAAATCCTACCTCAGACGCGGGGGAACCGAATAATTCACTTAAAAGCGTCACTTTAATATTTAAGGAGAGCAAATAACGATTGTTAATTGGATTAAAATGTTTGTGAAACAAGTTGCGTTGAGAGGGCTGGGGCATTCCATTTGGACAAAAAAAAACGAAAATATTTTTTTCATTGCATGTTAATACCTGTCTTCATATATTTTTTTCTGTGGGGGGAGGCCCTGCTCTCAGTCTACATTTTTAGTTGTTTTTTTTTTTTAGTACTAACGTTTACACGTTTGCTTAATTCGGTTAAAAACCTACGCGTTTTTTTTTTTTTACTATATCATTATTTTATTTATTTTTTTCTATGGGTTTTGAAAACTTCATGAACACATTTTTTTTTTCCTCCTGATATATATATCCTGAGGAATTTAAAAGCATTAGAGAGAAAATAAATGGTAAATAAAACAAAACAGGCAATTCTCTCTTTCCATCTCCTCATTCGTGTTCTAATGCGATTTAATTGGGTTGAAGAGCGAAGTTACGAGATTAAACACACACACACACACAAAAAAAACTTATCTGACTCGCGTAGTTAGCGACATTTTCAAAAAAAAGGGGGACTACATCTATCAGTTGTTCATTAGGTTGAATATAAAAAAAAAAATTAAATAAAAATGACTGGAATGTTGTTACTTTTGTGTTCAATTTTTTTTTATTGTTTTATTTTAATTTTTTATTTTTTAAGAGATGATCAGTGACATTACATTTCTTGTTTAACGCCATTTCTCTCTCTCCACTTTTTTTTTTTCACCTTCTCCATCTTTCTCTTTAGATTCGTTTTCTTTATACGTGACATTCTTAAAAGCATTGGGTTTTCAGTTTTTCTCATTAAATTCCTCTTTTCTTCTAAATTTTTTTTAATTCTCTAATTTTTCAGAGCTACTTTTTTATTGTATAGAAACGAAAACGTATACGGATATTGTACGAAAGAAGAATGATAAAAATAAATTTCAAAAAGATATCTATTTTGAGTTTTGTTTTTGATTTTAGTACGATTTTATCATAAGAAGCTTTATTAAAATTAATATTAAAGTACGATGGAGGGGAAGAAAAACTTAATGAACTTTATGACCATCGCGATTTTTTTAAATATAATACGGGGTATTTATTGTAAGTGATGTAATGCATTTCAGTCGTGGGAAGAATCATTTATACTGTTTTTATACTGCAGTGTGTCCTTAAGTGGGTGATTTTAACCTTGACATATAGGATCTTATGGGTTGGCTTTTAAAGATCAGTACTTAGAAAAATCGATTCAGATTGGATTCAATTTGGGTAAAGGGCAGTGAAACAATAAGTTTTGATATGCAGTGCAGAATACGTTTTCTGCTGGAGTGTAGACGATGTTTTTTAGGATTTTTCTTAAGACTTTTGTTTAAGAATTTTTTTTTGAGATTTTTTTATAGGTTTTTTTGACACTTTTTAAGGATTTCTCTTGAGACTTTAAGGATTTTTGTTGAGACTTTAAGGATTTTTGTTGAGACTTTTTCAAGGATTTTTGTTGAGACTTTTTTAAGGATTTTTCTCAAGGCACTTTTGGATTTAAGGCTTTTATCAATATTTTTTATATATATAAGGATTTTCTCCGACTTATTTTTTAAAGCTGGAGGCTTTTCCAATGACTTTAGGATGCTATTTGAAATAATAATGCTTAGCTGATCAGATACCCATTGAATGCATGAGTGATCGGTACTTTGACTTATACGAGTTTAGTTTGATCCTAAAAGTGTTTGTTACTAGTATCACGAAAATCTTGCTTCCCATATTTTTGCCATATGAAATAACGGAAATCTCTTTATTTTGTTCTATATCTTGCATAATAGTAGAACATATTTAAAAATCAATTAGAAGTAAAATCCTTTGCAGAATAAAAAAATAGTTTTGCTCACAGTAAATTCCGACAATCACTTAAAGTATATATATGAGGAAATTAAGCAAAGTTTTATTTTTTAAAACGAAGATCTATACCGAAGATATTTCTCCATCGAAGAAGTAATTACTACAAGAACTTTCGTAATTTTTGTCATTTTATACTTTTGTTATTCTCGGATAGATTGCCTCAAATGAAGTGTGAATAAAGGAACACAAGACTTTAACCTAACAAAACTATAGTAATTGGCGTGTGACAGCATTTGACCGAATCTCGTCACCGATAGTTGTCTCGAAACCATTTAAAAGTATATTGTATATGGATTGGGAAGAATAAAGCGAGAAAATAAAACAGAAAACATAATACATTTGATATGTTATTTAGGAGGAATCTTTGAGTGGGAGCATATGAAGAATAGAAGTGGAGAGGAGAGGCACTAAAATACAAATACGGAGCTTTTCTGTGTAAAATGATCAATTTTCGTATGTTTCTAGATCGTAAGTCTGATGTGCTTGAATGTTGAAGCATTCGTAGCGAATGTTTATTGCTTGTAACAAATTACTCTCAAGTCGTGATTCTACTGTACTTGGACGATATTCAACAATTACACTTCACTCATAGGTGGCAACAACACTGAAAATTCAAAACACGCCACAAGATACGCACTCAGACTGTTAGGAACCAACACACACACACGCTTCCGGCACAACTCAATCGGTAGTAAATTATCCGTGGTGATAGATCGAAGTTGTGCTCGGTTTAAATGAATGAACGTACTTTGACGATGCTTTTTCGTTGTATTTATAAAAAGTTAAGACTTAGTAAAGTATTGCAATACAAATGCATTGATAAAAATAAAAGTATTAAACATAGTAATAAAAATAAATGACACATACAATAAAAAAATACATACATACATATAATAAAAACGTGATTATTACAAACGTGATATTATATAATAGAAAAAAATAAAAATAAATAAATACAGATGTGGAATAAAAAAAAATTGAAAATAAATAAATCTTAAAGAGAAATATGTAGAAAACAAATACATATTTTTTTATTGACTAAGAATTAATTTTTTTTCAGTTATAGATATTCATGCGAAAAATATTTTTCTATCCAAGAAAATATCACGAGACATTTTTGTAATTTTAGCCATTTTATATCCATGTTATTCTCGGGTAGATAACCTCAAATGAAGTGTAAACAAGGGAACATAAGCTCCGGCAAAACTCTAGTAATAAGCATGGACAAATTTAACCTGATCTCGTCCCCGATAGTTGTCTCAAAACCATTCAAGAGTATATTGTATATGGATCGGAAAGAATAAAGCAAGAAAACAAAACACAAAATATAATAGATTTGATGTATTATTGGAGGGATTCTGAATCTTTGAATGGGTACCCTAATATAAGAATAAAGGCCTGGGAGAGGGGTGGGACTAAAATACAAATACGGAGCTTTCAAGTGTGAAAAAGTCGAGAATCAGTCTGAAAACGAATTCGCTATTTTTTGGTCCCACTTATTCTTCGGAATTAGGTTTTTGTCCGGATTTGCTTCCGCAACATCAGCCTTTCGTTATGTGGAATAAATGTCTCGGTGTCTTGGCATAGTGCACGCATTTCTTATCTGTCTTCTTCGGAGGAGGGGGGGGGGGCTTTAACACACGAACTTCATACTCACACATACTCTTTCTCTCAACCCTTCTTTTCTTCGAGAACGGAGTCAATTTTAAAGTTAGCAAATCGAAAGCTTTATCTTCTTGCCCCCCGTCTTTGATCGTCATCCTTAATTCACAAGAAGAAGAAGGAGAGCAAATTTTTCGAAGGTGGTTATACCAACGACGGCAAGGAGCAATGCGAATGGGCGATATTTCTCTTACTTTCTTTCCATTTGGTTGAGAGAAAAAAATAAGATTTATACACTTTATTTTTATTTTTTTAACTTCTTATCCTCCTTGATGTTTGAATTCATCAGAATGAAGTACATACTCTGATATGCTGCTCTCTCTCCCTCTCGCTCTCTCTTTTTACTGAGATCAGAGAAGTAGATTTTTTTTTTTTGTTATCCTTGTTGTTGAGGGAAATAGAAAAAAGAAAGTGTATATCAAAATGTTCCTTTGTAAGATGCTATCGACTCTAGATTCGGTAAGCTGTAGTGATGCAAATTTGCATTTTCCTTAAGAAACCTACGAAGTTCTATTCTGTATACAATGCAAATGACTCGCGTTGGATCACGATGTATTTTAACATACGTATCTTGAATCTGCGTGTATGTGTATTGTGCTCGGCATGGTATCTATGAAATAAGATTTCAAATAAAATTAATGTTGTACTATATGCGGAGTAATTTTCACGAAGTCTTTATCTTGAAGTTTACTCGGATTTTTGTGTTTTTTTTAGTATTTTGAATTAAATTAAATTTTAATTAATTTATTTAATTTAATTTTTAGGTGTTTTATTAATGTGTTTAAGAGTTGAGCGCAAATATTATCAGTATTTTTAGCTATAGCATGGCTTAGATTATAGTATCTTCCATTGATCTCTATGTTATAAATACATTTTCTGTCTCTCCTGTAATTACATTCCTCTAATTCCAGAGGAATCCTTTCTTAGGATTCCCCAGCCTTATCCAGGTTCCCCACCTTCACCCAGGAGTGAGACCCTTTTCTACTTATTGAACTGTATTTAGTCAAAACTAAATATTGATAATGAACAAATTTTTTTTATAATTAATGTTTGTTTCTGGACTTCTGAACCAGGCACGGATCCAGAGGATTGGGGTGATCATCCGTCTAAAGAGCCGAATTTTATGGAAAAAAAATTAGTGTGTCCCGTAAATTTCGGACAGACATATCACCCTGGATCCATGTCTACCCTAAGCTAGAGTTCAGCAGGATTTCCACTGGGGGTTCTATGCATGGCGGTCCCAACATCATAGACTGCCGGGCGTTTTGGGTCCCCTGGTACTTAGTTGGAAATAACAGCTCACATATTTACATGCATACTTACTGGTGAAAAAATCATAGTACCAGATCATATTATGTAAGGCAGTGTTTCTCAAAGTGTGCGTCGGGACTCCTAGGGGTGTCGCAACGAGCTTCAGATACTGATTTGTATGCCTATTTATGCTTTGAAATGGTTCATTTACTTTGGAAAATATCTACCTAATTATTCTGGGGAGTTGCCGATGAAACATAAATTTTGCAAGGGAGTCGCGGTTGACAAACGTTTGAGAACCAATCATGTAGGGGCATGAGAACCCCCGGGTTATGCCTGGATCGACTCATGGGTTAAAATGATCCAGGGCATCTCTGTAGGATTCTGAAAGTAATCACATTTTACTTAAAGGTTTTATGTCTTTTCAAGTAGATTTTTTCCCCACAGCTTTCTGTGGCTCCGTTGCCACTTGTCATACCTCTCTTTCACTTTTTCCCCCCGTGGCTCCCATAGAATATCTTAGGACCAATAGAAATTCATGTGGGCCAAGTTGAGACCCACTGCTTTTCGATATAGAAATATAATGAAGAAATATTATCAAGTCCGGGAAAAGGGTGAAAAAGTATTATTTCGGACTGTTTTTCTTGAGAAATAAACCGTGTTTAGTTTCAAAAAAATTTGGTTGGCACCAAATTCTTTTCTGATTTGTCAAGCACTGTTTTAAGGGGCATTACGTATTTTCCCAGAATTGACCGGCCCGCATATTTTTAATGAAAATGTTCTGTTTTCCCGTTATTTCAACCAAACTTTACTATTACTACTTTAATATTTATTATTTCATGATATCAAGGATTGAGATTTTTTTCATTACTTATAAACTCCATTAAGACAAATATCAATACAATTATCATTAGATATATTCATCTCTCATATATTTGCCAAACCAAACGTTTTTTTGTTAATTGCATTCTAATGCATTGCGATTTGCTGTAGTCCATTATTCTTCGTCATTGGCGATTTTTCACGTATTTCAACGGTAAATGACAGTTTTCTTAACTTTGAAAATTCTTTCGGAAATAACATCTGATGTCCCATGTTTTTACATAGAGAACCCGATTTCTCGTATTTTTCTCGAGGCAATACGATCAGCTTAGGCATATATTTTATTGCGTCTATTTATACTTTTCTTCGTGAACAACTTTCATGGAACTCATGGAAACTCTTGGTGGACTGCATTCGGCATGCGGACAAGAGGTTGCGCACCCTTGATATGCAATACAAAGAAAAATTCTGTACTAGGAAAAAATTGTCTTTATAGGAAGGCGGCTTCAGAGAGGCTTCACTATTTCACTGAGCTCGTTTTGAGAAAAAAAGGAGAGAATACACCCCAGATTTTAGATCTGGAGAGGATACCTCTCACAAATAAAATTGCATCGGCGTACATCATTGCACTTTTATGTGTAGAGAAAAAGTACCCCGCAATGGCAACATTGGTTAGCTTGTATATATATATATTTATTTATATGATGTCGAGATGCTTGAGACTGGCGAAAAAAAAATCAAGCTATCTCCCTCTTGAAGTGGCATATACTTTCATGGAGAGATGTCAGTGTGAGAGAGAGAAACCTCAATGAGAATACACGGCAAAGCCGTAGCGAAATCCCCAAAGCCACTCTCATCTGGTGGGCTCCCATCTTTCTTTGACTCTTACTCCGAAACCTTTTTTTTTTGTATTTTTGCTGTTCCCCCCTTTCGTTCTTGAATCTGGCGATACGAGTCTAATGCAAAAGACATAAGTCAATGCAAAGAAACAGCGTTGGGACGATATATATTGTCAGTCCTCTTAAGAAACTAGTCGCGTTTATCACTCCGCGTATTCGAAGTATGGCGTATATTCGCCCATTCGTCCAGAGTTCACCGGAGGAAGATTACGATGTATTGGTTTGATAAAGAAAGCAAAAAAAAAGGAGTATATAGTATTTCGAGAAAGTAATAAGAGGGGTGGTGGGAAATAGTTTTAAAAAAGGACAACCGAAAAAAACTATCATATTTTGAAAATTTGTGCTTGTAAATGTACGGAAATTTTAGAGTGATAACTAAAAAACAGATGTATACAAAACTTAAGTATAAGCAAAAAGAACAACAATAATAATACAAATCTCAATATTGTACAAGGGAAAAATATCTGCAAATAATTACAATTCATATATAAATGTTTGTTTTCGTACAGCATACTATTCCTTCGTGAATCAAAATGCCATATACGTGCTGTACAGGCTTTAGAAAAGGACTTCTCGGAAAAACTCAGGGTGTTTTTCACTGATTTGGCTCCAAATCAATATCTTTAGATTTTGAAACACGTATACTTCACCAAAGACCAATTCTGGCCATATCGCAATTTGCTGACATTAATGAGGTGGGTTGGAAATGAAGGCGCTATCTATCGAGTTCATTAGGGAAAATATCTTATCTATATCCTCCATCGGGTTTGAACCTGGGAGTGTGATAGCAACCTTCTTGGTGATGGACCAGCATCTTACCACCACGCCACTCGGGTGCTCGAAACATCTACAGACACACTGTCCTGTTGAAACAAAAAACTGTCTAAAAGTAATGAGAGGCGCCTCAGAAAATAGGATTTCTGTCGAAATTATCTTGATATGAATATATTTCCAACATTTGGCTCTGTCATTGCATGGGTTAGTAATATTTAATGCTATCGAGTCAAACTGAATTGCTTCTCATCAAAGAAAACATCCTCATCCCACTTAATATCGAAAGATATACACTCTTTTCGGCCAATTCACGTTGCTCCTGACTATGCTGTTTTGTATGGGAAAGGTTTTCATTTCTGTTTTCCGTACGCACATTTGAGAGTTTCTATCACATTAGGCAGAGTTCGATGTGTGCAAGGCAAGTTTTATTCTTTCTGAATTACATCAGAGAGATTTTTTTTTCACGTAAAATCTGTGAATAATCGGGGTTTTTTTTCCTACGGTTGGTAGCCTTTGTTTTATGAAGGTCTAGTTTTCTATTTCAACCTATGAGGACATAATTGATATCAATACAACTGAATAATTTTTCATTCATTCAATTATAATAAATTATCAAGTCTACCTGCAAACCACCTGCGCCATCCATGCACCATGGGTTGAGAAACGCTACTCTATTGGGTATATAGTTAGAGTTTTATAAAAAGATATCGGATGACCAAATATAAATTATAGATTGGATACTATTCCACAACAGCAAAAACCAATTATAATTCAATGGCAATAATTCAGTTGAAAGAGTTAAAAATTTTCAAAATACGATAATTTCTTGCAGAAACATTACTTTTTTGTGACTATTCCTAATGTGTAATTCCTACTAAAGGAATGACAATTCCTTTTATAGAGCTATAAAAACTTAGATGAAGACAACTATAATTTTTATGAGCTGTGCATTATATTTTTCTGATAGTTCCTAGTATTTTGTGAAAATCTATTCAATTTTCTTGTGTCGCTGTATTTTTAGATATACAGTAGAACCTCATTATAATGTACCCCACTATAACGGACTTCGCTTATAACGGACAGCTAAAAAAATTGTAAAAATTGCAACATTTTAATCTGACGAGTTTAAAACTCGTTTTTTATTATCCGAAAAAAGTACGAACTCGTTTAAAAAACATTTTCAAGCAAGCGATAACACATCGATCATTGTTTTGTTTTGCGTAAATGTGGATTCATATCACTCGCCAGCTAGAAAAATGAAGATTAGCACATTGTATATGTACACATCTTTTTCAATTCTATCTTGTTGAATGCTGTTCTTTATTTGATGTATAATGAACACTTTTTACAGTTAACTAATGTTCTTTCATTGATGTAGGTATACCTTGTAGCATTGCACCCTCTCTGAGAATTATTTGTTATAAACCGGATTTTCATTAGAACGGCAACCTTCGGCTCCTAATAGTCCGTTATGACGAGGTTCTTCTGTATTTGATGTCCATATTTAAATGAACATTTTTTTTCTCATTTCCTTTCAATAGACACATTGCGTGTTGTGGTTCTTGTATTTTTATTAATATTTTTATTGCTTCATGATTTCGTATTCTCATGACCAAATTTCCGTAAATGGTATCCAGATAACCAAATAAAAAAGTCATTTCTATGTTACCCACAATCAACGAGATGCTAACAAATAAATAAACTACGCAATCTTAATCTGAACCACAATTTTTTTCTCTCTTGGTATAACATCCAGTCGTTTGTTGAACGTGAAAGCAATTTGCATGTAAGACACATTAACACTAGATGCTCAATGTTTTGTATAAATAAAGTCATTTACAATGATTTTTAATGAGTTCCTCTCTAGTTAAGCAGTTTATTTCTACGCACTCGTTCGTGAAAAAATAAAATAAAAAAAAACCCCGACAACACTCCAACTTATACCAGAGAGACAACCAGAAGGATAATAATAACAAAAAAAAATTTGCAATTTCAACTACAGAAGGTCATTAAATTTTCATAAGCATTTACATTTTTGCTAATTTTTGCAAATGAAATACGAAAAATGCAAAACCTAATCAGAGATTCTTTTTAGTTGAGTGTTTTAATATATATACGATATGAATTCTAAATTAACTTAAATTACAAGTTTTTATTATTATTATTACTCCTTCTTATGATGATGATGATGCCACTAATTAAAAATGCCAGAAACAAAAAAAAAAGAAAAGAAAGAAAGAAAAACAACGATGTCTCTTAAGTAACAAATTTTCACTTCGACGGATTCACATAAAAATTATAATTTAAAAAAAATATGCATTTAAAAGAATAACAAACAAAAAAACACTCCCTTTTTAAATAAAGAATATTCATAGAGAGAAAGTAAAAGATGTAGAAAATGAATGATAAATTAGTTAGACGTAAGGAGAATTTAAAGAAAAAATGGAGATGAAGTGCTATATTTATGTATAAATTCTTAAAATGTGCTTCGAATTAAAGATTCATGTATTTCAAGGTGATGCTTATGGTTCTTCTTAAATTTTTCGGTGGATATTTTTTTTTAATATATTATCTTTCTTTCCTTCATTATCATTATATTATTATGCCATGATTACCTCTTTTTCCACTCTATCCAATTTTTTGTTGTTGTTTTCACCTTTTGCAAACTTCATTAATAATTAGCTTTTGCCATTTACCGTTGCCGTTTCTCATGAATTTCACTTCCATCGCGCCCACTGTATTAGCATATGAATATATATATATGCTGTTGTGTTAGCGTAAAATCACTAATTGCGGTGAAAGGGTGGATTCCAGTCGAAAATGCTAATGATTTTTCCCCCCATTCCTTAATTAACGAATTCTGAATTAAATAAATAAATAGATTTTTATGAATTTTTTGTAATTCTTTTTTTTTTTAATTTTTTTTTTGATGTACTATTTTGTAACATTACGTACCTGTATATATTTTTTTTTTTTGCTCTTTAGCTTTCTCTTATTAAAAGGAGTGAAATACCAGCGGAGAGTGTTAATTAATTTTTAATTTAATCATGTGGAAGTACACAAATCTATGATATCATGAATGTAAATGCACGCATATGTAACCGAATTTTTTATTATTGTTATTCCCTTACCTCTTTTTTTTTTGCCGTCCTCTATTCCGCTAATAAATATGGAAATAGAAACGTGTGCAGAATTTCTACTTCTATGCCATTTACTATAATATCGATTTTTTTTTTTTAATAATTGAGAATATCTGATGATGTTTTTTTCCATCCCTTAGTGTATGATATCCAACTCAAGCTAATAAAAGTGATAGAAATGAATTTATATTCGATTAACCAGCCCTTAATTAGAATGCATTAATAAGATCCGCTCATCAAAATTTATCAAAGATTCATGAGGAATTCCATAAATTACGTATAAGGAGTGAATAGAAAAAATTATTTTCTTATTATTTTTTGGAAAATCGGGGGAAAAACTTGATTCAATACTTATTAGCTTGGAGAAAAAAAAAGCGCCACACGGGTGTAAGCGCTGCAGTTTAAGGAAATTTATGAGATTTCGCGAAATTCGTAACCCGAAAGAAAACAATGTTTTGACTACGTGTTGGATGCAAGGGGGTTGGAAAATTTTTTATTAACATTATCGGCTGTTCGGAGATGAGTTTATGGCATTAGATGGGACAAATTTTTTTTGCAGAGTAATGGGTAGAATGACCATATTCTTATGTTATTCGGTCAGCACGTCTCTTTTTTTTTTTTGGTAAAAGTGCTTATTTTGACCAAAGTTTACTTTTTTCCAGAGAGAGCTTATTAACATTGTTAAATTCCACTTGAGACCGGGAGAAAGAAGCTGAAGTTTTATGAGTTTAGGGTGGTGTGGAGAAATTGTTCCCATCGTACCACCCTTCTGTATCCGGTCTAGCATGAAATTGCAATGTAAGAGTATTTCCACGATAAGCAGCAATATAGAAGGCTCTCTGATATATAAATACAGTCGAAGCTCGTTATAACGACTGGGGCCGTAACTAGTGTTTTTGCTGCCCGGGGCAAACATAATTTTGCCGCCCCTACAATTTTAAAATTCGATAATTTTATAACGGTGTTTTTGTTCCCACATAAAACTGCCACCCCCCCCTAAATTTTTCCGCCCGGGGCAATTCCCCCTTCCCTGCCTCCTCCTAGTTCCGGCCCTCATAACGACCACACGTTATAGTGACCATTCCAATACAACTACCGGCAGGATAAGTCCCAAACGGTTTTCATAATACGACTATCATATATGTTTTACTTTCGTGATATAACGACCCTCCCAATTTAACATTACCTCATACCCTCCATTTTCAACGGGACGAAGGGAGTCGTTATATCGAGCGTTGACTGTATTTAGAAATTGCAGAATAGCAGAATTTACACGAACGAATGGTCATTCTTAGCAAATTTCGTTTCTTGGGTCGTGATGTCAAACATCCGTTATTACAACCCACAAAATTACGCTGAAAATTCCCGTGATAATAGACTTCTCATTACTAGTGAGGTATAATTTTTTGCTCTGTAAGGTTATAAATTATTGAAAATTGTTGTTTTATCGCCATCAAAACGTCTTTTAGATCATTTCGTTTTAATATTAGTGAATGATCAGAACTTCAGTCATGAAGTTGACTTTTGATCTCGCATCAGTTGATTCTCTCAAGAGGTTTCTGCATAGATTGCCAATGTAGCTGACCAACAAAATAGTTGAAATTCTCAATTTTTGTATCACCGTTCACTTTCGTGTGTGTGTCTGCATACTTGTTAAAATTTTTCCGCTAGTCGGAAGGTTTTAGTTATTAGTTCAGCCGTTGGTATAAAAGACTTTAAACTGTAATTCTCGGTCAAGCAAGCCCTTTCAGTGACCGCGGTCACTTTGTGTCTGGGATAGAAAAAAAGTCGTCGCATAGAAAAAATAAAATCGTCGTATATCCCGTCTGTGTATAGTGGAAAAGTATGAAAATAATATAATATTTAGGTAAAAAAATTTTACATTTCCGAGTCTATTCTTTGTTAGAAGTATTCGAAGTAATGTTCACGAGGAGCATGCGCAATGATAAGCGTCACCGACAGTTTAATTTTTTAAGAAAGAGAAAGAGAAGAAGAAAAAAAACGCGAAAAAAAGTTTTTTCGCGCGGGAGAAATCTTTTCACGTTATAGAGAATTTTTTTTTCAATTTTTTCAATTCGCTAAAGATGAAAGTTTTTTTATCTTTACCATTACCTCTTGCACAATCACTTGTTATAGCGAGATTCTCGTTATAAACCATACTTCGCTATACCGGACTCTCACTATACTTGCTTATATTCCGGTATATGCCTGTATGTTTAAACGTTGTCCGGTTTTCATGTATTTGTAGACAAGTATGATTCTATGATACAATGCTTTTTTTCCGACTGAGCCAAAATATGAAATGCCTCATTGATTCATTTTATGTTTTGCTCTAAGTATCTACAGTGTACACACATGCTCAACTCATGACCCATGGGCAAAATGTTTCCCACGACCTCAAACCTCATTTTTTAAAAATTATCAACACATTCCCAGATCACTTATGTGATCCCTGTCAGTTCAGTACCCGTGGCACATTTACATCTTACTTAAGTAGCTCATGGTATATTTACAGACCACATAAGTAACTATGGCACTGTTCCACATCACTTAAATAAACTTGTAAATTGCAACACGTTTTCAAATCGGTGAAGTGGACCTCATTCTCCTAAAGGTTGAACACCCTTGATCTACTGCTTCAAAGTTCACCACATATATAAAGCGTTCAAATTCCTGTTACATATGAGTCAGGAAGTATGGATTTCTGCGGTAGTGGGATGCGTAGAAAAAAAAAAGTGAAATGAGCATAAATGCCAGAAACTCTTAAATTTTTACAAAACGTAAAAGCGTCAAGGCAGAAATTCCACGAAAATATTGTCTGTTGTATGCGACTCTATGACAAATGATCATGGATCATGATCATTTGTAAAATAAGAGCGGCATAATCGAATTATGCTTATTGGTCGGCGATATGTGTAATCTCCTTTGAAATTGGTTGTAATTTTCCAGGTAAAGTAGGGAGAGAGAGAGAGGAGATAGAAAAGGGGGTATATATCCAAAGCCGCTAATTTCGGCCCCGAGGTTTCTAATTTCAATCGGGATTGCCATCACGGCTGAAAGAAAAATCCTGCCTGTGTTCTTTTTCCCCACTGTACGTAACGAGGACTTTTCTCTGTGAGAGTCTGTCTCCCTCCAACATCCCTCTAAGTATCATTCAGTGAGTCACTCACACACACACACTGTCAGGCTCAGAGTCTAGGATATATTCTCTTAGAATCGGCCCAATTAGTATTCTCCATTCCCTTTCCCCAACAGCCGATGCCTGTTGTGGGTGTCGTCACTGTGTGATAAGGCATCTCTGTCTCTCGTCACCCCTTAACAGGATTAAAGCGCCAGTACAGAGTTAAGTTTTGTCTTGGATTCCCATCTTGATGGGGTGGAGAGATAAATGAAAAAAAAAAGAATAAATAAATAAAAATTATTCTCCCCTTCCTACTTACAATGTAAAGCTTCCAAACAACTAGTTTCTAGCTTCTCATTCTTTTTTTTTTTTCCAAGGCCCTTCCTTCATTCATTCCTCTTCAACTCTATTTAACCCCTTAGAACCGAGCCAAGAAGTACCGAGGAGCGAACGAACCTCTTGTCGTGGAAACTGCAGCAATTGAAGTCAGTCTCGGGCAAAAGCAGTGGCTAATCAAATATTTAAACTTCAAAGAAACAAATTCAATTTCGAAGTGACGCGAGATCTTGCGGGAATTGTGATTCCTCATCTTTTTGGCAGAGTTTGTGTGAGTTATTCCTAATCGTCCAAGCGCCAAGGAAATTCATCCATTTGTTCTGTTTTCGGAAAGAAACTCGAAGATTTGGGTTTGATGAGTGGTGATGTTATACGAGAGTCTCTTCCTCTCTCTCTAAGAAACACAGAAATAAATTAGATTACTGGGTATTTTGTGGAGGAATGGCAGGCGCACGCTACTAGAAAGCATGGTAATGTATGATAAAACTTTAATCGGAAAATGCTGAGAAATTTTCTCAAAAAAAAGGCACTATTTTCTTCCCAAAAATGTGAATTATTATTTGTAGTATTGAAATTAATTTATTCTTCGATTCCTCGAAATAAATAACGAATTCTTATTTATTGCATAAATGAACTACATTAATTAATCATTTCGTTCGGTGTTGCTAATGAAATGCTTGTATTCGAAGCGAATGGCGTTCTCACACCATGTCAAATGCGTATTTTCTGACATGGCCGTACCCTTAGGTTCTGGATCAAACTTATTAGTTTAAAATTTTTGTATCATAAACTCGATATAAAATGTACATCAAATACTCATAGGCGGATACAGGGGGCGATCGACTCCCCAATCGTTCCCCAAAACTTTATATTGTTAGCATAGGCGGAAGAGTGGAGGCAGAAAATCCGCCCCCAAAACTGATCCCAACCCTCTCCCCTCTCCCTACGCTGAAGAAGAGCCTGCAACGCCACTTATGCTAGTAGGAGGAGGGGGGGGGTGGCTAGTAAAATTCCTAGCCTGTAGATACCTTTAAGAGATGTGACGACTATACCAAATACAACTAATTCAATACTAGAGTACTCCCGGAAGGGATCGAGCCCGGGTACTGTCTGGTCTGACAGAATACTAATCCACACATGCACCTCGTCCTATATAAAATGCTATGTCTATTTTCGATAATCTCTGACATTCATTTGGAAAGCTGTTGTTGAAGATGAAAAATCATTGTTAACAATTGTCGAAAATCTTATCACAATTATAAAATAAAAACTTCATTAAATTGTTGAACAACGTTGTGTTTGAAGAGTATAATGCATTCGGAAAATGTTGTGGACATTGAAGAATTTATTATATGTTATCTATATTTTTTATGGGCATCTTTTTTTCAGTCACCTCGTGGGCAATTTGATTGTTGTGGCCTTTGTGTTTGTATTTATATAAGAGTCATTGTTATCTGACAGTTTCAATTGCTGTGCTGTGAATCACCATTATAAAATAATACATTTATAAAAAGCGTTATCCAATAATGCAATTTTTAACAGCATCCGGAAAGATTTATCGCAGTGGAAAACCCCATTGTTGTCTTACAGTTCCAACAATCACCGAATATAATCACCATTACAAGAGAATTATTCATAAAATAATGGCAGCTGTTGGAAAGTTGTTGAGGTTGAAAAGCCATTGTTGTGTTTCTTAACAGTATATTGTATCTAGAAAGTGTTGTTGAGGTTGAGAAACCATTGTTGTTTTCTAACAGTATAATGCATCTAGAAAGTGTTGCGATTCTAAACCTATTACCGTGTTTTTAACAGCATAATGCTACCTAGTCGGGAAATGTGTTTGTTGTGACCTTTGTTTTTGTATTTCTATCTAGGAAAGTGTTGTTGATAGCGAAAAACCATTGTTGTGTGACAGTTTCAAAAAACATAGAATCTAACACAATTGTAAAAAGGAAATCTCAAAATTGTTCAAGAAGAACGCTATTTTTAACAGCATCTGGAAATTATTGTAGAGATTGAAAAACCATAGTGTTGCCACACTGTTTTTAACAATCCTAAAATCTAATGAATTATTCGAAAAACCGTTTGTGCTGAGTTTTCTAAAAAAACAACACACACATTATAAAAATTGTATGATCTAGTTAATAAAGAAATGCAGGAAATGAGTTATACCATATATATATATATATATATATATATATATATATAAAATTCGAAATCGGAGAGGGGCAAAAAAAAATCATGATTTTTTTATATGAGCAAATTTAATTTCAAAAATTTTATGACAAGACACACGTCAGTCTTTTCATAATTTTCTCAATCAAGATGTTGAACATCAAATTTTCTAACACTACTAAAAATTTGAAAATTCTAAATCCGATAGATGGTGCTTTCATTTCCACCCAGGTTGGAAATTGCCGTATGGGGATGTATGAGCGGAGTTTGCGTGCGGTAAAGTAGCTCTCCCATGAGAAGCATCCGTGCCGTCTTTCTCTGTCTTAATCTCGTGCAAATGTTCTTCTAAATATCTTATTACCTTTATTACCTTCATCTTATCTTTATTACCTTCATAATTGAATATCACGTATCTAAAAAAGTGTCTCATCCACTACGGAGTCAGATGCGTCACCTTAGCAATAGCATAAGACAGATAAGCAAATCTGGGAAACAGTTTCGTAACGGATGATCATGAACTGCTTCCGTACATTGGGCTTTGAACATGGTCAAGAAATTCTACAGATATGCTGACTCCGGAACAGTGGAATAATGTAGTAGCAAAGATCAATTAAATTATGATTATAAATAATTGAAAGTTGGAAAACGCTTTCGTAACTGATATGATAAAATTTTAATAAGCGATAATTATTATCCTATGTGAACGTGGATGATGAAGTTGCAATTCGTAGTCAGCTTACGGATCCTGAACTTCGAATTAATCAAGTTCAACTGTATTCTGATGAAGTTATGATTATTTTATACGTTGTTATATGGTATACATACTTTGCGAATCTGAAAAAATATACGATTTTCATATGCCTGAATAGCGACATTAGTGATCAGGGACAATACAAAAATATCATTAAGAATGATAGAAACATCAGGGATAACTAAAAAATTATCATTACGAGTAATAAAAAATTATTATGTGTATGGTAATTTGCTTAAGCATTACCCCAAATAATTTTTAGTCGTATTATCAGTATAAAATGTGGGATCATAGGGAATAAATTCTAGAGGATTATGCTGTTTATAGATCCATTACTATCAGTAAAAATAAGACACAAAATAGCCATGGTTCGCGTAATGATTCATATATTCAAATACTTATAAAAACTATGATGGAAAAATCGAGATACAAGTAGCAAGAGAAATTTAGTGCAGTGAGTGCATCGTTGTGCGACTTATTGTTCCGATTACGATCAACCAATTACGTCAGTACACCATCGATCAATGTTTTTCAATGGTTATTTAACCACATTAACATCACCATTAAAGTATACAACGACAACAATGTATGTTATCATCCAAGCCTGAAAAAAGCCGAAAACCTTTCCGCTTCATGCCGTGAGACTTTCGGCAATGTTATAGCGGTACGAAAATAGTGCTCGGAAACATTAACATCAAAACCGATTCCACGCTTCGTATTTCGACGTTCATCAGAAATTCAGGTTCGAACTTCTTTTTCCACCGCACTGCTGCCCTCTATCCAATTATCGGATCCTTTTGAACCGGGTCAAAAATAAAAAATGAAAAACGGAAAATAAATTCGCTTAAGTGATTCACCGAGAATCACAAACCATGTCATTTTCTTCAGGGGGCCCCGGCCATTTGAGTTACTGCTCGTGACGACGCTGCTTAGATCTTGAAACGAGATTATGAAACGATACCGCGGGTTTTCGAATAGGTTGGGGGCTGGAATAGACATAGTTTATAATACCTGAGGTAAGTACAGCGGGGAGAGAAAGCGAAGAGTACCACAGAAACCAGAGTGGTCTACGTGAAGAAAACGCGAGATCACGCAGTCTCTCACGCGCAAACTCACATACATCATAGAGATTAATGACTCTGCAATCACACGCCCTAGATTAAAGGGGATGATTACACGGCTCTCTTTTTTTTCTCTTCTATCTTTTCTCTATTGGCGACCAAACACTCTAGATTATAGCTGCCGCTAATTTCGTACCGATCACGTAGCTTTTATATACGTAAATACTTTGCCCTACTCCCCTCCAGAGTCCACCTTAAGCTATGCTTCGTTGGAAGGAGGTGGGATGATGCCCGAAATTATGAAACATCAGACGAATCATTAATGCATTCGTTGGGTAGCCACAAGGACACTGCGACCGCAAACTTGCCCAACGAGCACTGCTTTGGTGGGCCTGGAACGTACGGTGCAGCCTAAAACAAAAAAAAAGAATATGTAGAAGGGAGAAGAAAACCATGGAGAAAGGTATCGATGGAAAGACCCTCGGGCGAGCCCTAATTGCTCTCGACGCTTCTGTTTAGCGATTAAGTAGTTATGCCGTAAAGGTTTTTTTTTTTGCTCTGTCATAAATTCTAGACTTCCGCAGGCCATGTTTAGTATCCATCTTGATGCTTACTAATAAGTGAGGTCTTCTAAGTATGCTGTTTTTTTATACATCCCGACACATGGATTTTGTTGTGAATAGATTTAAGCATTTGATTACATCACTTTCAACAGGTGCATTTTGTCACTGGAATGACCGATTTTATTTTTCTTCCTAAATACAGTGAAACCTGTACGAAACAAAAATAGAATGAAATAATATTTCGTTTTATACAGATCACCGTTTTTCATAAACATGCACACCAAAGCACTGTACATCAAACGGACTATTTATCAATTTCGTTCAAGACAGGTTCCCATCTTGAACCGGATTTTCTAGGAGGAGATTTTTAACTCCGCGTGCAACGTGAATCACTCAGTGCGACACGTCGTCCACTCGCCAATAAGAAAAGCAGTACGACTGTTTTCCTACAGAGCGCAATACGCCTCATGACAGCGCTTTGCGTCAGGCGTGATTGGGCGACTGCTTCTCGTGGAGTCAAATGCGTCGTACGCCGCGCTTTCGCCGATCTTCTCTTCATTTTTGTTGTGTTTTCTTTCCCTTCCCTTCACACTGGAGCATGCGGACGACAGAATAGATGATATTAGGGCCATATACTATATAGCAACCCATGAGCTGATGCGCCACGCTAGACTAAAACGAATGCGTAGCGTGATTGAGTGGAATGCCGACGTGGAATGGTCCTATTCGGTTCTCGCTTCGCAGATGAACCTTCCCCTAGGAAAACACGGCTTTAGGTTTCGCTATGTATCTAGATATCGTAAGTATCTAGATTTTATAGTGAAATTTCCCAACTCTAACCTTAATTTAACAAACAATGATGAAAACACAATCTAAATCAGTTCCCCGTACTTTTTGTTCCATCGCTCCCTTTTTCAAAAATTTTCTCTCATCACCCCCCCCCCCCCAATTCAAGCATACCCATAGAATCCTTTGTCTTTTGGTGGTGGATTTCTCTAGCTGTGAATTGCATGGCAGTGAATTGCTGGCGGTGAATTTTCCTTAAACCAATTGTAGCTAGAATGGTGTTTGCGGAATTATCAATTAAAATCTTTGGTGACAATTCGATTTTGAACTTTGCCAATCTTTCAGCGCTTATAGATCGCCAATAAATCCAGACATTTCGATGATGAAAATGATGTCATCTCTTACAGGATTTTTCCGTTCTTTCCAAATATGTGCTTAGTTTGTATGTAGGTCTCTCAAAAACTTTACAAATCCGTGTTATTTCAGACTTCACGCATTTTCTTTCCATAATCGATTATCCACCATAACTCGGAAACGGTTCGAGATAAGGCAGAGTTGGTAGCTGTTTCATAATCCACTTGGGCTCATCTACTATCACCCCCGTTTGTTTGGCAGAATAGGTGAGATTCACCCTGTATACACACACGCACATACAAAATTCATGCATGCTAAAAATCCACATTATTGTACATTAAAAACAAAAAAGTTGGGAATGTCTAAAATACATTTGTGCGATATTCAAGTAATTAAGGTAACGGCATTTTCCCTAAACAATGTACTTTACTGGCCAATACTTAGAGATTTCATGATAAGCACACGACAATAACATTTTACCGCGAATGAACGATTGAATTTTTCAATATATAAAAAAAAACATTTGCCCATATATAAAAAATCGTGTTCTTTATCGAAATTACTCATGATAAAATTTTCTTTAAACACGTTTGAATTTTAATTATAGTTTTTATAAATGGAAGTGAAAGAAGTAACTGAGATTTATTTTAATATTATCTATTTTTTGTAGGCAAGAGCTTCTCCCTGACGATAACTCTGAGCACAAGTCCACCTCAGGTAGCCACATACGTGAAAGCAATCAAAGTTACTGTTGACGGTCCAAGGGAACCTAGAAGTAAGAATATTTTTATTTGGCGTGTGTATAAAATCAATGTGTTTAAAATTCAATGGTTGTATAAAACCGTACTTTTTATACGACACATATAGTTTCGGTTGATGGAAATTCCTATTCTATTTATGCTGAGGAATACATTTACTTTTTTTTTTCTTTGCATTGTTATAAATTCTCTGCTGCTTTAACATTAAAAAAATCTCTTTAAAGAAGCATTATTGGAAGAAAAACTGAAATCATTGTTAGAGAAGTTTTTGTTAAGGAATAAGCTGCCATAAAATCTTTGATGGAAATTTATTTCAAGATATTTTTTCCTTCGAAAAGAGGACTGATGGAGGAAACCTATTGAATAGACTTAGAAATAATTTGTTACGAAGAATATTGTTTAAAATAATTTGTTACGAAGAATATTGTTAGAGATCATTGTTAGGAGAAAGTTCATTGGCAAAATCATTTTTAAAAAGAAAAAAATTGTTGAAAGACGAATTGTTTATATTTTTGTTAGCATTGTTAACTTTTGCTAAGATTGTTAGCTTTGTTTGTAAGCATTGTTAGAAAAACATTGTTAAAATAAGCATTGTTAAAACATTGTTAAAATAAGCATTGTTAAAATAAGCATTGTTAAAATAAGCATTGTTAAAATAAGCATTGTTAAAATAAGCATTGTTAAAACATTGTTAAAATAAGCATTGTTAAAACATTGTTAAAATAAGCATTGTTAAAATAAGCATTGTTAAAATAAGCATTGTTAAAATAAGCATTGTTAAAACATTGTTAAAATAAGCATTGTTAAAACATTGTTAAAATAAGCATTGTTAAAACATTGTTAAAATAAGCAGTGTTAAAAACATTGTTAAAACATCGTTAAAATAAGCATTGTTAGAAATTTTTTCTTAAAATAAGCATTGTGTTAGAAAAGCTTTTTTGAATGAAGCATTGAAGTTAAAACATTCACCAAAAAAATGTAGATTATAATTTCCATAAAAACTACTTCTCGTTGAAGAAGGAATTCCGTACATAATGGTCATTTTTCTTTATTTCAAGATAATTCGGCTGGTCAAGAGAAGTATCTAAATATTTCTCAATACAATTTTTTTTAATTTGGGTCGAAACTTGCGTAGACTCACTTGACACAAAATATATAATCACATAAATTATTACGCATTAAATTTAAAACAGAAGTTATGTGCATTCTTGATAGTGAATCAAATGTCAAAATACATTTGTAAAAAAATTAGAAACAACAAGTGCTCTGAAAAAACGTTGAAAAAAAAAACAAGCTTAAACACATGAAACTAATTTATCAAAATTACATTTTGACACGCGATAATAAATCAAATGAATCACAATAAATAAATAAATAAAGCAAGGTCGTTATAACTCGAATATTTTCGAGACTTCACTTCAGTAGATGTCAACGCACTTTAAAATATTCCTACAGCCACCACTCGAATACGATAACCCTCTCTTTTTTTTCGCCATCATGGACATTTTTAGATCGAGTAGAATACCAAAATAAAAATAAAAAATGCACGTCAATTGGAGCCACCTTAACGTAACGATACTCATTAACCAGAGTCATTGTCTTTTAAACTATGACAAACCTTTGGGGCAGAAATGATGAGAGGAAAGGCTAGAATAAAAGAGAACAGGTTTCAGATTTCTTACCCCAACCTCTCTCTACGCAATTTCGGTGACAAACTTCGGCAAGCCACTCGGAACCAAACTTAGAAATTTCGAAGGGAGAAAAAGAAATTTGGTAAAAAAACTCGCACTTTATTCGATGTAAAAAAAAAAAAAAAATAGAAATAAACCCACGTAATATAGTGTAACCTCGTTTATACGACGTTCAAGAACCCGGGTCAGAACGTCGTATAAATGCGTGTGTCGCATAACTGAGGCTCCTTTGACAAAAATAGCCCCCACCCCCCTCCCCTTTTCAACATACATAGAAAATTTCCATATTTGAAAATATTCAAATAAATTCAATGTGTTTGGTTGCATCTTGCGTTTTGACTGTGTGCAGCGTATATGCTAAGCCCATGGAAGCGGGGCAAATGTCGCCCTGGGAGTCATCTAATCCGCGATCCCATAGTCTTCGATCTCAAACCTTATCTTCTAAAAATAAACTACGCGACATTTCTAGATGACGTAAGTGACCCACAGTGCAGTTCCACATCACAGTGTCCCGTGGCACATTTTTAGATCACTCAGGTGACTCGTGGCATATTTACAGATTACTTGAGTGACCTGCGGCAATTCCAGAGCACTTGAGTGACCTGCGGCAATTCCAGAGCACTTGCGTGACCTCCGGCAGTTTCAGAGCATTTAAGTGAGCTGCAGTTCCAGAAAACTTGAGTGACCAGCGTCACAGTTCCAAATCACTGAAGTGGTCCTCGGAATATCAACAGATCACCCCGCGGCACAATTTCGAAGCATTTGAGCAGCTCGCGGCTTATTTACAAATCAGAGCGGCCCAGTTCCAGATCACTCGAGTGACTCGCGGCACGTTTGTAAATCACTGAAGTGATTCGCGGACCTGTTCCAGAACACTTAATTAAGTGGCATGCGACACGTTTCAAGTCAGGGAAGTGTCCCGCACTCTCGTAAAGGTTGAACACCCGCGGTCTCCAGAAATTGTACGCAATTAATGGATATAAAAATGACATTTTTTCAAAAGATTCGGAGTTCGAGTCGAAGTGAAAGCGTTGAATAAATGAATTATTTTAACAATAAAATGTATAGGAACCAACTGCAACCGAAGCTAAACATCGTATAAACGTAAAAGTGGTATAACCGAGAGACGTATAAACGAGGTTCCACTATATAAGGGTTTTTTTCCCCCCTTAAAAAAAAAAAAAAACTGAAATAAGTAGGAAAAACAAAAGAAGCACCTGCCATCAAAAGACATTAAGCCAGTGAATATAAAGAAGAGGTGAATCCGCGAATGTCTCGAAACAAGATACCAAGATCGAGATCAAGTCAAAAGAAAGAGATCAACCTTCTTATATTCTTTGTGCTCGTCATCTCTCTCTCTCTTAAAAAGAAGAATAAGATGAAGGGAAGGCACCTTTGATTGCCGGGTGCTACCGTAGGGTGAACATTTGGTTTTTGATGACGTCATCAAATGAGGCCACGTCTCGGTCTGTGGATCACCATCAAGTTATTTCTTTTTTAAAGAAAGAAAAAAATATATACGATTTCTCAAATGGATATTTAAATGGATGCGTGAAGGTATAGAGTGTCGTTTTCCCTATGAGTTAGAGGTCTATACGTGGTGACTGGAGTGAAAGAAAAAAGAATGAATGAATGAATGAATGAAAGAGAGATACAGACTTAGGTGCTCGAATTCTCGACGTCTAAGGATGAGACGGAAAATCATCAGTTTCTTGACTGATTTCTAAATAATCACGGTTTCCAAAGACGTTGACGTCTCTTTTTTTTACTTACTTTTATTTATTTTTTTTTACAGCTTTGAGTTCTTTGATCTTTTGTTGTTTTTTTTTTTTTGTCTCTAAATAATCTCGAAATGTCAATCAGTTTTGCATCGTAAATCAATGGTATGTGATCATGATGATCATCAACATCATCAGGATCTTCAAGCATGAAAATAACAAGCCGCTTGCGAAGGGATATCCATTGAATATATCCCAGACACTCTGTTGTTTTTTGTTTTGTTTTTTTCATTCAAAAATTTCTTATATTTCTCGACTTATAATCATGAATGATTACTATTCGATTCGATTTCTTATGGTGTTAT
This sequence comes from Pholcus phalangioides, assembly GCF_987345545.1. Taxonomy (NCBI): domain Eukaryota; kingdom Metazoa; phylum Arthropoda; class Arachnida; order Araneae; family Pholcidae; genus Pholcus; species Pholcus phalangioides. The sequence continues at coordinate 61,886,895 of NW_028301608.1, read as the reverse complement.
GGCTTTTGAGGATTTATTTCTTTTTAATTGGTTAGAAGTGTAATAAATATAGGGGAATTATGATGAGATTCAGTTCTATATACACTTCCCCCCCCCTTTTTTTTAAATTTACGTTTGTTTTTGTTTCCTCACCGATATTTTTACCGGAAATAAATTAATAATCTATCGAATTTCATTTAGGAAAGCAAACCTTTTTTTTTCTTAAATTTTAGCTTGAACTGATATACCGACATCGGTATAACGCCGATCGTTTTCACGCCCGCAACTATGTTTTTTAAATGCTTCTCTGCGAACATAATTAGCAAATCGAAATACTCTGTGATAAGTCAGCCCGCAAAGAAGTCGCTTTCATTTATTCTCCAGAACTGACGTTATACCGAAGGTTCAACTGTATTACCCAATTATTTTTAACGTTTCATCACGCTCACAACGTCAGTTTTTAGAGGTTCCTTCTAACATAACTAGCTAATCGGACTTACTCGTTTTCAAGTCAGCCTGCTTATGTCATTTTTATACGGTTCAAACGCGCGACGTTGTGTCGAGGTCAGACTATATTATCACAAGTATACATCGCACTTCGAGGGGGGTATATCGTCCATCTCGTACAGCCCACGGGTTGGGGCGGCGTTAAATGGACCAAGAAAGCAATACAAGGCTCAGTATTTGCTCCTATGGGTTGGCTGCCTAGGGGAAAAAGGGGAGACGAGAGAATACTTATTTTCTGGGGGACGTGGTTGTTGGCTTAAGTTCGGACGACCAACCTATATATCTGAGGTCAAAAACTGAGGGATCCATTTCGGATACGGCATATATAAGAGCTAAAATAAAATTCTTGCTTGCGGCTTGAAGAAAATTCAACACCTGACGAGATTGTTTTAAAAATCTCAAATATGTAAATTTTATTTGTATATGATGCTTAGTATTTTTTACGTAAAGGCTAGCATCAATAGGGCCTTCTTTTAGACAAAGATTTCCCCAGTCATCGTTAACAGAGTGCAGCCCGTGTACGCCGAGAATATTATCGGAGACTGCCCTCGTTTGAATAATTAAAAAAATTGGGGTTTTTTTTCTGCATGAATGCGTCAATAGAGAGACAGGAATAAGCGTGTTCATGTCTTGCTCCTTCAACGAGTCACTCCGCTTACGAGGTCATATTTTTGGTCTCCGAAGAGTGACTTATTAACTCATCGACCTGATGAATATCTGGTCGACTAAGTCGTCTTTGATTCATTGATCCTGAACTAGAGCACTGTTTCTCAACCTGGGGGCATAGTTCCCGTGCAGTTCTCGGATATTCTTTGTGGGGGGGGGGGCGGGGCTGGGCACGGGTGAAATTAAAATGGAAATTGCGATTCATAATAGGTTTTGAGGTGGAAATAGAAAGCATTCAAGTTAAACATGGTGAGATAAATTTTTGACTACTTTCAGAAAGTAAAGCAGAACTGCCCTTATAACCACGGCCATCTAAACGCATGGTGTGTGTGTGTGGGGGGGGGGGCATCCAGAGGTTGCCAGGAGAGGTGACATGAGGAAATCTGCCATCTCGTTTTCCAGCAGCAGTAAGTATTCAAATATGTATGCTGCAACTTTCAGCGAAGCACGTAGACTCCAGAACATCACTATGTCCAGGAACTCTTGATGTTAAGACAGCGTTGTGTAGAACCCTCACGAGAGAAAGGCTGACAAAAATCTTGCCCAGGGGGTCCGACTTTATTTATAAAAATTTTCTTGCCAAATTTACCCATAAAACCTATTAAATTAGTAGAAAGGATAGAATGAGGAGGGATTCTGGATGATTGGGGAGGGGGGAAGGAGGCTAGAAGAAATTGTAGTGGGTGTATAGACAGATCCGCACCGTACATTTCTACATATGGGAAATTCGGTGGCACTTCCGCAAGACACGGACCTTTCTTTTTTTCTGTCTTTCTTTTTGTCCATTCCTTCTCTACCATAAATGGCCTGAAGTTATGGGGGGGGGGGGGATTGCATGCGCATGAAATTGTGTCACTAAAATTAATTTTTCATCAAAACAACACGCTACAAGGAACAGTACTGTACACAAAAATGTTGGTAATTTTCCTCAATGCAGAAGCAGAGATTCTAATTTTTTTTTTTAAATAGTACTTTGATTAAGTACGAATTAACACTTTATAGTCATTAGTGAGGCTCATGGGCAAAAAATGGCAAGATTGGCCAAATTTCTCTCTGCAACTACCGCTTTCTGTATATCTAAATAAACTGATTTTTAATTAAGATCATACGCAAAAATTGGAAAAAAAGAAGAAAATTTGTTGATTCCCGACCACCCCCCTGTTCGAGTCTTAACAAAAGAGAGATTTCAATGATCCATCGGTCGTTAAAATTACACCCATTTATCCCAAAAATTAACGATTTTTGTCCAACTTCAATAAATTTTCACATCAGGTCATGTATAAATGATAATTATTTTTTCCTGCATTGAGAGACGTCACTAAATATGGTCCATCAATAATCGAAACGAAAACCATACCGTGGAGAGAGAGAGAAAGTTATCTACCAATAACTTCCAACCGCTAGAAACGAATGTCGGAGTAACCCTTTTACCAAAGAATTTGTTTTACCATGGGTATATATATTTAAAAAAAAAAATTGGTTGAACCGGCAAATCGCTGAGGTGGAAGCAACTTCAAAACCGAGCACCAGTTCTGGCGTTCATAATTCGAATTACTAATTCCCCCCGTTCTTCTCTAATCTGGTGTCAATTAACAGATTAGCACTAATAACAACAATAATCAATAATCCCTCACTCTAACTGGAGTCACGTTATATGTGTGTGTTTCCCTTGTTGTTGGGAGAGGGTAGAATCGAGAGAAATTGTGTATTGAGGTTCCGACTTACACACACACACTCACTCGCACTTGTGAAGCGATCCAAAGTGGATGATGGATCAGAGGCTGGCGGTGGCTGATGGTGGTTCGGTAGAAGGCCACTTGGTGATTGCTTCTCGCTTAGAGAAACACAGAGTTCGTTAGCGTTTCTAACGGAAAAACTTGGTGATTAGCTCGCGAATGAAGAGAAAGACGGTAAAGAAAAGTACTCTGGGTTCGAATCACCCGATTCTCGACAATTATTCTGGTCTGTTGAAGTGGAAACTCTCTCTTTCTCTGCTCTCTCTGTGTGTGTGTGTCTGTGCCTCAAAACTCTTTCTCATCTATCCAAGTTCTTTGGATTTTTCGCCATTTTTAGGGTTGCTTGGCGATGGGATGATGATGGTGGTGATGATGGCATTACGTATCCTTTATTATATACCCACTTTTATTTTATCTTGATAAAAATACCAACCATTCAAACTATTTTAAATACATGCAGTGATATGAATACCTTCCGATCAATTCTAGCCCTACTGACAATAATACCGATACTGACTTGATTATAGTAAATGTAAGCTTAAATTTTTAACTACACACAGTAGAGGATACACGGGAGTTATATTATTACTAATGATATTTTTTTTTAAAACGGTAAATGTTAAAAATATTGAAAAAAATAAAATACTTGTAAATTAAGTTGAGGGAAAGAAAATTATATTATTTATTATTCCGATCTGAGAGACCTAGAAATTTAATTGAAATGTCACTAGTGGAGAAGGAAATACTTAATATTACAATATTTTTACCCTCTCTTAAATGCTCAATTTTTTTCGAGCTGATCATGTTTTTCATATTTAATGACACGTATATAGAACGCCTGAAAAATTGTACTGCTTATATAGGCCCTTAAAGTTGCCGTATAGAGCCTCACAAAAATCGGCCATAAAATTGATCTATTGAAGTAATATTACATGCCAAATATATTAAATTTCAACGCGATGATTATCCGAAGCATTGGATGACTTTGGTAATGTATTAGATTGAATTTTGTGTCCACTCAATGATAATTTTCACAGCGTTTGCAAGTTGTCAATTACCCGGCTGTATTTAGACGTGCGCAATTGCACAGGTAGCGAAATTTTTGGCGTAAAATATGGGGTGAAATCATTCCAACTTCGGAACTTTCCCTTGCCCTACTTTTTGGCGAAGTATCCTACTTTTGTCTTACTTTCTAGCTGTTGTTCTACTTTTGCCCTACAAAATTCGCGTAAATTTTCTTAAATGAAAAGGGAATTATTAAAATATGGCCAAATATGTTGTACATTGCAATTAATTATTCTGCCAAAGCAGAAGTTGTATATTTTTTTGAGGTTATTTGGGGGGGGGGGGGTGTATGTGAGCCATGTGGTATACTAATTTATCTTTTGCTTATTTTGAGAATTCAAAAGCTCATTTTCTATCAATGTTTTGAGTAGTCAACTTCTGGATAGAAAAAATAATTTGGTATTCAATATTTCATGGTCTAGGACTATTTCGTGTATAGGTGAAAACAACAGTTTGTATAACAAAATAGTTGAATACATAGGCCTATTCTAGGTTTTGACTCTGATACGGCCCAATAACATTTAGTTGTATTCTGTATTTTTAGGGCATGCAGAGGCATAAACAATGCACCAGAAATGAAAGTGTTTCATTTGTCAAAAACGATCTTGCTAGCATTGAGCAATAAAATGTAAACAAATCCCTTTAAAAAGGATATGTAAAATGTAATATATTGTGAGGGAGAGAGAGAGGAGAGACAGAAAATCTCTATCGTTGCTAATACACTGTTTTGGCCTAAAATTGTTTTTCTTACCAATTTCTGTCATTTTGCTTTGGCTTGAGTCAATCTTATAGCATACTGAAATTGTAACTATTAAAAAAAGTTTTTTTCCTATAAGGCTATGATTATGTTGACTTTGGCTTAGTTTTTCCAATTTTTCGCGTATAAGCCCTGTAACTTGAAAATCATTTCAAAATAATACTACCATGTTCGAGTAAGATACAGTAATTTTTTGAGAGTATACATATATTATTATATGGTTTAAACTGATATCTATTCGAGTGATTCATACAGTATATGTTATTGTAAACCATGATAAATCACTGATGATGCATATAATCGACAATTTCGCGTCCCTGTAAGTTTGATATAAATGAAAGAATTTATCATTTTTAACAAATTAGTTCTAAATGTGATAAATATCACTGAATGTTTTTCTTTTGAAGCGTTTTCACATAATTTCCGAAATGTTTTCAAATATAACAATAAATTTATCTCAGTTATCTTTTACAATGAAAAAAAAAACACAAACACACGCGCAAAAAAAAAAATTAATAAATTGTAAATATCGGTATGAAATAATATTTTCATTTTGATGCAAACGTCATTGATGATTTTCATTAGTTTTTCCTTCAGTTTTCTAATGTGAGACATAGGAATGGACTCAGAAAATTACTCATCCTGTATTCGATATTTTTTAGCAATGAAAATCTACAAAAATTATGAAAAATATACAAATTTTTTCATCTAGAGAATTAAATTAAATGTGTCGGCTCAAAATTTTTGGAAAATATTTCCTCTTTCTTTCTCTTTTCCTCATTACGTAATCGCGCCAAAAACAGCAAACGGATCGCCAAATACTGCGAGAAAATTTCACGTAAAGTACGTTCCCACGACGACGCCAAATTAAAATAAAAAATTGGAATGGGGAGAGAGCGTTTTCTGGCTAACAAACTCACTTAAGTCTGGCCTTAGATTGCGAGTCGCGCCGTTTTTAATTTTACCGTTATTCTCCCTAACAAAACGGAAAATTTCAATTCCAAACAAAGAAAGTAAAACTGAAATAATAATATGTATAATAACTTTGAATTATAGAAAAATACTGAGATCGGAAGAATGCGAATCTGGCAGCACCAGGACCAATTATTCTGGTTCAAGTCATCCTCCCAGCTTAAAACAACATTCCTTTTTTTACTTTTCATTCCCGGGGAATCATTTAAATAATATGTATAAATTTTCATGTGCAATTTACATAAAACAATTTCACAATGAAATATGTTGTTTTTTTTAATGCTCCACTTTCTTTATCTTCAAGTTTCGTTTCTTCGAGAGTTTTTGTGATATTTATTTTCATTCGAATATACTGTTGCGCAGATACGAATAATAATGGAAATAAAATTTAATCGGTGCCATTATCGATATTATTAGGTGTTTTTTTTGTCTTAAAATACTCTTACCTCTGGTAGAGAAAAAGTACATACAAACCATTTCAGAGAATGCCCTTGTTGAATAAATTCTACTGATTACGAACAATTCAAGATTAATCTCAAAAGAAAATGTTCTTATTTGCTTTGTTCTTGTATAATGATCAGAAACGTCACATGTCGTATAAATAATAATATATTACCTTCACAAGAGAACGAAATGCAGTTAAATCTCGATAAGTCGAACGTGCATCGGCCGCCAAAAACTTCGAACTATCATTAGTTCGCCTTATCGGAAATTTCGATTTCACAGTGAGAAAACAGCGCTATTTACGAATATCGTACATACGTTGCTATAGATGTCAATTTACTGAAATTCGAAAAGATAAGTTATCCTAATTTCACCATATTTAATTATTGAATGAGAATATTTAGAAATAAACTAGACGTACATACTGTATTATGGAAACAGACGCCTACGTGATACCCATATAAATGATGTGTAAACAAGGTTATTTTGTGTAGAAAATGCTGTGATTTTTGACTGTCTCTCTCTTTTTTTTTGGTCTTTTGTGAGAAAGTCGTTGACTTTCTGCGAGAAAACAAATGAATCCGCTAAACTAATCTTCTAAATGATATTGTTAAATGCTTTAAATTCCGTTTCTAAATGATAAATTCTATTATTAAAGGCTATTTTTTAAATTTCTGTCATTCCCGAAAACTTCGACTTAAAGGAAGAAAGCTTCGAGTTCAGGGACAATATTTACACTAAAATACGGAAAAAGTTCTGGGGCTGAGTGAAAATTTCGTCTTAAACATATATTCAAGTTATCAGAGTTTGACTTATCTTGAATTGACTGTAGTTAAGACGATAATGTTTGCAATCTTCAATAAGTGTAAAAAATCTAAATGTACTTGGACAAATAATGAGAAATGATTTGTCGATAGGCTTGAATATTATTGACTTCTTATATCTAAAATATCAACAATGTAGAACTTTAATTACAATGTAATATTAAAAAAAAAATTAGCAAACAAGATTTCTCTTCAGTTATATGTATATTATATTCTATGTTGGAAACGAGAGATATAATTTTCATCATGAGGTATTTTGAAAAAAACAATTATTGTCAGTAATTTATTTAAATCAATTGAGGTGATTTATTTTTCTCTTTGGAGGATGCATATATACGATATCATAAATTTCACTGAAAGATGAAAACATTCTGAATATATGTTACATTAAATGTGACAAATCTGGTGGTTATCCGTAATCCCCGACCATTTTGGTAAGTTTGATCAAATATTGGGAATGTATTACATTTCCCGGTGATTATGTATAATATAATAAAATTCCCAGTCATATTGATAAATATGAAAAATCATCAATGAATTACTCAAATCAAATTTACGCTGAACTAATGTAGGATTGAGGAATTCGATCGGAAATGTTAATTATGTTTAAACATGCTGATAAATATGAATAAAGCCAACATTAGCAAGACAGATAAAATAAATTATTTGTCTATCTTCATTTTATTCATTTTTCTGTCTTAAATTTGTCTTTAAAACTTATCGAATATAACATTTTTAGGAATAAATTACACCTTAAAACAGTGGTGTCCAATCCGCAGCCCAAAACATGAATATAGTCCAAAAAGCTATTTCAAAGTGACATACAGTAAATGAACATTTTTAAATATTTTATAAAATTTGCAAGTCTTTTTTACCACCAAGTGCTTTATTTAAATGAATTGCATTCCGGAGACATCCCGCTTCACATCTCGGAGAGATATTGAAGCGGTCCCGAAGGATGGGTATATTCGGAACATTTCATTACAAATAACGAAACGTAACCGCCTCAGACGAGGCAACAAAAAACAAATTGATGCAACCATCTTGGATCATCAGCAGTCGTCATCAAATCATATAACATATGAATGAAATATAAACTGTTTTCGCCAGTGAGCAATCAATGCCACCAAGTCTTAGAGAAAATCTATGTTTCCCCAAAGTTCTTTTTTTATTTTTAGAACTTCTTTTACAAATAAATACATATGCAGTCAAACCTCGTTAATGCGTCACTCTCGAGAGAGCAAAGATATGACTTACTAAACGGAGTGACTCCTTAAACAGAGTAAGCCATAGCTGTGCCAATTCCTGCCCGAGGACAATTAGGACTTCCAAAAAGTGACTCGGTAAGCGGTGACGTGTTAACCGGGTGACGCACTAACGAGGTTTCACTGTATTTGGACTTGGTAAATTTTGCTTCAAAGTTCTTTCTCATTTTTTATTTTTTGCATTTCGCCAGAGACGTTTTGTGTTCTCCCTGTTTTGATAGCAACTCTAACATCATACTTCCTTTACCATACAAATAATACAAAATACTTACATCATACAATGATGACTAGGCTTACGAATTTTTCGGTTAGCGAGGATTTTCTTTCACGATATTTCCGCTGTGGCTAACGAACATCGTTGATATGGATGCACGCACTAACATAAGACAGCCGCGTCGTGAGCTGAATTTTAGTGCCAAACATCATAAGAATTGCTGCCACTCGAGCGCGATTAACTCATGTTCCCCTCGGAATCGTTTTCCAGATGTATGTACCTCCACTTTCATGTAAAATGACAGTCAGCTAACATAAAAAGATTTTCTTTTTTAAAAAAAAGAAGAAGCGGAGTTTTCAGAGTGCGGGCTCTTTCAGTGCAAGGCACTCAGGATCGAACTGAACAGTCAGGACATTCTAGGAAGTTATCTTTTCCATCTGCATGTATCAGACACAGAAATGAGGTGATGAAAACACAAATGGAGGGACACAACTACGAACTCGACTGGGTTGTGTACATTAGGGTAAAGTAACGAGATCTTGATCTTCCTGTAGACTCCCATTTGTCCAATTTTCATTTTAGCTTTCGTTCAGTTTTTGACTCATTTTATCGCGCTCCTTATATCTTGAAATTTTTGGCAGTACCTGAAACAAATTAAACGATTTCCCCATATAAATCGTGTTTCGGCTAACGAATACGAGTCCGAAACAACTTATTTTCGTTAGCCGAGGTATCACTGTATTTAAAAATTAAGTATACTTTTTTTTAAAAATTTATTATCATGATTAATGATTTTAATCACTTGATAATATCCACTCTAAGATCTTCTTACAACGAATAGAACGTGCATTTCAGTATGTGATTGCAGTTAATTCGCATGATATACGTATCTCGGAATGTTGGCGGACGGAGGGGGGGGGGAATACTCGCTTTACCCGCTTTAAACGTAAATAGATTCTTTCCTACACTACACAATATATGTCCGCATCTACTACTGTTTCCCACGCATTATCTCCATCTATATAATTCTCTATCTCTCTCTCTCTTCTCTACGATGATCTATACTGCAAGTCAACACTATAATTTTCAACCCTCAGTTTTTGTTGAATTTCTTAAAAGAGGCGGAGAGATCCGAAATGGATAGACATCGTCTAGGAATGAGCATGTCTTCCATCAACAACTGTCACGGCAAAAAAGAAATCTAATGATATTTTTATTCCTCTGTTGGGAAAAGGTTTCGGAATCATCACCGAGTAAGACGGTAGATGGATGATGCGGTAGCAAACCCTCAGTAGCAAGAAGTAACCTTAAAAACAACCCTCAAATGACCTCAACTAAAACCTCACAGCCATCATTTGCAGTGAACCACGCTTCCGGTCAGAAATGGAAACAATACAGCCGTAATGGATCTTTTAGAAGCTTCTGAAATGAGCATTAGAGAGCATTATGATGTCCCTGAAAAATTGGTAGGGCGTCTAAGTGTATCTCTTCTTATTCTCATTCTGGCGGGTTTGCTGGGTTGGGTGCGATGATGATGGGGTAAAATCATTTCGGAAAGAGCGCAATTATCCGGTGTAACAGGAGGGGGGGGGCATTCTGGTAGAGAGATCTTCACCCGCCCTCGGAGATGCGGGAGAGAGAAAATGCCAGAATTACAGGTAATTTCTAGAGAGTAATTTAGGTTTTGTTTAACACAGGCTGTGATGTATTTAGTTTGGGTGCTTTTTTTGTTGTTGTTGGTGGTGGTGGTGATAGCCCGAGGTTTCATATCCGTCATGTGTTGTCTCCTCTTTGGTGATTTAGGCTATGTCTTAGGCTGACCGTAAACGGGAGCAGAATTCTTCAAGCTCGTTCTTGCGAGATCCGTGAGATATTTTTCTTTCTATGGGAAAAATCGCGTGATGAATATTTCAAAAGAAATCAATAAAAATTTTGCCTCACCAATTTAATCACACGGGAAAAATTAATTTATCTAAAATCACAACTGCAATGTTGGTGAGTTTTCATAGTTTCAAAGCCAAGTGCTTTGAAACAAAAGGTGCGTTTGTAATAGAGTCGAAAAGTTTAAACATCAATCTATCTCTTCGTCATCTGGTTAGAGTTAAACACTAAGACTGGGGGCGTCTAGCCAAAATTTCTATCTATATATAGGGTAGGGTGACCAGATGTCTCGGCCAATTTTGTTGCTGTCATGAAAATTTATAATTTGGTCGTATTACTCTTTGTTTACAAGCCTCCTTCTTGTACATCATGTACACTTTTTTTAAAGGCGGATAATGGTCAGTGGCCACCCCACTTGAAAGTAAAAAAAGGGCTAACCCCCGCCCCTGCTCTTTTATTTTCCTGTAGAATTGCTCAAAAAACGGGTTTAATTGTGAACGAAAAACTTTCCCAGGTAAGGGAAAATATATGCACCAAAATGGGCATCGCAAATCCATAAAACTTCCTTTCAGTCATTAACAGGTGGTTATGCGAAAAAGACAAAAAGGATGGGTTTTTAAGTATTAAGAGGTTGCAGAGAGAGGAAAGGCAAAAAAATATTGGTGGGTATTACGCAATTATTCTCCTTGGAAAATAGGGGAGGGGCCCTTAAGTAGGGTCATAAACAAAGGGGCGCTGATGAGTAAGGAAAATATATTAGCTAATATGCATGTTTGACTTTGGAATAACCAGAGAGCTTCAGTCTTTTTCAGAAATGGACGGACCCCATACATAGAATAATAGGAATATAGCTATCGGCACGTTATAATACATTTAGAAATCACAACAGGTCTGGCATCGTAGCACCACATCGTTTTTCAAATCTCATCTCCTTCGTTCATCTCTCGTGTTCCCACTTCCCCAAAACAGTATAGGATTTCATAGTAGGCCCGGGTTGCTGGTACAGTTACACAAACTGGAAGTCCCCCTCTCCTCCACGTTTTCTCTCTCTGTCAATCTATTCTTTCTCTAGCCCCATATCACTTTTCCAAGCAATGCTGTACTATAGGTAAAGAAAAGTAATTAAATTTTAAACAAATAATTTTTCCCATTGATTTTTTTTAAATCTTTCATATTTCATTTTCAGTAGTAATGTGCAATTTCATCAAAGAAGGCATGGTGTAACATGAAACACAAACGTGCTAGCTCGTTTCGAAACGGCGACTCCGCAAACGTTCAAACGGCATTCCTGTTGAAATTTATCGGGTGAAAAAGAACACAATGTATATGCAAATTTAACCTGGAGAAGAAGAAGAAACCGTATGCAAATCTGCGTCGCTGTGAATAAAAGGCGCGGACGCCAGCCCTGTCAAGTTATTCCAGTGTACAACCGTTCTAACAGTTATAACGTACGGGATAATGGCGCACTTTAGTAATACTGAAAAAGTAGACGCGCATTTCATTTACGGAGCTGCAAACGGAAGTACCACAGAGGCAGCACGAATGTGGGATGAGCGTTTTCATCGGCAGCTGTGCGAAACGGGATCCTTTCTTGCTTCCCGGCCTGAGGCAGGCCGTACGAGGACTGCCAGAACAGCAGGTGGACAGACGAGATCTTTGTGATGGTGTCAGATCAGCCAACTACAAGTACACGAGCTGTGGGGCCGTAGCCTTCGTGTTGTGCGCAGTTGGTGTTGGCAGTTGCGCCCTGTAGCACGTTTGCATTTCATTATAGACCATGCATTCTTTGATGAAAATTGTTCGTTTTTGTGTGTGTACCACCAGTTCTTAAGGTTTTTCCCATCTTTTCTGAATCACCCTGTATTCTCTGATAATGCATGAATTTTTGAACGCCGATTCCTCTGCCCCCGCAAAAAACATACAAAATCGGGGCTAAGGAGCTCCGAAATCATTTCCGAACTGGGCTGCGTGACTGACAAGGGTTGTCCAGACTAGCTAGTGCGTACATGGATAACAAGTAATATTTTAGATTTGACACGTATTAATTGCGAAAGAATAAAATCAGTTTATTTTCAGACGTTTAAATTTTGGAAATTTTTCGCGACCCCCTCCTAGCTCTTATACACCCCCACAGTTTGGGGGACCACTGCTCTACGCCATGTACTACGTTATGAGGACAGTTCTTCAACATATGAGCTAATCACACCATATATCGCACATTTTAAAACTAGAAAACTTGCGGAAAACTTCCACAAATGTCCGGCGAAGAAGTATTGCCATAAATCTCTCTCTTCACTATTCCTTTCCGAGAACAAATTCATTTTAAACAAATTCTTACGCCTTACGTGCGGAAAAAAATCAATATACAAGGATTTTTAGTTTCTTAGTTTCAGGAAATATGCATATTGCCCTATCAATACATTCTCTCCCGAAAACACGTATGACGCATACATCAAACCTCATCACGCGAGTAAGTATAGGGAAAAATACAAGAGTCTTCGTAGAACTCTTATCAGTGTCGAAACCAGGCCATGTACAGTAAAAAGGAAAAGCTGCGTATACGAGAAGCGAAAAAAAAAACATATAAATATGTCTGCGTATATGCCTGAATTTTTCTTTTTTAAGAGCCAAGGTATGAAAACCCTTTTCTTTTTCCGAATAACTGCAAAATCGACTTCCCACAGAAAAGAATGGCAGAAGGTATTTTTTTTCATATACCAGAGGTTGGATATACGGGTCTGATGGACAGGCCATCGTTCAACCGCTTCTGCAACTGATCATTATTAGGACAGGCCCGATGCCCGGCCAATGTAAGCACGAGGCTTCTTTCTCTTCCCCCTCAGCATTCCAGTGGCCAGTTTGTCAATGTCAGGAGACGCGGAGTGTACCCCAAAAAATAAAGTAAAATATACAGTGTGTGTGTATATATATATGTTTGGCAACATAACTGATGGCTACAAGTTCGACTTCGATGTTCACCACTTTTTTCTCACGTTTCTATTCTTTTTGCCGCCTTACCCTGTATATATATGCGTATCCTAACATTTCCTGCCCTATCCCTTATTTTGTTTATATTATTGATTACTCTTCTTTGAAGTTAGGATACTCAGAATTTTGGTGGTAACTGCAGCACCTGTTGTGGGAGTGTTCGAGTGTGACTATGAAGTTTGCGTAGTTTTTTAGGTACAGTTCACGTCGCTTATTAGAATCACGGATAATGTTATCATTTGGGTATTGTTATCACTTTCGCAAAATGCATAACAGACCAATGTCCTAACATGGGGAAAAATTCGTTTGTAGTTATTAGATAGTTTTAGAACTTCGGTTTACGTTATCAACTTTTTTTATGAAAGTTTTTTCATTTCACATATTTTGTATCTGAGGTTGAACCAGACTCATTTTTCCCGTATAGGTTACCGTTATCAACCTGTAAGACTAGGAAAGTTTCCGTAAGAATTTCCGAACTCGGTTCGCAAGGTCCTAATCCAGCCGCTATGATCGATGCACGTGTAGCGCTTCTCTTGGGGAAAAAAAGCCGGATAAGACACAACGGAATATAATCCACACTTGGAAATTCAAATATTTTTTCCAATTTAAATACGATAATTTTCGATCAGATGTGGTTCATCAAGCTCGGCTCAAATCACCCGATGAATCACTTATCCTACAATAATTTTGAAATTTATCAGAAATTAATCGCCGTATGCATTAGTTAACCCAGCTGACGTTGAATTCTGAATAATACAACACATAATGGAAAAACTATCATGAAATCAACTTAAATTACTCTCTAAACAACTTAACACTATTCTCATGTTGATTCTTATGAGTTTTATGTTACCGAAAAATTTTTACAGGCCAACCAATTCACGCCAAATGAACGGACAAGTGAAAGCAAATATAGAATTGGACACTTACTCGCTTGTTATTTCCGACAAAGTAATATAATTTCCTTAGAATCAGATTCGAGACATTTGCTCTTATAATATTTTGATATGTAAATACATCACACGGTGTGCATGCGCCCCGATGAAAATGTAAAATTTTACATAAGTCGTGCCGAAAAATCTTCCATCATGAAAATCAATTTATTTTCATTATAAAGTAAATTCAATTTTTCTGTCATAACATAGTGTAAAACAATTTCATAAAACTATATACAACTATTAGAGAGCGACAGGAAATAAATTTCAAGGCAATAACACGAAAACTAAAATATTGAGCTCCAATATATATACATATTTTTTTTCTTCAAATTATTATTATTCCTTCTTCCCGTATAACTTAAATTTTTAGAGACAAAGATTTATACGCAGAAGCACACGCAGAATTGCTCGAAAATAAGATTTCCTAGAACGCGAATAGCTGATCTAAATACAATTTTCCTTTTGCCTGAGATGCACGAGAACATCCACTCCAGTATGTGAACATACAAGTGCGAAAATGTGCATTTTGAATAATTGAACGACGATTTGAACGAGAAATTCCCCCATCCGCAACTGCATCTTCCCTCTATTTTACCATAACTCTATTTATTTACTTGCCTTCTCGATGTCCAGGCAATTTACAAAAATATTTCTAATTCATAAGCCTTTTGTGGGGAGGGAAAAAGCCGGCAGTGAAAGCCAACAAAGAGACCGCAATGCCTTTTCCGCCTACTAGTATATTTGGGAAAATATTTTCGCTCCACACAACCAAAGTGAGAGTGCTTGCTCCAAAAGATTTATCTACCTTCGTGAGAGAGAGAGAGAGAGAGAGTGTGTGTGTGTGTGTATACGCGGCAGAGGTTTCTGTGTTTTGAAACCAAAATTGGATTTTCGTATCTGAGATTCCGCTGTCGGAAATGAAATACCCTCGAAATCCTATCTCTCTCTCACTCTCTTTCTATTTCTACTTATAAGAGTATATATGGATGTATATACTCTCACATTTTATATATATGTCGCTACCTACTTTTGCTGAAATTCCCTCATTCGATTGGTTTTCTCTCAACTCTTTCGCTCTTTCTGTGTTTGAAATGGGGATGTAGGAGGGAAAGTCTTTCCAGAGATAAAGGGATAAGTGGCTCAACCCGTCCTCTATAACTTCACTCAATTCCATGCATAACTCACTTTAGGGTTAGCTTTTTTATCTTTTTCTTCTTCTCCTTTTTTTTTTGCAAGGAGTTGAAGGTATCATACAAACCATGAATTGAAGATGTCGGTTTTTTTGAAGGAATAACGAGAATATAAGGGGGAAAAAACTGTTATATTTGTTTAAAAAACAAAATACAAATGCGAGACTTGAAAGGAGGAGCAAGAGACACGTAGTTGTCGGGTTGACTCTTCTGTGGTGAGAACGGGATCTTTCTCCATGGCAAAAGGGCAGTGCAGTGATAACTCGGGTAACGAATATATTTCGCTCCGAAATTACACACGTAAGACGAAATATTCGTTAGCCGAAACGCGATTCCCCCATGTATTTCTACAGAAAAAATCGTACAATTCAGTCCAGATACCACCCAAAATTCAAAGATAAGTATTATAAAACACTGTATAAAAACAATGGCCTATGACTAAAACTTACTAAAGACAAAATGATGTGACATTATCTGAAATTGTATACATAAGATTTTAAGATGAGAAATACTGAAGATTTTTTCATATTACATTATGTACACAACCCAGTGAAGTTCATAGGTGTCTCCATTCATTTGTGATCAGCTAATTTTGTACATGACCCGGCCGGGTTCATAGATGTCCTCATCCAGTGGAGATAAATCTAGAAAGTGATTGTGAGGCTCAGGTGACAGTAATTCTGACAATTTTCTGCGCGAAATTTCAGCGCAAAATTCTGCTGCGTAAGGTTAGTATGTGCATGCATGTCAACAAAAATGTTCGTTAGTCGAATCCGTATTCGTTAGCCGAGGGAGAAAAATCACAGAAAAGTCTTTGTTAGCAGAAAAATTCGTAAGCCGAGGTATCACTGTATACTGCAAAAGTGAGACGGAATTCCGTTGTAAATCTTAAGGAAATGGCGTCTCGCCAGCGCCACTCTGAAATGGTCTTATCTGACTTGCATACTAATGACCCCGCAACGAGCATATTGCGGTGATATCGCTCCCCACTTTCCTCATTTCCACAAGTTCTCTAACGTCTTTCATACCCCGAGACCCATTCTGGCAGTGGTCTCAACACTCATCCATTCTGTGTGTATGAGAGAGGGGAATGAGCAGGGGCTCTTCAACAAACGCGGAAGAGAAGCACTTCTCTTTTCCGAAAACAACCAGAAATCACCGCAGAATAAGACATTTTCCGGAGGAGATGGTAGAAGAGAACATACATGCATACACACAAACTGTGCGTGTGTGTGCTACCACACTGGGATATTCTGATATCTCCGTCCGCAAATTACCTCGCATTTATTTGCATGGTTGGTGATGATTCGAGTGATGAGCGATTAGTTTATGTACTCATTGATCTTTTATGACGCTATAGGGACCAATAAGGATCGTTGTGCCTTCTGCCTCCATCTTATTTCCCCTCCTTGCAAGACATCTCCTGAAACGTCATAATACGTTATTCTAATCTCACAACTTCCAATTTTTACAGAGTGAAAAAAAAAAAGATAGAGACTTAAGAAGTCAAGTCGCAATTATTTTGAAACGTTTTAAGCAAAAATGTTGACGTTATCATGTTTTATTTGGCATTCAGTGGTCTCTTCGATTTGAGACATTCATCTCATGTGTGAGTGATTCTCAACCTGTAGGGTCTCACGGTTCCTTAGGAACTGTAAAAAAGACTCAAACGTCAAAAAAGCTAATTATTTTATCTAAAATAAGAAAGATTAATTTTGATAGTAGAAAAATTAAACGTTACTCTAAATAAACCGCAAAGTAGATTCATCTATACTACTTACATTCAAAAAGTTCCAAAACTTCTTTTATTACAGAAGAATGAATACACAGATAGAACCTGTTTATTTGGTGTTTCTTTCATGATTGGTGTTGTATATACCTGCTGTGAACCGGCACATTATCGTGATGGAGAACCCACGACTTGGCCTTGCAAAGATTTGTTCCCTTGCGTCTCACCGAATCATGCAGACATTTAAGGACTCTCAGGTCCCTCCTGGTGTCAGATTACCTGTCAAAACATCACATTCCGTTATTTCCACAACCAGTTTATTTCCACTGATCTCGCTCCGGGTGACTTTTTTCCCCTTTTCCTCGGGTAAAAAATTTGCTTAAGAGGCAATGATTCTCAGGATCCGAAGAAGTGCAGGGACCAGCGACGAAGGCACTAGAATAGGATGTGGGGGTGGGGAGTGGGGGGAAGGGTTGCAATTACATCTTTTCATGAACAATGGAAAAAATTCATAATTGCACAAGGTAGTAGTTACTCAGAAGGAAACACCGAACAAATAGGTTCTATCTGAATTCATTCCCTTGAAATAAAATAAGTTTCGGAACTTTCTGAAAGCAGTAGTAAGTGTTTCAAAAATTAATGCATTCGTCACTCACTCGAAATTCAACATAAAATTAGCACCTAATTTGAGAAAGGGTGTTCGAACTAAACTGAGATCGATAAGATGGTCAAAGGATGGAATTGCAGTAGTCGTCATATATGATACTCGATTAACTGTTTGACCTCCCAGCAGGTCATGTTTTACTTTTCGCTATTGTTCAAATTGCTTTTGTGGAGCATTTCTTGTCTACCCCCACTCAGACCCGAGCATTCAGTTTTTGAAATTTTCAAGATGTTTTGCATTTTTGATATTCAGAAAAATACATTAAAACCATAAATGTTTGCAAATTTTTTCATCAATTATCAAAAGTAAAAAAATAATTCACCTCATTCCAGTTTTTAAGCAAAGACGATGCAAGGTATATTTCGATTCACAATTTTTTTTCCAGAATTTTATTGCTCAATTTTATCTAATACATCTCATCCTCTTACCCAGGAGGCACTTTCTCCTGAAGCGATCTTGAAAAAGAAACATAAGGTTCAACTTTACGTGCTTCCCTCTGATGGAATTTGCTCTACAAAGTTAGTACACTGCTCAAAACAATTAGGGGAGCACATGGTTTTAACAAAATTACGCAAAGATGTATACCGATAAGTAACATAAAATGAATCATCCATAATTTAAAGCCTAGCAGGAAACGGAAGAAATCAGGAAAAAGGAAACTTCATATGCAAATCAAAGTTCATGACGTCAAAAACCAGAAAAAGGAGATAAGGGCAGAAATCGGGATGTTGCAGAAACGTCTGTTTTACTGCCGTAACTGTGAAATTCGATTGCGCAGTATTTTTTTTTTAATACAAGGTGACTTGAGGATGTCTCAACAACGTGATTTATCGGAATCCATGGCATGGCGTGTTATAGGCAGACTGGAATCCGGGCAAACACAACGTAGTGTCGCGGACGCTGTTGGAGTCGCCAGATGTGTTGTTGCAAGGCTGTGGAATCGATTCCAAGAAACAGGAAACGTTAGACGTCGACCTGGGCAAGGTCGGCCACGCGCCACTACAGCAACTGATGACCGGTATGTACGGTTAACAGCCCGTCGAAACAGAACATAGAATGCTACGCAGCTGCAAAGACGGTTGCTCTTGGCAACAGGACGAAGGGTGTCCAGCCAAACAGTACGTAATCGGCTTCATGAGGGAGGGCTCTAAGCACGTAGGCCAATGGTCTGCATTCCGTTGACCCCACGCCACCGTGCGGCCCGAAGAAGATGGGCTGCTGAACATCGAGATTGGGAACAACATGATTGGAGCCAAGTGCTGTTTACAGACGAGTCCCGTTTCAGTCTGGAGTGTGACACCCGACGTGTTCTGGTATGGAGGGACAGGGGCACTCGAAATAACCCCGCATTCGTTCGTGAAAGGTAAAAATACAGACGAGCTGGTTGGATGGTATGGGGGTGGAATCAGCATAGGCGGACGTACGGACCTGCATATCATTCGGAACGGCACTTTGACGGCCCGAAGGTATGCAGACGAGATACTGCGACCTCATGTCATCCCTTACGCTGGAGCCATTGGAGATTCCTTTGTTTTTCAGGATGATAATGCCCGACCGCATAGAGCTCGTCTGGTGGAGAACATGCTTGAAGCTGAAACAATACAGCGTATGGAATGGCCAGCGTGCTCTCCTGACCTGAATCCAATCGGGCGTTTGGGGCATGCTCGGACGACGCATTGCTGCACGACCAAGGCCGCCTGTTACTGTCCGAGACTTGCAGATTGCACTTCTTGAGGAGTGGAACAGTATTCCCCAAAGTCTGATCGATAACCTCATCGCATCCATGGCAAACAGGTGTGCGGCAGTCTTAGCTGTTCGAGGAGACCACGCGCCCTATTAAAACTCATGCATCATGTCTAAACAGTACTTTTTTTTATCGTTTACATGTAACCAAACTGTTGCCCTAAATCATCTTTTCATGTTTTTTCCATATTTTCAAAGAATTAAAGCTTAATTCCAAATTTGTTTACGTCTTTTTTCTGTATTGCGCATTGATACGCGTGTACTATCCATTGTATGCCAATACGTGGCTGTCTCGCACGGTTTTCTTCACTTTTTTGCTTGCTCCCCTAATTGTTTTGAGCAGTGTATATTCGCCATGTTCCTATCATTCAAAACGCTCACAACCTTTTAAATCAAGGCTTAGCTCTATGATGTTGGGGAAAAAAATCCACAGTGAGAAAAAGCAAGTACCGCGTTTGTGTGTACGGAATCTGGAATGGCTGTACAAGTATATACCTTGCACTTACAACTTTTTAATCATCGGAAGAAATTATAATTTTTTCTTAGTTATATTAAAATCCAGTGTTGGGTGTTTCGCACGTAAGGGAGCTTACCGCACCATACACTTTTGGGAGATAAACGTTCATCAACACTCTTGGTAATCAGATGTTGCAAAATACCAATTTTATATGTGAAATTAGCATATTTACAATACCTAAACATGGTACAATAAAAGCCACTTCTCGTATCAACGTGTTCTTCACACAAATTATTGCTACGCGATACTGTTCTCTGCAATAAACTAAAATTTTTAGAATATTATGGAAACTTTTTGAGATATATATATATATATATGATTGTTTAAAAAAAATACATTTTTTTTCCACGTAATTCAAAACCCATTTGAATCACCGTTCAAAATCCTGTAAACCAAAAATGTTTCAAACATATGAAACTTTGGTTCATTGTACAGTCAGAGCTGGTTTAAAGACAATGGGGAAGTTTCATAGAGATATTTTGAAAAATTCTTGAGGCATCAAGTTTTTCGCGAAGTGAAAAAACAAAAAACACAAATTTCCGGAAAACACTTTCAAAAGATTCTATTTTTAGACTAAGAGCATTAAATTCGTCTTAAATGATCGACTTAATGACTTCGCTTCTAGTTATTGTAGGGATGAGAGAATGAAACAGTTTTGGATTCTGGAAAAACTACACTTTTTCAAATGAACACATAAATACGATTTCTAAAATTTTGTGGTGTTCGTCATTTGAAGACATGCAGTCGCATTAATATATATTGAAGATGATTTATAGAGCGTATTATCGAAAAATATCGTTGAGGTGTGGTTTCAAAAAATTTTTGCAAAATACAATTGTAAACAGATTTGTCGTGGTGAAGGCTATCGTTGTATGAGTTTGAAATTGGAGTACAGTTGAAACCTAGTCAGATTTGAAAAATATAGAGGGGTATATTGTTATAACGAGTAAAAAAGGATTGTATTTGTTTCATTTTCAATCCATTTAGAATGTTATATAGTGCATTTCGAATTTATACTCGGTTATAGACTAAGACTACTCTATGAACTACAAAATATCCTATGATAGAAATGACATAATAGACAGAGATCTGACCCAAAGCAAAGCTATTTCTAGATATTTTGTATATTCTCGGACATTACAAGACGCTGCTATGTTCTCGTACTTGGACTATCCGAACGCGGCTTTACTGTGCATCTTCAGGGATAGGTCAGTTCATGTAATAAATATTCTCGGACACGACAAAACTTGAATTCGTGAGTCTCTCCCTAGACTTATTTATCATACAGAAGACTCCATCTCATCATGATAAGAATAGCCACAGGAGTCCGGCAAAGTAACATTCGTATATACATTTATGCAAACACACTCTCATATAGAGTAGAAGAGAGAGAGAGATGGACTCAACGGACAAGAGAGAGAGAGAAATATATATATGTACATTGGTACTCTTCTCATCCATCCTTTTGGTCCGCTGCTAAATCCCACGCGTGGACACGAACTGAGAACCTTTAAGACGATTACAGTCCACTAGGAGGTAGGAACAGAGTGAGTGAGAGAAGGAACGACGACCAGAGTAAGCGAAGCATGCATTTTCCAGCGGAACGCGTCGCATCGTACAGTGGAATACAACAACTCTCTGCTCTAAAACAACTCGGGCATGCATCAGACTTGTACTGTACATACACGCGATGCCCGGAACCGTCCAAGCGATACCTGTTAATAATTAGAGAGGTTGGCCACACCAGCAAGCGACACTGGGAGCAAGGCGAAAGGTGGCGATGGCGGTAGTGGGTTCAAGCTCATATACAGTACACTGCCGTCTTCGTCGTTGGTAAAGGGTGCGCACGGATGCGAAGGGCAAGGGAGACAAGCAAGCAAGTCGCTTTTAGTACGTGTAAAGCCCTTTCGTTCAACCCTTTCCTTTGCCCATCTTCTCTCTCTCAGTGTGTGTGTGTGTCACCCTGTTTTCATCACTCCTCCGGCTATTCCACCTTTCCACAGCTGCGAGGACTATTAACGATCCATGGGAAAAGGGGGAAGGGGAAGAGAAGGGTTGAGAGACCCACTGTCCACTACCACGGTATCCCAGCATTTGCATAATTACTGGGACGCAAAGGCGCAGCCGTGGTGGTGACGATGGCGGTAAGTTTCGTGTGCGGTGGCATGCAAGGTGAAGGATGAAAGCCAATATGGTCAGGATGTTGGCTAAGGGATCGAGATTGGAAAGAGGGCTGATAGAGAGGGAATGAGAGGACGAAACTTTGTTCCCTCCTCCTCTCTCTCTCTCTCTCTCTCTCTCTCTCTATATATATATATATATATATATATATATATATATGTATGTACACTGTACAACTTTTTCATTCCGCTGCCAGATATGCGGTAATTCTGCATCTCGCGAGGCAGAAACTTGTAGGGTGACCATATGACCCGTATTTTACGGGACGTTTTCGTATATAGTTCTGGTCATCCCTACTTTATTTTCGTCGAGGCTCATTTGAATTTTTGAGATTAAGAATTGAGATTCTTCTCATGATTTATAAAATTGTCATCTCCGACAGTTTTTTTTTGGCTGTACTTTGCAACTTCATTTGCCTTTGGCAATCTCTTTTAGCAATGGTTGGCTACTTAGCTTGCCTTTGGAATTTTATTCGTAGTATTTGGCAACTTTACTTGCACTAGACCATTTTTTGGCGACAGGTAGCAATATCCCGTAAGGATTGCGATTTCCAGTATTTTTATAACGGAAATATGGTCAGTCCAAGAATTTATCTGTTTGTGTGTATTTGACACCTTTTACGCGACCACTTTTCGTGGTCCGGATGGAACCACGAATTTGGTCCGAGGGCTGTGTGCACCCTTTTCCTAGTTTATGTAATTCTTGTTTTAATATAGATCAGGATTCCTCAAGGAAACCCCCCCCCCCTGAAGTAGAGTTAGGGGACAAGACCAAAGAAGATATAATCTAGTGTCTTGTGTGTTGGACCTAAGTTCATTCTTCTTTTTTTCATTAAAATAACAAGGAAGAAAGTACCGAAATGGATGCTTATCCGGGGAGAAAGCTAATACAAAATTTTTGTACCTAGTTGGGGCCTTGTAGGGTGCCGTGAACTTCGAGATGCTGCGAAATGCGATTGACAAAGTTCAACGAGAGCGTCTTCAGTAACTGCAGCTGTCTAAACAGTATTCGATTTCTCGTCACGTGTTATGTAGCATTATTAATGTGCTGCAGAGATACGCTGTTCAGATAGGGATATGGGGGTTTCACATTGCATCCAGTTCGTACACGACATTTAATAAGTATCACTGACTGCAAGCATGCTCATGCTGACTGACAGCTAACTCGTGATTCCTGCGAAAAACGTCTCAAGGCATCTGTCAACAGCACACATATAAGCGACTTTGGTAGAAAACTGGGAATCCCTCTATCGATGGGGCAGCACTTTCATAATTAAACATGTGGGTTTCTCTGCGTACAACTATTACTTTTGGATGACTTCACCACTTACTTATTTATATATATTTACATAATATACATGGACACAACCCTTGTTCCACCTAAGGGTATTAACTTTCGTAAACCGGACGCTGCCATACTATTCAGTACAGAACTGACTGGGTGACACGAAAATCGGAGTCAGCGGAGCCAGGTTCAAGAGTTGGTACCAACCCTTTTAATGCCCATCATGTGGTTTTTGCTAAAGAAACAGATCTATAGCCTTCAACCGCAGGGCTTAGTGCTACATAACGGCAGCACTAAGCTGAAACCCTACCCTACACACAAGGGCAAAATAACCAGAATTCGTTTAGTAATTGTACCTTGCTTAATTTCCATCGAATTCCATAATTAACATGCAAAGCATGATATCCAACCATTACAATGATGATAAATATCGGTCGGATGTGTTCTTGTCCTGCCCGTGGTTACCCAAAGACTCCTATATTTCCTCTTCAACAAAGGGAATTTGAGACTGTTTTTATCAATTTCAGAATTACTCGATGGTCACGATCATGCACTCAACTGTCGAACATATACTCCCTCAGTAATGATTCCGTCCGGCGTAATCAAAAGCAGAGCAATATGTATGGCCCCAATACCCCAAATAGCTGTTGTTAATCACCATCTCACCAACGGGGTCGGCATCAGTTGCGACAGGGTAGTAGAGAGGTTCCCACACACACACACCACTCTACCGCACGAGAGGCCTTTCAGCATGTTTTACCATCTACCCGGTCCCACTCCATCACGAATTTATATACACGTTTTCCCACGCACACGTTTGTATGTATGAGCCTTGCTTTTGTGTGAAAAGTGTGTGTGTGTGTGTGTGTGTGTGTGTGTGTGTGTGTGCGCGTGCTACTCCCCAAATCCGTACTACCAGAAGGAAAAGCCAACTTTTGTGGGAGGGAAGCGTGGCCCAAGCGAGAAAGAGAGCTAGTGCAAAACGGCTGTTACCACCGCGCTACGGTGTGGCGCGACTCGACCACCCTTCCGACAACAGCACCAACCTCCCTCCATTGCTCTAAAACCCCCTGCAAAACCCTTCTCCGACTCCCCCCTCTCTGACAGGCACAGATGTCTGTGACAGGAACACGAACGCGAAAACTATGCAGATATTTCAGTTTGCCCGGGTCCCATTAGCATAGGGGGGCCCTCTTTCTCTCTCTCACTCATACTTCCCATCCTTTTCGCTATCCATTACAACACGCACTGGGGAGTAACACTGTAGTGTTTAATGCTGACAAAACAAAAATATCATAACCCCCTCGGGAGATTGGAAAAGCCCTCGGAAACAAAACGGGGGAAAAAAATTACGTACGCGTTATGTTATATACCAGAAACATTTTTTTTTGTTCCCGTATATTCTCGCCATCTTTCTTTAATCCGGGAAATCTCAAATTTGTTTCGGAACTAAAAAAAACAAAAAAACGCTGTGCGTTTGAAGTTCGTGTAAATAGTGCCGAAAGAGTTGACAAGGAATAGGAATTTTCTTTTTTATGCCTACAAACTGAAATTCCGTTCGTCTCTGAAGAACGTTCTCTTCGCAGCGAAATCCATCAAAATCTTCGGAATCAATATCATTTCCTATTATTTTTTTCTTATACCAATGGTGTTTTTTTTATAGAATTCTCAAGTTTGGGACAACTTTCTTGGATAGGAGAAGTTTGTTTCATTTAATTTGTGTCTTCTGAAAACTCGAAATTTATACAAATACAAACTCGAAGGCAACAACAGACAAATTTAACAACGAAGTGCCTGAAAGAGAAAATCAGATTAAAGTGAATTATATGTATAACTAGGGCTGGTCTGATTAATCGATTGATCGGGTCGGTTAATCGATCAATTGTTAATTGCAGTTCAAAAATTTTAGCCGAGTTAATCGACTCGATCAAAATTTGATTAAAATGTTGATAAAAATTTGTGAATTAACTTATACAAATACGAAGGCGACAACAGACAAAATGCCCAACGAGGTGGCTAAGAAAAAGACCCCATAAAAAATATGGATGTCGATTTCATATCTAAACTATATCAAAAATACAGCAACCCAATAAAACCCAATAATGATAAGATATAAATATACTGCCCATAAAAAATGATGGTTGTCTCATTACTCATTCTCCCTCTCTCTCTCTTTCTCTCTCGCTCATTCATTTCTCTCACATACCCATGGCCCCCACAAGGGGTGGGCTGACAAGGCTCCAGCCCTGGGGCCCGGGGTGATTTTAATCATTTTTTGTTTTTTCACGCTATAAAGGGGCCCCGTAAAAAATCCTAGCCTAGGGGCCCTACTTCAGGATGTGGGGGCCATGCACATACCTATCGATTGATGGATTAGATATACCTAAATACGTTAACTCATAATTAAAAAAAAAATAATTAGAGTGAACTTAAAACTCTTGAAGAATTTTTCACTGGCTATGAAAATGAAGTTGTCTTTCTCGTGAGAGCTTTCTAACTCGAGTTGTTATATTACACAGATCGCGGTAAATATTAGAATCATAATTGATTTTTAACCTAAAATTTAATTTCTCTTTAGAATTCAGTTACTCCACATCATGCAATAATAGCTTCAATCTTACATAATGAAATAATGAATGTGGAACTCCAATGTTTTGATTTTGACTTTGATTATTCCAGTAGGTTTGTTGCCATTTGAACACTATCTAACTAAAATTGAGTTAGCTTCTGTGAGACATAATTTTACATATGGCAATAGCTTCTTTCTGATACTGTCGGGTTTTTGAGGTTCCCCCTAAACTCTAGTAGAATCTGTAATTATTTTGACCGTATAAATTCATTTGTTATGCATGTTATTGGGAATAGAAATGCTTCATGACCAGCCTTAAAGATAATTATTTAATGTTAAATGCAGTTAAACTTAGAGGAGTGAAGGTTAATAGAGGAATGAAAACAAATTAAGCATTTCTCCGTACTAGCCATCACTCCCAAAATCTTCAAGAAAAAAAAGATCCTGGTAACCCCACAATTAACCCGTCATTTTGAATTTTATACTTAGACCCAGATGAGTCCAAAAAACCGATTTTGCAAAAGAGCCAATTGCTTGTATTGGAAAAAAATTATTCAAGCCTCGTAAAGCATAATTTCTTGTGAAATAAAAAAATATCAAACTAAAGTTGAGTTCACAAAAAATATTTCACCTTCATTTCTTATCTATAATTGAATTCAACTGTATGTTTGATATTAACATACAGAGGAATACCTTTTATAAAAATAGTACAAGTTAGATAAGAACAGCGTTGTAATTCATAACAATACATAAAATATGCGTTAATTAATTCTAAAATGTTCAATCTAGTTTATTTTCACAAAGAAGGTATCAACGAGTATGTTCGAATAAAACAACACGTAATTTCTCAATTTGTTTTTGTTTGTTTGTATGACAAATTACTTTTTGAAATCAAACATTTTAAATCGTGAAATTTCAAAATTCTAAAACGCATTAATAAAATTTTATACCTTTCTAAAATTATGAATGTACCTTAGAAGTGTATCAAGCTCAGTAAAAATAAAAAATTTCAAATTCTTCAAAATTTCAAAATGTAAGGAACTCACAGTGCAAACAGATTTGATTCTACCCTTTAAAAAATAACCATCTTTCAAAACACAAAATGCAACAAAATCCAAATACGAAATAAACGTAATAAATGCAATATATAAAAATAATAGGACAATAGAAACAGACATTGGAAATCGAAGAAAAGCGGTGCATTGAAGATAAAAAAAAAAAACAACTGTAAAACCGCATTTCATAGATGGATGTATATTGTATACGGATACCACGAGAAAAAGACGAAATACAAACAAACATACTTATATACACACATATAGATATATATAAATAAACTGGAGAAAACGGGACCGAAATCCAGTCGCATATCCCCACTTTGCGGTTTTCTTTAAAGGATGAGATCTCTAATCCGTGGCTATAAGATTCCACAAAACAAAAATAAATAAATATCGTTGTGGAAAGATTGCTTGAGGTTTTCTCCACAAAACAATAAACTTGAAATGAAAATAAAAAAAAACACTATATATTAAAAAAAACGGAGATGGAGTTTATATATATGTATCAAAAATGTTTTTATTTTTTGGTGTTGTTCTTGTTTTCTCGTATTGTTTTGTAAGAAAAACGGGGGAGAAAGAAGCGTTATAAAAAGGTTTTGTTTTGTTTTTCTATTTTTCTTGTGGTGCATTTGAGTCTGAATTGCTTTGTGAAGTGGAGAGGAAAAACAACAGAAACGAGTGAAATAAGAGTATAAAGCTTTTCCTCCCTTCAGTTTTTATCTTAGGCATGAGACACAAAAGCTCTCAAAATAAAATAAAACATATCTTTTTTTTTTATTGTGGTTTACCATTTCGGTAAAAGAAATATTCTTCTTTTTTTTAAAGTTCCCCGGTTTTTTCCGTCTTTATTTGTGGTTGTCGAAATGGAGAAGATAATATGTCTTTTGAGGCTCTGTTGACTTTGAAGTTTTTATCGAATTTATAATGTTGAATCCATTCGACGGATTTAAAATGTGATTTCATGTTTCTGAAACTGTCGAAAATAAAATTTCGAGCTGTTATAAGACGAGAAAAAAATTATTTGCAGGTGAATCGAATGATTTTGGTGAGGAAAGATGCCCAATTACGAAAGTAGAAAATTCCGACGCATACGAAACACAGTGACACAATTGACACAGTGTATAAAATATTATCCTAAGGCTAATTCATGAAATACAGTGAAACTTCCCGTATTGAAAAACATATATATATATATATATATATATATATATATATATATATATACATTCTTAGATACCTGTAGGCTAAGAAAATGCATTCGAGATTAGTGGCTAAGTTCTAATAATTTGTGGGATGAACTATTATTATTTTTTTGAATTTATATAACATTATATGAATAAAACAATCTAATTTCTAAAATTTATTGCTGGGCTTTGATCAGCTTCCAACACCTTATTTTAGCTTCTTTATAGCTCTACGGAGATATTCCTTTCCATCAATGTGGGCTCAACAAACACACACACACATACAGAAGCTCTCAAAATAAAATGAAACTTATCTCTTTTATTTACTGTGACTTACCATTTCGGTAAAACAAATATATATATTTTTCTAGAGTCCCGTTTTTATTTGTGGTTGTCGAAATGGAGAAGATAATACGTCTTTTTAGGCTTTGTTGGTTTTTAAAAGGTTTGAAAAATTCTTATCGAATTTATATTATTCAATCAATTCAACAGATTTAAAATGCAATTCTACGTTTTACCCACTGTCAAAAATGAAAAAGTGAGCTGTTTTGAGATGAAATAAAAATTATTTACAGGGAATGGAATACTGTAATTTAGGTGAGGAAAGATGCCCAATTACGAGGGAAGAAAATTCTGATATATACAAAATAAAAATGTATACGCGTGAAATAGGAGTATAAAGGTTTTCCTCCCTTCAGTTTTTTTTCCTAGGCATGAGAACCCTAAAAATAAAATAAAACATCTCATTTCTTTTTATTGTGGTTTTGCCATTTCGGTAAAAGAAATATTTTTTTTTCTTAAAGTTCTCTATTTTTCCGTCTTCATTTGAAGTTGTCGAAATGGATATTATAACATTGTATGTGTGTGTGTGTGTGATAATTAATATTTATTATATAACATTTGTACACATAGGGTATGAAATATTACCTGGAGGCTGACTCATGAAATAAAGTAAAACTCGTCATAAGCGAAAAACTAGACTATTTTTATAGGTGCATATTATAAGGTGAGATTCTAACAATTTGTGAGCTGAAATAAATAAAAATAATAATACAGCATAGCTGGAAAAACGCATTGAAATGATGTCAGATGATCATGAGATTCCTTACGTGTTTGTAATTATTACGTATAAACACACAAGCTTTTCTTACGCCAACTCAACTCTGGAAGAACCGATTCATACTTTCAATCATGCTATGTTTTGCATGGAATTATTCCGCAAGTGAAATTTCATCCTTCTACGTCTATTCTTGTATGAAACCTGCAAAATTGCTTCTTCCGGCCAGCAACTACATCTTTCTTAAAAAAAAAAAAAAAAAAAAAAATTATTCGAATTTTGCTCTATTCTGTGAAAAAAAAGTCTTTCTACAATCACAAAACTATAAGTATGTGTCGGGCGTTAGTTTTGAAAAGGAAAACAAGAGGTACGAAATATAGTGTATGATTTCTGGACGTATCCAATGTATACAATTTCTCTGTCTGTGCCTAAAACTGTATTATTTACCCTTTAAGCGGTGCAACAAGAATCACTAAACCGATTCAATATGACATATGTTTTTAAATGGAGTAGGCTTTCTCCCGACTTTCAGCGGGTGCAAACAAAGAGTATAGGGAAAATTGTTTTATTAAGACGATGTATGTAAGACGAGATATTTCGTCAATGCCGATGAAAGGTTTAATATAAAAATTCAGTATTTAAATTTAATTAGATGAAGGTCGAGGACGACTGGAATATACTAATTTTGAAAAAAAAAAACCCCGTGTATTATACATAAAAAATTCAGTATTTAATCAATATTCAACCTGATTTCTTCTTTTATCCTTAAAAAAAACGGTAAAAATTATGTAAAGACACTTATAACACTATATAAAGACGAATTGTTTGGCTTTTTCCATCAGGCAAAATGATGATTTAAGTTTTAAATTCAAGTGAGATAAATGTATTATAGTATAGTGTACATATTTGATCATTAATAAAATAAAAGCTCACATGTTTTAATTTATAACTATTACGTAGGATGCAGGCATGGTATGGTAATCATTAAAGAACAGAAAAAAAAAGCATTTTTAGGCTGTTTAGTGAGATTTCGGAACCTCGCGTGCTCCACAGTACGTGGGAGAATCATTCATGCATTATAGTACATACCATTAGAGGAAATTCCTATATACACATTTTTGTTATCGCTTTTTATTTAATCATTTTCTGCCTCCATTTTTTTTTTCGTTGAAAATCATTTCCAAAATGAATTTCCTTTTATTTTCTCACGGTCACTAGCACTTTACATAGACCATCTGGGCAAAATTCGGAATTTCGGTTCCCACAATTTAAATGATATCGTTTCGTGCTATTTCCCGTATTGTTTGATAACATGGTTTGTACGCAACGTTTGTTTTTAGAGTAGCGTAAGCTCTATAAGAACCTCTACTAGAACCTATTCTTAAATAATTACAGTATTAAAAAAATATTAATAAATAGGAACTATAGAATTTAAAAATTCACATAAAAATCAAGATTTGTGACATCCGAATGCTAGGCAAAAATTTTATTTTATAAATTTTAACCCTTTGAGACAACGAGCAGTTATTTTTTGGAATTTCCAAAAAATAACAATGTCAGCAAATCTTCATTTTTTTCGAGTTTTCAATTTTTTTGTGAAGAAATATTATAACATTCACTTCACTTCGTTCAATTTTTTCAGCCAAGGTGATGCAGGGTATGTTCATCTTCACATACAAATCTTTCCCAGAATTTTATTGCTAAATTTTATGTAATAAATCACACCTGGTGCCACAAATGTGTGGGATGCTTTCTCTCATTGTAGAATGTTTTCTTTTGACCTAGGGAGTCAAGCCCTTGCTTAAAGGACTGTGTAAGTTTTGAGTTAGAAATATGGTGAATATGAACTTTGCGGTTTCGTCAGTACTTCAGGTTAAATTTCAGGGATATTTCAAGATGGCTTCCAGTAAAAGTGCCTGAGGGAAAAGTAAGAGATACTAACCCCTGACCCGGCAAACATTGTTCGCCATTCATACGGGGTTCCCCGAAGGGAGCATTTATTTTCTCGAAAAAAAATCATCTTTACATCTTACTCCATGGAGCAACCAACTCGCGAGCAGCAATTTAGTGTCCCTGAGGTTTATAATAATTACTTCACTTAAGTATTAAATTTTACATTGTAATTATCACACTATAGATATTCATTCACATAATATCATATGAGTCCGACAATCATTTGATCTTTCAACAAAACCAACAAAAAAAACCAAGGAAGTTTAATCAACGAAACTTAACCAAAGCAAGGGTTAAGTAAGTTTGTGATTTATGAGAGCATGTTAACTGAGCAGTTTCTTTCATTTTGGACCGATTTTTATCCAATTACACTGACATCATGCTATTTTATCATGCACGCAAACTGTCAACAGAATGAAATTTCTTCTCTCAACCTCTTCATGTGTGTACTTCATTTTTAACGGTTTCAAATTGTTTTTCATGATTATTTTTCAAGTCAAGACCTAAGGTACAAATGTGTGTACCAAGCTCAAATTACTTCTAGTAAAGATAACAGTTCAATTAATTAATTGATTTTTTTTTTCAAAGAACATTTTGACTTACAATAAAGACAAATCAATCGAAGAAAAATATTTTTTTGCAATCAGTTTTGTCTTAGGTGTGAAGGGGGTTAATGTTTGAAAATGTTCAAAGAAAAAAAGGTGTTAGAGATACATAAAGCATTCTTTTTTTTCACAGCATAATATGATATAAAATCAAAAAATAATGTTTACCAAATTTGAAGTAAATGAATGGTTGAATATATATTTTTTTATATTTCTACTAGAGCATAGTTTTTTGAAACGTTATGGCCATGTTGTATGACATGTATGCTCCTCAACCTATGACCCGCGGACCAAATGTAGACCTCGGAGTCGTCTAATGTGGCCAGCGACCTGAAACCATTTATTTGTTAAATGAACTACGTGACCCAGAAAACTTTAATGACCCGCGGCACATTTCCGGATAACTTAGAGGAGTCGTGGAATATTTACAGATCACTTACGTGACCCACGGCACAATTCCAGATAACTCAAGTGGCCAACGGCATGTTTTCCCATGATTCAAGGGGCACGTGACACATTCCTAGGTCACTTAAGCACCTCGCGATACAGTTCCATAGCACTCAAGTGATGTGTGGTGTCCAGCTCCAGAGCACTTAAGTTCTCCCTGGTGTAATTCCACATCATTCCAGTCACGCTCGACTCAGATCATTCATGCGGCTCAGGCTCACGACACATTTCCACGTGACTCGAGAGACGCGTGGCATATTTACGGATCTCTTGAGTGAACCTCGACACAGTTCCGGAGCAACCAAGTGATATGTGGCACAGTTTCAGAGCACTCAAGTGATGTATGGCACAGTTCCAGATCACTGAAGCAAACCGCGGTACGTTTACGGATCGCATAAGTGACCAGCGACACGTTTGGAAACCAATAAAGTGGACCACACTCTCTCAAAGGTTGAGCACGCCTTATTATATGGTATGAGATCCCTCACACAAGTAAGGTTTTTCCCTGGCAATTATTATTTCACTGAAAAACAGGGGTAGGGTTTACGGTTGAGAGAAAGTTTCAGTGTAATAAATTGGCTCTAAGGACTTAAACCCTTGAACTGCAATGTATTTTCAGGCAGCACCGCTAAGACAGACAATTTCATGGCGATTTGGAATTGTCATGGTGTGGACTCATTTCAGTTCAAGAGGTAAATTGTCGATATGAACTGGTTTTGTAGAGGGCCATAAAGTATAACATAATCATGATCCTCAAGGAAGTATTCAAACTGCTTATATATAAATGTATATAGATCTCGTTTATAACACAGCATATTTCAAAAAGAATCATCCGATTAAAAAAAGTCATAAATATTCAGCTTTTAATCCGTTTTGATCGAATAATGCATAGGTAGAAAGAGGGAAATCTCGAGTTTCACGCAGTTGCCTGCAGATAGCGCTACCGCTCTTCCTTCGGCCGCCACTTCAGTGTTTTTCAAGATTGGCTTTTCCCACAGTTAGAAACTGATTCGATGACTTAATTTTCCGGCAGGACGGGGCCCCACCATAATGGAGCCTGGACGTTCGAGAACTTTTGAACAATCGCATTCCTAAACGATGGAGCGGCCCTACGGGACCTGACGACTCAGTTAAACATCACTGGCCTCCAAGATTGCCGGACCGCACAGTGTGCGATTTCTTCTTGTGGGGGTTTATAAAAGACTACGTTTACGTTTACGTTTCCCCTTCCAGCTACATTAGTCGAACTGAAGATACGCATACCAGCAGCCGTGAAAGCAGTGGATGCAAACATGCTCACAAAAGTTTGGGACGAATTTGACTACCGTATAGACCGCATATGACGTGCATGCCAAGCTGGACATATTGAAAACTTTAATTTTGTTTGTAAAAAAACTAAGCCATGTAATATATAAACCTAATCTTAAGTGTCTATCATCAACACTTTTCGTAACATACGCATTTGAAATCGGGTGATTCTTACCGAAACACTCTGTATAATGATAATTATGTTGAAAGAGAAAAAAAAAAAAAAAAAATCGGGCATTACCATAGTTTTCGTCCCAGTTTATGTTATTAGATTATTATTAATAGTAAATAATTATTTGCAACTTTAAAATAGACTACATACAATTGAATTTAAAAAAGGTCTATATCTATCGAAAAAATGTCATTTCGTTAACCATTACTAAGAGAGAAAAAAATAATAGAGTATTACAACTATTTAATTATGTGTTGGAATAATTATTTTTCCCTTCATCCTCGATATATCTTCAGTATTCCCACGCGTATGGTAATAAGTGGAATCATAATCGTTAGTAAATATTTTTATTCATAATACCTGTGTTCCAACGTATAATAATAATAATAATAATAATTAAACAAGAATTAAACTAGCATAGAAAAATAATGTTTGAGCTACTGATTTTGAAATGACGACTGCAAATTACGCCCGAAGCGCGTAAAACATCTTTTTTTTGCACGTTAAAATTATTCCAAAAGAATGCGAAGGGGGGAAAAAAATTACTCCAACATCGTGTTCATTTGCCACATTTTAAAAATTCCCTATCATTTATTTCGTGAAAGGAGGAAAAAAAAAAAGAAGAAATAACTAAAATTTTATTTTTCAAACAGAAACCGTGTTGAAAATTACTCTTGAAATGTTTTTTTTTCTTTTTCTTTCTCTTCTCTTTACCCTTTGGTGGATATTTCTTACCTCCCACTCGATTCTCCCCTCTAAGTCACCCGAAACAAATTTTATTCAAATTTTCTGAATTTTGGTCTGTCCCTGTGGCTCTAGAGTTATCCCCCAACACCCAATTAGCAAGAAAATCTAAATATTCAATCCTTTATTAAAGTTATATCTTTTTTTTTTTCTTCTTTTTTTTTTCAAATAATATTTCTCGAGTTTTTCCTTCTCCCCCTTATAATTCCCAGGACGTCATTATGTATTAGTTTGCTGTTAAATGCTCAAGGGGAAGTAATGGTAATTAGGAAAAAGACGAAGTTTTCGTTAATATCTTCCGAACCTTTTTTTTCTCCTAAAAATTTTGGAGCCCCGTCTGCTCCCCTCCCCTTCTCTCTCTCTCTCTCTCTCTCTCTCTCTCTAGCCCTTTTTCCTCTCTATTAAATATTTTTTTTGTTACTTGTATGCATGTACATATATTTATGGTTCAGTCGATACACAAATTGCAATTAAGAGTACCTTTTGAACATCCAAGGTGGCTACGAATATAAAAAAAATTGTTTGATTCCGAAGGGCAAAAACCATAACTCCATTTACTTAATATGTGTGCCCTCTTTTTTTTTTCTTTAATTTTCTTCTTTTAATGTTCTATTAAAATATAAAAATATATCCGTATGGAAAAAAAAACGAGAAAATGGAGCGGCATTTTTTGTCAGTGAATGTTGATGAATATATAAATTGGTGTTCACATTCTCTTTAATCATTCATTTATTTTAGGAGCTGTGGGGGAAAATTATAATCTTGCTCGATAAAGTTATTTGCTCGTGTGTCAACGGAATTATACAGGGAGATTCCATAATTCCCCTTGCCACATTTTACTGGCGAACTGTTGATCCTAGAGACACACTTCCAATTAGGAAAAGTATTTAAATAACGTGTAGAACTGTATGTTGCAGGAGGGGTTGCATAATTATCAAAATATAAAAGTTAACTTTTTATACGGGCACCTTGTCCTCAAAAACGGAATGGCCGGTTTGAAACTTCAAGACACATTTACATAAGGGCATCGTTAGATGTTTCTGAACAAGTTTAATGTGTAATGTCTCAGAAAAATACCTAAAGTGGGTAGAAGCCGGTGTCTTGGGTACCCCATACGTTTGGGACTGACCTGTCACCAGCCCTGTAGTCCAAGATCAATGTATCATTACATTGGTTTTTTTTCACATTATAAATTCACTATAGAGGGGGTACGTTTAATTCTGTTGTTCTGAGAGCCAAAACAGAATCCATCCATAACAGCCTTGGGACTCTGCTGTAGGATGGAAGGAGAAGTGGGACTGGTCAATGATGTCTATATTTGAAATAGTTATTTATATATTTATAATTATAAATTATAAAATATTTCAAATATTTATATTATTATAATATTTGAAATGGCAGTATACGACAATATAAAAAATATGAATTGATACCTAAGGACCGTGTCAGATCTAAAATCAGATTTTATTTGGCTGCTGCATATGACAACAGCCACGGTGGTGATTGCTGCGTGTTCAAGGAACACCAGTCCACGTGTACGTTCGGAACCCCGTTGACACTTATTAGAGATTCAGATGATGATGATTCAGCGAGGGATGCAATATAACTCCCTCCCCTCCTTTTTTGAGTACAAAATTCGGGGTTGTGGAGGCTCTATTGGTAACAGCATGTGTTGGTTTCATTCATGCCTATGGAGGCTTCCGTTTGCTGTACTCAGTTACAATACGGTTGGCTTCTCTTTCCACCGCGTACTAGCGTGCAACGAGTTCCGTTCAAACTGCACGGACGATTACCAATATTAAATGGCATAATGCAAAGGAAAAATTACAAAATGTACCATGAATGTGTACGAAATGAATCCGAATACTATGTACTTTTTCAAATGCTTCCAGCGATGCCGCACCACTTGCCAATTCATTAACTACGAAATACGAAATTTCCATCTCCGAGCTTTACATTAAAAAAAAGTCCATGAAGAAACATTACAATTTTTTTGAACAAGCAAAATATACGGGGAGGGGGGGGGGGTGATAAGTCCATGACAAGTTTTAAGAATTACTACAAAATAAATCAATCGATATAAAACCATTGAAAAGTTTATCAGAATAAAAAAAGTTTTATTCTGATAAACAAATTCAAAATTTCACTTACAGATGGCTCTGCATCAGAACCCCCCCCCCCCCCATGGCAACACAAACGGTGCACAGTTAATGTTTATTTTTGCGTTATATAAATATACCATATTTCGATATGAGCGCTCTTCGTAGCTCGGGCTACATCTTAACCAGTGTTTCATGGTATCGGGAGGCCATATTTTCAGATTGTATTTCATTGTGCTTAGCAATTAGCTGCACACAAGCCTGCCAAAATACAAAACAGCCCATTTCTAGATCGCAAAATATAAAGTTTGCAAATTTCGTTGATCTGTCGTATCATCTATACACTATTTGTCACACTTTATTTATTACGTCGAACTTTTTATGATGCAGTCATCTTTAAGCGAATTTTGGAAAAAAAATTTAAATTTCTCAAAAAAAAAACTCCACGCCATCATAAGTGTTTCAGTGCAAACTGCCCTTTTCAATGTATATATATCGGTTGATTTTTATTAATTTTTAAAATGAGTCATAGACTTCCTGTGCATTTAGACATATTCAGAATGTTATACGAATTGTGGAATTATTTAGAATTCGATGAGAGAAAAACGCGGTTACTTTCAAAACACCAGCTTCATAATTTTACTGGAATCATTCGGAAACGTATCAGAAAAGTTTTATCAGGTCGGGAACACTTTTTTGAAGAAAACTAAAATAAAAAAAAAACACTCTTTCTTTTTTTGACTTGTCGTCGTCATTTCTGAGAAGACAACCCCTATTTTTCCTCGTAATATCGATATGAGCCGTTCATCGCCATCAAAACTACGGCGTGTCATTTAACGAGATACGCCCAGTTAATTTTCGATGCTCGCGAACTATAATTTCTGATACACGGAAAATAACTGAAGAAAGCTTGGGGTAACAAAAAAAGGGGGGCGAGTACTTTAACATGAAAAAAAAAAGGAACGGCTGTCACGTATTGCTTCTGGGGAATATCCACAAATTATACAACATCAGGTGATTAGAAAATAAGTCATTTACGTAAACGTCGATACCTTTTATAAATCACCACTTGCATGTATGAAACTATCTTTTACTCGCAAAGCTCAAAAAGTTTCTTTTTTTCCTATGTATGTATTTTCGAAAATTATATGTATGGGGGGAAAAAATCGGAGATACCCAATCTACGTGAATAAACGTTTAGCTTTGTATACCAGAGTCTGTAACTGGAGGTGGGAAAATATCTTTTTTTTGGCATAAACACAGGTTTATCTCGATGACATAACCGTTATTCATTTTTCATTTTTGTTCCAATTGATCTCCCAATCAATTGCAATCGCTGTGCGATCGCGTGGCCATAGCTACGGATTAGCAACGCGAGGATCCGGGTTCGAACCTTCCATCGGCATAGTGGTGATCAACTGAACTTGGTTTTACCTGTGGTTCCCAACTTCGAGGCACGTATGCGGGCTGATCTCACAGTTAAGAAGTCGCAGACTACTAGTAGACCTACTACTACGTTTAAAAAGTTCCGGGACTTACTTTATAACGGAGGATGAATTCAAATAGTACCTGTTTTATATGCTGTTTCCTTAGAAGTAAATGCCCAGTGCAATTATGATAATATTGTAAATGCGGATTGCAAGTCTCATTTTGCCACAACTTCCAGTGCCTTCGTCCCTGCACTTCTTCGGAACCTGAGAGTCGATGACTCTTAAACTAATTCTTCATCTGAAGAAAAAGAAAAAAAGTCACATGGGGCTAGATCAGGAAAATAAGTTGGTTGTAGAAGTAGCTGAATGTGATGTTTTGACAGGTAATATGATACCAGGAGGGATTTGTGATCCGGCCCATTGTCGGGATGGAGTACCCACGAATTAGCATTTCAAAGATCTGGTCGCTTATGTCTCACTTAATCATGCAGATGTTTAAGGACTCATAGGTTTCTTCTAATCCGATTACCTGTCAAAACATCACATTTCGATACTTTCATAACCAGCTTATTTTCCTGATCTCGCTCCATGTGACTTTTTCCGTGGGATAAAGAATTTGCTTAAGGAGCAACGATTCTCAGGTTCCGAAAAAGTGCTGCGAGCAAATACAAAGGCACTGGAGGCTGCGACAAAAAAAAGATTGCAATCCGCATTTGCATATTTGTATGAACAATGTCAAAAATTCAAATAATTGCACAGGGTAGTTATTTCCGAGGAAACACCAGAGAAACAGTTCTATCTGTATTTCTTCTTCCGTAATAAAATAAGTCTCGGAACTTTTTGAACGTAGCAGTACAACAGTACAAACAGTCGATCATCGCACTTCATCACAGTTTGAAATATAGACGGCAGCACTAAAAGTTCTCAAACAACTCTAGATACGCACTCAGACTGTCAGGAACCCACACACACTTCCGGCAGATCTTAATCGGTAGTGGAGACCGAAGTTGTGCTCGGTTTGAATGATTCAATGAATAATTGATCTTCCAAATTCAATTTCTGCTCCATTGGGTGTCATGCTTAATGTCCTAAATCAAGACAATTCCCGAAATCGCCGGTATCTTTGAGAAGTAGCGACCTTTGGCGATTGGCCGTATGCGGTATTACATGCATGTGTTTTTCCGGTATTCGAAGAAAAGCTAAACTTGGTTATTGTGAGGATAATTTTTTCTGTACATGTGTGATTACGCTCGATCCTGACTTTGCTGAATATACTTGCATATAACTGTATGTGAAATACAAAAATAATAATTTTAATACCAATTAACACACACACACGCACGCACGCGCGCACACACACACACACAAAAGACACCCCTTGCCCTTAAAAAATAATTCCGTTAGGCTTTTTAGTTGACTGTGTATAGGAAGAGGCTATCAGTCGATATTATAAAGCAAGGGTTTCAACCAGTGATTCCCGCACACTGTGGGAGTCCTTGGGGAGTGTTCAGGGGTCCGTGAGGCTTGGATAAGACAGCGATTAACTAATTGTTTTTACATTTATATACATTCAATATTAGTTGAATATATGGTACGCGAGCTTTATTTTATTGGCACAGGGGGGGGGGGTCTATGGACTTTATGTTATTGGCAGAAAGGGTCTATGAAACATATAATGTTGAGAACATCCCTGTTATAAAAGATTTCTAGAACGGTCAGTTCCGTAGATAAGCCAATCCCGCTTCCAATGGTTTCTATGAGCGACACAAAATCATGAGGGGGGGGGGGGCGAAATCACCAAAAAGTCTTAAAAAAATGAAATAAACATGATTTCTTAAATAAAAAATTCAAATATCGGGAGTATGGTGCTCTCGGTATTGTCACGGATATCTGTCATACAAGTCTGCTCCCACTGAATACAATCCAAAGACTTTTTTCCGTCTGAAAACGATTTTCATGGTGTGGGGATCTCTCTCTCTCTCTCTCACTCAAAGTACCTACTTTGTCGAATCTCGTTAGATCAACCCGTTGCAACAGGAACAACTGGTGTTGATAATTTTTGCCTCTATCCCTTTCCCTATTGAACTCAACGTATGTACGGTATGGATTTAACAATAAAGTAAAAAAAAAAAAGATGAAAGTCCAAGGAAGTGAAAGTCGCTGATGCTTTCTAGATCTAGAAAAAATGGACTTGTATATCTCTTTTGCCCCCGACTCACAAGAAAGGAAAGGTTCCCCCTGTCGATTTCTCTCATAACCCCTCCGACTATCGCCTAAAGACGAAAATGATACCAGCAGCGTTTCCAACTCTCCTCACTCTTCATATTATATATATATATTTTTTTTTTATCCAAGCCTGAAATCAACTTTGCACAAGGCTGTGCCGCGCCTTCATTCCAACAAAATTTGTATCTGAAAAAAAGAATTCAGTTTTTTTAAGGAGTATACCTTATAAGCTGATGGGATTCTAAAGCCCGTAAGGTTTTCATTTTTCTTAGACAGAAGTATCTAATACTTCGACAGCCCGCGATATTGAAAAAAGAACGCTGATGTGTTCGGTGTCCGTTCCGAAGAGGAGAAATTTCAACTTCGTGACGTATATTTAAGTATCGTGCTCTTTTTTTTCCCCTATTCGGGTAACTTATTACATTTTTTTAGTCATTTTATTTAGAAGTAAATTTTGTTTTTCACATACAGCTGAATAATTATAATTAATACAATGGTGCGCGAGATATTTTATGCAATACTATAAAATATGATACGGGTATAAAGTTTTCGATCTTTCATTACCTGCAGTACAGGAAATACTACAGCGGGTATTCCTGATCACGAGTAATGCATGGAATAGATATAAATGTAGAGTTTAAATGGATCTAGAAATGTATGGGATCATTTCTTAAAAATTTGGTACAAACCTGAAAACATAAATAAGGCATAAAGACGTATGCATCAGATGAAGTCTTAAAAAAAATTAAAACAACAATAATGATAAATATTAAGAGATAATGATTACGTTAATTCCAGGTAGTAATGTTCTTATTACAATAATTTATGCAGCAATGACATTTTGAAAGTGATTTGGGGTTGCTATGAATATTCAAAAAATGCCAAATAACAGAAATATGCAAAAAAAATTCGCGAAATGGATTTTCAAAAAGGACTTCACATCAAGAGCCATGACTTTTTTTAAAAATGACTTGGTAAAAATTGCTTGGTTACAGGTTACCCACGGAGCCCTTTAAAAATAACTTCCTAACAAGAACACTTCAAACATGACTTGGGAAAAAAAATACCTTTCCGAAAATGACTTGGTAACAGGAGCTCTTTTCAATGTTGAAAGAAATGCTATTATTTGTATGAAATATTTTGGATACTCCAAAGTCGAACATCAAAGAAAAATAGAAAAAATTTTAAAAAAATCCGCATGAAAAAACAAATTTACTAAATATTTACTAAAAAAAATCGCGCAGGTTGTATATTTTCCATTCATTTAAAGCTGATAGAGAAAGATCAGCTGCAGAATTTCAATTGAAAAAATTAATTGAAAAAATTCTTACGTACACAGATTCTTCACGTCTATTAGTTATTTTCATAAAGTCATGATGATTTCACTCAGTTATTTTTATGCACAAATAATATAATTATTTCGATAAATACGTCTTATGATCATTTCTTGTGTAAATTGATTCCCTTTTGAATAATGCCATAGAAAATGCTAATCTATTCATTAATATTGACGATAATATACTCGTATATTCCGAATGAAATATTTTGAGTACTTTCTCTCTATACACATAAATGTATGTACATTTACATCACAGAAAAAATAAATTAAAAATAAACTTACACGTGAAAATTAATTCACAGAAAAAATCTCAGGTTGTATAGTTTTGATTATTAATGATATTTAATGTTGATGGAAAAAGAAAAATTGCGTGTAAGAATGTATAAGAGAGAGAAAAAAATGCTTTGATGTCTACACAGATATAATTTTTTTTTATTTTTCTCGTATTTAAGGTATCCGACTATGCACGTCATTTTGGAAGAAAATATCGGTTTTTATATTTTATTTTATTGCAAGCCCGACTTGCCGTAATTTCAAAACAGGCCGTGTTTTTTTATACGACGCTCAGAACCGAAGTTATGCTCACTTTAGTGTTGCGTTTTTACATGCAAGTAATCCGTGAATAAAAACTTTTAAACCCGTTTAACGAAGAATGCTATTTTTGAAATTTTACTTGAGATTGAAACATGATTGCTAAACATCTATTCATTGTATTATTACAAAATATTACAATATTTCGCTGCATATTTTTGAAGTTATGAAATAAAATCTAAGGTCTATCACATATATTCGTCTAATTACAGGGTTTTATAGACAAAATGTAGAAAAAAATTTCAAAAAATTCACACACGTTCATCAACAGATTTGAATGTAACTTATTAATATATCATGCAATCCTTTAAATTTTTGCTTCATAATCTGCACCATTATTAGCTGAATGTACTGTGAAAATAACAAAATATTATCTTCATAGAATTTTTTTCAATCGTGTTTTGGATATTACATGAATTTTGCTTAAAATTTGACATAAAATGACTTTTTCATAGCGAATTATATGGGTAGTTCAAAATTTATTATTGTTTTCATCATTTTGGTACACTTTCTATCAAAAAATGCAGTTCAAGTTCACTCTAGCACCATTTTAAAGAAAGGTAGTCGGGTTGATCGAGCTTACATATTATAAGTTTATTCAAATTTATAAGTTTACTCTCTTATAAGCTTACTCTCTTATAAGTTTACTCTCTTATAAGCTTACTCTCTTATAAGCTTACTCTCTTATAAGTTTACTCTCTTATAAATTTACTATTTATAAGTTTATTTCAAACTTATAAATGCCCGTGCATAATATATTTAAACTTATATCTCAAATCAACTTTGAAAGAAAGAAAGAGGAAGTCTTAATATTATAATTATACACACATCAAATCAATTGTTAATTTTTCAAACAAAATATTAATAGCTTTTTCTCACAACCTGATGAATCTTTAAGGTGCACGAGAGGGCAATTTTTCATATTAAAGAAAAAAAAAAGAAGCAAGAATGTAAATAAATTCATACACAAAGAAAATGCAATTATTTCGATAAATACATGTTATGACCATTTCCTGTATATAAACTCATTTTCTTTTAAAATATCATTGTGGAAAATAAATGCTATCCTATTCGTTCATAGCTATGATAATATAATCGTACTTTTCAAATCAAATCTATTCACTTTCCGCTCATTCATAGAGAATTAAAATTAATTTTTGTAAAACACATTTTACCATCCAGTGGGTATGATGCCTATACAGATGATCGGAAACTTACATGACTAAGTAAAATAAAAAAAAATTCGACATGTGTGAACAAAAACATGAAGAAAAGCAACCTATACAACATACGCAAGACAAGAAGGTGAAGTAAAAACGTAATTATAAAAAAAAAAACAAAGGAAAATCATACTCGCACACAACATAAAAAAAATACAAAATTC
The DNA here is from genome assembly GCF_987345545.1 of Pholcus phalangioides. Classification (NCBI taxonomy): domain Eukaryota; kingdom Metazoa; phylum Arthropoda; class Arachnida; order Araneae; family Pholcidae; genus Pholcus; species Pholcus phalangioides. Next base: position 61,843,185 of record NW_028301608.1, on the reverse strand, counting down.
TTAATGTATAACGAGAAATGTACAATGCACAACACATTAAATAAATAAAAAATATATGGGGAAAAAATTAATCTCGTACGTACAATAGACAACACAAAGAGCAATCATTTAATTAAACAACTCATTTTAATTAAAAATATATACATAATTAAAGTGGAAAAGCTATGGTTGATAAATATTATTGCTCCTCCTAAAAATGGAAATAAGTGTCTGCATCGTCTATTGAAATAAATAATTTAAATAATGCTTTTTTTAAATACCGCGTGGGGTATATTTTGTATTTAAAATAAAAAAAATTCTCTCTTTCGAATAAAATATTTTCATTGCTTCAAATTCATATGTCAAAGAAATATAAAATTAATTTGAAAAAATTGCTCTTGAAAATAAATTCACAAAAAATAATTCCATTGTTAATGTCATTTAAAGTTGGTAATAAAAGAAAAAAATATATATAAAAAGACAGGAAAAAAAATTCTCTGATATCTATACATGCTTTTTTTTTTTAATTCTCAAGTATTTAAACTTATCAACTTTTATAAAAGAAAGGGAACTTTTCCTAATACTATAATTACACACACACCAAATCGACTGTTAATTTTTCAAACAAAATATTAATAGTACTTTTCTCACAACCTGACGAGTCTTTAAGGAACACCAGAGGGTTATTCTTCACATTCGAGGGGGGAAAAAAAGAGGAAGCGATTAGCTGCAGATTTTTCAGTCGGAAAAATTACTTGAAAAAAGGAAAAAAAAAGAGGTTGAATAAAAAAAAGTTTAAGAATGAAAACACACAGAAAAGTTGAGAAGAACGGAAGGTTCGAGGGGGTAGAGCAAAAGAGTTTTTAAGTGGCGGTGAAAGCTTGTTCGGGACATGCCATTAAGCTTGATTAATGTACGGCTGATGAAAGGGTGGGAGGGCACATGACCATATATATATATATATATATATATATATATATATGAGGGGAATTAATCCTCATGTATCAAAAAAACTAAGTATTAAGTAAAGAAAAAGGATCGAACTAAAAAAAAACTCTTCGGTAATCCGTGTTGTGACCGTATCGCGGCAACCAGGCGTAACTGCTCGATAAATTGCTGGTTGACTTGACAAAAAGAATGTCCAATTTTTTTTTATTTTTTTTTTTGACAGATTGGTCACAAAACGTTTCTGATATGCCTTAGAGCAGTGTTTCCCAAACTTTTTGTTGTCGCGGACACCTCTATAATGAAAGCCAATGCTCTGCGGACCTCTTGTGTTAGAGATCAATGCTCCGCGGATCCTCTATAGTGTTAGAAGGTCGATTTCGACACCACACATGTAAAATGCAAAATCTATTGTTGTTTCTTTCTCCATATCGTGAAAATTGAATTAATTATAATTTCACAGAGCAAAATGGGCCATTCATTGTAATAGAAGTGAATAGAAATGGTTCGGCGAACCACTTACAAAGTACTTGAGAGCTCCTAGGGGTCCGCGGATCACAGGTTGAGAAACCTTAGCTTTGCCTCAAAGGTACAGTGCAAGCCACATGTGATGTATATTAATGTGATCGCGTGTGAACTCGGGGTTTTTGACGACAAAAAGCGATTGATAACTCTATCCGACAAAATCACAATTGTGAATACGATGGTCATGTGTCCCGTTTGGTTGAACGGGAAGTATGGAAACGAAACAATTCCGTTTTTCTTTCGCACACAAAGGGTTACAAATATTCCCACTGATTTTGTTTTTAATTTGTTATATTTCATTTCCAGTATTAATGTGTCACAAAACAGTAATTCTCCCGATTTTCCCTGAATTTTTCTCGGGATTTCAGGAACGGATCGCAAAAAATTCCCGAGAACGGCCGGGCGGGAATTCTCGATCGGAAATCCTAGTCCGGGTGCTAGTCATATTGGTCCGTTCCGTACATAGAGAAAGTGATAACAACACTAGAATGATAACGTCATCCATGATTCTATTAAGCGGCGTAAACTGTATCTAACATTGGCATGTGTGTGGCCCGAAATAACGCGTGAATTGGCGATGACCTGCTTGTTTACTTCCACTGCAACCGTTATCTCAGTGAATTATCAGTGCCGTAATTACCGAAGAGACCTAATTATGGTCCTTTCGATGTATTAAACTACCCGTGTTTATAATAATGGAGTTTGTTTGATCATGATGACGATAATCAATATCGTTTTACGTGTATTTTTATTAATATATAATTTTAAAAAAATTGTATGCCATTCCTGAACGGGCGTGTTATTAATATCGGATGTTATCGGTGTAGCCTTCAAGAAGGAATGATGGTCTTAATAGTTGACCGCCAACGGGTCTAAATGACATCAACGTTAATCTGAAGTTATATCTGAAGGTTTTTGTTTTTTTTTAGGATGCCTAGCCTTGATCGAAATGATAATATACGAACGAATTAGATTTGTTATTTTTCTCTTGTTTGTGCTTCTGATGAATCTGAAGTGAATGTAATAATGATTTATATCTAGGGCAATGACGCTTGATGTGACATTCCTAGTTTAATTATTCTTGTAATGTTTTTTTTTTTCTTTACCAGGGCAACAACATCACCTACGAGCTTTTGCATCAGCCTTCGGTCACAACGGGCCATTCCTCGACCCGAGACTCGTGGATCCTTTAAGGGAGTGGGAGCACCTCCGCCGGAAAACAGTAGAACATTGGACATTTGATTTCCCAATGAGGTTAGGCCATCAACCGAATGCTCAAGGTGAATAATCGACTTTTCTTGTTCAATTAATTCAAATTTTGAATTTTATATAGCTTTTGTTATTATGAAATCTTCTGTTAAACAGATGGAGTCTATTTAATATGCTCGGCATGTTATCTGTAGTATTTAAGTCGGGCGGATTTACCACTATAACCCAGTGCGCTGACTTGAAATTTTCTATAATTATTTTTTTTTTAACAAAATTTGAATTTTGCCATGGCGGCATTAAGTCGTCTGAAATGTGCCTGCAAAAATTCCGTCTAATTCAATAATGAATTTAAATTTATCATCTTTTCAAAAGGAACTTGATTTTTTTTTTGAATGCATTATTTCAGCGTCATGTTGAAAAGTTGTGGTACTTAAAAAATACCTTGTCGTATATAGTCGGCCTTGCTTATCGGATATCAACGATTCCAGCACACAATATCCGATTATGCGGGGGAATAATTCCATTGCCATTTTACAACGTTAGTATAATTTGCGTATTGAAACTGATGAAGGACCAATAAATTATAAAGCTTCTCGAATAAATCAGACGCACAATCAATGAAATAAAAATTATATTTAATGACAATGATCACACAATGCACGATTTTAACTTTTCATTAAGAAAGTTAGCTCTCTCTATTGGCTCAACAGAAAACTGAAACAAAATAACTAAATGTAAGTATTGAAGACAACTTGAATACTTGGTGCAACCCCCCTCCACTCGGTACTCACTCTCAAATGTATTTATCTTAACCAAGTAACATATTTTTCGTTAAATTCCAAATGTTTTATTCTGCAAAACATTATGTGTATAGTAGTTAATGTTTATTAACAGTTGACGTGTGAAGCATAATATTGGATTAAACGGGGGGAAAAGTTAAAATTAGCATTTTTAGCGGGGAACTCTAACATTGTTTTCATGGGAGAAATTTTTGTGCCGGCGGGTTTTATCCGTTTAAGGGGGGGGGGGCATCAATTTATCCGTTATCCGGTTAAGCGGGGCTGACTGTATGTCATAGTTTCTGGAAAAAGTGCGACATTTACAGGAAAAAAAAAAGACATAGCTGTACGACGTTTCTGCTAGTACGGTGTTTAACGGTGTTTCCATTTTTTTTTAATAATAATAATAACGTGATCTTCACGTATTCCCAAGGGATCAGCATAATCCGCCCAGGGAATGGTTAATCTAATAATAATCCAAATTTCAAAATCGCACATATGCGGTATCGACTGAAATCATATTTTATTCCAGATTCAATCCTAATATATTTGAATTAAAAATATAGGAAAGAATGGGATTTTCCACATATGACCTGTATTTTACGAGACATTTGCCGTCCCTCGACTTTATCACATTTTCATAATTTCGTTTTAAACTTAAATATCAAATGTGTGGATAGTATTTTCATTGCTGTTTTCGTCATGAACTGGAGATGGAACTCATTTTTCTTGATGAAATGTGGTCAGCCGAAGAAGGAATAAAGAAAATTCACTCAGCGTCGGTAGAAATAAATACCATATACGAATTATGGATCCCGTTACTTACAATAGATTTTAATGGAAACTTACTTATTAGAGTTTCAAGATACTTTTTTTTAATTTTAAGAATATTATCAGTGAATTACCCTGACTTGGCAATTTGTCTTGGAATGAATTACTGACGGAAGCTGCGTATCACTGCATTATATAATCGTATAGCCAGTCTTATGAAGTTTTACCATTAACTTTCCAGGTTAATGGAAAAAAAAGCTCAAAATAAATTTATTTAATGTAATAAAACCTCATTATATAACGGTATTCTGGGAACCAAGAACAAAATATCATTGCAGAGAGGTTATCGTTATATTGAGAGGTTGCATTATTCATCTGATGCCGTTAAATTTATCCGGTTGTTGATATTTCTTTTGAAATTATATTGTTAGTATCACGAAATACACACACAGTCTTTATTCGTAGCAAGAAAAAAAACCAGTTTATTAGTTAATGCAATAAAACCTCATTATAACTGTACTCTGCGATAATGAAATATCGCAGAGTACCGTTTGCGATATTTTACTTACTAAACTGATAATTAACCCTTAACTGTGGCGTGGTGACTCCACGCATTTTTCATCTTGCCACCCCCTTGAGAAAGAAATACATCTGAACCATCTTATTTTCAGTACCTTTCAAGCTAGCTGTTTACATGTGTTTCACAAATTTATGATGTTATTCTACTTTTCCTTCCCTCTACATCACTGATCGAAGTTTCCGTGGGGCCAAAATGACTCCACCTCACCACTTGCGTAAGTGGTTTTTTTTGTCTGACGGCAGGAGTATTCAGATTGAGATGGGGCGTTTCAGAAGAGCGCCAGTTTTTTCGATATTAGTCTCAAATTAGTCGTGAAACATCTGATATCCTAGGTGAGCATGAGGATAGTGTTGTTAGTGAAATTGTACGCAAGATCTGTGTGATCAACATGCCATAGTGTTGTTTACAAATACTGTGTTAACGACTTGGAATAAGACTAATTTTGGTGCTTGTTAAAATATGGTAAATATTATTTTAATATGTAAATTTTATTTTCTGACTACATTTCAATCATACCTGTTCATTTTTTAATCATGAAAATTGCATTCAAAATATTTAATAAAAAATTTAACAAATTTTTCAAAACTCATGTATCCTTCCATTTTTTCTAATGTGCGTCTTGGTAAAAGACCATTTTTGAGAAAATAATTAAAGAAATTTGAAAAAAAATATTATTTAGTGAATTAATTGACAGATGAATGAAGTCATGTTAAAAAAAACCCATTGTCTTTATGAAGACTTGTTGATTTTTTAAATGCATTTATACTTACTGGGATCAAAATGACCCCACGACGGGAGTTACGCACAGAATTTTCATAACGCCAGTTAAGGATTAATAAAATTCAGTTAGTTTTTCAACCCTGTCTACAAGCTTCCCGTACAATCATTTTGTGTAATACACAGAAAGTAACTTCGTGGCAACTTCATTATCACTTTCGGAGGGTGGATAGTGAAAACTACCGATGTTATTCATTGAACACCCTAGAAAGAACAAAAACTGTTGAGGAATTTAAAAATATGTTGAAGGTGATTTTGAGTGGAATATAAAAAAAATATCGTAGCAGAGAGGAGGAAGAGGGAGAGAGAGAGAGAGAAGAGAAGAAAAGAGAAGAGAGAGTGGGGGAGAGAGAGAGAGAGAGAGAAGAGAGGAGAGAGAGAGAAGAGAGGAGAGAGAGAGAAGAGAGGAGAGAGAGAGAAGAGAGGAGAGAGAGAGAAGAGAGGAGAGAGTGGTTAGAATTATATCTATAAAAAATATCGTTATAAAGCGACTTTTCGTATAAAATTCAGGACAAAATTATAGACTAGTGTTTCTCAACCTACGGTCCGTAACGATGGTATAGATCAGTGATTCCCAAACCTGGGGGCTATGGAATGTTCCAGGCGTATAGAAGCTACGGGTATAACATAGGATGCTATGGGTTAGATTGCGTTGGGGGCGATGGGAGAAAAAAGGGTTGGGAAACCATATCTATACCATATTCCCAACCTATTTGTCCCATCGCCCCCCAACGCAATCTAACCCATAGGATCCTATGTTATACCCGTAGCCTCTACCACCCCCTGGAACTTTCCATCTTCCCCAAGGGGGGTTAGCACCCACGTTGGGAATCACTGGTATAGATGGTCCGCAAGCAGACTTGATAAAGTTAATTATAACGGAATGAAAAATGATTCAACCTCTGTATAATTGATATATTAGTTAGTTTGCTTTTTTTAACACACACATATGGGGTTCAAATAAAAATTATACCTTCATACTTGGGTCCAACATAAATATCATCGTGAAAAATGTCGGGAATTGTGATCCTATGATCGGTGAGCAGGCCTCTATCACTAAATTATTCAAAAAATGCAACTTATTATTTTCTAATCAGTGCAGAATGGGGAGGGGAGGATGAAGGACTGCTACAAGTCGCAGTAAACAAAAATGTATTTCACTGGGAAAAAATATTCAAATGATCAGATGACGATTTCTCATTGAGGAAAATACGTTGAACGGGGATCTTAAACAGGGTAAAATACGGTACGTCGCCATCATCGAAAACGTTGCCAGAAGTAGGAACTATTACCAATTGTTATTAAAATTGCTGAGAAATTGAAAATTAATAAAAAGAGTTGAACCTGACAAAAATGCGAGATGAATATTTTTTTCTGTTATGCTTATGATATAATTTCTATATTATCAAAACAATTGTGTATCCATGACCTTGGTAAATATTACAAATTCAATATCTCCTGTATAGAAAAAAAATCGGAACAATCAAAATAAAATGAATGCCCCGTAATACGGGACACAAGTAGTCCGTCAAATTGTTTCAGACTTCCTATTTGTCATTAGGTTCAAAAAAGTTGAGAAACGCTGGTATAGCAATTCAAACAAGAAAAATCAAAACAGTATTTTAAACAAATATCATTGTAGAGGGATTTATCGTTGTAGCGAGGTTTCACTGCGCTATACATTTTCAAGCTTTGAATATCACAAAAATAATAATTCGGGGTTTCATGATTTTAAGAGGAAAAATATGTCAGAATTAAGACCTCGGAATTTTTTTTCAAGATTTATGAGCTGGAAGGAAAACACTTCTTTGAGATTTTCACAAGGAACATTTTATACATATATTCCTTTTTTCCCCCCTTCTCTCTCTCCTTTTATATTACATTCTTGTAACTACTCTCTTTCTCTTCTCAAGGAGTAAAATGAACACGGGTTTGTCGTTTGAGTGGCGCCGTTCTTTTGTGCGTTGGTTGTCGTTGTCAGCAATGGGGCCCCGGCTCTCCTCGTCCGCGTGAATTACTGCGAAGTTTCGAGTCCCTTAAGATGCTTCAGGCAAATTAAGTGAGCAAAAGCCACAATCTGGTTTTGTGGATAAAAGAGAGAGCCTGAGAGAGAGAGAAGGAGAGCAATGATGTCACGGAAAGTGTTTTGGAAGGAAAACGTTTCCTCTCTCTATTAATACGACTAGTCTAATGCCTCGAGACTGCGGTTACACGCAAAACAAAATACTTCGCAGCTACAAATGAGACACACACAGCGATGAAGTGCTTGAAAGTGAAGTGAAGTGAAGAGAGAGAGAGAGAGAGAGAGAGAGTGGTGTTCCCCTTGGGGACTTTTCAGACTGAGGAAAAGATTGGAGTAAACTGGAAAAGTGGTTCGGGAATTGTGAAAACGGGGGATCGTACTCAAATCAAACTGGATCGCGGACGATTTTCAACGGAGCTGCTGTGCCGAACAGTTTTTTGAACCTGTTTTCTTTAAAAGCTAAGCTAAACCACTTGAGAAACCTTTGAATTCTTCTGGAACATAACGATTTTGTTTAATGATAGCAGGGCCGGACATTTTGCAACTGTCTACATTCCAATGCAACGATTCACATATTTACGTATCCTCACCTTTCAAGCAGTGTTACCGGAAAAAATAATTTTAAAGAGTAATTTTTCGCTCTTCTCCTGAATTTTAAGGGAAAAAAAGGTATTATTTTTTATGAAAGACGAAGAAATAACTCTATTAAAAAAATTACCTAAAATTTCGAGGAGTAATTTCACTCCTCAACAAAATTCGGAGGAGTAAAAGTGAATTTTTGATGCGTGAATCATCTAGGTCAGGTTTCTTCAACCCGTTGCTCGCGAGCACCAAGGTGCTCTCTTAAGTACCCAGAGTGCTCGATGCTCGTGTTCGATTTCGTGCTCACGAACCCTTGGTCAAAATTTTCCAATTAAACACCTTAGAGGAATTTCATTCAAAGATTGAAATCATCATTTCATGTATTCGCATATTAAACTTGCCGTAAGGGCAGAGGCGGATTTAACTGCGGGCGCACCGGGCGCGCGCTGGTGATTAAAAAAAAAAAAATAAAGTTTGGCTCCTACCTGGCGTAGCCGTCTTACATCAACGCATCGAGCCTTGATCAGGGATCTCCAGCCACTTTACGAAATGGCCGGCCAAAAATCTGAATCATTTCTGGAATTCGTACTTTGGCCACAACGCTTGGCCGTTTCGCGAATTGACCTTCTCAGTCACGATTTGATCGCACTTTGGGATTTGGCAGTAACATATACAAGAACAAACACTGAACACGATTTTCTCAGATTTCAATTTTTGAGTTCATGCGTAAAATTATAAAAGAACGCTAAACATTCTGAGAAATTTATCATAAATGTTCACTCAACAAGTGTTAGTAAAATTAACCTCCGATTTAGCAATTGACTGATGGGAAGTATTTTTAAGGAAATGCTGAATTCAAAATTTTGAAATTTAAATATTTTTTTAAATTTTTTTGGAGCTTTAAAAATTCACTTAATTCCACCGAATGGTTAGACATCGAAGTTCGAGGTTCACACACGTCTGACACAAGTAGTTTTTTTTTTGACCTTGCGAATGAGTTCAAAAACTCCAATTTGAGAAAATCGTGTTCAGTGTTCGTTTCCCTTATATACAGGGGAGAGAGGAGGGCTTAGCGAGCTATAACTTAGGATGGCGAGATGCGGAGGAGCGGCAAATTTTAGAAATGAATGGTCAAGAAAACTAGTACATAATGGCAGAAGGGCGGCAAAATTTTATAATCATGAATCCTCTCAACGACGCGAGTGATTCGATACTTGCGAGCACGGGACAAGGGATGCCACTGCTATAAATCTTTGCTAATTTTTCCGACACAATTCTGCCTCTTTTGAGGTAACGGAAGTAAGGTGCTTTGCATCAGTTCGGGGCTGTGAGCGGTTCTATCTATCTCCTCAGAAAGCTAGTTTAGTGACCTAGAGAGTTTGCGAGTATTTGAGTAAACAAAAGAGTGTGCAAGAACGGCAGTGAGCAAAATAGTGACGCAAAGCGTGTCCAAGCATGTGGATGGCTGAAAAGGTGACATGGAGTGTGTGCAAGTATGTGAATGACCGAAATAGTATGCAGGCATGTGGGTCACTGAAACCGTGTGCAAGCTTGTGAATGGGTAAAACAATGCAAGCGTGTGAATGGTGAAAAGAGTGACCTAGGGAGTGTGTGAACATAGGATCGACAAGCACGTGAGTGACTAATAGAGTACGCAAGTATGTGAGTGACCTTTGAAGGACTTTTGTAGAGACACAGGCATATTTACCAGCGGGGGAGGGGACATGCTGGTTATAGCGCAGCGCAGCTTATTCGAGGAATGAGTGGGCCAAGAAAATTAAACTATAAATGAGAGACTATAATAATGAGAGAAAAAAAGAGAGGCTGGCAAACTTCGGGCTGCCCCCAGGCGGCAAAACCGTAAATACGCTTCTGCTTATACTCGTTTTACACTACATAATTCATTACTTCTTTCTTCAACTTTGAAAGCACAAATTAAACACGATTGGCACGAAAATTTAGCATTTGTTTTGCAATTAAATTAAATAGTTTTTGAAGGTATTTATAAAAAAATGGAATTCAGGGGTCGTGACACACCTAAACGTTTCTACAATATCATGAATCTAGAGATGGGCAGCAATTGTTTCATGAATCTTTACTCTGGAGGCGTTCACTTCTCGTCCAAAACACCCTTTTGAGTATTTACAGTTATTTGGTTAATATTGACATTTAATTTGAATATAAATTTAAAAAAAAAACAGATGTTAACCACGCGTAATGGAATTTATATACAAGGTGCATAGCAAACAGATGGTATGTCATTTTACTGGCGAACCGTTGATCTTGGAGACATACTTCCAATCAGAAAAAAGTATTTAACTAACGTGTATTACTCAGATATGTCACTTGTGTTGCAAGGGGTCGTATAGTTCGTAAAATAAAGAAATTAACTTTTTATTCAGTCCCTGCGTGCCCCAAAACCCAATCCGAAAGTTGTTGCCCTGTCTCTTCTGATGACAAAAAAAAAATTCCAAGTTTCTAATTATCTCCACTCACACAGAGGAATATTAGAATTCAGAAAACGGAGTAGATTTCGGAAAAAAACAGCGGTAAATTCGGGTAAAACGGTGTTTCCTCATTTTCAGAGCAGTTTTTTTCCCAACCGTTTTTCGAACTCGAATATCACAGTGAATATTGCACTAAGAAACATGGAATTTTTTTTGTTGGCATCAGGAGAGACAAGGCAACCACTTTCTAATTGGGTTTTGGGGTACACGAGGACTGTATAAAAAGTTAATTTCTTGATTTTACCAACTATACGACCCCTTTATAACACGAATGACATATACGAGTACTACACGCTATTTGAATTGGAAGTATGCTTTTAAGATCAACGGTTTGCCAGTAATTTGCGGTTCGAGGGGAGTTAGCTATGCGCCATGTATACCGGAATGTCCTGCGTATAATCTACTGATTATACGTTAAAAAACTCTATTGGGATTTTTTTTCCCTGTCGAAAGAAACTTTTCTCCAGACGTTTCAGTGATATTTCTTTTTGTTCTAGAATTCCCCGTCTACTTCTTTAATGTATGGTAATGCATTTTTCTCACCTTTGTATGTTTCTCTTTCCTCCACCTTCCCAGACACTGCGCAAGCTGGACTCCATTTCGGACCGGAATCCCAATGGAATCCCTACAGCCACCATTATCAGGGTTATTTTTCGCCGACTCAGAGTCTACAGAGATTTTCATCCGGGTCTTGTTCACCGATAGGGAGCAGCAACGTCCCACAAGAAAACCATTGCCCCGCGGGTTCCGTGAACACTATGGCGACGCCGGGTATGTGACATAAGAGATTTGCTTACATACATATTTTTTTCTGGTTTCCGTTCTTTTAGAGAAAACAAGTTACTGTTGTAAAAGTATCATCAAGATAAGCAATAGCCAGAAATAGCTGGAAATCTTATATTACAACATAGAATAATCTCTAATAGAAACGTTTTCTTTTTTAAATCTTGCAATAGATCTGACAAAATTTGCGATGGTGGTCATATACCACTCCATTTAAAGCAGTGATTTTTACTGATCAAATGAAAAAGTGACGAGAGCTCTTGAAGATAAAATTCTAATATCAATTGAAATTAATAGCCTTAGGTATGAAGTTGGACACCGCAATGCTTCGCGAACTGAAACGTACTCGTTGCGGGGTGGGCTCCTTGAGATGAGTATATGTTACTGCTAATTCGCGAAGTGGTGGCCATTTCACAAATTGGCCGAGCGTTTTGGTCAAAGTCCGATTTGTAGAAATGATTCGGGCTTTGGCTGGCCAATTCGTGAAATGACTGGAGCTCTCTGGACGATGCTCGATGTGCTGATGTAAGACGGCCCGGTAGGCCTCAAATCCAATTTTGTCATCGCTAACGTGTGATGCATAGTTATATAATATATAGTATCTGTATTGGATTAGCCCCACGTGACGAACGAAAAAAACGAAAAATTGGAGAGAGAAAACGAAATGCCACAGAGAGGGAAAAACAAATGTGAAAGGAGAAAAAAAGGAGAAATTTAACAGAAAAACTATTCATATAAAATAATGGGGTGGACATATAGTTTTTCTGTCAAATTTTGAAGAAAAAATGATTTCCGCATCGTGACGGCGATATCATGGGTTGCCATAGCTAACGTGGACATAATTATCACGAAAAATTAAAATAAAAAACATAAAAATCACGAAAAAAAAAGTCAACTGTCGATGCCCCCCCCCCCCCCAGTCATTATTTTTGTCAGACTCTGAACAGGAATCTCTAGTCACTTCGCAATTAAGGCCAAAATTCGGACATAGACCAAATTCACGACCTAGTCGATTTCAGGTTTTGGTAGTAACACATACACATCTCAACGCAAGCAAGCATTGTTCACATCGGCGTAGGAGGGCCGAACATGCCCCCCCCTCCACGAATATTTTTTGAAAGTGGTCAATGATCGAATGTATGAAAGCCATGGAGAGGCCGGACTGAAGGATGGTTGTTCCGGTGTTTTTGAAACACAAAAAAAATTATAAAGGGGGGAGGAAAGTAAAAAACTTAAAAAAGCAATTCACATACACACTGAAAAGACTGCTGAGTACAATTTAATGCATGATGCGAAATTTCCTGATTTGATTAGTTCCCCCCTTCGCTCTTTTCATAACAAGAAGCAACAAGAACGCACAAGTGCTTTTTGCGTTCTTGTTGCTTCAATCACAGTGTCGTATAGAATCGCCCGCGTGGCTCCGTGGTAAGATGCTCGTGTTTCACTATGAAGGTTACCATCAAGGTCCATGGGTTCGAATCCGGGCATAGGACGTTAGAAGCAAGTTCTTTACCTTCCGAGCCCGGGGCGACCACCGATGGATGGAGCCTTCATTTCCCACGCAACTCCTCTGGTTGGAAATTGCTGTATGGCGATATATGACCGGAGTTGGTGTAGGGTAAAGAGAGTATCGTATAGAGAGTCCGAGGAGGGAGACTCGGACACTAAACGCACAAAGCCTATTTCCGCCGCTTATCGTCCTTTTTTTACAGTAGACTCTCGACAATCCGGCCCATTCAGTAATCCGGCATTTTTAAGGCGGTTTTTCTTCGAGCTCACAGAAGGGGAAAACGTATTACTACATGCCTTTGAAATTTATGTTATTTAAATGGACATTTTTCATATATGCCAGATTAGCGAGAGTCTATTGTATTTCGTGCATTGCAGAAGGTATGAAATGGTTTCATGAATCAGGAAAAGACGGACATACGTCTCATGTATGGTGCTGCGCAAGGGGAATAGTCTGGCATGCCAGAGGTGTGAGGACGACGTAAAAAGCCAGTTTCTCACATACGCAGATGAGATCGCTCGAAGGTTTTTCGATCTGGCACGCGTCTTGTCGGAAAACGCTTCCAGTACAGTCTTTGGACCTCCAGAGCTTCCCGTGCTGCATCACCGCCATACATGACCTTTGTCCTCCCCTTCCTGATTCGTAAAACCAACCATCCCTTCACCAGTCCACGATAGAAATGGCGATAAGTGACAAAACCAGCGCTTTAAGCGTTAAATGAAAACGCCGTCTAGCGGTTCACCACTTGCGTTACGGCCATGCATTGTACGACGTAAATTGTTCGTTTAGATGTGTTCCATCACTCCTTAAAGTTTAGCCCATGAGTTTCGAAATCACCTTATATTTGGCAGGGCTCACATGCTTCACTTTTCTGTGATGACCACATCATATACAGCAGACTCCCAGCAACTTGAAAAGTCAGGAAGATGAAAACTGGTCAGAGAAAATGTGCAATATTTGGCAAAAATTAGGGATATACGCAAATTTTAGATAAAAGTCAGGGTTAAAAGTCATATAAAAAACGTAAAATATCCGGAAGTCGGGATTCGGAATTATATTTGTTTCTTAAGAGAGCATGTGATTGTGTGTGTCAATACGTGGACCAGCTCTTAATGAAAAGAAAGATAACTAACAGGAACGAAAGAGAAAGACCCTCTTATAAGAGCATATTGTAATTTTTCCTGTTCGGACGTCTGGAGCTTTCTATCTGTTTTCTTTGGTAACTTCAGGTTTTATTGCTGGATCACAAATAATCAAATGTTTAAGAATAAAAGCTGCGAAATATTGACATTTACAGTCAAGTTAATGTTTTTTAAATGGCTAATCCATTTTTGACATGAAATACTGCACCATAAGAATCTTAATGACGGATAAGATTAAGACACGTTGTGCTCGGTGCTTCGAACAACGGCAAGCAGCCCTTGGTAAAAGCTCATATCGCGTATGCTCTTTTGATGAGGGAAACTTTTGAGTTTTGATCAGGAAAATCATCAAGAAGATTTTGCTGAACACCATGATATTAGAAAGAAATTCTTCAATAGAATCTTGTGGATGCGTACGTTTCATCTTATTCAGTTCGTCTTCGAATTAACACAATTATTTTCAGATAATAGTGAGATTTTACCGTGAGCACCCAGTCGAAACTTTTTGAGTTGCATCTTTGAAGAGTATAAAAGAGTTCCTTCTTATAAAACTTCGCACAAACACGCATATAACATCCACATAATTAATCACTTGGGACTTACGTAATCAATACCTACGGACACAACAAACTTCACGACTCTAGTGAGTATCATGCTCTTGGACAACTTCTTGAAAACCGGCATAAATATCGTGAATTAATGCGATTTGTTTGTTTGATTCGCGTTAAAACGAATCGGCTCCTTTTCCAAAAATTCGTTTCGGAGCGGTGACAATGATAATAATGTTCGGCGGAGAAATAATGACTATCGACGAGGCACCAAAGAATACTCAATCATCGTTTAATAATCATGAACTGCACGCAAATACACACACACAGGGGCAAGTCAAAGAGTATCGTAGTGCCAGAGAGTGAGAGAGAGTGAGGATTCTTCAATTATGGATCTGTATGGCTGGCGATGATGATTTTCTCGTCCTAGCTTCATCAAATAAATATTTTTCAGTGGCAACAAGGATATGATCGAAGTGGGAGGCGATATTTATTTTCAGTTGGAGAAGTTTATTAGAGCGATTATCACCATCATCATGATCATCACGGCGAATTCCTTTCACGAAGAGGTACTTGGGTTGTCTCTTCCACTCTCGCATTTACATATGCTAGAGTTTTGCCTTAATTAAGGGCCTTTTGGGCATTTATTGGCGAAAAGTTTGATTGATTTCTCGCCGCGTGAGTGTTACTTTGTGTGCGAGTGTGTCTCTTTCTCCTCCCAGTTGGTGCCTGATTGAGAGCAGCTCCTTCAAGTTTCTCATGGAGAGAGAGAGTCTCTCCTTGAATGAGAGACAGCAGCAGAACAACAATAAGGAGAAGAAAGCGAAAAGATTTCTCGCGCAGCATCATCTCCCCTTTCTCTTTTCGGAGAGTTCAAACTCATAATGGTTTTAACATTTGGGAACCTGACTTTGATAAATACTTCCTGACATTCCTCCAGCGAAAGGGTTGCTTCCTTGCTTGCTTGATTTCGCAACGGAACCAATTCCGTGCCAATATTCTATCGCCAACTGCAGTGAAGTTTTTGAAAACTTTATCGAATTTTAGTTTTCGGAATATCACATTTGTGGGATAGTTTCGAAATCATTAAAAAGTTTAAATTGTTTCTTATCCGAGCAAACTAACATTTGGACCACTGATAATAGAAATATGTGCCCTACAGATTAGTCTTAATTATGGTTTATACAAATTTCAAGTATCCATCTGAAAATGTTATGTGACTGACGAACCCTCTTGCACAAGGGCGTAGCGAGGGAGGGACTTAGGGGTCTGCCCCCCCCCCCGAAATGTGAGAAAATGACCGAAAAAAGGGAAAAAGATGGCGAAATCTATTGTTCTATCACTTTGGTCCCCCCCCCCGAACGAAATTTCTGGCTACGCCTTTGCTCTTGCATATTGTATCATGAACTACGCTTTTGAATTTGTATTAATTTACTTGTTTCTTGCCGTTACCGTAAAATGGGGTGAATAGGAACGGTTTTAAACTTTGAATGTTAAAAAAAATAATATTGAATATTTTTAGAAATATGTGTGTATGTGTCTGCACGCGAATTCTAGCTAATTACATGTATTCTACCTTCTGTTATGGATACCAAGAAAGCAGAAAGTTGTAACGTCAACTACTTATTAAAAAAACACATGGTGTTCCTATTCACCCTACAGAGACGGGGTGAATAGCAATACCTATTAAATAAATCCTTTGCTTGGTCCTATTCGTTAACGTGTAGGATCAATTGAAACGTGCATAAACTGTGAGGGGGGTATATAAGAACACGCAGTTATCATGAAAGAAATATGTATTGTTACAAGAAAATATTGTTTTTCTCCGTGAAAAATACATGGGTACCTTCAGGAGAAATTTTGGCTTTTTCGATCAAATATCCGTCGTTTTTAATGGCGTTATTTACACTCGTGTAAATATGAAAGCACAGAGTGAGTTTTTACAAAGTTTCATTCTTATATTCACCCCGGTTTACGGTACTGAATATTTTTCACTCGCCTCTTCTTGAACGGTCTGGCAAATACCTTGTGTATTTCTGAGGAAACGCGTACCACAGGTTGGATACGCTGGTCGAGGTATAATCTATCAATATTCTTCAAATGGTGGTACCTTTAAAAGAGGTTCGACCCTTTATAAGACACGTATTTTCAACCCAAAATGGTTTATTTTTTTAACAATAATATTTATAAAACTACGCCTTTCTCTATACCGTTTTTCTGAACAATGTCTTTCCTTAAGCGGGTTTATTTTCACTGTACGTTTTTGTGTGTACGTTTGTTCACTGTGTACGTTTTTTTAACAATTAGTTATATTTAAATCTTTCAAAAATTTCTTTCGTTATACGGGTTTTCAATAAGGTCTTCCGTTAAACGGGTTTCTGACAATGTGTTTCGTTAGATAGGTTTTCAATAATGTTCTTCGTTTAACAGGTTTTCATCAAGGTCTTCATTATGGGATTTTTGAACAATGTCTTTCGTTAAACTGGTTTTCAACAATGCCTTTTTCTAAATTGGTTTTCAACAATGCCTTTTTCTAAACTGGTTTTCAACAATGCCTTTTCTAAACTGTTTTTCAACTGTCTTTTATTCAACAGATTTTTATCAGTGTCTTACCCTAGTTTTCAAGAATGAGTATTTTTCAAATACTGTTTTTTGTAAAAAAACAAAAGTTGGAGTTCCCCTTTTCAATCTGTAAACATGTACCGAAGAAGTATCTTTACTATATGTATTATCCCAGTTAATCAAAAGGAGATCTGTGGACTCCGTCTGTCCGCAAAACGTTTCCAAGGAACACCCGCAGGATATATGTTTTCAGAAAAAATTAGATACTGAAAGGGATCAGATTTGAAATCCAACACCCTCCTTTGTGGTGGACTGTCCTTGAGTCCTTGGGACTATGTGAAAGGCAGAGGAATCCTCATGTGAAATGCTTGTCCAAAAACGACATCGTAAAACAAAAAGAAGCATTGATAATGAAGGGTGCCGAGCTCGGTCGAAGAGTCGCTAACTAACTTCAATTGTAAAAGGGTTGGAGGAATCGGTCTTTTCTCCAAAAAAGGCCGAAAAGCAGCCAAATTCTGCATCAAGTGCAAATTAGTCTTTCGGTCATTTGTACGTAGTAGTTGCGGGGGCGGAGTTGGCAATGTGTCTCGACCGGGCGGTTACTCATGATATATCGTTAGGGTCGGCGCGGATGCACATTAACTCATTTTAAATGATGCACGGTCCTAACGCAACATTTAATTACTTATTTTCAATATTTTACGGTGTTGTGATGAGTAGTTCCGCTTCACTTCTACGGCGGTTCGTGATGAATGCCTTAAAACTAAACCTCGTTAAGCAGTTTTCTGGCTGGTCGCTAATTTTTATTTAGTTTTTAAAACTGAGGAGAAGGGTTAGGAGAAAAAAAAATGCACTACAACAACGCAATTTCGCTCTTTCTCTCTCTCTCTGGCAAATTAGACGATGCGCATTAAGGGTTGGCCTCGGTTGCCTAATTCTGGTTGTATATTGATTGCGGGAGTTTCTGGGAAGTGTAATTACGCGGCATCCGAACTCTCAGACCATGAATTCTTTTGACTCCCTCGTATTCATCTATTTGTTTTATTTTTCCAGTACCGACGCAAGGAGATTTTTGCATTTAAGTGCTTTTCCTTCCTTTGCGTAACCGCAATTAGGGGGTTGTGTACCGTATTACGGTGTGCGGCCTCTCGATCTCGTCGACACTAGCAGCCCTAGAATCTGCCGTCATTTACATTGATGTTCAATATAATTACCGTATTCTAACTTGTATAAGGAACCCTAGTGTATAAGAAACGCTCCCCTGACTTAGACTAAAATATTTTAGACTAAAATTTGGAAAAAAGTTGAAAATATCCATAATACCATAAGAAGTTTTTGTTGAACAAGTTAAAATACTGTACTAAATCAATATGATGTATATACATCATTGAAACGTGAAGGAGATATGCAGTGTTTATATGATTAACACTGAGCTTAGAGGAGTAATAAGCCCGTTTATTGTACACCCACGCTGAGTTGGCCTCTGACTACGTCGTGAAATGTCACGGTGAACGATTCCATTTATCTTCTTTCGGTAAAAAGGTCGCTGGGAAAAGAAGCAGGTTGAAATTTTCCGTTGGCGTCTTTTGCGCTACTATAGCGAGTTCTTTTCCCCCGTTTCCCCTCCTTGGAAAATGAGCCCTCCCTTCGTGCGTCAAGGTCAGAAGCCACCTCAGTATGGGTATATAATATACGAGAAATAAAAATACCGAGATCTACTTGGTATAGGGATTTAAACAGAGGCAACGACCTCTTTTTGTCTCCGTACGGAGAAAAAAATTATCGTAGTTAATAATCAGTAGCTATACCGTATTGTAATGTAGAAACAATAAGAGTTGTTTCCTCATCTAAACTAACGAACCACTTTAATTTTTTCCAAGCATCTAGAAGGAGGTCTATGAGCCTCTGGTTAAGAATCCTTTTTCTTAACGATGGTGCGTATGGGACCCCTTATTAAGACCTAAAATCTCTGTAAGCTCAGCACATTTAACTATTCCGTGAAAAAAATAAGAATGAAAGTGTGGTTCCGCTGGAAAAATTTTGATACCCTGCCATGAAGTTTGAGTAGTTTGGTCCCATTGTAGTGCACATGCTGTGCACTAAAATTTGTATAGACAATTTTTGATTTCTTTATTAACGCATTTCCAAATTTTCATGACTCCCTGACCAATACAGGGCTGGAAAAATATATTGCCCCACATGCCCGGACCATGTAAAATTTTTTATTGCCCATACATTTTTTTTGTCTACGTGCTCGACGGGGCCATATATAAGCTATATATTAATTAAAATTTTGTTTAATTTAATTTTTTCATCGACGATGATGCAAGTGTCCCTACACACACATGCATGGAATTTCACAGAAATGCTTTCGTTGGCAGCTAAGATGCAAATGTGTATTCAACGTATTTTGATCTATTTTCACATTCCTAATATTTAGCAGCCCGGTGCGATTATGGGCTCTCATGTACTGAAACTGGGCTAGAAATAGAATCATATACTTCATCTGGGCTGTTTTGGAAAACGGTAAACCTTACTTCCAGCAAAATAGTATATCCTAATTGTAATCACGGAAGAAGAGAAAAAATATATATATCTTAGTTTGCATAAAAACGTAATAATATATTTTTCAAAAAAAAATTAAATGTTATATGTTATATTATGCAGTATATGACGTGTCCAAAAGAAGGATAGAAGTTCTGCGATTGTGTTTCTAAAAAATTGTAGAAAATATTTATGCCGCATTTCTCTACACAAAAATATCGGGAAGAATATTCACACATTACAAAGATACAGGGCTTCTGTTGACACCCGTCAAATAAAAACTAACTAAACTATCTAATATTATACTTTCTTAAGAAAGCTAGTTGTTGATTTCAAAGCGGTATGCAGTATGAAAAAGAAGAAAATGTGTAAGTTTACTATATATTATTTATTTTTAGGCTGCATATTGGTACGAATTTTATTCTTGAAAATACCAGTTAATAGGTTTTTCTTTTAGTGCTATATTTGTTTCTGTAAAAATCAAGAAAATATAGTAACCGGTGTCCTGGTGCATAAAATTTGCACAGTTACAAATACAAATACAACGCAGAACAAAAATTTAAAAAAACACTTTCATTCTACGTATCCGTTTAAAACCAGAATTTTTTTTTTTTCAAAATAATAACATAGTTATGATTTTATTTAATGGGTGACAGCAGGAGTCCTTGCTTAAAGCTGTTTCTCATATTTATAACAGAAATATATGAGTATATGAAATATTATAAGTCAAAACGTTAGGAGAAAGTTCTTCCCGTGCTCGTTAGAGAAAAAAGTTGAAGAACTAAACTATACAAAGCTCAGGCTTTTAGTGCCAGTAGATAATTTTGTCCGCAGCGCAGCCCTACAATTCGACACTCTATAATATCTTTGGAATTTTTTTTCAAAATTTGTACCTCCGTTATGTTCCGGCTTATATAGGGATTAGTCCTGGTTCACGAGTCGCCTGATCTGGCACCTTATCCTAGGTTTGCTTCGATCCCGTGACGTAAATTGGCTATGATTCTACACGCGAGGGGAATTTTATATATACTTTTCCAACGCGCAAAAAATTAGCGATTTGACCAATTTTAGATATTTTTAACCACACGCCCTTTTGAATTTTTGCATTTCTTTCAAAATTTTGATTTAAAATATTATATCACTTTCGATATTTTTATGCGAACAGATCCATTTTTTACAAAAAAAAAAAAAAAAATTCAATTAAGTAAATCCGCAGTGTTAATATTTTTCTTGCGCGTAAAATATCGATTCGTACATCTGCATGCCCAAACTGGCATGTAAATTATTTTGGAGATTTTCCGTAAACAACTTTGAACACCCAGTATATCGTTAGAGAAGGTAATAATATTTAATCATTCTCTGTTTTATTCGTTTCAGGTGCCATTCCCGAATGTCCTCCGAACAACACCACAAGTTTTCAAGTATCCAATAAGCAAAGAGGCGTGACATCATCGACTACAGTCAAGGATTCGTTACTCGTCGCGCGCTACAACAACAGCGTTTCAGAGTTATGCTTGACCGATAGATTAACTGAACTCCGGCACGGACTCTCTGGTACAGGTACAACGAATTGCAACAGCTACGGCACGCACATATCCAATTCCTCCTTGGCCTTCCTCACCGGTAACAACGCTGCTCAAACTAACGCGAATAGCGTACCGTACTTGACTGTCGGGCATAACAGCTACGGACTGCTACCAACGAGATCAGGATATTACGGCACCGGTAACAGTTCGACGAACCCGCTGGTGGCAGCGGCTGCGGGCATGTATCTGGGACCACCGATGGTTCCGCCATCGTTACTCTATCCGCAGCTGTACACAAGCATGGCGCAGAATCAAGTTCAGCCCTCCGTGCATTTCTTAGGTAATGACCTGAGAGCGTCGTCTACTGATTCCAGGACTACCGGTGAGCAAGGGTACAGCACAAATAATACTTCGTGCCCATCGACGTCCAGAGATTCGAATACTGCGGATTCTGTTCATCATTCCGAATGCAGCAGCACTCATAGTAACAGAAGCAGCGTCGGTATCGAAAACGGTCAAGGCGGTGTGAACAATATATCTCCGATGCTGCATCCAGTGGCGAGCACGGCTCAAACGTTCGGCACCGAACAGCAGAATGGTCACGCACAACCGGACTTGAACCTGTGGAGGCCGTACTGAGAATCATCCTTTGTGTACCTTGTTGTTTTTTCTTCATCCGAATGAGACTTTCAAGAGTTCTATTCATAAGTTGTCAGTCAGCCGACTGGACAAACTTCTCCTTGTATCGAGGCACGGACATTCTTCTTACGACGAAGTATTATGAAAGATGTTTATTCCGAGGATATTCTCTGGAACTTTGGTTGTTTGAAGCTTGTCATTAAAACTTCAGGTCCTACTTGAGTTGAGCATATCACACACTTTCATACTTACCATGGAAGTGTCCGAAGAAAAGTTAAATGTGAGTATATTTCATAATGTACGCAGTATTGCTATAGAATCGCGCTTAACCTTTCTCAGAAGCATGGCGGTTTTAACCAGTCAGGAATCCTGTTGCCTGAGCATTTTTTTTTGTTAAGGTGTCTGTGATAGTTTAATTACATTAGTAAAAGTCTTATGTAGGAGATACCTGGGTACACGCTATTTTGCAAACTTTTCCTTATCAGTCAAATTTTATCAAACAATTTCATTAAATTCATTTTTAGTATCTTTATACTGAATGAAACATCATATACAATTTTTAAACTGTTTTTCTTTCTTACTGTAATCATGGAATATGGATTTTTGAAAATTCAAAAATGTTCCAAGATGAAAGCAAGTTAAATCTCATCACAAGGGTGGTCCTGTAATTTTAAGCATGCACTGATGTATCTTGAAACGGGGTAAAATCACAAAGAAAACAAATATAAATATTAATGAAAAAATAATACAATGAGTAATTTTTTTTAATATATATGGGGGTCTTTATAATTGAAGTTTCACTTTGATATAGCCATAACAGAAAAACTACTGGAAAAAATGTTATCAAACTTGGTAATAGTTTACAGGAGGTCATGGGATTCAATTTTCTGGCGAAAAAAAAATTCAAAAACTAACCACCAGCTGGGAATGGCGCTGTATGCAATATTGTTAAACAAAATAAGGCATGAAGACATCGGTTTAAAATGTTTTTAATCGCTTCTAAAACGTTTTACAAAGCATGTTCACTGTGGTGTCCACCATTTTCTGAAAGCGAGTTAAATCTCGTTACTGCTTTCTCATAGCAGCTATTGCTATGAGATTCTTTACTGCTTAGCATATCAGGAGGAACGTTACGGACATTTCGGCGTATCGCATTTTTCAATTTCACCAAATTGTTTATGTTATCACCATAAACAGTGGCTTTGAGGTAACCTCATAGCCAGAAGTCACAGGGTTTAAGAAGACGGTCACAGAAATTAACAATATTGCATGCAGTGCCATTATTCCCCACCTGTGGTGAGTTTTTAACTTTTTTTGAGGAAAATTGAATCCCATGACCTCCTGTAAACTATTACCAAGTTTGATGACATTTTGTCCAGTAGTTTTCATTTTATGGTCACTTCAATATGGAATCCTAATTATAAAGACCCTGTAAATCTTATATAAAAAAAATATATAAAAATAATGACACAATTATGAGATTATATATATATATATGCACACACAAAAAAAATGTAACAATAATGGAGGTAGGAACGTATTTGTATAGATGAAATACATAATTATATTCTACATTATAATTGTAGAGAGGAAAGCAAAAGTGAGGAATATAGTGAAATTTATGAAACGATTGGTAATTACGCAGAAAGATCTGCTGTTATGAATTCACTACCGGTTCATCCCGTTTTACCATAACACACTAATTATATTAGAAACTAGCTATAATACCCGGCGCTTGTCCAGGTTTTCTTGAATTACTGGGTATGCTGAAACCTGAGGATATTTTAAAGTAGCCTATCGTGTTCGAGTCAGGTCCCGTTTAGTATATATGCAAATTTTGGCGACGATCAGTCTAAAATTGCCGATTTGTATAGAGAACATACAGACAGAAAATCAATTTTTATACATAGAAAACTATAAGCTGTTTAAAGCTCAAAAAATCGCATTACATACAGCATTTATTTGATTAATTAATTTTTAGAAAAAAAGTATCAAATTGTGTTTTTTTTGTTTAACTTGCTACTTTCTAATTGTATCTTACGAATGTTCCCTACTGAGTTTAATGCTTAAAACAAAATAAAAAAAATGCAAAAACCCTGTATTCGTAACGCAAAATTGATATGTTCAGAGCCTATATCATAGAAATGCGTTTATAAATTAATAAATAATTATAAAGATGCAATAGAAGTATTGAAACGTCTATGAAAACAAAATTATTTGAATGTACTGACGTTAAAATACTATAAATACCTGAATCTTCCGCTTATTAAATTTTTCAAATGTAATTTCTTCTCATTCCTTTGTATTTCGAGTAATATATTTTCTTTTCTAAATCGTAATCATATCAATTTATTTTTCCAGGTGCATGGGAAAGAGGTATTAAACGCGAGATTGGATGTAAAAAGAAGGATCAACTAGTCTCTACGATAGCAACGACATTCTCAAATTCTACGTCTCCTCCAATATATCGCACCTGTCGCTCACATACACACACACACGCGCAAACAATACCATTATATACACGTCATTGTTTATGTTCGATTGCGTGAAAAGAAATATGAATATGTAGCGCACCAATTATATAAATTATACACTTGTAAATAAGATTTTTATCTCGAGAGTATTTATTACCGTGATTTTGTATCCACGATGGAACCGTTGATGAAGGAACAAAAAATATTGGCCGGAGATCGAAGTCGGTAAAGTCAAGAAAATTTCAACAAAAAAAAAAGATTTTATCACATTATTTTTTAGTATGGAAAAAAAACAATAAATGCAAATTTTTCATTGAATTGGTTTGTTTCTTGTGTGTCGTGGATAATTATTTGACCATTTTTGTAATAGGGGTGGAAAACCAGGTTCTACAGTTTATTCCGAAACAAACGGAAAAAATCTTCGGAATTCTTTAAATTTTATTTCCAACAATAAAAGTTGGTAATTGTAACCGCTGAAGTTGTCGCTTAGTACCAGTCAGAAATGAAAATGGTTGCAAGCATTTTTCGAGCTTTTATCGGCTTTTCCCCGTAAATCCCAGGTTTTGAAGTTCTCTGAGCTGCTTCTCTGAGTGCTTACAAGGTGTATTTCTTTAAGTTGTTAACAGATCATGTTAACAACTCAAAGAAATACACCTTGTAATATTATACCATATAATTTAATAATTGATTAACTTATTTTTGGAAAATAATATACATATAACTAAATTTTTTGATTTCAATTATTTGATTTAGCTTGACATTTATGAATAAAAAGTTATTAAATTCCCATTTTCTCTTTGAATGGGGTTCATTAATATACCTATGAATCTTTCAACACTTTCAGTTCTGACGGTACTTTAAAGCACCAATGACTTTTAACCCCCCGTAATACCCCTTACATATGTTGTTGGGAGTCGGGATTTTGAAGTATGAAATGTATATTATTTACTATTTTACAATTACCAGATCTCACAGCGGTTCTGTCAAAGAATATCTTGACTCGCGTATTTTTCGAGTCTAGGTAAACGATGCCACTTCGAATTATAGATCTATCAGGGATTTCATGAGTGCCAAGGAGACCCTCAACGTCATAATTTCTACATGCATGATTTCTCAGTGGCACCAAAAGGATCTTCAAGGTCCATAAAGTTGAAGAGTGGTGTGTTTGAAGTCGGGCCCAATTGAATGCTAGAAAAATCTAAAGATAAAAAAAAAGCTGTTTTCATTTGGGCGACTGGATCCTGGCACACACGAGTACAAGAGAACGCCGACATGACCACAAAAAAGAACACTGCTACAGCAGGGAGTCCTACTTCGAGGGGTTAGCGCACCAACCCCTCGGTGAGTATAAAAAATGGCTGCCTTTCGGAATCGGTAATAAATTGTAGGTCCAAATAGAGATAGTAGGATTTTATAAATGGATAATAGGGATTATATGGCAATAATTGTAGGTCGGTCTAAATAGTCTTCGTGAGCAGAAAATTGCCAGGGTGCGACAAAAATGACCAAATTATCAAGTGGGAGGTGGAAAAATTCAGCTTTCCCCTATATGCATTTATAAACGTGCAAGGAAATATTATTAACACACACACACATCCATCTGATACACATAAATACCTTGGTGTAATTTTCGATAAATGTCTTTCGTTCGCCCATCACTGTTCTGAAGTTATTAAAAAAGCCAAACAGGCCAGAGGGGCCCAAAATTTGCAGGCTTAATTCGGTCCTTTCTATCAACAGCAAACTCATTATTCATTATGCATATAGTTGATCATACGTCCTATATTACTTTACGCGGGTCCTGCTTGGATGTATGCTAGAAATTCTAATATTGCTCTTGAAAATTTCCAAAACGTAGCACTCCGAAGTTTTATCGCTTCCCCCATCCCCCGGGCCATCAGAAATAACCATACACGCAGATATACCAAGATTCACACAATCATGGATTACGTCAACAGATCTCAAGAAATCGCTACGAATCTCTACACAACTCGGGACTATGAACATCTTCGTGAAATCTTCAAATTATAATCAATTATCACATACTTTTAGACTCAAAAAGCCTAAAAATTTTCTCGAGATATCCAGACCCAATGCTCGGGGTCTTTGGTATATACACTTGTATTATTTGTCTAATTCTCTCCATTCTGGTAGTGCCAGAATTGATTGATGCACTGCATATGTCATTGTGAATACTTCATGACCTACGCATATTATATTCCAAGTCAAATATTATTCATAATTATTATTTTTATCTATATTATCATATTCATACCGCATTAATTACCTCATTATTAACATGTTGCATCTTCAGCATCTTACTCATCGTATGGTGACTTGATCATCATTTATTACCATCATTATTACCCCATACAATTAGTTAGCATCAATCATCATCAATATATGATATACATTAGTTCCTGTGGAAGTGGCTATGAATTCCCGGGGTAAAAAGATGTACTTCCAGCCACATTCCTAAATTTTTCGCCGTCTTAAAGATGGTGTGAGGTGACTCTCTTAAATTGTCATCATCCCTATTCTCTTATACAGCCAACCATCCCTCCAACGCACTACTGCATTTAATTGGCAGAGCGATAATGAAGTGGGTATGAGCTGTCGAAGTCTCATCTGAATTTATTAAAATCGCAAACTAGACATCCAGGGTGATTATAACTAAAGCTCTCGTACGCTGAGTAGTTTCTCCCAAAAACTGCTTATCTGAATGCAGCCATTTTTTTAGGATATCTTAATAAAACCATGCGAGAGAGATTTATGAAATTAAAAAAAAAAAGTTCAATTTCCGACCACCAAGTGAAAAAGTTGCGCTTTTTATTACATTTTCCCTTTTCCCATAGACCATATAACATAAGTACTAAGTTTTAATGGAATTCGTCCTCCAGAACGAGCGCTACAGGTCGGAGTAGCGTCAGTATACTGACGGGTGCTACATTGGTCGGAACAGTGTACTGAAACTATTCAAATTTACGTAGCTCCTGTTCTGGTTGACGCATTCTATTGAAACTTGGTATACTGTATATGCCAGGCGTTCCCAAACTGTGCACCGCGGCAGCCTGGTGCGCTTCCAACCTTTGTCAGAGGCGCGGTGGAACGATGACTATCACAAAGGTTTTTCGAAAATATGCATTGTCAAACAGCTCTGGGGAGCCAGCGGAGCTCGCGAATAAGCATTGAATAGGAAAAAGGGGCGCCGCGGGTGGAAAAAAGTTTGAGAACCCCCTGAGATATACGCTATATGGTCCATGGGAGAAAGGGAAATTTAATTAAGAAGAACCACCTTTTCACCTGGTGGTCGAAAATTTAATTTCTTTTTATATCTAATATTTCATAAATCTCTCTTCCCATGGTCTCATCAAGATACCCTAAAAATTTGGCTGTATTCTGATAAACAGTTTTTAAGGGAAAAACTACTCAGAGTACGGGAATTTTAATTATAATCACCCTGTATTTGGCCTTTTCCAGAACTTAATGCTACAAATCAAAAAATAAATAAAAACTGTACTTGAATAAACACAGTATCACGAAACTGATTTCATAAAAATGTATGTACGAGAGTGAATAGATAGCTTGATTAAATAAGAAAATGGCATCTCAGCCAAAATACACTGAAAACTACAATAAATGACACGTGTACAAATAGCATCGTGAACCAATATCGTCTCCACTACACACACACAGTAGAAACAAGAAAATCAATATACATTATATACATATCTATGATAAATGTGTCTGCGCGTTTAAATTAATACTTCGAAAATATTTGTTAAAACAGACAATAAAAACGGTTTTAACGTTAAAGTTCACAACATATTAAACAATTACGAGTTCTCGAAGTGACTTTAAAGAGCCGTTATTTGACTTCATAATCACTATTGAAATTCGTTAGTCGGATAAGATTAATGAGAGGATTAATTAAGCTTCAGTCATATACAAGCGCTAAAACACCTCTACATTAATTATAATATCGCGATACATACGATGCTCTCGATTCATTTTTTTCTCTCCATCAAATGAATAATATCGGATTTACGGTAGTTTACCGATCGCTTGGTTATGTTGCATCTGGATTTCGATTGTTTTATGAAACACAGTGGGGAAAAAATTTTGTTTAGTGATAAAATGCAGTGTATATAAGTAATATATTCATTAAAACTTGTTTAAAAATGTCGTATTTACATATTAAACACACTTTTTTGTGATTGTAGATAATAATATTTACTAAATGTTAAGGATGCATGAAAATATGTCATTCAAAATTTGTTTGATTTCGAAGCAATCAAAAGCAGTAGAGGATTTCTGAATAAGCATTGAAATTAAATGATAAACTGACAAGTTTGGAATTTTTTCCGATTACTAATATAATTAATAAAATTAACTTCACTAATTAAACAAATTAATGCTTCGTTTTCGATGCCTTCTGTTCATTCGAATGTATTACTATGCAAAGTAGGTTATTCGTGTAATTAATAAGCGTGATTAGGCTAAATACTATTGACAAACTCTGCTACAGTAACTCTGGTTATCAGAACACTCCATCTATAACGTCAATAAGCGATAGTGTTGTCTTGGAGGATTCTCATAAATAATAATATTGATGAGACTCGCTTTCACTGTCAATAAAATTCAGTGATCTTGGATATAGCGACACTTTTTTTAGCACTTCTGCTTTTGGTTTTTAGTGTATTCGATAAATTTGATTCTCAAATTTAGCGAATGAATTAACTTTTTTCACACCATGAACTTTTTTTTGTGACTCTCACAGTGAAAAACAATAGCCATTGAATTACTTTCAACGAGTGTGCAGTTTGCACAGGAATACTGGTAAATTATTATATATATTGAAATGATGTGGTTTTCTCCTCAAGATTTATAGTGAGTTAAAACTATCTCTCAAGGGATCCAGAACCTCAACTTTATTTAATCCACGCGTTTGTTATCGCTTAACGCTTTGTCTTTCATTTGAAATGATTTTTGAATTCATTCCACGATTGAGGGTAAAAACTTTAGGGTGAAAAAAAATTCATACTTGTTATTTCTATCATCAATTCAGATATCGAATATTGTCAGTAGCTAAAGTGTTTAATTTGACCCTTAAAATATAATGTATTGTTTTTGAATAAGTTCCCAATGCACCTTTAAACGTCTCACGCAACAGAATTTGAGAAACTTCAGTCTAATGACATGTTTAACGCAAGTTCAATAATACTGACAAGGATATAAATAGTAAGAGATCATTTATTAAATCTACGAACTATAAATAAAAACGGCAAATTGATATTAGCAGTTCCCGAAAATTCCCAACCAAATTCTACATTTATCTAAGAAAATACAAAATAATACAGAAAAAGTGTTCCTCACACATTTTCGCAGAAAAAAACACCTTGTGTGGAATGATTTGCTTTGTCATTCGACATCATGGACGGACGGACAATCGGAAATTCTATCCAAATATGTTGCGTGTCAACATTCAAAAATCCGGGGAATTTATTGTAAAAATTCGTAATTTTTCCTCTTCCTTGTTCTCCGAAGAGAAGAACATTCTTCCAATTGCCCGAATTTCTCGCCATTAACATCACGAGAAAGACTCCCTCCCTTCTCTCTCTTTCACTCTCTCTCTCTTTTCTAAAACGGTACAATTAAGAGACGGCGATAATAACTGTTAACCTAAGGTTGTCTTTTAAGCAAATAATCGTTTGTGCGACGAAGAACAGTTCGTTCGTGATGTTTTCTGAGTTGATTAGCACCCGTTCAATTGAACTGCTCCGATTCATTGGTTGTGTCCTGGTTCGCCTCCGGGACGAAAAATTTTTAGCTCGTTTCCTTTCCCCAGCACGAAAAGTACCTTTTTCCATAAAACGATGTTTGAAGTGAGTGAGTGAGAGCGAGAGTGAGAGGATACATCTTCAGAGCCCGCAGGGCATGATGAGCCCGACTCACGTAACGCACAAACGCACGCACGAAACACCGCCGTCCTCATCACGCGTCCCCCCTCCGTCCCGGGCACCATACTGTAGAAAACGTGAGCGAATAGCTTGTAGAGCTGTTCTGAGCTTCAGAAAGCAAAAACGACTCGCTCCACGTTTAATGAGCATATCCTAGATGACTAATTTCGACGAGGATCTTAATTGCCGCAGCGCGTGTAAAATTTGCTCAAGGAAAACTTAGAGGATAGTTAGCGTGAGGGTGAAAGTGAGGTCTAGGAGAATGCTTGAGGAAACTGTGACGGTTTTCTCTCTTCGTCCCTTACACAAGTAAGGAGGAGCGGATACTAAAGGTGCCGGTGGTGGTGGTAAGGTAGGTATATGTACCAGGATAAAAGGGGACACACAGGGCGACAGAATTAAGAATTGAAAGTTTTCTTCTCCCTTCACCTACGCTATTAGTTTGTCTTTCTCGTAAAGTGCCGAGAATTCTGAGGTGTTAAAGGGTGTGCATAGGAGAACGTGTGTGTCTGTGTGTGTGTATGTTCTCGCCCCGTTTTCTAGTAATTGGGATATAGCTCGAAGGGAAGTGCTTTGAAAAGTTTGAGAAAATAAAATTTAGATCCTGGGATAATTAGATATGAGGAGTTAAGGGGAAATTTTGAGGCTCTGGCAAATCTTTTCGAATTCTGTTTGACTTTTGCCCTGTCTTCTCTCTCTATCTGTCTGTGAGTGGGAATTCTTTTCTAACAGAAAGACTTCCGTTCAATTAGAAATGGTTACTTGCAATCGTCGGAGCGAAATGTCGACGAAAATAAAACATTTACGACACCTTCCAAGTTCTTAATGACTGGATGTAAATGGACTTCTCTCTCTCTCTCTCTCTCTCCCTTCCGAGGAATGAATGTTATCGTGTTTAGGAGGAAATCGAAGGAATTCACCAGATTCTTATTGGTTCCTCCGTAGAGGCTAGTGGTTAATTTGGAATCTAAAGGACGTCTTTGAAGTTTACGGATATCCTGGTCTCGGTTCCAGTTTTTCGTAGTTATTTTTTTATACTGTACATACTGAACCTGGAGATTTGTTTCTAGCATCACAAGCATTGATAGCTTACATTTATGTGGTTACTTTCCATCAAACGAGCTGTTATTTGTGATTTTCATGGTTTTTGGTATTTCAATTGATATCATAAAGAGAACCCGATACAATGAAAAAAAAAATTGTTCCCCGCTTTTTTGCAAATTTTATTTTTATTGGGTTCATCTTTCATCTTTTCTGCTGTAGAATTGTATCCGAAGGGAATGAAAATTTAACGATTGATTCCAAGTTCAACTATTATAGAGGCTTCCATGAAATAGGAAATTTATGGGAAAATTTCTATGTAGCACTTAATATATATATACACATATATATATATATTTTAAATACTGAAAGAAATCTACCCTAATGTTCATGTGGAAATTCTCAATTTTTGTTAATTTTCGGGAGCTAAAATAAGCCTCAAAACTGCAAGGATTTAAATCACCGACATCTCGGCAGTTTCCGACCCAATTAATACTGGATTTATGAATTCTTTTCAATACATTAGTAACACTTGTAGATTCTATATGCACAAATGTGGTGGTCGCCTTTTCTCACTGCAATTTTTTTTTTAAGTTCGAGGAGTTAAGCCCTAACTTAAAGGATTGTCTAAGTTTTGAGTTAGAATTATGGTGAATATGAACTTTGAGGGCTTTCATGAGAAGGCAGCACTTAAAGTTGAACTTTTAGAGGCGGTTAAGATAGCTTCCAGGAGAAACTGAATCCGGGAAAAGTGTGATATACAGTATTGCATACAATTTTGCAATAATATTCTGGAAAAACTGTATGTGAAGATAAATATACTTTGCATCATCTTGGCTAAAAAAATCTGAGTGAAGTGATTTATTTCAAAAATATTTAAAATTAAAAAAAATTATTTTCTGACATTAATTTGTTTAATGTATCTTTAATGCTAAAACATCTTAAAAATTCCAAAAACTGAATGCTCGGTTATGAAAGAGTTAAAGAAACACATAAATCTCTTACTAGCTGATATTTTTAGGCTGGTCGCGTATAAAACATTTATCTTTCGCGTATTCCCTCCTTAAAATTTTTTAAAAGTTTGTCACAATAAATTACATCCTAATTTCCTTTCTTTTTTTATCACTTTTCATATTTTACTTTAATTTTAGGATATGAACCTAGTAATTAACGATCAAATTCATCTTGTACGATTTTCTAGTACGGTACTTACGACAAGTTGTAATTCCTCCTTCCCTGTCCTCATCATGACTGTAAAAATCAGATGTCTCAAACCTTTGGAATCGGTTTCAAGTTCTGTGGGTTACATTTTATTTTTAAATTGATAAATTCAATTCATTCATTTCATTAGATGAAGTGATGATTTTTTTCTCCTTTTTTGCAGCAAGAAAATTAAAGATGATGTGGATCGTGTGATTCTCAGTACCCACAGTTTTGTTTTCCAACCTATATCATTGCATTTTAGAAAGCTTGTTACACGAATGAACTGGATTACTATCTGAATAGCAAGAGCCGTACATATTTAAAAAATATATATATTAAAATATATGTATACAGTATATCAGTAACTAATAAATTGTGTGAAACATAAAATATGTATTATTAGAACAACACAATTATTAAATAAAATAGCCTTGCCATTTTGACCGTAAAATGCAGTTTCATCGAATCAATGGTTTATCGTACTCTAGATTCTGGAGTATTGGTAGATGAATATACAGTGGACTCCGGAATATCTAACCTAATGTGGCGGAAGGGCGGACCGGTTAACAAAAAAGCCGGATAGACCGGAGTTCTTTAAATATAGTACTCTCTCTCACTTCCTATCCCCACCCATACCAACAAAAACATCTTTTTTATACCAAAACCCACTCTTATTCATATTTTCTGAATTCGAACGACAGGCGAGTACTTGATAAATGTTTGTGATGCACTTTTGAACTCTGTATTGTTTTAAAAATTTAATACAGAAAAACGAAGTCCAAGAATACAAATATTACTACATATTTGCATACATATTTCAAGATCAAATTTATTATATCGAACTTAATTGCAAGAAGCATAGAAGTATGTACACTGTGTACATCAATTTTTTTTCAACGGACCCCTCGTGGGATCATTTACCTTCACTGGTATTTCATGAAGCACGCATATATCGAGTTGTTTAATTATAATTTACTACTTCAATTTTTTATAATATGCAAATTATAAGAAACAATACATTTTGGATTTCATGGCAGGCAGCGTGGAAATTGACCTTCGCTACAGGAAGCTCGTGGTGCCTTGATTTTCACTAAAGGGGGCCCACTACATCAAAAAGGTTGGGAAACACTATTGCTGTGCAGTAGGAATACGCACACTTTCAAAATGAACGTAAAAAAAAAACCGTATAAACCGAATTCTAACACAGATAATTTAAACTTATTTTACTCCTCCTTGTAAATGATAACACTAATGTGAAAATTTAATATTGTAATCCATTAAAGTATTATTGTTTCTAAACTAGGCCAGATAGTCGCAAGCCACATTATGGAAGGTATATTGTACTGCTATATAACATTTATTTCAAAAATCGTATCTTCTTCCATAAAGCACTGATTTCTGAAACAAACTGAGATGAATCTATTCTCGAAAATATCAAACAAAAAACATGTAATTATTAACAAATAATTGTCATTATAATAAGATAACGGCACTTAACTTAAATAAGTATTTATTCCATTTTTTTCCCCTCATATATATATAGAAATATTCAACAAAATATCCTAAATCTATAAAAGATTACACGCGTACATTACCAAAACACTTTTCATACCCATCCTAATTGGCTAAAACGTATCCAAGCAAAAACTGAGAAAATAAAACAATCTTGAAATCGAAATTTCAAAGAATTTTTTTCTTATATCATGTACATACATGCATACATATGTAAGTATGCGCTTATTTTTGTGTGTCCTCTGTTCCCAAAACCAAATTGATTATCCTCATTGCGTTGATTGAAAGCCTTTTTCTCCCCACTGACATTTTTTTTTTTCCTAATAAAAAAAAAAGCATTTTTTTGGTCGAATTCGTTACTTAAATCCGAAAAAAAAAAAAATTTGGGGTCGGAAAAAGTCCAAGGGGCCCGGATGACGAATTGGTAAGTTCCAACTCTTTTAGGATGTACAAAGGGTGGTAGCAGCGGTTCTCGAAGCCATCTTGGCGTGAACAACCCTAAGTAACGTTAAGGATGACAATGGGGAAGAAAAAGAAGCAATGGTAAAACAATGAGACAAAAACGGATTTTACTCTATCCGAGAAACAAAAAGAAATAAAATAATAAAATCGGTGACAGACACAGATACAGACACAAATACGCGGCATATGCTTGGCACGAGCCTGTATCTAGTATCATTTTTCAATTTTCTCACCCTCATCAACAAAACAGTTTTTTTCCCCTAAAAACACCAAAAAAAAAAGAGATCCCTCCTCTTTTTCTCACACCCACGAACAGCCTGGATTGATTACTAAAAGAAATTAGGGATCGGAAAAAAAAATGTACAATTTTTTTGTCTTTTCTAGAACAATCTATAATTCCGTTTTTTTCTCACTTTCTCCACTTACAAATCTGTTTTATTATGATTACAAGGATTTATCTTTTTCGGATTTTTTTTATTCTCATCCCCTTACCCTCGGAGAGTTATATTTATGTGTTAAGCATATGTAAAAAAAAAAAATTTTTTTTTTTTTTTTTAGTTTTAACAGCTTGATGGACGTCTTACGTATTTGCTAATGTATATGTATGTGACGTGAAAAAACAAAAAAATTGAACTTTCTCGAACAATGAGTACTAAATGCTAGAGAATTCAACGCTAATGTTTCACAATGGAGAGCGAAGGAAAAGAAAAATGAAAAACCTGGGAATTTGATTTTGTTTTTTGTTTCCTTTTACATAAGTGCTTTTCATGCTTTTGTGA
Source organism: Pholcus phalangioides (assembly GCF_987345545.1). Classification (NCBI taxonomy): domain Eukaryota; kingdom Metazoa; phylum Arthropoda; class Arachnida; order Araneae; family Pholcidae; genus Pholcus; species Pholcus phalangioides. The sequence goes on along the minus strand of NW_028301608.1, from coordinate 61,807,823 downwards.
TCATACAGTTTAAGTTTTTAGGACAAAATGCATTCGTTGATTGTAAGGAATACTTCGAATTATTACAATCCATTACTACCATATGCTTAAAATATGCGTGTTTAAGTCTGGATTTTTCCATAAAAAACTAATGGTAGAGTCAAAGGAAATTTGACAAAAGCAGGAAATTAGATACTAAATTTATACGTTTTTTTTTTATTGGTGCCTTTCAATTTTTTTTATGAAATTTTATTTGTAAAAGTACATTTTAGATTTTACATTTCAGAAGAAATGATGGTTATGGTATTTATTTTTTTTTCTCTAGAGAGATGAGAATCGTTATGATAGGTTTTGAAGGAAATGAGCTTTTATCTGAAGTTTTAAAAGTTTTTTAAATTTTTTTCTTTGATCAGTTTGAGAAAATACACTCATATTGCATCTTACTTTAAATTTTTTGAATAATTTTTCAAATAAAAATATTTCCAAAATAATTTTCAAATAAAATACGTAACAACTTTTTAGAATAATAATTTTTAATGAAAATTATTGTTATTATTATCTAAAATTGACATTATTATCTAAAATTGACATTATTACCTAAAATTGACATTATTATCTGACATTATTATTATTGACATTATTATACAGTTTAAGGTTTTAGGACAAAGTACATTCGTTGATTGTAAGAAATACTTACTTGATTACAGAAAAACTGATTAAATTTATATGAAACTTTACATATGAAAAAACTCATTTGCTTCAAAACTTATCATATAGATTCCTATCTCTCTCGCTCAAAAAAGAAAAAAAAAGTAAATAAATACATAAAATGCTATAGCCATTATTTTTTCTAAAATCTGAAATCTAAAAAGTACACTGCTCAAAACAATTAGGGGAGCAAGCAAAAAAGTGAAGAAAACCGTGCGAGACAGCCACGTATTGGCATACAATGGATAGTACACGCGTATCAATGCGCAATACAGAAAAAAGACGTAAAAAATTTGGAATTAAGCTTTAATTCTTTGAAAATATGGAAAAAACATGAAAAGATGATAGGGCAAAAATTTGGTTACATGTAAACGATAAAAAGTACTGTTTAGACATGATGCATGAGTTTTAATAGGGCGTGTGGTCTCCTCGAACAGCTAAGACTGCTGCACACCTGTTTGCCATGGATGCGATGAGGTTACCGATCAGACTTTGGGGAATACTGTTCCACTCCTCAAGAAGTGCAATCTGCAAGTCTCGGACAGTAACAGGCGGCCTTGGTCGCGCAGCAATGCGTCGTCCGAGCATGTCCCAAACATGCTCGATTGGATTCAGATCAGGAGAGCACGCTGGCCTTTCCATACGCTGTATTGTTTCAGCTTCAAGCATGTTCTCCACCAGACGAGCTCTATGCGGTCGGGCATTATCATCCTGGAAAACAAAGGAATCCCCAATGGCTCCAGCGTAAGGGATGACATGAGGTCGCAGTATCTCGTCTGCATACCTTCGGGCCGTCAAATTGCCATTCCGAATGATATGCAGGTCCGTACGTCCGCCTATGCTGATTCCACCCCCATACCATCCAACCAGCTCGTCTGTATTTTTACCTTTCACGAACGAATGCGGGGTTATTTCGAGTACCCCTGTCCCTCCATACCAGAACACGTCGGGTGTCAAACTCCAAACTGAATCGGGACTCGTCTGTAAAGAGCACTTGGCTCCAATCATGTTGCTCCCAATCTCGATGTTCAGCAGCCCATCTTCTTCGGGCCGCACGGTGGCGTGGGGTGAACGGAATGCAGACCATTGGCCTACGTGTATAGAGTCATCCCTCATGAAGCCGATTACGTACTGTTTGGCTGGACACCCTTCGTCCTGTTGCCAAGAGCAACCGTCTTTGAAGCTGCGTAGCATTCTCTGTTCTGTTTCGACGGGCTGTTAACCGTATATACCGGTCATCAGTTGCTGTAGTGGCGCATGGCCGACCTTGCCCTGGTCGACGTCTAACGTTTCCTGTTTCTTGGAATCGATTCCACAGCCTTGCAACAACACATCTGGCGACTCCAACAGCGTCCGCGACACTACGTTGTGTTTGCCCGGATTCCAGTCTGCCTATAACACGCCATGCCAATGGATTCCGGTAAATCACGTTGTTGAGACATCCTCAAGTCACCTTGTCTTAAAAAAAAATACTGCGCAATCGAATTTCACAGTTACGGCAGTAAAACAGACGTTTCTGCAACATCCCGATTTCTGCCCTTATCTCCTTTTTCTGGTTTTTGACTTCATGAACTTTGATTTGCATATGAAGTTTTCTTCTTCCGTTTTCTGCTAGGCTTTAAATTATGGATGATTCATTTTATGTTACTTATCGGTATACATCTTTGCGTAATTTTGTTAAAACCATGTGCTCCCCTAATTGTTTTGAGCAGTGTACGTTCACAAATAAAATTTCATTCAAAAAGAATTGAAAGCACAAAAAAAAAACCACACAGAAAAGATGCATAAATTTAGTATGTAATTTACTGCATATGTCAAACTTTTGTTTACTACCATAACAATTACAATCCATTACTACCACGACAAAGCAGGAAATTACATACTAAATTTATACTTCTTTTGTTTTCAATTTGTTTTCCAATTTTTTTAAATGAAATTTTATTTGCAAAAGTACTTTTTAAATTTCAGATTTTAGAAAAAGTAATGGTTATAGCATTTTATGTATTTATTTATTTTTTTGGAGAGAGTGAGATAGGAATCTTTATCATAAGTTTTGAAGCAAATGAGCTTTTTTCCAATAAAAAGTTTTATATGACTTTAATCAGTTTGAGAATAACTACTATTAGGAATTAACTAATTAACGCGCATATTACTTCGTTTTTCTAATTATGATAATCAATACGTTAAAAATCACGTGTAACGTATTTAACTCGAAATCGTACAGCTTGTTCAGTGTTTCACATATAAGAAATTCTAAGTAACATTTAAATTAAACTTCGTGTTATGATAGCATAGTAATTTTAGCTTAGTTTTCCTTTTTTTTAAAACTTTCGGAAAGAGAGAGAACCCCGAATTACTGATTCATCTACATTGGCGTACGCAAAGGGGTATACCCCCCCCCCGTCTCAAGCCGAGATTATAGTGTTATTTTGCAGGAAAAACGTAAACCCCTTCCCCCTGAGATAATTCTGCGTACGCCTATGTTCACGTACATATTTCATTTTAGAGAAATCTATGAAAGCGCTCAAAATTAATACCGTAAAAAGTTTCCTACAGTTAATACTGTAATTTTTTTTTCTAAAATTAATACTGTAAAAGTTCTGAAAGTAATGCTATAAAAATGACTCTAAAATTAATGCTGATAAATTCCTCTGAAACGAATAATGTGAAAATTGCTATAAAAAATAATTAATACTGCTCTATTTTTTGTCCTGTCCACCACATCAGCGTAGGTGCCGCATTGGTTTAAGTTACGGTTCTTCTCTGTATGAAATTTAGTTTTCATACTATCGCTGCTTTTTCGTGTTCAAAAAACTAATATTTGTTATGAAATGCTTCAAGCCAATTCTAAATAAAACCAATTCAATAAATGGAGTGCTACTTGATTAATTTTGATTTTTTTTTTAGTTTGTTTGTAAAAAAAGGGGGTACTTTCCAGATTTTATTTTTCAAGGGGAAAAATTTTTTAGAACAAATACAAAATGCTTATATTATAATTTTCATTTAAAATTTATTGAGGATTGTGGTTTTCGATGATAAATATGGCCCTATATATGCAGATGGAACAACTTACCTTTTGATGTCGTGAATTCCACCACTATCGACACGTTTAAAAAGTAATGCGATATTCATGCTGTGATAAATCGAGAAGCTATAAATAACTACCCATAATGTTTCAGGGCAAATGCATTATATTTTATCATAACTTTTAGTTTTTTCATGATAATTCTTTTGTTTTGGGTTGCGTGTTTTAAGTACATTTGACATTCATATTTTTTATGGGCACCTTTTTTTCTGCCACCTCCATTCTGCCTGTTGTCTTTGTATGTATTTGTAAGATATTAGGTATTGTTGTGGAAATCGATGACGGATGTTGTGGAAATCGTGAATCTAAAGACGTTGCTGTGGTTTCGAATGAGCCTGAATAATGAACGCATCGGTGAGAGAAAGTGAAGTCTGTATTGAATGAGAAGCCATGGAGTTCGTACTCACTCATATTGACGTGATATATGTACAGCCACTTGGCAGCTAAATAGATAAAGATGATAAATATCTATTATAGATAATAGATGGTCAATCTATCCTCATCAATCTCCGGCGCGAAAGATCTAGGTGGCAAAATAAGCTCGTATTATACAGCGTGATTCTGAATTCTATAGTCACATAAGAAAGGTAATAAGTATAAGCTATTTAGAAGAAGAAAGTTCCACCTAAAAAAGTAAATAACGAAAAACGATTTATATGCTGCTGTAGCGGTCGAATAGTCATAGTGACTGACTCGCATCGTGAGTTTCCGGCGTCGAACCCCACTGGCTCCTCAGTGGCTGTCGATTAAGTTGGTTTTCTGTGGTTCCCAACTTCGAGGTGCGAATGCGAGCCGATCTCCCCGTTAAACAGTCTCGCCACAGAGAGCAACAGGCCTACAAACGGTACAAATTTTCAATCATTACACTCACTTCACTTTTTAAATATAGATGGTGGCACTGAAAAATCAGCGCAACACTAAATACGCACTGAGACTGTTAGGTACACACACACATACACTCACACTTCCGGCACAACTCACGAGGTAATAAACTGCTATGGGAAAAGAGCTGAGTTGTGCTCGATTCTAAAAAATCGATTAATATTACTGGATTCATCTGAATGAATCACCTTCTCTAAACTGAATTTGCCAGATTGTTACAGAATAATGCCCGACAAATGATCAATGAACAAGGACAACACCGAAGGAAATTGTAAATATTGAAAAAAAAATAGAAGGTATGTGGGAAAAAAAAAAAATATATATATATAGGATCCACGAAGCTCACGTCTACACCTCCAGATCGTATTTTTAATATGTATTTATTTTATACCTTATTTCGTATATTGTTCGCTCTTGGGGTCTAGAAAAAGATGGAAAGGCAAAAAAATAAAAGATACGCATCGGCATGTATCATTTTTGGTATGTAATGGCAACCCACTCATTCTGTTTGTAAATTTTGTGTAGAGTTGAAAGTTCAACTGTGAGTTCTTTCATAATTATCAGTAAGGGTGAAATCAACATGTAGAAGAAGGTAAAATATTACTCGAATTTTCTAATCATACAGACCAGTGTTTCTCAAGGTGCGTGTCGCGGCCACTAAAGGCATCGTTAATCTTTGTCAGGAGTGTCGCGGCGAGCGGGAGATATTGGTTTGTGTGCCTATTTATGATTTGAAGAGATTCTTTTATATGAGAAAATATCTGCCAAACTATTCTGGGGGAGCCGCAGACGAACCGTAAATTAGGCAACAGAGCAGCAGGTGGCAAAAGTTCGAGGAACACCTATATAGAGACTATTCCGAGTACAAATTATTCATCATAGATAGCCAATAACGATTAATACCATTTGATTCATCTGAATAGGAATGGTAACTCACTTTGTTTGAGTTGACATTTTGTCAGATTGTTGTAGAATAATGCACTACAAATGATCAATGAATAAGGCAATTGCAAAGAGGTTAAGAAAAAAAACAAAAGTAGAGGATATGAGAGAATATAGGATCCATAAAGTTCACGTCTACAACTACAGATCACATTTGTAATACGTGACATTTCTTTTAAGGATCCGTGGGCATTACTGTACGGGAAAAGAGCGAGAAAAAAATTGCCCTGTACAATTTCTCTCTCTCCAGTACATATATATATATATATATTTTTTTTTTTTTTTCTCGGGCATTGTTCTTTATTTCATTGTACGATCAGTAGATCAGTGAGACGCAAAGAGAAGAGATACCCGTGTTAACAATCTATACCTTCCGCTCTTGGGTCGAGATAAAGATGAAAAGACAAAAAATAATAAAAGAGATACATGGGCATGTATCCATGTGGAGGATGAGGGGAGAACAAGTACTCCAGGGCATCCCACCGCGTCGTCTCTTTTTTGTGCACTGTATCATCCGGACGAAAATGATTCCTCCTGCATCCAGCCATGATGATGTACCGAGGGTTATCGGCGAAATGAAGCTGGAAACTTGCCTGGTGGCAGGAGCATAGCGTATCATACACGAAAAAAAAATGCGTTATAAGGGGGAAGGGAGGTAAAGTGGGAATGAAATTTCCAGGGAGTCTGGGAATGGTGGGAAAAAATGCTACTTATTGCCGTCCCCCTCCCACATATTCCAAAAAAAAAGAAGGAATCCTAGAAACAAAAGTCCTGGAAGTGAGTGCTTTATTCGTTTGACACGTCATGATATATAGGATGGGACTCAAAAACTTAATGATCGCATCGAGAATCTGATTCCTTCATCTTCCTCTCGTTTTTTTTTTCTCCGCATCTTTAAGGAGATTCTTAAACCCTTTCCTTAGATAGAATCTTCGTATGTATGTATATATATATATATATATATATATATATATGCTACTTTTCTCAGAGATATATATATGAATAAGTACATATGTTCGTGCATATGTATACGTATGTATTCTTGGGAGAAACTAACTCGTTTGAAGGAACTCCCATCTTCTTGGTTCCACCGCCACCGTCTTAAGATTTTTGTCATCGCCTTTGGATTTCTCTCTCTCTTACCTCATCTTTTCTACTTCACGGATCTCTATTTTTTATGCTTTTATTATTATTATTATTATTCAATTTTATTTATTTTTTCTGCTTTATACTGTGTACGTATGTATGTATGTATATATACGTGTCCGTTAGAGGAATTTTGTCGCGCTGCAGCTTATTATTCAATGTTAAAATGCAGGTTACAGATCTGCCAGATCGGAGTGTCATTTTACGCAAATTTGTCACAGTAAAAATAGAAAATGGTCGTTTTGGGCCGATTTTTACACTCCTTCCTCTCTCTTTCTATCTCTCTCTCTCTCTAACTCTCATTTTGAAGGAAATATCGTCAAATTATTTTGAGAGGAATCTCCGAGAAGGTTTTTTTCCCCCCAAGAAACATTCAAAGAGGAAAAAAAAGTTATATATACTTTTTTTTTTTTTAAGTTTCAAGAAAATGTCACAAAAATTTGTTTTTGAGTGATCTGTTGTTTTATCAAAAAAATATCTAGCGTATATGGGAATTTGCCAAATTACTTTTGAATAGAGTATAACAAAAAAAATATCAAAATTCAAAAACCAATTAAAATTTATGAGAATTAAATTAGGCCCTAATTACAACATTTTAGAAATACTGAATTTAAAGATGAAATTTTAATTGTCGTTGATGGTTGATGCGAAGTACTGAGCACGAAGCTCTTCTATGGAAACAATTAATTTCAATTTTAATCCGAGAAATTATTATATTATTACAAAATCTGGTAGTCTTGGACTAATTTTTTTTTCTGCTGCTTAAATGCCGTACTTTTACAAATACAATTTTTTAAAGAAAATTTTAAATACATTTTTAAATAAGTAAATAAAATTTAAAAAAGTTTAATAACTTTTAAAAGTTATAATTATTTAAAATAATTTTGTATAACCTTTAACAAAATAATTTTTAAAATAACTTTTTTAAATATTTTTTAAAATAACTTTTTTAAATATTTTTTAAAATAACTTTTTTAAATATTTTTTAAAATAACTTTTTAAAATAACTTTTTAAAATATTTTTTAAAATAACTTTTTAAAATATTTTTTAAAATAACTTTTTAAAATATTTTTTAAAATAACATTTTTCAAATAATGTTTTTGAATTTTTTCAAATTTAAAGAAAAAATTAAATGAAATTTTTAAAGTGAAATTCAAAAAAAATTCTAATGAATTCAAAAAAACGTCTAATGAATTCAAAAAAATTTCAAATGAATTTAAAAAAAATTTCAAATGAGTTTAAAAAAATGTTCAAATGAATTCAAATAAAATTTTCAAATGAATTTCAAAAAAGTTGATAACGTTTTTTTTTCTAATAATTTTTTGCAATATCTATTGCCATAATCAAAACTTTTCAAAATTTCATTGCAAAAATTTAAAATAAAATTATTTTATTGCAAATAAATGAAATTTTGTGAACGCATAGAGTTTTTCAACACATAAATGCATGTGTTAAATTATTTTAAAAGGTCCATAAATTGCTGTACAACAACTGTTGCTCTGTTATTAAAAGCTAATTAACAGCTATCCAACATCAAATTAAAAAATTATCTAAACATTAAACACAAGAATCTATATAATGTTGGACATATAAATTTTTTAAAACATTCACAATTTTTCTTTCAACAAAAAAGTCGTAGAAACGTAATTTTTAGATATTTTAATTATGTTTAGAATCTCTAAGCAAAAAAAAAGAAGAAATAAAATATTACTTGAAAACACGAAATATCATTTTCGAAATTTTCCAAAACTAATTTATTTTTCGGAATCGAATAAATCTGATTCCCGAAATTAATTCCGCGAAAATAAAAAATAAATGATATCGAAGAATTTTATTGGAAATCATTTCCATGGGTAGAAAAATATTCCATATCATTGCTACACAAAATTTAAGGAAAAGGAAAAAAAATCATTGAAATAAGTTATCTTTTTTGTACAAATTGACAGGGCTGATCTTCTCCCCTTGTAACACAGTGTTATCATCGTCATCATTCTACAACCTCCACCCAGTTTCCAAACTCTCTCTCTTTCTCTGACTCTTCGTAACAGGAATTCCTGATACTGCAACAACAACAACCACGTAGCTCATTAGAGAATCTGTTGCAAGTACCGGTCGAAATTAGGTTTAAGCCCTGGGGCTAAAACTCCTTCATCCACCATCCACCTTCGCTCTACACACACACACATAATATATACAGAACCTTCCCACCAGCTTCATAGAGTCAAGTTGCAGCCTCTTCTTCTTCTATTTCTTGGCTAAGAAAACAGTTCATTTTCACCTTCTTGGGAGATTTTCCTTCATTTCTTGAAACATATTTTTTACTGTCTCCTTTTTCGATTCCTCTCCCTCCCCCCCCCCCACCTTATTTATTTATGCATGTATATAGATATATGTACATGAGTCTTTTTTTCGGAGATGGTAATGAAACTTCTCGCTGCCACATTCAGTTATGAACATCTTGTTGCTCGTCGTTCGTGTCGAGAATTTCACCCAATGCAAAAGTAACTTGCTACTGCTGTTGTATCATGAAATGTTTATTTCGATGTGACTCGAAAATTAGTCAAAGAGAATTTATGTCGATCTACATCTTCTTTTTTTTTTTGAAACGAGAGCAGAATATTAACGCGAGTGCACATGAGAAAATATTTATGTGTGTCGGCTCTCTCCCTTTCGCTACTTTTTCCCGTCATCCCCGGATGTGGAAATGGTATTTCCGGATGAAAGATATTCCACCCAAGTGCCTGCCATTCTGGTTTTATATATATTAAATGGCATCCGTGTCGATATCAACTAACAGGGAATGTGAAAATTTTTCATGATTAAATTTTAAAAATAAATATGATTCGTCTTCTTTTAGATGAGGACCGTTCAGTTTTCGAGAGAGAATATCTTATGATATTTATGATTACTTTCGGTCTCCATATTGAGATTGAATGAAATAAATTTAGAATCCACTTCGTAATTAATCGAGATGTTTTTCGATAATGTCGTTTTTCTGTGAATTGAGTGGAATGTTTCCTATGAAAATGTTGATTGACGATGACTGCAATGAAGTTACTCATTTACGTTTTAATGTCATATCACTTTTAATATTTTCTATTTATGTCTAGTTTTACTTTCTAGATATCATTACATCGATTATATTTCTTTCTGTTCGAGCAACAATTATTTTCCTTATCGAATGTTTAAATGAACAGATCTTTTTTATTAATTGTTCAAGCAACATTCATTTCTCAGTCATTAATTAATCAAGCAACATCCATTATTTATTAATTTTTTGAACAACATTCATTAATTATTAGGTAACATAAATTTCTTATTGATCGTCTACAGGAATTAGTTGTCATCAACATCATGGATATAAATACTTCTAATCAACGCAGTGATGAGGATAATTTCTAATTGATCTTGCTTATGAAATCTTGTATTACCTCTAGACGTCTGATATTTCACACCGTTCGTTTTACAATGATGATTTCTCAACAACTGTTCGAACGAAAATAATTTTCTTATCAGTTGTTTAAATAACGCTAATTGTTCTCGTGATAATTGCTCTTATTTTGGGTTTCTGCATTTTAGTTTTGTTTGACATTCAAATTTTTATGGGCATGTTTGTTTAGCCACCTCTTTGGGTATTTTGTATGTTGTGGCCTTTGTATTTGTGATAATTTTCTTATCGATAGTAAGTTAAATTAATTTTCTCATCAATTGATTGAATAACAATAGTTTTCATATCAATTGCTTGAATAACAATAACAATTCTTATCGATTATTCAAGTGACATTCATTTCTTATGTATTTTTAGGGCATATATATATATATCCATCAATATCATGGATTTTTAAACAATACTGTGAGCACAAACGACAAATTTATATTGTCTCTTACGAATGGTATTACAATCTGTCTGTATTACAACAATAATTCCTTAAAAGAACTGGTCGAAAAACTCAAATTTCATAATTGATTGGTTTAAAAAATGATTTTCGTATTGATTGTTCCAAAGAAAATCATGTCCGATTTTTTTTATTGTTTCAACAACAATCATACACTTATTGCCTGTATAAACAACAATGTTTTCATTATTAATTGCATGAGCGAAAATAACTCCCTTATTAATTGTTCAAGCCTCATAATTTCTTATTAATTGATGGAAATAAATTATCACCAATATAATAAGAACTTTTTATCCATGCTGATTGGATAATTATAATTTCTAATCAATATACTGTGGACAGCAATAATTTTCAATCAATATGCTGTAGACAACAATCATTCACAATCAATACGCTGTGTACAAAAGCAATTTTCCTTCTCTGCTCTGCTTGTCAACCCTGTACATTAATGGTCAGAGTCAGTTTTTCTCCAACTTTTTCGTTCACGGAAAAATTCTCTTCAAGAATTATTCGATACGAAACAATCATTGTTACAGTTCACAACTACCAACAATTATGTTATTTGTAAAAGTTGCGGGCATATTAGGATTGTGCAGAATGTGGTTTCTGCATGTGGTGATGAAATTTGAGGTGTGGAAAACTTTTTGTTCGGAATAACTTTGGTCCACTCTCCATCAACCTCTAACAAATTGAATTTGGCAGAGAGGACATGTGTGTAAAATATTTTTATTCACAGGGATTTAAGGGAAATCCAAAATACTGTCTTTATAACAGGCAAATATTTTGATTTCAACACTTTGAAGAAGAAGAAGAATATACAAAAGATCTAAATACTTATTGCCGATTCGTAGAACATGACAAATAATGGATACTTAGCATAAAAAAATGTATATCATATTATTTTAATACTATATTAGCATACACTTACACCACATATGCATATTTCCTCTAAAAAAATATTTTGAAATATGTCTACCGCCATACCGTAATTTGACTGGATTTATTTTCCATAAGAAATAAAACTAGGAGAGGGAGAGAAAAAGAGAGAGAAATCTTGCATTTTCTGATATCATTATTCAACATGAATTTTTTTTAAAAATAAGAAAAATTGGAAATCTGCAATGAAATCAAACAATGAAGAAAAAAATGTATGTATAACTTCAATCATAATAGCTCATATTTGTTTTTTTTTCCAACCTTTCATTTCAAACAAATGTACGATTAGAAGAAAGATCTCGAGTAATCTCGCAGCTCTCTCGGCACATGTTAAAAATTTAAATATATGCATAATTTTCTGCCGATTTCGTGTCAAAGCCTGTAATAATATTCCCAAAGCTAAAAAAGGTTTAAAAAAAAAAAAGTCAGAATCTTGTAGCAGAGAGATGAGAAATTCTATTTTTGAAAGAAATCTCGAAAGAAATATAAAAGAAAAATTATAAAGAAACAGAATATATATGCACGTAAAATTTTGCTAAATCATTTTCTTCAGAGAGATAAAAAATTTTATTCGTATTCTTTTGATATGAAGAAGAATAAGAAGAAGGTAATTATTCGTATATCTGTCTGGGAATCATTTTGTCTTGTCATCTAAGACGGAATATTGAAGAAAGAGTAGAGAAACTTATAAGAGAGAGAGGAAAGCAATTTGCATATTTTGATCGTCGTTCAAAGAACAAAAGAAACACATCCCTTCCCTACTCTCACTCCCGTTTTTGCATTATTTTCTTCTTCTTTTTTGCATATTTTTCAATTTTTTTTTTTTGAAAAAATATACGAAAGGTAAAAATTAGTATGAGAATTTATAATCTGTCAACGTAGTATGTGGAAAACTATTTAAAAGCTGTTATTTTGGAATATCATACATGCATATTAGCGAAGGGAAGAGTCTCTACTGCGAAAACTGTTTGACAAAAAATTATGAAGTAGTCTATCGAATATGGTTAATTGGTGATAAAGAGACAGAAAAATTGTCTAATATATTTCTACTAGTACAAAACCGCACATGCACCTCGTATTCTTTAAGGGAATTGCAACCAACTGGTTGTGCTTGTTGAAAAAAATTAATTGCAATTAAATGCAGCGCCGTAAAATACAATATTAATAATAAAATGGAAGAATTAAATTTATATTAGCCTACACAGTCCTGATCCCTGTAGGTCAGATGCCTTCGACCTTTTTCTTTCTCCAAGCACTGCCTGTCATACCCATCATCAAAAGAAGAACGGCCAGTTTTACATGGAAAAATCAAGATGATTTCAATTCTTGAATGCAATTTGTACAAGGTGTTTAACCAGGGCCTTGATTAAGTGTTCGCGAGCATGAAATCAGACATGGGCATAGAGCAATATGGGTGCTTCATAGAGGACCGCCGTGCTCGCGAGCAACAGGTTGAAGATGTCTGCTATAGGGTCCAACTTGAAAAATTTAGAACTAAGATGAAATTTCAATTATTTCGGTTACGATTACTGTGAAAATGGTATTTTGATATTTCATTTTATTTTATCAACCGTCTCTAATAAATAGAGTGAATATTAAAAAAATGGTATACGCTTGTTCACGTTCTCAACTACTTTCTGAGAGATATGACAATAGCTATTGATATTTGAATTTAATTTTCATAAAAAATTTAACAATAGTAAAACCTCACATACCCAGAACAATCAAAATAATTGTTTACATTTGATTATCCTAAGACAATTGAGGATAAGAGCTTTAAGATGACTAAATAAATCGAAGAAATGTTTTGCGAGCAAATTTTAAATTTATGTGAAAATTTATGGATAAAATAAGAAATTTTTTCTACAATTTAACCCTTAATTAACCTTCATCATCAATCCTTAGGCACATCAGTCCTAAGACTGGTATGTTCAGCAGTCACCACTCCTCTCTGTCTTGGGCTTTGTTCTTTAGTTGGTTATAGCTGGTATATTATGCGTCATTTAGTAGATCCGGTGTGACTCTGGGCTTTTCCCCTTCAATCCTGTCTTCCATCACGCCTTTCCATCAAACCGCCGTTAAATTAGCCTTAAAGCCACTTTATTTCAGTTCTTCAATATCTCCACGTAGATTCGGATTCGAAAATGTTTCAGTCCATTCAATTCAGAGGGATGTGGTTCAACTCTATTGCAGTATAAATTTACAATAAATCGGAAGTAGTTGCAATAAAAAGAAGTAAAACCTTCTTTTCTAATTATGTTCATGCGACATGACATGTAAGACACTATGCATGACGAGTATTAATGTAAATGAATAATTTGTTTCTCGACTTTAATTAATTTCTTACTACTCGACCTAAATGGCAGCGGTTTTCAAACTTTTGCTACTTGAATCTACCTACCTCAGCGTTCATAGATCTGCGGCACTTTTATAAAAAAAAGTAGGCCTACATATACTTTTTTTTAATTTTTACTCTGATTAATAACCACAGAGAAGAAACACATCAATTATCCTTGGCTTGACTTGCCTCCCGCAGTAGTCAGAGCACGATCGTATGGTCATAGTAACGGGCCCGGGTTCGAATCCCACCGTCGCCACAGTGGTAGTCAGCCGAAGTTGGTTTTCTGTAGTTCCCAACTTCGAGGCACGAATGCGAGCCCATCTCCCCTTTAAAAAGTCTCACAACAGAGAGCAACGGACCTACAACGGTGCAATTAGTCAATCATTGCACTTCATTCATAGTTAGAAATATCGATACTTCATAACGACAGGATTAAAGAAATGACAAACCATTGTAAAGGCATATGCATGTCTGAAAAGCATTAGTAGGGAACCACGTTAACCAAAGTAAACATTCCGAAAGTGATCGTTGAGGCTGAGAAATCATTGTTGCCTGACAGGTATTCACCCATTTCGGGCATTTGCTCAGGTCTGACAAACTTTTAACGTATCCTATCGTGCAAGTCGGGTCCCGTTTGGTATATATGCAATCTGTCTGTATGAAAACAATACGTGTCTGAAAAGCATTGTTAAGAAACCACGGGAACAAAAATAGTAATTGTTTAGGCATAAAAACCATTGCCACTTGATAGTTTTTTGGTTTCTTTTTGCCCATTTCTGTCATTAGCGCAGCTCTGACGAACTTCAAAGTAGTCTATCGTTCAAGTCGGGTCCTGTTCGGTATATGTACAAATTTTGATGGAGATCTGTCCATTGATTTCTATATAGAACACACACAAACGTACAGAAAATTAATTTTATATACATATAGATTTCTTTCATTGTTTATCATAAATTTTTCATTTTTAGAATTTGTCTTCAAAAATGCAATGCCAATTTTTTCTATAGTTATAAACAGTATAAAAAAATAATTTTTTTTCGAAATAAATTACACATTATAATATTTAGAATAATATAGAATTTAAAAAGCATAAACTTCGTAGATTCCGTAAGTGAAATCGATTCAAAAAATAAAATCAAGCAAAATTTCTCTAATTAAGAGACGCATTAATGTTTTAGCTGTTAAAACGAAGTATTTCATACGAGTTAGTCAATTATAATTAAAACACGTGAATAAAAAATCCAGAAATAATCTCAATTTATTTATATATTAATACCAATCCAAGCACGAACCCAGAAGATAACATAAAAAATACGCGAAAATATGTGCATATCGAGTATTCAAAAAGAAAGAGAAATGCACACACACACACACACACGTACACAACCCTTTTATTTTTCTCTTTGAAGTTATCCGCCTCGAGAGATAAAAAGTTCCTTTTTATCCTTGTTTTATCATCATTTCTTCTTAGTTTTTACGTATATATTTGTTATTTTATTTCAGTGCGAATTTTTCCACAGGGATGAGTGGGTGGCCTTAGAACGACTAGTGCCGAGAATTGGCTGCGTTTGAATGAAGGCACGATCGGTGATCGTGCGCTCGCTCGCTCACTCAGGCAAGGGAAGGTTGGTGCACCATTGCTGCGATTGCTTTGGTCCTGCTTATAAACCCCAGCAATCCATATACTACTCACATACACACGCAAGACTTCACCCCACCTTTTTCGGCCTGAAAATTTCAACCCTCCTTATCGAGAGACTCTTCGCTCTCTCTCACTCCTCAAAAAACCCTCTCTGCTACCTCCGTGTATATACATGAGAGAGAGAGAGCAGCGCTTTTTGATGAATAATTTAGAATTCTTCGAAAAACTGCAGCAACTGAATCTTCTACGGCATGTATCGTGTACGTTAAAAACGAGCCCGTCGCATTAGATTTTAGGCAAGCTACTTTGCATGTAGCTTGACTTCGAACGATCTCCTCTCCTTCATCAATATGTTTTACCCTCTGTGCCTATCGTCTACGAATAGATATGTGTATATTCTGAATGTACACAGGTATATGTACCGATGTAAGATTTTTTTTTTATTATTAGTTTTTTCCCTTGCTTTTCTCATGGCCTTGTATTTTTTATTTTATTTTTTATTTCAGAGAAAGAGCAACTGCGGGTAGTCAGGATGAGATACCCTAAATTGACACGGTATATTTTAACAAGCATTGCAAGGTATACTGTTGTGCGTATGTATGTGCTGCTTCCTCCCGGGCTTCTTACGAGCGCTCATTTTCCAAAAAAAAGGTAAAAATAAAGTTTTTTCTTCTTTTTTACCTGGAAAAGGAAAACTAGCGGAGAAAAGAGGCATCATGGTATAGCTTCATGCTTTGCTGTTCGACTTCGTCCGAAAGCTTGGTGATTATAAATGCACATTTTAAATTCAAAGTACTGCCCTCTCCTCCTCCTCTCTTTCTCTCTTCAGTACACAAGTATTTCTCTCTCAATATATATGCGTATATACTGTATGTGTATATGTATATAATTTTTTTCTTATTATTATTTATTCGTTATAAGATCGCGAAACTCCTTGTTGTCAGAAATTATTTTTCCTTTTGGAATCTCGCTCTTCTTTACAGCGAAGATTAAGTTGGAACTTATGCCTCCTTGTGCTGTTTTCTTGAAAAAACAAGTTTTCTTTTCCTTATCTTTTACCTCTTTAATGAAAGGTTCCATTAAAAATTGCGATGTTTTATCCAACTCTCCCTCTTTCCCATTTCTAACGCCAGTTCGTTTTCCCTTGGAAATTTAAAAGAAATAAAGAAAGGAACAAAATAATATAGAGAGTTTTAGAGAAACAAATATTTTCCAGGGTTAGACTTTCGTGGCAGCTTTTTTGGAATTTTACGAAAGGGTTCAATTTTACTGAGTCTATGTTTTTTAGTTTTTTTTTAGTCCATGATCTTTAGATATAAAATGCATGTGCATGTCACTGATCTTTAATTTATGAAGAGAATTATGTAATAGGAAATGTATTTTTTTTTTTTGAGAACATACTCCAGCATATCACATCTATGATGTGTATTATGGAAGAAAATACGTTATGTTTAAAATTGAGTGCCAATACCATGTTTAACCATTTATCTACCACATTGTGGAGAGTAGAATAAGAAGAAAATGGCAATAGTTAAAAGTATAAATCGTAGATATGTATGATAATGAATAATAATCATATGAATTATATGGTAGGTCATTTCAGTTATAGTTAAAGTATCCAAATACCTTTCTTGTCATTTTTGTATAAAACTATGTTGGAGTGAACTTTAATAAAATTTTTCTATGGAAAGTGTCTGAAAATATGGAAAACGATAATAAATTTTGGAGAACTTTTGTCATTTTCTATGGAAAAAGTTATTTTTATATTTTAAGCAAAATTCAAGTAGTATTCGAAACACAATTGAGAAAAATTCTCCGAATGAATTTTTTTTGTAATTTTCACTGTATGATGATGTAGGTTAAGAACCAAAATGTTAAGAATTGTATTTGACACTCATAAGCTATACACAAATCTGTTGAAAAACGTCGTGTATATAAAACATTGTAATTAGACAAATAGATGTGGTAGATGTTAGGTTTTGGTTCATAACCTTAACAATATATGGCAAAAAATCATACTAAAATTTGTAAGGAAACAATTAATACATTTTTTCAAATATTGTTTGAAATTCTAGTAAAATGCTAAAAGTAGCGTTGTTTGTAAAGGTTTTATCAACAATTTACTTGTATGTAAAAACGCGACACTTAAATTGGCGTAACTTTGGTTTTAGGCATTGTATAAACAAAAGATGATCTATTTTGGAATCACAGTAAATAGGGCTTTCATAAAAATTGAAAACAAAAAAATCGATATTTTCTTTCAAAATAGTCGGATACTTTAAAGAACGCTTTTTTTACGACATATAATTTTCTGATATGACGGAAAATAACATTTATGACGTCTTATCCGAGGCACAGATCTGGAACTGCGTCTGGTTTAAAAATCTGATGAAATAAATTGCAGAACAGTACAGCTTTACTTCTATTTTTTCCATGGTTCAAATGTCCGCAGTCCCTGATCGACAAGGTCGGAAGAGAAAAACTACTAGAATTAATAGTACCTCAGTCATTTCCCATCAGAAACTGAATTTCTATAAAGGACACTATTCAGTCAAAATTTAAAATGAAGATCAACTTCACGAGTTTATCAGTAACATTTATCTTTAAAAGCACCCACAGTGTCCAGAATTTTTTCAGGACTCCGTGACGTTTAATGCCGCGGGAACGCAAAAGATAGCTCTCACGGATTCCTAAGTTTCTGCTGTTTAACCCTAGTTGGAAACCTATGCTTTAAAGTACCATCGGTAGATAAAGGGGCAAAATTATCAAGTTAGTCTGAAATAAATCAATGGTTTTAAAATTTAATTAAATTTTGAACAATTTTTCTTATACTATATTTTTATTACATTCGTTGCATGAATTAGAAAAAATATGCATATATATCAATAAATATTAGCAACCATCGGGATTATAATAATCGATGCACATTCAGTATATTCTTATACGAGCATGATAGGTATATCACTGTCACAGTTACTATGCAGAGTCACCATTCGTCTACATATGTAACCGAAAGTAATAAATTTTCACTAAATTTAACACTTCTATAGGTACAATTCTCTACTGCTCATAGTGATTATAATTAAAGTTCCCGTACTCTGAGTACGGGACTTTTTAGTGAGTACTCTTTTCTTGAGTACTCTTTTTTTTTCAAAAGCTGCTTTTCCGTATACAACCGCATTTTTAGGATATCCGAATGGAGAGATCTTTATGGGAGAGAAAAATATGTATGCGATTTTTAAAAAAAGTTCAATTTTCGATTCAATTTTCTTTTAGGTGAAACAGAACATAATAACTCCAAAAAATGACTTTTTGAGCTGAAAATACCACTCTATGTAAAAAAAATTCCTCGTAGTTTTAGTATACTGATGG
Organism: Pholcus phalangioides; assembly: GCF_987345545.1. NCBI lineage: Eukaryota > Metazoa > Arthropoda > Arachnida > Araneae > Pholcidae > Pholcus > Pholcus phalangioides. The sequence goes on along the minus strand of NW_028301608.1, from coordinate 61,788,893 downwards.
GTGCTACATTATACAAATACAAATACAAATACAACGCCACAACAGGCAAAATGCCCAACGAGGTGGCTGATAAAAAGATGCCCATAAAAATATGGATGTCATATGTTTCAAAAATACAGCAACCCCATTAAAAATGCAATTAACAACATTTTTGATCTGAGCAGTGCCATTATACTGAAAATAATCAGACGCCCGTTGTGGTAAGACCCATGGGTATATAGACCATGGGAAGATGTCAAACGCAATAAAAAACGCCACTTTCTCACCTGGTGGTCAGAAATTGAATATTTTTTTATTTCATAAATCTCTCACCCATAGTCTTATTAAGATATCCTGAAAAGTTGGCTGTATTCGAATTAAACGTTTTTGAGGAAAAACTACTCACAGTACGGAAACTTTATTTATAATCAGCCTGTGGAGTTACTAGAAAACAATTTTTTTCCAGTGGCATTTCCCCTTAACCCGTACCCTCCATCATTTGATAATCTTTGTTAGGCCACCCTAATAGATCATGTCCCACTGGATGAGAATGAGTTTTTTGATCAAATTGAACTTCAAAATAATGGTGATGTTGATTATATCCCTTGTGCTTATGCATTAGTCTGACGGTCCTATAGAATTCAAGGTGGTCATCCCACCGGACGACCATCAAAACCTCAGTCCTGAAAATAACATTACTGACCTCTGAGAGAGAGAGAGAGAATCTCACGTATCCCCCGCATCATAAAAACCGAAATAGGGAGAACTTAGAAGAGGAGACAGAAAAGAAAAACAATCTCATTGACTGGAATTCCTCGTCCTCCTGAAAATTAGATTTCCAACATGGCTTTTCTTCTAGGCTGCCCCCTTTTTTTTTTTTTATTTGCTTGAGCCTTTCTGTTCAATTTTCTGTGTTGTAATCACGTCGTACAACAGATCAGAAGGGTGAGAAAATAACACCACGAGGAACAACAAAAGGAAAATAAGAGGCTTCCCTTCTACGCCGTTGTTTTAGGATGTGTGAGAGGAAACGATATGATGCAATACAAAGTTTCCATTATTATAATTGCACGGTAATAATAATGCAAGCACGATAAATGTGACAAATGTGGTTATTACATAATAACTGGTTACTATGCAACTCATCAAGGATTTTTGGAAACTTTGATGAATTTCTCTGCATTTATCTCTTTTACCGACGATTATGCATAGTATCCAAGCGTCGTTGGTAAATTTGATACTTTTCCCTAAATTAATCCCTTTTACCTGCGATTATGCATAGTACCCAAGCGCCGCATCGTTGGGACACATGATTAATCGTAATATATGATATAAGTATACGTGATAATTCATACATGTATTCTATCATTATATCGGGATACGATCGCTAAATCAGTTATAATTCTATCGGGATCCGACTATATTCATATCCTAGACTCATTTGTAATTTTTTTCATAATTATCAAATTCATTAATTACACTTGGGTATTATGCATAATCACAGATAAAGGAGTTAAATGACAATTATTTATCAAATTTACCAACGACACTTGGTTACTATGTACAGTCACTGGTAAAAGTGATAATATTTTCAGTATTTATCAAACTTACCAACGACGCTTGGTAAAAACCAGAATTTAAATGCATAATACAGTATGAACATTGTACTTATGGAAATACTGCATATACCAAAAACCTACATTTATTTTTCTCTACTTCCAGCAAAATACAGTAATAAGTTCCCTGGCGTTTAAACTCCCCCATTGAGAAAGTAGCAATGGTATTTAGAATAAGATAAAAAAATCAATCACGTGGGAATGCGAAGTGAGCCATCATGTGAGAAAATAAAACAAATTGGTAAGAGCACGAAGTTTCACGTGATTGCGCTAGTTAACGTTAACCCACGGGTTTCTCGTAAAGTGAGAATGTTTCATCTTTGAACCGTCTATATTTTTCATATTATTTTTTATCCAAGCATCAAAGGAAACCATTACCTTTGACTCAACGACTGATTTTGTCCATTTTTTTGCAAAAAAACAACAACAAAACAAACGGGGGGGGGGGGGGAGGACTGAGCTGAGTTCAGTTGCCCTAATGGATTGAATGACATTTTCCGGTCGTTATATTGGATAAAAAATCATGTTGGAAATGCGAAAATATTTAGAGGTTGTTGTATTGGTCTTTATAATCGCCGGTCGTTGTGTATGGCAATTCACCTCCGGAATATTCACCGACAACCAATTCATTGATCTCACATCGACATGCGTGAATGAAGGAATGAATGAATATGAATGATAGAGTGAGCAAATGAACTAGTGAGTCAATAAATGAGAGTGTGAGTGAGTGGAGAAATGAGCGAAATCGGCCTGTCACTAAAGCCAGCTCCCTCTCACTCACTCATCGGTTCGCTCAGCCAATCACTTGTAGCTCATTTCAACACTCATTCACTGGGTTGCTCTTTCTGTTACTCACTAACTAGGTTGTTCATTATATCACTCCCTCACTCACTAGGTTTCCTCATGATATCATTCCCTCACTCACTAGGTTTCTCATGATATCATTCACTCACTAGACCGTTCATTATATCACACATTCACTAGGTTACTCACTTACTCCCTAGGTCATCCAACAACTCACTAAGTCACTCAGTCATAATGTTACTCGATCACTCTCTCAGTACGCCGGTCACTCACTTGATCTCCAGGTCAGTCATTTACTCCCTAGATCACTCACTTACTCAGTAGATCACTCACTTACTCAGTAGATCACTCACTTACTTCCTAGGTTACTCACTTACTTCCTAGGTCACTCCCTAACTCACCAGGTCACTCATTCTATCACTAACTCATTAGGTTGCTCATTCTATCATTAACTCACTAGGTTTCTCATCCTGTCATCAACTCACTAAGTTGCTCACATTGTTACACCTGGCTGCTCACTCACCAACACTATAATCACTATGTCACTCATTTATTAACTACTGTACAGCATTTCACTCAGTAACTATGTACTGACTCGGTTATTCCTCGCTCAGTTACTGGCTACTGACTCGCGTCGAACTGTTGTCGATGAATTTTCCCAGTGGTGAATTTTCCGTCGAAGTCGAAGACTTGTTGGTCGGTGAATTTTCTTAGCGGTGAATTGGTCGGTGAATTTTACGCAAACCGTTGTAACGAGTGTTGACTGTAGTATTGAAGGACATTGAATATTGTAAAGTATTTAACACGTGGAATTAAAAATATGTATGCGACGTTTTAAAAAAAAACTTACAAGTCCTGTAATGAATGAAATTTTCGTTACTGCATCAAAACTGAGTCATTTGTGGATGAATCCAGTAGAATACTACAGTACAATGTGTTAAAGCAGAAATTCGGAACCCGTGAAAGTCAGAAGAAAAGGGTAATTCGGTCCGATATAATTCCCACCAATGCAATCCTCGCCCTAAATAAAGAGACTTGAAAAGCCACTGCGAATTCAGCGCGAGCCATCGTACGCGACCACGCCAAGAAACTCCCAAGTAGAGAAAAAGAGTCTTAGAGGTTTCTTCTTGTAAGAAATAAGAACGATACACACAGGGGAAAGAAAAAGTGGGAGACATACACAAAAGATCTAAGTAGCGACAGAATACCTAAAAAGGACGTAAGAAAAGGGATCTCGGGGCCCCGATAGAATCTATGCGTTGTAAAGTTGCCCAGAAAATCGAGTTCAGCATCCGAATTAACCGAGGACTTCTTGTGCGGCGAGCGTGATTCGCCAACAAATGAATACCAAAAACCTTCCTCGTCCTCCATAAATAACAGCAAAACGACCAAATAAAAACACGAAAAAACACATCCAGACCCACCCTCTCTCTCTTTTTTCTTATTTTGCTTTTATTATTTTTATACTTCTGAATTTGTCTCTTTTCAAAGACTTCGGAGCTCAAGAAATAAGAAAAAAAAAAGAAAGAGAAGAGAGAGAATTACTTGGAACCAGGTTGGCTCTCATCTTTATGATCGCATCCCACGTGGCTCTGAGAGACCAAAGAACTGGGTTCCATTGTATATGTGGGTATATGCTTCTCCCTATTCTCTACCCACTGAAAAACTCTTGGAGGACAAAATAAAGGGTTTTTATAAACAAACGGATTTTATTCGAACTAAAGTAGACGTCGCTTATTAAAATCACGGATGATGTTATCATTCGAGTGTTGTTATTCATTTTGCGAGGAACCGAATAAACCAATACCATAACCTGGAAAAAAATTTGTTTATAGTTATCAGCTTTTTTCCCCGTCGCAAGTTTTTGCTGTTTTTCCCCCCTTTGGTTTTTTTTCTCTGCAGTTTTTAAAGCTGAGATTGAACCAGGCTTTTTGACGTAAATTTTAAATCATTTGACCATGCCTGGTGTATCACCAAAAAGTTGCGTAACGCTCGTATCTCAGAAAGTCCGCGGCGCAAATCCAAATCAATAGTATCGTATGATGGATATTGCAAATACTAATCTCCGATGATATCAAGTCACAAATACCAATTTAGTCGCAATGGTGACCAGGGATTTTTCCAGCCCTGATGTGCGTATATTTGAAAAGTATGGTATAATCCTCATTAAACAGTTCCAAGTGCCGCTTGGGCGTTCAAAAAATATATATGTATATATTCGTGAGCTTAACGCGACTGCTTCGTCTCCCTTTGTATCTAGCAAACCTTTACGGAATAAAATTTAACTGTCATGTATATACCGTTTCCTTGCTTGTATTTTCAGATAAATAACTTATTTTTGTTAGAAAAAGCTTTTCAAATACTTAGAACCATCCGAACAGTTGAAATGAACTTAAATTAGACGATATTTGAACATCATATACGTTAATATCAAATTTCTCACAGATTGCATTATTTGCAATAAAATATTTACACAGATGCCACATTAGTTTAAGTACAGCAAGTCTGTAAAGCAATGTTTATTGAAAACTTGAGTAGATTAAGTAATAGTGCTCCGGAATGGGCTGGAACTGCAAAAAAGTCCTTCAAACCATGAAACTTCATCACCCCAGCCATCAACAAAAATCAGCCACCTAAAATTCTGGTAGTCTAGCTATACGTGAAAAGGGAGCTATTTTGCTTACGATTCCATTCGGCACCCTCAAACCGACGCCCTTGTAATCAGCTCGATCTCGCTGACCAACGTCATACACAGCCGAACTGGTATCACATCGCCATTGAAAACGGCAGTGAATGAATCTAACTCAAGATGAAAGCCACACAGCGAAAGAGAGAGAGACGTTGGGGCAAGTGTGAGAAAGAGGCCATGGGTCGCTTTGTCTCATCTCCCTTGAAATAATCGAGTTGGAAATAGTTGCCTCGAAGGGCTTCTCTAATTGCTGACAAATCGTAATGATCTCCGGAATCCCTCGGACCCAACTCTTTCCTCCGATAATTGCTGGCTGACCACTTCGATGTGTCCACTTCGGTTAACCATTGGAAGGAAGGGAGGAGAGGAAAAGAGGAATTAATGGCGGAAAAGGATAAGGAATGGCCATAGCCATTGGAATCGAGTGTTCGAGTAAATGGAAGAGAGAGAAGACGAAGACTCTCTGCTAGGAGGTTAGTTGGTGGTGGTGGTGGTAGTACCATGGAGAAGAGAGAGAGAAGAGACAATGAACGAAATTCCTGGGTTTAAGGGCCCCCCCCCCCACGACTTTATTGCTTTCGCTTCTCCGGTCCTTTATTGATTGTGGCTTAAACGTTGTACGTGACGGGCGAAATTAAAAGCTGTTTTGGTGACGGTGGATCGTGTGCGATTTTACGTTTAAACTCTACAGGCGAGAATTTTCGCTAATAAGAAGAAGGTGGTGGTCTTTCCTGCGGTAATATGTTGGCATTGCATGACGAATCTCTCACCCTTTCTTGTTTCATCTTCACCATACACAGAAAATGACATTCTTTATATCAGTACGAATGTAATTGAGCCGGGTTATTGCGCTATGTGAACCTTCATTCAAGTTGGCCTCAGGTAGAACGCTATGCTACCGCCAATTCTAATTTTATAAATTTCTTTTCAAACATTTTTGATGTATTTATCAAAGACATATAGGTTTCAATGCTGTTCTTTACATAATATACAGGATAGATACTATCGACTGCCAAATAGTTACACACGTCATCTCTTGTGAAAACTAATACGGAAAAATGTTTTCCGTTTTTTCGGATCGAACCATAATGATTTGAAATTTTGTGACCAGTCAGTTTTCTAACGGTCAGTTACGGGCCAAATACCCTAAAAAAAATCTCCATGCAGCGGTTGCCGCTAATTCAAAATGAACTGAAAAATTCAATCCCGTTTCCCGTTAGAAGCCAAGTTCAGTTATTTTCTTTAAAGATTGTAATTTTTTCCCCTTCGTGTAGAGTGATGTTAACCTTGTTATTGCATGTTACCTTCACCACACTATATTGGTAAATTTATCACCAGGTTTTTAAAATGTCACCAAAACGAGATCTATTGGAAAAATTGTTTCCCCCCAATATCAATACTTTTTTAAAGAAAATGAGATAATTTTCTTTCCTTCAATGTTTTTTTAGGGAAAGGACAAGGAAAACACTGTTTTGTGTAAGTATTAGTTTTCTTGATTACTCTCAGGATTGCAGCATTGCTACTAGCTTAAAAACGCCAAGTCATACGTTCGGTGCACGTTCGGTGAATTTGGCAGGATTCGAAAGTGACGAAATAAATTTTAATGCGTTATAACTCCATAATTTTTGGCAAATGAAAAAAACTGAAAACACTTTTACATATTAGTTTTTTTTTACAAAGAATCACGAGTGTAATTATTGAGCGGTCGACAGTATCCACCCTGCATATGGTTCTTCTATTCTGAACGTATCTATGAAGAGGCCATCTAATATAATCACAGTGCATTTGACATTCAAAAAATCCGGACCTGAAGATTGTCGGATTTGTGAAAATGGTGGATATCGTATAACTATATATATATATATATATATATATATATATATATATATATATATATATATATATATATAACTATATATAACTAACAAAAAATGCCCACCTACAGTCCACTAAACAGAGAAAATTAAACACTAAATAAAAAAAAAAAGAAATGAAATTTTAATATTTACCACTCAAATAAAACAGTTTTATAATATTTTAGTTTAATTGAATTAAGAAAGCAGTGGCGTAGCAATACTTAAAAGCAATTGCGGTAGGCAACTTCTTCGAAGAATGTCAAACTCTACGTATCGTCACCCAAAAAGACTACCTTTAAAAACAGTTATCTATCCATAAGGCTTTTCAAAAGATTGGGGGGGGGGGGGGGAAATCAACAGTTTCAACTTTACAACAGTCTTTTTCTGATGCAGATTTTAATGATATGTGAAGGATGACAGAAATAGTGTCGTCTAAGGTGAAATTTTGAAAATTCTTATTTCTGAGACCATTGCTATATCATAAGAAGTGTCATTTATCAAGTTCAGTACATAAGGTAATTCTGTGTTTCTTCTATACATATATATATATATATGAATAACTTTTTTTTCTTCTTCCAAATGAAGCGCCGAATGCAAACGCCTACGATAATGAATTTTCAAAGTTTAGAGACTTTTGTCTGCCCTTAATGCCCCGTATATGCTTTACATGCAGTTATATTAACACATATCCCGTTTTTTTTTTTTTTTTTTTTTTTTTTTTAGTGACAAATTTCTGAGGAAAAAGGTATTAACAAAACTTTTATAAAAAGAAAACGTTATCTGTTACAGTAACTTTCAGTTAACCAATTTTTAATTTTTTTTCATTGCATACATGATTTTTCAGAGCTTTATTTTCTTCTATGCATGTTATAACACCGTAATAATCAAATGAGTATTAATAAAATTCAATTTTTAAAAGTTAAAACTATACACGGATATCCTAATTTAGAGTGTTATTTCGGCAACTATTGTATTTTCGCAGTCAAGGTCGGACTACATAGATATATATATACATACATACACACACACATAATTCACCTCAAACCCAAGAGCGCGAGAGAGAGAAATGCCTATGTATTGTGTTGTAGTAGTGAGTGAGTGAGTGAGCCGGCATTATATACATATGCTATTACGCTCGGTCGAATTCAAAGCGGATACTCTCAAAGCCATTCGCGTAGGCTAGCGTATTTGTGTGATCCCTCCATTTCATTGTCCAACGTAATGGTGCGGTGTGTTGTATATACGTATTCCCACAAGCTCAAAGCTCGAATCTATTGGTCGAACCGCACTGGATTTCATTGTCCTTCTCCGAGATTCGGGCTAAAAGATATGTTTGCTTAGGACTCAAGAGTTACGGCTGCGACAACCTATTCCCTTGAAAATTGTTCTTTGTTTGATCCTTCAATGAAGGCGTCCGTCCTTCTAGTGGGAAATAAAATTAGATTCCTTCCCACCTCTAGGATATTTGCGGCTTTATTTGGGCGTTATAAAGTGGAAATGTTGAAAATCCTCTAAAATCTTCTATTATAATGGCTGATTTGTTTCTTGGGTCCACGTGCGCGAAGAATACTGTAGTAAAATATATAGAAGAGTAAGGTTGTGTCTGATATAAAGTCCAGTTGCCAATGTTAAATGTAATTATACTATTACTATCGCTGTGTATTTTTATTCATTTAACTTGGACGTTTTCTATTTTGTTTTCCATGTCTGCATCGATACAAAGCTTAGCCCTTAAATGCGTAACTTTGCATTATATGCAAAAGGTTCTTTAGACGTTCATTACTGCAGCTAGTTGAAAGTTTTGTGTGTGTGTGTGTGTGTGTGTGTGTGTGTGTGTGTGTGTGTGTGTGTGTGTGTGTGTGTGTGGACAACAATAAATATATAACAATAGAATTGTAATATATTTCAATACATTTGTTTAATTTTAAGGCTATGTACGTCCCTATTTATGGCCCTGTATAGGCAGTGCAACTTGAAATAGATTTTTTAAATGATTTTGCAAGCTTTTAAAACGTATCACCAACTATGGAAAAAATTATCAGCTCCAAAAAAAACTGAGTATTTTGAGTGTTAAAATCATTTACGCGGTTTCTCACGTTTAAAATTTCATTCCTGTGACGTAAATCACACTTCACTGCACAACGACAGTTTCCAAGGAAAAACATAAATTACAGAAAGTGAACTATTTTTTGTGAAAATGGGCAACTATGAATGTCAATTATAATTACAGCAACAAAAAAGTGGAAATAAAATGAATAAACAAAGAAAGTTTGAGAAACCGAAGATATAAATATAGAATGGTTATAGTGGGGGAGGGGGTTATCCTGAATGTCACTACATGATGTAAGTATCGATGAAGAGAGAAAAGTGCAAGTATGGAAGGAAATAGAGGAGTATTTTGAATCCTTTTTTTTTTTTTATAAATAAACGAACATTTATTGAAATTTAATGATAGTATCATTGACAATAGTTAATAAAAATACAATTTTTTAAAAGTAAAAATATTTCTTAAACAACATTAAAGGAAATAATATGGATTGCATTTCCGACACACCAAAATGGATAATTTGTTTTACAATCTTTTTATGGTTACAATATGACGAAATGAGAAATTCGTGATCATAGGGGGAGAAAAACCATAAAAACATTAAAACTTGTTTGAACCCTCTCCACTGCAATTACGAGATATTTCGTCTTCATAAAATCCTCTTATTTCGGCAATGACGAGCCCATACTTTGAAACTTTCTTGACCTAAGAACACGTTTTCGGTCCCAAACAGCCTGTCGATCAACAGCTATCCCGGAGCTAACTGTTAATAAGAACTTACTAATAAGAACTGTTTCGTGACACGCCGAAGTCGATACCAGCTGACGTCATCATCCTGACAGAACCGTTTTACAGCTATTAACTACCCTGGTATTTAGCTTTAGTTAAAAAGTATTAGAGCAATGATGCCACGCACCTGATTTAAGACATGGGCGGAGATAGGGGGGGGGGGGGGCATTGCCCCCCCAGCAATAATGACCGTGCCCCCCTCAGACTTCCAAGTCTATCTCCGCCTATGACTTAAGACCACGCCCAGTGAGCCAAGGCGGCAAGAGCAACTTCGAAACATAACACCGCAGCTATTCAATGGAGCTACAACGGCGGACAAAATGCCGCTATTATTCCTGTAAGATTAGAAATATGACTTTTTTTCTTTACATATTCTTAATTTTATATAACTTTTGTTTTAATGATTCACTTCAAAAAATTTCGCCAATACACCTTTATAATTTTATATTGTTTTACAGTTTTCCGTGTCTTTCATTAAACTATTTTCGAACTTTTAATTAAACAGAAATACATCTTCTGGATAATTTTCTTTTTTTCATGTTTCTATTGACAAGTTGAATACACATAACACATACAATTTTGAATTAAACCTAATTTAGAAGAAAAAAAATTCTCACACTAAAACTATTAGTGCAAAAAATATCAATTGAAAGGCTCTTAAACATCAGAGTCATTCAGATTAGCAGTTCAAGTGTTAAAACTACACATGAGTGCTTACTTGCTGTTTACTTGCAGCAAACCTGATCTAATCAAAATCTAACTTAATGGTTATCAATATACTCACAGAGAATAAAATAAAAAAATAAATAAAATATATAAGAATGAAACCTTTTTAAAATAGATCGTGCTGTAATTATTCTTTTGGTTAATTAGTTGATCGGGAAAACTCAATAAACCCTTTTCCCTCACATTAATTCTCAAGAACACCTTTGCAACTTATGAGAAAAGACAGAAAGAAATATTGATGCTTTTGTATTTTACAAACGAATACTTGTAAGAAAATACTTGCTTAATGCTTGAAATCAATTGTAATTGGAATTCATCCATTAATAATCAAAAATTATACGATATCCTATTGTTTTTTTTTTATCTTGTTTTAAACAAAAACTACAAATATTCCACATCGATATAAGCAGCCAAGCCTCTATAATTTTGTTTATAAAAACGATTATACAGTTGTATCCCGTTTTAACGAATACCGCTATAGCGAAAATCTCGTTTTAACGAACACTTTTCTAATCCCCACCAGAGAAGTTTACGTAGGAACATTTTATTCCTTTATAACGAAATTTCGTTATAACGAAGTGATTTCTGCGGTATCTTGGAGTTCGTTATAACAGGATTCGACTGTATCTTACGGAACATATCAAGAAATACGATTATAACTCATTTAATATAACTTAACTATGCATTATTTTCATCTTCTTTATTCTAGTATACGAGTGAATACTTCATTATAATTGCGTTTTTCTTTAAAAATTATTGAAAATTCATTTATAATTAATTTTTTTTAAATTTTCAAATGCATAAAAGTAATTTTAATTTCTATTTTAATAAAACAACAACACTTCTAAACGATTTTCAATTTTTTCGTTCACATTTGTGACTACCAGTGAAATACACGAAAACATACAAAATCTTGATTGATTAAATCTAATTTTAAGAAACACAGAAAAGAACTTGAGAGATCAGATTTTCGTCCAGATTAGCTGTTACTCAAGTGACAAAACTACTTGCGGCGGTGTACCTAAGTGCTTGAAGTCATCCAACTTGATTTCTGTTAATATATGCACAGAGAATATATATATATTTATTTATTTATTTTAGTTTATGTGTATGTTTTCTATACAAATCGAAATTTCTGATCTATCACCCCCCAAATTCTGCATATATACCGAACGGGGCCGATTCAAATGGTAGGCTACTTTAAAAGTTTGTCAGTGCTGGGAAAATGCCCAAAAGTGGCGAAAAACTGTCGGGCAGTATTAGTTCCTGTGCCTCAACAATCACTTTCGGAATGTTTACTTTGGTTACCGTGGTTCCTTAACAATGTGTTTCAGACATGCATACGTCTTTACAATGGGTTGTCACTTCTTTAATGTTACCAGTATATGTATTATAACTTATAATTTATAATGGTTTGTCACTTCTTTAATGTTACCAGTATATGTATTATAACTTATCCTTTATAATGGTTTGTCACATTTTCAATCTTTCCAATAATTGAAGAAAGCCCGGGCAGCTGCGGTTGTTATAGCGAGTATAAAATAAAATGAATAAGAACCTTTTCGAATAGATGGTGCTGTTATAATTTTTTAATTCCCCAGTTGATCGGAAAAACTTGGTAACTCTTGACGTCATACGATGTTTGGATTTGGAGTAGATTTATTATCAAGAATATGACTTAAGAAAAATCCATTATAATTATGATTTCAGAAACGCATATTTGTATCTAACTGAAAAAAATACACTTATTAGGAATTCATAAACTTAATTATACATTATTATTATTATATTTTTTATTCTACTATACGAGTAGATAAATTATTACAATTGTATTTCTCTTCAAAAATTATCCAAAATGCATCGACCATTCAATAATAATTTTTTTCAATGTCTCACATGCATAAAAATATAACAAAAACATATCTTAACAAATTCAATTTTTCCTCACATTTCTGTTGACGCGTAAAATACGAAAACGTACAAAATCGTGTATTAAATCTAATTTAAAGAAACGCCCAAAAAAAAGGCTTAAGATCAATTGGAATAACAAAGAGCTTTCTTAAAGATCGTACAGATTAGCTGTTCTTCAAGTAATAAAACTACTTGCGGCAAACCTGAAAACTGTGAAGCCATCTAACTTTATGGTTGTTAATATATTCACAGAGAGAATAAAATGAAAAAAATAAAAATAAACGAATAAAATGAATAAAAACCTTTTTAAAGAGATCGCGCTGTTATTATTCTTTTGTTTAATTCATTAGTTGATCGGGAAAACTCAATAACTCCTGACCTCATACAACGTTTGGCTTCGGAGTAGATTAATTCTCAAGAACCCCTTTACGGCTTATAAGAAAAAAAAAAGAAGGAAATGCTAAACGTGTGGTTATTTGTAATAAGGAAAAGTGGTGATTATTAAAGATTTTTCCCCTTTCCTCCTCCTCCCTCTCCTTATTCTCCGCTCTTTCTTCTCGAATTTACGTCTTTTGCTTGAAGTTAATTATTTCCTGGGAGATTGGCTGGAATTTTTGCTGTTTTATAGCCCTATCTCAACATATTCATATCGGATTGGTTTCACGGGTAAATTGCTTCGAAGTGTTCGTCGGAATCACGTGATCAAGCAGAGAAAAAGCGAGAACAGGAAAAAAAAAACTACTATCATCATCATCATCATAGGAGTCACTGAACAACGAAATCTAATTAATAAGGAAAAGTGATTAAATGAGGGGAGTAAAGGAAAAAAAAACCTTTAACCGATTTATTTATTTTTTTTGCATTAATTCTATCCGAAGTGGTCACATTGAAAAAAAAAAGAGAAAAATTACGTTAATAACCTTTTTTTTATTATAGGTTTTTTTTTTGTTTCCGTTCGGGTTTTGGTACCACAACGTGGTATTCTGTAGTTAGGAAATTATCGTACGTGTGTAGAATGATACAAGTTGAGTTGAAAGCTATTCTGAGTATATCTTACCAGATTATTTGTTTGGCTTTGTATTTTTTCCCCTGCTTTATAATAAATGATTTTTGAAATTGCGCTTGAATGTTCAAAATTAAGAGAATTTTATTATCTGCAAGATATTGAAGATTAATTTTAATTAGCTATTCTATAAATTGGTGCTCCTCAAAAAACTTTTGGCCACATATGGAAAGTTGTCTTAGAGAAGGGTTAGATTCCACATTCTTCCATAATTCTAGTTAATGATTGTGAAAGTTTTAGATAAATATCACAATATGAAATGATTCATGATTTATATTAATTACTACAGGATAGTTATGAATAAACTGACGCTTCTCCAACCTATGTAGCGCCCGTTGTGGTGGGCGTACTTGAAACTTAATATAAACGTAATTTTGACCATGGGGAAAATATAACTGCGAAAAAAGTGCCACTTTTTCCCCTGATGGTCAAAAAACGGAACTATTTTTTATTAAATATTTCTTTTCGCCATCGTCCATACATCCTATGTACCCAACATACCTCCATCAGAATGGGTGCTACATGCATCTGAGTAGTGTCAGTTTATTTATAACCGCCTTGCGTACATATTAATGTACTATTATTATTGTTACATAATAATATAAGATCGGGTCTCTAGTGGTGTATATCAGGGGTGGCTTCTCACTATTCACGGGCGAACATATCAATCAGCTGCAGCGTAGCGGGCCACACTAAGAACAACACTCCACCACACAGGTAGAAGAACTCTCAAAACTCGTAGATTTGTGTCCGCCAAAGTCATATGATGAAAAACGGGCAACTCAGTCATTATCCTGGGCTCACCTATTTCATAAAATATATACATTTATTTTTTTCGGTTCCCAGCTGGTAGATGCAATGCATCAAACATTACTGTTCCTTTCCATTACTGTTAGTCTATTCGATTGCATCCATAGCTTGAATTTTACAAACGAAACATTTTTATTCAATTATCCTTTACTCCTGATTTGGTAACTGGTGGGGGCCACACAAGTAAAATAGATGGCTCAAGGAATATTCTCGCACCAGTAAATATTGAAAGAGTCGTATTATTGATATATAAAGCGTGCCAAAAACCTGTCGTTTGGATAGTATTGACTACCATAAGTAGACCCGTGACGGAACCGAAATAAGATATATTAGCTTCACATCGACCAGACAGACTACCTGTAGATGTGAAAGGATGTGCACCCTCAACAATAACTGGTGCTCCTGTATGCATGAGATTACACGGAACAGATATGCGATACATGTATTCTCATTACTTTAATTACTTGAGCTACCTTCTCCAAATCGAACATCGGCATTTTGGTTTGGGAAAGTGTTAGTCCGCTTCAACGTGGAATGCCACCAACCTGCTATGTTGAAATTTAGGCATGATTGCTTTTGTTTTCGACACAAAAAATCATCGTGTCTGGGTGTTGAACTCTCTTGTTCAAGGCACAATATGAACCCGACCATTCCTTATGACACATTTTTGCTCTTTGAATTATTAGGATCTGCGTAGCCATATAATAAACTTCAAGAGTAATACGTGTGTACGAAAAAGGCAGTGTGATGAGAACATAGCTAATTACTATCGTCACTAGAAGTAATGAATGTAAATAGTCTGTTAATCGTGCTAAATAATCGTACTAATAATCGTACAATTAATTGTGCTAAAACAATAACTCAGTGTTTCTCATAGTGGGCATCGCCGTTCCTAAGGGCGTTGTGGTGAACTAGAGATATTGAATTTTGCGCCTACACTTATGCTTGGAAGTGATTTTTTCATATGGGAAAATATCTACCAAACTATTCTGGAGGGCCCCAATGAACTCATCGGGATTGGGTAAGGGAACCGTAGGTGACAGAAGTTTGAAAACACTGCAATAACTTATCGGCCTGGTTGAAAACTGTTTTGAAGTACACGATTTATGATAAATTATCAGAAAAAGCTAGCTTTCTCTTCGGAATGAGAGCTTTATTGAGCACCGTTTCTGTTCGGACTCTTCAGAGTGCTACCATGATGAAGCTTAATATGTGATCTCGTTGTTGTGTCAATTCTTAAATTAACGTACATGAGGGCTTGTCACTATTCCAAGAATGTCATAAAACAACTCCTTCCTTCAGTAAGCCAACAAATCATTGAGATCGCAGTTACCAGTTCTATCATCTCGATCCCTTTCATCTAGTATTTCTACCATCCTCGTCCGTAAATTGGAGTTAAAATGCCTGGATGGTACTTGGGAGGGAGAAAATTCCGATGTTTATACGTACATATATGTACGAATACATACGTACAAACCTCGAGAACAGAAATTGTTTTTTGGAAACAGGAACGGCGTGTTCTCTGAGGATATCCGAACTCTCCCAAATAGGTCTACTTTGATTTCTTCGCGAGCAGCCTAAAGTCGTATAATAAACCTGTCAAAGATCAGCTAAATTTGCAAAACTCACGGAAAAGTTCCTTTCATCATCATCATCTTGTTCTGTACCGTCCCCTCTACCCTCCATTCTTCCGTAAAATTCTGCCGAAGAAAACTCTTGAAGAGATACATTGCCGAGTTCTCTAGCTTCATTTCTAAAACATACATGCATATACATAGATATATATATGTATGTGTGTGTGTGTGAACCCCCCCCCCCCCCAACTTCTCGCGTTGTACCGAAAAATCTATTGCCGAGTTTACTTGCATACCTCCTCCATTTCCCACCAGAGAGAAGCGTAAAACTCTTCTTTTTGCTTGCTATTCCCCCGGCTTCTGCGAAGAAATAATAATTTCGAGTATTTAACAACTTTCTTTACATCGATTTCAATACTTTTGAGTGGCAACATCAAGAAGACTGCTGCAATGAAGGAGGTCGGAAGTTCACGAGGGTGTGAAGGAGTGAGAGTAAGGACCGGACGGATTGTAAAGGAGTTCTAGGAGGTCGGAGGTTGGTACAGAAAAGTCGGGAAGGGAATGTGGCCATCGGACTCTGAAGCAGCGCGATTCTTAATTGCCGATTTCTGCTCCATCCTCTCTCTCTCTCTCTCTATTTTTCCTTTTTCTTACTCTCCATCTTCTCGCAGCATCTCTCCTTTGACTTCTCTTATCGTATCCCTCATCTCCCGCATTCTCAGTTTCGTTCTTTTCGCATTCATCCATTCATTCCTTCATTCATTCATTCATTCATTCATTCATTCCTCCCTCCTCTATCCTCTCCCTCTCTCTCTCTCTCTCTCTTCAAGCCGAGTGACTCTTATTGCTCCTTTTAAAGACTCTTTCGAAGCAGAGACTTCGAGTCATTAGCAAGAATCTATCACCACCAAACTGCTTCTGTCACGCTTGTTAATATACAAGACGAATCCTTCCGCCATCCTTCCTTCTTCTTGGAGCGCCCTTAGGGGGACTTACTCACTCTCTAGCTCACACACACACACACGCATATTCTCTATGCTAAAGGGCAGAACAGAACACAAGCCGAAGAAAAATGGCATGGAAAGATTTTGGGGGGAATAGATTGGCAGGGCCGAGCTTCTCCATCTCTCTCTCTCTTGGCATGGTGGCGATGATGAGAAAGGAAAACGGGTACAGGAGGCAATATGCACGCCCTCTGATTTCTTAATGTGCGACTTTTATTATGAATGCTTCTACTTGTTTTTTTTTTTTTTTTTTACATAGTGAAGTCTCTATGAAGGGGAAAAAGAAGGGCAATCAACGTTAAGAAAGGCGTCAGTGAGACTAACTTTTTTTTCGCCCCTTCCCCATCAATGTTTGATCTTTTTATTAATATTTATTCATTTTCAAAGATTTTCGAGAGGTGTAAACAATATATCGCTCTTGAATAAGAGAGAACACCTCCTGGACGAAATTCTCTGGAGGTTACCTGTACCAGCGGTCATTAACCGGTGGTCCGTGAGGAAATTTGGATATTATTAGCAGTTTTTACGTTTATCATAGCTGATGAATGTAGATTAATCAATTCAATAACAAAAACGCTACCGTGGGATTATAAATCGTAAGCAGTACGAAGAATTTGGAATTAGAGTTTAGTGGTTCGTGAGATTTAAAATTGTGAGTTAAGTGCGATCGGAAAAATTTTCTTATCTCCGATCTATAGGATGTCCATAGCTTCTAGAATAGCTTTAAATGATTCAATGACAAAATTTTCAATCGTGTGTCCTTTTTTTATGTAACAACTAGATACAATTCCCGGCGCTGCCTGGGTTTTCTTCAATTACTGGGAGGATTGAAAAAAGTGACAAAAACCATTACAAAGGAATAATTTATTGTACATAATACGGGCAGCCTTAAGGAAGTGGCAAACCATTGTAAAGACATATGGATGTCTGAAACGGATTGCTAAGAGAACCACGGTAATCAAAGTAAACATTCCGAAAGTGATTGTTCAGGATCAAAAACCATTGTAACCTGACAGTTCATGTACATTTGGGGCGTTTGCATATATCAAAAATTCCACGACGATCGATTAAAATTTTAGATTTGTATACAGAACACGCGCGCACACACAGAAAATCAAGATAGCAAGAGCGCACAAATACTTAGAAATTCCATAGAGGAATGTGTACGAGTTGCATGTACGGTTAAGTAGTAGCAACAGGTACAAACTAAGGGGTATAGGGCAAAGTGTGTGTGTGTTTCATTGAGAAATCATCTTTACAAAATATTTAAGCTTGCCGGTGCTAAAATAAGAGGCTTTCAAGGAGGCGAGATATCTTATCAATGTATGTGTGTGCTGCTTAAAGTGTTAACGCCTTAACAGATGAGCCGCGGGCCAATTTATTCACATTATTTTCAATATTCTATAGGGATTTCTTAACCATATATTGAACTATTTTAGACCGGCACATCGAGTAGAATATTTGTAGATTTACCATGCGTGATACACTAACATTCAAAACTCTTTTGAAAAATGTATGGATATGAGAAGTCCAGGAATGCTATCAAAAATGTACCGAGCTGTGTTTTTTAACGGAAACAAGATCATTCTGGCTTCATCATAAATTGTTTTATTTAATTCTGCCGCACCATTAGTACACTTTTCGTCCTTTTTCTATAAATGTGCACTCCAACGTGTTTTCACTTGGTCAACCCTTAAATTACATTATTTACTCTTCGAAGGTGACCCAATACAGACTACAAAACTGATATAAGTAAATATAAGAGAAACCTCTCTCTCTCCAACTAATAAATCTATTCTTATGAACCACATGTCCCACAACGCCATCGGTTCACCAAAAATACCATTTTTTTTTTCTCCAATGCCGTGCAGTTGTATTCCTCAGAAGCAGCAGAATAATGTTCCTCGTAGAGAAGACAGGAGGTGGTGATGAGAAATATGAACAGGGTAAGGAATCCATAAAAGGAGGAGTATGGATTCCAATGATAACGTAGTCTAAAGGTAGAATGCGAGAGAGAAGATGCATACGCTCACATAGGGAACAAAAAAAAAATTCTAATCAAACTCAGGCTGGTGCTGAAGACGCTCATTCCATAATCGGGATCCCATTCATTCACCTCCTTTTATGGAATTTTTTTTTCCTTACTTGAGTTTTGAGGGTGACCGTGTGTGGTGTTTTATGCACCCAGATGAAGAATATTTATCAAGGGAAAAAAAATATCTTCGGTATTTTTTCTTATTTGAAATTCATTCCCCGATGCAATTATGAAAGGCGTCGTCCGAAAAGAACGTCTCTTCCTTTTCCTCGGTTCTGGAAATTTCTATTTTTTTTTTTTTTCAGCAAATTTTTATTTATTTTTCTTCCCTCTTCTATTTTTTCCCCCCGTATTATTATTAATCGTGTTATTTGGACTCTATTAAATCCATTATTAAAATTTTTTTGCCCTATGAAATATGGCTTTTTTTCCCCTCCTTCCTTCAAAGAGATCGACGGTCGCTCGATGAGTGTTCAGTCTACAGGTTGCATATTCTTATCGTTATCCATTAAATATTAATAATGATTATAATTCAATGTTGATCCTCAAACATTTGTCTTGGAGGAAATTTCCAATTCCAGGAAAATGTTCTGAATGTTGTCACGTGTGATCGTTAAGTCAAAAATTTTATTTCACAAATATTTACAAAATTTAAAATTCATTACTTTGACTCTTTTCTTTTGTAATTTTATATCACTGTTCGTGTGCACGGTAAGCATAAATGTTACAGGTAAATGTGATAAATCCAGCGAATATGCTAAATCACCGACCATTTTCATAAGTTTGATAAGTTTCGTTCTTAGGCCGGTATTACACTGTAAAAGTTTTTGTAAAAGTTCTTTTGCAAAACATTAAAAATTCAACCAAAAAGCGTACCGGTTAGCAAATGTAACTAATAGGCTTTTTGGTTGGATTTTTTTTTCAAGTTTTATAAAACATCTTTCACAAACTTTTATAGCGTGATCCTGGCCTTGTATTGGAAATTTACCATACTTAACGGTCATTATTTATGATCCGCATTTCGTGTTGGTAAATATGATAAATCATCAGGAAAATTTCTTAAGCGTACCGGATATTTCACATGAACTTCAGTAAAGGATAATGAATTTGATCGGTAATGCTGGTAATGTTTGCACATGTTGATGAATGTGAAAGAAGCCCAACACATGATCTCCTTGACTTATTTTTATTTTTTGTGGCAAAATGTGTGTAGCGCACGCATAACGTACGGGCAAAACTGATAAGTAGTTGAACTTAATTAAGTGGTATTCCTCAATTATTTTTCATATTTATCAAACTTACCAACTTCATTTGGGAATTATGCATAATCACCGGTAAAAGTTATAAATGCGAAAAACAATTGTCAAACATACCAAGATGGTAAATTACTGTGCGTAATTACCGATTCATCTCATTCACTGTGAATCGCAAGTTCATAGTGTGGATCATATACTGCTCGTATTTTCTTTATTTTTATTTTTCCTGAGGTAGGAAATAGAAATGAATATTTTTATCCCATAAGATTTTTTCTCCATTATTAACACACGATATTTTTATAAGTGAATTATACGTCACTGTAGACTACACACTATTACATTTTTTTCCCCCTCAAAGTAACCAAAAAAGTAGCGCCCATTCTGATGGGTTTATTTTGATGAAACTTGGTATACAAATTCATTTCACATGCCGCTATATAACGCTGCTTCCCATCTATTTGTCAGAATGATCAAATTGACCCTGTATGGTATAATGGTGCACTTGCCCGGTACGCAAGAGGTCCTAGGTTCGACACACACACACTTCAAGCACAACTCAATAGGTGGTAAATTGCCTATGGCGATAGACCGGAGTTGTGCTCGGTTTGAATTAATGGATGGATGAATGAATGAACGCCAAAATGGTCTCAAGGAACTGCAAGAGATATCATATGCTGTACCGGGGGGGGGGGGGGGGGGGAGATTCAATGTAATAATATAGTTCAATTTTTGTCCACCAGGTGAAAAAGTGACCTTTTTCGTCGCAATTATCTTCCCCCCCCCCCATGACCCAAACAATATATACATTTATATACAAAGTTTCAATGAAATATGTTCACCACAACGGGCGCTATATAAGTTGGAAAAGTGACATTATTCAGCTTAATTATTCTGACACTACTCAGCTTAATTATTCTGACACTACTCAGCTTAATTATTCCGACACTACTCAGCTTAATTATTCTGACACTACTCAGCTTAATTATTCTGACACTACTCAGCTTAATTATTCTGACACTACTCAGCTTAATTATTTCGACACTACTTCGACCTATGTAGCTCCCGTTGTGGTGGACGTATTTCATTGAAACGTATATACTACGTTACTTATGAACCAACACGGGAAACAGACAAATGCAATAAAAGCACCACTTTTTCACCTGGTGGTCAAAAATTGAACTATTTCTTGTGGAATCTTTCTTTTCTTCACGATCTATATACATAACTAATATACCAAGTTTCATCAAGTTACACCCATCAGAATGGGTCCTACATACGTCTGAATAGTGCCAGTTCATTTATTACCACCCTGCACATAGGAAATTATAGTACATTTAGGTGTTGGCTATAACTGATGTAGACTAGAATGGAAGAAAGATGTGACGCATGAAATCCTCGCAACTTCTGAGTTCAAAAGGGTGCTTGGAAAAAGGATTGATTAATATCAACTGGCTCGTGAGCTATCAATATATACTATATTCTCATAAGGAGTAAAAAAGATTCATTTTGCATGCCGTTACACAACGCTGCTTGCCATCTGTCTGCCAAGATGTTATCATGGAAAGGAACGAGATATCAGTGGCTGCTGCTGCTGTTATGTGTGTGTGCGTGAATGTACACAGAAATTCATTGGAAATTCCAGCAGGAGAAGTGAAGTTCCATTGGTTTCACTCATTCCGTCTCTTTTCCTTTAGCTTTTTGAGAAGGATTTGTATACATACATTCGAAGATGCAGATTCCCCAGAACACAGCCGCCCCCGCCCCCCTTCCCCACATAAATTCAGAACTTCATAACATGCACACTCAATTCCCCAAGAACGTAACTACTTCAAAAATACGACGAAAGTAAGGTTTTGGAGCGTTTTCTCGTCCCTTCTCTCTTCCCCCTCTACTCTCCATTGCCAAACATTCGGGCACAACAACAAAGCAAAAGGTGCTCCCGGTTCTCGATTCTTATACTCGTCCTGTGTGTGTATCTCTCTGTACATACATATTAACTTCCTGAGGTGGAAGAAATATCATGAACCCGCGTGGGGATCTCACTCTCCCACATACTCTCTGTCTTTCTTACCCATCTCCGTATGGGTGTATATGTTCTTGAGTTTTTAATTACTGACGCAAGACTCCCCTGCCTTACTTTTGCTGGGTATGGGGGGGGGGGGCGCTCATTTTGACGTTACTTGTTGCCCTTCCGTGATGATGATGCCTGCCTGCTACAAGAAGTATTGCTGGAAGTTTTCCCTGAAATAAAATCCCAAGTCACTCACAAGCGTGCGAGCTTGAAAATTCGTATTCGAAGAATTACTTTGCAAAGTGTATTGAAAACTCCATCTCTTCAATCGTGATCTTCATTTTTTTTACTTTAGTTCTTTCTACAAACAAATAGTAGTATTCAAGCATTGCTTATGTATAATACTGAGAAATCTCAGATTGTGAAACTTCACTGGCGCTTCTGAGAATTAATTTCTCTGAAAATTGCTATTTCATATAGTAGAGACGCGCAGCATTTTATTCTTTTTAACTCTCTAACTCTTCAGGATATCAGAAAATATTTTATCATTATTATTATTCCGAGTAAGTCTAATATATATGTACGAGACGATTTGAAAAGCTTTTAGAGGGAGATAGAGAATATTAAAACACAAATCGCATCCAGATGGCCTGAAAATATCACCTCATGATAATAAAGGTAAAATCTTCTTTCTTTAGGGTGGTGTTCACCGACATGGTTTAAACTATAGTCACAATGTTTTGATAAGAGATCGACACGGATTGGTTAAATTCAGGTTTCTAACCTAACCATGTCTGTTGCTGAATACGGCCCTTAGGGGTACCATCGCGACTTTCTTTCTGAAAGAGATTTTCAATGTAATGATGTATGAAACGCTCGTAGCCAACCGAAATGACCTTAACAAATCTTCAGGTTTTGTAAAAAATCCATTTATGGAAATCAGTGCATTTGATTTTCGGCGATTATTACCACAAATTTCATTTCAGAGGCACTCGCACCCCATATCTCTGAATTCCTTCTCCCCTACAGAAAATAAACTTTAAACTTTAAATAAATACTCATCTTTAGCTCTAGTGAAATAATACGGCTCCTCACATACTGAAACTGGGTTTGTAGGCCAAGATCTTTGAAGTGGCTGTAAGACAGAATTTTTCAAGGTACAGTATTTTTTTATTTATAGCAGTGGTTCTCAATTCGTAGGCACCTACTTCGTGGATTCCAGGAGCTTCGTCAAACTCTTTAGACAGTAAATGCTCCGGCGTAGCAGTTAGTTGGAACTAAATCTTTACCGACCTCTTTGTATAATGCTTGATGCTATGAGATCATGTGAATGGTCTCCCAATTACCATGGAATAAACTGGAATGGTATTATAAACACATAACTCCGTTTTATAATTCCGAGTTTTTCCGCAAATAGGACGAGCGATTTGCAGGTATTCGGCCATTAGGACAAAAAATCCATTACATAAATACCAACAATTGAACCGGGTATTCTACCTCTTCAACAAGGTAGCTGAGTGCTTGGTCACTCGAGCATTTATATGTATATAGTGGAACTTCTGTTAACGAGCTTAATTCGTTCCACCAACGTACTCGTTATCCGAATAGCTCGTTATGTGAATCAAACTCGACCACAGGAAATAATAGAAACTTTGATGATTCGTTCTACACAATATTAGTGATTCACATAAACATGACTAATAAAAACGGCATTCTATCAATAATTAAACACGTTAATAATTATACATAATGCAATAATATATAAGTAATATAAACAACACCATAAATAAACGTACAAATACGATAATGTTGCAAATTAACTTACTCTAAACGACGAGAGAAAGAGAGGAGGACTATCGTTTAGGACGATTTACAGACTCACTGTTGTTTGCAAACTTATTCTTTTTGCGTGACTTTCAAAAAGAACCTCATCCAATCACACTTGCTTTTGCCTCTTTTTTTTAGGATTTCTCGGAAATGGTGAATTGCAATGTTCGTTGGAGAGATTGCCTATTGCTACAACTTTATTTCTTCTTCAGAGTTTTGCACAGATTCCCACATTCTACACATCTCTCTAATCTCATTTTTTGTGAGGACACCTCCTTACTTCTCTCTTCCTCGGACAAGACACCGTCCATGAACTCTTGCTGGGGCGTGAAAAAGAGATCCATAACTTCATTTACCGTCGATTTCTAGATATTTTTCACCAATAGTCCTTGAATGCCATCCTCATGCACGGATCTTCCACAAGTAGTGGCTCTTGTTCCCGAGGTAGCAAGTAACCCCCTGAAATTACGTTCAATAATACAATCAACGCACAAATAATTTTCCAAGCAGAATTTAAAAAAAAACTCATACGCATCGCTGCTATGTTACATCTACTTTCGTATCGTAAATATTCACAGTCGCACGTGTGTTAATTTTCCGACTGAGGCACGCTTACCGGAGACCGTAGGGGAGAATATTACCCTGAATTCTATAACACGTGTGTAGGCGAAAGCAAAAAACCATCAGCTCCGTTGTGATACCGTAAAAATAAATGAAAAAAAGCGCAAAATTTTTGCTCATAATGCGAACAATCGCTCGTTAACCGAGTCAAAATTTGTCCAAAATTTTTGCTTGTTATTCGAATTGTTCGTTACAATTCCAATTCGCTCGTTAACCGATGTTCCACTGTACATATATATATGTACACATTATAGGACCTGAAGCTTGAATTCTGCCTTCCCTAGTGGGGGAATATGCCATTGGATTACGTTTTTAGCAATAATTTCCCATATGAATATGTAGTTCATTTTGACATTTTCTATACTGTGTTCATTCTCTCAGTATTTCTCAACCACCGGCTTGTAACCTAGTAACTTTAAGGCCAGTCGAGGCCCAGGCTCTGTCCCTAGTGGGATGTAAGCCTTATACCCCGAGGGGTTGGACCACGCTGGAGTAACCTAGTAACTGGCATCAGTCAATCTAACCCTGTCTTAATGACTTAAACAGTTTTTGAATCCAATCAGATCATCACAGGATGATTGAGCAAGCTACTACGCGGATCATCTTTGGATGATGGGAGCATTCTGAGGGTTAAATTGATCATGGCATAAATGATCTGGCATATTCAATATTTCTATTTCTGCTTTTACGTTGATCCTACAACAGTGAAATTAAAAATGTCGGACCTTTTTAATAAATGAGGATTTTCTTCTTTGTATTGGAAGAGAAATGAATTTTATAATTGAAAAACAATTATTTTCAATACATTTTTCTGGTATAACATGACTTTGAAAGCATTCAAAGCACTTTGCTTTCAAACTAAAAAAAAAACTGGAATCCTCAGGCTCGTTCTGGGTTTTATTTTGACGTTAACCCAGGATAATATTTTTTTATTCCAGGGGCACTATTTAAAGTTTTGTGGGCTTATACCATAGAAGATCTATTCACGTTGATGTATGTACTCGATACCGAATTTCAACCTCATGTGGAGAAATTCCTACTTTCATTGATGAGAGAGGTCATCAACAATTACCTCGGGCATCACATTTTTTTTCAGCACATCTAGTTGGAAGGAACTTCTAGTTAATTGTCTCTCGTTTTTTGGTGCAAATGGATTAATCACCAGACTTGAATTAATTACATTATTTTAACTGTTATAAGAACATTTTGGACATTGACAGGAACAAATTCAACCGTCTCTGGTACTATGAGAGGACAATGATTTTATGTTTCATCGCAAATTTTGTTCACCTTGATGTTTGCCAAAGCGGGATTAAAAAACTATCAAACTCAGGAGGACCTGAGACTTGGAGTTTTATTTTTCCCTATTTATTGCCCGGTTTCATATTCCATGAATATTTCAATCGTGCATATGACAGGGCTTTTCAAAACAAAATTAGCCTAACCACGGGCAATCCAAAGATGTCATTGATCTACATTGTATTCTTGTATTCAAATGTCTATTAGACCGGGATTACACTATAAAAGTTTGATAAAAAATCTACAAAACTTTAATGAGAAAAAAACAGTTGAGCCTATTAGTTAAATTCGCTCGAATGTGGACGATTTCGCTTATTAGTTGTATTTTATGTTTTATAAAAGAACTTTCATAAAACTTTTATTGTGTAATCCTGGCCTTACGGGGAACAAACATCTTTGGTATAATTCATGCTATCATTTTTATAAAAGATCATTTAACTGATAAAACAGTAATATCAGCTATCAATATCAACACTAAGTATGAAAAACTAATTCCAATTCCATCAGCGACGAAATAATTTAATGAAACAGTAGAAAGAAAATTATTTTCTAAGACGACAAAAAAAAACAAGTATGTGCACAATAAACATACAGTATAATATACTTTGACGTGTTCTCTTTGAACATGATCTCGTTATAAACTTCGAACGCCGTCGAATTTATTTGGAAGCCCCCTTGATTTCTTCACCTACACGGAAATTTCCCCGTACACACATATGAGGACACCATTTACTGAAAAAACGCTTCCCACTGCGGTATCCGATATATTTATAAAAGCCTAAAGAAAAAGAGGACGAGGTTATATATAAGGAATCATCACACGACGATCAAAGAGAATCCTCCTTTTCAAGGAAAGAACATTTTTATTTCTGTTATACACTGTATGGACCCTTCCTTTTCCCACCATATACGTCCTCTTCTTTAACCGGAATCGCAATAATGACACCGCCAAAGTCAATTCCTAAAGGAAAACCTTACTTTGTGTGTAGATATATACCCAAACATATACCCACACGTGGTGAATGTTAGGGTTATCGTAACGGCAAGGGCCAAGAGGAGAAAGAAAGGTGCAAACGCTAAAATGTATATATGACGCTTTTCATACACGTCTCCTTGTATTTTTTTTTTTCCTATCGTTTTTCTTATTCTTGTACTTCTTTGGAACTTCTCTCTCTCTCTCGCTCAAGTCCATTCATTCCTCTCTCTCTCTCTCACTCTATACTCTTTCTAGTCAGTCAATTTACCAAGCTCTCCAAGATGGTATACCAAAGTATGTTGCCAGAGTCCCTTCTATCCCAATATCAAATCAGATCTTTTGATCGGGTAATCTTGCCGGCTAGGAGGCGGTGGGCCATGTGTGTGTATGGAGGGTTGAAGAGGAGCTTCGTGGCAAAACATAGATACAGTAGTAGTGTGTGTGTGTGTGTATATGTGTGTCTACTATACAGCCTGCTCCTGCTGTTGCTACTCTCCAACCTCCACACGGAGATACTCTCTTAAGGCTCCGATCAGTGTATGTCTTTGTGGAAGATCTCTCTCTCTTTCTACAGAAACATCTCATCTTTCTTTGGCCCTCACTCACACGACATCTCTTTTCTTTCAATCGGATGTCTCCTCTCTCTCTCTCACTGACATATCCACCCCGTGGGTTTTCACCATCAACTAAGAAAAAGATGGTTTTGCCCCCCCCCCCCATGTCTCTCCAGAGGAGCCATGAGGAGGATTCCAGATAGGAAGAAATGAGTAGGATACGTATGTGTGTTTGGAAAGTAAGGTGGCATTGGGAGCAAGTACTATGCTTCTTGATACACCTATGGTATAGGGCGGTGGAGGCATAGCATGTGTAATATGTGTGTGTGTGTGTGGGTGTGTGCGTCAGATGGAGGAGGCAATGGATATGGTGGCCTTGCTGAACAAATATTTAACTGGTGCTAGTATGTTCCAGTAGGTTGGGAACCCTGGGATAAGAGGGGACGGAAGGTGGGTCTGAGAATCATGGAGAAGGTTGGTAGGGGATGGCGATCTAGCGATTGAGCAAATATGGCAAGACCCACCGATAAACCTGTAGGGCGGAAGGGGGAATATAGTACATACTATAGATACTACTCGGCCTCCCTCTTTGGTGTACATATATGTAACCTTCTTTCTCTCATTCCCGCAAAAGAAGTTATAGATTTCTGTATGTGCGTGTGGGTTTTATTTTATTTTTTTCATTTTTTTGCACGTAGGCCTATATATAATGTGGTCTTCGAAAAAACTACTAAAATATTTTTCTCCCACTATTTACTTATGATAAAACTATACCACGCAAAGTTGTCAGTGACTGCCGTTATATTTAAAAAGTAACGCTGAGTTGAATAAAACTAATCAATAAAGGCAAAGAAAAGAACACAATTCTTTAAACCAGTGAATTTATTTCAATGGGATGCGTGAAATAATTTGGTATGCAATTTTTTTCGATGTTTGAAAGTTAATAAACAACAGTCAAACGAGATCGGTCAGTCCTGATAGAGAATCACTGAGCAAGACTACGTATATAACCGTGTAAAAAATAAAACTCGCTCGAAACCAGTAACATTGGCCCTTAGGCTGCAGAAATAATCGGCGAAATGCTTCTCGCAAAACGCCTGAGACGGACACTTTATGAGACGGACACTTTATGAGAAGGAAACCTGAATGATAAAATAATCCCTTCATTGGCTTTTATGTACATCTTTATAAAACGGAAACCTGTTTAAAATGAAATATCATTTCAGTCTCTTGACGTTCCGTTTCATACATGTTTCACTGTATTACAATCGGGAAAAAAGGGTGCGATACAAAGAATCTGGGTTCGAGCCCACAATCGAATCTGTTAGAAAATCTGTTGAAAAGAAACTAGAATATATATATATATATATATATATTTCTAGTATATATATATATGCGCACGCCATCTATTCGTCATTGTAGAAACTTTATGTTGAAAAGAAAAAAAATTCAGATCATCACAGGATGATTGAGAGGGCTACAACGCTATTTATCTGAGAATGATAGGTTCCATTCTGAGGGTTAAATTGATCATGACACAAATAATCTGTGTGTGTGACATATTCAGTATTTATTTTTCTACATGTAAATTGAACTACAACAGTGAGAATAAATTTTTCGGACCTTTTTAGTCCATGAGGATGTTCTTCTTTCTATCGGAAGAGAATTGAATTTTAAAATTAAAAAAAAAAATTCTCAATAAATTTTTCTGGTAATAATATGACTGAAAGCAAATGAAATTATCTGTATTCTCAGGATCGTTCTCAGCTTTATTTTGACGGTAATTCACTGGGATTTTTTTCCTAGGGGCACACTAAATTTAGGTAACCAAGTCTATGGAAGATTTCGTCATGCTTATTCACGTTGATGCATACACTCGACACCAGAATGCACCAAATGCGGTAAAATTCCCTCTTTTGTTGATGAGAGCTGTTTAACAATGTGACCCTGGACATCTTTTCAGCAAATCTAGTTTAAAGAGACTTCAAGACAATTTACTTTGAGTCTTTCTCTGTCTAGTGTAAATGGACTAAATACCAGTCTCATAAATAAATTATATTTTTTTAACCATTATATAAGAACATTTTGGACACCGTTAAGAACACCTTCAGCCATCTCTGGTACTATGAGAGGAAAACGACCCTAGATTTCATCGCAAATATTGTCCATCTTGATATTTTCCAAAAAACTGGATTAAAAAATTATTTTACTCAGCTCTAATTTGTGAAATAAACGCTGTCTTTTCTTTTGAACTGGCGTAGAACAAGAGTGATATGTCGAGGAAAGGGTGGGGGGGGGGGGGTGCTCGACAAGAATAAATTTCGTACCGTGACCATCCGTCCCGTATTATACGGTATATAACAATTATTTTTCTTTATCGTTTGATGACTGGGGACCAATTACCCAGTCTGGATCAGCGATAGCTTTTGAAAGATTCACCCTGAGTATTGAAAAACGGATAACGGATATAATATTCCAAAAAGGTTATGCTACGAATAATGAGAGCACAAACTTCTCGGCTTCTTTGAGGTTGAATAGGAATGAAACAAATGCTAGTTTTTAGTACATAATTATCATCGAACCAAAATCAGTCATTAGTTATAAACGCAGGCATAAATTTACTGTATGTATGTGCGGGATATCTCTGAATTCATGGCCAAAACTTTGAGGAAGGGTAAAATACACATAAAGAAGATTTTTTGTACAGCAATGAGGGGTCGGAAATGGAAAGTGCTGACGGAAAAACTCTGATGAGGACATCATTGCAAAACTTTCAGTAGCTGCTGCAACTGTTCGTGAAGCACATGACATCTTCGAGAGGGCACGCCAATCACTTGCTAGGCGCTGCCAGGCCTGTATCTATGTTGGTGGTGGCACATTTGAGCACCTACAATAATTATTAATGTAATAAAAAAGCCTTTCTCATTTCCTGTGTTTTTCCGCCAGCACTTTTCATTTCCGACCCCACATTGCTATAAAAAATTTAAAAAAAAATTCATATTTATGTGTATTTTATCTTCTCTTAAAGTTTGGCCCATGATTGACCCTGCATATTCCAATTCATAATCTGCATTATATTTTACATTAGTATACAGTTAACCCCCCCCCCCCTAAAACGATACTCGATATAACGATGAATCCCTCTGAAACGATATATTTTTTTCAAATCTTGTTTGGATTGTCTTTAATGTTAAACTCTTCTCGATACAACGATACTCTTTTCTACGATAAATTTCTCTATAACGATATTTTTGAGAGATTTTGAAACCGCTTCAACGATATTTTTTTTAAATCTTGCCACTTTCGATAATTTTTAAACTCTTCAACTGTTTTTGTTCTTTGAGGACATCTAATAACATCGTTATTTTGTACCGCATCATCACCAAAAGTATTGTTGAAGATGTAGAAGTTGCTACTTTATGTGTACGACACAAAAGTGCAATGTAGAGTAAACTTCTCTTTACAGGTGCAATGTATCTAACTGACTTTTATTAATCACCTAATCAGTTACAATTTTTGATATGCACGATTCCAGCTGCCCATGTGTAACAACTTGTATTTGCTGCCAGTGATAGCCGGCTATGTAATTTTAATATTCAATAAATCTCCACAGGCACACGAGTTCGCATGTGGCAATCCGCTCAAATTGCTTTGTATGATAGAGGGTTTCTCTTGGAACACGCAACGCCGATCTTTCGCCGACGAAAGATGTCCACAACAACAGAAATTAGGTAGGATGTGATAGTAGTATTACCTCTCGATATAACAAAAATTGTTCTACAACGATATTTTTTTTTCTTGGTCCGCAAAGTATCGTTGTATCGAGGTTTCAGACCGATAAAACTCCAAAGAGCCCTTGTTTTCACATCCCTGCACTCTTTAAGTCTATGGAAAGGCTTGTCTTGTAGTATGTGTAAAATCTCCTCATTTCGATTTCGAATATGCAAGTAGTTTTGCTTTCGTTTGCAAGAATCAATCTCTGGATAGCATTACAACAAAGGGAAAACTATTTAACAAAAAGAATTACATATATTCCGATTAAAGCTGCTACACATTCGATAACACCATGCCTATAAGACTGTCAACATTGAAATAAATCCTAGAACACAGGTATGAAGATTCAGATAATTCTTTTATTCATAAACTCATATTATTGGGCAACTGGGCACTCTACTTATCACGCACTCTACCAAACAAAGCCGTATATTTTTCTTACAATAAAAAAAAATCCTCAATATAATCGTCAGTTATGAATAACTACGGCCGAAAAAAAAAAATTGGATAAAAAAAACGAAATCATAATAAACGTATCATGTTGTCTCAACCCACGACGAGGAGAAAAGACAAATTCAATTTTTTTGTTATTTAAAAAAAAAATGAAATAAACACATTAGCTTATTGAAAACCTAAAAAAAATAATAATTTTTTCTTAGTTTCTTACTAGCATATTTTTTTCGTTACTGTCACCACTCGTGATCCCCAAACTTGCGTTTTATGTGATAAATGTATCGAAATTCAGGGAAGCCTTAACATTATTTACCTATTTTTCAAAAAAAAAACAAAAAAAAAGTTCCCCCTCACTCCAAAATTAGAAGTTTCAAATAATTCTGCAAGAAACACGATTTTCCCCATTTTTTTCCCCACTTATTATTATTATGACTTTTTTTTTTTTATTCCCGTCCACAATTATTCATATGCTAGAGACAACGTGTCAGAATTCGGGAG
Organism: Pholcus phalangioides; assembly: GCF_987345545.1. Taxonomy (NCBI): domain Eukaryota; kingdom Metazoa; phylum Arthropoda; class Arachnida; order Araneae; family Pholcidae; genus Pholcus; species Pholcus phalangioides. Next base: position 61,756,721 of record NW_028301608.1, on the reverse strand, counting down.
CCCAAAGTTAATCTCTTTTATTTTGATATTTATTACTGATTTTTGTTTTTTTTTGGGTTTTTTTTTTTGGTGTGTTTCCCATAATGCAATTTTTTTTTCTATACTTATATCTTAAAGCCCCACCCCAGGAGTAGCCCCGGTTATTATTTTCTCCCTCACCCTCGAGAAATAGATCGCTTATTTTTTTCTCCGGTCGTTAATAATTTTTTTGGTTCTCCCATTTCATGTGTGTGTGTGTGTGTCCTGGATCGGGATGTTTTTAACGCCACCGTAAAAATGGAAATCAATAGCACCCGGTCTTGTAGGATGGTGATAACGGGAGCGATGTTACACGCATTAATAATATTCCAGGACTCTCTCTGAATTGTATGTATGTGTGTGTTTTTCCGATAACAATCGAACAGACAGCAAAATAGCGCCAACTCACGCGTGGATGTTTTAAAACAAAAACGTTGATTCACCAAAAATAAATAAATATATATATGTAAGGAATGAGATCACACAATGCGATGTGTGTGTATATATATATAAGTAATGGAACATTTCCCGTATTATTTTATTATTATTGTTATTATTGTTTTGTTCCTTCCCATTGTTCGAAATTGTTTTCCTCGAGAGACTTTTCAATAAGATTTTTGAACTTGAAATTGCAGGGAATAATATATAAGAACGTGTGGAGTGTGTGAGGGGTGTTAATGTTTTCCATTCCTTCTTTTATTTTTCCTCTTGTTTTATAATTGGGAGAAAATCGTTGTTTCATGCTCAGATAGTCTAGGAATAGCAGGAACATTGGTGATTTCTTTTCTACGTCAATTCTCGATATTTGTTTTCTTGGAGAGATTTTGATTATGATGTTGAAAAAGATATTGGATAAATGATGCATGGAAGTAAAAGTTTAAGGATATTCCTATCATATCGTTGGCGTTCAAGAAAAAGTCACCAAGTCCAGTTTTGAGATTTTGTCAATTTAAACTTTTGAGTCCTTGTGAAAAACAGTGAAAATACTTTAATGATATGTAACTCCTACAGTAGGTTTACTGATGTTTAGGTAATTGGTTCGTGGTTCATAACAGTAGATGACATGCAATAGTTATAGTTAATTGGAATTTCTAATCAACTGCAATAGTCCCTCAAACATTTTTGTGGACTTGGTGACTTTTGCTTGAATGCAGGCAAGAGTCCGTTGTAAACAGAGTTCACAATCACGAAGAAAACTGCCGTTATAACGGACATCTGGTTACAGTAAAAGTCTGATATAACGCGTACTGTTTATACAAAAAATCTTACTAGAATGAGTGATTTGCAAGTGATTGTCAAACAGCTAATATTGAAGATACAAAAATTATTCGGTTATAACGAGTTGAAAATTATAAAGCATTCACTATAACGTCAAAATAATTCTCAAAAATGCCGGCTTTTCCTTCTTTCTCTTCAAAAATATTGAACATGATTACTCTTATCACGACAAATATTCCTCGTAAAAATTACTCTGGGGAAAGAATGAACGACGAATCTATGCTACAGAAAAAGTTATGACGATGAAAATCCCTTTGCATTCATTTTTTATACATTGGTTCTGGTTATCCTGCAACTGCGAAAACATTATTTAATTTACATAGATTGAGCCAATGTATTTAAAACACAGTGATCGCATACCATATTTCTCCACCAGTGTTCATCGGGCATTTTTTTCTCGGATGTTTCCTGATCATAAATCGATTCTCAAGTCGGAATGGAATAAGCTTATGATTTTTTGTCATTTATTTCAATATTCATAGTGATTGTTTTTACCAAAATTTTCACTGGGAGGAAAAACGACTATTTTAATATTTACTTCGTTTTTTTTGTTTTTGCTTTTTAAGCGTTCCATTGGTGTGTTTGTACATGATTATAAACTTTTTGCCCCGAGTTGTATTATTGAGAAGTTTTCTTATCAATTCAGTGAAATCTCCGAAACACCAAAAAAGCCCAACGTCATCTATAAATCCTCTAAATAATTCGCTAATAAGCCATCAATATCCCTCACGCATGAGTAAACATAACCAACAGGCTTGAATCCAATAATTAAAGTGATGCTGTAGTAGGAGTACGCAGCGGCATAGCGTAGCAATAGGAGTGGGTGTGCTCCAATCCACTTCAGTGCCTACCCACTCACTGCAGACGCCAAGATGCACACAAAGTTCTCGGTAACCATCCGACCATGTAGATATCTGCTAAATTGTTCTAGAACAAAGCGGAGATGAGAATTTAATAATATCTTCATCAGATCGATGGCGGAGATTCTCCAAAACCTCATTTGCGACTGACTTAAGAGGCCGTGCACACACCCAAGCAAAATTACGCCTTTCATTCCCACCTCCTCCATCGCTCTGTACCCTACTACCGCAATCTGTATAATATCTCCAGAGTGTGGCCTTCAAACCACCGACACTTACTTCTTCTCTTTCTCTCTCTCTCTGTTTGTCTGTGTCTTCTTAGCGTCCACAACCTCATCCTATTATCAAGGAAAGGTTTTTCGTTTGCTGTCGGCTTATCCAAACTCAATTACCATTTTATTATCGTAGCCCATGTGGGAACTATTAACTTTGTATAATCTTTCATCCACTGAGAGTTTTACCGAGTGAACATTGTTCGCGGTAGTACAATCTGGTGTAGAGTCAACATGTCATCATCAACTGTTACTCAATCACTGATAGTGCTCAACATGGTACCCGTTGCTTTAGTTCTAGCGATTTAATCAATGTTGGGAATTATCTCATTTGTTCTCGTCCAATCTGGAAAGTTTTGACCCTTCGCGAATCGATACAGTTCTGTTTTTACAGTAGGTACATAATCATACAATATCAAATAGTAATCCTCATTGAACATTGAGAGAAAGAAGGACCGGACACATCCCGCTTCCTATCTCAAGGGCAAATCGAAGCGAAAGATGGGTGTGTTCGGAATTTTATTGAATTAAGTATATGTATTTTTTTTCATAAAAATAAATTTGTTTAACATACACAGAGTAACAGGAAGCCCGCCTACAGGCGTACAAATCAACAAAATAATTACGATGAACGTAATCATGGAATCGAAGTCTGAATCAATATTGCCGCGTTCTTAGCTCGTCTAGAATTGCTAACCAAAGTTCCACTGGCGACAGCCCGTTCACGTCATCTAATGTGCGATGGATGTCACAAGTTGGAATCATGTAGAGTGACAGTCGTAATCCTCAACAAAAACGAAGGTCATGAATGCCTGAATAGTTGTCATTTTATTGCAAAAGAAATCCCGATCTCCCTGCGAGAAAAGTGTGACAGAGCTTCCGCGAGATGAGTAAAAAAATTGCTCTCAAAACTTTCCTTGAATGCTACAAAAAGTATAACGTACTGAAATGATTTTGTACAAATTTTGTCAAAGTACTTTTCAGAACGATTCATGTATTTTTTTGTACGGCAAGAGATCTAAGCTTATGGATCGTCTTGCAAATTTGTGGTCACAAGAGCCTCAAAGCCTATGCCTGTTATAAATGCACTTAATGTGCCAAGGGTTTCACCCATTTCGAAAGTCAAACAAAACCATGGGCCAATGGTTATTAATTCTGGGTTGCGGCTAGAATACATCAAAACTCCTGGCTTTCGGGCACTAGCATTACTAAATACGGAATTAGAAGATTTGTTGCTCTCTATAAGTCTAAAATATCAGTTTTGAATAACTCACTGACTATCTCACGAACGTAACCTGTAATATTATGGTCCTAGATACCTAATGGAAGATTAAACATATCCTGATGACGCTAACCACTAATGTTAAGGAAACGTTGAAAAAAAGAACCGACAATCACTTCGAGACACTATCTCTCAATTATGAACAGCCACGAAAACCTCATAAGAGCCTGCGAATTGTCGGAAATGGTACTATTAACGCTTCTCGAACTGATCTTCAGTATTCACAGCCATTGAGGGTTCACCAGCTATTCCTCAGATATCACATTATGAATCTTCGAAGTTGAATATTATTATGAGCTAGGGCAAGGATGCCCATTGTTTAGGAGAGTGCGGGTCACTTCATTGGTTTGAAAACGTGTCGCAGGCAACTAAATTGATATAGAAATGCACCACGGACCGCTTAATTGAAGTGAGAATGTGATTCTCACCTAAGTGATTTTGAAATGGGCCGCAAGTGTCTTGCGTGATCTATAAATGTATGGCGAGCATCTTAAATGATCTGTAAATGTGCCGCAGGTCACTAAAGTAATTTGGAAAGTGCCACAGACCACTTAATTGAAATGGGAATGTTCCGCGGCTCAATTAAGTGATCTGGAAATGTACCCCTCAGGATGATTGAGTGATCTAAATGTGGCACAAGTTACTGAACTGAACTCGAAATGTGCTGCGGACCACTCAAATGATGTGGAACAGCACCGAGAGTCACTTAAGTAATCTGTGCCCACTTAGCTTATTTTTACAAAATTAGGTTTGAGGTCACAGGCCACGTGTTAAGTATGTATGGTCTAGGGCTCTCAAACTTCCCCCCCCCCCCGAGGTGCTTCTGCCCCCATTCAATGCTTATGCGCGAGGTTCGCCGGTTCCCCATAGCTGTTTAACGAAGAGCAAAGGTTGGAGAGGCACCGCGGTGCATAGTTTGATAACTCCTGGTGTAATGCAATCACAAAGAGTCATTTCAATCTTTTTAAATCCCGAGAACCACACCGAAACGGTTTGTGATCTGCAAATGTAGAAATAAAACCTTTTTTGACTCCCTAGACTGACATATCCGCCAGCTTCCAACGAAGTGTGACGTCAGTATTATAGTTACAGCCAATAGCCTTTCCCCTATTCCGCTTCCTTTTAACGATTTTACGTCAGTAAACAAAAAAAAAAACTTGGTTTTGCCACTGTCCAAGATGGAGGGCGATAAGTCCGCCTGGTTATAAAAGAGCCTTCGTTTTTTGAAATCACAAAAAAAAAATAATAATGTGAACACAGCGACGCTACCTGGTGTGAGTCATTGAAGGTTCAAGCCTCTTTTAGGACACTCAAATTGAGTTAACTACTTTAGCTATATATCTGAAAACACCGTTAAACGTGCTTCACGCAGGAAAAAGTTTGATGACTTCGTTTTTCCCATCATAGGCCGGGATTACACTATAAGTTTGCTAAAAGTTCTTTTATGAAATTTGGAAAATCCAACCAGTAAGATTATTGGTTGCATTTGCTCGAATGTAACCTATGAGCTTTATTGGATGGATTTTTGAAGTTTGATAAAAGTCATTTTATAAAACTTGAAATATGCCACCAATAAGATTATTGGTTACATTCTAGAAAATGAGACTAATGATCTTATTGGTAGCATTTTTAAGCCTTATTCTCCGAAATGCACACGAGTACAGTCGTCTATAAGGGCCGTATTCAACGAAATGGTTTAAATTAGTCACTATTTTATAATAAGCGATCGACACGGAGTGGTTAAATGGAGACTTCCAAGCAATCTATATGTACCCGACATCTACCTCTTTTCCAAATATTGTGACTACAGTTTATGTCACATCAGCGAATAAAGCTTTTGCTAGATTCGATATAATTTATTAAAAACAAGTATAATGATGTAAAAAATTACTATTAGTACATATCAATCATGATACTATAGTATTTTTACTGGATATAATAAAACATTTTTTTAAACAATGATAATATTTAGTTAAAATAAAACATAGGTTTGCACTTGAAAGAGGACTTAAAATTTCGAAGTTGTCTCCATAGCGGACATTTAATTATTTAATTTTTGTTCTCAAATTGGCCCATAGAGGACGCTAATTTTAGCAATGAAAAGTAAAGATTCTTTTTTATCGTTGTAAAATTCAATATACGGTAATTTCTTCTTCATTTTGATGTCTGGTTTATTCCAGAAGCTTTATTAATTTGATCCTTTTTGTTAGTTTAAAATACAAAAGATTTTCTACTAAAACGTTGTAAATCAGCAATTGAATTGTTCGTAGCGTAATTGTATATCCCGCTTAATCGGATATTGAGTGCTGGAAGTGTTGATATCCGTTTAAGAGGTGCCGACTGTAATTCTTTCTTTCCATGCTTTACCATGTGCTGCAAAAATAAAACCGATAGGTTGGACGCGTAAAATCGGGCATGGAATCGTGTATATAGCATGCGGTTTTCTTCAGAGATATATTTTAAATCGTTTTTCTTTCCACTTCAAGGTATGAATATGAATTTGAGTGTATAGTTACGAGTTTTTGGAAGGAAACCAGAAGTTCGAAGACATATTGACGTGCATCGGTAATAAAGAGAACGGATAAAACATGGCTCCTCGGATGCAGGACTCGCAACTGCAATTTTTCCAACTCGTTGGATAGAGAGAGAGAGAGACAAAGAGTTTTGTAGCCTTCTTCTGTGTTCGTTTCCTTTAGGATTTGGTGGTGGCTTGCGGGTGTCTCTCATGGCTCCAGTGCAAGCAGCTTCGGCAGCTGGGTCCCCTATTAAGCTTAATGTTGCGGCAAGGGTCAGCCTATGGAAGCGGTTAGCCTCCTTCATTCCTTTTATAGGCCATAAAATTTATGCCGCGACACTCTGGAAATGTTTGGGGTTGCTGTCGCCAAAATTTGGCGACGTCTATGTGGAGGGAGCTCTAAAATTTCATCGGGGAATATTATGTTTGTCCTGTTTGCTTCTCTACCATAGTTCTTTTTTTATTTTAACATTACGTTTTTCCTAAACCGTATTTTTCTCAACATTTAGTTATACAGGGTTATTCCATAATTTCCCTTGCCGCATTTTACTGGCGAGCCGTTAATCCTAGAGACATACTTCCAGTGAGAAAAAGTGTACATGGTATGTTTTTATTGGGCTCACTAGAGATAAAGACACAACATTTTAATTTAAACTTTGAGAGAGAACCGTATAAAAAATTAATTTTTTTAACTCGGTAAGTATTATTCTAGATATATTCCCCCCTCAGCAAAATAAATGTTGTATTTTAAATAGGCTCGTTATATGAATACATGTTTCTAATTGAAAGTACATCCAATTTCAAGTATACGTTGCGAACAGATTCACTGAATTTAATAAAAAAGAAAATATGAGCGCACACAAACAATGTGCAGCTTTCGTGACGTACAGTCGCAAACGGATAAAATCCTCTGGCTCCAAAACTTCTCCCACAGAGACAATGTTAAAATTACTTCGCTTAACATGATGATTTTGATTACTTTTTCCCCCACTTAACCAAATATTACGCTTTACACACGCGAAATGTTGATACACATATTGTTTTTATTGAATGAAACAACTCGAATTAATGGAAAATATGTTACTAATATTTAAAATAAATAAAAAATAAACATTTAAGAGTGGGTTGGCCTTCAAGTTCAATGAAATTTGCGGACACCGGAGAGACAAAAAAAATTCGTCCGTAAAAGAGAGGTGACCGTTAATCAAGGGTTTGAAATGCATACTTTTGTTATATAATGGTAAATTATTATTTAGTCGTAAAAGAGGGGGTATTTTATTTTTGTTGTCTGTTGAGCCAATAGAGAGCGCTGATTTTCCCAATGAAAAATAAAAATCTCAGGTATTGTAATAAAATATAATTTTAATTTCATTTTGCATGTCTGTTTTAATCGAGAAGCTTCATTAATATTGATCCGTCGTCAGAGAGTTTCCAATATAGATACTAGATACTAATACTAGATACTAGATACATTTTACTCATACTAACGTTGTAAAATGGCAAGTTCCCCGCTTAATCGGATATAGTGTGGAGGAGACGTTGGTATCCGATTCAGCGCGGAGCCGACTGTACTTCTCCCACATCGAATATGAATGAAATAATTTTTTTGTTATTTGGTAAAACTAATTTCTTCTTATTCACACACGAATTAACTTTCATTTTTTATATCAAAAAACCAAATGTAAATTTAGGATGTACAGTAAAACCCCTCTTAACGGACAGCACCTCAAATGCGGTCACCTTTCTTTTACGGCCAAATAATATAATACTGCCTTGTATATAATACCCTTGTATGAAAATAAAATTATGCATTTCAAACACCTGATTAACGGTCACGTCTCTTTTACTACCGGTGTACGCAAAAGAGAGGTTTTACGGTATTTACGCCCTTTTGCAGAAATGCCAATTATTTAATGCCACCAACCGGAAAAAATAACGAATGTTGAATATAATAATATAAGTACTTATCTCATTTACCCCGATAAGTATGAATGATCATTGGCTGATACTTCAAACGCCAAATCCGGAATGCTCGCGCTGCCAAGAAAGCATTGGAACTCCAAATCGTGGCAGGCTTATCAGTTCACTTTTACCGCCGTCTGTGCCTGGGAGAAAAAAATAAATCAACCCGAAGCACAGACGATAAACCCAACCATCTCGGTGTCCCTGGGGATATCCTTTTAGAGAGAGGATGAGGGAAAAAAAGGTAGCATGAGATGGCACAACACACACACAGAATACGGTACACTGGTGGTACGACAAAAATAAAAAGGGACAGACTCCGAAGAAGAGATGCGGGTATAAGGTGATAGAAACAACACACAGACAGCAGAAAATTCCAATGTTATTATCGTGAGATGATGCCTTAGTTTGGACGACGCTGATGTTAGCGACCTCACAAAACGGGGGGTCTTAAAAACAGTACCAACGACCCTTTTAGCCCATCTGCGATCTCAAGAATTACGTGGATTAACAAGCATACAGAGGATAATCACCAGTAATTATCTCCGACCAGCCATGTACGAGTGCCAAGTGATACGTAGGTTTATATAGGGGGAAGAAAATGTTTGGGAAAATCAATTAGGAAGACGTGAAATACCTACAGTTCATTTGTGCATTGTATATCACATTTCAACAAAAAATTATCACAGTGGAATTTTCCGATAACGGGCAGGCATGAGACCAAACTTTTTGTCAGACAAACATGGAGTGTCTGATAATACAGTTTCACGTGCTTCAAAAGTGTTCATTAAAGGTTCTACTATTACTGAACCGTACATGATAACGTACATTCCTCTGCGGAATTCCTAACGAATCGGTACATGCCAGAATGTGTGCGTGTGTGAAAATGCATAGCGTATACGTGTCGTATTTATGTTGTGATTGTTTCGTATTCTGCTGGTGCTGTCATCTGTCTGACATATTTTGAAGTAACGATGGGTAAATGCTTGAATTTTCATGCGCTATATAAGTATCGTGTTGGAGGTCCGCCGGCTATCTTCAGAGAGACTTTTCCAAATGAGAGACCCGCTCGCATTCGCACCTCGAAGTTGGAAAACCGCAGAAAACCATTTTCAGTTGGCCCTCACTGTGCCGTCAACGGGGTTCAAATTTGCATCTTCACGATGAGTCCAGCAGGATGCTCACATGACCGCACAGCAGCTATGAATGATTCTACTTGTAGCTTTTTATTTGTTTATTTTTACTTATTTTATTTTCTATAGATAACGAAAGAACTAGAAGGAAATCCTGTTACATTCAAAAATAAATACAATAGAATTTGAGATTCATTTTTCACAAGAAACTAAAATTCTTGAGTTTCCTTGAAATTACTGAGTGTCTTCTTGCAATTTTGCAAGACTTTACTTCTATTTTTACAACGAAACACTTCTTTTCCATCTAACTTCAACGTACTCTTCGGTGTCTTCCAAATTAAGTGAGTGAAAAAATTAGCTGGTTTTTTGAGGACAAAAGTCATCTGCCAGAATTTTCACATCGGCTCATGAATTTCCACATAAACAATTTTGATGGAAGTGTTGAAACAAATGAAGGTGAGAAAGTGATATCTGATCAGTTTGATGGATGGGATCATTGAAAGTCTATTTCATGGAATTTCTTTTGGGTGACCAAGTACAATTGAAAAATTGAAAATAGATCCTTTTTGGTGCATTTAAGAGACTCGTTAGAAACTGAATATTCATGCAGTTTTTCCTCCTGCCATCTTTCATGAAATAATTAGTCAGCTATCATTAAAGAAATGTTTAGGATCATATAATTAATTTAAGGATTTTTAACAGATTTTATCCTTCATGACATCGTCATCCGCTGCAATAGGTTAGTCACTTATACGTGGAGAAGAAGGATAGCATGTGTGACTCTAATCGTCAAGAATGAAATTTTCCGATTTAATCGTTAAATGCTCATTGTTTTTCCCCGAGCTGATAATTTTTTTTCATATTTAATGACACGTATTGAAGGCTGGAAAAACTCATTAAAATAAATCTATTTCGAACTGTACTTACTGCTTATACAGGGTTTTAAAGAGGACGTGCAAATCCTCGAAAATTGCGCAGAAAATAAATGTATTGAAGTAATATTACTTTCAAAATTAACTGCCTTCTTCGCGATCTAAACTATATGAACAAAAAGTGCAAACTTAAAGGTAAAAAATAATAATTTCAAACAAAACATTTTAAGAAATTAGCGAAATCACAGCCACAAACGTTCTGCAACAAACAAAGAGTTGCTGTTAATTAGGACATCTACCCGTCAATTCAAGATTTAAAATTGAAAGAAAATGACTTCAGCTTATGTGCAAAGGTGGCCCTGAATATTTATTTTCAAACTGGCTACGGTAATGAACGTTTAAAGCAAGGATGGCCAACCCGCTTCACGCGTGAGCAAGTGGCACGCCATGGTGTCAGGAATGTCACGCGAAATTTTTTCCAAAAATTAGAGAATTTCTATTTCATTTTTATTCGAACGAATTCTTCCAATGATTTAGAACAATTATTTTCTTATGAATGGAGGTTATGAATAGTCTTGTAATCTACCAAACCTATGTTTGGTACGATAGGTATTCTTAATTAATTATAATAATTTATTTCTATTCAATGCGTTTCTGCTTGGAGTTTTGTCTTTGGGGCCCACAGTTGCTGTAAGTCCCATATGTACGGGATTCAGTGTCATCCGCATAGGAGGCATGATTTGATATCGATGAATTCCTGCGGGGCTCAGTGCCCCAGTGCAAAGTTAAAGCGCATCGAAAAGAATCTTAATTGTGGCACTGCAGGGGGAAAAGGTTGGCCACTCATGGTTTAAAGGGCCCTTTTCACAAACGCAAAGTTATGCATTTATGTGGGTTAAAACTTTGTGAAAATCATCTAGCAGTTGATTCACTTCAAGAACCATCTAAAAAGACCCCCCTCCCCATAAGTGTTTAAAAAATACTTTTCATATAAAAAATATTGGCATCAAGTTTTAAAAAGTCAAATTTTGATCAAGAATACATACCACCCTGTATTCAAAACGCACTGGTTACGATGAAAGTCAAAACTCACACCTTGGTAGACCAACTTGTTTCGACATTTTGGTGCCGTAAAATGTTTATTTCAAGATTATTAAAAGACACATCAGAAGCCTAAAACATAAGGGACTCTTACAAAAACGTTCGGAATTTTCGGGGCAACCTAATATAAAATTTCTCCTCCAAAAAAATATATATTTTTTTTTTTATTAATTTTAGTTTTTATTAATTAAAAACTGTAATGAAACCTCTTTTTCACTCTCCACCAACAAAAAAATGATTCCAGCTTGCATATACATGTCAAGAAATGTCTCAGTTCTTCAATCAGGATATTCCGCACTAATTATTGAAACCAAATCTCGTTCTTCAGTTTTTTTTCCTCCTGTTCGTCATTCTCTCAGTTAATACTAGATAGTAGGAAAAAAACCCAACAGCTAAACATCCATTTATTCGTCTAAAGAAGTGCATTCACGCTTTCATTAAAATTGATTAATTAATGATGGCATTTGCAAAAATAATGTGTCTCTTCTTCTTTTTCTACTTTCAATAATTAAGCCAAAGCTTAAGTACGAGGAAAAAACTGGAAGGGGGGGGGGAGGGTTCGATGGTACTAAATTAAATATTAAAAGTTTTCTGTTGATTCAAGCTACTCGCTTCCGTAAGAAAATAATAGGAGAAGAAATTTAAAAAAATATATATGTATATGACTATTAAACGAAAAAAAATAAAAAATAGGAAAAAATAGAGAGAAGAGTTGGAGGGATTAGTTGTTTGACACGCGATGAGATAGAAATAGAAAAGAATCTCCTGTAGAAAAATCATGAAAAAAAAAGATATGAAAACAAATAAACATACGTTTAGCATTAATTACAACTAATGAACAAAAGTTATTTCATCATAAGAAGATGAATTGTTGATCATCTCCATGTTTTCTTTCATAGACGTGGGGGGAAAAAATAATATGAAAAAAATATATATATATACATTCAACATTCGAGCAATTTTTGCTTCTTAATTCCCAACGAATTAAAAAATAAAAATATCCCCTTCTATGTATTAAAAAAAAATGGTAATAATAATAGGAAAATTTTCTTATTCCGAAGATTAAACAAATATTCGATGCACTTTGTCCAATCTTCTTTTCTATTATTATTACTTATACGTCTCTTTTCTAATAACCCGTTTTTTTTCCCCTTCAATTACCGTAAGCTGTGTGAATAGTTATTTTTCATTGTATTTTTGCTTTAATATTCTTCCGCATTTTGCTTAATGTATTAATTTTTTTTTCTCTCTCTCTCTCCCGCTTTCTTTCTCTACCATGATTTCGACCGAGAGATAGGTATGTAGTAAGTAATGTCAGTGTGAATTCAAAGGCAATAATTGCGAACGTAAAATGGGACTTTAGATGTTTTTTGTTTTTGCTTTTTCAAAAAAAAGAAGAAAAAACGTGATCGATCATTTCTCTTTCTTTCTATCAAAGTAATTATTTGTTCCATGAATATGAATTTTGATTAAGTCTGTCCGACTCTTCTAGTTCTGATTTGCGTTCTTCCAAATATATAAATTGCAAAAATCGTAAACTTGATCATTATGGATCTCTTCCAGGGGCCTTCAACCATTTAGTCATCGTGATGAAAAAAAAAAAATTCCTCTGAATTCCGAGGGCGCCAACAAGTCATACTGTAGCATCTGCATGCATACAGTTATGGCTTAACGGGTTGGGCCAATCGGACTCAAGGCTTCTAGTCACCTAGAGGTCCTATATTATTGGGAGAACTATATTTATTCATTAAATATGAATGTACAATTAGTTCTAAGGAATTATTTCTTCATTAAATATATATGAATAATAATCAACTATCCCATGTGAATTCTGAAATTATTATTTTTTTTATTGAATATGAATTTCCTTCAATTCTGACATTGTTTGTTTGGTTGTTTATTAAATATGGTTATCTTTTTACATCATTTCTGATTCATCGATTCTGAAAATATTTCTCTCAATAATTCTATAATGCTTCATGGAGGTTTTTTCTAGCATTTCTATGAATTCTATAATTATGTAAGCCTTTTCGTCAGCGGGCCAATGGGAAAAGCCATGCGTTGAACACCCCTGGTCTGCACAATGAAATCAACCAAAAAAAAACTTACTCTCGCCAATTTTTCTGCTGATGGTATATTTCTCAGCATTTATTTTCAGGTTTAGAGGAGTCTGGGGGATGAAATGTGATTTATCTTGAGTTTTAAATGAGAAATACATAAATGTCACACTAATGATTTTATTGCTCATTTTCTATTTATATTTATTTTACGATATTAGATAATCCTTTCCGCTTCTAGGCTAGAGCCTTGACAGCATCTCTATTGTGGAAGCTATCCATACAGATATTGAAGATGCCCATAAAATGATCGAGCACATACTTGAGTTACGTCACCCTCTCATTCTATAATAAATAAAAATATTTTAACTAGCACGTATCATCATTATGTAAATAGCATAAATCTTTTTTATCAGAAAATGAGTTGGGAAAATATCCGTTCAGATACAAAATAATAAAAATAAAAATTTAGAAATGAGAAGATGCGATACTGAATATTAATATAATATCATGTAATATATTAAACATTATATAATACAATATAACTAAGTTATTAAATTGAAATATTACAAAATTAATTAAATTGAAATATTACAAAATTAATTAAATTGAAATATTACAAAATTAATTAAATTGAAATATTACAAAATTAATTAAATTGAAATATTACAAAATTAATTAAATTGAAATATTACAAAATTAATTAAATTGAAATATTACAAAATTAATTAAATTGAAATATTACAAAATTGATTGCATTGTAATATTGAAAAATAAATTAAATTATATTTAAAAAATCAAACCCTTTAACCCTCATTATTAATTTCAAATGAAAATCGAAAATAATTTTTCTTCTTAATAATGTTAGTTTTTATTAATAATGATAATAATAATTTCCATATCGCACTTGTTTCCTCCATCTTTTTTTTTAATCTTTCATTATTATTTTTTAGTTAACCATCGTTTAACCGCAAAAATCTGGTTATTCAAAAGTCAGGCTTTTATGGGGGTGAACCACAGAGGGTTGACTAACACCATTTCGTATATGTTCTAGCACAAAAACATTTTTAACATAGAACAAATGAGTAAAATATCCATAAATATAAAACAATAAAGATAAACTCCCTATTTAATATAAGCAGAGCCCGGATGTTTATTGTAATAGCATTTTTTGTCGTTTTTGGGAAATATTTCTTTGTTTCCAAAGCATTATTTAGAAATTTTTTTAGGACATTTTTTGCGTGTTTTTGGGATATTTTTGTACTTATTTTTCAGGTCAACGCCATCCGGGCCTGTATTATAAGATACTGAAATAATATATAGCTATGGTGTTTGGAAAAAGAACAAATCTTTTTAGCTCTCATTATTATTTTCAAATGTCTCAACCGAAAATAATTTTTTTCTTACTCTTAAAAAATATCATTGTTTTTCCTAATAATGATAATAATAATTTCTGTATTGTACTTGTTTCCTTCATTCTTTTTCTCTTTTAATATTATTCTATTTTTTCCCCCTCATCTTCGTTTAACGTCGAAAACCGCATTATTCAAAATATATTTTTATGGGACTGAACCATAGAGGGTTAACAGACACCGTATATGTTATACCACATAACGAGTTTTAACATATTCAAATTAGAAAAATATTCGTTGGTAAAAAATAATAAAAATAAAATTTTCATTAATGATACGATACTGAAATTATTTATAATCGTATTTAATAAATCAAACCCCTCTAACTCATTATTACTTCCAAATGCCAATCGAAAATAATTTTTTTCTTACTTTAAAAAATATCAGTGCTTTTTTTCTTATTAATGATAATAATAATTTCCATATCTCCTTTTTTCTTTGTTTTTTTCTTTTTCGTAACAATAATTTCTATTTTTTCCTCATCACACCTCCAAAATCGGGTTATTCAAAAGGCGTGGTTTTTATGGAGGTGGACCATGGTGGTTTAACTAACATTATTTCACATATGTTATAACACAAAATAATTTTGAACATACAGTGCCAAACCACGCAACAAGGATAGTCGATAAAACGATAAATCTCCCTCTACAGCGATATTTTTCGAAATCTTGTCTGGAGGTGCCTATAGTCTAATGTTGAACTCCTCTCGATACAACAATGTCCTCCACAACGATAAACCCTTCTCTAACGATATTTTTGCTACTAAAGAAATTTTGCTACTGCTGCAATATTTTTTTATATACCGTTCACAAAATCATCTTCAATTTAAATTTGATTTCGTAGATTCTTTTTGTTCTTGCAGAGGGTGTCTAATAACATCAGGGCACCTGCAACACATGATCACCGACAGTATTGATGAAGTTGTTGGCACAACCACTTTCTGTGTAAGACACATGACTGTAATACGGTACACTATTTTACAGGAAAGATTATGCACTGCTACGAATTTCATTAATCAACTACGAAATTTCCCGTTTTTGACGGCAAATTGATTTTTTAAAGCTCATTTCCTGATGGTACTAAAATTGCTGGTTTAGAAAAGGTATCAACAACGCCATAAATTTTGTGGCTTATAATGACGATGTTGCCTCTTGGTAATCCCCTCTGCAACGATATATTTTCTTCGTCCACAGAGTATCGTTATATCGCGGTTTCGTTGTAAAATAAATTAGAAAAATGTTCTTATTCTTATTATTTTATATAAAATAATACGTTTAAGGGGGGATTGGTGCACGGTCTTGGCTTCCCATGCTTTCCTATGGGGAAAATCTCTTTAATTTAAGGAATATTTAAAATTTTTCTGTTCACTTTAGGCATCAGTTTTTCTCCTTCAAGTACTGTCGATATTTTTATGCAATCAAATACGAACTTTCAGGGTTTTAATTGTTAGTTGTTTTTTTATAGAATTTTAATTTTAACAACATGCAACTTTTTCAAAAATAAACAGAACTTACCCATATTTTGTGAAATAAAATTAAAAAAAATAATAATTTTAACAAAAATTTTCCTCGTGTTAAAGTATGTGACACCATAGTGTTGAGAGACACTCAGTTTCAAGACATTTGAATGAGTGGTGTTCGAAAACACTTGGTATTTAGGAAAGAGCATTTTAGTAGAAAACATTAGCATATACAACGCCTGCCAGCAACTTATATTTAAATATTTTTAGTACAGGTAGAAGAAAAACTTGAACACAATTACACGCAGAATGCTTTATAGTACTTGAAAATTGAAACGTTCGAAAATGTGTTGTTTGTTTTTTTTTTTGGAAAATTTCCGCGCACCAACCCCCCTTTAAACCTCCGTTGATGATACGATACAGTAACAATTTACGATTACATACATTTAAGAATCAAACTCATTTAACTCAATATTATTTCCAAAAGCCAATCGAAAATAATTTTTTCTCACTCTTAAAAAATACCAGTGTTTTTCTTAATAATGTTAATAATAATTTCCATATCGCACTTGTTTCCTTCATCTTTTTATTTTGTTATCTTTTATTATTCTTTTTTCTCCCTCACCTTCGTTTAACCTCAAAAATCGCGTTAAGTGCTTAAGAGGCGCCTCGTCAAGCACCTCTTTTGTTTTTAATGATGTTATTAAGTCTTATTCCGGAGGAAGACTTCCTTACTCTTCATCTCTCCTTTTCTCTACTCTTTATCCTCCTTCTTCTCATTTTCTCTTCTTCAAACCTCTTTTTGAGAAATTTTCTTCTTTTTTTTTTCCACCCATTTATTTATTTCTCCCCTTTTTATTTTGTGTTTTAACGTTGAAGAGCCGCTTTTCTCTCTCTCTCTCTCTTCCATAATAAAGCAATGCCCACTTGGGTTTGCCGCTCTAGACTCTACCTTTTTAATTTCATCTTTTATTTCTTTCATGTGTGTATATATATTTTCCCTTTATTCTTCTGTTTTTAACCTCGTTTTATTTCATTTAATTTTTTTTTCATTTGTTAGACGCTTTGTTAATATCAAAATGAAAATGAAATAGCGCCAAATGACACCGCCAATATTGTTGAAATGGCGTTCTTTCCAAGTTCTTTAGTGAATGGCTTTTTCATAAGTATTTTAATTTTTGTTTTCTTTTATCGGTTTCCAAAATGTTTCACATAGATATTTTTATTTTATTATTATTTTTTGATGTTTTAAAATATGTAAAAAGGTGTTTATCAAAATTATATAATTTATACATTCATGAAAAAAAAATTAAATTAAATTAAAATTAAATATTTAATCAATTTCTATTTTCAATCCGTTCAATTTTAATGCTTTTGATGTTTCGCTGATAAAAATTATTCTAATTGTTTTATTGTATTGGATTTTTTCTACATGATACCCCCTCCGCAGTGTTTAAGATGCTATTGAGAGAAATCATGTTACGCATTAAGAAAATTGCGTATTAACCGTCAATATTTCGGTTTACAGAAATTTCGCTTCCGATATTTCTCCCTGGAAATTTTGCCCCTGATATTTTGCCTCCACTGACCGTATGAGTGACGAAGTGAGTAGCTGAATGACTGACTTTATCAGTGACCAACTGAGTGGTGGAATGAAAATATGAGTGACCCGATAAGTGGGTGCGTGATCATATGAATGACCAATTCAAGGGGTGAGTTACCGTATAAGTGAACAACTGTGTGGGTAAGTAACCCGGTGAGTGGATGAATGACCATATGAGCGACCCGATGAGTGGGTGCTTGACCGTATGAGTGACCGATTCAAGGGTTGAGTGGCCGTATGAGTGACTGATTCAAGGGTTGAGTGGCCGTATGAGTGAACAAGGGAGTGGGAGGTTGACCGTATGAGTGAGTGAGTGACCATATGTGACTGTATGAGTGAACAAGGGAGTGGGAGGTTGACCGTATGAGTGAGTGAGTGACCATATGTGACTGTATGAGTAACTGAGTGTCCGATGAGTGACCAAGTGATTGGGCGAGTGACTGAATGCTTGAGTTAGTGAGGTCATTCATACGGTCACTCATAAAACAGGGTAGGCGAAATGTCCGAGGTGAAATTTTCGGATCCCTATATTTTACGAGTAATTAGCGGTAAATGTTAGAAGGCGTGAAATGGTGAGATTTCATCATCTACATTTCAAATGACCTTTTCTGTTGAAAATAAAATGTTTCAATAGTATCATGCAAGGAAATAGATATGTAATCATCTGGTAAACAGCATTTACTTGTTCAACACAAATTTTGACAGAAAATTGAATAATTAAACTACTTCTGTGCTATATGCAACGATAAAAATTACATTTCAGATTACGGGAAGTAAAATAACTTCTCGACGTCCCATATTTCTCGTAATTTAACTCTAGAACGACGTATGCGGTCATTTCAACCGCAAAGCTACTTTGATGTGCGATTACAGCTGAACTCAAAGTAATATAATTCCGTGACTTTTCCCATGTTTTTGACACTTTCGATTTCCTAGAATATAATAAATATTCTAGATTTCTTATTCAAGTGGCAAAATGAAGTTCTACCTATAATGACGGTAACGGTCATTTTGACCGCTATAGACATTTTGCACTAATATGATTACTAGAGCTGAGAATCGATTAAAATTTTTAACTAGTTAATGAAAAAATTTTACTTGATTAATCGACTGATTAATTGAACTTTAATCGAATATTTCTTGTGACCATATAATATTAATAGATGCTATAAAAATGTATATTTTACTCATTTCACACACCTATTGCTCAGATGCGAATAAATATAGAAATAACTAAGAAATTATTAAGTCCGCTTGAAGCAATTCAATATAATGATCATGATTTTGTCAAAACGTGTAACATATTCACTTGGATCTTGAAGTTTTTTTGTTTATAAAAGGTTATTTTAGGTTACTCACTGATATCGAAACTGGAGGGTGGTTATAAATAAACTTTTTTTCTTTCAAACGGAGCACAACTCAGGTCTATCGCAATGGGCAATTTACTACCTTGTGAGTTGTGGCGGAAGTGTCAGTGTGTGTGTACCTAACAGTTTGAGTGCGCATCTGGTGTTGTGTCTCATTTTTCTGTGCTGCCATCTATACATCAGAAGTGAAGTGGGTGAAGTGTAATGATTGAATATTTGTACCGTTCATAGGCCTGTTGCTCTATGTGGCGAGACTTTTCGAAGTAATAAATTAACTGATACTACTCAGACGTATGTAGCACCCATTCTGATGGAGGTATTTTGATGAAACTTCGGTATATAAGGATATATGGACCAATGGGGAAAGATTCAGTAAGCAAAATAGTTCGATTTTCACCTCCATGTGAAATGGTGGCGTTTTTTTTTATCTTTCTTACGGTCCAAATTACGTATATACCAAGTTTCAATGAAACACGTACATCACAACGGTCGGAGTAGCGTCAATGTAATTAATTAAGCTTATCTTACTCAGCTTAATTATACTATACTAACACTACTCCGACATATGTAGCGCCCGTTGTGGTGGACGTATTTCATTCAAACTCTGTATATACATTACTTTGACCATGACATATAGACAAATGCTATAAAAGCGCCACTTTTTCACATGGTCATCAAAATTGAAGTTTTTTGTTTATTTAATTTTCATTTCTCCCATGGTTCATATATGCTATATACCAAGAGTTTCATGAAAATACCTCCATCAGAATGGGTGCTACATACGTCTGAGTAGTGTCAGTTTATTTGCAACCACCCTGTTCTTTCGGTCATACTAAGAATCTTAGGATCTTTATACTTAGAATCTTAGGATCTTTCTTTGCCCATCACTGCGTTATTCGATCAATATTTTATATCCATGGATTTTGCTGCTTTTATTGCATTGCTGTGAATAGCAACAGTTTCACATTCTTTGCGGAAGTAAAAAACACATTCAAACGATGGAGGGATTCTCCATTTTCCAAGGTTTAATCAGTATTGGCAAACTTTCTACTATGTTCATCGCTTCCGAGCCTCTGCAATTTTTTGTTGGAAAATCGTAGATTTATTCATCAACTGAGGAGAACATCAAACTTGACGGATATGTGAGGAATCCTTCCCCTGACTCCAATAATTATTTAAATTCCAGACATCAGCTAAATATCATATTTATTTATTTGAAGTAAAACATGGTATGTTACACGTAAGAACATATACGAGCGCATAGAAATAACAGCTTGACTCTACGTCAGACAAATGCCTTCTCCCGAGCAGCGCAAGAGAGGTAAGAAAAGGCGCTCGTGTGAGAACGATGCGTAAACAGATATACAATAATAGAATCCCCAACACCTACTCACACTTGCCGACAGCGCCACCACAGTATTCCCCCAAGAGTCCAAAGGACGGCAAGCTTCATAAGGTGTTACAAAATGAACCGTACGGATCTCGTGACTAAGTTTCATGGTGAGGCTGGAGAGATGATTTGTAAACATGAGATTCTTTACATTCTAAAGAATTGAACAAAAATGCAGATTTTAAACGATCAATATAAATACACTTTCAATATAAATACACTTGATTCATTATTGGTACGTAATGTAAAAAAACTATCAGTCCCACTCAAAATTTCATAAGGTCCTTGGTAAGGCTACTGTAGCGAACGCCAACCTAATGCCTTTTGGTGTCAGCCCGCACAAAAACTTGTGTGGATTTGGGCACGTCCTTGTGTACTTTTTGAGAAATGGTTGGTCGAAGGTGAAGGATGAAGCTTTGACATAGGCATACGCAATTTTGTGGCATAATCAGATTTAATTCGTGCTTAACGGAATCTCTGGAAAAATATCCAGGTAATCTCAGCGATGTTCCATAGACCATGTCTGCCGGCGTTTCACTGCGTTTTTTTCGATGCAGTGCTCAACCTTTCCTACCATGGTGCCATCGATTGTATAAATGGTTCGCAGACGATTCGTTTGGAAATTTTTGGAAAGAGACTACTACTACTTAACCGTGCATGCACCTCGTACACATTCCTCTACGAAATTTCTAGCGAATCGGCACCTGCCGGAATGTGTGTTCATATTTATGTTATCGAGTTGCACTTTTTTCGTGTTCATGCTGCCATCTGTCTTCCTTTTTCTGAAGTAAAGATTTAAATGCTTGAATTTTCATGTTATGTTAATATCGTGTTATAGGTCTGCCTGCTCTCCGCGGAGAGAATTTTCAAAATGGGAGACCGCTCGAAGCTGAAAAACCACAGAAAACCAACTTCAACCGACCACCACTGTGCCGTCAACGGGGTTCGAACCTGGATCATCAGGAAATAGACTGAAAGGAGAGGTGCAAAACTTGCATCCATTGCCAGCGATCAAAAGTCGGTCGTCACATTCTCCTGTCAGTACATTCGCATTACTCGCAAGGTTTTCGCATGTACATATTGGCATAATGGGTCCACTTCCACCAAATACATAAAGGAAATCACTACGTTGTTACACTAGATGGCCGGAAGCTATTCCTGCTCCCGATCAGACTGCTGAGACTGTGGCATTTGTCTTGCCTCTCGAATTGGATCTCTAGCTAATGCTCAGAACGCATTAACGGAGAGTGGTTCTCAATTTGAATCTGAACTTTTCCAATCTCTTGCGAAGCTTTTGTGTGTGGACAGGTTATGTGTAAAACCGCTTACCACCTACAAAGTAACGGAGCAATCGAGAGATTCCACTACTTTACCACACACTAATTTCTAACCAGTTGAGTTTGGTGGTAAATAGAAGACTTCATAGTGGAAGATGAGCATCTTGCCTCTGTGTCACTCGGGTGCCGAGAGATTCCACTGGGACCTGAAAGCTGCCATCATGTGCCACGCAACTGAAAGATGGGTTGACGTTCTTCCTACCATTCAGCTAGGAATATGCTCAAGTTTCAAGCTTGATTTTGGTGCTACGCCGGCGGACAGCGTTGCCACACATGCCATGTAGTGCATGTTGCTAGTTATTCAACACATGGTGAATAATCTAGAAAAAAATGAATTTCGAAAATTCTTGTTGGATACCGATTTTGAAACCATATCAGTTCCCATATTGCTGGTAAGCAGAGAAAACCTGGGTCGTCGGTATCTGGCACAGATAAGCTGAAATCGCGGACATGGCAATTATGACTCTATACTATGTGTGCCGTAGATCCGAAAACAAAAAATTGCTTGTGCACAACGCGAACGGCATCGTAAAGCTGTATTACGTTATATGTACGCGTAGTCTCCACTGCCAAGTGGAAACGAAGCCACGAATTAAAAGAACTGAGAAAATCACGATTAAAAACCCATTTGACGGTAACAAATAACAAGATTTATCTTTGTCATAACAAGACATTTTGTCCAAAATTACAAAAAAATTGGTACATAAACAGAATTTTATTGCAAAAATACGCCGAAGAGACTGAACAGATGATGTTTTAAGAAGTTTCAGTAAAAGAAAGTAACTCACGTTCAATTTTTCCTGTCAAAATGACCGCTTCAATCGTTACAGCGTTAACTGATTCATATTCACTAGAAGTCGTCCCATGACAGACAACATTTTGCACATATTCTACTTGTAGTATTTGTATCCATGTCATACATTAATTAATATTATATATGTTATTCCTTTAAATGTATAGGGATTTTTATTTTGCTCATGATATAAAGGGTGTGCTATAAATTTGGACTTATTTTAAAAAAATCATGATAAAACTCACGTACCAAGTTCAGGTTTATGCCCATAGACTCGCCTAAAAATCTAAATTTTTCCGAAACAAGATAAAAAATTAATTAATTTTTTGTCAGTAGGTGACGCTATATAGGCTCGTTTCCTGATAATAAGCAAAATTTAATTCCTTAAGAAATGATGGAAATCAACAATTAGTTAATGAACGAATTCTTCTTAGACAAAGGTGAATAAAAATTGAATAACAGCTTCGTTGCATTATTGTGTTTCTTTGAAAGAGTGATGTTAGCACTGGCATAAAAGCCACTTTTGGTGAAGTTGCTGTATTCTCATGTATTTTGTCAACGTGACGATAAAGAGAGCCACCCATCGGCGAGATTTTCTCAACTAATTTTTTTTTTTTCTTAGGACAAAAAAATCCAGTTTTTTGACACACAAATCTAAGGGTGAAAACCATAATCCGGTGCGTCAATTTGTTGATTTTTTTTACAATTTGTGGGAAACCCTGTATTTCAATATAAAGCTAGGAAAATCATGAAATAACTCGAAAAAAAAAAAATCTGTAAGTGTAATAGCTGGACTTGTCCTCAAACGATACATTTATCTCAGTCCGTCTTTAAATGTTTTCACATAGTAATCTGAAAATTACATAAATAATCATTATTTATCATGTATTACGCCATCTTTCCCACTTTCACCTGTAAAGAAACATTAATACAACGCTGTAAATCTCGCCAGATTGGCGACGAACTTTACAAGTTTGGCAACAACAATGGTTTGGCAATGTCGTAGCGCTAAGAGAAGTGTAAAGATCCCGCGAGAATCGTCGAGATTATTCTAGAAGGTATCATTTTCCTATACAGTGGCGCCGCTTCCACAGAAACAGGAGTAGTTTAGTCGAAAGACAGGTGTGTTTGTCGGTCGCTATCTATTTGCAGGTCATGTTTCAAATCGCTACTTGTGAGTGCGTGTAAATAGCTGTTCTGTAAAATAAATCTGTGTTGTCCGCTAAATTGATTCGTATTTTGTTATCTTGAGTGCTTGTGAGAGACATTATCCGGAACAGTATCTATATACCGCAGTCAACTGTATACTTTTTATAGAAGTATTTCTTTTAATTGCAAAAAAAAAAAGATATTTATTGCATTTTAATTCCCAAACACAATTAAATTCATTAGTTCTTTAGTATTTAATTTTTATGACATAAGACATTATATTTGACATACTTGAAACCTCGAATGGCGGAACAAAGGTCAGGTTCAGCAGATAGTCTTCTCATCATATATCTATGCCGATTCGAAAACATTAGTGCGCTAAGCAAAGGACTTTAATTGGGTAGAATAGAAAATACTTTAAATTTTCTGGCGCTACTTTTTGGTTAGAAAAATGCAATGGATATAACAAAATCAAATAAGACAGTATGGAAAACCCTCACCAGGTATAATTTCATCATAGTTTATGCAAAATAAAAAGTGAGAATATATATTATTTATGATGGTCAAGGAGAATAAATATTACAAATATTATGAACATGAGGTATCGGTTAAAAATATATTTATTTACCACCATTTTTAAAATATCATCGCGGTGAAATTTACATATGAAACACTAATAGTATTAACATAGTGAAATTTCGAATGATATGAAATGAATATTCAGGGTGTCCTGTAAGTGCTAATTCAGCTTTTATTTCATCAACCGTCCATCGAAGAGGTATGATTCCAATTTAAAAATTGCTCAAAAGGCGCTCAAAAATCATCGTTTACCAATTTTAAGAGTGAATAGTTACAGTGTGTCACAAAGTGAAAAAAAATCTAAATTTTTATATGGTTCTCACTGTCCTCTAAGTTCCAATTAGAAAGTTGTTTCCCTGTATTTCTTGAGGAAAACAAAAAAAATCCATTCCATGTTTCCAAGTGAAATATTCGTTAAGAAATTTGAATTCAAAAATCAGAGAACAGTTATGAAAGAACAACAAAAACTAACGGACAACGCTCCCTTCCCTGTCCTTTCCCAACTTTTTCTCTGACTTTGGAATTCGAATATTATTTCAGCGAATATTGCACTTATAAACTTGGATTATTTTCTTGGAGTCGGGAGAACAGGGCAGCAACTTTTTGATTAAAAGTTAGAGCGCAAGGGGAGCGTATAAAAATTTAAATTTCTTAATTTGTGTGTGACACACTATATTCTCACTATGAAAACTGGTGCAGGGTAATTTTTTAACTCCTTTTGAGCATTTTTCAAGATGGAATCATACCTCTACAACGGACGGTTGATGAGATAAAGGCCGTTCTAGCTCTTACAGAATGAACGAATTATTTACACATTACAATCCTTTTATGTCTAATGACTAGTTGACGTAATGACAAAAACTCGAAAAAAAATTTACATGTAATAATCAAATTAAATCCTATTGTTTCGGCATACAGAAATTCTCTAGAATTTAATGCAGAGCATATTGATAGTTAACTCGAAAATATTACCAGAGGATTCTTAAATCACGTGAAATAAATTAAATGACCTTAAAAAGTATTTATTTCCCTTCTCTATTGATAAAATTTATCAGTTTATTCTCAGCGGTGAAATTTTCCATCACTGATATCATTGTTATACACTAGTGCTCTGTGAGAATAAAAATTTGTAAATAGCGATACATTATACAGTAATACCACGACTTATGCAACCCCCGAGCTGCTCGATTTTAGATTCAAGCGATTTCCTGTGAAAAAATTCACATTTCTGAAATTCAAGCATAATCACGAAATTATTGATGAAATAGAGATTATTAATAAATAATTATGCAAAACATAGTTTTTATTCGATCAGAACTTGATTATGTGATGAAGCTACACTGAGTTTTGAGAGGCTACACTATATGAAAACTTTTTTCGGGATTTAGAAATGGAATCCCTAGAGTACATGTCATTTTTTTTATAATGTATATAAAAATATACAAATATAATTTGTTTAATGTCATCGATCGCAATGCACCTGGTCTGTAACTTGCAATTAATTTCAAGTGGTGTATATATAGTTGAAAGTTTTTTTTTCTTTCTTCCAAACACAAGCAGCTCTTTTTTTTTCGATGGGCCAAAGCGTTACAATGTTTATCGAAACATTTGAAGCGTTTATCATATGACGCATTTGCTTAGAGTTTGCAGGGGAATACTGTCTTTTTTTACTGGACCGGATTGCAGTCACAACGCAAGTTACATTTCATCAATGTTTACGAAGGCACTTGCCATGATAAGAGACATAATGTTCAATTTTTGAATAGAGAGCGAAAGAAAAAAACTAACATTTTTGAGAACTCTTTCGACGTTATATAGTGAATCCTTTCTGATTTTCAGCTCACTATATATAACCGAATATTTTTTGGATCTTCAACATTAGCTATTAGACAACCACTTGCAAACCACTCGTTATAGTGAGATTCTTGTTGTAAGCCGTATTCGTTATATCGTACTTTTGCAGTATATGTTGATCCAGAGAGTAAATTGACATCAATCAATAAAGGATTTCCCGTGGCTCACATTTTTTGGCAATTCAAATAGTTTGAGACACATAAGAACTGAGATAGGAAAAAAAAAATAAACAAAATAAAAGATGAGCGGAGGAAGGTTATTCAACGCCAAAACAGCAACAAACATATTCTCATGGTAAACCTCCCTTGCTGTATGGTGCGGTGGTGCGGCTGCACGGATTCACATTCATCACCTTGGCGTAATTAGCATCCAAATGGGCTCCTGAGCTGCCGCTTTCTCTCGGTACGACATTTTTCTTCACGGAGGCTGCTTGATGACTCTTTGAGGCTTTTGCCAAAGAAAGAAAGAAAATAAAGAGAAAAGAGCTTGAGAGAAAAGAGAACACAAGAGACCAGCACTTATTGCACTAAGCTCGACTCCCACTGTGTGTGCAAGCAATAACTCCATCTCTTCTACACTTCTCTCCCCACCCCCCTTCTATCTCTTCCTCTCCCCGTCACAAGAAATAAAACGCGAAATCGAGATAAAATGAGGTAGAAAGAGCGAATTCAACAACAATAAAACGAACCCAAAAGGCGATATAACCAAACTGAGAAAATGAAACATTAAAGAAAGAAAGGAAAAAGCCTAAATTTCGCCTTTTAATAAATCCACAAAACGATCTTCATGATGCCTCATTACCGCCATACTTTTAATTTGATTCAAATGATCTTCGAGTGCTACAATGTTCTCTGAAGAGAAGAAAACTGTCTCATTCCCCTAATCAATTGAATTTCTGAATCGAGAAGTTAATGCTCACAAACCAGAGAAATGTCATTTTATTTATAGCCGTCGTTAAAGCTGCAAATTTTCTTCTCGGCATTACGTCCATACTATCAAAAGCGAAAAATTGTTCCTTTAGTCTGATTTATTTTACTTTACATTGTGGCGTATGACAATAAATGGCATCATCATTTGACAAATGATAAATTCTAACCAACTTTAGAAGACAACAATATTACTAAAAACAGCATCCTTAATGGTGCAAACTAGAAAACTGCTTCTAAATGCTCTACGCTTTAAGCGATTTCTGAAAGATTTATAAGCTTGAAAGAATTTTTTTTTTAAAAATGACCTTGGAAAATATTTTTTTCATCAACAATCGAATGCAAAAAACTGCACAAAACTAAAAGTAAAGGGGGAAGAATCTAAAAAAAGGAGCATGTATAGAAAGAACCTAAGTTGAAACACTTCAAAATGAGGTTAAAATTGATTTGAAAAATTCATTTAAATTTGTTTAAGTCACAAAGTTAATAATATTTACTTTATTTGTCAAATTACATGAAATTTCATTATAAGATTTGATTTTTTTTTCTTCTATAGAAACAATGCTAACAGAATTAAAAATAAAGATGCACATGAATCCCCATTTCCCATAGCGTATAAAATGTATAAATGAATTGATGTAGATTTACTTTGTGAAAAGAGAAATTCGATATAAAAAAATGTATTTTAAATAATTTTATTCAGTTTATTTTTTTAAACATTAAGAGAGAGAGAGAGAGAGAGAGAGAGAAAGCGCCGTAAGCCCCTCCTTCCTCAAACCTATATTGTGCGTAGCATTGGTTTATTAACATCAACTCCAGATTTCAAGTTGAAGGTCATTAATTTTTATCCATATGTCTATGTATGGTTATTATCACCATTCTTAAAAAATTATAACTTTTATAGTAGACGTTAAATATTTTGTACAAGCTACAGAAACTATAAAATAACAAAATAGATGTAAATAAAATGAATAAAATTTGTAATTTAAAAGTATATAAAAATTGAAGAAAATATTTGTGAAGATGGAAAATCATTTTATTTATGATTTTTATAACATCAAGTCATTCTATTACACTATACAGGGTGATTCAGAAAAAAAAACATCACCAAACTGAAAGGGCAAATCAGGCATACGATAACAATCTAAAATCACACAAGAACATAAGTGCGCAAAACGCTATCAGGAGCCGCTACAGGAGGTTGTTGCGTAACACACTTTCAAAGCAATCCCGAACTCGGCAAGTATGAAGTCGCAATTCTGACAACATAGATACGCTAGGAGTCACATTTACGCTCAGAACA
Organism: Pholcus phalangioides; assembly: GCF_987345545.1. Lineage (NCBI taxonomy): Eukaryota > Metazoa > Arthropoda > Arachnida > Araneae > Pholcidae > Pholcus > Pholcus phalangioides. The sequence continues at coordinate 61,728,199 of NW_028301608.1, read as the reverse complement.
CACATTTCGACAGGTACCGATTGGAGGATGATGTCAGTCTCCGCTACCCATATGGAAGGTTTTTAACATCTGGCTGATTCGAAGATGAATTTTAGGAAAGAGGAGAAAATTCAACTTCCCTTGTGGGGAAATCGAACCCACGTCCTCTCCAGAAGTAACGCATATCCCAATCTTTATCTTATCTCAATTACTTATCCGAAGATGATGGAGTAACATATCCTCGGATAAGTCGCCATCTAGTGGCAATATCAGCAACTGTGAGCTTTGAGCTCAATTAGGTCCGACCGACCATGTACGATCACGTTCAGTACACGCAAGCTCCAAGGAAAGATTGAGATATTCGTTTCCTTTGTAGTTTAGGCGCTCACCCGACAAGTGAGAGGACGACGTGGGTTCGATTCCCCGCAAGGGAAGTTGAATTTTCTCCTCTTTCCTACAATTCATCTTCGAATCAGCCAGCTGTTGAAAACCTTCGTATGGATAGTGGAGAGTGACATCATCCTCGCAACAACTCCCTGTAGTGACTCCTGATAGTGTTTGAGCACCTATGTTCCTATGTGATTTCGGATTGTTATCGTATGTCCGATTTGCCTTAAAGTTTGACGATGTTTTTCTGAATCACCCTGTATAACATTAACGATCGGTTTTATTGAAACGTCCTGATCTTTCAGTTTTACATTATCTTATTGAATAATAAATAAATAAATATATATATATAAGAATAATTCTGCATATATCTATACAGGCTTATTCTGAAATTTGAAGCAAAACCCAATATTTTTACCAACACTATAATTTTTTTACTTAATATCAATTTAATTCTTCAAATTTTCTGTAATATTCAATTATTATCCCAATGTGAACTATTTTCAAATAAAAAGATAATGCCCATCCTCTATTATTACATTCTATTTCAATTTCGATAAAACCATTCTCATAATAGCAATAAATAACAATAATAATCGTATTTGTGTAAATCCTTATGTATTACACCGAAACATAACAATTCTTATGAGTCTCAAAACAGCAATTATATTATCCTCATCATGATCATAATATACAGAAATTAAAATGGTATCTACAAATGTATATTACAATTGAATATTATACAGATTTATACAAATCCATATATTACTTTATATTACTTATTAAAAGACACAGGAGCGAAGCAGTCCTAAGAATCTTGGAATACTGAAGGATTAGAGAGTAGGCTAAATAAGACCTTATACAAATCGAGAAATATTTTAATACATTTTTTTTTTGTTCATTAAAATATGAGAAATTATGTCCAACACGGTATCAAAGCAATAATATCATCTCAGCTGCGAGCGGTAATCAAATGAACACCAACTGCGTTGCTTCTTGATCATTTGCAAGTTTTCCCTCGGCTCTTCTTTCTATCTCTCTCTCTCATACACAAACCTTCTTTTAAAGATGAAATATATGCATTAAAAAAATATATAATTAAAAAGAAATAAATAAAATAACAATAATAAATAAATAATAAAAAGTAATAAATAAAATAAACTAAGAATTTTTTGATACCAAATTATTTCTGCATCTCCGTTTTCGGTGCAATCAAGTCTTCTATAACTGCCTTAACTCTCTCATTCCATTACATTTAAATTTTGATTAAACCATATTCATAGTAATAAATTATGATAACCGTATTTGTGTGTAAATCCTTATGCATTACACCGAAACATAACAACAAATTCTTACGAGTCTCAAAACAATAATTATATCAATATCATCTTCATAATATACAGAAATTAAAATAATATCTATAAATGTATATTACAACTGAAATATATATTATACACACAAATTTATACAAATTCGTATATCATTTATAGAAGAAATAGAAGAGAAGCAATCCCAAGAATCTTTGAATACTGAAGGATTAGGGGGGAAATAAGACCTTATATAAAGTTCGAGCAATATTTTAATACATTTTTTCTTGTTCATAAAAACATGAGAAATTATGTCGAACACGGTATCAAAGCAATAATATCATCTCAGCTGCGAGCGATAATCAAATGAACACCAACTGCGTTGCTTCTTGATCATTTGCAAGTTTTCCCTCGGCTCTTCTTTCTATCTCTCTCTCTCTCTCTCTCTCTCTCTCTCTCACATACACAAACCTTTCCTTAAAGGTGAAATATATGCATAAAAAAAATAAAAATAAGTAAAAAAAGGAAAATAAATAAATAAACTAAACTAAGAATCTCTCGATGCATTATTTCTGCATCTCTCTTTTTGGTGCAATCACGTCTTCTAACTGCCACTAATCCAGCACAGCACACAGCTCTCTCTCTCTCTCTTTCTCTCCTCTAGCTCTTTTTTTTTATTCTTTATTTTCTTGCATCTTATCTCCTCCTTATGCTCGTTTTTTATTATTATTATTATTTTCCACCAAAAATTCTTTTTTTTTTCCTTCTCCCTTTTCTCTACTTTAAGCTTAAAATTCAAATCAACTGCAGCATCGCTTTCGGGAAACAGACGGTAGAAGCAAGAGAAAAATGCTCTGAGGAAAAAAAAAATAAAAACAAAAAAATAAATAAATAGAAGTAAAAATTGCAAGGGAAATGAAAAATGAAGCACTGCTAGCCCTGGTTTTTTTTATATATATATTATATATTTTTTTTGTATGTGTGTATGTCTCTCTCTCTCTCGCTCCTTCCGAAATCTCTCGCATCCAGAGTCTCTCTTACTCTCTAGGATGTCCTCGTCAACGCGGCAAGTGAGAAGAAAAAGAACAGAGAAGCGAACCCAGAAGCTCTCTCTCTCTCTGGAAGTCCATAAGAGAGAGAGAAAGTAGAGTAAAAAATAATAAATAAAAAATAAATAAAAATTTCCAAGAAAATGTCTGCCATGCCTCCGCCTAGGGAACAACGTTGAGGAAAAAGCGGTGAGAAGAGTAAGGCCAGTATATAGCGTATGAGAGTCCCAGGGTGGCGGGAGGTCACGGACACATCAGCATTGGCTCTGCGGTGACAGGATTATTAATGGAACTCTGGATCAGATGTTGGGATTCATCTTGAAAGCGAATGCCCCTAGGGAGGATGATAGGTATGTATGTGCGTGAGATGGATGTATATATATATGTGCTACAGAAGTGATAGCACAGCGAGTCCTTGTGCCTTAAGGGCGTTCCGAGTCCATTCGGATCTATACCTTTGCCGACTGCCATGCCTGTCTGAACTTTACACACAATCGTGTTCATAGACTCTCTCTCTCTTCTCTGGTAACTTTTCCCACCTATGCCATTTCAGCTTGTGTATGTGTGTGTCTGTAGTTTTCCTCTCCTTTAGTAGTAACGAGTTACGAGTTTCTCCTAAATTAAGCTTCAAGACGTGGGGACTCACTGACCGATTTCGTTTGCGATAGCATGAATTGTAATTAGTTTTCTTTTTCTTTTTTTTTTGCTATTGGCGTCTAGTGAGATTTTATTTTATTTTGGGAAATTTGTTAATAGAGAGGTAAATTTTCAATAAATACGAAATTTGAATGAGAATCGTGAAAGTTTTTTTTTCTTTCGAATAATTATGTGTCCACATAAATGAAGTGATTCATTTTCTAATAAAGTGCTTTGTGAGTTTTTTCTGATCAATAACATTTCATTTCATACCGTGCACAGCCCAGGCTCTAGCGAGAATTGTCAATTTTAGCCATTGCCCCAGATGAGGGGTGGGGTCGGGTGCTTTATTATGCATATAAAAATTACAATGTATGAATTACATGCACGACAATAAAACACTTAAAGAAAAGTTACAAATAGTAAAAATTCACTATAGCAATCAAAGAAACAATTAAAAATAGCAGAAAAAGTTTCAAGTTCGTGGCTCTGTAGCTCTACTGAGCCCTTTGTTGTTTTCCGTGGCCACGCCAGGTCCTGGACCACGTCTACTCTTAGCTTGGTGGCTTGGGTGAGCCCTTCGTGTCGCTGTGGCCAGCCCAGGTACTGGGCCACATCTCCTTTCTAGGCTTAGTGGCTCTAGTGATCCCTCTACCGTGGCCAGAACATGTCTTGGACCACGTACATACTCTTCTCACTCGCTGACCAATAACATGGTGTTAGTGTCATTTCCTGCATGTGATCTGCAAATGCAAATTTCGCTATTTTCAGAAAATATATCACTGCATACTTCACAGTAGCGTTTAATTAGCATGTAAAAATTTCATTCATTAGTAAAGAAATCTTTAAAATTGATGGGAGTTGTTTGTCACGTTTTATTTAAAAAGAAACAGTAAACGTGAATAGGAAAAATTATTTTCCTATTCACGTCTTTACGCCACCTGTTAAGCTTTAAAAAATTACTAATTATTATTAAAATATGTATTTCTACTCCAACCCCTCAAGATAGGCTGCAGGTAAGATGCAGCGCTGTATGTAATCCACCTCTCTCAATTAACATTCTCGATGTCTCAAGTAAAACTATATTAGCCCTCTTAAATATAGTTATCAACTCTCACGAATGAAATTCTTTACCTTTCAAATAACGTACTAAATCTGTGGATTTAGCATTCTTAATCTTTGAAATTGTTCGAATAAAATATAGGTACTTCTTGTAACCCTCTCAAATTCAGTTTTTAATGCTCACAAATGAACTTCTTAAGAAATTTATTTGGGAGCATTAAAAACCCTCCCAAATGAACTACTTGAACTACCAAATAAAATTATTGGCCACTCATACCGTATACGTTATTCTCGAATAATTTTCTTAACCTTTCGTGTACTGTATCCCTCAAATAGAGTTTTCTGGATAAATTTTACGGAAACGAATATTCAAAAAAGTGAAAATGTGACTAATTTTTTATGATTTCTGCTTACAGATTGTAGTCATTTTATCTCATTTTTTATTTCATTTTCCATATTATTTTGCAAAATTGATAGATCTTAAATATAGTCCAAAATTTTTGAATCGTAAGAATCATAAATACTGCATTATCTAAATGGAAAAAAAAATATTTTAAATACATTCACAAATTTCTATAATAAACAAAAAAAAATCAGGTTCAAAAGTATTTACATTGATTTTCTGGTGGATTGATTTTTTTATTAATTAAATCAATCAATTTTTAATTAATCAAAAATTAACTTTGCTGATTTTCTTGAGCGTGTTAACTGTTTTTCCCGGCATCAAGGCACTTATACCACAATCACACAAATATGGATCTTCAAGAAAGACCCTGATGCAGAAAAAAGATAAGCGTCGGAAAAACAAACGAAAGTCAATCCGCGAAATGCTGTCTTAGGTTGCGCTACGCAAATGAACGGAGCGTTTCCTTATTCTATGTAAATCATTAAGCAGCAATAAGTGCACGGATCCTTTACAAAGAATGTTATGGATCAAATTTATCCAGAAAGTATTTTCTTTTTCAATTGGCCGAAGAACTTGCCTGCAAAGAAAAAAGAAGACCAACTAAACATTGATCGTCCGTCGCCAAATACTCCACAAGGACGAAAGGCTTGCCAAATCGAATATTGCAACAGAAACAAAACCAACAACATCTGTACGGAATTTAAAAAAGACTGTTTGTGCGGAAAATGTGTAACGTATCAGTAGAGATAGGTATATAAGAAATGTCGGTAAAGGGGTGTCCCGAGAGCTGGGGACATTGATGTGTGTGCCTAATAATGAGTGGTTCTTCTATGAATGCACGGTATCCTACTAAACTATTAAAGGTCCGTCCCACGAGAGTTTGCTAGGGGACGCTGGGTAAGATAATTAAAGTTAATAAAAGTCTAAAGATAATGAAAGTATTTGTTGGACGTAATCCGCAAAAACCACAGCCGGCCGGCGTGAAGTAATCCGTACTTGTTCGGTCATTCACAAAGGAAGACGCTCGTTCCTCTGCCTTTGTATTGAAAGCCATAAAAATTATTGCTTCCCCGAGGTGACTGCGGACCCTGACAAAGACTTTTATTATCTTTAACTTTAATTATCTTACCCAGCGTCCCCTAGCAAACTCTCGTGGGACGGACCTTTTATGGGGAACCGCGAGGGACGCGCTTGAAAACCAACGCTATAAACAATCACGTTTAAATACGGAAATAATCATTCATCGCTTTCCAGGGATACACCAACTCGTTAGAAATTTCTCTGGTAAATGTTTACGAAGTGCATGCACGACCCATCGTTATTACACTGATCCAAGATTTATTACACAATCCAAGTTATTACGCACACATCCAAGCTTAAACACTTCCCGCAACTCCCAGTATACTTTTTTCCAAAAATAATCTGCTTGTGTAAAAGTGGCATTTTCTAGGAAAAAAATGTTATTAATTTGAATATAATAAAGTGTCACCACTGGAGAAAATTTAGAGAAGCAATATTTTAAAACTGTCAGCCTTAGCTGAGAAACATCTATTTATAAAATCCTCCTTTTTTAAAAAAGGGTTCCGGGACAGCTTTTCTTAAAACAGTCACAGAATTTTGTGAGCCAATCAAGGAACCCTTTAAGATTCTCAGAGGACATATAAGTTGACGCGATAGAAAAAAAGCACGTATAAATGCCATTATTTTCTTGCTCCCAACAAACATCACAATCATGACTATCACCAAGTTTGAAAAGCGGACAAATATTCATCTCATTCATTTGAATTTTATTTGAATTTTTATTTCCCGTCCAATATAATTTATATTTATTTTATTTCATTTTTACTCCTCGTAGAAGTATACATAAAATGTGTGTGTGAGTGAAGTTTGCCTGCGTGTGGGTTCGAAATCATTTATGGGTTTTTGAAAAGTCTTTGAAAATCTTTTTACGTTATTATAATATCTCAGACACCCAATCTGTTCAGTTTGACACAAAAAGGTTGAAGGGACGCGCAGGGATGTGTTTAGTTGACTTGAGTGGCTGTCATCGGTTTTAGAATTATAGAATTTAATTGAATAAACCCTCCTACACTTCTTTTTTTTAAATATATCTATCTGTGCTTCTTAAAGTCTTGAATGAGGAGGAAATTTCCTCAAAAGAAAGCTGTCAGAATTTGCTTTTCCCAAATCTTTTGTTATGAGGCGAAGCTGAAAGAATCGGGTTGTTTCAGGATAAAAACGATTTTCCGAGAGTTTAAACAACGGGGATCGGTATCGAAATAAAGGGAGTTTTTGTCGGTAGAATTCATAGGTTAAATTAAAATTGTTTTCGAGGAAATTTACTGATACGATTTTCGCGAAAAATTTCAATTTAATTTATTTTATCAAAATATTGATGAAAAAAATCCATTTGTTAATTTTTTATTTTTTAGGGTAATAAAGGTTAAGTTCGCCACTTATAAATTGCATCACAAGTTGAGCAGGTGTGCTTGTTGTTTACAAATACAAATACAACGCCACAACAGGCAAATTGCCCAACGAGGTGGCTGACTTAAGTACATCATGGATCCCCGAGCCATTTTTTGGAGGCCCTACCTACTACTGCTACACCCCCCCCCCCAACGAATCGGTACATGCGGGAATGTGCGTGTGCGTGTAGTGAAACCTGACGTGAAGTTTTTTGTTTCTCTGTAATGAATTGTTATGTGTAGTGCTGCCATCTGCCACCAGTTTTTTTCTAACTATGAATGAAGTGTTATGATTGAATGATTTATCGTTGTAGGACTGTTGCTCTCTGTGGCGAGACTTTTTAACGGGGAGATCGGCTCGCATTTGCGCCTACGTAAGTATGTATTTTAATAGCTTTGTGATTTTCGTTAATGAGCAGTTTCAAATCAAAATGAATAGGTGTCAAAATAGATATCTGACTAGAGTAACATTTTGCTGTTCTTTACTTACAATTACTCCGAGAATTCAAATGTGAATTTATCCCGGGATCTATGGGATCCATCCCGTGTGTCTACAGAACCTTCGTGCCCCATTTATCTCGCACCTGATTCGTTTCGATAATGGCATGCTTAAAAGTTGCTACAATATCGTTGTAATAGCATTATTTTCGTGTTAGAATTAAAAGTCGATCTTAGAATCAGAGAAACGTCTAAATCAACATTGAACTTAAGTCAAAAATAGTTCATGTATCAATTATTAAACATATAGTTCATTCATAATAAATATATATTTATCCTACACTCACATGCAGAAAAAAAACAAGCGTGCCTGTTTGGTTTTCACACACAACCATATGTGGAAAATATATTTTTGATGTCTATCACTTTTTTATGTGAGGTAAACTGTGATAATATTCATCATAATGAACTTTGTTTTTCTTTTGACGATAAACTAGAAGTTTGAAATCCCTCCTTCAGTTTTTATGGGAACATAGTTATCATAGAAATAAGTCATGTAGAGCAGAAATTTTATGCTCATAATACAAAATAGTTTTCTGTGCTGTGGGAAAGAACTCAAGAACTCCAGAAACTCTCAGAATTTCAATATCACAGATTTTGTTATTACTCAATTGATATAAGCTTGCAGTTTCATCCTAAAAAATATATTTGAAATAACAGTCTCGCAACTTATTTTACAATTTATGCACAACTCATGATACTTTAAAAATTTTTATACCATACGAAAATACCATACCAAAATACCAACGAATCTTGCAGTCTTAGTTTTTTTATATCATCTACGCAAAAACTAATTACTAAAATGTGAAATATGAATTGTGAGAAAACGATTTAGCATGTGCACGTATCACTCGTTATTCAAAATAACATTGAGTGATAAAAATGTAGAAGTTCGTTATTCACAATCAAAAATTCATCATCTATGCATGAAATCACATGACAGTATAAGCGCGTGCATCATTAAGTAGTATAATTAGGTACATATATCATCAAATTATATTTTACGCGCAATGTATTATGAAGACAAAATTGTAATCACACATGATAGTAAACAGAATGCTTGAAGCTTTTCGACAAACACATTAATTTTCATTTTCAATCGTGTTTTTTAATGTTAAATATTTACGATGGATAATATTTTCTTATTATTACAATTGTACATAAACAACAATAATAATTTACTCGTATTAGCCTAAATTTTCATTTGAACGTTCTTATGTAATTATATAGTCATTAGATGATGGTTCAGAAATGCTCGTACTAATTATTTCAACGGTATTCTCACTATTGAATCAATTCATTAAACCCGAATTGAAAAAGATTGAAGTATTGAAGTTTAAACTTCATTATATGAAATTCAATATAAGTGAAATTCATAAGAATCCTCATGCAGATAACGCACATAAAATTATGGTAAGTTCAATAAATCTTGATGTAAATATAATGAATCTTATTTCCTAATAATATATTTCTAAAAAATCAAGTAAGTATATCCGTATTCTTTCAGTGACCGCGGAAAAAAAGCACCAATTTCATCGTCTCCATGTTCTCCAACAACACATACAAAAATTTACAATAGAGTACATCACACGTCATTAACAACAATATGACAGCTTCTGATAGTTACTCACACAGAAAAACAGAAATACAAAAAAACTAATAATAAAACGATGAAACACATAATCGACGAGAATCCCTTTTTTTTTAAATACATTCATAACTTTTTCCCTACACAAAATCAGAAATAAGAAGAAAAAAAAACCGTTCAGACATGAAAAAAAAAGTAATCAAAACAAAATAAAATAAAAAGGTTACCTGACCCACTGTGTAATCTTCAAAACCAAGTTAATTATACACTTCTTTTAAGAATGGCTACATTTTGTAATTTAGTTCATTTCTTTTCGAGTAATTAATCCAAGGGTTTTAGGGAGAAAGAGAGAAAGGAGGGGAAAAAAAGTTTGTTAAAAGAGAAGATGAAAAGAATTCGTTACACAAAAAAAAGATAAGAAAAAATTAAGAAAGGGTATAGAGTAAGAGTACATATAAAAGATAAGTTCTCCGTTTTTCACTGCAGTAAATCTCTTATGGGAGGTAAAAAAAAAAATGAGAAGAGAGAACAACGGGGTAAAAGTAGTGTTATCTCCACATCGTTTCGGGGCAATTAAACAACCTGCTAATGAAAGATAATAGTTAGTTGACAAGAGCAAAGATGTGTGAGCAAAAAAGTAATAAAAAATACCTTCTTTTTTTTATTTTTTGAATTTTTTCTTTTATATTATTATTTTTTAACAAAAAATCTTCGTTGGCAACACCAAAGTGATTTAATTTTTTTTTTGTTCTTTTAATTCTCTTAAGAGAGAGGTAAAAAAAAAAAAAGTTGTCTTTTTCTTTTCATTTAAAGAGTTTTCTTTAGTTTTTAATTGCGATTAAATGCTCTTAAGGAACGAAATCATGTTTGCAGGGAGTTTATTTCCCCCCTCCCCTTGCGTTTTCTCTTGTCTTTCATCCTCCAGTTAGAAATTAACTGAGAATTTATTTATTTTTTTAAGTAATTTTTTTATTTGTTTTTGTCACCTTGTTTTGACGGTAGAGGGCGATAGGTGTTGCCAAACGTGTTTTTTTGTGTTATTGAATGTTTTTTTTTTATTATTAAAGATGAGATATTGATTTGATTTTTTGTGTGGGAATATCGTATTTGAAAAATAATTAACACATGTACACGTGTTTATTCATTATTTACTATACTAAATTTAAAGTAACGTAGAAAAACAATTATATTTTCGATCTAAGCATGCTTTTAAATTTAGAAATAACTATCGTATCATCACCGCTGCTCTAATTCACAGCGGTACTTTAATTTTTAAAAATTAGTTTTGTCGGCTTGAGGTATATACATTAATTTTACGGAAAAAGCAGAAACTCTAAGAAAAAAACTGACCATATTATCGCATTCCCATAATTCAAATATCAGATTGATTAAAATGGTTCCTAAGCATTTAGCATGCTTTTTATAATAAATATTTGTAATAAATAAGCTTGCTAGTTTTCTTTAGTTTTTAATTGCTATTAGATACTTTTAATCCTTTGAGGACCAAGGGATATATGTGTACCAATGTGAAATATTGATTAAACGCATGAATGAAGGTGATTTTTTTTTATTATTCTTTATGAAATATGTAATCTAGCGTATGTTTTTGATAGTTTCGTCACTAGAAATCATACATTAGCGTCAGCTATAAAAATAATTAGCAAATAAAATTAGTTCTTCCTGCAATTTATGATATGTTATGTTCAATAGATACCTAATGAACTCATTTCATCGCCTAAAAACTTTGTGTTACTTCATAAATCCTTATCGTCCTGAAATTGTTAAGGAACGAAATCATGTTTGCAGGGATAGTTTGTTTCTTTCACTCTTGGGATATTGATTTAATTTTTTTGTGTGAATTATGGTCTTACAAAATAATTAACACATATACACGTATTCTTTTATGCAAGATTTCCTGTACTAAATTGAATGTGATGTAAAAATATACATATTTTTAATTTTTTTAAGTATGATTTTAGATTCAGAAATAACTACCGTATGGTTCATCTAAAGCGATTCTTAAATTTTTAAAAATATAATTTTGGATATTCAAATTCAATACGTTATGTATGAAAAAATACAATCTCTATCAAAAATTGACCATATTATTGTATAATATTCAAATACATGGCCTAATTAAATAGCATTTCACGTATAAATTTAAATTTGTAGAAAACTGTGATTATGTAAACGTTACATTTAATCAAGGGAAAAGGTGGTGCTTACATTGAAAAAAAAAAATCAATGTTTTCCCCACTTATGTGGTGTCGATGCGGTGCTTATTCTAAAACAGGGGTCCTCAAAGCATGGCCTCCCAAGCTTTTTGCAGTGTTCCGCGGACGAAAAAGCTTGCATAGTCACAAAATTTACATAAATGCTGAAAAAAAAAAGCATTCAAAAAATATATTTTGGAATTGGTGCAAGAAATAATTTCAAAATAACTTTCAAAAAAAATCTAAATTAAAACTTCCAAAATTGATGAGAAATAATTTCCTACTTGAAGAAAATTATTTCTTAATTTTTAAAGGAAACAATTTTAGGATTATTAAAAGAAATAATCTTAGAATTATTAAAAGAAATAATCTTAGAATTATTAAAAGAAATAATCTTAGAATTATTAAAAGAAATAATCTTAGAATTATTAAAAGAAATAATCTTAGAATTATTAAAAGAAATAATCTTAGAATTATTAAAAGAAATAATCTTAGAATTATTTTACGAAATAGTATAAGAATTAATGAAAAAATACTTCAGAATTATACTTTTCAGAATACTTCAGAATAGAAAGCAATATATTGAGAACTATGAAGAATTATTTGCAGAATTAATGAAGAATTATTTACAGAATTAATGAAGAATTATTTACAGAATTAATGTATAGGATTATTTTCAGAAACAATGAAAGAAATATTTTCAGAAACAATGAAAGAAATATTTTCAGAAACAATGAAAGAAATATTTTCAGAATTAATGAAAGAAATATTTTAAGAATTAATGAAAGAAATATTTTAAGAATTAATGAAAGAAATATTTTAAGAATTAATGAAAGAAATATTTTAAGAATTAATGAAAGAAATATTTTAAGAATTAATGAAAGAAATATTTTAAGAATTAATGAAAGAAATATTTTAAGAATTAATGAAAGAAATATTTTAAGAATTAATGAAATTCATATTCAAAGAAAATACAATTTAAACAATTTCAGAATTAATGAAATTCATATCAAAGAAAAAACGATTTCAGAATGAATAATATTCTCCAATAACGCAAAACCCCCTGTTTGACCCTGAGACCTTGGACCCCTTGGTCCCACTAAGTGACTAAAATACCACTGTGTGAATTGTTGGCTCTCTTTCCTGGAATTTTTTACCCCACTATGTCTGAAAGATTGAAGACCCCTTCTGCTAAAAATGGGAATGAATGAATGAACGCCAGGGTCTCGGCCACCGGACTTATCCCGTTGCCGAGATCTCTTCCAGTTCAGCTTCGTGGCAGAGTCTGGAAGAAAGTGAGTGTGTACACCTAACAGTCTGAGTGTGTATCTAGTGTTGTGTATGATATTTCAGTGCTGCCATCTGTACTTCAAATTGTGAGTGAAGTGTAATGATTGAATATTTGTAACGTTGTAGGCCTGTTGCTCTCTGTTGCGAGACTTTTTAACGGGGAGATCGGCCCGCATTCGCTCCTTGAAGTTGGGAACCACAGAAAACCAACTTCAGCCGACCACCACTGTTGGGTTCGCACCCGGATTCTCGCATCGCGAGTCCGTCACTATAACCCCTCGACCACCACAGCGGCGCTAAAAATGGGACAATGTTGTTCAAAAAAATCGAATCTGGACATAAATATAATTACGAGTTCATTTCAGGAAAAACATTATATTTTCCAAACCATTGGAAAAATAGGAATACTTAGATGATATAATTTACGCACAATTATATATTTATCTACTCATCAAATATTTATTAACAAGAATATTTTCAATGATATTGAGTGAAAAAGACAAGTTTGGGTGATGATGCTTGTCAGTTTCATTTCCAATCTAATTTTTTTCCCCTTTAACTCTCCAAGACACTCTTTTTTATAGCTTTATTTTCTGAACTGAAGAGGTAATAAAGAATTTTTATGGGCCTACAACTTTCTTACTCGATTTCTTTAGCTTCTACCAAGTTTCTTAAAGGTCTAGAAAACTTCTATACAACAGTTCAGGTGCTTCTTAATTTTTTTTTTTTAGTTCTATTTTCGTCGTGTTTCCTCTCCATCTTGTCTGTTTCCCCCCTTCCCTCACGTATAAAAGAACCAGTGGTCAACCAATGATGTCCAAGCGCTTCCCGTACAGTCACAGATAGAAAAAATTGGCTCCGACCAAAAGAAAGCAATGGTCAGAGGAGCAAAAAAAAGAACTTTTTTTTTCCCCGTATCTTTTCCTTTTCTTCTTACATCACTTCATCTTTCTGGGAAGTCGGACTCTGGTGTCTAATTAGCTTTTTCGCCTTTTCTGCGGGCGAAGTGTTGGCCAAACTTTTCTTCTGAAGATCTTTCTATCAACAACAACAGTAGTGAACCTAGGATCTTCTCCTCTCCTTTTTTTCCAGTTTTTCTCCTTTTTTTTTTTTTTTTTTTTGATATGTCCTTACCCTGTGATTTTTTTCACTCTTTTCCCAGGGATTTTTAGCTCTTGCTTTCTCCTTCGATGTTCCCCCACTACGGGTGAAGTTGATAGGAAAGTTTATCATTCCAAGTACTTTTCTTTCTACTCCGTTTCTGTTTTTTACCGGCTGTACATGTTTTTCTTTCTTTTTTTTTTGCCCCTGCCGGTATTTCTATGGAATCGAAAGAAACAGTTAAGGATGTTGGGATGAAACAGTAGCTGAGTGATGATCTCATCAATACTACCCTCGATAAAAATAGTTATTTCTTCTTTTTTGTCTCATTCGTTTTCTCAATATATATATATACACTGTATATTTATTTGTGTGTGATTATACCAGAGAAGCTTATACTTGGTCGAAATGTGGCTTCAAAGAAGTAATTTAATTAATTTTTTTTCAATTTAATTTACTTTTAATCTTTGATGAAATGTTTTACAATACATGAAAATGCCAGTGAATGAAAATTCTCGCCAGAATTAATTTTTGGGCTTTCAGTGGCCGATTTATGATCTCTCGATACATCGTGACCGTCCGCGACAGATTTCATGTAGAAACTTCTAATTTAACTTGTTTCTGAGAAGATCACTCTTATTTCTTATGTCGCTAATCCCCTATTCAAACGAAGGTTTTACAACTGGCTGATGTGAAGATGAATTCAGGAAAGAAAAAAAAAGACATCCAACTGCCGCTGCGGGGAATGTCACCCACGTCCTCTCACATGCTGGTTGAGCGTGCTAAATAGATGCCACGAACTTCGTCCCTTAGATTTTGTACGCACTGCACTGAATGGGATCGTACATGGACAGTCAGATCTAACTCAGCCAACAGTTCATTCACTGACATTTGACACCAGATGACGACTGATCTGGAAATGTTGTTGCTCTTCGCTATTCATACGAAAGTTTAAACAACCGGCTGATGCGAATATGAATTCAGAAAAAAAATATATAACTGCCTCAAAAAAAGGGGAATCGAACCCACTTCCTCTCACATCAAATTCATCTTCGCATCAGCCAGTTGTTAAAACCCTCACAACTTATTATGTCCTCACAACTTATATGTATATATATATATGGCAGATTCCAAGAGTGGACTGCAGAGGTTGATAAACAAACTCGAGACTTTTGTTCATGAATCCTACCTTCAGGTAAACCTATCTAAATCCAAATATTGCGGTTTTTAGGAGGATTCGAGCTCCCTCGCACTTTCAGGTGGGTCCTTTTTCGACGAAGAAATAGAATTGGTGAATCATTATAAGCATTTGGAAATTAATTTCCACTGTAATGGATCTTTCGCACAAGGCATATAGACCAATCATACTCCTTTTCCAAACTGCGCATCAGTAAACTCCTGTAGGCTACTCCTCACCATTGAGACATTTGCCAAATTTTAGAGACCAAATCAGAGTTTTTGATTAAACAATTCTCCCAACTTTTCTCTTCGACTTAGAAATTTGGGGTGTCGGATCTGATGTATTCGATCCCTCTTCAACTATATTTCATTAAAAAAAGTTACGATATCGCGATGCTCACCGCTTCCCATGTGATCTGCGTGGAGTTCAGAAGACTCTGTTTGAACGTAATCTCAAGTGGTTGGATAGAACAAAAAATTCACCCAATCATGTGCTTAAACTTAGCATAAATTAGTGTCTCCATACCGAACAGGACTGGGGAAACCGGCTTTGTAACTTTTTGAAAGCATTTTTTCCCAGTGAATTGCGCAACTCTTAACTGAATTAACTGAACACTTTCTTCTTCTGAACTGTTTTTGGATTCCCCACTAATTGAGATTTATGTGAAGAATTTTTCCAAAAAATTTCCCTTAACAACTCCGATTCCTCCTTTTACCCTGAGCCGTATCTGAACAATTCTAATAACAAGACCTACACATCAGCCCTTTTGCAGGCTCGCTGTAATTTTGTACTGGTTCCAGAATTTTCAACCACTAACGGACGATGTCCCACAGATTTTCCCATTTGTTTTGCACCTGTCCTGTGTTAATCTCCCTCACCCCTTTTCGATATTTCTCAACCTTTTCTTTCCGATTTAATCAGTTTCTTGAATACCCAACCAGGTCGGATTTCCAGTTTCATCAATTCTGTAAAATTACGCATTGGCAACTCTCGCATGTGTAAATTATGTTTGCTTTATTCTTAGAATTATATATATTCGATGTTCTTCTCAAAGGTGTATTTAACGTATATATACTTAAACTCACGCTCCCCCCCCCTCTTTTCTTTTGTTTAATGTAACTTTGTGTTCGTTTGCTCTCGGACTTCGGCCTAAACCAGAAATAAAACATTAAAAAAATATATTTACTATCATAATATTTGATACGATGGTTGAGGGGGACAATTTTAGGAAAATTACGGTACCGTACGGATGATATTTACGAAAGAATTTTTTTTCAATCTCGTTTCTATGGTCTCTTCAACCCACGTATTTAATCCCATGATGCAATTCTTTCTTAACTACTCTGACTAGCGTCACTTGAATCATAGCCACCCTGCACATGTGTTATTTTCTTTTTGTGTAGGTACATTAAAAAATTCTAGCAAAGGCGACTTCAGCAGCAAGTTGATAATTAAAATTCATTGGATCGATTTTTCACGAGCCTACCTCTACTTCTACTTTACTATTCAATTTTAACAAATAAAAGAAGTGAATTCCAAGAAAACCGGAGCGACATTTCATTTTCAAATCTTTTTCCCAGATACACGCGCGCCACACTCTACTTAAGAAGAGTTCAATTCCTTAAGCTGATATCTAATAAAAATCTTTTCTCACTAATACCGAGACGTACCGAAACCCACGCCAGTAAGTAAGACAAAAAAAAAAAGATAAGAAGATGTCGAATAAAGATAAAAAAAAAAAAGAAGTGAATAAAAGTGATCCAGTCAGAGTCCAGTAGTTTGTTGAGAAAAGTGACTTTATTATCCAGCATTGATCCAGACCTTCTGGAGAGGGATTTTTTCTCCCCCTTAGGGAAAATCCTACAAAAGGGCAAGTGCAAATAGAAAGTAACACACAGAAAAGAGAGAGATAGATATATTTTTCCGATATATCTTCAACAGTAGTAAGGACCGAAAAAGAAAATGAAAAAAAATGCCGAATTGTTGGAGGGTGGCTCCACTTCTCAACCAGCCTTTCCTCTGCCTCAACACTTGATTCTATAAAGCTCAAAGTTTGACGTTATAATCAAGCCTTACGCCACTGCATAACTACGAAAAAGGGAGAGTAAGAAAGAGAGCAAGAATCAGCACTCACATGCACACAAATACAGAAAACTCCTTTTTTTCCATGTTTCGTTTCCTTAGTGTCTCTCTCTTCCCTCCATATAAATCAAATTAAAAAAGGTTGGAGCGTTACTGGTGTACTCAATGTATTTTCTCGAGGATTTTCGATGTTTTTCGGATACTAGTGGAAAGTTTCGTGCTATATAGTTGGGATTGTTCGATGGAAACTAGATATTTCTATCATGCAGATATGAGAAGAAGAAAAAAACAAAAATGTCACGATTTGAATCTTCTTTGTACATATACACACATGCGAGAGTTTTGGAAATTTTATTAGAATTAAAAATTGATTCTTCTGAACTTGAAGTTTGGAAGAAAAAAAAACAGACTTGGATATCTTGACTAGCTTAGATATCCCATAATACTGTATGTATCTGATATTTCTTTAAAGAAAGTGGAAGCAATAAAAAATGCATATTTTCCTCATAACATGTTTTGAATTTTCGTCGGGATCGAATCGCTTCGGTGCTCATTCCATGTTTCAATTCTATATATTTAAATTCCAGTATTTTCTATTGAATGCAGAATATCGCATTCAGAATAAACATTGATAAGAAATTATTTTCTTTAGAAAAATACTTCTTCTTACTATAGTCGTATTATACCAATTTTACAAAAATTTTCATTCCGACGACTACCTAGCAATAATTCCACTTGAAAAACTTTCATTAATGAATGCATCATATTCAATCCCTTTCCATCGTGTTCTGAGAGAAATGTACGTTATATTTTTTGGGGGTTCGTTATATCGGAAGTCTGAAAAATATATTAACTTCCCAATAGAATATAATATTTGGACAGAATAAAAAAATATATTACTTATTCTGCTATCACGTAAACAGTAGCAATGTGAAAATGATAATCACAAACATAACAATAAAATTGAATATAATTAATGAAAACATGAATAAAATAAATGAAATAATAACAATAAAATAAAAAATAATAACAATAAAATAAAAAATAATAACAATAAAATAAAAAATAATAACAATAAAATAAAAAATAATAACAATAACATACAAAAATAATAACAATAACATACAAAAATAATAACAATAACATACAAAAATAATAACAATAACATACAAAAATAATAACAATAACATACAAAAATAATAACAATAACATACAAAAATAATAACATAAAAACTGTAATAACGAAAATATATACTTAATCCTACACTATCAAAGTTCAAACTCAAATTTTCGGAAAAATCGAAAGATACAGATTTGGCTCATTTTTTTGCAAAAAAGAAAGGGAGCAGAGCAAAATTTTGACGTTGTATTAGATTGATTAGTTCTTTTGTGTCGTTATATTGGATGGAAAATAACATGGAATCAATAGAAAAAAAATTGTGATCTATCTATGGAACGGTCGCTATAACGCACGGTCGTTATAACGAGCATGAACTGCATAATTAATTAAATTGAACTTCTCATCAAGATCTGTACGTTTGGAAATCATTCAAGCTCTTCATCTAAATAAAATTATAAACGTTTATAAACTTCATTGAAAACACTATTTATGTTTCAAGTTTATTCATTTAAGACGCATTTCTATCTATACTGTTAATTATCAAGGTAACAAACATTTTAAAAGCTCTGTAAGAACATGACTGAATTTCACTGATAATATCTATACTGCCTCACTGGCGTTATAATAACCACACTTGATAATATAATCAATAGATATAGGTAATTGAATATCAACATCGACAGTGCCATTTCGCAAGCATCAATATTAACATTCTAAAATTTTTCGGTAATATTTTAATCTTTTAAAATATTTGAAATTCTTTTTTTTTATCCAATTCTTCTCATATATAATTATTATATTACAGAGGAAAAAAAATTCTTATCCTGAAGAATTATTGAGCTAAAAAAAAGATAATATTAAATGAAAAAATTCCTTTTAAAGCTCCAGCATGATAATAAGGACCTCTACTAATACCGAAGGCAAACCTTTGAAATTCCCATAATCCTTTAATGGTGTCTACAAAAGGGTGAATAAAAAAAATGAGTCTCGATTAAGCACAGAATCTTTTATACATATAAAAAAAAATTCATCCGAGTTCAAATTAATCGAATAGCAAGCATAAATTTTTATCTAATAGCATCATTCGGTTCGAAGTGATTAAGTAAAAAAAAATTCAAAAAATTCTTATAAGCGTCGAGAAATTAATAATAGCAATTCAATAATGAAAAAAAGGTCTATCTTTACAAAGAAAGGCACCTTAAATACTGTATAAAGCTATAGCAAACAATCAGCAAAAAGTATATATTATTATGATTAACTTTTTTTCATTATTATTTTCTATCAAAAAAAAGAGGGTACTTAATACTTAAGCCGAACTTAAACAAACCATATTGCAATTGAAAAAAAAGACAAACGTTGCTGTGCCTTTGTTCCCTTCATTAAATCCTTTATAAATTTAAACAGTTCATTTTGCGGCGATAACGACCTTCCAGCCAATTAACAAAAACACTCAAAATAAAAAAAAATATATATATATTTTTTTTTTTGCATGAAAAAATTAAATTCTAAAAAAAGGCGGAAAAAAATAATAATTACTGTTATTTTTTTTTTTTAGGAAAAAATCCATATTTCTGAGGAAAAAGGAGTCAAAACACGACCGCGCTCGAAAAATAATAAAAAAAAAATCAAAAATAAAATAAAATTTAAATATAAAAAAAAATTAAAGAGGTTGCTGAAAGATTAAGGAAAATGAAAGAAAAAATTATTCTAGGGAATAATTAAGAAGGAAAAAATTTATATATTTTTTTTTTCTAACCTTAAAAGATCAAGCTTTTAAGCGCCTGATAATGTGTTCTAAACCCCACTTGCAAAGACCCAAGTCCTTAGCAATTATGAATTTCCAGCCTAATTAAAACAAGCAGCGGTGGAAAAAAAAAAATTTTCCCCCTCTTTTTATTCAAAAAAAAAAAAAAATTTCTAAAGTTATTTTTTTTAATTGCTGAGATTTTTAACGAAAGAAAATTTTTCTTAAATAAAACGAGCAAAAATATATATATATATATATTTTTGCTTTTCGTTTTGAAGTAAATAATTGCAAATGAGGTTTAAAATGAAAAAAAAAATTAAAAACGATTTTTTTTTCTTAAAGTTTTTAATTTCAAATTTTCTTTTTTATGTTACATTAATTTTGATTTTTTTTTTCTGGGTCTTTAGTTAGTGGGAATTAAGGCCTGAAATAAAAGCTCTCTTTTTTTTTTTTAATGTGTTTTTATCATTATTATTTATTTCTATGAAATCCGTATTATTTCTGAATATGGTTTTTGATGTAATTTGAGTGTGGATGTTAAAAACACTTTTTTTTTTATGTGCATAAGGTTCTTTTTTAGATATATGTTAGATAAACCGTGGCATTTTGCATAACTTTTGAGATTTTTTTTGTTTTATATTTCGTCTAGTAAATTTTAAATATTTTTTTAGGTAAACGTATGCTGTGGATTTAAAGCAGTTGGTTGTCGAATCGAGCAGGAGCGTCGCCAAATTTTGTCAAGGGCGTCGCATCAAACTGAAACATTTGGGAATGTGAACATAATGATTAACGCAAGAGTCTTCGCCCATGGCCTGCGGGACAAATGCGGCTTTTGAAGCTTTTTGCAGTGGCATGCCGACTATTTTGGGAAAATAGCTACTTCACATAAAAAAAACGATTAATGTTTGCGAAAAAAAGTTCATTAAATGCAACTATGAAATACTTTCCAGATTCAATAGTAATTCTGTGCATTTGATACATTAAAAGGGCAGTAGCAAGGAATTTGCGGGACCCGGAGCCAAAACACTTTTTGAGATCTACGATTTTATATAAAGTATTTCGAGAGACGAAATTCGGCATCCAAAAGGTATACAGAATTTTTCTTTCATGAAAAAAAATATTTTTATAATTGATGAAAAAATAGTCACAGAACTACTAAAGGAAATAATCGCAGAATTATTAAGAGGAATTTCAGAATTTTTGAAAGTAATAACAATTCATGGAAAAAAAAATTTAGGATTGGCGAAAGAAATAATATCTTGGATAATGAAAATTTATGATTAAAGAAAAAATTTATCGGAACATATTTGAATATTAATAAAAGAGATAATAAACAAATCGGAATCCGTAAAAACACGTATTTTTCAAAATAAAAAAAAACTCAAATTTAATGAAAGAAATAATTTCAGAGTGAATAAAAAAAAAGATCAATAATTTAGGAAAACCCTGTTTAATAACGTGAGATACCGCAGTATGTCTTGGTGGCCTGCAATGCCTTGAAGGTTGGAGACTCATGAATTAGCGGGAATCAGACTTGAATCATGAGATCTTCGTGACTAAAGGACAGTCAGAGGGAAAGGAGCCGCTGGTAAAGGTTTACTGGAACGATGAAATTGCAGGTAAATGTTGGTTTAAGTAACGCTAGAAAGCCCCTGGTAAGTTATAATAAGGCGATATGCCCGGATCGTTGTCGGTCATAAGATAAGATACCGTAAATTATGGCAGTCGTTATTTATATATAATCGGTAAAATGTTGGCTAAGTTACTCCATCGGTAAATGACAGCCGAACAAAACCGATTATAAGTGATGGCTGAGTGATGCAGCTGAGGGCTAATCGGGTCATTGGCAAACGATGACTTTTTAAGACAGCGTTTAATTGATAGCTAAGTATCGCCATTGGTGAACGATGGCTGAGTAAGACAGCTGGTGAAAGATGCTAAGTTAGCTAACTGATAAAAATAGAAAGACTTGGTAAGACAGGTGTTAAACGATGGCTGAGTAAGGCAGCTTGTGGACGATAGCTATTAACCTCTTTATGGCCACGGGCGTGACATTGCGTCCAAACGCCAGTGGAACTATCAACTGAAGTTGTTTTTTCTTTCTATGTTCCTGTTAATGAATTTTTTCCCCACATACAAGGTGTCTTTCCCCTATGTGCATGTAAGAGCGAAAGAGAACACGTATTATGAGGGCAGGAGCGTCATATAGGGGGAGCGCCCCCCCCCCCGGCTTTTGAAAATACACTGAAAATGGTATATATATATATACAAATATATATATATACATCCATTGAGTACATGTGCTTTGCCCCCCCCCCCCTGGAAAATGTTTGGCCCCCCTTGGAAAATGTTTGCCCTCCCCTGGGAAAAGTTGAAATGACGGCCCTCGATGAGGGTGAAAACGGACTCTAAAAACTCTCTCTTACCCACCTTATTTTTCCCTTTTCCCCCATTTATGTATTTCTTTCCTCTCCTCCCCCCCCCCCTTCTTTTTTCTAACGTGCGGTTAGGCTAGGACGAGGTTACCATATTTATTGTCCATTCGTCAAATAGCGGTAATACACATTATTGCCAAAAGCTTGAACGTAAAGTGGCTAAAGCAGCTAGTAACTGTTGGGTAAGAGTGTTTAACTGTAAACGCGCGCGCGATGGCTGACTGAAGCCACTGGTAAATAGTGTCAATGTAAAGCTACCGGCAAACGGTAATTGGTGAACAATTGCTGGTTAAGGTAGCTGGTAAACGATGGGTGAGTAAAGCCACTGGTAAATAGTGTCAATGTAAAGCTACCGGCAAACGGTAATTGGTGAACAATTGCTGGTTAAGGTAGCTGGTAAACGATGGGTGAGTAAAGCCACTGATAAACGATGGCTAGCTAAGGTAACTGGTAAACAATGGCTTTATGAAATTTTATACAATGTGAACGTTTATACAATGTGAACGTTTATACAGAGTGAAATTACAATGAATGCAATTGAAAAAACATTAAAAACTGCCCAATGTCATGATTAACGAACTGATGTTGCGGAACCTGAGAAGAAATACAAATGTATCGAAGAAAATTATTACGTGACTTTCCGAATGACACTTCCAGCGCAATATGGCGAACTGGCACGAAACTACGCACCGACAAATATGGCGCATATAACATCAAATTTCGAATTCCGTTCGAAATATTGAAAAAAAAAACCAAGAAAATTGGTCATATAATTACCAATATGACCATATTACCATCAGACACCTTAGATAGGAACATGAATAAAGTTGTACGACTGGCGAGCATAGATGGAATTTCAAATACATCAGTTTGCAAAATTACTTTGAATTTTAACCAATAGAAGGCACGGTCGTTTTATTTCAGGACTTCTTTCTGCGGAGTCATTTCAATGTCATTGCTTCTGACAAGAGTTTCCCGAACGGTGCGTCAGCTTGAACAGCTGTGAGCTTTACGAATCCATTGCAGAAAAGTGGCTTTAAACTCCACGCTTCACTTTTTGTCAGGCCATCGCAGGCATGACGACCATTCCGAATCCATCGCAATGTGATTTGATCCATGTTTGCGAATACCATATTACCCTCTGTTTAAAGGGACTGTGATGCCGTCTATTAGCCAAAGTTGCAATTAACTTCACAAACCGGCGTATTTGGAATTCCAGACTTGCTTATTAAAAGAACTACCGATCTTTCCATACATGGGATTACAGGGATAGTACAGGGATAGTATTTTCCACAATACGAAAAGTATTTTACAATATGCTACAGTCTGCTACCGCACACCAACTCCGGTCATATATCGCCGTACGGCAATTTCCAACTAGTGGAGTTGGGAGAGAAATGATGGTGCCATCTATATATCACAGGTTCGGTAGGTTCTTGCCCCCATTCGAATGGACCTTGACGGTAACCTTCGAAGTGGAAGATGAGCATCTTACCACTGTGCCACTCGGGCACTATAGTGCCTGGTTTTGAGGTATCAAACGTTCCTCAAACACGTTTTTGGACTTATTTCCAAGAATTTCCGTGATTTCGAAGACTGGTTTCGGGTGATGTTGTTATACAAAATCCAAAACAGACCTTATTGAATCGTTCTTCATTGTAGAAGGGTCTCTCGTTACTACTACAGTGGTCTATGGACTGACGTAATGAAATCTCGATGGAGTTTCTTTGAATATTCTGTTCCTAAGACATCTCTCATAGTATTCACTATACGGAATAGTGACCATTTCACTTACGCTATTACTGTAACTTAGAAATCGCATAACTTGTAAACAGTGGTAGAGAAAAAGATGGAACAAGTGGTATGTTTAATAAGCAGGACTGGGATTTTAAAAGCATCAATTTTTTTTTTCAAAATTACTGACTCACAGATGGCACCACAGTCGTTTTATTTCTTTTCTTCCTGCGGGACCATTTCAAGGTCATTACCTCCAACAAGAGCCTCAATTACTGTATCAGCTTGGGCAGTTCACCTGTTAGGCATACGCATCCATTGCAAACAGTGGCTTTAAACTCCACTCTTCACTTTTCGTCATGCCATCGCTAGGCAAGGCGTGTGAAGGTCAATGTCACTCACTGTTCAAAAGAGTGTGGTGCAATCTATTGGCCAAAGTTGTAACTAATTTCACAAACCGGCATATTTGAAATTTCAGGCCTGCCCATTAAACGAACTACCGATGGTATCTTTCTACCTATGGAATTTCAAAGTTAGGGAGTCCATTATGAAACACCCTTGTACCTAAATAGTCTTTCCTACAATACACAACGTAGTACTATACAATATAGGACTAGGCATTGATCAAACGTATCTGAAAACATGTTTTTAGGCATATTTCAAAGAATGAATTCGAAAACTGGTTAGGTCATGTTATACAATATTTGAAGCTGACCTAATCAAGTCATTGAGTCGTTCCTCATTAGTGAGAGACTCTCGTTACCATTTAGTGATCTATGGATTGAAGTAATCAAGTCTCGATGAAGTTTCCGTAAATATGCTGTTCCTAAGACATTACAGAATTCCCTGTACCGAATATATATATAGCTAGTTGACCATTTCACTTACGTTATTATCTCATTCTACAGATTTGCATCTAACTATATTAAGTGATTATTTCAAAAAAAAAACATAGTCGAGATTTGTGTGTGTTAGAGCGCTTATTCAATTGTTGTCATCGTCGTCGTCGTCATGAAAGTACCTGCGTAGCTGATGATACCCGAAATGTCATACAGCCGTGTTATAATTGTGACTTTCCGGAAAAGCTACGGTGCTTGATCGAATTGCTAATTCCCTTCCTTTTGCCCTCATATACCGGAAAGTCCATCATATCCGCTTTGGAGGCACATAAACTGAATATTTTGGCCAGTAAATATGCCTCTCCGCCCTTCTCTCTCTTAACCCCCAACCCCTTTTCACAGGGTACTACGCATTTAAAGCAAGAAGCTACTGGACTTTGTCCATCCTACCAGCTCTTGCAAACTGAGAAAACATTAGACAACGGTATGAATGCATAAATGCATATGTGTATATATCTATGCCTGTGTGCGTGTCATTTGCATTTGAGGGAGGGGAAGGGGTAGTCTCTCTCTATCTCCGAAAGCAACATATTACCAGCGCTAGCGAAGTATTCTCTCTCTCTCTGGCTCTCGCGCAATTCTAAACCGCTGCACGGTCTCTAATCCCATATCACTTCTCATCCGAAGTTAGCGAACAAGTAGACGGTTATTAGTAATTTTCAATTCCAGTCCAAATTCCATTCTCTGACCATTAGACTCTCAAAACAGGCTTTCAAACGATGCACGCGTTAACGGTGAAGAAGGGGTGAGGGCAAACGTGGACAGGGCAGGATGGTAGAGGAGGTCAATCCCTCTCCTCATTCTCTTTGCCCTACTTTACCCTACCATTTTCCCCCTTGGTTGTGTGTGTGTGTGTCCCTCATTCCCACTTCTATTTCGTCGAAATAACCCATGCATATTTGAGTCCCTCCTGGGGCTTGCCGATGACTGGACTGACTTGTCCACGCGCTGCCCTCTCTCGCACTGCGATGCAGTTCCCAGCAGTGGTCAGAACCCGAAAGGGGTTTGTGTGCGTGTGTGTGTGTGTGCTTGTCTCCCTATAATGCTTTAGCTCGAAGGCTCTCTCTCTCTCTCTTTCTCTCTCTCTCTTTCTCTCTCTCTCTCTCTCTCTGTATCTTTCTGTGTATATGTGTGTATGTTTCCTGTACCTCTGTCGCGTCCCGTTTAATTAGTCTTCCGTTGCCATCCTTGGGAATCCCTACGGGAGAGGTCGGAGTGGGGGAGGGGGGTAGAATCTCTCTCTGTCTCTAGCTCCCTCAAGTCTTTGAAAGCTTCGTCCGGTGCTTTTGGGAATGGACTAGAGACGGAAGGGTTGGATAGTTAGATGAAACTGGACACACGCACACATTTCTGCTGCTTTCCTGTGTTTTGGTGGGAGGCAGGGAGGGCAGGAATTCTGCCGAGCTGGTGATTGGTTAGGTAAGGTATACCAGTGGTCACTGTCCGCAGCGGTCCGCGAGGGTATCGTAAAATGAGGATGCATTGGGAATCGGACTATAATATGGAAGAGTCTCGGAAAGTCAAATTGGAGAAGGGGGAGGGGGTTGGATATTATCAAACTTTTAAACTCTCAGGAAAAGGTGCTCGTGAATGGGAACGTGAATAGAAACTTAATCGACTTATTGAGCCTTATTTTGTTTACTTCAAGCAATCACAGCAGGCGTGGATGCAGGCATTGGGATGGGTGATTAATTGGGCAGTTTCCTAAGATCGTTCGGTATTTTCCGGAAGAACACAACCTTTTTAATCATGTGTTTTAGCTCTTAGAAAGGGCGATTGCGCCCCTCCCCCGTTTCCGTACTGGGGTGTAACAAAGTTAACCGATATTGGGGACCGGATATATATATTATTGGATATATTACCGATATTATATCAAACTTATCAATCGTACGTAGTATTTTAATAGTGTTCTTCCCCTAGCCTCAATTGAAATTGTCTAAACATTTGTCTTGGTCACCCGGGGCAAGCGCGCATTGTGACGCCCCCCCCCCGTAATGTTGAAGGAGAGGTTTCAGAACGAAATTTGCGCCCCCGCGGGTCCAGCGCCAGGGGCACGAGACCCGCCTGCTCCCCCTCTAGTTGCGGCCCTGCCTGAAAGCAGTTGTGGGACTGTCGATCTGTAATATGCTACTCCAAAGCGAAATTTTTTTAACTTCATCACCATCACGGAATTACTTGCATTTAAAAAGCTTTCTTCGTCAATGGCAATGGGGAAAGTGCAGCAAGGAGGAAGAGATCCATCGATGGAGTGAATGAAACGCACACAATATCACCATTTTCACGTAGAGCGATTAGACATACAACTAATTTTCACAGCATGTCTCTCGGTTTCCGTTAGAGAGCATATGAGACATGAATTAATGCTGGACGCCAAACACGTTCTCCCAAACCTATTGGTAAGATTTGCTATCAATCATGGCCAATTATTATGTGTGTAAATCAGTGTTGTTCAACAGGTTCCGAAGGCTTCTCTAGTAATGAATTTTTCCACCGTGTACTAATTCGTTAAAAATTCCGTACAGGAATGTTTACGAGATGCATGTACGATCAAGTAGGCATCCTACTTATTACAGTAACCGGAAATAAACTGATCAAACTTGAGTGAAATCAATCAACTGTGATTTCGAAAGGCCGTAGCGGGAGGGGGGGGGGGGTTAGGTGTCTGGTCCAGCCCCAAAATGCAAGAAAATGACAGAAAAAAATGGCCAAATCTATTGTTCTATCGCTTTGGTGCCCCCCGAAATGAAAGAAAATCCCCCTCCAAACGAAATTTCTGGCTACAGGCCTGCAGTTGATAACACAGTAAAACCTCTCATTTGCGGACACATGTAGGACAAAAAAAATCGTCCGTAAAAGAGGGAGATGACCGTTAATCAGGGTTTGAAATGCATACTTTTATTATGCGTGGGGGGGGGAATTATAATTTGGCCGTAAAAGAGGTGTGACCGCATCTGAGTTGTGTCCGTTAAGAGGGGTCTTACTGTATCTGATATACTACTGTACTCATATTGTGCAAATGTTAGCCGATCTCCATTTTAAAAAGTCTAACCAAAGCGAGCAACAGGCCTACACACACAACGGTACAATTATTCAATGATTTCATTTCACTCATAGATGGAAAAATTGATGGCAGCACTACAAATAAAAAGCATTACCAGTTTCAAACTTCACGTTTGGTTCACAACACGCACATTCATACATGTACCAATCCGTTAGAAATTCGTTAGGAATGTGGACGAGGTGTAGATTCGGTTCAAGTAGTAGTATTAGTATTCATATTCCTCAAGCATCAGAAAACTGAATTATTAATGTATCTATGACTGGGTGGGGGGGGGGCATATCCTCATTTTTTACACCACTATTTTCTATTTAAAAAAAAAATGTATAGGATAATATACAGGCGAGCATTTAGCATAAAGGTGATAGCTTATGGGGGTAGCGAAGTACACTGACCCTCAGCACTGAATATTCTCTAAAATTACGGACTTCATTTGATGCTAATCAGTGACGACGATGACGACGACATGCTTTAAGCTGAGAGCATGATCTGAATGTGAGAACAGGAGGCTGTTGGTAAAGAGGTCGAGAGAGAGAGAGAGAGTGCGACGAGTTTTAATACCTTGACTGCAATGGTGGCGATGGATTATCATTATCCGACGTGTGCGAAAGGTTGGGCTAAGGGACGACGCTTGTAAATTGGGCTAAACCCTACCCATCCACCCCCCCCCCTACGCGAATATGTCCTAGTGGATTAAAGATTCCCCCGGACGTATATTATCATCACCGTCCTTTTCTTCATAATTCCCGCCTGATTGGCGAAACAGATGTTCGTCAATCAAAACGAACTCGGTCAGTTGTAGCTGTGAGATTTGAAGATTTAACGGGAGCAAACTACTATATGTTTCGAAACACTGTAACACTGCGCTATGCCTTGTTAGCGATACGCATACAATTACTAGTCAAGAGCATCGCGTTCGAAGTACGAATTCTCGATTCGTAATTGCGTTGCTTTTCGACTTGTTAATAGCCAATTGAACTCGTCCCCCGTGATGATGGCACGACACTGATAAGGTGTGAAGAAAAACAGAAGGTGTTCGAGAGTAGGGATATTTTTGTCAATTAAACAAATTGTTTCATTCAAGTATTAATTCTGTATTTCTTGCTATCAATTGATAGGAAAATGTATAAAAAATGATCAAATACTCATTAGGCTGTTACAGTAGAACATCGTTTATACGTCGCTCACTTATACGACTTTGACATTTATACGACGTTTGCATGCAGTCGTAATTTTTTCCTGTGCATTTTAGTGTTGAAATAATTCATTCATTCGACGCAAAACGTCAATTATTCGACGTGTTCAACTTCTATCGGAAATCCAAATCGTTAAGGAGATCGCCATTTGTATCCATCATATGTGAAAACACGTTGTTGAAACGATTCTTCTTGCGTATTGGCCACCGCAAAAGCCATAACTATCAGCGTGACTGCTGACCTATACGAAAATAGCCATTGAGCTGGCTGATGATCATTAAGGTGGGCACTCGAGTGATTTGTTTGTTGCTTGTTTTTGAGAATACGCAGACCGGTGAGCCCCTATGGAACGGGTTTAATTTGTTTGAAAGACGGCCACACACATGTCATTTCAGAAACTTTTCTACCAATGTTTTCAGCGTTATCCTCAGAGGGTAGGAATATCCATTGTAAGCATTTGGAGGGTACAGGTCTGCCAATAAGAGACATATACGGTACACACTTACACACACACAGTACTGTATCACTTCTTTCTATCATTTCCAGTGGAATTTTCGTTTCGTAGTGGTGCTTTGCTTGTTGGCCTTGTAAAATCTTTTAACATTTTTACATAATATTTTATTTTTTCATTTGCACATGAGCTATTGGCCAGATACAAAGGCTGTGTCAAAAATCTGCCGTTCGTTATGTCGAGAAAACGAAAAGGTCCTTTCTCTGAAATATAAATTGGAAATTTTGAAAGAATTCGACAAGAATTCGGAATTAGTGAAGAAAGTTGATCTTACAAAAGAATTGAATATCCCTGTGTCAACTTTGAAAACGATTATATGAAGCAGGCAAATAAATCACAGACCAAGCTGCTAGTTGCAGATCATCTGTTGCCTAAAAGATGAGATTGCAAGATAGGAAATTTTTCTAAAGCCGGGATTGCACTGTAAAAGTTTTGGGAAAGAGCATTTATAAAACTTAAAAAAATACAGCAAATAAGCTGACCGATTACATTCAAGCAAATGCAACCGATCAGCTTATTGGTTGTATTTTTCAACTTTTATAAAAGCACTTTTACAAACCTTTTACAGTGTAATCCCGGCCTAGGTAAAAGTAGGTTCTGCTAATTTTATTTCTCTAAGCGATTTTTTTGTGCAAATCATGCTTTTCATACATATCATGATCTAAGCATGGGCTTTGCAAATCATGCTTTGTATAAAAAATCAAAAAGCTTTCAAAGAAATTTTTTTTCTGAACATCATAACCCGCGATTTTTACACAGCGGATCGCAATCATGTAATATTTACATATTGCTTTCACTTTTTTACGTCCATTTGCGCCAATAAACATCACAAATATACTTGATATTTACAAATTTTTCCATCAAGTGCTTCACTTTTGCAAAGCTGTGCGCATTAGAATTTTATTGTCAAGTTTTCGACCGTCGATATTACGTCCGGGAAACCGATGAGTTTTGTTTCAATTTTACGTTTCTCAGTGAAATGCATTAAAATGGATCACAATAAAAAACTACAATAAAAACAGATATTTTTAAAAATAAGACGATTGTTAATGATTGCTCGTGTCGATCAGTGGATGAGACTGAAATACGTGAAAATGTAATGGTTGGCCGGTTAACGTAATTATTGTACGTTGTTGTTATTGTTCTTCTTCTAAAAGTAGTTGATTTTCGAAATACAAAAAGAGAAGAACTTGGATGAAATATATGATCTATTCATAGAAATTCGCATACCAATACGCTCTGTTTATGACGAAAAACGCGGTCGTGGAACGCGGGCTCCACTTCAAAGCGTATTTATTTGGTTCACCTCTAAAGACAACCGAGTTGAGGGAAGTTCATTCCCATGGATAAATATGTCGGTGTTCAAAACTAATAACTAATTTTAGGTCAACGATCATATACAGGGTGCGTAGCAAACATTAGGTGGCAAATTTTTGTGCCCTTTTTACTGGCAAACCGTTGATTCTAGAGACATGCATACAATTGGAAAAAAGTTTCTAAATAACGTGTAATACTCAGATATGCCATTCATGTTTCAAGGGGTTGTATAGTTATTAAAATGAAAGAAAAATAACTTTTTATACAGCCACGTGTGCCCCAAAACCCAGTTAGGAAGTTGTTGCCCCGTATCTCCTGATGCCAACAAAAAATATTCCACGTTTTTAAGTGCAGTATTCACTTGGATATTCGAATTCGAAAAGCGGAGGAAATTTGGGAAAAAGCAGCGTTATAAAAGTGAGTAAAACGGTTTACCCGTATTTAACGCGTTTTTCCCCCAACTTCCTCCATTTTTCGAATATCTCTCGAAGTCACTACTGCACTTAGAAATGTGGATTTTTTTGTTAGCATCAGGAGAGAAAGGGCAACAACTTCCTGAGTTTTGGAGCACACGGGGGCTGTATAAAAAGTAATTTATCTTTCATTTCAATAACTACGCAACACCTTGAAACATGAATGATATATCTGGGTACATTAAGAAATGTTTCTAATTGGATGCATGCCTCCAATGTCTTCGCAAAAAACCAACTTCAGCCGGCCACCCTTTTCTTACGGCTGCAATTTTAGAGATCTGGTGATCGAATTCATAATTAATGTCACAAGACCAGGGTTATGTCTTGAAGTTTTTCTTGACTTACCTGTGGCTAAATGTGAATGACTAAAAGATCGACTTAAAGGGAGTGTGAATGACCAAAGGAGTGGTTTAGAGACACAAGTGTACTTGCTTGCAGGAGTGTGGTTGCGGAGGCCAAACGGGTTATAGCACAGGGTAGGGCATTCGAGGAAAGAGTAGACAAGGAAATTACACTAGAATGAGAGAAGGGCGGCAAAACCTTCTGCTTAGAGAGAAGTATGCTTCTAGGATCAACGCGTCGCGAGTTATTCCATGATGAAGAGACTTCCCTAGATGCATTGTATGTTTTTATGCATTCAAAGATATATATTGTTCTGGTTGCATAATGGGGACGCTGAAAAACTCGTAGAGTAAATTTTCCTGATCATTATTTTAAGCACAAACGCACCCTAAT
Organism: Pholcus phalangioides; assembly: GCF_987345545.1. Lineage (NCBI taxonomy): Eukaryota > Metazoa > Arthropoda > Arachnida > Araneae > Pholcidae > Pholcus > Pholcus phalangioides. The sequence goes on along the minus strand of NW_028301608.1, from coordinate 61,695,728 downwards.
TTTCTTTTCGAACGTGTCCGAGTTGTAATTAGCGTGGGGGAAAGAGAGAGACGATTCTTTGATGGACCGCTGTCCGCTCGTCCGACCCGCCACCTTTTCTCACGCAGACCGCACATCGGCCGAAATTGCTGCGTTCTATTTCGTTGCGTGTACTAATCGCCTCTTCTTTATCTTCAACGGGTGGCCAGAAAGAAATGACTTATGGTTTGAAATCGAGGCATCGTCATTATCAACCTAATTTATCAATTATGTGATGCCCCTCCGTCATGCCTAATTACGGATACGGGAAGTGGATTCAACAACTTCCGCTTGTTTACGAAAAGAATGGAGAGGGTTTTTAAAAACTTCCTTTCGCTATTTTTCCATTTATTACAAAAGGGGCCGTTCAAGTATTACTTCGGCAGATTTTTAGACATTTTTGACTCCCTCCCCCACTTCCCCTTGTCAGTAAAATTTCGTTAGCTCTGCCTCCTTACCTTCTACCGCATATTAGCATCAGAGACGAGGGGGGGGGGGTGGTCCAGCTACCGATTATCAAAACATTTTTTAAATATACAAAAAATATTTAAAAAAGTAATAATTTCGGAATACTTATACGTTATTATGATGAATTTCTGTTAATTTCAATGCTATTTGAAGGCTAAGGACTCAAAGTTTCTTTTCAAGAAATTCATTGCAACCCACCCTTTAAGCGTTTTTCCCCTACTCGCACCCCCTTGGATAAAACACGTCTTTTCATCAGTTAAAAATTTCGGGGTTTTTTTTCTGCAATTGATTACATTAATTATCCAATAATTAATTTCCATTAATTATTTTACTTATTGTTCAATATCTTTCCGGCTAATATTTAATTTTGGCTTCATTTTTTTTGCAAATTTATTCGAGCTGCGACAACTATAAAATAATGTTTCTTTCACAGTTGACGGAATTTTTTGAAATCTATGTAAATGTATTTTCTCCTGAGTCGTTGTGAGCAAGACACTATCACACACACACACCAATCTAAGCAGAACATGCTAATAACACGAGGTACCAATGTAAACAGTATAGTTAATTACTCAAATTAGTTTTGGTAAATAATGGTATTTTTTTGTCAACCGAAATGAAAAACGAAATCGCTATTTGGATCGCTAATCCTAAAATAAACTTTTACAACGCAAAATGCATAGGACACATTTTTGCGAGCAGATGTCAAAATTCAAAATATTGGTATAATTCATATTTTTTTAGGAATTGAAAAATTCACTTTTTATCATTTTAATTTTCCTGAATAATCAATCAACGAGCAGTAATTTTTCCCCCATCTCCCACTTTACCGCACCCCGAGGCATGAGCGCAGCCTTGGTTGGGAACCACTGCTCTAAACCACATTTTGAGCTCTAAGCCGCATTTGGTGCACCAAACGCCGCCACATTATGCATGTTGTCATGAATGGTTTGGATATAAAAATAATGTTATGGTCGTAAGAATTCCTTATAATATATCAAAGAACATGATTAATCTCATGCTGAAAGATGCAATACGTACAATACAAAATGAAATTTATATAATACTAGAGTATAATTATTAAAATACAATACGAAATTTCAATGATATAAAACCACACATTTATTTTTAACTTTACTTGGAATTTAGTAGGAAATAAATCGCCGAAAGATATAGTTCATTAGCTGTGTTTTGAAAAACTCGCATTTGCGGCCTCGCAATAACCCACATAAGCGAAGGCCCAATAACAACCAGGCCGAATGCATTCTCGCTTCAGCACCTCGGAAGCGCAAGAGCGAGACGAACCGAAGCCAGCCTCTCTTTCTCTCTCTCGTGTTGTGTTCTCATTAAGTTGTCAAAATAATTCGCGCTGATAACAATAACTGGCGCTATTTTTCTTTTTTTGGCCCTCGCGGAAAGCCTCGACTGACAAGCATCGCTAATGCTTCAAGTAGGCCGACACAACCTCGTCGAGAGCTGCAACGACGTGATGGAACAAAACGGGGAGTATGTGCCCCATTATATGCTTCAACCACTTGTAACTTCGATTATTATTGTGTGTGTTGTACGTGTTCCGGTCTTTGTCCGAGGCGTAAATGAGGGTTTTCGGGAAGTTTTCTTTCTCCACCGATAATGGTACTTCTGACGCAACTTACAATGTTATCGACAACGGCTGTTGATTTTTGATTCAAAGCAGGAAGAGAGAGAAGAGGATTCCGTAAATAGCCGAACGCTTGGGAAATACACCTCGATACTAGGCTTCGTGCATAACCTCGCCAATCATACGGTAGCAAGAGTTTTACCATTTTCTCCTCATTGAATCACCATAGAGGTGATTTTCGGTTACAATAATTCATTGGCAATTTTGTGAATGGGGTCATTAAAATTTCAATAATTTTTCGAAGTACAGTCAAATCCAGTTTCAACGAATACCGTTATAGCGAAAATCTCGTTTTAATGAACACTTTTGAAATCCCCCAGATACGTTTAGCACTCGGGTATTATCAAGTGAGCATCTCTAACTATCGTGGTTCATCACTTCCCTGACGTCAAATAAAAGAACGAATACCATGTTTTCTGACGTATAATATAAAGTGATACCTCGAACTCTTCGGCTAACGAAGATTTTTTTCGTGATTTTTCTGCCTCGGTAACGAATACGTATTCATCATTGATGAATTCAGTTGATATGGAAGAACACGCGCATCCACGTCGTGAGCTGAATTTTAGTGCCGATGACCGACCATCAGAGAGTAACTGTCACTCGAGCCCGATCAACTCATGTCCACTTCGGAATCTTCTGTCAGATGTACCTCCACTTCTCTGAGATTTTTTGAATAATTTGATGTGAAATGAAAGATCGAGCTAATAGAAAATGCATTGGGGAAAAAAGTAACCCATGTTTTCAGACCACGCTGAAGTGCAAAACCCTCAGCATCAAACTGAACAGTCATGACCTTCTAGGAGGTATGTTTTCCTTATGCAGCAGGAGATACAGAAACGAGCTGGCCAAATCACGAATAGTATTCGACACCTACGAACTCGACTCAGCTTCAGTAGACCAAAGCTATATGGTATTAGTAGACTAAATCTGCTGTTCGTTGTGTGTGCACATAATATATGTGAAATAAAATTATCTTCAGTATCCCATCTTCCTGTAAATTCTCATTTGTCCAATTTTGAAGCTGTTCATATCGCTAATTGGTGTTTTGAAAGACATATCTTGAAATTTTTGGCATTGCCAGGGCCACAACTAGAGGGGGGAAGGAGCAGGCGGTCATGGTGCACTGGGCGCTGGACCAGAATGAGCACCGAATTCAGCTTTTAACTGCTTCTTCTGCATGTAAGGATTGCCAAAATTCCGGCTTGCCTCAGGTGACAAAGTATCTAGCTGCGGCTCCGATTGTCTGGAACTAATTAAACGATTGTCCTTAGAAGCCTATGGGAAATCGCGTTTCGGCTACCGAACGTGATTGCGGAACGAATCGTCTTCGTTACACGAGGTATGTCGGAATTGCTTAGTGTGGATTATACACCGCTGTTCACTATCTGCAGCTTTTTTTTTAAGGTTTAAATGGAAATAAATATTTTCAGAAATTAATTTATAAAAACAATTTTTGTAAACATCTTATAGATGATAACATTTATAGATGCAGGCAATTTTATCGAGAAATTATAATTATGATGAATTCTATAGATACTGCACAAGAAAAAAACTAGAAAAAAATAAAAATTTCTATAAAAACGTGACCAAAAACCATTTCTATCTATCTCTTAAATTTTTTTTTAATTGGTGAATGACATTTGCATAAAGTGTAGGTTAAACGATGACATTTTTTCACAAAATAGCAAAATTCATAATGGCAAATTATTCGCATGAAATTATGGTCCACAGTACAAAACTAGCGATTAAAATATTGCAAATCTTTCGACTCATCTTTTATATTATTATTTTTTCAATATTTCATCAATATTTTCAAATTCAGTCATACAAGCCACATTCAGTTCATGAGAAATATGAGAAATATGGTATACAAGTAACTAGTTCATGAGAAATAGACATCAAGACACATCAGAAAAGTTCGAAAATTTCTGAAGTGTGTCTCACAAAAGCATTTCAGAGACTTCATGTGTGTATAGTATATGTATGTATTTATACACAAAATGCTTTTTTTTAATCCCAGATGTGAAAAAAGGCTTGTTGCAGGAAAGGGGTGGGGGGAACGTATGTCTCGATGGTGAACCGAACCAAGTTTTACGCGCCCAAGAGACTACTCTTCACAAAAGCCATCGTATTCAAATCCTACACAAAAGCGACCAATTTCAAAAGACGATGGGATAAGAAAAAAAAAGATGGATACACCGAGACAGCCGTGAGTTGCTCCCGAGCATCTCACTCACTCACCCTCAGTGATACTTTTAGTGTTCTATCACCATCTCAGAAGGAGAAGAAAAAAAATGACAAACTTATATATAAAAGTAGAGAGGAAAAAAACAGATTCTCAATCTACGGGGGCTTCTTCACGTCTTTTTTTTACATCTTTTTTTTTGTTAGAGAGTTCTCCCTCCCACTTATGAGAAGCGTACAAATGGCGTTCGACAGGATCGCGATTAAAATTTCATGGACTCCATATCGTGATGTCAAACGAATGTTCAATCAAACAGCCTTTGAGAGAGGTAGAATCTCTCGGATGTTTTTTCTGCACTCATCTCTTCCCTCGGTCTCCTCTTTGAGTACTTTGAGGGTTTTTTTTATTATTTTTATATCCTCCGTACACTCCCGGTTTTATCAGGGTAGGGGGAAAACTTCCCGTGGAAAACAATGCAAGCAAACTGTTCGAAAGCAATAGGCCCAATTGTGAACAAAATCTTCCGAGAGAGAAAGAGGAACAATGTTATTTCATATACATATTATGTGAATATAATGTTACGTAATATACGAAACTTCTCCCACCATATGGATTTTTTTACCAAATGTAAACTTGAGAGAATTAAAATTTCCATAAAATAGAATACGATTGCATTTCTATTTGTTGTATTCAGTGTTGATGGATTGATATTTTTTCTTTATAGAACCCTGTATTTGTGATGAGTGCTCGTAAGGAATAAAAATTCTAAAACTTAGTTAAAAAGTATAAAAAATGAACAGCAATAAAGAAAACTTTTACTGTGATGGTAGCACCTTCATGAAATGAAATTAAAAGTTGAGTTAATATAAAAATTTAAAAAAATGTATAGCCACAATGTGAATTAATACTATAAAATTTGCTTTCTTTATCATAACGAAAGATGCAAAGGTTGCTCCTTGATTATAGCAAACCTTGAAACACTTTTTGGAATGCAAGAGATCAGAAATGCATTGTCTTGCAACTGAATGTGGTTTCTGTTCCTCATCTTTGAGATAGGCAGAGATTTTGCAAGTAGCCACATAAAGCAAAAAAATGTGTTCTTATTTTTGTTATGTTTTTTCTCAACGTTTCAAACTTTAGTAATTTTAATCTATGCATTCTCCTGAAAAATCTTACCAAGTGCTCAATCATAACAAACATCACGAGAAAAGTTATTAATATTTTTCACAAATAATAAAGCATCGTGTGCCTCGAAACAGAAACGATCGTGCAGCTCGGAACAGTATAAAACTTGAAATTTTACTACTTTTACTTGGAATACTCAACTTACACTAATTTTTAATACTTCTTTTTTTTTTTGCTTTTAAATGCAATTTATATTTTAAATTTTAGTTCTATACTTTTTGCCGTTTTTTTTTTCATGTATATATTAATTTCTTCTCTTGAAGAAATTAATATATACATTAATTAATATATAATTAATTAATTATAATATATTAATTAATATATACATTAAATTAATATATACATTAAATTAATATATACATTAAATTAATATATAATTGAATGAATTTGACTAGGAAATAACCGACAGTGGCTATTTCCTAGTCAAATTCGTTCGAAAAAACAAAGTTTACAGTGGGGGATGCGTCCAACAGAAACTTTTACCAAATGAATTTCTTTAGGACGAGCGTAGAGAAAATATTTTATTATTTATCAGTATACAGCAAATGTTGACATCAGGATTTTGTATCTCAATGCAATTTGTAATGCATTCACCGCGCATGAAACAAACTGAAAGAACTAAAGATTTAGAAACATAATTTTCCTTCATACAAGTGCAATAAAGAATAATTCTGTGGTATTTGGTCAGAACATGATAACTGCAAAATCCCATTTTTGAGATATAAGTATTTTCATCGTGATTTAAAAATGAAAAATAAAGCATACACACAAATACAAATGAAAATATCATACATCAGCATGCTGTTTAGCCGTACGCGCGTATCTGTGCATTTATCTCTCTTTTAATTTGTTATAATTAGCAAAATATGCATTTAGATCAAAAAGTCGTTTTTTGGAGATATCATGTTCTGACCAAACACCACAGATGCAAATACAAATACAACGCCACAATAAGCAAAATGCCCAACGAGGTGGCTGAGAAAAAGATGCCCGTAACAAATTAATTAATTAATTTTAATTTAAGCAGTCATCTATATAAATACGTTCCTACCACTATTATTGTTAATTTTGTTCATATATATATATATATATATTAATAATCATATTTGTATCGTTATTTTAATATTTTATACTTCAATATATGATGTATATTAAAAATACCCATTATTTTATTTTTCCTGCAACACATTTGTATTTTTTATCTTTGTAATTTCACCCTGTTTCAACAGTAGTGCAAGACCTCCTTCAAGTTGCAAGACCCCCCTGATGTACCTTGGAACATTTTTGCCCTTTCAAAAATCCATATTTCTTGATTACAATAAGAAAAAAAATAATTTAAAATTTATGAAATGTGAATTATACAGTGTACAACACATACTAAAAATGAATTTAGTGAAATTTTGCTGCAAAAATGGACTGAGAAAAAAAATTGAAAAATAATGTGTCAAGGTGCACACCGTGATATTTGAAGAGAAATGAATGATCAAAAATTGTTTCTTTCTTTTTCATTTTTTTTTTATCCGTCTTTCTTCTGAGTCATTTTAGCCCGTTAAAAGTGACAAACATCAAGAGCTTCAATCATCGATAATTCATCATCGATCCGTCGGCTATTGATACGACTGGTGTGTACTTTTTTCTTGAAAGAAAGGTGCAAATTGAAGTAATTTACGTTTTTTGATCAGGAATCATTTAAAATTTTAAATTTCCACTCTTTTTGAAATTTTATTTTTACGGGGTATAAAATTTTTATTATTTTGCTTTCATTTTAGAATCAACCATAGAACTTCCTTCTATAAGTGTGTACGTATATATCTTAATTTTCCTTATGCGTTTGATTTACTAATAGAAGAAAACTTAGCTATTGTTTTTCGTCTCAACAAAATGTATTCCTAAGTATCAATATTGTTTATTTCTGTGGGTGAAATGATTAGAAATTTCTCATTTTTTTGCTACAAAATTGCAATTTGAGTTTTTTTTCAAATTATTCGTTCGTCGTCGTTTATCATTTTATGGTTTTGTTTATGCATCTCACTGGAACTTTTAATAATGCTTGTCTTGCAGACGTCTGATGTAGTCAAACCCGCATGTAATAGCTACAGCAAGGTCAATTCCCTGCTCAAGATATCATATGTTCCTTGAATAGAAATTTATACATAGGAAAGAAAATTACATATTTTTTTCGGACATTAAAATTAGAAATAATGTTTTCATTAAATAAGTTTAAACTTAATGAGTACATTGGTTAGGAGCTAAAATATTCACAAATCTTTACGATACTTTATGAATTTCCGCTCTCCAAAAATGCATAAATTGATCACCCAAAGATTGTATCTGCGATTATTTTCGAAAAGCCAAAGAATTCTTTATTCTTTTCTCTCAGCTGAAATTTTCTATTGGAGGTCGTAATTTTATCTTTTTTATGTTGAAAACCTTCTTTTCTAAAGAAATCCTTGCAGACAGAGACGAGCACCTACGTATGTATTCGTTACGACATGTCTCAGTAGACCAACGTAGACAAAGTTTACAACCGTCAAGAAGAAGAGCAGGCCTCGAAAATAAAAACTAGCAACAAAACGGTCGAGTCATTGTCTCTGGAGGATCCGGTCATCATCATCTCCATCTCTAGTGGACACTGAAATAAACTACAGACAGCTATAAAAACCAAAACTCCCAAGAGGCTACTCCAACATACGATGCTGGCAAACCCGAATTGCCCGACTCATAACACGGGTAAAATTTTATCAATTTTTTTTTTTTTTTTTTATTGGTCATTCTTAATGTTAATACAACTCTGTTTTTGGTTATTCGATTTGAGTATCTGTTAATTATCTCCATCATCTGACATTACTATGATTGTCATAATTTACTTGTAATTATATAACCCTTAATATGAAACTGCGATAAAATGAATTCTTACTGTTAATTTTTTTTTTCTGAATCAGCACATCGAAAACTGGACGCTCACGCCAGCTCACGAAATTGGCAGTCACTTCTAGTATTGGCGGCCGAGTTGTTTGGTCAAAGTCCGAAGTATTCGAGGAGCTAATTGATTTGCTAATAAAATTATCAATGCGTTTTATTTTTCTTCCCAGTATCCACATAAATCTCTTGCGTAGGCTTTAAAACACATACAACGAGTCCTCGTGTAACAACGAATTTATCAAACAATTAATGCTCTCTGGAACACTTCTTACGGGAAAAAATGCTGTCCAAAACATTTTCACCGGCACAATGCTGTTTCATTTGAACATCAAAACACTTTTTTACAGGCAACAATAAGCAGTAGTGCAGTCTGTGAACATTTCTAACTGGCAACACTGCTGTCCGAAAAATTTCTCACAGGCAACAATGCCATCCGAAACATTCTGTGAAGATAGAAATGCTGTCCAAAACATTCAGTGAAGATAGAAATGCTGTCCGAAACATTCAGTGAAGATAGAAATGCTGTCCGAAACATTCTGTGAAGATAGAAATGCTGTCCGAAACATTCTGTGAAGATAGAAATGCTGTGCGAAACAATTTTTATTGGCAACAATGCTGTCTAAAACATTTTCTACGGCACAATGCTGTCCGAAACATTTGCACGCAGAAATGTTGTGCTAAACATTTTATGCATAGAGCAATACTGTTTGAAACATTTTCTGCATACAACAATGCTGTTTGAAACATTTTCTACATACAACAATGCTGTTTGAAACATTTTCTACATACAACAATGCTGTTTGAAACATTTTTTTACAGGCAGCAATAGGTAGCAATGCTATCTGAAACATTTCTTATAGACAACAATGCTGTCCAAAAATTTCTCACAGGCAAAAAGGAAATTTTTTCTTACAGGCAACAATAACGTCCGAAGCATTTTTACAACGACCATGTTCTCTGAAACATTCCTCAATAACAAAAATTCTATCGGAAACAAACTGTACAGGCAGAAAACATGTCGGAACATATTCCTTGCTGTCGGAAATATATTCCGTGGGTAACAATATTCTCCGAAATATTTCTTGAAATCAATACTACTCTCGAAAAAAAAAATTTCCAAGTAAACAGAGCTTAGTAACTTAATCAAAATATTCAATCAAATTCACTAGATAATTGTGAAGATAATTTTCCCGGGGAACGTTTGTCATGCCAGAAATATCGCAAAAAAACTCTTCCTCTCATAATTGGTAATAAAATTAATGAAAATTTGTAATAAATAAATAAAAATAATCGCTTTCTCAAAATAAATAAGTAAACTACTTTCAGTTGAATGAGCAGGACACAAAATTCTCTACAATTTTCAACCCCGTAGTTTCTTATAAATTTCGATATAAATTCAACTCTGGCGAGACGAATGAAATGACGGTACATTCATTTGAATAAGTGAAACCGATCATCTAAATATCACGTCATTTTCCGCTTAAAAATTTCATTCGTAGTCCCTTTCGGAAAAGTCTCCAATAAAACTGAATTCGAAAATTCAATTTTGCATATGTTTCGATGGAAATGAGAACCGAATTCTCGATTTTTATAAAATGTTTTGAGTTCCGTTAAATTTGATTGTATATATATGAGCAGAGTAATATTCAATTCGATATTATGCCGTCTTTTTCACTTGAAGCACTTCGTAAATATTCAAAAAATAATAACAACAAAATAAAATTGTATGTATGTATATATAAAAGTTGAGTCGCGCACGCGATATATCGAGCCATAACATGTGATCGTTGGCGCGATCGGGGGCAACAGCTCAGCGGCTGATGCGCTCTGGTCCGGCCGCAAGAGCCATTCCATCGTCCCTGTCCCGTCTGCGGGCGGGGCGTTAGCTTGGTGGCGCGTGCCTCAAGCCGGGAGGCGCCGCGTTCTTAAACCGCAACCGCCTACGGAAGAGCCACCGTCTCTACGAGTGGCGACGAATCCCTTTCCGTATGTTCAGCACTGAAATCGCCAAATCTCTTTTGAGATTAAAACTTGCGACCAATAGCGAGCGCTGTTTCTTCTCCTTTTACAGGAGAAAATCGAAAATTTCTTTGCTGTAAAACGGATTTGTACCTCTCTTTTCGGTTCACACGTCAGGATAAAACGTCGTTTCGATCGGCATAAAATAAATTATCTCTTCCATTGATACATTATTGTTGCAAACCAGAATATTATATCTTCAAAATATATATATTTTTCACCTCTCATTTAGTAATCGATCAGCTGTTATGATTATTAACAAAATACAATTGTAGTTGATAAGGTTTCCGAGGCTGTGTTGTGTTCGTCTTCAAAACAAAATTATATTTTCCAATTGCTAAAAGTCAAAGTAATTTTTTCCGCGAACATATTTATGAATTCAAAAAGTAGATAAACAAATATTTTGAATATACTTTATTCTTTTAATCCTCTATTTGTTCACCCCCATAAATATTAAAATTCACCCAAAAACGTATTAATTTTTTTTTACAAATATTGCTATAAGTGCGTGCTGTTAGCATAATTTTAATTAGAACAATACATCAACAGAGCAATTTGCTTGATTACAGAGGATTTTTTAATTAACTAAAATGTTTTTTAACCCTTTAATTGGCAAGCATTGAAATATACAGAGGCGAAAAATTTTAAGGGGTTATATATTACGCAAATGAGGTACCCTGAATGGTATTGCATGAAGAAAAAAAATTATTGCCAATATTTTAAAAAAATATGGGATTTTGCACTTCAAGGAACATACTGAATTCATATTATTTGCATAGATTTGAATAGTGCAAAAAATGGCATTTATTGTTTGCCAACTTACTTTTCTACCATTGTTGAAGAATATTTCATGGGATATTAATATTTCAAATAATACAGCAATTATGTCTTCTCCGCACATTGCATCCCTCCAAAACTCCAAAATGCAAGGTGACTTGTGAAGTATGAGATATGTGTACCTTTGGGGCATTCTGATGATAATTATATAAACTTCATGGAACTTCACAAGTAGAACTCGAATGTTTAGGAGTTGCTTAGAAGCACCGTTGCCGAAACGAGCTCAAAATGTACGTCTTCATTTGAAAAATACTGTAAAAAACCATGTTGCTTGAGAGCAACATTGCCAAATCAAGGGTTAAAGGTAAAATATACAGTTTGACTTGATTTTACTGTTATTTATAAACAGATAAATTCTTTCTTTGCAAAGTTTTCCTTAAATTATACTTTCCAATTTCCTTAATTTGGTGCGATTTGATACATCTCTGAACGCGTAAACTTTCATCAGCCCTCAAGAAGTCATACTGACAAGGAATTAATTCTTTCTACATAAAAAAGTATTGTACTTATATAGCCATATTTTGCACTAAAATGACACTGCAAAAATTTTCTTTCTAAAATAACAAAAAACTAAGAAAATAAATTTGTATAACGGGTCTTTTTCACCATGTATTTGCTAATTATAATTAAATATGCACAGGATTGTTGAGGGTAAGCTTAATTCCATGATTTCGGAAGGTTCTCTTTTTTTTTTTGCGAAAAATACACTTTTTCTTCCTCATGACCACACGTTGTCTGACAGCGCGTGTGTGCGTGAGAAAGAGGGAGAGAGAATTGTTTTGTAAATTAATTAAACTTTCTTATAATTTTTATTACTTTTTTATTACAACCTATTTATAATAAAAACTTGTTCCGAAAAATTCGTACCTTATGCTTTGGAAGCTTGTAAATAGGTACTTCTTTTAAAGATAAAATATTTGAATAATTTTCCCTTATTTTTAGAAATAATTTTTTTTATACTTTGTTTCTAAACCTTAAAATTCAATTTATCAATTTCCATATCAATTATCCTGGCAACTTCATCCAGAGTATAATGTTAAGAAAAGTAACAAAAAAAGTTTTATTCTATAAAACTTCACTGAAAATGAATTTCATAGTTGAATACATTGGGATTCTTTGCCCGATAAAAGCAATATTTTTGAATTCCATTTATTACTCTTTATACATGTCACAAAAAAATGCAAGAAAAAATATTTTTTTAATCAAAAAATGTATTTCTGTTCATTGTCATGAAAGAAGAAACTCCGGAACGAAAATCAAGATAAAATTTCCAAAAATTCAATTCTTGAAAAGCCATAAAAAACCGAATTTCTTTGTAAATTTTTTTTTAAATATTAAATGGTCTAAGACCTTTTAAATTTCCAAAAAAGTTCATCGCACAAAAATTTGCATGAAAATAAATTTAAAAAAAGAATTTAAACAATGCGTTGCAAGCAAATACCATTTGGAAACCATTACCTCAAAATCAATGTTAATCCTGAACGTAACCTAAAAAAACTGAAATTACTGCAATGAAACCCCTCTTAACGGACACCCCTCAGATGCTGTCACCCCTATTTTAGGACCGAATAATAATTTTCCGTTCTATAATAAAAGTATGCATTTCAAGCTCCTCATTAACGGTCACCCTTTTTTCACTGACAAATTTTTTTGTTCCATCGGTGTCCGCAAAAGGGAGTTGTTACTGTATTTTTTTTTTTTTTTTCAACATCGAAACATAAAAATGCGCGCAAGAGGCAAATGTACAGAGGAATCGAATTACCTGTTAAACGGCTTAACGTCTTGCTTCGATTTAAATTTTACTTTATTCCGAGGATACAAGGAGAAGCGTGAAGAGAGGAAGAAGATAGGAGGAGAAAGCGGAAAGAAGAAGAGCAAGAGAGAAGAGAAGAGAGATAGGCGCCAAACGAAACTTCTTAATAGAGACTTGAACGTTTTTTGGCGTTTGGAATGGCGACGTTTCTTTTAGGGTGGATAGGCGGCAACCCTGTGGGCCCCGCGACAAGCCTCAATTGGCTGTGCGGGAACGGGCGGGTACCGCGGATCGGAGAGCCGAACTGCACAGCCACAAGAGCCAGCGCCACGTGCACACGACAAAAGAAAGAAACATTCGGCGAAACGTTTTCCCTGCACTACACGCGCTTCCCACGTCGCATACATTCAACACTTTTTTTACGGTGTTTGTGTGTGTGAGAGAGCTACTACGTGCATGATATTAAATATTCTAGTCATTTTTTTCACCTTTCATCAAAATCTCTTTGTGTCGTCAGTTTTACTGCAAGAATCAATCAAAAAAAATTAATTACTTGCAATTGTGGATAATCCATCGAAAACTTTAAAAATCGTAAAACATAGAACCTCTAACACCGAATGTTCAGCTGTCAACTGCCGTCGAACTTGGACTTAAATTGGTTTGGATGGAGACTTAGATGCAAACGAATAGTTTCATGGAAAAGGTGAATATGATGCCTGAGAAATAATTGTTGACGTCAAAAAATCAGTTTTAAGTAGCTTTCGGAATAGACGTCCTATTCCAGAAAATTTTGGAAAGAACTAATTGGTGATCGGAAAGTGTTTTGAAAATCCAAGAACTGCTAATTATTTTGTAACTAGTTGGTATACTGTGAAAAATACTTCCATGAGGAATAATAACTTCATTAATCGTTGCTATTTTTTAATGGAAGTCATAAGAGATGGATTGAACGCTAAGGATACGATGAAATCCAAAATGGTACAGTGACAGATGCCAAAAGAGATTAGAAACCTACAGTTATAGTCACACTGAGCGAACCTGATGAATGTCACAATATATGCCTCAAATGGTGTTCTGAAGTGTACATGTGAATCGTAACATGTTTGATTCCAAAAACTTTCGATGATGAAGAATAATATTTTCACCATGAACTGTTTCTTCAGCTGATTGGAAAGCGAGGCGTACGTTTCCTGAAAATTCTGCCGGTGTCCGATCTTTGGTTGTGAATTATTGCTCATTCTGTGAGTGTGTAATTTTCCTCGGACACAGAGAGAGACGTCGCGCTATTATCCATCATGACGAACACTATGTTAGCAAATCAAGATTCCGCGCTGGGGAAGACCATCATGACCCCAGACTTTTTCGCCGTGGATCGCCATCTCGGTGATGCCCTCGGCGAACACCCCGGTGAACTCGTGAGGACGGGAAGCCCGAACTTTTTCTGCACGGCACTTCCGTCTCACTGGAGGTCCAATAAAACTTTGCCAATGGCTTTCAGGGTCGTTTCGCTGACGGACGTCATTGACGGGACGATTGTCACCATCATGGCCGGAAACGACGAGAACTATTGCGGTGAGCTGAGGAACTCTTCGGCCATCATGAAAAACCAGGTGGCCAAGTTCAATGACTTGAGGTTCGTGGGACGGAGCGGAAGAGGTGAGAATTGAATTTTTATTTTTTTTTTTTTTTTTTTTTTTGCATTTTAAAGCCTATTCATTAAGTTAATTGGTGGCAGAGGATGAGAACGAACGCTCATTAGTTTTCGTGCAGCAATTATAACTGTACATTTCGAGTAAGAGGTAATTTGGAAGTATTTTTTTTTTCAAATTTACAAAACTTATTAAATAAGCTGCTTCACTTATTCAGTAGTTATATTAAAAATATTGTGACTATGGCATTACGAAAATACACGTTCTTTTTTACAATAATATTCATTCATGGGCACAAAAACTCCTGCCTGCAGGTTAATCAGGACGTTTTAAAAAATTTTATCCGGTCCGTTAAGCACTTCTAAAAATATTAAATTCCTTTAAAAATGGGGCTGGGAATCGATTAAAATTTTTAACTGGCTAATCAAAATTTTTTTTTGATTAATCGACCGAATGATCGAATTTCGATCGAATATTTTTGTCGTAACTATATAATATTAATCGATGCTATTAAAGAGTATTTTTATTCATTTCATGCACCCATCCGCCAGATGTAAACAACTTTGGGAGTACGAGATTAAGAAATTAACTGTCCACTTGAAGCAATTTAAAATGCTCAACATATTTTGTCAAATTCTGGGGGTTTCCTCCCTTGGAACTTGGTTTTTTTTTAAATCGGTTATTTTAGATCACTGATTTCGAAACTACTTTTGATTATACTGTTGCTTGTTTTGCCATGCATAGAAACTCCCCTATATGTACCATTTAGTACATATGAGGAAAGGAGCTGATGCTACCAAGAAAATAAGAAAAACTACTGTTCATAGTGGAAATGAATTTGAAACTGAAGTCATCAGTTTTCAGGGAATGGAATTGCATCTCCCCATGTCAAGAAATGTGATCAAAATATTGATTCAAATATTTTTAAATATGGTCACTCACCCAAATTACTACATGTAGGTACATAATTTCAGACATCCAATTGCTTTCATTGAACAAATCAAGTTAGATTTCAAATTTTTAAGCAGATTTAATAGAATTTTGGTCAAATTGATCGAGTCGATTAAAACTCTCTCTCAACTAAAATTTTTAAGTGCGATTAAAAATGAATTGATTAATAGGACCAGCCCTATATTTAAAAGTAATATGGAACGTGAAGTTCAACGTGATATGTGTAATAATTAATGATAGTTGTGCATAAATATCTCCTGCAGCAATCAAAACAAGTATCATTTCTCTTGAGGGGTTTTTCATTCATAGGTGGCTCTCGAAGAAGTAATTAAGCTCTTATACTGCCCGCGAAATACATCCCTCAAGCAGTAAAAGCTGTGTACCCATCACTTACATGGGTATAATGTTTATACCATGAAAGACTTACATTTATACTTATAATATACTGCGAAACCTCGATATAACGATTCTCTACTGACCAAGAAACATATCATTGTAGAAAGATTATCGTTATATCTAGATGCAGCAGTTCAACATTTAGAGTATAGACATTTCCAAAGAAGATTGAAAAAATATCGTTGAAGATTCACATCGTTATATCGAGTATCGTCGTAGCGAGGTTTCACTGTACATCAGTTTCCCAAAGTGGGCGATGGAACACGTACCAAGAGGACGTCAATAGCCGTAAATTTAACATGGGATCCTATGGGTTATCTTACGGGGGGGGGGGGGGAATTCATAAGGGAGTGATGAAATAAATACATTTGGAAGACAGTCGATATAAGTAGGTATTGAGTTCATCGAAATTTGAGCAAACACATTCCCGAATTCCGATATTTTTGTTCGATATATCACAATGTCTTCGATTAGAGCCGGTATCGAGTCGGATCTGAAATTGCGGCACCAGCTACTTATCGGTATTTTTACAACATTATTTCCGCGATATCTATAACATAGTGCAAATAATGATTACTAGAACACCATTTGTTAAAGAATAGGCCTATGTGTGTGTGTGAAGCTCCGTTCTTTATTACCAAAAAACATACCTCCCATCAAATATTCTAGTTAGTAATCTGTAAATTAGAACACGACTTTTTTTCTCACATGTGAATTGAATGGATTAGGTTTCCTATGTAGAGAACACGACTTAGTCACGCACATATACTATACAGGGTGCATAGCAAACAGGGAATATGGGATATCGCTTGCCAAACTTTTATCCTAGAGACATACTTCCAATTAGAAGGTTTGAAATAACGTGTAGTATATACTTCTAAGAGCAATATTCACTGAGATATTCGAATTCAAAAAATGGATGAAATTGGAAACAGCATTAAATGTGGGTAAAACTGTATTTAAACCGCATTTAACGCTCTTTTTTTTCCCAAAGTTCCTCCTTTTATCGAATTCGAATATCTCAGTGGATATTGTACTTAGAAACATGGAATTTTTCAGTTGGCAACGAGAGAGGCACGGCAACAACTTTATAACTAGGTTTTGGGGCACACGGAGACTGTATAAAAAGTTAACTTTTATGTTTTATAACTATGCAACCCCTTGAAACATCACATATCTAAGTACTACACGTTATTTGAAAACTTCTTCTAATTGGAAGTATGCCTCTAGGACCAGCATTTCGGCAGTAAAATGCCATATGCCCTATTTGCTATGCACCCTGTATGTGGAACCTTCTTAGATGGGCGTTCATGATAAATGATGCATCATCCGATATTTATATTGTTGAAAACTTCTGATAATGCTTACACACTGATTTCTTTCACCCGAGTAACTAGAAATCTCTAATAAGAAATATTCAAGATTATATGGTCAATACTCGAATTTTTGGAATCAAATTTTTCTCTAAATTTATAAGCAGAATCAACAGTCAAAATTGCACATACAACGTGAAAAAATAACGAATTTTCCCTCCCTTAGCATTGTATAAAAATGTACGTCTGCAATACGACTCGTAAATATGTTATCCACAGCTGATAATTTTTCCCCCATTTTCTATAATTCCTTTCTAAAAAAACCACATACAACAATTTTCCTAACTTTGATATCTACAATTTCATCTTGTTTTTTTTCCCTGAAGAAGAGCAATTAATTAATCACTATACTAACATATTGGAATTTATAGTTTTGTCCGAATTATATCTGGCATGAAATTCGGGCAAAAGTAACATCAAAATTTGCTATCGTTTTAAAAGAACTATATATAATTTATGAAAAATGGCATTTATAACAAATTTATAAGTTGATACTGTATTATATCATATATTTTGCTTTTACAAAACATAATTAAAATGTTCGAAAAATTAGTTTAAAAACCCGAAAAAAATTCAATCATTCTACGAGTGATTCGATTTAATTTTGATTTCAATTTAATTTCAAAGATTTAGAATTTCTTTCAAAGTTCAGATAGAAATTTCTATGGAGTAAGAAATTTAAACGGCACAATTTCATGATCTTTTTCGATGAATCATACAATATAGAGCATCGGCGTACGAAAGGGGGCGGGGGAAGTGTTGGGGTTCTAACATACTCAAGCCGAGATTATAGTGTTAGTTTACAGGAAAAAACGTAACCCCCCCCCCCCGAGAAGAAAAAAATTGAGCCCCCCTCCTCCCACCTCCGAGAAAATTCTGCTTACGCCTATGATATAGATTCCCAATCTATTTTATCCCATCGCCCCCTTTTTCAGAAATTTTTTTCTCCCATCGTCCTTCCTCCCCCCCCCACAACGTAGTCTAACCCATAGAATTCTGTTATACTCGTAGCTTCTACCGCCCCCAGGAACATTCCATCGCCCCCCGGGGGCGTTAATGCCCACTTTGGGAATCACTGATATAGCGTTAAATTATGAATAAGCAAGTTCAAAATAGATCAATAACCACAAAAGAAATTGGATTTGAAAAAATTAACTTTTTCACTGTGAAAATAAAGTTACAAATGAAGAAAATAAATAATAACAATTATTATTGTATAATAATTCATTCCTATCAATTATAACTATTATAAGAATATATCATTTTACAATGAGGTTTTTGTTGTTTTTTAAACAGTATGCCTTCGAGAATTATAATTATTCTCATTATAAAATAAAGGTTTTATTTATTTTTTTCAAAACATCTTACCAGTAACTTGTCAAAGAAATTGTTGGATTTAGTTAAAAATCCCAAAATCCTAAAATCCCAGGATTTAAAAATCCCAAATCGGGATTTTTAAATCCTGACTTGCAGACCGGAATATTGGTGTAACTGCCAGGTGGCATAAATCCGTATGCAATTTGTAAATAAATGGATTTTTAATTTAAAATTTATTTCGTATACCTGTTACATGTAATAAAAATGAAACAATATCTCATGAATGAAAATCACTCGAATTTTTTAAGTAAATGAACTATAAATGAAATCGAAATAATGCAAATAATTCACGTAAAACGAATTTTTGAACCTGAGAGAGCCAAAGGAACGTATCTTCAATTTTAGCAATTTTTTACATTAAATTGTTTAATTTCATGTGTTTTATCAGTGCCGATGAAATCCAAATTTCGGTTAAGAAATCGGTTCAATGGGCGCAAATTTTAGTTTTTTGCTACAAGTATGAAACTATTTTAATTCCAGTTGAGCTTCATGATTATAAATGGTATGTTTTAGCTCTCTTGAGTGAAATTAGATTTTTGTCTTCCCCCCTTCCCCCCCCCCCCCCACGGCTCTCAGGTGTAGATCCCATGTTATGATATCATGGATTTAATATTAAATATATATAAATTAAGAAAATTAATCTAGTACTTCCTTCTTGCCGTACGGTATTTGAATTGCCTGTTAAGACTGGACCTAAATTTCTCTGGGCGATACACCTGGACATTGGTCAGGCTCAAGATCTCAATCCGGACAACAACAAAACAGTAACCAATTCCGTGGAAATTTGTGGTGACAAGAGGCAGATTCCGAATAATACGATTCCGAGTATTTCCGTTTTCGTGTTGATTCAAGGGGAGAAACATCAACTCGTTTTCTGTGGAAAAAGAAATGGAAGAAACCACAAATCATAACATTTATCAGGAAATGGGGCTGTTCTGTGGCGGTTATGGTTAATAGTTGCGGTAATAGATATCACTTCTTGAGCATTGCTTTTGATGATTTTCTTGGTTATTGCGGTTTTAGAAAACCAAAGAAGCAAAAAGAAAAATACCTTGACGTTGCTAATTATCAAACGCCCTTCCTCTTAAAATAACCACAGCTTCGTAGCTTTGAACTGATTTTGGAAATATTTTTCCAGGTTATATTTAGTTCCAAAAAACTTCAAACTTCGTGATTTCTCGCTTACATCTCTCTCAAACAAGCTGCTAAGCATTCTTGAATAAAAGGGTTTTTGAATTCTATGACTGAATTGGAAATTACAGCCTACTTTTTTTCAATGAGTTATTCAATAAATTTGTAAACTATGAGCTGTTTTCATGTAAGCACTTTGACATTTCACATAATATTGACTTCCAATGTGAACCAGTTATAACAATTCTTCACCTTAGGGTTATTAACGCACTTATCGTTGCATAATATATTTATTAGGTTTGCGGCATTGGTTCGTAACTAATTTTAACGACTCAAAATCAACAACTCGACCACCATCTATTTCTCACCATCTATTTTAAATTTGAAAATTATTTGAAATATTCCTCACTAATAAAATATTTCGTTTTAAAAGTTTGTGAAACCAGTCAGTGCCATCTTAACAATTAGGTCAAAAGGCCCTGAGTGCAGTCCAGGGATTAAACCAGAGTAGGAGAATAAAGGAAGCAAGTACCCCGTGTGGCAAAGTTGAGTATTTCTGTGTAATCTGTAATAATGTTATATCTTTTTGGATGATCTTCTCACCAGTGCGACTCTTATGTGTGCCTTCAACACTTTTGTTCGACCGATTCTGGAGCACGCAATGCCAGTGTGGAATCTTTGTTTGACTGGTGATATCTAACAAATTGAAAAAACCCAAAGGTGTTTCACGAAGTGCCTGCCTAGTATCCGGGACCCTTCGTATCCTGAAAGACATGGGGCAACAATTCTTTAGAATGGCGTAGACTCATCACCGACTTGAGACTTGTATGAAATTGTTGACTGGTATATGAAGTTGTCTATGGTCTAACCCAACCAGTGCTCCGCGGAGCCCTTAGGACTCCTCGTACACTCGAGAAAAATAAATAAAAAAACTAAAATTTCAAAAAATAATTATAAATATTTTTAAATAGTAAAAATAAATGAATAACTTTTTATGAATAATTAAAAAATTGGCCTACGGCGCTCCGCAATAGGATTTTTTTTATTGCAAAGGGCTCCGCGAGTCAAAAAGGTTGAGAACCGCTGGTGTAACCTATACATCGACTCTTTCATCGAACATAAAGGTCATGAACTCTCGCACCAGAAGTCACCAGCTGTGCATACTTATTCCATTTGGGAGTAGGAACCGATTACAGTATTTGTTTTTATGTGGAGGCTGGCAGAGTTTGGAGCAGACTTCCATCCAATGTTCTTTGTACACCGACATAAACGTTATTTTGCAAAAGACTATCAAGCTTTGACATTTCAAGTTTCTTGATGAGATTACCCATTTTAATTTAATGCTGTCCACCCCCCGTATGTACAGTATGCCATTATTTGCTCCTTTTCTTTTGATTGTTATCGTGCTTTTCCTTTTTTTCTTCCCCGCAATGTAAGTGCAAATCAGCCTTTTTTGTGGTATAAAAAAATAAAATAAAAACTTTGAATCCGTAGCTCTAGATAGCCCCCTAAAAAAGTATCTACGTCTCTGACCAATGAAATCATTAATAACCGCTGAATGTAACAGCACGACAATTGATTTTCAGCCGAATCGCAAGATGATTCAAACGACCCATCTTGAAAGAGCCCCCTTTCTTGCTTTCAAACCAGACATGACCTATGCTTTAGCCAATTTCAGCCATTGCCCCTGTGAAGGGGTGGGACCAACCGTGTCGGAGAAAACTTTATTAAACACAATCGTATTATGTACATAAAATATCATATATACAAAATATCATAGCACTTAAGAGCCCCAGTGACCCAAACTTTGATCGGGTCTCACACATAGGTAAAGATCTGTTGGTTTACAGTAACTGAGTTTTTTCTCTTCATCTTGTTCAACGAATCGAGTAACAACGTAACCAGAGCAATAAAAAAAGATGAGAAAACATCGATACCGATGTATTTTCAGTGTGCAGTACAACACCAACATACAAACCTCATTGTCAACTCAAGCTAATGGAATGAAAAATTTTCGTAAATTACAGTAAAAACGCTAAACAAATTAATTACTGCGAAGTGTTAATCCTACGAATTTATCTTGCAGAAATAACAGCCTGCGTTAATAACCATGGGTTGCAGAACTGTTGTATAAGTCAGTATTTCCCAAAGACGTTGATATCACCAAAGGCAGTAGTAGAAATAGTAGATATAATACAAGACACTATCAATTACTTATAAGTTGGGAAGTGAAGACAAAAAAAAACTCTGACGATGGGCTGGTGGAATAAAAAGTTTAAAAAAATCTGTTGTACCTGGTCAGCTAAACCCTCTAACTGACATTGACGAGGTATCTCGCCTTCTTAAAAGTCACTTATTTCAGCAATGACAAGCCCTGAAATTTTGTAAAGCAGAAAAGCATATTTCCCAATGGAAAACATTACCTCATTCCTTTACGCAGCACCTGCTGGAAATCGGGAGAAAACCTACTTAATCAAAACAGATATGGCATTTTACGGGGAGGGGTAGTGATTTCTAACAGTCAAAGAGTTAAAAAAGTCAATATTTTTCTTTTTTAAAATGGTAGGCACATTTATTCATTTAAAAATAATTCATATATAAATTTCTGAAGTCTCTTAAAGAATATCACGACCTCTGGAGTCAATTTTTCAAAAATGACAGAAATTTTCCAAATGCAAAAAAATTCTTATTCAATTTGCAATTTTTTTTTTCTATAATGGAATGGAAAAGGAAATGAAATAAAGTGTAAATTTATACGAGGAAAAACGCTTCTTGTTTACGAAAGAAACGTGTAATTTTCTCATATTACAGTTTTTGAGTTTGTCCTCAAGATTCACAAAAGACCACTTGCACCAAAAATTTGCGAAAATTTTTTGTAATATTTATGTGGCATGTGTTAGTAATATCAACCTCGAACTTAGAGAATCTGACTATTCGTTAGAATTTTATGTATGTTTAAAGTTTAAAAAAAGACGTAAGAGTTTCAAAAAAATCTGAGTTGAACATCTTTTCAAAAATACTTCTTATTGCTCAATTGCAAAATCGGAGATTCTTTTCATAAACATGTCAAATAAAATTCTGCAAAAATTTCAGAAATTTTGGTGAGATAATTTTTTCTCAATCTTATAAACTCAGAAATTGCAATCAGAAAATCGAGTTCAAAAAGTGTGTGCTTACTTCTTTTCTTGTATAAATTTACACTATATTTCCTTCCTTTTCGATTCTAGTTTGCGTCAAAATGGAATACTTTTAAGTCATTTTTGAAAAATTTACTTCAGGAGTCGTGACATTTTTTAAAACTGGTAATTATATATATAAAAACCCCATAAATTTCAAACATATAGCATTCAAATTTTGGAAAAGAAAATGCTTTTTATCAAAAGTTGTTGTTGTGTAAGCAATTGGAATCGGACATAAAAACCAAGTCTTTGATACGATATTTAATTTCTATAGCCATTTTTACACTTTGTTTTATCAAATTGAAGCAAATATGAGCAAACAGAAAAAAAATTCAGAAATCATATTCTCTGGTTATATTTACATAATTTTTGTATGATGCGTCCATACTTTGCTGAGTGATGACAATATCGTCCAACAGTCCAATGAGAGTAATTAATTTAAATCCTTTGACTTTTTTCGAACCCATACGGCATCTAAAATACATCAACATGAGTCTTTAACCCTCTATGGTCCTGTATATATTTGAATATAGATAACAAATACGTCATTTAAAAAAAAAAAATTCAGCATTTTAGAAATTGCATGTCATTTAATGTCATTTTAGTACACAAAAAATTACCATGGACAACAGAACCATGGATGAAATAATGCAGAAGGATCAGGATTGGATGAAGCACTTTTGGCAAAAACTGTAATTATGAAGAGCCACATAACATTATGCCTGAAAAGAAAAGTATTTAACCAGTATGTGCTACTAACAGGGCCATAACTAGGCAGGTGCAACAGGTGCACCCGCGCAGGGCCCACTTCGAACGGGGGTTCCATAGTGAGCCAAAATGGACCCATAAATGGGCCAGAAAGGGCCTAAATTCAAATTCTTGCACAGGACACAGGAATGGCCAGCTACGGCCCTAGCTACTTGAGTGACTTATGGAGCTGAAACATGGACACTCCCAATCAAGACGATACAAAAGCTATAGACTACACAATGGAGTATGGGAAGATGCATGTTATGCAACACAAAAAAAAAAGACAGAAAACTAATCACTTGGATAAGAAGCCACACAAAGGTGATGATATCATAGAAAGAATTAAGCGTTTAAAATGGAAATGTGGACTGAACATATTGCAAGAAGGCAGGACAATAGATGGACAACAAGTGGAAGCGGATTTTAGTCAGTTAAGGCCCTGGGCGCAAGAGGAAAATATTGCCCCCCCCCCCCTTTTAAATTAGAAAAAAGTGTAAAGTTTGGGTTTTTCGCAGCCCTTCAGAAGTCGGGGCCTCGAGCGCACGCCTCATTTTAGATAATTAAGAAAATCTCCTCTAACCAATTAAATTGCTCTGTTCATATATTTTGCCAGTTGAAATTATGCTAACATCATCAATTTACATCCATTTTTTTGTAAAAAAAATAATTTTTAATACGTTTATATGGGAGTGAGAGTTAAATGACCCTCTGTAAACCATAGAGGGTGAAGTATCTTCATAGATTCCTTTAACGACTTGGCACTTCTTTTTGCTTGTATATCTCTTGTACTTTTCCAAACTGAAATACCCAAAAGAGCTTTTCAACCAAACTTCAAAGTTATCCATTTTCCTCGCGGGAAATCCTCACCTCCCATCAACCGAATACTTGTTTCAATTGTTTCTCTCTTCTTCTTGCTTACCTCCATCACTTTCTAAACTTCACTTATCCATTGCCAACATTCCTTTGGTTTTCACGGTATGTTAAAAAAAAAGAAAAAAGAATCAAAACCGAAAACAAAGCTTTTAACATTAAACTCTCTGTTAATGGTGGCAGAAGAAACAAAAGAAACATTAAGAAACAGCAGAAGCCGATCCTCGAATGGTAAGAAGAGAGAAGGAAAACATAAGGAAAAAAAAATAAAATCTTGAAGGAAATTAGAAAACTCACTCACACATGTGAACGCGTGCACATACCAACCAACCAAACAAGAAAAATCCGAAGTGTTTCCAAGAGGAATTGGAATTGGGTAGAAATATACAGTGGTGAGGATGGCCCTAAAGAACGGTACTGTCTGTCCTCAGTATCAGTGGGCTGATCCCGCCGGAGTAGAGGGGAAAAAATGGGAAAATCCATGAGAAATAAAGGAAAAAAAATCCAGAAAAAAATATTTTTTCAGGATAGGGGATATTTTTTTTTCCTTTTTAGGGGTAAGGGAAATCTTTCACCCACACCCATGGACGGAGGAGAGTACAGCAATGACCTACCACCGTGCTCCCATCCTTCCGTCTCGTATGTACACACACACACACACACACACACACACACACTGTATATACTTCTTTCCAGCATAGAACCATCAGTACGGAATTGTCATTTATTTCCATTTCACGGTGGGTGGAAGCGAGGCATTGAAAAGCCAGTTAAAAATGGGAAAGCAGCGTAAAAGAGGTCTTTTTCACGCAGACTAGGGGGGAAAAAATAAGAAAAAAAAGGTAGAGCAGAAAAAAAATCATATAAAAAAAAAACACAAAGGAATGAAGAGAAGATGATTGGGAGAAGAAAAGGCATCTTTTTCCCCTAAAACAGTGAAAAAAAAATAAAACCGGGGTAAAAAGAGGTAAAAATCCTTGGAAAAGAGAAGATGGGACTTCCTAGAGAAAGACAGAGAGTGTGATCGCTGCTGGACTCCCTGTCGCCCTTCATACCGTGTATGAGCCCAAGTACGCATACATGCATGCCACCACAGTTGAACGAGTTGAGGGCGACAATATGGGATGGATAGATAGTATAAGGCGTGAAAAAGCAGCATGCAAAAGGCCGCTTTTTTTTTGGAAGGAAAGAGAGATGCTGATGCATGCAGTCGCTGGATAGGAAGTAAGAAATGCAAAAAAAGAAGAGAGAGAAAAAAAAATCTTAGGAATTTCTTATAAATTTCTTTTTCTTTTTACTCGGCGGGATCCATTGGACCGTGATACCAGCCGCACACACAGCTCTTCCATTCCGTATGCACGAACTCACCTCAAAAGACAAGGCAAATGCAAGGAGCTAACAGTCGGCCGCTGCTGCTATCGTCGGCTTCGGTCGTGAGAGAAATAAAAGAAAAAAATATATAAGTTTAAAATAAAACAGAAAAAAAATTTTTAATACTTTTTTTTTCCTTAAAGGAAAAAATATCGGTAGAAAGGAGATGGTGAGACACCAAACCCAAGCTAATGTGACAGTTTTGGAGCACCTATGCACGCCTGAGTTGTGTCTTGAACATTCCATCCGCCCTACGAAACCACGAATGCCCACCCATTTCTCCCTCACTTTTTCCCCCGCAAACGTTTTACTTTTTTTGAATTTTTTTTCGCTATTTTTCCTATATATATATGCCAGTCGATTTTCTTCTCTTACCCTTTTTTCCTATATATCTATACGTCAACCGATAGGCTACCGGAACCCATCTTTGTCTCTTTTTTTTTTTTTCGTTCTTTTATCTCTTTTTCTTCTTTCCCGGAGATCTTTACACTATTTTGCCGTTTCGAGATTTTTGGTTGAAGTTTTACGTAAAAGAATTTTTTTTTTTCTTTTGATGGATTACATTGTACAATATAGACCGAATTCACGTGATTTCTCAATTTTTAATACACCACTGTGTACATCAGGGAGTTCTTAACCTTTTTCTTCCCGACACAATATCAATAACAAGATTGTTTCTTCTTCGAAAATTAGTGAAATCAGTGACGCAATAAGTGCATTTATATTAGACTGTGAGTGGATTTGGATTCGTATGACTAATCTAATAGGACCCTGAGAATCAAGTTGGGATCGCGACCCATAGCTCAAGAAACCCTGTCTGTAAGTGGATTTGTACAACTCATCTCGGAAGCCTCTGCGAATCAAGTTTGGGTCGTAACCCATATCTAGAGAAAACCACCGTGCAGCCCTTCATCCGGGACAATGGCTAAAATTGACTATTATCGATAGCGCCTGGGTGGTGTACTGTATGAAATGAGCTCAAGAATTCCTGGCTATGAGGAGATTTTATTAAGCCCCAATCAAACTTCGGTCGGGACCCATAGCTCAAGTGCCCCTGGCTATTAGTGAATTTAAATAATCAAAATCGGAAGCATTACGACCCACAATTTAGATACAGTAATATTAAAATTTTTCACATCGAATTTTCGAACCAGAGGTTCCAGATGTTCATGAATGTAATTTTCCGTTTCATCAGAAAATTATGAGTAGCAAAAAACGATGTTTTTTTGGAAATTTTTCATCAACTAGAAGTGAGGATTATTGAATTGCAGAATTTTCATGCACTTTACGGGACGCCCAGGGCCATCTTAACACACGAGTCCAAACTGGGCACGGCACGGAGACCTCATTTGAATAGGGGCTTCTTCAATAAGACCTGGCATAATGATTGATGGCAACGTAACAAATATGCAAATTCAAAGGTGGTCTAAGCCCTCTTTCATTTTGCCCTTTTGCTATAATGCTGATGAGACGGCAATAGGGCAGGGCTGGACATGGCAGTAGGTCAGATCGCCATGGTGACTAAAAAATTGGAATTGGTGCCTTTTAGTTTTCATGTATATGATAACGTATTGACGTCGGAATAAAATTGTATCAGTCAATACATGCCTTTTTGAAAATACTATACAGTACAAGATGCATTATTTATTGAGAGGCTCATTGAACTGGAACTACTTCTCCCACCTATGAAATAAAAAACACAACTCTTATGGTTCTTCGATTGAAATTGATGACCGGGTTTTGATTGATATACAACATGGAAAAAAGCAATGCAGTTATGACATTGGTAAATATTTTTTGAGCAATAATATAAATTAAATTGTCAAGTTTGCTGCATAACTTTTACAGCTGATGTTTCTTTGTAGTAGAATAACATTAGTAACATTCGCAGTAAATAAACCTTCCTGGGCGGTGCCGTTGCATCTCGAGAACTCTGCCGCACTCAACAAGCGAGCCAATGTGGTGGCCCAACATTGCGCAATAACTAGAAATGAACGTGATTTCCGAGTGTTATTATAAGCACAACGAAACTCTTCTGAAATTTTGCGTCGATCAGGATAGTTATTATAATGGCATTTTCTATCGATAGTTTGATTCCTTTTACAAAAATTTTCAAAATATTTTCACACTTTAATCATCTTTTTTGAAGCGCCGGCCCCTCTAGAGTGACCCTGTGTACCTCTCTGATTTAAATCTCGGTCTTTTGGAAGGTATTTTCAGGTTTTCGGGTTGAAAATCGTGGTTCCTCAATGATGCTTTTTTCAATACACCGTATTTTAACTTGTATAGAGAACCCTCGTGTATGAGAAACTCCCTGATCTTAAAAGATCAGGCCCCTGCCTTAAACTTTGGAAAAAAAAGTTGAAAAGATATATCTATAATACTATTCATGTATAAAAAAAACCCTCCTATTTTTGAAACCCAATTTTTGGCAAAAAGGGTGTTCCTTACACTCGTTAAAATTTGGTAATTATTTCCCCTGGAAGTTACACAATTCAAGGTAATTCTTCCAAGGTTAACTCCCCTTAAAGTACCACAATACACCGGTTAGTAATTATTAATTAAACCTTAGGGTTTAATTGGTATCTTCAGGTTGAAAATTACGATCCTCTAATTGCTAATTTCATCAAAACTTTATTGCTCTTGAATACCTCGCGGTATCTTTGGACGATCTCGTGGCACACCATTCGATAGTAATTCCTACAGTAGGGCCTTTTCTGTGTTGAATTTCACATAAATTTTGCTTCTCTTTGGGGTTACCGTATTCCTCGAACTATTACTATCAACATGAAGCCGACTGACAAATCAAGAAATGAATTAAACGCATTCATTTCGTGCGTTCTGGTCCTGACCAGTACGAATACATTGACCTATTCGCCACAAGAGATCACTATCAGTATAGCTTAAGGGAAAGAATAAGAGAGAGTAATTCGGTAAGAGGGAAGAAAATTTCTGCAGCTCTCTAATGACCACTCGAATGATATACAGATGAGGCTCTATTGGTAGGTCACGAAAGTTTTATTAGACAAGTAGAATAATCAGAGTTATCTCGTAGATTATCTGATCGGTTTCTTCTGCCATTGTGCCGGCCGATAATCGTCGGCTTTTCTTATTCTTCTTCTCCTACAGAAACTGATCATGAATCATGTTTTTTTGTCAGATCGTAATCATTTGTGTACGTTTCGTTTTCCGTTGAGATTTCTCGTTGATAATTGCTTCTTGTTTGCTTTCTGTGTGCACTGTTTTTTCTTTCTTTTTTTTCCTGAAATTACTGTATAATCTTACATATTGCTGATGAATGGTGAGCTGGGTGCTGCTACAATGTTGATTACGATTAATTATATCTCCTTAGTTTTCCGCTTTCACCAGCTGCTGTACACAGATGTTAAATTATTTACTTATTTTATATTTACTGATTTATATCTAGAGATTCATCTGCATCGCTGATGTTTTGGAGTGTAATTGAACGAATGTTTGCACAGAAGTCAAATTTCACATATATTCTGCATTACTATCACGTATGCGAAAGACAAAATACTTTCTAGAAATGTATTATTTGACATTGTAACAATATTGAAATTTATCTCAGCGATGAAATTGATCTCGCAAATCCTATGGATGGTAAATTCCGGGGTTAAAAACAATAGTTATTATAGCAAAAAAGAGAAAGAGAGAAATTATAGCAGTTTTTTATCAAGTTATGGGCGATTCAAAAATACAGTAGCCAGTCATTAATCCGGCACATGTCAGATTAAGGTCATGCCGGATTACCAAACTCATCTGATCACTAGAAGGCAGTTGAAAAAAAAATACATTTAAATAGCATAAACTTAAATAAATAAAATATAATTGAACAAAATCTTCACTCAGTCTATTGAAGTCAAGTCTTACGTATATTCTGCACTACTATCACATACGCTAAAAACCAAACATAATTTTCTAAAAATGTTTTACTTGACATTCTAACGACATTGAATATTTTAGTGATAAAAAAAACTCTTCATTGATCTCGAACATTATATGAAACATTGATGGTGAATTCTATGGTTGAAAACAATAATCATTACAGTGCATGAGAGTTCAGGGAAGAGATTATTCATGTATTTATAGTAGTTTACTGAGAGTTATGGGTTATTTAGAAGTGCGGTAATCATGAACCCGGCACATAACAAATCCGGGGTATGCCGGATTGCCAAAATCCCCGAATTACTCGATGGCAGTTCAAAAAAAAAACATTTAAATGATGTATAGTTTCGATTTTGATTTTTGATTTTTATTCAAGCGTAAAAAGTACATATACAATTGAAGGAGTTATACCCAAGGAGCCAGGAAAGGCTCATACTGGATATTTAATACATACACAAATCGACTAACGTAAAGTATGAATGATACACAATAGAATAATTATAGGAAAGAGAAAAAAAAAAGGGGGGGTTAACAAAATATTTCATTAAACAATGACAGCCAGGGTGGTGATGCTTTGAGTAGTTAACATGGAGGAAAAAATTACGAGGTAAAAAAAGAAAAAGTGCTGAGGACGTGTAAGCTCTTGGTGGAAAGAAAAAAAAAAATATATATATACACAAATAAATTCAGAGGGAAAAAACCAAATAAATAAATAATATATATATATACATACCATAATTTAAAAAAAAGTTCAAAAGTTTTTTTCTATGTTAGTTTCAGATATGAGATATGATTTAATTAACTTCTTGTAGGTAGGCAGAGAGACATTTTTATTGAAATTTAAAGGAAATGAACTCTATAGAACCTTGGAATAATATATGTAAAGTGTTTTCTAGCTATTGTTTTGTGAATTAGTCGTAGAGTTGTTCATTTTATAGTAATTATTCACTGAATTACTTCGTGTTCATCAGTATAGATCCCCGGTGATCCCTTGATGAATTTTCTTCCTCGTAATCATGTAACATTTCATTGTAATTAATAAACTTTCAAAAATATATATATAAAAAAACTTCTCTGTGCGTATGCGCATAGAACACGCACAGAGCCCGATTTCTACATAGGCAAGAGAGAAAATTGCCCAGCACCCCATGATTTTGGGTCCCCTAAAATTTCACAACATGTATTTACATTGACTAACGATACAACTTTGATTCCAGTCACAGGGTCTTCGACTAGTTTCTGCTTTGCCTTGCTCCCCCCCCCCCCAAATCAAAGTCAGTCCATGGACACTCCCCAGCGTGGTCCAGCCCCTCGGGGTAAAAGGCTTACATCCCTCTTGGGACAGAGCGTGGACCATGTCTAGTCTTACAGTCCATGGACATGCAGTGACATGTTACCTTCTTTCACACATGAAGAAAGCCAGCCTGAAAACGCCGGACTGCTGGACTTCTGTCACAATACGGACTTTCCTGCCAATAAGCTGCGTGCTATCTGTGCGAAAAGTCCATAGCTCAAGGCCCGATCGTTTCCATATGGAGATACTCTATCATTAGTCTATTATAGATCATTACCTCCGACAAAATTAGTTGACGTTCTAAGACCATGGAACGTAATTTTTGACGGATGTAATTTGCTTGTGTGTATATATATATATGTTGGTGTCATATATTTTCTACAGCGTCTAAATAAAAATTTATTTTAATCAAAATTCAAATCATTTAAATATTCCTCTTACAGAAATTCAAATGGGAATAAACCAATTCAAGGATAAACGTGTAAAATTACATAATCAAGAATGAATAAAAAATTAAATATGAAGTACATTAAAAAAAAACCTCTTAAAAAAAGCCGAAAAAAATTCAGTCCAGAAGAAAAAATCAATTTTTTTTTTCACTTAAATGTTACTTTGATGCTCATTATTTCAGATTTTAAAAGTATGAAAAAAAAACAGCTTGTCTATCATTTTTTGAAATTCGCAACATTGAATCTAATCTGCGTTACGTTCAATTAATGTAGAGAAAATATGAAGATGTGTGTCTGATTTTTCTTTTTTTTTTTCATTCCATGGAAAATATGAACATTGAATCATCCTGCCTGAGAGTAAAACAATATTTAATCCGCAATATCAATGAAGTAAATAAATAAATAAAACTTTTTTTCATTTGACACAGGTTCGCCCAACATTCCTGGAAGATATCCATTCCGATACGCACAATATATCTTTATTCTTTTCTGTGAATATATTTTCTCACTCTTCTTCTTTTTATCAAAGCAGATAACATTTTTGGACTAAGTTGTGAATTACTTATTAGTCTAATTATGCTCAAATTATTAGAATAAAATTATTTTAATAGTCTAATTATGATCAAAAATATTTGTCTATTTAATCAGATATATTAGTCTATTTAATCAAATATATTAGTCTATTTAATCAAATATATTAGTCTATTTAATCAAATATATTAGTCTATTTAATCAAATATATTAGTCTATTTAATCAAATATATTAGTCTATTTAATCAAATATATTAGTCTATTTAATCAAATATATTAGTCTATTTAATCAAATATATTAGTCTAACTGTGATAAAATTATTATAGTCTATGATTGAATTAATTTTTATGATCAAATTATTATAATGTAATTACGATCGAATCAAATTATTATATTCTAATTACGATCAAAATATTAGTCTAATTATGATCAAAATATTAATCTAATTATGATCAAAATATTAGTCT
The DNA here is from genome assembly GCF_987345545.1 of Pholcus phalangioides. Classification (NCBI taxonomy): domain Eukaryota; kingdom Metazoa; phylum Arthropoda; class Arachnida; order Araneae; family Pholcidae; genus Pholcus; species Pholcus phalangioides. The sequence continues at coordinate 61,662,983 of NW_028301608.1, read as the reverse complement.
AATTATGATAAAAATATTAGTCAAATATTAGTCTACAATAATCTGTAATCTATGACGCTATATCCAGAGACATCACCATGTTAAATATCGAAACAATCATATCGATAATCTTTATCATAATCGGCCGAAATAGGATTTTGTTGGCACACCCTGGATGATGATGATAGTTTTCCTGTATAAATTCACATTTTCAGAGCATTATGCACCATATTCATCTCCACAAATTATATCTATGAAATTTTATGGTGCATCCTTTTATAAAAATTATAATTCATATTTAGTTTAAATGCATTATGCATTTTTTTTACGCAAATTCGTTCGATCATTTTCTCTACAATTATTTACATTTTATTCACACTTTGATTTCTAGTTTTTTTTTTTAAGTGGAATCGGAGAAGTAAAAGTTAATTTCTTCTCATGTCTGATCCGACTTCAAAGCCATGTCTGTGTAAATTCAGTCCGGACACGCCGTGATTCTAACAGGAAACAAAGATAAGCTTAGATTTATCTATCCCATGTATTCTTTGAGGAGGCTACATTTCCCCTTTTTTTTTAGAAATAAACTTTTCAACCGTTTCTGGATCTTTGGGATGAGCTCTTTCGGATTATCCAACAGGGTTTATTCAAACGGTAATATTTTTGTTCGGAATTATAATGTATAGTGAGGCGTTTCTACCAAAGAGAACCTGTCCACTTTATTCATCAATTCGGTATTTTTATTTCAAAAGGGAAGTATAAAGTGGTTGTCTTGTTGGCGTTGAGGGATTTTTTTTTTTCAAAAAAACGGAACAGCACATTTTTTAGAAGCGCTTTCACAGTAGAACCTCTCTATAACGAACACCCGTCGGACCAAAAATTTTGTCCGCTAACGAGGAGTGTCCGTTAATGAATAGTAAAATGCATTAAGTCTCGTCTATGTAATTCAAAAAGTGCCATTGATGGAGGCGTCCGCTAATGGGAGTGTCTGTTATGGGAGGTTCCACTGTTGAATGATCGTGCTGTTTATAGTATTCACGAGAGAACAATATGGCTACTTTCCTGGGCTAGTCTGGAATCAACATGTAGTGTAGAAATTTCCAATTTCTCAGATTTAATCAGCTCCAATTTAAGGTAACATTTCCATTAATTTTCTTTCAAAACGAAACATTTCTAAAATTTGAATGTAATCTGATCATCCAACTCTCTTGAATGTTGATAAAGTAAGATAATATTTAAATATTCTTATACTACTCCCTTATGCTACCAGTTTTAGGCCATCTTCTACTTGTTATAAAGTAGTCTATTCTGGAGAAAACAGGTTTTATACTTATTTTATTTCTACTGTAAATTTAGCAAAAAGTGAAAATGTTCCCTTTTGAAAATAATTTCCTCATTAATAAAATTTATATTTTTCCTATAAAATTAACGTCCTATTTTATCTGTAAAATTCATTTCGCAAAGTTTTCAATGTACCCTAACGCAAATTTTATTGTCTTTTTTCTTAGGAAAGAGTTTTTCTCTGACCATAACAGTGAATTCATCTCCTCCACAAGTGGCAACGTATACCAAGGCCATAAAAATCACCGTTGACGGGCCAAGGGAACCGAGAAGTAAAAGCTGTAAGTTTAATACACTGTATATTATATTTGTGTGCTCTCTGTCTCACCTTCACTGAAATCAGGCGTCATTAATACAATATGCATATCGCTTCCTGTCACTAAGCTATACAAAAAAGAATGCACGAAATTTGCGCGTTTCTACTCTCTTGAATGCTAGAGTAAAAAACAAATGACTGAGATTGAATAAAATATTAAAGTTAATGAAGTTGTGAAACTGCCTCGACCGATAGATAGCATACGGATATCAAATGGCTGCGGCTAACGGACCGTTCGCACGTGAAAATTCGCGGTGTACGATGCGCAAAATGCGAAAATGCGTGCTGCGTTGAACCCACCACCACACTCTGGTCACACACAAAACTGTTGTCCAGACTCTCTCTCCTGAATATTTGATAACCCGATCAGAGTTCATTAAAGCTAGTAGTGATCTGATGATAACATATGTACGAGCGGCACACGGGTGCCGTACAGTATGCGCTACCTAATAAAATGCAATACGGCTTAAATTGCTTTCGTAAAACTTTGCGTGTGATTCTAGGTTTGTACAAGTACATTTATTGACTTTTTCTGCATGTGACGACGTCGAAAATGTTAGGGTACCAAAAGTAGGGAGTGTCCTCAAAACTGAACCGGAAAGATATTCGATATTAATATTATCACAGTGATGATATCGCATTTATTATAGGTTACGATAATGTGTTTGTTTTACACCTGATCGTATTTCAATTTGCTCGAATATTAACTTCACATATTGATTTATGGACTGTTGTCCCTTCATTCCTATGTATAATATAAAACACGTACATTAATTTACTTACATACTCTGCAAAATCCTACTATAATATAGTGTCTCCGGTGAAATCTAGTGTGAATAGCGTAATTAACTGTGCGAATAGTCCGTACATGTAAATTTCTCTTGTTCCGGAACAAAAATATCATCTTATAATCCGCAGTGATATATAATCTGCATTTGCAATGTTCTGGTCTGTTTACTTTATCACTGATAATGAAATCTTAGGATATGATTCATCATATTTTCCCGGAAAAAAAACCCCCGCCAGGGCTTTTACTTGAATCTACAGAAAGGGAGCCAGCTCAACCTTCTGGAGAAAGCGGGCCACTTCGTTGGTTTATGTATGTGAAAAAAAAAAAGTGTCACGAGCCACTTAATTGAGTTATCTGTAAATGTGTCACAGCTCACTAAAGTGATCTGGATCTGTGTCACCTCGGGCCACTTTAGTGCTATAGAGCTGCACCGCGTGTCGCTCAAGTGATTTGTAAATATGCTACGGGTCACTGAAGTGTTCTGTGTATATGCCACTGGTCATTTAGACATTTATATGAAATTTACTGTTCAATATCGCCTCAACACCCTGCGTGCATAACAAAATATATATGTAGCATAAAATCAATATAACAAAACACAAATTGATTAAAAATAAAGAAAACTGTTCAATATATATTCATCAATTGAAATAAACTGACTCAATCTTATTTAACATAAAAATTTAAAATTCGCATTTCCAAAAATTTTAAATATTTTTTCCAAAAATTTTAAACAATTTTTCCAAAAATTAAGTACACTGCTGGCCACCTAAATTGCAACACCAAGAAAGACAAGAGATATCGCAACAATATTTATTTTGTAGATAACATGTTGACCAAGCATCAAATGATTAAATTTATAGACTTCTGTGAAGTGTGGTTCCTGCCAAAATCAGTAGCCAGAGTAGCCGCCATTGTTGGAGATCACCGCTGCCACACGCCTCGGCATTGATTCAAAGAGACTTTGGATGTGTTCTTGGGGTACAGCAGACCAAGCAGCTTCCACGCGTTGCCAAAGTTGATCTGGTGTGGCAGCTGGGGATGTAATCTGGGTCAATCGTTGAGCAACCATGGACCACATGCTTTCTATCGGCGAAAGATCCGGAGAGCGAGCTGGCCAGGGAAGCAATTCAATCTGGTGATTGACGAAGAACCTTTGGACAATGCGTGCCACGTGTGGTCGCGCATTATCCTGTTGAAATATGGCTGTGGGCAAGCCCTGAAGGTAAGGAAGGACAACTGGCTCCAACACCTCGGAGATGTAGCGCTGGCTTTTTAAAGTACTGGCAATGCGTACTAGAGGAGTGCGAGAGTGATATCCAATACCTCCCCATACCATAATACCCGGTGCAGGGCCAGTGTGGCAGTGCATAACGCAGCTGTTCAGCCTCCTCTCTCCACGGTGTCTCCAGACTCGAATCCGACCATCGTGGTGTTGCAGACAGAAGCGTGACTCGTCAGTAAAGATAATTTCATTCCATTGTGCCGTCCACATCCTTCTTTCATCGCACCATTGGCGGCGGAGACGTCTGTGGTTCTGCGTCAAGGGTAGACGAAGCAATGGACGTCTTGCGGACAGACCACTCTGCTGTAAACGGCGTCGAATGGTACGCGCAGACACTGGATGACGCGGTACAGACTGAATGTGCTGTGCTATGGTTCGTGATGTGGCTGAGCGATCCGCCACTGCCATACGCACAATACGCCTGTCATCACGTGAAGTGGTGCACTGAGGTGGATGCGATCGAACACGTCGGTCCGTCGTACCCTCCTGCATCCAACGATCACATATCCGCATTACAGTTGTTTGGTTTCGTCCAACACGACTACCGATTTCCCTGAAAGATAATCCACAATCTCGGTAGGCCACTATCCTTCCTCTGTCGAACTCGGATACTTGATCAAAAGATGATCGCTGTTTTCTACGAGGCATAATTGATCGTTTTTTTGAAAAAACCACAAGAAAAACACAATTGCCGTACTTCAAATCGTCGAAATCTCCAAGCCTTAAATAGCGCTTTGAAGTGGCGCCACAGGCGCGCGTGATGTGCGTCTGCGCTGAAATTCTAGTCATTTGCATATCTCACCTCCGCTAATGCATGTTGTAAATTTCATATTATTTGCATGCTTCCTTCAGGGTGTTGCATTTACGGTGGCCAGCAGTGTATTTATGAATGAATCTCCAATATTTTGCGTCATTTGATTAATGTAAAAGTTTACTTTATTTTGAATGAATTTTTATTAAATTACATTCATGGCATGTTATTTTATCAAGCGCACAACGTAATATTGACCAATCCTTTCTTCCCCTTAATGTTCGAAAATTTGAAGAAGAAAAAATTATCGAAGATATGTAGATATATGTGGCATTGTACATAGCGTATATAACCGAAAATAAGCGTACCAAACTTGAAATAAATTTATGATTAAATAGTTAAGTCATTTTAATAATATTTCTACTAAATCATCGTTCTTAGGATTCACGACCATGTAAAAATATATGAGACCCTTAAAACATAAACATTTTGGAATAACATTGGCGGAGATTCATCTCAATATCGAGTAGAAATTTTACCTATTTTCTTCTTCTTTAATACTTAACTTTGATCCAAATAACTTTAAAAACTTAATTCCTAATTCTCATTGACTCAACCAAAACTGAGATGCAGTTGGGAAAAAAATTAATTAATTAATTTTTATTCCACTAAATTATCTTCGTATCAAAATATATTTCTGAACACCAAAGAAAAAGCAAAGAAAAATCGAAAGCAACAATCGCAGTGATAATACTTCTAAAACAAACTGATTTATAATCTTCTTTAAAAAAAATTGGGATTTTTTTTTAATACAAAATATTAATTTCATTGCCTCAATCACAAAAATTATCATCCCCTAATCAAATGGTTATTTTTTTCCTTCCCGAAAGTTATGAAAATTCAAATTTCCGCTTCTAATCTCTTCTCGTTTAAAATTGAAAATTGAATGTGACTTCTTGTAATTTTTTCTATAACATCCCCCTTTAACGAAATCATTTTAGGCTCTAAATGTTTCGAGACATTAATTGGGAAAAATTGAATTTCGTTTATGTTAAAAACAAACCGAAATTTCACGAACGAGTGTAAAAATAAACAAAGATTAAAATTTTTGCTTGTAAATAAATTTAAAAAAAAATTAAGATTTTTAAGCTAAATGCAAACAATTTTGTGCAGTTATTCCAAAGCAGGAAAATTTTATAACGTTTAATTAATTTATGGATGTCAATCTTTTTTCCGATTTTTGTCAGGAATTATTACAAGTCCAGAAGAAAAATCCGTCAAACATGATTTGGTATTAACACCAACCATCGCTGTATAATCTCTAGAAAATTTACCGATTATTATTATCTCGAGTTACGCGAGAGGAATTTGATGCCCGAGATTAACTTCTCTTTCTTCTTATTACTCAACACGGTAATTTTTTTGTATCTAAATGTGATTTTTAAGACTTTTATGGCAAGTTTTGAATTAATTTTTGTTCGTCGTTTCCCTTGGCATTACAAAATTTGTGTCCGGATGAGACGAGAAATATTATAATGAGGACTTGATTCGTGATTTCATTAATTAATGCAGTTTAAAAAAAATATTGATTTTTAATTGTGAGAAATACTGAAAAACATTTTTGGGTAATAATTTACAGTATTAATTGTTCGTAATAATTTGTTTATGTTGAAATCTTGGCAGAATCTTTTTTTTTGTACAGCATTCGAACTATGCGCTGTGATTAAAAATTGAATTCACTGAATTACGAGAAGCAAAGGGGACTTGATTATAAATGACATTTAAATCTATGGAATGCATCTAGTTTTGATTATTGTTGAGTCTCCAGCGGTGATACATTTTCCTATTGGAGTGATAACAAACTGGACTGATGCGAGTATGAACTGATATGTACAGCTGTCATGTTTGAAGGTGTGTATTTCAACTAATATCCTTACAAAGCGCTTTTGGATATTGTCGTTGAAATGCTTCATTTATCGGTCAGTTTGATTTTGCTCCGATGTGTCCAAAACAGTTAAAATAGCGATTTCATTCGTCAAATTAGTCATTTTCACTCATTTGACGTTCAGTAGTGTTTCAGCCTGCGGCTAAAAGAGCACAATAACGTTTTCAAATGATTTAATGGTGTTATTGTTGATTACCTGCCATCGGAATCCTTCTAAATTACCTAAAACAATAAAAGACACGAAACTGTACAACTTTTAAGCTGTTTGACAATGGTCCGGGATTAACCATTACCGCCGTAACTGAAGATGTAGTCAAGATGGCAGGCAGACCGGAAGCTAAGCTGTGTATGTTTCATCGAACGACAGTCATAAAGTCTTAAAACAGTGTTCCAACCATTTCGAACTTGCGGACCGCTGAAATTAAATGAACAATTCCGTAGACCTGCATGAATAGAAAAAATAATTTGCGGATCGGAAAAAAAATATACGTATTAGGATTGTTGGGAACATTGCTGCTATTTAGCGAATAAAAATAAAACTATCTGTATAAATCTTCAAGTAAAATTGGTTGTCGGTTTTAAACAGGTATGCGGCATGAAAACGAACAATATTTGGTACAATGCGTACTATACATTGTTTGTTTTCATGTTTTTAGAAATTACCGTTTTAAAAAGTTTCTGTAAAGAAAACTAATTTATGTTGATTTTTTCTAGATAATTCAAAATTCTCGTCTGTGTTTAGGTAAATAACATCAATAATTATATTGATCTCGAAAAATTATGAGTAAACTGAAATTACAAATTTGCAATACTAACACATTTGAATGACGAAAAGTTATTTCATGCCCATGAACGCATAAATAGGGAGAGAGATTAGCGAGGTTTGTATACACCGGTTATCGAGTCACTCTTTTACGGGTTCATATTTTTGCTCTTCCATGAGTGGCCTATTAACGAGGTTTGACTGTGTATATGTACATTAAATAATACTCTATAGAAAACGGTGTAGTGTAGAATTTATAGTCAGACTGTTAGGTTCGCATTCGCTCCTCGAAGTTGGGAATCACAGAGAACCAACTTCAGCCGGTCACCACTGTAAGGACAGTGGGATTGTTGATCTCTCTGTTAAAAAGTCTCGCCACAGAGAGCAACAGGTGGCGACACAATCATTCAATTCTTACACTTCACTCATAGTTGGTAAAATTGATGGTAGCACTACACATAACAAGCATTACACAGAAACGAACCTCGCGTTAGATTCACAACACGTATACGCACATTCCGGCACGCACCAATTCATTAGAAATTCCGTAGAGGATTGTGTGCGACGTGCATGTACGGTTACGTAGTAGTAGTAGTCAGACTGTGAGTAGCGCCTCCTTTTTGAAGATTGAAAACTTGCGAATTCTGTAAAAATGTTGTTAACCATTCAATCTACTTTTGTTCAATTATAATTTGATTTTTTTTTTAAAAGTTGAATGTAAAGATGTGCGTCCGTATTAAAGGGGCTCAGGAATATTTTAATACTTTGCTATAGTAATGAATCGCAATAAAAAAACGAGAGTTATTGTCTGCTTTTGTTATCCTTTAGTGCGGTTTAAAAGACAAAATTTAACACAAATTATGACTAACCGTAAGATTTCCAGTAATTTTGATGATGTCGGAACAAACGTGGGAACTTAATTTAAAAAATCATGGCGATAGGCAGACCCAAGGTGCACAATTGATACCAAAAAAAAATAACATATAATCCTGTTTATCATAATTACCTCACCCGTCACAATGGAGAGACTGTTATGAACCGGTTCATTACAAAAAAAAGAATGAAAGTTTTGTGGTTGTTCAATCACGATACTAATAATACCAGGAAGAGAAAGAAAGCTATCACTGCAACTTTTTTATCATACTGATGTAATTTATTGCAATTAAGCGTCATTACCAAAGTCTGATTGTAGTAGTTTTTTTTTTTAATGTGTATTGTCATAGTTCATGAACCCTTTCTTAAGGAAAGATCCTTGATATTTCTTAGCACTGAAAAAAATTAAAATAGATAATGATGTTTTTTACGCATAAAATTAAATCTTAGATTTTTCCCGTTCAGTTTAAATATTGTAAATAGTTTTTATTCCCACAGGGCAGCATCACCAACAGCTCAGGGCCTTCGCAAATGCCTTCGGGCACAGGCCTTTCTTCGATCCGAGGTTCATGGAACCTCTCCGTGAATGGGAACAGTTCAGGAGGAAGACGGCCGAACAGTGGGCCCTTGAGTTACCGAGGAGGCTTGGAGCACCGTCTGGTGAGTATCGATTAGCGATGTCTTGACAATTTTTAAAATAGTAACTTTCATTCATAATTACCTAAAATACAGAAAAATATCTAGATATTTCTAGATATCAGAAAATATATCCGGCAGAAAAATATGGTATTTTCTTTTGGTGAAGTGCTGTTGTGCGCTCTCTAAAAACACCCTGTACCGCCTTTGCTATTGCGATTTGGCCGCACATTCTATGACAAAAAATGCTTGCGTCGATAGCTTGAATTACCTCTTATTTAGTTTGTCCCATGAATTCAGAATCACTATAGATGCATCCGATCGCGGGCAAATAATAAGTACCCGACGCACGGACTATTCAATACCTGAACAGACTGAAATGACGAGTCCCACTTCAATTAAATCATACCGGTGAGACACTAAGAAAACATACACTGAAATGGCGGCACTTTCACGATGCCATGGGCCCTGCCTGCCAGCGGTGGAACTAAGGAACGCCTGATTTATTCCAGCTTGAAGTGTTTTCTCTTGGTGCTATATCTACTTGGTATTATAGGGATCTCAGGTACTTTTACCAACAAATTCCAATGTGTACGTTTTGTTACGTACAGATGCTGGGCGCCAATCACCTGCATAAGCTTATGTCATGTTAGGGTCGGCGAATGTACCGAGAGGACAACTGCTCCTGTTACTGGTTTCACTTGGCCACCACTTGTGTGGAAGAGCATTCCATGGATATCTCAGTAATGAACTTTACACCTGAAGGCCCAGACTTGAATCCCATTGAAAATGTTTGAGATTTTGAGGTGAAAAAGTACCGTTAAATGAACCAAAGTAAAAAAAATGACTCGAAAGGAAAAATATTTTCCCACAAACACCGCAAAACTAAAAAAATTACTAACTTCTGAATAAAATTCAATGGTGTACGTTTAACTTATACCAAGCAATTTATTTGAGGATTATATAATTAAGTGGGTTAGACGTGACAAATATACACAACAAAAATCATAAAAATTAATTAGAATCCACGAACGTTAGGGAAAAGAAATTTATTGCATAGGCTATACACCAGTGTTTTTCAATCTGTGGTCCACGAACCCCTTGGTGACAGTGAGTACTTTGTAAGAGTTTCGCGGGATCATTTTCATTCACTACCATGTATTGCACGAATGACACATTTATTTTTGGTTTCATAGAATCTCTAATTTATTTGGATTTTATGGGGGAGGGTGGGTTAGCTCCAAATTCACCATTGTAGCAAGGTTGTCCACGAAACATTGATTTTCAGTATATTATGACAGCTGCAGATGATGTTTGGTAAGCATTACTAACTCCGCGTATATCACATTTTGGTTGAATCTATGGTTGGTTTCATAGAATCTATTGAAATTCTAATTTTATAGACGCGCCATAGATTATGATAACGAACTCTACACCTTACCTGGTAGATGTTATTGTGTACCTGATTCAGCGGCATTTTAGCCTAATTATCATAGTTATTATAAACCTTCTCAGTGGTATGATCTAAATATCTCCTCTCTTAAGGGACTCTTAGCATCTACAAGCGCAGATGTTTTGTAAAATTGGTTTCTCAATGAAACACATTTCCTTATACTGTATCTGTTAATTTAAACCTGCTGGAAATCGAAGAAAGCCCAGTTCATTGAAAAGAATTGACAGTTTAGATCAGGTTTAGTGATTTCTACTATGCCGCGGAAATTGTTAAGGAAGAAATGAACACTAATTATACAATATAAAATATTGCATTAGAATATGCTAATATGCTATCATTAACTCGATTCTCGTGAAAACGTGGATAACTATAATGAAGAAAATTCACTACGGAAGATTTCACAATGAAACACCTGATAGAAATACCGATATACAGGGTATCCTGGAAGGGCTAATACCACCTTTATCTCATCAACCGTCCGTCGTACAGGTAGTTTCAATTTAAAAAATGCTCAAAAGGCGTTCAAAAATTACCCTGTACCGTTTTGAGAGTGAAAACTACTGTATATCCCAAAAGAAAAAAAGCTTAATTTTTATACATTCACCCGCACGTCCTCTAACTTCCAGTTAGAAAGTTGTTGCCCTGTCTTTCCTGAGGCCAACAAAAAGAATTCCAAGTTTCTAAGTGAAATATTCGCTGAGATATTCGAATCCAAAAGTCGGAGAAAAGTTGGAAAAGGCCAGCATAAATAAGGGAAAAGGACCGATGCCCGTGTTAGTTTTTGCTGTTCTTTCATAATTTTTCTCCGATTTTTCAATTTGAATATCATATATATATATTTCACTTAGAAACGTGGAATTTTTTCTGTTGGCCTCGGGAAATGCAGGTGCTGCTAAGGTGACGGTAGCGCATCTGACTCCGTATTGATGAGACGTGATATGAGATACATGATAATAAATTATGAAGTTATAGAGAATATATTTGCATCCGATTAAGAGAGAGAAAGACGACGTGGATTTATCTCGTGTGAGAGCTGGAGCTATCTAGTCACACATATGGCCAGGGCATCCGGTCACATTATCATCTCATGCTTCAGTACAGAATGTACTGAGATTCTTTCACGCGACCAGAGCGTGCTTGGTAGAAGAGCCAATATGCAAAGTATAATAATAATACATATAAAACTATTGTGGCTCTACACAGGGAAACAACTTTCTAATTGGAAGTTAGATGACGGGGAGGGAGGTGTCAAAATTCAGATTTTTTTTTAATTTGTGACGCACTGCATTCTCACTCTCAAAACTGATACACGGTAGTTTTTGAACGCATTTAGAGCATTTTTGAAATTGGAATCATTCGTCTACGACGGACGGTTAATGAGATAACGGCCGCATTAGCACTTACAGGACACCCTGTATATATATATTTTTTAATGTTAAAAAATCTCAGTAATTATAGACAGTTTTGCTAATCCTCTTTTAATCCTCAAATTTATATCAAAATAATTCCAGAGCAAAATTTAATGAATGAAAAATTGGAGTAGCAAAAAAAAATTCAGAAAATTATTAAACGCTGAATAGGAAAAAAAAAAGGTATAATATTAGCGCAAGTAATCCAACATAATCACATTAGAACGTAAATTATTAAGGTGTGAAATATTATAATTTTTTCAGTATAAAATATAATACTTTATGCATTATGATTATATACATTTTTTTTTCTCGAAAAATTGTCCATAAGCAAAAAATATCGCCCGCGCATTCATTTCTTTTTAAATGATGTTCAAGGCACCACTTTATTCCTGAGACTCTACATTTTCCTCCTCGATTTCTTCATTTTCCCTCTACTTTAATCTCTTTATTCTTATTTCTTCTCCTTTAACATACAGTTCTAATGTTGATAACCTTAGTCTCTCGCGTATCACACCCATGAAAAGGAGCTGGCAAAAAAAAAAACTAAAAAAGGAGTGTGGGGGGTGTTTTTCCGAGGAAAAAAAAAAATTGAAGGAGGATTATTTTTCAGATTGTCATTTGGGAAAATCGCTGTCATTAACACCCTCTCAAATTGGCTTCGAATCTGGCGACTGGCTGGCCGCTACATTTGGCCTTTTAAAGCCCTTCTCTTTACTTTTTTTTGCTTTCATTCCAATAGGTTCGCAAAAAAAAAAAAAATACAGTATATATATAAAAACACGGCTTTTAACTTAATGATGTTTGTTTTAATGAGCTTGAAAGAATTCGGATTTATTCGATCGGGATCTGTTCCGGAATACTTTTAAAAGGCTACCTCTGAATGCTTCTCATGCGTCTTATGCGACTTTCTTCAGTTATTGGGTGATGGTTTGAGGAAAATCTGATTGTGTGTGTGTGTGCATCCAATCTTCGGAGAGTTCGGGGTAATCAAGAATCGCATGTGAACAGAAAGTTCCATCGAGGATAGAAGTATCCCTCAACGGCAGGGTGGTTCGTATACTTTTACGTTCCACGGATCCAATTCTACCAATAAACTAAAGGCCGCGAGTCCGTTTGTACCAATAAAACGGAGGTCCCAGAATTTTTTTACCATTACAATAAAGACCACGCACAAAATAATATCCAGTTTATACAGGGTGTGCCATAAATTCTTATATAGTTTAAAAATTCATAAAAAAAATTGAAGGGAGAGATAGGTACATTTAAAATGCGCTTTTTGAGAAAGACTTATTTTCATATGGGGGAATTTTTTTTGGTACGGACAAAAGAAATTTAGTTCGAATTTTTGTCAATAAAGAGCTTGGCATGAAAGCAAATCACAAAATTTTAGACCATTACCTTTCATCAACTTCTTCAGTGTCCAAAACGTTCGTAAATCTTCAGCCGGTGATTTGTGGCTGAGGAAAAACTTGGCCAATAGCGCTTTCTCCACCAATATCAACATCACGATGAAAACCTTATGTAAGCGCCCGTAACTGAAAAATTCAGAAATGAGTGATTGATCGTACATCCTTGCATTCTATAGGACTCTGATTTGTGCATATTCCCAGTGATTCTCTTTCGTGCAGCTCTATTTTCTATATCGACCAAAATGTGAACTAAATTTTAATGAGAAAATCGACAAAATTTGTAATCAAAACTAGACCGTGTCACACGGGTCACCGCTAAAGATGGCCGCCACATCAGAAGTAAGGAAAAATATAATTGCAAAAAAACAACAATTTTTTTTACGGTAAAAGTTCAAACTATGCATGTATTGGATGCAATGATTCAAAAAGAAAAAAAAATGTAATTTTTGATGCACTTCATCAAGATAGGAACATGGCTAGGAGTTTCAGGGTCGTTTCACCGATGCGGCTTAAACGACAGAGAGGTTTCGCAAAACAAGCACCTGAATATATAGCGCATACATGCATGCTCATGCTCAACCCATGGCATACAGGCCAAATGTGGCCCGTGGAGTCAAATAACCAAATCACTCAAGAAAGATTATCAAATCACTTAAGTGGCTTGCGGCACATTTTCACAGATCATCCCACTGCCAACGGCAATTACCCAGATCACTTTAGCGACCAAAATCACGTGAGCGACTTGTGGCATATTTGCAGATCATTTTAGTGGCCCTTGGACATTTTCGGGTCATTTTTTCTGTCAAATGGCTCAGTACAATCCATGCGAAAGGCCAATACGTATTTTAAAGTCCCGAACGAGTGATACGTGTTCACATGTCAAGTTCTACTCCCGTCATCTCATAGAAATCTTCAACCCTTCTTGGGTCGCGACACTACCTTTATCAATCATCAAACAAAGAGCACCCTTATGGCAACTTTGACACGAGTATGCCCCTGAAATCTGCACAATTGTAATCCTTGGGTACAATTTTCACAGGGTGTTTAATTGATGAAGTGCTCGCGAACATAAAATCGAACACGAGTATTGAGCACTCTTGGTGCACCATGGCACTCGCGAGCAACAGATTGAAGATGACTACCTTATAGCCTAAGATAGAACATTAAATTTTCAACAGGTCAATCTTTCCGGTAGCGGGAACTTAGCGGTAGCATCTTGTGAAAGCGTCACCTATCTGTGACCTCCTTAGGTTAGAGAAGAGAAGATCTATCACTTCTCCAAGTTTTGGGATGCAACCTGTGATGATCCAACGAAAGATTTATGACAGGCTCATATTAATAAGGATTTATTTTTACTCGGTTTATATTATTATACGTTGTTTCACATCATTGGGTAATTTGCCTATCAGGGCCTTTGTATTTAGTCATGAAATTTTAATATTATGCGTTGATTTCTGAATTACATTAAAGAGACAGGGTTTCGATAGCTCCGTCGATGTTACACACTATTATAGTAACTTCAGCGTCAAGAGTTGGCTCGGGATTGATACGGACCTCCATTTATCTAATTCAAGTAACGAAGTGCAGTAAATTGCCTCGGGGAACCAACGCTTTTCAATCACTCGATATTTCTTCGGACACTTTAGGAAACTGGCGATAATTGGCGCCATTTGGGACTCATTTGCCGTAAATGCAACCATTTATACTAGGAAAAGACAGAAAGAAGAGAGAGAGAGAGGAAAATGTATCCTCGATAATATAAAAGTTTGGAAGTTGAGCGGCAACTATCGGGGACAGTAAACTAAATAGTGTGAATCAAAGTGAATTTCAGGTGGGGGTGGGGGGGGATGAGAAGAGGTGCTCGGAGAGAAGAAATAAGGTGATCAGAGGTGACGGAGAAGAGGGGAAAAGAAGAGTTTTGTGGTCCACATGTCGCATCGGTCCTCCATCCTACTTAACCTGGCATTTACCCCATGACGCCCCCAGATAAAACTGACACAACCGTACATCATCCAATCGCCAAGCCCTTAAATCTCATTGCGTTAAAGGTAATTAAGCAAAGTGATGAACGATCTTTGGCGGAACTGATTTGGCGAGAATGAGGAAAAGGGGTGACGAGCAAAAAGGCAGATTACTTTCGATCGAAGTTTAGGTTGGAAAAGAGGGACATGGACGTCAACTTTGAACACTGTTTCTCACATCACACATTTTTTTTCTCTCTCTCTCTCTCTCTTTAATCTAAAAAAAAAAATCCCTTTTTACCCCTTTCTCGTTATTTTTTTTTTCTTCCCTCCGAGTCTTAATTTTCTAAATTAAAGGATGGAAGAGGAAAGATTTCGATGGAGTTAATGTCGGGGAAAAACAATTCCTCAACCCCCTCCCCTTTAACACAGAGTGTTTTGATCTTCTTGAAAGAAAAACTGTCAGGACTCAATGGAGAGAAATTCAAGTTGACTACATGCTATAATTTCTATTGAAATATCGAGTTAGTGTACACTAGTTGGCAAAAAAAAAAAATGCTATATTATGAAAAAATGCATAAAATGCAACGAAATTTGTGGTACCAATGGAGCGATATGTTTCTGGGCATGTGTGATTTTTATTTTTAAATCTCGCATGTTCAGAGCTGCGCGCTGTACAAGGTGATATTGAATCAGTACAAGGTAAGAAAACACAGTTGAATAACGGAATCAATAGCGCAATATAATGCTGTCGATTCGGCAGCACAAAATGGCATTGATTGAATGAGATTCCTTATGTAATTTTGAGTTATTATTTCCCATGTAGTGTTAGCGATACTCTACAGTTTATCCTGGTATTGTTGGAGAAGAACTTTCATTCGACCATCAGTTGGGTTCAGGGGGCTGCTCGAGCTCATCTGCCGCCCGGGTGCGAAGCCCCCAAATACGACCCTAGTTGGAAGCTGAAAGGGCTTTAACTTAGGGGATTCTGCGATAAAAACCTGATTTTTTTTATCCATCCATAGTCCCACATCACTGTTTACCCAACAAATAGACCACATGTCCCGCTTTCAAAGAAACTCTGGATGTGTTTTGGTCTAGGGTTATTTCATTGTTCTTAATTATACCAGGTAACTTTTTTACACCTTACAGTTCTCATTGATAAGCTATCATATTTTCCTTCCTTTTGGAGATGAATTTTTCTAATTGATTTCACATCTCCAACGTAGAGTTAAGCTTTATTAAAGCCAAAATATCTACTTCAAGGTTCCCAGGGCATAAACTGGAGGGAGTGAGATTCTGGTACCCCAGTCCTAGATCAAATGAGAATCCAAATTTTTTCTTTGCCATTAATTTGACTGCTCTTGAAATCACTGGATGAGGGTACCAGCACCAAAACCACCAAGGATCACCGGCCACTTCGCCACTTCGTGAATTGGCCGGTCAATGTCCGAATCTCAGACATTTGACTGGCCAATATTTAATGAAATTGATAATAATTAAATAATTTAATAATTCGTGAATTGGCCAATTCCGGGCTTTGGCAGTAACATATATATTTCTGGTCTGTCATAAATAAACCCTATTTTAAGAAGGTTCTTGCATGCCGGCCATCCTAAAACGGGGTCTCAAAACTCGATGTTTATGAGACCATAAGCAAAAATAAAAGTGATGCCTAATAAAATAAGAGATTATATTGCGCTGGCTGGCAATTCAAGTCTGATAGTGTAGACAGGAAGGGCTTATGATGATTTTAAGACCATGGTCACCTCACCCCATGGGAGAGTTGGCAGGGATCTAGCCTGGGGGAATCCAGTGATTTATCATTCTTTTATTTATTATTATTATTATTTTGTTAATTAATTCCCCCCGTTTTTTTTCCATTGATCAATTGACCATCTCATCCAATCTGTTCTACGCGGGGTATCCATAGCATATTATGGTAGACCGTTAGTTATGTTACAGTAAATGTAATTAATCTTGGCAAGTTAGATAGATTTCGCGGATTTATCACATTTACTGCTGATTACTTCCCAGCTGTGTGTGTGTGTGATATTGGTAAATATGATAAATCGTCAATGAACTACTAAAATTTAACGGATATTTTTGCTTAAACTTCAGTCCAGTCCAGGACAAGGGTGTTCAAACTTTCAATTGCAGGGCCACTTCATTGGTTTTAAAATGAGTCGCGAGCCATAGTGATTTGTTGAAAGCACAGCTTGTTAAATTATCTGAAATTGTGCCGCTCAAGTGATTTGTAAATGTGTCGTGGACCACATAAGTGCTCTGGAACTGTTCACTGGTCACTTCAGTGTTCTGGAACTGTGCCGTGGGTCACTGGAGGGATCTGGAATTGAGCCGCGGGCCACTGAAGTGATCTCGTAATATGTCACTTAACTCATTTATTCAAAATTAGATTTGAGGTCACGTGCCACACCAGATGACTCCGAGGGCCACATTTTGCATTCGGGTTATGGGTGATGAATTCGGTAATGTTAGTTTGTTGTTTGCACATGCGACGGGAAAAATTACATGACATGTGAAAATATTTTTGTTTCATACTTTTCTCATTTCAATTTAATTTTTATGGCGAAATGCAGGTATTTTTCAGTCATGACGTTCCAGCAGAATTGATAAGTGATTGAAATTTAAACTCAATTCCCGCATGATTCCATCTTATTCATCCAACTTACCATCTTCACGTGGGAATTATGCATAGTCGCCGGTAAAAGTGATAAATGTAGTGAAATTTATCAAACTTACCAAGACGATTGCGCATAATTCACTGATTTATCATATTTATCTTAATAGTTTCCATATCAACCTGAATATACAACCACTACATGTAAGATATTAAAATAAAGACCGCACATGGCTTGGAACACGTTGCCATATCTATCCTTCAAATTTCCTAGCATTTCATGCATCTTGTTGCAATTTCTCAGTCCGATAAAGTTACCCCAAGTATACAAATCCGTTATGGCCCCAATAATCGATTCAACAAATTGAATACGATCGAATGAATTAACATAGATATTTTCAATCGCTGAACATCAACTGATTTCAATATAATTCACTTGCAGCTACCGGTTATCACTAATTTCTGGGTAAGTCCGAATATTTTACGTTTCGTATCATTTTCCCTTGAATACAAACACGCTAACGTGCGTGATATAATGGACACACTGAATAATTATAATAGATAACGCGGAAATGACATAAAAGTCATAAATTTTAAAATCCATGGACGAATATAATGTTCGCGATAAATGTTGGAGCGCTCTGAATGGAAATCGCTGGTCTTTCATTTGTTTTAATGGAAGATTTAAACGACCTAAGATTTTATTTTTTCTTTATTTTTTGCTGGTTTGGGATTGGGATATGACAGTGACAGCCACATCCGGTCACACGACAGCCGGAAATAAGACAGGAAGTCGTTGCTGTGGCAACCAGAGACAGTATAACCAATCTGAGTATCGAGAAAGTGCAATTACATACATACATATATAAGAGTGGATGGGAGAAATGGATTTTTTCTTTTCTTATCTCCGCTCTTCTAGTGCACCGTCAATAAGGACCTGGGTACTTAGAAAATTGTATTCTCACAATTCAGGTTTTCTTAAATAATTATAAATATCCATTCATGTTTTTGTTCATTGCAATGTCAATCGACAACGAGGTGATTTGACTGTTATTCAATGAGCAGTCGAAAAATGGACACGCAATACGGCGAGACGAGTATACTGGGTGTAAAATCATCCTTTGTCCATTGAAACATTTGTTAGTTATAGAAACATTCTTTCAATTAGAAAAAATATACAAATAACGTGCCCTTTTGCATTTCTTGTTAATAAGAGATATACACTGAAATACAAAATTTAATTTTTTTAAACGGTCCTCCCGTCATCTAACTTCCAATTGAAAGGTATGTTTCTCGAGCCTAACAAAAAAAAAGTCATGTTTCTAAGAGCATAAGAGCTGAGATATTTGAATTCAAAATTAGCTGGAAATGAGGCAAAGAACAGCATATATTAAGAGACAAACTCGAGAAAAGTTTTGCAGTTGCAGTTCATCGAAAACGAGAAAGAGAGGCCCGTTGAACTCTCAATCTACAATATTTCGGGTAATATTGCACTTAGAAACGTGGATTTTTTTTTTCGTTTGGCTCAGTAGAGGCAGGGCAAGAACTTTTCTATTCGACGTAAGAGGATGTATGGGAAACGTATAAAAATTTAAATTTTGTATCTCAGTTCATATACCACCCCATTAAGAAAAGCGACGTGTTTTAAATGGTCTTGTTACTTTTCTAATTGAAAGTATGTTTCTATCACCAACACAACGGTTCAAAAGGTATAACTTCAGATCCCGTGTAAATTGCAAGTGGGGAGGAAAACCAAAAACTAAAAAATTAAATTTCATATTTTATGCATACTAGTATACAGCCGCTTGAATAACAAATGACATATTTGAGATCCACATTCGACTACTTTTTCTAAGTGGAAATTTTTGATATGATCATTAGTTCAAGACTTGTACGGTGTCTGTACATGTGCAAGGATTTTTACTTTGCACTCTATAAATAAAACACTTCGATTATAAAATTTTACTTAAAAATATATTTTATACCACCACCGAGCAAAAATTATAAGTTACCCCATACGCTTCGCATGGTTCAGTAACATTCTGGAATTTAAGAACTTTCTTTTCAATAAATCAATGTGTAAGTGCACTGCAACGTAGATGCACGAAACTCCAGCCAATCTGGCTCGTTCTAGAATTTCATCCAATCCACTAAGCAATTTGAAAAATATTTTATTACTAGCTATAATACCCGGCGCTGCCCGGGTTTTCTTCAATGAGGTTTTTTCTATTCTTTGAGGGACATACAAACCGTGTCCACGTTAACCAATATATGGCGACTTCCTGCGCGACTCATGAAATAAACAAATCTAGATTTAAAGAAACATAGAAATGTAAAAATATTTTCTTTTCCTTTTTTTAAGGGGCGCTAGGCATTCCCTCCCCCTCTTGAACTTCAAGTTATCCATCTGTCTGTTTCTGTTTCAAAAAATGCTTAGTTAAAGTTGTGGAATTTCTTCGATGTACTTTATGTGCCCATAATTAATTTTAAAACAACTTCAACTATATGAATTTATGCAGTTGAATATCAAAAGATAATACGGAGACATTAATTTCCATGCTTCAGAAGATTTAAATAAAAGTTGAAATCAATGATATTGCATGAATATCCAACTCAAAAGTAGGTCCGGGGCTAATTACTTCATATTTAATCTGATGGGCTTCGTATATGTCTAAGCGAACTCAATATTTCAAAAATCTGGAATTCAATACAATTTTTAAAATTATTGATGTGGCGGCAAATCCTATTTCTACAGTAAAATCGGCAATTTTAACACTGATTTCTATATGGATCATCCTTTGCCTTACCCGCAAAGTGATGCTGATGATAGCGTCTATTCAAAAAGCTCTTATTATTGGGAGGATTGAAAAAAGTAACAAACCATTGTAAAGGAATAAACTATCATACATATACGTCAGCATTGAAGAAATGACAAACCATTGTAAAGGCATATACACGTTTTAAACGCATTGCTAGGAAACCACGGTAACCGAAGTAAACGTTAGGAAAGTGATTGTTGAGGCCCAAAAACCATTGTTGCACGACAGTTTTTTGCCCATTTGGGGCACTGACGAAATTTTAAAGTAGCCTATTGTTCAAGTCGGGTCCCATTTGGTATATATGCAAAATTTGGCGACGATCGATCTAAAATTGTAGATTTGTATAGAGAACATACACACACACAGACAGACAGAAAATCAATTTTATATATATAGATAGATTGTGACGTAAAATATGAGCTGTGAGGCTAATTTTAATGTGTTTATTCGATAATTCATTATTGATTGTGACGTAGCTGTGTGGGGGAAAAAAACCTCTGTGCATATCAAAATGAGTTGGTACATTTACATCAATACTTTTGTCATATTTCGCATTCAAAGAAATTATTTTCAATTTCCCCCCCCCCCCCACAAAAATAAATTCTTAATCGAAAAAAGTCACACTTGCAGAAAAATTTTCACAGGATATATTGGTTCCGTCTTGTAATTTTTTCCCCTCCACCTTGGAAAGTTTGTTTCTCCTCACGAAGTATCACCGTGCAGTGAAACAAACATCACGAACCTCTTCTGTGTGATCACATATGCTTTCACGAATATTTCTTCAAATTTTATTATTGATTGAATTTAATTACTTTTATCAATTAAATATTTTGGCTTTATTAGGAGACGGATGTGTTTCTTCTTCCAGATCAGATACTAATGTATTTCTTTTGAGAGAGAAAAAAATACTTTTTGAAGAACAAAAAAAATAATAAAATAAAATCTGGTTCACGATGAAAAAAAAAAATGTGATTTTTTGTTTTAGATCAGTTTCCAAAACTTTTTATTCTATCTCGCTCCCTTCTTCAGAAATTTTTTTCTCTCATCATCCCCCCCCCCCCAACTCAAGTGAGTCCATAGGATCCTATGTTAAATCTGAAGCTTCTATCGCCCACTTTGGGAAACAGTGTTCTAGATCAGTGTTTCTTAACCTTTTTCAGCTCATGGCCCCCTCATGGATCAGATTTTTTCTCGCGCCCCCCCTGTCCTATCCAGGGCCCCCTCTACCCTCATCCAAGAGTGAGATACTTTCTATTTTTTTATTATGAATGCAATTTTAATAAATCAGGACAATCTCTAGAATCCTGGCTAGGCGCGGATTCAAATGATGGATTATCATCTCCCAGGAGTTTAATTATATAGTAAAAAAGGGTCTGTGTAAAATAAGAGACGATCCAATGAGCATGCACGATAAATCGACTCTCCCAACACATCAACCGTTGCTCTGGGGGCCCTCCATACTTAGCTGGAAGTAACAGCTTACATATGAAAATCATAGTCCCCCCTCCCTCCATTATAGACATGAAGACCCGGGTCATGTCCACATAGACTCAAGGGTTAAGATGCCCCTAGTTCTATGGACGGATCTGATGAATTCTGAAAGTAGTAATATTTTTCAACCATGTTTCACTTTTAAAGCTTTTCTTTTCACAGCTCTCTATGACTCCCTTCACCACCTGTCGTGGATCACCTTTCTTCTGATTTTCTCCCGTGGCCCCCCTAGAATATCCCAGGACCGCAAGGGGGCCATATGGCCCCAGGTTGAGAAACACTGTTCTAGATAATAGATTTTTGACTGTATGTTTTCGATATTTTTAAGAAACTACCCTATAAAGTTTCTTAAAATTGGGCTCTCTCTCAACCAGCGAATTTTTTTCCCACTAACTTTTGATTAACTGAAAATTTTGTTTTATTTTCCTTCTCAGATTTTCCGCAAGCTTTCACGTTCGTGGACCAAGCTCAATGGCCATCCTACAATCCTAGCTATCCTCCTTATCTAACTTCTGCTGTCCATGGCGCAAGTTTCCCTCTGCATAACCTGGAAGCGTTCTCATCACCGTGCGTTACAGCGCAAGACAGTAACCACGTGAGAGGTAAGAAATTAAATTTATAGATGAGAGTCGACATCGTCCCTCAATAAATAGAACTTGAAGCAAATACTCTAACCAATTTTTAGAGCTAGAAGTGACATAATCATGGACCATGAATTTTTTGCCAATTAAAATATCTATAAGTTTATTATTACACTTATAGTTATTTCATGTTTTGTTATTTGTAAATAGCTGACCGACCATATTTCATACCGTAATATGTAGTATATTTTGTTTGTATTTTAAATGCAAAAATTACTTTTCAGGCGAACAAAACGTCTCTCCGAATTCAACGCAAAACGCCGAAGTATCTCGCCAGAACTCACCATCCGCGTTCACGTTCAAGTCCCTCCTGAATAACATTGGACAAGACAAACAGCCGGACAATCCTCCAACAACTACGCCGACGGACTTCAGAGATCACAAATCCGAGACGGTAACCTCTTCAACTAACGTCACCGGCGGCACCAGCAGTAGGGCAGGAACATTACCCCTTCTTGCGGCTGGAACATCGGCGTCATCTCTGTCCGTTAATCAGGCTGGTTACATGCTTGTCTCTCAAGGATACTACGGTGCAGCAGCCAACAACGGTGCACCCGGATCTATGTATTTCAATCCAGCGATGGTCCCTCCGTCATTACTGTATCCTCAACTCTATTCTACGGTGTCACAGACGCACCTGCAATCGTCCATGCAGTTTTTCGGAAGCGAATTGCATAACTCTTTAGCGGCGCGCGTCCGAGACGAAAACAGTCTACAAGAGATGGAGATCATAGGAGACGAATCTCGGCCCCACAGTAATCGTGAAACCGAAACCGTATCTCCCACTAGTACTACGACCATCAGTACCAGAACGGCAAAAACAACTGCGAAAACGGAACTTGGAAAACCGACCGAAACTAGTTCTGTTTGGCGACCTTATTAGGAGTTGGTAAATTACGTTCCAAACTTCGAAAAACTGAAAAGTTTCAAGATTTAAAAAAAAAAAAATCTTTCCAATGTGAACTGTAAATATACAAAAATACGCTTCGGTAATGCATGCCAAGGCTCTCAGGGTCTTTATTTAGAACAGTGGCCTCAAATCTCCTCTTTATTAAATCTTCAATAAATATGTGGATTTGAAAGTGCACGGAGAAGAAACAAACAAAGAAGATGGGCTCTGTGTGAAGATGAAACGCATGTGGGCATGAACAATTATCACCACTTCTAATGGCCTACCATGGCATTGCTTTGACGGTAAAGATGGAATAGTATTGGGAAAAGAATCGGACACATTTTTCATGTGTGTGATAGATTTCAAACTGAATTTTACACGAAAATGAATATAAAAAAATATATTCCATTGAAAGACGGTGATATCAAATAAATTAATATAAATAAATTTTAAAAAATTCAATTTATGGGACTATGACATAATCTGAATGTGAAAGACATTATTTCTTGTTGTTGAATGCGATATAACTTAAATTTCAATAAATACTTCTATTTGATCTACTGAAGCATTTTTTTTCAAGTGGACATTTGTGTAATGAATGCAAAAAAAAAATTCTTTATAACATAACTGAAGAAATTTCGTAGAAATACAGTGTTTCCTGATAGTTCTTCTTAGGGGTATACACAGGTGTGACATTTGGAAGGTACACAGTGGGGTTAAAAAGGCTCAAGCAATTTCTTACAGAGAATTTTGAGTTACTGACCTACAAAAAAGCATTCTAAATCAACAAAAAATAAGATAGCATATAGATGTATTCTCATTTAATATTTTGTTTCACTTGAAAAATATTTGTTATCCTTGATCGTCTTGGGGGAGACATAGGGGCACGAGCTCCCCCCCCTCCATGTTACTCCCCACATACGTCTGATTCTTATGAACCTAACTTAAAACAAAGCATTGCAGAACAAGAACATTTTCTTCTTCCGATTTTTACTTATTGTGTTGGTCAGTGATGGGCAAACTTTTTTAAGAGCAGCCAAAAACAAAAAAGATAAAATTTTGGCGGGCTGGACATATTCAGACACTGAAATTTTTATGCTTAGTGGTGAAGTGGCGAAATGTGTTGTATACTTTGAAGACTACTTCACCAAACACCAAGTCTGGCCATATCGCTATATTGCAATTTACTGCCATTAGTGAGATGGGTTGGAAGTGAAGGCGCTGTCTATCGGTCGTCGCCTCGAGTTCGTTAGGGAAAAATATCTTATCTATATCCTCCCTTGGGTTCAAACCCGGGACCCAGACAACAACCTTCACGATGGTAGACGAGCATCTTACCACCATGCCACTCGGGCACAATACTTTGAAGACTGGCATGGTTTCATTGCAAATGAGAGACAATGGTTCATCCTTTTCAACTGTGAAAATAAATGTGTATTTTAATAACTTTACGCATGTTTTCCTTTTTTTTGCAATTTGAAAATTTTTTTAAATCGATTTGTGTTTAAATTCTCACAACTATATTTTCCATATGCGAAAAAAAGAATACCTCTCAAATGAATTTTTTTCAAAACACTGAAACTGACCATACCATTATTTCGAAATCTGTGGCGGCTGGATAGAACCTCTTAGCGGGCCGTAGTCTGCCTATCACTAGTACAGGTAATTAACTTTAAAACTATATACATCTATGTAATGAAGAGACATGACATTTCAAAACTGAAATATTGAAATCGTACATGAATATAAATAACACTAGTAATATATACCATTTTTAATTCCCTTCATTTTATTTTCCATACCATTAAAACAAAAGTGTAAAATCACAAAATAAAATAAGAAACTTTAACTTCATCGTGGAATGTCAACATGGTTAAGAATGAACACTTGTAAATGGACTAGAGTTACACACAAAAAAAATGCAAACAAAACCAAAAAAATACAAAAATGACTAAGAATCCAACATTTTTATACATACTGGTGATTTTAAATAATAGTTCCCTCTTATTGGACTGACAAACTCAGAGGGTTGTTAGTAGACATCAAGAGAAACAAAAATTGCAGTGGAACATGGTGTTGCAAGCCACATTGAGAGAGTGAAAATCGCAACAAAAAAAACGCATGCAGGTTTCGATGTCAACAACAAAAAGTACATTAATAACTACAAAAAGATTTATTTGATTAATTATTACAAGAGTTGTTGGAAGTGGCAGCCACTGACGTCATTGCGCAGTCTACAAGGACGTAAAGACGATTTCCGGAGCGTGTCCGGGAATCGGTAAGATACCAGGTATACTTCTGATGTCGCCGCAGCGCGTGATCCCACTCCAGCGCATGCGTTTCGCGACGTTTCTTACATCATATATGGTGAGCGAACCCACGAACGCATTCAGCGATCAACTGACATTCACCTTTCGTCTCCTCTGAACTCGGAGACTGCATGCGCTTTCCGCTATTTTCACCCTCTCAACGTGGCTTGCGACACCATGTTCCATTGCAATTTTTGTTCTTCTTGATGTCTACTAAACCTCTGAGTTCGTTGGTCCAATATTAGAACACCCTGTATGTATGTATATATATAGACCATTTCAGCCACTCTCTGTGGTGTTCCCCCTTATGAAGAACCCAAAGATGGCTTTATTTCTTCAAATCATTTTTCCACTTTGTTTCGACTGAATAGTTTAAATTACTATCGAATTTCATTTTGCACAAAGCTATTTGCTTTCAAATTTCATCTTCGTTGCTTTTTAACACACTATATATTCAGGCTGCTTTAGGCGCTAATATTGGCATGTTATTTGGTATTTATTGTGTGTTTTGTTTTAAAAAAATTCTTTAATCTGATTTAAAATATTTGTGCTCATATATATATAAAATTTATCACACTATATATTCCAGCTGCCTTTGGCGCTGATATTGGTTTAATATTTAAACTTGTAAATTGTTTTTAATTCACTCAACTAGGTTATATTTCTACTTGAAAAAAAATATATACATATATATAGAATATTCCACTGCACAAACATTCATAATAATCAAAGCAATATCCCTTAATTAAATAGAATCAACTGCACATAATAAGTATAAAGAAAATTACTGTAACTAATTTTTATCAATTATTCTGATAGTACAAGGTGCTTTAAATTTATTTTTACAACTTTGAAATTTAATAACTGATAAAGTATACAAGATAAAACCTCTTATTTATTGCATATGATGCATAAACTCATGAAAAAATTTCTGTATCAGTAATACAGTTCAACATCCACACCACTGGTAGCACGAAGGATATCCAGTCTGTACTCAATTTCTTGCAGGTTTGTTGCAACATGTCCTTAGTAATCGAGCTGATAGCATTGATTATGTGTTATTTTGGTTTAGTAATGTCAGACACTTTTGTGTGACAGCCACACTGTCAGGATATGGGGTCAGAACATCCACATGTGACCTGTGAGTTGGAAAGAGATAGCCCCAAGGTTGATGTTCGGTGTAGGCACCTGCATAACCTACTTTGATATGTTAGTCTACTTTGTGGCGCTGCAACCAAATGTTCTGTTTCAACAGGATGACGCTGCCACATAGGTCCGCAGAAGTACAGAAATTTCTTGATGAAGCTTTTCTAGAAAGGTGGATTGGTCAAGGTGGGCCAATTCTGGGGTTACTGTGATCACTGGATATTACACTTCTGGACTACTTTATGTGAGGGTATGTAAAAGGGCCTTGTGTACCACATGAAAGTCTGACATAACCGAACTTGAACAACACATAATCAGTTCTGTCAGCACGATTATTGCGGACATGTTGCAACGAACCTGACAAGAAATTGAGTACAAACTGGATATCCTGCATGCTACCAGTGGTGCACATGTTGAATTGTATTAGTGATTATGCATCATACGCAACAAACTAGATGTAAATATCTTGTATAATTTATGCGTTAATAAATTTCAAAGTTGTAAAGATAAATGTAGAACACCCAGTATTATCCTCATTTATGAGCATATGCCTTCAGATACAAGATTGAAAAAGCGAAAAGATGAGAACAGCCTTGCGTCTTATAAATGATATGATATTCAATGTCATATATCATGGATGAGTAGTTGTATGCAATTTCAATAATATGAATCCAGTTATTATTGTTATTGCAGATTCATAATTCATTGAAAAAATTCTCAATAAGAAAGGAAACATTTTCAGTGGAGAATATGCTCTTAAATTGGAGATAAAGGGCAACTGAAAAGTCTTTCTTAAAAACTGCCCAATGAAATTTTTGTATGTATGTATGTATGTGTAGGGAATGTTAAGTAAAAATGTGGAGAATATGACCAACATGAAAGATTTAGAGAATGAATTTTATAGAAGTCAAAGACGTCCGGAACATGACACTTGTTGTTTACTACTTTACCAAACACAACTCTGGCCATATCACTGTATTGCAATTTACTGCCATTAATGAGATGAGTTGAAAATGAAGGTGCTATCTATCGATGGTTGCCTCAAGTTCATTAGGGAAAATATCTATCTAATCTATATCCTCCCTCAGATTTGAACCTGGGACCGTGATGGCAACCTTCATGATGGTAGATGAGCATCTTACCACCATGACACTCTTGTTGTTTACTGTTTCACCAAACACCAACTCTGACCATATTGTTATATTGCAATTTACCGCCATTAATGAGATGTTGTTCACTAGTTCATCGTGCACCAACCCCGGCCATATATCGCCACACAGTACTTTCCAACCAGTAGAGTTAGGTGGGAAATGAAGGCGCCATCTATCGGTGGTCGCCCAAGGCTCGGTAGGTAAACAACCTAACTCTGTTCTTTTTCCGGATTCGAACCTGTGGACCTTGATGGTAACCTTCATAGTGGAAGACGAGCATCTTACCACTGTGCCACTCGGGCACCAAGAGAGATGTTGTTTACTGGCACATGTAGCCATACGTCTGTATTTATATCTGTAACCATGTGTTTTAGTTTTATTGCAACTTACCTTGTTAATTAAACCAATAAAATCGATCCTATGATCTTCCTCTCTCACACACGTACAGAAAAATCCTGTGACACCATGGGTATCTAGAGACATGGTACTCATGTGTGTGGTGTGAGGAAACTTATTTTTTGATAGAATAAAGTGAATCGAATAAATTGACACTTAAATACTTTGAATTAACTGCATTTAAAGTTTTATGACAACATTAGGAAGCTCACATATTTTCATCTCTTTTCATGAAAAAAAATTCTCAGTTTAGTTTGGTTAACTTGTCCTCCTAACCAAATCATGGCTCAACAAAGAGATATAAGCAGATGGTCGAAGAAGATGTGGGTCATGCTGGCAAATGTGTGTGTATGTATTGTGAACCAAACATGAAGTTTGCTCCTGTGTAATGCTTGTTACAATGCTGCCATCCACCATGTGGTTAACTTATCCTGACAATTCATTTAAAATACATCGCTTATTGGTGGCAAGATGCATAACATGAATCTATATTCAATTAGATTGGAGTGTTGAATCCCTCCCATCACTTATTTTCTATATCGCTTCATCAAATTTCAGTTCCAACTCAGAAATGTTTGGCTCATAAGCATCCCCTACAAAATCAGATAATTGTCAGCCTACTAGATAACAAAAATATTTCTCAGTTTTTCTCACAGAAGTTGAGACTTTTTATAATAGTTACAAGATTGTAATATAGGGTTGACTTTTACCCAAATATAACAGTAACAAGTTGTGCTGACATATATGGCTGTTCTCAAAAGCGCAATAAAAGCTTCTGTACAGCAATAGAAAAAGCACAATAAAATTCAAATAAAAGTACATTTCAAAAACAAAATTCTTAAAATAGCAAATGTATGATGTTGACTTCATACATCCAATTTCCACGTGTTCTGAGGTGTTATAACTTTTCAAAAGTTAATATAAATGATGTGCAACAAGAGCTGCTAAGGATAAATAAAACAAAAATAAAAGAAATAACAATATTTTTTCATCACATATAACATTGAATGTCTCAATAGTTTTCCTTTGTGTTGCCAAAAAAAAAAGATAAAAGCAGAAAGTATTCATAAATGAAAAATAAAGAGACATGTTCACAACTTGCAGAAATATTAAGTTTCCTTGAACACTCGAAACCCACAAAAACAAAATGGCAAAATATAAATGCATTATAAGAAAATAAATATCAAAACATATCTACTTAAAATTTTTTAAACAATATAATAATACATGACTAGACATTAATCCATTTAAAAAAATCATGTAACAAAGATGAAAGTCTACATAATATTACATTTCATCATTTCCTATTCTCAAACTTTGCATAACATAATAAAAATGACTAAAGCTGCATAAAATATAAGAAAGTAAAACTTTCATTTATAGGTATTTACAAATATATCTAACAAAAAGCGAAAGCAGCATGTTATGTCTAGGCAGGGGTCTTCAATGCATGACCAGAGGGCCACATGTGGCTATCAGACCATTTTTAGACAGTGGCTAAAAACATTAAAAGTCAATGAGATTTTTTAAAAAATTGTATAAGTTCCCACAGACCACTGAGAGTTATACTGTAGCATTATTGAAATAAGAAATTTCATGATCTGTTAAAAGAAATAAGTTCAATATTTACTGTAAGGAATAAATATTGAAATATTATGGATTTCAAAATTTATTATATATAAGAAATAATTTTGACTTGAAAAGAGATAATTTCAAGATTTATTGAAAGAAACAATTATAAGATTTTTTTAAAGAAACAATTATAAGATTTTTTTAAAGAAACAATTATAAGATTTATTGAAAGAAACAATTATAAGATTTATTATAAAAAATTATCTCAAGATCATAGAAAATAATTACCAATTATTGTAAAAAACAATTACCAATTATTGTAAAAAAATAATTTCAAAAAAGTTTAAAGAAAGAAATAATTTCAAGACTTTTTGGAAGAAATAATTTCAAGATTTACTGAAAGAAATAATTTAAAAATACTGAGAAGGAAATAATTTAAAAATATTGAGAAGGAAATAATTTAAAAATACTAAGAAGGAAATAATTTAAAAATATTGAGAAGGAAATAATTTAAAAATACTGAGAAGGAAATAATTTAAAAATATTGATAAGGAAATAATTTCAGAATTACCAAACTAAATAATTACAAAATTACCAAACTAAATAATTACAAAATTACCAAACTAAATAATTACAAAATTACCAAACTAAATAATTACAAAATTACCAAACTAAATAATTACAAAATTACCAAACTAAATAATTACAAAATTACCAAACTAAATAATTACAAAATTACCAAACTAAATAATTACAAAATTACCAAACTAAATAATTACAAAATTACCAAACTAAATAATTACAAAATTACCAAACTAAATAATTACAAAATTACCAAACTAAATAATTACAAAATTACCAAACTAAATAATTACAAAATTACCAAACTAAATAATTACAAAATTACCAAACTAAATAATTACAAAATTACCAAACTAAATAATTACAAAATTACCAAACTAAATAATTACAAAATTACCAAACTAAATAATTACAAAATTACCAAACTAAATAATTACAAAATTACCAAACTAAATAATTACAGAATTACCAAACTAAATAATTATAGAATCATTTAAATTGATTTCAGATTCAAAGAAGTAATTAATCAGGAACTTCTGCAGAACTGATGGAAAAATTAATTCAGAAGTAATAAAAATTTATAATTTGTGAAGGAAATAATTTCATAATAAATTCATATAGAAAATAGCCTTCAATTATTTTGTCCCTGTTTAACTCACCGTTTCGTTAGCCGTCTATTCAGATGCCACAGTAAATTAGATGAGAAGTCTTTCAAATCTGGATTTTTCTTACATTACAAATACCTCAGTATGAGATAGATGGTGACCCGCAGGTTTCCCATGAAGTTTCGATTTGGCCCAGATGTCTGAAAGGTTGAAGACCCTGGTCTAGAGGACTCGCACAAAAGGGAGGGGGAACAGATCTAGTGAGGTTCACGACATGATATGGGTGGGGAATAAATACTAAAATATATTAAAATTCTACAATTCCTAGGATTTGTTATGTATAATTAAAACTCAAAAGTATATAAAATGATTTCATTAAGAAATTACTCTTTCATTTCTCAATCTAACAAATTTTAATAATAGATAGATAGGTGAACGTAAAACAGTAAAATAATAGTGGATGTGTGTTATAGGGTATTAGGCAATCTCATCTTGACATGAACATATTCTTATCACTCTAAACATATACATAGAATTTTGTAGTAAATATAATGAGAATTTCAGGTTTATAGCAGCAGTAAAATGCCATGAAACACACTCAAAAATATATACATTATCATTTTTTTAACTGGAATTGGAGTGAGAGGCACGCAACGCTCCCCCAAAGCCTAAGTTTGTGGCCACTCTCAGCAACCAGTCAGCAGTGACAAGTTTCAATTCAGCATCAGTTCCATATGCAACCAGATACTGAACACCAGGAACAAATAATGGTAACAACAACTGAAACTGTTGCTCAGGTAAAGCAAGATGAAGATCCATCAGAGCTTGAACCAGCTGCTTGTAAACCAACACGTGAGCTTCGCCATCCTATAAAAATGGTACGTATTATCTTAAAAAAGTGTTATATACTAAACATTGTTCACAAGGCAGTCATTAATTAATGCATATAATAAAGATTAAAGATTTGCATTCAAAATTGTATTTTCTTCCAAAAGAAGTATTCAAAAGAAATTCAACATCTACATCTACATCAGAGGTGCTCAGCCATTTCAATTAGTGGGCCAGAAACTTGTACATGAAAAGGGATAGCTTTTTGCGATTGGCGATTTTTTAGCAATCTTAGTGGTAGTTCACAACTTCAATCGTGGCTGACAATTTTTTTGACTGCAATTAGCAGTTTTACTTGCCTTGAACAATTTTTTTGTCTGTGATTGACAATTTTAACTGCCTTTGACATTTTTTTCAGCTTTAAATGGCACTTTTACAGCCTTTGACAATTTTTTTGGCTGTTATTGGTAACATTACTTGCCTTGACAACTTTGTTGGCATTATCCCTTGTTGGCATATTTTTATGAAAGAAATATGGTCAGCCTAGGTATTCATCGTGTTGTGTGCATTGATATTTTTCTACTGGAACAACTTTTGTGGGTTGGATGGAACCTCCCCCCCCCCCCTAAAATGCCACCATTGGCTCGCTGACAAGAGATTGTGCATCCCTGGTCTAGATAAAAAAATTGCAACTTTTCAAAAGCTCAGAATTTCATTTTTCTCAATTGGGGACTAACGAAGATTAATAACTAACAAATCAATAACTAACTAAATAACGAAGATTATTAATTAATTTACTAAAGAAGATTAATAACCATGACTATGATTCACTAACATAGTACCTTTGTAATAGATGCTCTTCTCTGAAGTAGTATTTCTTCTGGCACAGAAGCATCAGAAGAAGACGATATCTTTGACTGGTTGCTTGACCTTTTTCTGAGTCTTTCATGGAATGCTGATGGCATAGAATGCTTTGTTTTGCGCTTCTTGTATTCATTTATGAGAGAGCTTATGGTCTGCTCAGTGGCTAAGCTGTAAACTGTATCTTTAGAGCTATTATCGCAGTTCAAATCCTCAGAATCCGAACTATCACAATGTGATATTTCATGACCTTCCTTTGTATATTCATGATCATTGGTTTTAACTTCATCTATAGATATATCTTCGATGCAATCTGGAGCTACAAGAAAAAATATGGGCTTATCTGACATGCGATCAACAGTCGCAAGGAGACCATCTTTATCCATAGCACATTCAGTATACAGTTCACAAATATCTTTGAACTTCTTCATAAAAGTCACATAAAAATCATCTAAACAGTCTAATTTGATTAGACGCTCATGAGAAACAATATCTGAAACTGAAGTAGCGGCAGAATCTGTAATTCTTCGGTTGAGAAGCTCATTAGTATATCTCATTTCCATCTCTTTTTTCATAAGACAAATTTCCAGCAAAGTCAATGCTCTAGAGCTCCAACTGACTCCACTCTGTTTGTACAAATTTGCAGCGACATCGATTTGAGCTACTTTTTGAATCAGAAATTTCAAACCCGGTCTAGAGTCAAAATCACAGGCAGTTTGATAAGACTGTTCAAGGCAATTGAAAAGTATGTGTAACTGTTTGACAGTCAACTTTGGAAGAAATCCTGCAAATGAAAGAAAATATGCTTTTCAACTACATGCCAAACAAAATAATGAAAGAAATTTATAAGAAATATGAAACAATATATTGGAAGGAAGATGATTTATAAATTTTAGAAGTAAAAGACCCATGTAAGACAAAATGGACGTGAACTATTCTGGTGTGTCAAAATAAAAAGAAAATAACCAATTAAAAATTTGGACAGATATAATTTTTCAATACTTAAAAGTCATTTTATTTTATTAAAAATAAAGCAAAACATTTAATTAAAAAAAGAAATAAGTTTCTAATCTAACATCAGATTCAATGGACCAGGGCTTAACAAATCTCCCGCACAGAGAAAACAGATTCTCTATCATTTCACATGATACTATGAACATAGCCTAACTTTAGTTTACTGATAGAAATGCGTGATCCAGACACAACTTAATTAAAATGTATGTATGCCCCCCAAAAAAAACATGCTTTAATAATAATTTGGCAGCGATGAATATTTGAGTGCATTGGATCTTTGAAAATTATTATTATTATGTTCCTTTAATAATCTGGTAGGGGAAAAAAAATCCAGATCAGCAGCGAATGTCTGCGTGCATGAGAAAGAAAGAAAGAGAAATGGTAATTAGGATTTAATTCATACACTAAATACAATACAATACTAAAAAATACAATACTAAATACAATACTAAAAAATTTTCCTTTAATAATGAAATACTTTTAAGATCACTGAATGCTTCAATAAATGGATTAGAATGATTATTGGCTGAACAGAAGTCTCAATAGAGCTAACTATAAATAGCTAGGGTGATTCAAAAACAGAATCTTGGACATTTAATGTCCAAGGAACAAGATTAAATAAATATTTGACATTAAATGTCCAAGGAACAAGATTAAATAAAAATTTGACATTAAATGCGCAAGGAACAAGATCAAATAAATATTTCACATTAAATGTCCAAGATTTAATCTTGCCCCTACACTTGTTAGATTTCAAAACAAAGAAAAAAAAAAAGAACCTATTCTCAGTGGCTGAAAAAAAAAAAATCATGTCTTATGTGTACAAAATCACTAGTTTATTTTCTAAAAAATGTGATTAATACCATAAATACAAATTATTAGCAAATGTTTCACTGTATTGGTACAAAATGTTACAATTAGATATTAATTTATGCAAATCAAGATAACTTTGATAATAACTAGAATTGTCACTATCACATAGCTTTGTAAAAATATGCTTTAAAAAATATGTGTCAAAAATATTAATCATGGAATTGCAAGATGAAAACCATTAAAAAATATATAACTTTGTGTTTTTGATGCACTAGTACATGAAAACTTTGTTGATTAATCATCTGTATCACTTGGAAATCCTATGTTACTTCTTCACATATAAATTACCCCATGATTTGTGTTATACTACTTGATGGAGCAATGGGCAAAATTACCTAAGCTCTTCCCTTTTAGGACACCAATTATTGATTTTGATGATGGAAATTCTATATAAATCAAGATGCAAACCTAGTATATTTGAACTAGACTATATACCGTATATATTTGTGTATAAGCCAAGTTTTTTTGTGGAAAAATTTGTTTCTCAAGTGGGATTTGGCTTATACTCGGATCAGTTTTTGATGAGAAAATATTGACCCCCCACAATCAGTAGTCATTTTTGTAACTATAGATGGTGCTAATGATTAGTAGCAATAGATGGCGTTTGATTTTTGTAGCTATAGATGGTGGTTGTGTTAGTACTTTCCAGATTAAATCCACATGGTCATTTTTTTCCCAGGTCGGTATAAGTTTTGATCACCCACAGAAAAACCATTGATCTATTGTTGTAAGAAGGAGTATCAACGATCAAAAATGGAGAAAGAAAAAAAAGATATGCATATGATGCATCTTTCAAACTGAAAATTATCAAATTCGCAGAATAAAACAATAACTGTGCTGCAGCTCGGACAAATAACGACAATGAGAAACAAGTGAGAGAATGGAGGAAAATGAAAGAGAAAATTTCAGAGATGCTGAAGACAAAAAAGGGATCTTCGAGGAAAAGTATTGGTGTTCCCTGAACTTAAAAAGGAATTGAATGAATTGTGCTGCACCTCAGACTGAAAGGTACAATCGTGACAAGGACAGCCATTCATCTGAAAGCATCAAAACTAGCAGAGAGTGTTAAATTCAAAAACACAAAATCAGAAAAGTTCTATGCATCCCCAGGTTGATGCACTTGGTTCATGAACCGTTTCGACCTGTGCTTACGCCAGCAAACAAAGATCGCACAAAAGATCGCACCAGAAGAATTGGAAAGCAGAATTGAATCTTTCCAGAAGTTCATAACTGAACTGCAAAAAAGATATGGATTTGAATGTCACAAATTGGTAATATAGACAAAACCTCAGTTACTTTTGCTTTTCTAAGCAATAGAACTGTTGATGAACTCTGAAAAAACCATCTTTGTTGGAACAACTGGGCATGAAAAAACACTATTTGCATTCATGCTATCGTGCATGGCTGATGGAAAGAAATTGCCACCCACTAGATAAGATTTTCAAAAGAAAAAAATTCTCTGAACATGAAGTTCCCACCAAGAATGATCGTGAAAGCCCAGGAAAAGAGCATCCAGGAAATATGGAACAAAAGGCTCAGAGCAGTGTTCGAGAAACTGGCATTATTGGTATGTTCAAACCCCATAGAACCGATAATGTCAAAACCGGGGCAAAGAAATCAAAAACATCATTGGCTTCAATATCAGGTGGGCTAACGTCAATTGAACAGTCTCAAAATGTGAGTGTTGACAAGCCTTTCAAAGACTATTTGAGGAATTTGTGGATCGAATGGATGAGTTCCGATGATAAATAAACTACAAAAAGTGGTGCCTTCAAGAAACCTGCCATTGGCCTAGTGTGGCAATGGGTACATGAGGCGTGGAATTCTGTTTCCACCGAAATTATCATCCGATCCTTCAAAAAGTGCTACATCAGCAATGTGATGGACAGAACTGAAGATGATATCCTCTTTGAAGCAAACAATGACAATGACAGCCCAGATGAAGATAAAAACGAAGATGCCACACCCTATGATGATCTGATGGATTACGATGAGCTTGGAGACTCAGAAGAAATGGATGGAAAATTTTGAATCATTTTCTATTGTAAATTTCCATAAGCTGTTCATTTTGCATGAAAACTTTTTTCTCTGAAATGCACAAATTTTATGGGGTAGGCTTATACACAGGTTTTCAATTTATTGCAGTTTTTGTGGTCCTGAAGTGTGGGGGGGGGGGGGGGTCGGCTTATATACGTGTCAGCTTATACATGAGTACATACATAAGTAAGTATCTTGAAATTTAAAAGAAAGCAATGAAAGTGAAAGTACCTGGAAGCTCACAATTGTTAGAATCGTTGGTTTCTGTCATGACCGGTAGAAATGATAAAAGTGTAGTGATGCTTCCAACAGTATGCTTTGTGCCTTGCAGCAAAATTGTGGCCAAGGTCTGAAGCAAAATTTGATGTGAAAGGAGACCCACTACAAGGTTACAGAAAGGGACTCTGAAAAATATTCATAACAAAATTTATTTCAAAATTTTGAATTAAAAATATAACTAGCACATCAAATTCTATATAAACTATATATATTTATTTATTTAAATTTTTATTTGAATATAAGGTAATAATTTCCCAATTGAGTAAAGCCAACATCTGGCCCGTGGGCCGCATGCAGCAAATGTTAGAAGGGGTTGAAGTACTCAGCAAAACCAACCAAGCATCGATTGATCAGTTTTATCAAAAGCTGTAAAAATTCAGC
Source organism: Pholcus phalangioides (assembly GCF_987345545.1). Lineage (NCBI taxonomy): Eukaryota > Metazoa > Arthropoda > Arachnida > Araneae > Pholcidae > Pholcus > Pholcus phalangioides. Next base: position 61,625,554 of record NW_028301608.1, on the reverse strand, counting down.
ATATAAAAATAAACTTTGTGTAATATTTCCTTTGCAATTCTAATTTTGCATCTGTGCAATAATCATGTGCTTTCATGATTTAAATACATCTTATATTGTCACAATTTCATTCATTTGCAAACAAAGAACGATTTCAAATATTGTTAATACTGTATTTTACAGTTTTAACAGGAACTACACCCCCTCCCCCGTAGATGCAGTCACCCCTCTTTTACAGACAAAATTTTTCGTCCCGTGAGTGTCCGCAAAAGAGGGGGTTTTACTGTATTTAGGTTGATTTTTCAAAAGTGTACAGGTGTCCCCTAACTTTATGCAATTAATTGATTCCACAAAATAATTGCGTAAAACGAAATTGCATAAAGTGAGTTAAATTTAACATGGGTAAGATAGGATAGGGGATTTCCTTCAGAAGGATAAGAAAAAGTAAACCCAACTTGTACAACAGCAAAATAAAAAATTTTGAATGCATTAATTATCCAAACTTAGAAACAAATTGCGTCAATTTAGGATATATGAATAAATTTGATTAACACTTCTTGCTTCTGTCTTTGCTACTGCATATTGATTCTAGTGAGTGTGGATGTTTTCTTTCTTGAAGAGCCTCATATGATAGGCTGATAGCCTTTTTAATGAAAGCAGTCAGGATTCAGCTGACACACACAAGCAGCATTCTTCATCTCTTTATAAAAACTTCAGAAGCGAAGACACAGAATTCTGTTTTCATAGAATCATATAGTTTATAAATATGAAACTAGATTCATTGAGGTAGATTTTGATTAAACTTCTGATGGTATTGTCATGTGTTACCAAAAGATGTCCATTAGTGAGATCTGGTGAGACTGATTTTGAGAGTTTTTTCCACACAGGGTATGACTCATCTACATCAACAAATCCTAGTGGATTTTTTTATTTCAATCATGTCATATTTCTAATTCGCTAGCCTATTTTCAGGATTAAAATCAAACTACAGATCAAATTTTGCATGTCACAATTTCAAAAATTAACTTTTAAAAATCATGTTATTGCAAAATTGCATAAAGCGAAACCGTGTTAAGCAAGGGATACCTGCTTATATGTTAATTTGAATTTGGGCTTTAGAATGAATATATTAAAATAATAAATATTACATAAAAATAATAGGGATAACAATACCTAACAATGTCATTTTCATAATCAATTGCTTCTTGGCCTTGTGGAGGGTGAAGAAGAAATACAAATGAACGCTTGTCATCTTCTGCAACATCATTTTCCATACGCTTGGACGTTCTTTGACAATCTAACAGAAAAACCTGGAAAAGATTGATGTTTATAAAGATGAATAACTATTTTCTTGTCACTACAACTCCAATTCCAATAACCCAACATAGCTGTTTCAAACGGCACTTGTGATACGAAAAACGAAAAATAACTGACCTGACGTGCTAGCTGTTTCATTCGCTCAGCCTCCTGTGGAGTGCAATCTTTTCTAGCAGCCACCTTCACTTCTCCAAAATCCCCATAAAAATTGTCTGAATCAGCATGAAAACATATCATGAGCTGCTTCACACTCTGCAATGTGATATTGCATGCTCTCTGCAAGCTTGTGCATGCAATGTCCCAAAATTCAGAGGTGAAATGTTTACCAGCACTCAAAATGATATGCCTGAAAATGCAAAAACATCTCCTAAATAAAAAATTGTTGAAGTCGAGAATTTTTTTATTCAACACATATTCACAACAACTTACTATGTCATTCTATAATAATGACATTTTATTGAAGAACAACTTGTAAACTTTCTCGATTAATGTCTTACCTTATACAGGAACAACCCAGTCTCGAAATTATTTCTGATGGCTGTGCAACACACTCCGTAAGCACAATAAATAATTGATGTAAAGCAAGACTTGCTCCAGGGACATCTGACAAAGTATTGTCTGAAGACTCTGTAAAATTTATTTTCAAAAACTATAAACTGTCATACAAGATATACAGAAGACTGGATGTTGTGAAGATATTTATTATTTGAGATGTTAATTTTTTAAGGAAGGAAAAAACTCTCTGCCTCTACCGGGAGTTTTTTTTTCCTTCCTTAAAAAATTAACATCTCAAATAATAAATATCTTCACAACATCCAGTCTTCTGTATATCTTGTATTAACAAGTGGAGAGCGACATTCATGTCATATAAATTGTCAATTGTTAAATAAAGGTAATTAAAAATAAATAGAATAAATGATAGCACACTAATTCAGCAACAAATCCATGCTCTATTATTAAAATTTAAAGTAAATTCATTAGAATTCTATAGCGCTTCATAAAAATTCCTTTCTTCTAAATGAAATAAATGCAGATCATTTACATTTGATAAAATTAAGATTTTAAAAAAGCGTATTTCATGAAGAGCTTTTCTCCAAGATAAAAAAAAATTTCTAACTGAATTTCCAATAATGAGATAATCAAAATTAAAAAAAATATATTCATGATCAACACTATGAATTCTGAAACAAATTGATCGACTGTTCAGTGGATATTTTTTATACATCATCATTACTGCCTCAACATTAGAGCCCTTTAGGTTTTTTTATCCTCTCCAGACCTGTTATTACTCTGCAGAACAGTTGGACATCTGTGCGAAATAATAAGACATGCTTCTGCATACCATTTACAGTAGAGTCTCGATAATCCCAGGTGAATGGGACCAAGACCACCCGAAATTACAGAAAACTTTGATTATCTGACAAACAATAGAGATAAACTTTCATCAGGGGAGGCTTATACACTTATGCATATTCCTACTTAATATTACCTGTTTTGTTTTTGATTCAATGGCTTAGTTCATGAAGATTAGGGCTTCCAAGACTGATAGTCCCTTTATAGGCTTACAGGGGTTCTCATAACCTGATATTAATATTATTTTTTACACTTTCAATTTACTGTAGAGGAACCCGTGAAAATTTCTGATGTGTGGGGGTTCTTCTGATGACCTGAGCAAAGGGATCAAGATCCACTTATAAATACTTGCATTCGTTGGAGGAATCAAACAAAATAAAATAAAGAGCGTTCTTGACAAAAAAACAGAAAGAGGGAAAGTTTGAAAAGACTTGAGCACCTCACCTCAGATTATACGGAATATCAAACTTTCGAGACTCGGATTATCAAGACTCTCTCAACTGCAATGAATATCTTTTGTGTGCCAGATACTCTGTATGCTCTGAAACATTTTCAGTTGTATGAAGCTGCACAGTTTGGAGGGAACATTGATCAGAGCTTAAGATGTCACAAGATTGAAATTCAAATCTCAGTGATAACAATGTTCAAGAATCCAATGAATATAATGATTTTGGTAACCCAGTTAATTAAATCAAAATTTACACTTCAGGAGTAATTTACGAACAGTTTAAATAAAGTATATCACTGCTTCAACTGATATTTGATCAATTTACGATTTATTGTTATTTGATTAAATATACAATTTCGTAAGAGGTTTTGCCCTAACTATGCTCACACAACTACCATAAAAATGTTTGGAGGAAATAATGGAACATAAGAATTATAAGCATAATTCATTTTACCTGATATAAACTGGATATAATCAACTATTAAATCTGTAGAAAGTCCACAACACTGTTTAAAATTCGCAGTAAAGCTGCTTGAGCTTTTTTCTTGCTTCGCTGCTCTCCTCAGCCAATTTTGGAGCATAGGCAGCAACAGATAATTGATGCAATATATACCAAAATCAGGCCCTATAGGAAAGGGTGAAAGATATGTTATCAATGCCTGAATATTGTTCTTTTCATTTTGTGATGTATTTTCATAAAATCCATAAATTTTTTTAACTAATTCATAGCAAAGATTTTTTTTAACAATGTGCAAAATTTGCAATACAGTATATAATATAAATATATTATTATTATTATAAAAACTTTTTTTACATTTCATACAATCAATCTTAGCTTCTAAGATTTTTGGAAATCATACCTGGAGTTTCTTTGAGATTGTGAAGCATCCCATAAAGGGTTTCCATAGCATGTGGTTGGTACTTAGGATGACATGTAATAGTGGCTGCAGATAGACCCTCAAGCAATAAAAACCAGACATGTAGTATTCCTGTATGTTTATCAAAGCTGTTTAAACTGACAGATGGTTTTGAAAAGTCACTTGCCTGAAAAAAAGGGGGAAAATCTCAACGAAAACGCCAAAAAGTTACACAAAAAAATAAAATAATGAATCATTCACATTTTGATCATCACCACCACAGTCGTTTTCTGCACATGAGAGCTTATAAGACAGAGCACTGCAGTTAATTACCAAATCCTAATGGCAGCGCGCTTGACATTATCTTTTTTCCCCAAATATCTTGCAGAGGAGCATAATTAATCATATTTTAATGCATAATGTCATAATATCTAAACACTTCAAATTATAAATAGTACCTGATCAACATCTTCAACTTTTGACTCTCCTACTTTTAATGACTCAGTAGAGCTATTCTGCTGACAGAAATACACAATATCCAGCCCAGAAATGACAGGATCAACTCCATTTGGAATAGTGTTCACTTTAATCCTGATATTAAAGAAAAAACTCTGTGTTTCTCATATAAATTGAAATTCCAACAAGTGTAAAACATATTCAGTAGAATCTTGTTTTAACGAATACCGTTATAGCAAAAATCTTGTTTTAACGAACACTTTTCTAATCCCTCAGATAAGTTTATATGAAAACAATGCAAAAAACCTGACATTCCTTTAAACCAAAATTTCGTTATAATGAATTGATTTCTCCGGTCTCTTGGAGTTTGTTATAACAGTATTTGACTGCATATATATATATATAAAGTTTTTGTTTTGAATTTTCATGCAATTCATAGCATACAAGGTTTGTTCGAAAAGTATCTGACCATAATTTCCTGTGCATGATCCAATGCAGTTAGGGGAGGGGTGGTTCGGTGCATGTATGTAAGCAATCCTAGTGCGCATGCTTGAATTTTTTTTCCTTCCTATAAAGCTGACAGTCACAGGCATACCGCAATGGCTGAGGAAGTAAGTGAGCAACATTGCATTTTTGTTTCTGACAAAATGGCAGGAAAAACTTGAACAACACTACCACATTAATTAATGATGAAGATTGATGATTGTTTCCCCCTCAGAAATCCCCAAGCATCAAATAAAATTCAATGCATCAGCATTGTTCAAGTTTTTCCTACCATTTTGTCAAAAATGAAAATGCAACACCGCTCACTTACATGTCTTCATTCATTGACAGTCTGCCGGCCACTGGCAGCATCTGTAGGCAAATAAAAATTCAAACATTCACACTAGCATCGATTACATATATGTGCACCAACCCACACCTTCCTAACTTCACTGGATCATGCCCAAAAAATTATAGTAGTATACTTTTGAACAAACCTCCTAATCTGTATGACGTAATGTATAAAATCTTATCCTGGAGAGGAAAATAGAAGCTTGTTTAAATAAAATATTTGATTGTTTTCTACTTTGCTGTGACTACACAATATGTTTCATAAGTGAGGCAAATATACAGAAGAAATTCAGAAGGGAAAAGTATTGCCTTATGTGGAAAATAAACATTTCTCAGTTGCATCAAATCATGCTACTTATAATAAACATTAAATCTGTGGTCTACTACTAAAACACACATGCACCTCATCCATATTCCTCTGCGAAACTTCTAATGAATTGGTGCATGTTGGAATGTAAAAAAATTGCATCAGATGTGATGAGCTGGAATTGAACCCATAACGTCCAGATTGTGAGTCCAACGTTTTGTATTGACTGAACCAGATACGATTAAATTTGAAGTCTACACACACAAGTTCTCCATGCCAATAATATGAACTAATGCTGAAAAAATGAATTTGATCAGATAAATTTGATACCATTTGCAAACTTCCTGACTTTACCTATTTGCAGAATTAAATACTGGACAGGTTGGCATATTATGCATCAGAATTAAGATTGAGTGACATCTTTCCAGGTATTTCAGAGCTGCTAAACATATGTCAGGAGATAGAATTGTATCTTGCACATCTTCAGTTTTCTCTAAGGTTGTGTCTGAAGTTTCAGCTGGGAAAGAAAATAAAAACCTACCAATCATTTCTGTGAAAATTTCTACATTGATATTTAAATATATAGATATTTTTTTTGGATTTGTATCGAAAATTGAGATTACCGCATGATGTAAGCATCCAAGGGAGCTCTATTTAAATAAGTAGCGTGCATAAAAATTACAACCCTAATGGGGCTGATAGATGGCTTTTTTCAGCCCGAGATATCAAGGAAACAGTTATTTTCCGAGTTAACCTCAGCATAATATCCGGAAAATAACTGTTTTCTTGATATCTTGGGCTGAGAAAAAGCCATCTATCTCTCTCTCTAAATCGTGACACCCGGGGACCATTTCCTGAAGTTGAGAGAGGCTACTAATGCCTCTACTTCAGCGCCTCACACCACAGTGCGTGAAATAAGGAAGGCAGGGTCACATCTCCAGTGGTGTTAGCATGCTTGCCCGGTATGCAAGAGGGTTTGGGTTTGTGTCCCAGCGGAGACGTGATGACTTTTCTTTCTGAGTTCACTTCAGCATAATATCTGGAAAATGACTTCTTCCTTGATTACTAATGAATGTTAGAAAGATAATTTTACTGAAACAATGCATAGAATAAAATGAGTTTTATTAATAATATCTAAATATCTATTTTTTACCATTTTTCAGACAGTATTTAAAGTAAATTAATTAATTTCAGCCAAAATTTTTACATAAAAGAACAGAAAAACAAATTATGTCAGAAAAATGGGATAATATTGCATGTGACATGATAAATAAATTTGAGATCACAAATTTGCAGGTGAATAATTATGACTTTTTCATATCCTCCTAAATTATTATTTCAAAAGATACTGTAGATTCGTTTGAATTTAAATGTAAAAAAAAGCGCATATTAAATACAGGTAAAATTGGCAATAATATGCAAATTTGCCTCACCTGGGCTTTGCACATGTTTCAAGAGACATAAAAGGCAATCTATAGCTGCATAAGCAAATACAAGTATATTGTTTGTGCCTAAAAATGCTTCAAATACATCAAGAATCACTCTCAAATGATGTGCTCTTTCTCTCTCACTATCAATAGAGGATAACGATGAAGTAGCACTTGGAAGTCTTACAGCTCTAAGAGCACCAAAGAGAGGGCGCCAACCAGAGTGTATATCTGTTGTGCAACCTTCAACAAATTCGCACATAGAACATATTATCTGAAAAAATTATGAGCAAAGTAAATCATACAAATTGTTTATGTATATTTCATGTATGCAGTGATGTAATTAATGTAAAGCGTAAGTAATCTATTGAAATGAATGCTGTTAAGTTGAAGAATTTATTTTTTTCAATGCACTGGTTTTAATACCTGTTGCTGGACATCAGTGTCACACAATTCCAGACACAATAAGTTTTCAAAAGGCTTGAAAAGTGCTTCGTTAAAATGAAAATGTGGTAACTCTGAGTTTGAGGATAATAGAGCACTGACAATATCATGAATTATAGTGACAGCTTTCTTAGATACCATATGGTCTTTGTGACAGGCTGCCTAGATGGAGGAAAAAAAGCTATACATTTTTTGATATATTTTACAGTGAAGACTGTCACCTTACAAAACATAAAAAATGGACAAATGAATTGGAAGTGTTTTATGAGAAAAATATTATATTGGTACTAAACAGAAACATAACGCTAAATTATTTTTTACTCCATAGAGGAAGAAACAACAGATTTTGTTTTATTTTACATTAGATGAATTTTCCCTCTGCTTCTTGTTTATATATGAAAACATTCACTTTTAAAATTACAAAATATTTCTCCTTTCAAAAACATTTTTTTCCTTGCATATTTTTTCCCTCCTTTGATCTTACTTCGATCTTTACTTATGGGATGGTGAAACAAAATAATCCGTCCATGAAAAAAAGGGGGGGGGGGTTATTGAAGCCTTTAAAATAAAACATAGTTATCATTTGGCTGTAAAAGTGAGGTGACCACATCCACTTGGTGAATATTAAGAGGAATTTCACTATACATGGATCTCAATTCCACCTAACAGGCCTAAATGAGAATACCATTCTCAAAAATACAGATAATTTTAATTACAGCAAAATATATAAGAGTGATTTTCTTATAAAATGAATAGTGTAGAAACATTCAATGAATGCAAGTTGAATATTCATGCTTAAACTCATGAAGTGATGTATAAAATATATGTAAGTGTTGATGAAAATTATCATGAATTCTCATAAACCTATTTCAAGAAGAATGTGGTCATGGTGATTATTACACATTGAGTATTCAAGAAATTATATTTATTTCGTTTCAAATCTTTATATATACTTAACTAGACACATAAGAATGGAGAAAAAAGGCAAGTATCTAACTAGTGTTATTCAAACTATTTTACCTCAACAAAATGAGGTGCAACAACACTCCAGGCTTTCATGATATGAATTAAAGGTCGTCCACTTCTGGCGCATCTCAACATGATGTCCCCAAGATGATATAGCAGTAGACTGTTGCTATGGCTAATAGAAACTTGCTGGCGATAACTTTGAGTAAATAGCTGAATCTGACTAGTAGCACAGAGCTCAACAAGGAATCCGATCAATGCTGAAAGGTTCAATCTTCCTGCTGCCTCCTCAAATAATCTGCATGAAATTTTTTTTATTTGTATAAATTTGGAGCTTCTGTTATTTTTGTAATATCACTCGTCATTATATTGATGAAAGACTTCAAACAGAAACAGTGTGGTGATATATCAAGATCATAATTTCTTTCAAGAAATATTGCTAAAATTTCTTTTTAAAAAAATAAGTTGAGTGGATTAAATGGACTAAACAGATCATGATCATTTGTTATACTACACCCCCTCCCCACAACAGGTAAAATTAATGCTTATTCCAAAAACCCATGTCAAACAGAGTTCAGTAGAGTCTCAATAATCTGAGGTGGATAGGACCGGGGTCACCTCGGATTATCGAAAACTCAAATAATCCAAAAACAATAAAAAATGCTTTGAATGTTGTTTTTACTAAAAAAAAAATAAACAAGCAAAAACAGTACTAGCATACTTATTCTATTTGCAGCATTTTTAATTGTTTCACCTCTATCCAGTCTTTTTATATCTTCAAACTTAGTTAGCACAGAAATAAACTTTCTTGTACTTATATTTTCTGAAGTCCTTTTGCATCATATCATGGGGATTACAAACATCACAAAGTAGAGGTCATATCCATAAGATGAGCTTAAAAAAAATGAAGAACGTGAAAATGGCGTGAAGATGAGAGAGTTAATGAGAAAGAGTTGGAGATGAGATTGATGGTGAACGATGCTGAGATACTGATAACTTTCAATTGCCTTTCAAATAATTTTACATAAGCAATTAGGGATAATGCTATTGTCTCAAATTACAAAAAAAATTGTCATAAACTTACTCCTCTTTCTCAGCAACCCCCCTGAAAGTGGGAAAAAATAAACAAACTGGGTTCTTGGAGGGGAAAAAGAGAAGGAGGGTCTCAAGAAGTAAATTCAAAAATTTCAGTGCCTTAGATTATCTGGAAACTTGAACTTTTGGGGCTTGGATTTATGAGACTTTACTATACAATGAAAATAAGAATAGAAATTATTAATATTGGTCATTGAAACAAAGTTTTAGATTTAACTGATGTGTATTTTGATCATATGAAGCTGAAACTATCTTGATAGTTTTTGTGTTTTCCCATCCTGAACCAGAAAAAGAGGAGTAAATTAATTGAATTTAATCAATATTTGAGCAACCTACCTATCTACAAGTTGAGACAGACTTTCTAAAACTTCTAAAAGAAGCTGGTCTTTCACAACGCCATCTGCGCTCTTCTTTAGAATTTCAACAACATTAAGTTGATTTTGCAAAGCTGATCCAGGCATCGGTAAGAGCTCTTGGAAACCTAGCCTACAGAAAAATAAATGTGTTATTGTTTAATTGTGATGCACAGTATAACTTGGCTTTCACGGTTTACGTCCCTTCACACAGATTAATCATGTAATAGTCAACATATAGGAATGAAAAACACTGAATCGTGTTTCTGAATCCAACATTTTACTAATCTGAAATATGGGCTGCCAGCTACATTTCTAAAATATAAATGTATGAATTCTGTAACTAGTCTTTGCTCATTATCTAGAACTAACCCAAGATTCATATTAACACATTGTTCGTCAGTCACAAATCAACTCATGTTTTTACACTCATACGTAGCTAGTGTGATGAGTGAGCTTCTCCTTGAAAAACCGGTCTGCAATGTGTTAAGATCTTGGTGGAACACCCAAAATAATCAGATGTGGTTAAAAGAATATTTTCACAAAATATTGTGATTATTTTACACGTGTAAAATCACAGACTTCAAAAATAGTTATACCAAACTTTTCACGTAGCAAATGTAAACCCTGAATGATAATTTTAAAGATTCAATTTCCCAGAATACATTCAGTTTTAATAGATAATTGACTTGGAATATATATCTCCACATTTATTTTCGTTTTCTAAAAAATAAATTTGTCCAAAAAAAAGTTGAAAAGGGTGAAAAGAAAATCCTCCATTTTGATTAAAGACAAACTTTAGACAAATAATCTGTTCTATAGAATCTTCATAAAATGAATTATCAACAACAACTCAAAAAAGAAAAATATATTATGTTTTATAAGCAGTTTATAAAAAAAATGGCTGAGACATATATTATATTTCTGAATTCATTTATGAATGGAATTTTAGTTGACTTACTCTTCATCTTCATTGCCTTTATTCATTTCATTTTTAGATCCTTTTTTATCCACTGCTTTCTTAAAAGCCTGTAAAGTTGTCCGCTTTAATACAGATGGAATACTGTTAGAATTGCTAAAGTAGGCATTTTCTAGCTCCAATACATATAAGCAACACCTAAAAATGAAAATAACAGTACAAAAGCAAATTTAAAAATTTGTTACTTAAAGAAGGTTAATGAGGCAACTGAATTTGAAACTTTTGCATTTCTGCATTTTGGATGATGAATAATTGTTGGCTTAATAGATAATCACCGATTAATTCTGAAATTTTAATATTTTCTATGAAATATAATGTAATTTTCACACCAAAATTTCTTTAATTTAAAAAAAAAATAGTATAAATGTCAATTTTTTATTTCAAATACTTACTGAAAGACATATTTCCAACAATTTGGACTGTGACTTCCAAGCTCCAATCCTCGACTGAGCATAACATCCATGCTTAATGCATGAGAAGTGTGGAGTCTTAGATTTTTATTCCTCAAAGACAAAAATGATTTTAACTGTTTGCGATTTGTGTTTGATTGTGTCATTGATGGAACAGCTTGTTCTTCTGATAGAGGACAAGAAGTAGCTGCCAACTGAGCAAAGACAGCACTGCAACTTGATTGCAAACCTTAAAATCAATATATGGGAAATAAAAAACATTAACTATTTAATTGGCAACAGCACATTAAAATTTCTAATTTCAATAAAAGAAGAATCTATAAACTTTCAAAACAAATACATCTAACGCGTAAACTCAGTATCAGTTAAAAAAACAAATGGAATATAAAGCACATTTGCCACTGTTAAAAAATTCTTTGCATATGTATTAGAAGTTTAATAATGAGTTCTTTCTTCTTTCGAAGGTAAAATCAATTGGTGCAATGCAATAGACAGTGGGTTGTGCGCATTTGACAAAGAAATGAAACTTTTTAGAACTGCATTGGTTCATAACATGAAAAATAAAATTCTGTAACCCAAGGCTGGGCAAATCACAAAACAATCTAGGTGCCAAAAAAACATTTTTTCCCAAAGCAAATGGTCCAAAATAATGCTTCTTTTGACTTTCATGGCATAGTGATCCTCTTTCATGTTGGCAGGTATGAGGCCATAAATTCCAAACATTTTGTGCTGTTCTCAGCTTGCAATTTAATAACTACACAAAGAAAATTTTAGGCGCCAATACCAATTTTTTAGTCGCCATGGCGACCTAATGCCTGGAATTTGTCCAGCCCTGGTGAAACCCATAGACTACCTAATTGAATTTTTGTTACATTCTTTAATATGAATAACAAATTTATTTTTTATAATTTGAATGAAAGTACTCGTTTTCCTCAAATTAGCAAAACTTCATCCTCATACAAAGATACTCATGTATAACTGATGAAATTATATTAAATTTGATGTGAATTACAATGATATAAAATAATAATAATAAAATAACCCCAATGCTAAACCTTTACAAAATACTTTGTTCATGGTGAAAATATGATATGTGTAAAAATACCTAAAGCATTGCATAACTTTGCCGCCCTCTGCAATCCACTGATACTTTCAGCAATGGCATCCCTTGCTTTACGATGCTCTTCTTTTGCACCCTCAGTTCCTAAGAGAAACCCTATTGTACTTGTAATTCCACAGGAGTTGGTGCCATTTAAAAGAACAGATAGGACTTCTAAAATTGTTTCCCAAGAGCAAGTTAGTACACGTCTTGAAAACTTCCGACCTGTCAATTTTGCAATACAATCAATCACAAATTGTCATCACAATCTTTTACAATACAATGATGTCTACTTTTCTATATAAATTTAACACTATGAAAAAAAAAACAGAATGGCAATTGAATTATATTAAAATTATAGTGCACCTGCTTCAGAATTTGGAGATTTCTGATTGCCAGCAGCAGCTTGTTCCAACCTTTTGTAATCGGCAAGTTGTTGGCTTCCTTGTCTGCAGTCCCCCAAACCATCCACATCTGAAAGAATGACATCCGCAATATTGTCAACACCAAACTGCAGACCTATTAGGGAGCATGAAACCAAGCCAAGGAAGCAAGAGCCAAAAAAAAAGTTGGAGGAGAAAAAATAAAGCAAACAAAAATGTTTGAAAACAAAAAAATAGCACTAAAAATAAAAACAAAATGTTCATGCAAAATAAAAAGATACCATGCAAAAGAAATAAAAATCAGAAATTGTTTTGCATAGCAAATATTCATGCATAATTATCTTTGTCAATGATATTGAAAACGGGTAGAAAATATATGGGGGAGGGGGGAAAGCAGAGAAATGTCAAACAATCCATGCAAAGAAAAAGTATAGCACAACAACTATTTAAATTATAAATAAAATTCTTAAAAATTGACTCATAAAATTCCTATAGTTTCTTTTTTATATGATTCATAAAAGTACATTGCATCCAATACAAATTGAACATATTGAATTAAATTTATATTGAAGGAAAAGAAGAAAGAAAAAAAGATAAACAAATTGGTGGGCATCTTCAACTTGGATCCTATTTTCTTATTCTTGAAATCTTCATTGACACCCCACTGAAATCATCCCAATCAATAACTCACATTATGCTGTTCCAAGTTTGAGCTTAAGTCAGAGGTATGATATGGATGGTTTCCTGATGATCAGAACAAACAGTGCTCAAGATTCAGAAAAAAAGTAAAAACCCTTCCTACTTTATGTAATAAGCTATGTCTACACTGGTGCGTTTTTTCTGCGTCAATGCGCTTTCCACTGGCACACCTGTCATCAAGCGTGTCGTAAATCACTCAGGCGTGACTCAAACTTGTTGAAAGGCGGCCATTTTTTAAGAGGCATTCCTTTTCCTTCTGCTCCACCAGGTTTGGATTTTCGTTCAATTTCCCTTTCCTTTTCGTGAAGATTCAGTGTTGTTTTCATGAGGTTTTCCTCGATTTTTGATGTCAACAAAAAAAAACAAAAAACATGGACACTTTTGAAGGTTTCAGGTCACGTAGTGCATTACGTGATATTATTGAAGGTAAATTTAAATTAATGGTAATTATAATTGTAAAATTATAAATTAAATGATTGTCTTGAAAATTATTTTTTGGTAGAATTTCATGTTAAAATGCTGGTCGATTTCTTTTTCATGTTTTGGCGAAGAGCTCGCTTTACGGAGGTTTGCTGTGTAATTATAAAATAATTCATGAGCTCTTCGCGGGGCCACCCAGACACGGCGTTAGAACTTTAACCAGATGTGTTGGAGGGCTATTTATGATAATAAGATCTAATGGTATGATTTTTCAAAGTATATAAAATTGGTACGCCCTCCTAATATCACTTTCATCGGAGGTCCACCGTGCTGTTGAAACTCTTGACTCCACATTTTTCTAAACATGGGCAAACGGGGGCAAGTGCCCTTCGCCCTTGCAATTTTAGGAGGCCCACAAATTTGGATTTTCTTTCCTTTATTTTTTTTAACCTTCCTTTCCGTAGAATATTTCCAAACGTGGAATTTAATTTGAGAGTAATTATGTAAACTTTTTACATAATTGTAATCTGTAGCAGACATATTCAACCTGCTGCTCGCGGGCACTGTGGTGATTCAAAGTGCTTGATGCTCGTGTCCGATTTCATGTTTGCGAGTACTTGATTAACGTCCCAATTTGAACACTTTGTACAAATTACATTCAACGATTAAAATCATCCTGATTTCAAGCAGTCGTATGCCAAACTTGATAAGGGTGCACCCTTTTTGATGATGGGAACAAGCATTGTGCTTGAGACTGGAAAAAAGTTGCCTCAAAGAACGTTATATGAAAGGGTGGGGGTGGGGGGGGGGAAAGATTAATGTTTGCACAGGGCCCGAATTTACGAGGAACAGACTGTGCCCTTCAGCACAATAATAATCTTCGCTATTTTCTCAAAAACTGTACAGTTTTATGCAGATTTTATTTTCATGAATATTATTAGAGCTGCAACTAGAAGCGTACGCAGGACCAACCTTTCGAGTAGCACGCCGAGTTTAGGGATGAGCGTACAAGAAACTCTCTTCTAGAGAAATTTTCTGTTACTGACTGTCGAAAGTACGGTATTTCAAGTTTAAAAATTGTTTGAAACAACATATTAAATAATTTTCTTTTTGATATTCGAATTGTGTGCGAAAATGTTTTAAATCTGATCATCTTGGGCTATCATATTCTGATACTTTTTATTATGAAAAATTATTTAATTTGGAAATTTCAAGTTTTTTCACTTCTATTACCACGGATTTAGTGCTTTGATGTATGAATAAACACTTGAGAAAAATAATGCGCTGACTATAATTTTGAACGAAAAAAAAATTATTTAAATACGTACTAGATTACGACTTGGCAAAATAGACGTATACAGTTTTCTTAATTTCTTTGACTCGACTATATTCGGGTAAAGTTGACGAACGACTTGATTTAATTTTTAATTTATTCCGAAGTTGAGAAATTTTGAGAATGATTTCGTCTTTATATTCCGTCTTTTATAGTGCAATTTTCCCTCACATATTTTCACATTAAAATGTGGAAATTGCATCCACTGCGACAGTTGCATTGGCATCTGAATTGAAAGGTTTGGCCGTATAGGTGAAGACAGAAAAAAGGCACGCCACTTGAGGCATGCGATAGAGTTCAGCGGTAAAGAAAAAAAAAACGAGATTGAAAGTTGAAAGCTGTTGAAAGAAGACGCACCAGTGAGGACATACCTATATAGACAGATAACGTAAATGGATAAAGGCAAAGAAACTCCCTCTCTTCTCAAGTTCAAATATTTTGTTTTCCATTTACAAAAAAGAAATAGGCTATTTAAGAACATCACATAAGATATCACTTTAGAAATATAATTTTTCTAAGGGTTATCAATGACATTCAATGACAAATAAATGCATATAAATTCTAAGGTATTGATTCTAAGATTTGCTTTCACCCCATAGCTTGAATTTGAGACACGAAACAGTACTCGTGTTTCTTCCCCATATCGTAACTTTTAATTTTAAACATCCCCTTTTAAAATGATAGACTGTTTGCATACACAAAATAATAATAAGAAGAATAAAATAAAAAATAAGAATATTTATATATAATTTCATGTTATTGAAAATGTTTAATTTCATGAGAAAAAAATTTTTTTTTGCCTTACCAAAAGTAAATAAAATTTTGATAAACTTAAAAACGAGGGAAAAAATATTTATTTTTTAATGAAAATAAACAATATATTCACAACACTTCCAACAAAAAATAACCAAATAGTAAAAAGTTTCTAATAATAAATGATAATTTCCTAAGCATCAAATGTCAGAGCATAACAACTGGTACCTGACAATAGATTGATGAGAGCAGAATTTCCTGATGAAATAGGGCTGTATCCAGCTCCCTCTAACAAGTTGATGGTCAAGACTTGTTGGTAGAGTTCTGCTAACCATGTTGCAGAGAGGTACACCAATACACCACTGCCATGAACTTCTTCAATGAATTGTTGCTATTTGTTTGAAATGTAATTTATGACAAAAATAAATAATAGTATAAAAATTGTTTTTTTTTAAACAACTGGGTGAAGAAACAAATATAATACAATACATCTACAAAGAAGATAAGATAATTTATTCCAGAATCATATTCGGCAGCCAAAACTCCATTTCCCATAGGATTTTATGGAAAATTGTTTTATTTTTTCTAGACACTAGCCAAAATTTGAAGATAAGTTTGATAAAAAGAAAGAGAAGTGTGGTATAAAAATATTCCCAAAGATGCATCAATTGTTTCAGAAGAATTTCTGGAAAGGGATTCCTATGTTATTTTAGTGCATGAATCCTCCAACACATTTGTAAGCCAAGTCTGAAAAATTGTGGAAAAAAGGTTTTGTCAGCAGAGAGAGGTGTCAATGAATGAATTAGGTTGCCAAATCCATGCTTTTCTTAGAAATGACATTATGAATTTTCTAATGCAATTTATAAACATGCATATAAGCATGTTTAAAATATTTGGTGAATATAAAAAATGAATTAAAAAATCAGTAAATAAATAAAAACTAGTCACATCTAGACTAAAAAAATTCCTATTGAACACCTATACATTAGCAGTTATAGTAGAGACCATTCTTAAATTATCTTTGAGAAAGGAAGTGTAAAAAAAAGTTAGTGGATTACTATATTTTAAGTAAAATATATGAATAAAACTGTTTTAAATGTAATTGATGTACCATAAAAAAGTAACAAGTAGTTTCATAATTCAATAATGTTTCTCACTTCAGTTAATGCTATGGATGCAGAAGGATCCTGGTAGTAGTTGCTTCTAATCAGTTTCAAATTTAACAGAAGAGCTGAATATGTTGCGAGATATATGCCATCAGCATTCAAAATTGTGATATGTGACAAAACATCCTCTGATATGTCAGTCATCTTTTGTTGCTGCTTCCATAAATCTAAAGAAATAAAAATCAAGACGTTTTTAGAAATTCATAGCTTGGTTTCCAATAGTTTAACACAGTTACAAAATCCCCCACAGCAATGTCATAAAAATTCAAGCAGTGTTTGGAAAAATATATACAGTAAAGCCTGGTATAACGGTACACAATAAAACGATAAATTCCTCTACAAAAATATTTTTCAAATCTTTTTTGGAATCGCCTGTAGTCTAATGAGAGGGTTCTCAAACTGTGCGCCTCTTTTTCAGGGGCCTTTATCAGGGCTGCCACGGAGCGATTATCCTGACAAAGGCTTTTGCAAAAATATTCTTTGTTAAACAGCTCTGGGAAGCCAGCAGAGTTCACGGATAAGCATTGCATAGGAAAACCACCACGGGTGGGAAAAGATTGAGAAACCCTGGTTTAACATTAAACTCTTTTCTTGATACAACAATAAACCCCTTCTATAAAAATATTTTTTTTATTTGAAAACCCTTCAATGATATTTTTTCATACTTTGCTTGAAAAATGACCTTCAATATATTTTTTTAACTTGTCACATATTTTAGTTCTACAAAGGACGTCTAATAATATCAGTATTTGATCACTGAAAATGTTGATGTAGTTTTTGGTATTGTTACTTTCTGGGTGATAGACCAATGTGCATGGCAATACAAATCTGCTGCCATGAGCAATCTACTAAATGAATTTTTTAAATCAACTAATCAATTAAAAAGTTTTTGAAACGAATATAAATACTCAAAACACATTTTTTGGTGGTACTAACAACCCCATTTAGAAAAAATGGCAGCAGCATAAGTTCAGTTGCATGTGATAATAATGTTGCCACTTGTTATAATGTGATAATCCCTCTAAAACAATATTTTTTCTTGGTCCGGTAGAATACTGTTATACTGAGGTTTTACTGTGTTTTCAAAATCAATTTAAACACAAGCTGCTCTTTTAACTCTTAAACAGCTCAACCATTTATGAGCAATTTATATAATACTGTCTTGATAAAAATTAAATTTTAGATTTAAAAAAAATTAATTTGATTTTGTAAAAATCGTGCACTTTAACATGCGTTTAGATAACAATTCATAAATGAATATTTTTTTAACTATTTTTTCGAAAATAAAAAATTTAATGTGTACAACAAGGTTAAAAACAAAGATGGATTTTTCTTGCCCAGTAAAAAGTTTAAACAAAAGCATGTATACAATGAAATACTCAGATCAATTTTTAGGGGAGAAAACCTCATCTTTATAATTTGGTAAATTTTTTACGATTACCTTCACAATAATTTGATGCAAATTCTTGCATCGCCTGATCTGCCTCAACTGAGCTATACAAAGACAACAGGTATGGTAGAAAATCTTTCAAGATATCAATGAATTTGTGGGCTGCTTGTCTTTCTTGCTGAGCAAACTCCATACGGGCTGTGCATAATCTATCAACTCTCTCTCGCTCCAGCTTTCCAGCATCTTCCTGGCCAAGTAAAGTTCTGGGAACCTTATTCAAACGATTAGCTTCTAGCTCATCCAATTCTCGCTCTTTGTCTTCTAAATCATAGGTCAACTGAAATAAAAATTAAATTTATACACTAAAACTAAAAATTTAAAAGCTTGTTTTTAAATATTGAGGCAAAATAGGCTGCTATTATATCAAATTCAAAGACAAGAAGCAATATTGTCTTTAAAAAAAAGTAGAAAGAACTCTAAATTCTGACATAATTTTAGATCTAATACTTAAAGGAACACAAAATAAAAATTTAATGAGAGTCGGCAAAACCAGATGGAGGGCAAGTATTCTTCATCCCATAATGTTTTTTGCTTTTGAGATATTTATTCAATTTGGTGAAATTTTGTGGATTTTGGTCTGTAGTTTGATTTCAATAATGAAAATTAGCTTGCACATTAAAGACATGGCATGAGGGTTTGAGGATTTTGATGAAATAAATGTGGATTAAGTACTGAAGCTAACATGGAATTTTCACATCAGAGCTCATTAATGAATATGTCCCTGAGATGGAAATATGATAAATGTATGATGATATTCAGGAGCCTGATTCAGTTGACCCCATCCAGCAACTTTCAATGAAAAATGACTGATTTTTTCTTTCTTTTTAACACTGGCAATATCATCGGAGCTCTAATCAAAGGTAATTATTCTGATGGGACAAGAATCCATCATCTTATAATGAAAACTTTCACATCAAAATTTCCCAACTTTATCGGAAGAACAAAAAAAAAAGGATTGGATACCCCACTGAAAAATGCACACTTTTTCACTATAAGGGCAGATAATTGCAGATTTTTTTTAAATTGTGATAAATGAGATATGATGTTCTTAATCTAAAACTGTCAAAAAGTCGATTTCGAAAAAAATTGATGTATGAGGTTTTCATTATTAGGTGGCAATATTATGTCTGAATTAACAGATAACAGGGAGGACATATTATCAGTGATATTTTTTAGGAGAGGAAAAAATAAATATATAAATTATAATATATAAAATCTAATGGGGGGAGGGGTGTTAGGAAATTTAGAGTAGACTTTATTCATACAAAATGAAGTTCTGGAAATTGAAAATATTTTTAGCAAAAAAATTTACTCATACATGCTCATCATCATCATCTATCACCGGGTCAGAAGAAGTAGTTGAGGATGGCAGTTCTTCCATAGTGTCATCGTCTTCTTTCTGACCGTGAAAAATATCTTTATCATCATCATCATCATCCACTTTTGATTCATGCTGAAAATGGGAATCCTTTGAGCCAGAAGGAGATGGTTGAAGATTATCATCATATCTTATTTCTTCTTTTCCTTTATGCAAAGGCAAACAGGAATGTTGAAGATCAACATCACCAGGTGCTGAAACTATTTCTCCTGTTGTTAAAGGTGAATCTTCATTATCTCTTGCAGTGTAAGTAACTTCTGAAATAACAGTTTGAGCATTCACCTCATCAACTTCAGCATTTTTATTTGCATCCTTACGTTCCGTACCAACACGTGTGCTAAACTTTTCAGTTTCAAAACAATCTTCAGTAGTATCCAAGGATTTGATATTGGTAGCACCACCATCACCATTTTCATCCATTTTTCCAGGATTAAGACCAATATCAGTATCTAAATTGATCTCTTCAGACTTTGTGCTGATATTATTACCAACACTGATATCACTATCTATGCCCAATTCATTAGGCTTAATGTCATCATTTGCATCCAACTCTTCAGGCTTAATGTCATCATTTGCATCCAACTCTTCAGGCTTAATGTCATCATTTGCATCCAACTCTTCAGGCTTAATGTCATCATTTGCATCCAACTCTTCAGGATTAATGTCATCATTTGCATCCAACTCTTCAGGCTTAATGTCATCATTTGCATCCAACTCTTCAAGCTTAATGTCATCATTTGCATCTAACTCTTGAGGCTTGATGTCACCACTCATATCTTCAGGTGTAATATGAACATTATGACCTTTGTATTCAGGTTCAATGCAATCATCATGGTCTATATCAGAGTCACTATATTCAGAAGAGTCGTTGCTTTGAAAACATTTTACTACAGGAGTCATAATCTGTCTTGTTTCATGCCATCGATCTAGCTTTTTACCTATTGCAAAAAAAAAATCATTATAACACCTTGCAAGATAAAGATAAAAATATACAGAAATTTTTAAGAAGCACATTTTCTTCCCCTTCAAAAATTAGTAATTAGCATTAATATAAAGAAACTGATAAAGCCAAAATTTAATGGATATTGTATGGTAGACTCCATTCCACCTTTATAGGTACCAAAAAAACATTCATGTTATTAAAAGGAAATAAAGATTAATAGATATCGGAAATTACATAACCTTTGTAATCAGAATCTTCCAAGTTTTTGAATAATTTGTTAATCTCTTTCATGTATTCTTCTGAGATTTGGTTGCCACTACATAAATCTTCGAGGCTCTTTAGTAGTTCTGAAGCACAACTAGCACTGGCATAACAAGTATTTCGATCACTACTGTGACAACATTCGCCAAGAGAGTCCATAGCACTGTAAAGAAATAAAAAAAAACTAAATATTTACATCTTTCTTTAGTTGTACTGGAAATTTCAAACACTACAATTCTAAAAAAGACTATTGCATTAAAAGAATAAATTATACTGTGATTATTAATACAATTTTGAATTTAAAAGCATGTCAGCATTTCTCATAGGGCTATACGAATACAAAAACTATTGAAATATTTGTGGCTAATAATTTTATGTATTTGTTTTATCTGTATTTTACATATTCAAATTGCAACAATATCAGTCAGAAACATTTCAATAATTTTTGTGGAGTAATTAAACAGAAAAACTAAAATATATATATATATATATACACACCACACATATGTACTCATCAATATTCCCCTCCAAGCTGTGAGCACAGGATCGCCATGCAGTGATACCTCAGCTTATAAATTTTTGGGCTAACGAAGCCAATGTTTTTCCCACAGTATTTCTACCTTGCCTAACAAAAACTTTTTGTTATATGAATTCCCACACTGACTACAACACAGCCACATGAGCTTAAATTTAGAGCCAATAGTCACTAGAGAATTACTGTCACTCGAGCATGCCCCCCCCCCAAAAGGGTGGGGCTACAGCCCTGAGCCCAGGATGATTCTCATCATTTTTCGTTTTTCCATGCTGTAAATTCATTGCAGAGAGGCCTGTGAAAAGTCTTGTCTGGAGGCCCGGTCCCCCCAGGGGCCATGCTCTTGAGTCGGGTTAATTTATGTCCTTTTCAAAACCACTTTCCAAGTATACCTGTATAACCATATTTGTTTGTCTTTCAAAGAGGTTTTGTGCAATTTCATTTAAAATGTGTTGAAAAATAAAGCCTGGACTTGAATTTTTTTCAGTGCAGAAGTTCTTTCAGAGAAAGACTTTTAGCATCAAACTGAACAGCCTAAGAATTCCAGTAGCTCATTTTTTTCACTGAGACAGAGAGATGAGCTGAAACAAGGGACACCTGCAAACCTGAATGGGTTATGCACATAGTATAAAATAAAAAGACTGTCACTTTTTTAAATATTTCCTTGTGAATTCTTCTTTATCCAGTTGTGAAGCTATTCATTTCAGTCTTCGATCAGTGTTTGTCTTTTTTACACTGCATCAATTGTTTGAGAAAACTTATCCTCAAATTCTGGGCCTACTTGGAACAAATTAAACGTTTTTTTTCATAGAAACCAATGGGTGTTGCCTTTTGACTAACAAATATGATTTCAGAACAAATTATTATTTTTGTAACTGAGATATTACTGTGCATGAAACAAGAATACATGGTGGCATCTCACTATATTGTCATGTCACACACAGAGCCATCTTATCATGGCCGAGCATCATGGGGCCCCGGGGCAAGTGATTTTTCTGAGGTCTTACCTGGCAAATTCTCAAAAAATCGCAGAACTTTGATACTGATCAACCAAACGTTATTTAATCTGCAGAAAATCACTCAATAAATACAAATTAATTTAATAAGTCAGTGATTTTCTGTGGCTGTATTGATGCCTAGCTATGAGCTGAAAATCCTTCGGAAATAACTTTCAGATGCTAGGGATAGAAAATTATTATCTGTAATAATAATGTGAACATAACTGTCAAATTCAAAAATTTTATTTCTTACATCCGTATCAAGTCTAAATCTTCTGATCTTGAATTTTTGTCATCTGCATTATGAAGAGATGGGCCAGCAAACTTCAGAAGTAACTCTGGATGTTTCATTATCTGAAGAAAATTGATATGATGGATTAGTATAATTGATTTCAGTTATTTATTTTTCAGAAAAAAGGGGGCAGTAAAATTTATTGTTTCTTGAACTCTTGTCATGTTTACTATTTTTTGAAAATCAGGGCTAAAAATACTTTTGCTCATTTTCTAACTATATAACTTGTACCGAATATTAAAGTTTTATACTTCATTTATTTTTGTTTTCCAATTACTTCCATCAAGAATATGTATCTTGTATGTTATTGCTTATTCAAAACAAAAATACAGTACTTTCAACAACAAAAAGAATACAGTACTTTCATCAACAAAAAGAATACAGTACTTTCATCAACAAAAAGAATACAGTACTTTCATCAACAAAAAGAATACAGTACTTTCATCAACAAAAAGAATACAGTACTTTCATCAACAAAAAAAATACAGTATTTTCATCAACAAAAAGAATACAGTATTTAATTAAATAGATTCTTGTATCAAAAGAAAGGTATAGATTATTATTCTATTTTACTCTAAAAAAATTAATTTTCCCGCAGTTTCGTGGCAGATCAAGTTGGTATATGTTGTCAAGTAACATTTTTTTCCATTTTTACTTTTTGGTGACAGAAATGAACAAAAGTATAAATACTGAGAGCAAGATTACGTACTTCTTTCACAGCTTTAAGTGCTTCGAATCGATGCTGAGGAGGTGGATATAGAAGCATTCTATGGAAAAGAGATTCTAACACTGGCCTTAAAGAACCAATGTTTCCAACTAATCTGACCAACTCCACCGCAATACTAAATAAAAAGACAATGACATCCAATCATAGAAAGAATTCAGCAAGAATTCAAAGAAAAATCCTGATTGAGATTTTTTTGTAAACCAAGCAATATTAAAAATTTCTTGTTTATTTAGAATCAACTTTTAAGTGTGAAGTGTATCAAATATTACACATTTTTCTTCATTTAATAATTTAATAAATAATAATTATAACATATATATTTTTTCAATTGGGTAGATTTACCATTTCAATGAACTTTCCGAGAAACATATAAGCAATCTATTTAACTTTATGAAAATATATACACAATATGTCTGAAAGTGTTTTGGATGAATTTATTCTTAAATGTTTCATTTCAATGGGCATTTATGAAAGAAGAATAATAAACAAGATGTGAAAAGGAAATGGTGTTCGTGTTTCAGTTATAAATATGAAGCACATATGGATTATAATAGGCCCATAACATTTATAATGTGAAATTATTGTCATTATTAATTGATATACAATCAAGTAAGCTAACCTGAAAATTGTTTTTGCTTCAACACTCTGACAAGAAGGAGCAGCTGCCAAACAACCAGATCCTCTTCCAATCCCATTACCTTCGCTGCTGCCACTTTTCTGAGATGATACAATGTTTTTATCAGTTTTAGGTGATCCTAAAAAGGCTATCAAGAGTGGACAAAGCTCCTGCCTTTGAAGGTAAAATGAAACACAACCAACTGTATTTACTTTGATAAAATTAACTATGAATAATATAATAAAACAAAAAATGTAAATGTCTTTAAATTAATAAAACCTTAAAATGAATTGTCACTGTAGAAGTGTGGTAAACAGAAAACAAATACAGTTTCAGATCCTCTTTTTAAAGGGGTTTTTTTTTTCCTTAACTCACTAGCGAATCAATATATATTTCTTTCTTGAAAAAAAAACTGAATAAGAATTAAAAAGTCTATTTTATTTCTCAATGTGAAACTAGTGTTTTTGAAGTTGATATCAATAAAATAAAGCAATTATGTGCAACAATTATAAGAAATTAGCATACCGTTTGTCATTAAAGCTTTTGAGACACATAAATAATAATAATTTGTGTCAATTAATAAACCTTTATCCTTGAAAATCTCAAAATTAAAGACTATAGATACAGCAAGGAGTTTTAAGCAATCATTATGTTCTTTGCCAAAATTCTGCATTTAATGGTAAAATTTTAAATTTTGTTATTTTCACAATCATTGTGTTCAATCACTTAAATTTTGATCAATTTATTTCTACTAATTTTCAGCAGAATGTGATAAAATGCAATTATCACAATAACAATTTAAAAAGTAAAAATTTACCATAGGAATTTCAAAAAAATTGAATTTTGATGGATATCAATGTTTAAATTTCTCAAGATAGACAGCACACACTGTAGAAGTAAAGGAATGCCAACTTTTTTCTCTGGACAACCACTGGAAAGTAAAATTAAACAGAATATTAGAAATGAAAATACTGTAAGCTGAAATTTGAAAAAAAATTCAAATTCTGATGATTAGTTATTAAATTTTTACAGTATATGAAAGTATTTATCTAAGTAATAGTTAATTTATGAAATGACGGGTGACTCTCAAGTTTCTAAGAAACCTGTTTTATATAAATCAGACATAATAAAAACATTAACTAGAATAAATTGGGTATGATATATAAGATTAGTTTTTTACTTACAATCTTTCAAAGAAAAAATTTTGTTTTCGTGTTTCTGTTCTTTCAACTCAGTAAGAAAAATTAGCATAAGAAAAATGCACATATATGTATGAATGTGTAAAGGTCATTTTTAAAGTCTTTCAGTACATTTTGTCTCACCTAACATTTTTCAATTTTCCACAGATAAACACTAGAACTGGGGACAAGTCTTCAATAACTCCCTCAGCAAGGATATCTGTAAAAAAAATAAATTCACAACTAAGTCTGACATAAATTCCTACAATAAAATAAATGACAGTAAAACTCTTGCTTTAATTTTTTATGGTAACAAACAAGTTATCTAAAGTTGTTTTCTCATTCCTGCTATGATTCATTAATGTAACTGCTAGGTTATTGGGAGGTGGACATGGTTCTAGGAGAAAAAAATTTCTAGCATTTCACCCTCCTCGGTCCATTCATAATTCCATTGAAGATGATCAGAAAAACCAAAGTGTGAATAAAATATTATTAATTTATTTTACTAAGTATATAGTTTTAATTAAATTCAAAAAAAAAAATATTTTGAATTTTTGCCACCTTAAGCATGATAAATTAAACTTTATTTTTTCAATTTTATCTTATGCAATTATTTTATTAAACCAATTTTTGTCACATAACATGAAGGCTGAGAGAACACTGGTTATGGAGAAAAAAAATTTAATTAAACTTTCTGCAGAAGAGACATGCATAAAATTCTTACTGGGATCTTCTTTTATGCTCTCATCAGTTTCTTCCTACGAAATAGAAAAAATTATCATACATCAGACAGACTATGTTGAGAAACTCTACTCTATGCATTCAGCAATAGTTTAAAACTTCATTTTCTTATCAATTATAATTTTCATAATACAATGAATAACATACATGTTTCAAGTCTCTGAAAGCATATCTTATATTTAAAAAAACAATGACTAGAACCTCAGTTGCTTCATCTGGTTCTTGAATCATCGAACAGAAAACTTGCAGTGTCTGGTTAGCCGTGGCTTGAGCAGCACTTTTCAACGACGATGATCCCTTTGTATATACATCAAGGCACATAGAAATCAAATGTATCACAGCTTTTGTGCTCAGACTGTAGCTGCAAGTATTTGTCATCTGTACAAGAATCTGTAATTAAGGGGGGGGGGGGTGAAAAAAAAGAGTTTAATTGTGAAGGATGGAGAAAGAAGATCAAATTTCTTCAGCAGGAAAAAAAGGCATAATTTTAGGGAAAACAATTGTGATTATATTATGATTATATCATTAATTTAATTAATTAATGATTATATTGTAATTAATTATAATTGATGTAAAATCCTATGATTTTGAACTTACTTTCATAATTTCCACCTGAACATCTTCATTTTGACTAGATATAGATTCTACAGACTGAAGCAGCTGGCATGGGATCCATGTTTCATCATTTGCTGTCTCAAAAACTGTTTGGAAAGTCTTGTCCCAAATTAGGCGCTGAGGAAGAGCAGGTGGAAATATAATTTTTTTATCCATTTCTGTAGTTACATCTATGTTATTTTTTTTAAACAATACAAATATTAAACAATTTTCTGGAAAGTTAAACAAAAACTTGAATTATGTAAAATGACATAAATTCAAATGACGCAGATTGAAGAGATAGGGATAGACGGAGTATTCAATTTATTTTCAACACTGAATTACAAACAAACAAACCTACAGTCAAATCGTGATTCAATAAATTAGAAGAAAGAAATCAACAATTTTATTCATTAAATCAAGGAAATTGTTAAATCGGGGTCAAATTAAACAGCAGCATAAACAAAATCACAACAAATTTTAAAAGCTACTTACTTTTGGGTTGCTGTTAGAATTTATTTCTGACAACAATTGGAAAAAAATACATGAACTTAAGGAATAAAGTAAGGATGTGCATGAAAAAATTGCTTGTGATAGAAGTTTGTTTGATACGTCCGGCATTTTATATCAAATTCTGTTTAAACTGACATTTTTTCTCATTAACTGAAAAATACTTTCTCTTCAGGTGACCTGTCAAGACAGAGCACAAATTTGCAGTAACTTTATTTCTTTACTGAAATCTAAACATGCGGATTGCATAATGTTTTATGGTATTGGTGTTACATCAATTGCTGAAACCTTCCCTTGTACATTTTGTCTCTTTTATGCAAAAAGGAACAGATTCTTACTCCCACTTTTTTCTTTGCCTCTAAAGAAGGGCTGAAGTTCGAATCGTGGGAAGTAAAATTTTCCGATTTTAGTGTTGGGGAATGAGAAATATGAAAAAAAGATTGGAATAGTTTTTTATTCACTAAATAGGGGTTTGACCACTGTTTTTGCAAGAATTTCAGAAAACGGGAATTTGTTGAATCAGAGTTTGTTAAATTGGGGTTCGACTGTATTTCAAATTTCAGAACAAAAAGGGGGGTTTATAGGAAAACAAACAAGTCAAAGTAAATGGGGAGATAGGAAAAGATGTTTTATTGCGAAATCAGCTTTACGAAATATCTAGTCTCATGATTGCTAAAATTAGAGGCTTTTGAGCATGCAAGTTATCTCATTACTTTCAGTGAAAGAGTTAATAGAGTGATCAATTTAGCAGATACATTCCTTTTCAAAGGAAAAGCAAAATGTAAATAAATCAATGAAATATTCATAAATTTATATGACTTATAAGAAAGAAAAAGTATTGAAATCACTTTCTAAAACCCCACCTGGAATCCACTCAAAGCATGGCTAACCAGCTTGCTGTGCTTCGTTTCTAATGCCAACTGAAGTGCTTGGAGACATTTGGCCCTGAAATAAGTGAAAGTACAGGTGATTCAATGTATGAATGAAAGAATTTTGATTGGAAGCTAGGGTTCCTACATTATGGAGGGAGGCCTGCGTGCAATATTTTTCACAGAAGACAACATTCAAAAATAAATTCATACTGTGAAAAAAAATATGAATAGAATAATGCTGATCCTTGACTAAAAGCCATCGTAGGCTTGATACTAGTGGGTTAGCTTTGTGTACTGGAGTATTCTTTCAGTTTAAAAAAATTTGTTGTTCAAATTTTTTTTTTTTTTTGGATCCTTCAGAAACAACTCCCCGTGTTCCACAGAGTATGCCACGAGGCTTACAAACGTAAGTAACATCAACAAACATATACTGTGCAAGAAACTCAAAATTGCAATACAGCGAAATACAAAAGAAAGGAAAAATCAGATCAGTATGTACAATAACAATATACGAATGCAATTCGAAGCGCAATATTGCACCAGTGAATGCCATATGGTATCAATGCAATGTTGTTCAAATTATAAATATATATTGGAATGCCAGGCCATGATCAAAAGTACTTTAAATCATACCCAAATTTGTAAAAGCATGCCAATGATCTTCTTGATAACTGGACAGTACTGCAGACTCACTTGTGGAACTATGATTGAAACCTTAGAACAGACATATTCAACCCATTGCTCACGACCATGGTGCTCCCCGAAGCATCTAGAGTGCTCGATGCTCATGTTTGATTTCGTGCTCACGAGCACTTGATCAACGTTCCAATTAAACACTTTATGCTAACTGCATTCAAGGATTGAAATCATCCTCTGATTTCACATATTTTTATGCCAAACTTGCTGTAAGGGTGCTCTTCTTTTGATGATGGGTACAGGCAATGCTCGTGACTAGCAAAAGGTTGAAAACCTCTGCCTTAGAACAACATATACACACATGAATAAACAATCTTACCTAATTTCATGAGGTGGTGAACGCATTAATTCATGTTGATTTTCCAATAACTCTGAAAAATAAAAAAAATTAATGATTTTCATACCATATTTTTAAAAAAAAAATCCTATACTTAACTCATCAATTGACAAAAGAAAATAATATTTACACTTATGCACACATTTCATTTCATGTTAAATATACTTATAAATAACTACACACAGTACCTTGTGATTCCAAACAAGCGGAACGTACTGGAACATGTTTCAGCGGAGATGAGTCTTTGAGGATTTTCATAAAAACCTCCTCCATGCCCAACTGAAAAGGAGAAACTCTGAAAAAAAGTACAACATAGTGTGACAATAAATTTTAGATGATAATAATCCTTTGTCACAGGACGGTGCAAAAAAATGTATTCATCGGCTATTTGAGAAAAAATGAATATAGTAAAATCTTGATTATCTAATATAATTCAGATTAGTCTATGTTGGTGAGTCCCAAAATTTCTGGAAATTCAAATATAAATCAGTCTAAAGCTCTGGTGTTATTAAAACCAGTGTTCCTCAACCACCAGACTCTCACGTGCATCAATAGAACCAGGTTGCAAGTGGTTCGCTGGTTTATTTTCATCCATTTATTTCCCATTGGTAATATGCATGACAAGGCTTCCACCGACATAAAAGAAATCAACCAGGCCGCAGGCTTCCAAAGATTGAGATCCACTGATCTATACTAATCATGATTAAATTTCAATAGGGACAATTTGATCATTCTCTGTTCTGTAGTTATGCCACATTTTTTACACAGGGAATATGAACAAGGTGCATGTGTGGTTTAGTAGTAGTAGCTATGCAACAATATTTTGCATAACATTAATTTTGATGAATTGCAATGTTGCTGCTGCTCCAACACAGCAATTTCTATCAATGTCCTTTCTATCTTCCAAGCACAACATTGCCATGGACAACTTTTCATGAGAACAGTAGGGAAAAAACATCAGAACATTCATCGCCATCTGGTGACTCGTCATCATAGGCTATTATCTAAGTAAAGAGGCTCTCCACTGCACGGTCTTGTTCAGTGTATATGTAGTTCTAAGGAAGAAAAACATCAATGCTTCTGTAACATAATGGTTCGATGCAGATTGTGAAGTGGTTGTGGTTTGATGACCGGCAGAGTCAGGGCCAGATCTTGAATCCTGCACACTATGCAGCCACAAAAAGAGCCAACTGAAGGGAGGGCCAATTTTTTAGAGTGCCAACTGAAGGGGAGGGGAGATTTTTTAATCGCCAAAACATTATTCTCTTACACTTGAAAAATGTCCAGAACCAGTCGATGATCTATTTATGAAAATTCATTGCTGAATTGTATATAGTTATCTATAATTTGTGCATCCAAATTTATTGTCACAAACAGCTATTTCATCACATGTGGTATGGCTGCTACATAGCAACTTGTTAGTTGTTCCTGTCATGAATGCAGGGTTAGACACCACTATTTCGCAATATCAACGTGGCTTTTTAAAGTTTTTACTTAACACGATGATGATTGAATACTTATATCTAAAACCTAATCATAAATACAGAATATAACCTAAATTTCAGTGATATATAAAAACTACTATTGAATCAGCAAACTTGTTAATTCAAATTAAAACACTTTAGCACAATTTCTTTTTGAAAATCAATTATAATTGCAGCACTTTCAAGAAAGTTTTATTTAATTTGAGTTGAGCTATTCAATCAATTTTTCCTCAACATAATGAAAAGAGTGAGCTCCAATATGTTGAGAGAAGCATATGCTCCCCTTTAAATATAAAATCAGTCATTAATCACTAATAAAAACTCCTTTTAATCGTGAATGAATGTAATTGCTCGATGGATCACTCACCGAAAGCTGCCACAATGAACAAAGATCCAAGCTCTCCTCCTAATAAAGATGATAACATATGTCCATCTGGCACATAAACAAACACTTCAAAACCGAAAAAATATGAAATGCCGCAATTTGAAGGCGGCAGGACCAAAGCAGTCGATTTAACCAACCCAACAAAAAACAATTTCAAACAATTAAAAAATAGTAACTCCAATATTGTATTCAAGTTTTGAAGTCTGAATTGTAGTTTTTTCATGTAAAATATTTTTGTTTTAAGTTTCTTTTAATCATTGTCATTTTTATGATTTGAATGCCCGAAATTATCTAATCTACCGACATCGCAACGAAACTTGTAACTATGTTTAAAATTTTGTCAAAAACGAATCAAATCAGTATTAATGGGCTAAAAGTTATTAGTTTATGACGAATTAAATATTTAATTGAAAATAATACCAGATTATACTGATTATTTTCCATATAAATTCAGTATTGTATGACGTCAGTTAATCCGCAGGGACGAATCAGATCTCCCTGTAAAGTCGGTAGAGTCGTAGTGGGGAAGAGGAAGAGAGGAGTGAAGTGCTGACATACAGGATTTCCTGTCGTCTTGTCTTTTTTTGGTTGTGTTATGGCAGCGTGTAAACTGAGTAGCTGGCGCGATTTGTTTACATTTTTTCAGTGAATATTAATTTAAATGTTTACACGCTGGAAACGATCTCAAAATGACAATTAAAGTGTTCGTATCCGGTATTTGCGGAAGCCACGATGTAAGTTTTTAAGAGAAATGTCATTCAGATGCTTGAGGGTGTGGTATCTATCTATCATGTGGTTATAGTTAAATGTCCCACTTTCAATTGCCATTATTACTAATATTATTTGGTTGATTGCTGAAATCATCCAAACAAGTAGTTCATTTGTGGTTAGCTTTGAACAATATGGCAATGGCAATCGCATGGAGAAACGGGAAATAAACTTGTAATAGCGATATGGTATTTGTCTCAGAAATAAAATTTTGCCATGCATACTTGCTTTTTCAATATCTTTACTTAGAGGAAAAAAAGAAATGTTATGAAACTTTAAAATGACTTTCGATCTTCATAGCATATGATCACTTGTTTAACTTTAATATAAAAAGAAAACCATTGAGACGTATTTATTACAAAAAGAAAAGGTGTTCACACAAATACACCTTGAGTTATTAGTGCCTGGAGTTGTGAGCGATCCAAGCATCAAGTAAAAAATATTCAATGTAGTGAATACTCGTTATAACGATGATGTGCGACCTTTTTGTTACAGTAAGTCCCAACCGTGTTCATATTGTGACTATCATACTTGTTTTCAGAACAGCTACAGTATTACTGGTCGATTTGTTCCTTTGGTGTGAAAAATGTCCAAAAGCATGAAGAGAAGTCACCAAGAATGAAACGAAATCGTGCTTTTAGACGTCTTTTCTGCCAAGGAAAAAAAATTGCCAACAAATCGCAAAAAAGGTTAAATATTATTGCTGTGGAAATGAAAAAAAAGACAATAGAAAATGAATAGCAATAACAAAACCATAGGCATCATAATCTAAGACTGTGCTATTTTAGTCCCCCAAAGCTGATTTCTACTATATTTACTACAGTCTAAATGATTGTCTAACTCAGCTTCTAGGGATCGAATTAAATGCAATAATTAATGAATAAACAATGCAACTCACCCCTTCCTCTCCTACATACAGGACTACATACAAATGTCAGCCCCATCTCAATGTTTTCTTCATGTTGGTGCTTCTGTGTATGATCTATCTGAGATCCTGTGTCCTTGATAGCGATAAGCCAAGGCTAATTGTGCTGCACTGTGATCCGTCCCCCCCCCCCCCCACTCATTTCATCTACTCTCACTATGCATACAAAAAGCCCACTTCTAGATACTAATTAGTAATCGAAACATGTAGGCATTGTGCTTTACTATCATCGTAAGGATGCGGATTCGAACCCCCATTTGCTACATAATGGTAGCTGGCTGAAGTTAGTTTTCTTCATTCTCCAATTTTTCAAGGGATCAAATATTCATGGAAAAGCAAAGACATGCTGTGGATGGTGCCAAGCAAACACATGGAGTCACAAAAAATTAAATATCAAAGCACAGTGCAGACATATGGAAGAGCAAAGCAGTACAGAGGATCGTGTGTATGTATAAAAAATTCACATAGGTGTAAATTTGTATCCGGCCCATGTGTCTGATCCCCTCAACATTTGCCACCATCTGCATATATGCCATTATGACAATTTTTCAGTCCAATTATTTCAATTATAAATTTTTCCATGATGATTTAAAAACCACAGTTAAGTTCATTATGAAGTCAGTTTCAATGTATTCTTAAAAAATTTTAATCAGAAAAATATATTTCATTAGCTTCAAACTTTTGAAAAAAAGGAAAAACAGAAATTAATTGGCCAGGTGACTGGCCAATCAATGTTTCTTTAATGTACTACAAAATTAGATAATGGAGAACAGATGTTTGCTTTTAGAAATACAAGTTCATAATGGGGGTTATTTTTCTGATTGAGTCAAACCTGTAACTCATTATCTTGTTCAGATTGTATAAATGGACTAAATGGATTGTATAAATTCCAGCATTATAACAAGCATTACATAGAAACAAACTTCACATTAGGTTCATAATACATGCACCCACCTTTTCCAGCAATAGCCCAGATCTTCTTTGATCACCTATTTTTATCTCTTCTTTGACACAGAGCGGTAGGCAGTGATCTGGTTGGCAGAGGAGTAGTATCAGCTAATAGTCAATTGATAAGGCTCTGTGCCATCTACATGACTGGTAGCTGTTTTGCAAACCTCTTTTGATGAACTGACAACACTCAGAGCCGCAGACATTTCTCTCACCATGATTTGTCATCTTATTCACTTTACTTGCAAGCGTAGCAAGTCCTTCAAGCACTATTTTTGTAGGGAAGGTTTTTACTGTATTTTTTCCACCACACATGGCAACAAAAAAACCCTGTTGCATGTTTTAAAATTTTTAATACAGATTTTGATTTGATAAAGCTGTTTGTTATTGTAAAAAAGGATTAATATTTTATTTGATTTGCATAGGTTCGAAAGACACAACAGAGGGTCTTGTTCATACTTTCCACACTACCTGTTGACTTAGAAATTATAGATGTGACAGAACCAGGAAGGGAGCAGGAAAGAGCTCTCATGCAGGAGGAAGTGAGAAAGCACAACAAAAAAGACATTTTGCCTCCTCAAATTTTCAATGGTGACCAGTACTGTGGTGTGAGTATATAATTATAAATTTGAATACTTTCATAACTCTTCTTAGGTGATATATAGAAATTTGCTCTTAGTTATATTTTGTTCATGTGGCAAGAAAAGACTGACCAAGTAGTTGAAAAATCTGAGTGTAGTTTTGTGCTTGGGGTTTCTTGACACCTTAGCAGCATTAGTGTGAAATTACTTTTCTGATTTTCTATTTTTTTAGAACTATGACGATTTCCAATTAGCGGCTGATGACGATATTCTGATGAGCTTCTTGAAGCTGGAAGAGACCCCATCCAAAACTGAAACTTCAAGTAACAGCACAGAATTGAAAACTTCATCAGTAATTCAAAATGGTGTTCCACATGATGATGATATCTCGGACAAGCCACACCAGGTAGATTGCTTCATGCCCATTTGTCATGGCCAATGTCTGAAGCAACTGTCGCAACCACTTCAAGTGCTAAGATTTCAGACAATGGCTATGACAAACAGTCAATTTTAAACATGCAAGAATTTATGTCTAATCTCTTCCTGATCTTCG
Organism: Pholcus phalangioides; assembly: GCF_987345545.1. Classification (NCBI taxonomy): domain Eukaryota; kingdom Metazoa; phylum Arthropoda; class Arachnida; order Araneae; family Pholcidae; genus Pholcus; species Pholcus phalangioides. The sequence goes on along the minus strand of NW_028301608.1, from coordinate 61,590,707 downwards.
AGTTTCACATGTGTTTTTTTAGATTTCTAAAATTTAATGAATTGAAAACTATTTATCATCGCATAAATACATGCTTTCAAAGGAGTCACTTTAAAAATTCATTGAAATAATGAGCCATTCTCCTTGTATTCAGAGTTAAAGTTTCGTGTGAGATACACCAATGGTCCAACTTTTTTGTGCCTAGGGACATGCGTGCAATATTTATCAATGGCAGTAGTACTCTCTAACACCAAAATGTATTTTCAGTGAGGGCTCCTTCATCAACCCCTTTCTTTAAAAATTCTGAGATATTTTGGATCTTTAAAAGACTTGTTTTGGCAATGAGGATCTCAAAGATTTTATCATTTTTACATTTACCCTATCGCCACACAATTTGTAAAGCAGATGCTAATAGAATAGCACTCTGATAATTAGAGTTAATTCAGACATGAATGAATTTGAATTAATGAAAACCTAGATTTAAAGGATATTTCTATCCAGGAATAACCATATCAAAATGAAGGATGAAATTCAAGACAACAACCAAAAACAGAGCTATTATCATTAATTTTTTTGTGCATAAAAACAGTCTTGTTATCATGAGTTCTCCAGCCCATGGACCAGTACTGGCCCATTCAAGAATCATTTAGACTAATTTGTATAACCGCTGCATGATTTTAGATTTATATAAAATATTATGCCATCTCTATATTGATTTTTATTTAGTCTTTGCCATCAGCAGGTCTGCAAATTATATTTATGTATTTTTTGCCGCAAATTATTGTTTCCAATTAGTTTTTTTGTCTGTCTGCCAATCATTTTTCTATTCTTTTTTTATATTAGTCTTAAAATTATTCCTCCCATTTATTGATAGTTTGTAAATTATTTCCCAAATTATTTTTTTCTAGTTCACAAACCATTTCTCCTATATATTTATCATGGCCCACAAATTATTTTTTCTAATTTTTTCCTTTCTCTGCCGGCCCTCAAATTTATTTCTTCCCTTTACTTATTTTTTTGATTGTCAGTAAATTATTTCTCACGTTCATATATTTTTTGCCTGACATTAAGTTTTGTATCAAATTTTGGCCAGTTTCCGAAATTGTTCAACTGCTTTCACCAGTCTGTAACTTTAAAAAAAATAGAAGAACACAGGTTTGGAATATAATTGCACACAATTAGTCATGAAAAGATGGACCAGCATTAATTTCCAGTCACAAAGTAGTGTATCCAAAGCAGAAGTGGCCAACCAGTAAAGAAAAAAACAACAAAGGCAAAAATTCCAGAAATCATATCCAAATTGTGCATGCTCATTGCAATCACCGGATGACATGAGATTGGGTCAGCACTGCGTTGCGGTTTTTTTGTGGGATAAATTATATTGAATAGTAATAGGGCCAGGATCCCCTGATCATTATGTCACAGCGCCATGCTATGCCACAGAGATCAAGCAAGGGGTGTACAAGATAGATAATAGGCCTATTTTTCATTCTCATTATTGTCCAGGAGTACCACAAACATGAAAAATTGTGGAATCCTTTCAGACTTTGCATTTCTCATTTCAAATAGTGCATATCTTATTTTTAATGTGTTTACGATCAACATAATGTTATACTGTATTTGTGCTGGAGTACCAAACCTCTTCGACCTCAATCAAGGGAAACCCCCTGTACCTCTTTTGCCCAGGGCCCCATCAAATAAAAGTCTGGCCCTGGCTATAAAGCAGCTAAAATCTGTGAGAAGAATTGGGATTATTGGCCAGTGCACCAGAAGATTTCAGATAAAATACAAAGAATTACTGCTGCCACAAGTTCAGCTGGTTTCTGGTGTACCACTTGGTATACACAATTTATTTGAGCCCTATTGTTTTGCAGATTTTTTGCTGTCATTGATTAACATCTATTGATCGTACTCAGATCAGCTAATTGTTCTTTTTGTACTTAATATTTATTTGTAAACCAAATTCAAACAGTGTCAAAAATGGATTTAAAACAAAAGTCTTTCATTTTTCAGGCGGAAGAAGAACATCTAGACACTGAAGTGATCCAAACAGGTGAGGAAAATGTTATAGATGTTGACCAGAAAATTTCACTTGCAGAACCAATTTCAGAAATGCCTGAAACGAATGAAGGAGAAAAGGAAGTTGATGTTGAAGAAGCTAAAAAAGAAAATGATTCCTCTATCACTCAAGAGATCAAGCAGGACCTTGAACCAGCAAAAGAGCAGAAACCAATGAAAGAAAGCTCAGAAGAAGAAGAGTCAAGTGAGGAAGAGGAGTCTGACTGAATTATTCAGCACCATTGATTTTTTTTCTAATTATAATACATTGTTTAATAGGTGATTTTCAATAATGTGATTTGCATTGAAAATCTCTTTATTGGGCAATCACCGTTTCTTCTGTTCTTTTTAATGTTTGTGCATTGCTTGAATATGCTTCTCTCTCTACTCGTGTAATTCAGATATGAAAAATTCCTGACCAATCCTGTTTAAGCTTTCGTTTGTTACCATACCTGTTTTCTAAGGGGGAGGGAAAACTTTGAAACCAGGACCTGAAACAAAGAACCCTTATTCATCATTCCTTTGGTTACGAGTGGTATTGAAGCATTTCAATGTGTCACTTTCAATTTTTCACTTAGCCTGAGGCTCAACATTTTTTTATTGTTATGCAGATTAAAAATTTGCTGGAAGTAGAATCACCGCAATGATTACAATAACTCTTGATGCTGTTTAGAAGCAGGAGTGCACAACCTTTTTTTGTCCACAGGCCATATATGCAATATTGTTCTTTCTTGTGGGCTAGAAACTGGTGCTACCTATCATGTTGTGTTTATTGATACTTTTCTCCTGGAACACCTTTTATGGGCCAGTTGGAGCCCTGGGTAGGCTGCATTTAGCCTGCGGCCCAGAGGTTGTTTACCCCTGGATTTTAGAGGTACAATATATATCAATATACAACAAAGATTAAATATAAGTACAATATATTTTACAATAAATCTAATTTTAGTGATTTACATGGCACTTCAACATTTTTTCACAATTTCAAAGTGAAATTATTGTTATTATTTAATATAACAAATACAAATGCTACAACGGACAAAATGCCCAACAAGGTGACTGAAAAAAGATACCCATAAAAAATATGGATGTCGAACATCTTAAATAACATCTTAATTCTCTTTACAAAATGTTGAGCTACTCTGTTAAGTTTTATCTGTGAAACCATAATGAGCTTCTGAAGTTTCAACTTACCGACTCATGTTTGTTTGAATATCCATGAAGTTCTTTCAAAATTTTATTATGTATTTATCCAAATAAAAATTTATATGAAAATGCCACAATAGATTTTGGAATGTTCTTTTATTGATCAGTTTTTCCCTTTCTATTTTCAGCATGAAATCGCTTCATGTATCTGCAACTGTGCCATGCCTGCCCAAAAAAAATTGTTCATAGCTATTAATTCCTGCCAAGAACTAGTAACAGCATGTGTGTTTTTTCATCCGTGTATTTTGTGTATCTTGATGCTTTACCATTTGAAATCCAGAAAACCATTCCTGTCCTGAAAACTAATTTTTACATAAATCTTAGTAGCCTGACATTAACTGTTAGTTTACAAATTAGATGTCTGTTTTTGCATCTGTTTTCTTAGAGTTTATTGCCTGCATGAATTTTTTTTTCTTTGCTAAAATGAGATTTCTTTTCAGTACCAAGGAGGGGATAAAAAAAGAAATTTTTGCTGTTTTCATCAAGTTTGTTTCAGGGTATATTTGGTTTTTTCTTTGCCATTCTTTATATTTTGTTTCAAGGATTCAGTATGACTGTTATTGTTTCAGTTTTATAGTATAATGTCTAGAAATTCTTGTCTAAAAATATTATAATTTATCCATGATACACATTTCCGATTTGTGTAGTTTTTTATGGGTGTGGGGGGGGGGAGAAGAGTCAAGATTTCAGACAAGAGTAGGTTTTAATTTTCAGTTTTAAAATATGTGGCAATCATGCATTAATAATGTTTTATGTGAATGATTTTTTTTTTTGTCCTGACAAAATATGCGAAAAAAGTTGTTGAAAAAAAACGATGATATACAATGTGTGTTTTTACATGTTTGTCATTGATACTGATTATAAATTATTATAGTGTTGTAATTTTTCTATTTTATAGTTATATTTTTTAGTTTTGATGGTTAAAAATTCTAATTGAAATTGGTCATCTTCACAGTGAATTATCACAATGGTCATTTTTACTATGGTTAAGAATTTCGTTTAAAAATATATATCTTAAGTATATATCTGAGCATACATTAGCTATGATCTTTTAAAATTAGTTCAAAATTTTTTGGGAAATGTGTGATACTTTATTTTTTAGTTAATAAAATTTCATAATAGTTGAAAAAAATCAATTGACTGCTATACATCTTTAAGGTTTCCATTAAATTAAGCCTTTATCTGAAATATTTAATTGTAGATAAATAGAATTCCCACTATTTTTTTCTGCACAATTTTTTTTATTTAATTACAATTCCATATCTTTTCATTAAAAAAGATTTGACTCTTTTACATGAAATCCAATTCCATTTTCTCAAATATATGTCTCTTTTAAAAAAAATCTTGCTTTTATTCACCTGAGCTCAAAGCGAACAAAATCATTAAAAGGAAAAACAAAATTGTATCATTAATTTTAACCTTAATATCTTTACATTTTTTCAGTCCCAACTGTTATGTTTCATACACCAGTCATTGTGTAAAGAGTTCATATATTATTTATGAGTTGATAACCTAGGCCAGGATTACACTATAAAAGTTTAGTAAAATCCCTTTTATAAAACTTGAAAAATCCAGCAATAAATCTCATAGGTTACATTCAAGCAAATGCAACCAAAGCGCTTATTGGGTGAATTTTTCAAATTTTATAAAAGAACTTGTATTATAGTGTAATCCCACCTTAGAGAAACTGTCAATCTTTTTGTTTTTGTCTTATGTCTTTTTGCTATCGTAAATTTTACAGATATCCCAAACACAAGTGGAAAATTTCTTGCATGCTCAGATTTAGTTTTTAATGGTTAAAGATGATATTTTATTTTAGATAGATTTTTTTAGTTTATCATTCGAGCTATTGAGTGAAAGAGTGGTAAGTCATTTTTTCCGTGTAGTCCTGACTAACACCATATGTGGGTGGCTTTACTTTCAATCTGTTTTGTGTACAAGGGGTTTGACTTTTGACTGTAGCTCAACTGGTTATCGCCATATTGCAGCAAATATTTATTAGTAAAAAATTAAATGACAATGTTTCGTGCAAAAGTGGTGCAAGTCATATTACAAATGAATGAGGCACAAGTTGGTGTCAGATAAGGCTTGAATGAACATGTGGGATGAGGTGATCACATCTGGTAGGGGGGTGCCAGGAAATAGCTTTTTGTCTCGCAAAGCATATCTTGAACTAGAAGCAGCAGCAGAAAAATGCCTTTTATTGTTCAATGACAGTTGCACTGGGAAAAATCATAATATCAAATTACCTTTAACATGGATGGAAAATGTCATAGGCCCAAATAATACTTTACTATAGTTGATCACAGCATATTTGTATCGGGCCACAGTTTTATGAGGAACAATTCAGACTTTGGAAAAAGTGAAACTGCTGCCAGAAATAAGATGCATTATATATTGGATTGCTTGAATATATGATGATGACGACCTGAAAGTTAATAAAGCCAAATCACATAAATAGCCCCAAAATCTTCCCGAAAGAAGGAATGATTGAAGATTTTTCCCTTTCTTTATGGCACTGATTAAAAAAATAAATATAATGAAACACTATTAAAAAACTCATTTTTAATAACTTTATTTAAGCCTTATTCCTTTGTGATTTTTTAACGAGAGTGGCAAAAATTAAATTTCATTACATGCACAAATGGTGCAAGTCATTTTTAAAAGTTTTTCTGCAAAAATCGACATAATCCATCCAATTTTAAATGGGTACCAAGCTATGGGTATCTAACTATTTAAGACATGTCTGTCTCAAATAGTTAGACATGTTCAATAGTGAGTAAACTGTAAAAAAATAGTGTTCTATTCAATGACTCAAAATTTACAGAACTTTTCATAAAAGACTAGTCTCAAAGGCATATTTTTTTACTTGCATTGCTCTTGCACTCAACGACTCATTTTATGAAGCTTCATCTTTGATTTGTCAAATGTGATAGTTTAGATAGAATAAAGTTTTATTCCTTCATACTTGATGTCAAACCTTGCATATAATATGCATCAATGCAGTTTATCGCTGTAGTTTGCATCCAATGATTTTGATAGGAGGCATAGATTTCAATCAAATGCTCAAGTTGCTCGATTTCTTGTCTTCCCTTTATCCCATCGTTATATTATTGTGTGATAATTTTATCTTAAATACTTTTTTATTTTTAACAGGTTATTTTCTGCATTAGGTGTGCTCATATTAGTGCTACTGCTGGCAGTAGTATTGTTATTAGTGGGGTTATATTAATTATATGTGTATATTTATTGTTATATTAGTGGGATTTTTTATAACAAATTTATTTTTTTAAATTTTATTTATTTAGATGTATCATTTTCTGAGCTTAGGGTTGATTTTTGGGATAATTCCTTTTTTTTGTCTTCTACAAATCTTTATTGCTTTGTCTGTGATGTATGTGAAAAAAAATGCAATTTATGCTCGTTTTTCTTGATCATATTCCCACGATTTGTTTGTGAAAGCCTGTATTACTAATAATATTTTGGTTACTAATCTTGCATGTTCATGTTCTCTCCCGTTTGAAAATATTAATGTATGGATGTGTATGATACCGGTGTTTGTTGCTAATGCCTGTAGACAGATTAGTAAAATATGTATACATATATTTCAAGCCAGTAATGTTTGCTATCTAATAATTCCTGTGAGCATGTGTCTATATGTATAGATATTAATCATCTATTTCTATGAATATAATTTACAAAAATTAATTTAATAAATATGTTGGTATATATATATATGGCTCTAGTTTTGTCTAAAAATAATAATTGAATCCCTTTAATAAATTTTCATCAGCAGGGGGAAATTTTACTTTACAGCCTAAAGAATACAACCATCTTCTAGATATGATTCTTGTCTTGAAGTCGATCATGTAAAATACTCTGAGCAATGCATTCAGCTGAATTTTAACTAGTCCAACGTAGCTAGACCGTGTGATCATATAACTGCAGTATGTAGCCAGTCTTGAGACCAAGCCGTCGCTCAAACCAGAACTGCCTTTTTGGGGTTGGTGACAGGTGCAGTCGCACCGGGCCCGCGTTTCGGAGGGACCCCTGCACTTGCAGTAATGGTCTTTAACAGAGTTGCATTATTTCAAGGGCGCCGAAATTTTTTCAGACCTATGGGATCTGGTGCCTGCGGCGAATAACATTTTACTGCCCTTAAGATACGACTTTCTGAGAAGAGTTTCCTTTCTTTAACCTCTATTACTTTGCTACAGTGGTTCACAAAGTGTTGGCCACGACCGCCTTTGATATTGGGGGGGGGGGGACGATGGACGATTTAAGATGTCACGAGAAAATTTCCTAAATAAAAACGTCCTGATGCGAGTAAATAAATCAATTTAATAACTCTGAAGCGAGAGGATGGTCCCGTATATATATTGTGATCGCACCTGTGTGTGTGTACATTTTTTCCTAAGGGTTTTGGAAAAAATTCCGTCCTCAAACGAATATAATATAATTTCACATATATATAACGCAATTAAAATTCTACATAAAATTTACTAAAAATTCTTTGAAGAAAAATCTTATTCGAGTATCTATAAAAGTAAAATCACACTTAAAAGTGTTAAAAACCACATTTTAAAAGTGTCACAAATGTGGTTTTGCGCACTTTTATGAAAAATATGAACACTAATTAATATACTTTTTTCTGAATCTAAAGATGAAATTTATTTATTTAAAATCGCTCTGCTGATTTCCTAGTTTTTGAAATCGTGATTTCCCGCGTTATGTTGGCTGTACACGTAGCATAGAAATAAGTTTTTTTCTACCCTTTTTTTATTTATACGTTATGGCGAAATATATTCTAGCACTGACAGCCCGAGTTCATACATTTGTGACCAGAGGCGTACGCAATAGAGAACAGGGCGATATCCCCAAGACGATAAAAAATTAGAAGTATTTTCAAATATTTTAGTAAAAAATATCGGAATACCCTGTATTTCACAAGTGGGAAACATTAATGAAGTAGAACCCCTTCCGCCACTTATCAAATAAAACTGTTACAATTTTTGATCAAAATCAGCGATTGGATTTTGATTAATGCACCACATGAAAAAATCAATGTACGATATTTGTAATCTCTACAAGCAATAATATTAGTTCAATTGTTGGGTTTATCTCGCAATTTTAATAGTTGATATTTGTGTGTGGTAAAAGAACATAAATAAAACTCGCAAAGTGTAATTTTAATCAGCCATAATAAACCCGTGTATTTAATATGAGAATTAAGGGCGGTTACACATTGCAAGTATTACTGATGTCAATTTACCATACGCAAATAACTGTGGAAATTCCATGGCAAACTTGATCATTTAACTAGTATTATTGCTTGTAAAATATTTACTAATATCATGTCATTGTTTTTTTCATGCGTCATATTAATCAATTCAGTTGCTAATTTCAATGGAAGAATTGTAACAGTTTTATTTGATAGGTGGCGGAAGGGGTTCTACTTCATTGACGTATTTCTCATATGTAATATAAACTGAAGAGCGAAAAAAACTGGTACAGGCATGCGTATGTAAATAAAGAGATATGGAACCAATCAGAGTACGGCGCTGCGGTCGGCAACGCCTATATAACACAATAAGTGTCTGGCATAGTTGTTAGATCGGTTACTGCTGCTACAATGGCAGGTTATCGAGATTTAAGTGAGTTTGAACGTGGTGTTATAGTCGGCGCACGAGAGATGGGACATAGCATCTCCGAGGTAGCGATGAAATTTGGATTTTCACGTACGACCATTTCACGAGTGTACCGTGAATATCGGGAATCCGGTAAAAAATTAGATCTACGACATCGCTGCGGCCGGAAAAAGATCATGCAAGAACGGGACTGACGAGAATCATTAAACGTGACAGACGTGCAACCCTTCTGCAAACTGCTGCAGATTTCAATGCTGGACCATCAACAAGTCCCCAGTAGCACATCAATATAGAACGACGTAGAGATTTCGATACCGTTCGACGTCGTTTACCGATGTCGTTCTACGTAAAAATGGCATATATTTGTCTGTATAGTTCGACCTGGCGAAATCCGACGTCGAACTATATCTGACCCCGACACCGTTCGACGTCGTTTACCGATGTCGTTCTACGTAAAAATGGCATATATTTGTCTGTATAGTTCGATGTAGCGAATCCGACGTCGAACTATATCTCTCCCGAGACCGTTCGACGTCGTTTACCGATGTCGTTCTACGTAAAAATGGCATATATTTGTCTGTATAGTTCTATGTAGCGAATCCGACGTCGAACTATATCTCTCCCGAGACCGTTCGACGTCGTTTACCGATGTCGTTCTACGTAAAAATGGCATATATTTGTCTGTACAGTTCGATGTAGCGAATCCGACGTCGATATAAAAATGTCATACATTTGTCGACGTTTACGATTACGTTGTCAGCGTGCGAACCATTCAACGAAACATCATCGATATGGGCTTTCGGAGCCGAAGGCCCACTCGTGTACCCTTGATGACTGCAAGACACAAAGCTTTACGCCTCGCCTGGGCCCGACAACACCGACATTGGACTGTTGAAGACTGAAAACACGTTGCCTGGTCTGACGAGTCTCTGTTCCAATTGTTTCGAGCTGATGGACGTGTACGGGTATGGAGACAACGTCATGAATCCATGGACCCTACATGACAATAGGGGACTGTTCAAGCTGGTGGAGGCTCTGTGATGGTATGTGCAGTTGGCGTGATATGGGACCCCTGATACGTCTAGATACGACTCTGACAGGTGGCAGGTACGTAAGCATCCTGTCTGATCGCCTGCACCCATTCATGTCCATTGTGCATTCCGACGGACTTGGACAATTTCAGCAGGACAATGCGACACCCCACACGTCCAGAATTGCTACAAAGTGGCTCCAGGAACACTCTTCTGACTTTAGACACTTCCGCTGGCCACCAAAATCACCAGACATGAACATTATTGAACATATCTGGGATGCTTTGCAACGTGCTGTTCAGAAGAGTTCTCCACTCCCTCTTACTCCTACGGATTTATGGACAGCCTTGCAGGATTCATGGTGTCAATTACCTCCAGCACTACTTCAGACATTAGTCGAGTCCATGCCACGTCGTGTTGCAGCACTTCCGCGTGCTCGCGGGGGCCCTACACGATATTAGGCAGGTTTACCAGTTTTTTTTTTTCCTGTTCAGTGTAATACTGTGTACTGTATTTTATTTATTTATTCAGTATTGTCTGGCTAAGGCCTATACAAGAGGGTGTGGTGATGGGATTTGACATATAGGCGATTGATGCTACATAAAAAATCAGATTGAAGATGGAAAATGCAGAATTTGATGGAAGTTTTTCCAATCAATAATTGTCCGGGGGGGAAACTAAATTTGAAGCAATCTGTGGATGCAAAAATTTTTTTTTGGAAGTTATTCAGTCTCTCTATTGGAAAAATGTGAAGATTTGATTAGAATATGGTTAATATAGTATCAATGTTAAAATAGCCGTAGATAATTTTGGAAAATAATGATAAGCGAGCGATATATCTATATATATCGATAATACCAACGATAAGTTGGCATTTGAGCTGTGTGATGGAAACAGAGGAAGACCAGCAGTTTAAAATAAAGCGGGTAGATTTATTTTGGATACATTACACATACAGCTTATCTATATTGCTTTGTTTATGGGGATCCCAAGTTTCGCAGGCATAGGAGAGGACAGGAAGGATATGAGTTTGGAAGTAGCACTGCGCATAAAAAAAAAAATTGTTTTCAATATTTTTTAGAAGGCATATGTTTGCTGATGAAACTTTATTTTTACACGTTTATTGGTTATGGACAAAAGTGATTGAGAAAGGCGCCATTTTCTTCATGGTGAATAAGTTCACAAATTATGGCCGTTCAAAGTCAGAATGCTTCCATGAACACAGTTTTTTTAGTTTTTTGTTTTTTGCTGCGCAGAAAAAAATTCCTTACCTTTTATAAGGCGCATTTATCATTCCGCACAGATATCGAAATTTTGTGCAGATGAAAGAAAAGGCAATGTGCCGCTATCTGGGAAAAAAGTTGGAAGGCACATTTTTGATGTTGGAATAAAATATTCCCTTTCCCCGCGAGCATCTCGGTGCACATCATGCTCCCCTCCCCCCCCCCCCACCCTCAAGACAGATCTTTAGAGGAGCCTCCTCTATAGTAAATTTATAGTGTAAAAACAAAATGCAATGAGATTTGTTCCAGGCTAGAGCCCTGATTTGAAGATGCCCGTTACCTTGCATTTCAACAAAAGGTCAATTCATGGGCGGAGATACGGGCAGCGTCAAAAGTGGAGCTGCCTGATCTAATGTATATGAGTATATGAACTGACATCATTTGTGCCCTCCCAGATGTTCATCTCCGCCTATGGGTCAACTGTTTTTCTTTTTACTTACTTACGATGATTAATGTAAGTAATGATGGTAAGAGGATGAGCAAAAATGTTGCAATTAGGGAGCTGTTGAGGTCTTAATAACTTGTGAATGAATAACACCTAGCAATGAAACAAAGGTCTCATGACTGTTGAGGGCGACTCTTGTGCCGCACGATGTGCCATTCTATTAAAGGTGCCGAATCCGAGTTGAAACGGCCAAAAAATAAAATACTTCGTCGACGAAAAAAATGTGTTGAGGGCACCAAAAATACGTACCGCACGGGCAAAGATTTTTTCTTGAGCTATCCGTGGAGAGCGACATTGAGGCTAGGAGTAACACTTCTTTTGTTCCATAATTTTCATTGGATTCTCATCTCGACCAACTTTTAATAAATAAATAAAAATCTCTTCTTCGATATTAAGATTTCTCTCTCTATTAATATCGTATATTCACTGTCATCATAGTGCTGCCATCTATATAAAAAAATACGGGGACTTTTTGGGTATGGAATTTTTTAAGGAAAAGGCTGTCTATACAACTACACTATTTTCAATTTCGCATTTTTCGTCAACATCGGAATTTTCTTGTTTAGTGGTCTTATTCTAATTCGTGCCCCCCCCCCCCGACATCCAAATCAGAGATCTCCAACCTTTTTCTAGTCGCAAGCACTGTTTGCGACATCATCAAAAGAGGAGCATCATCATCAAAAGAGGAGCATCATCATCAAAAGAGGAGCATCCTTACAAGTTTGACATACTATTGCATAGAGTGACAATGATTTCAACCCTTCATCGCAATTTGTACAAAGTGTTTACATTGGGCGTCGATCAAGTTCCCGCGAGCACGAAATCGGACACGAGCATCGAGCACTCTAGGTGGTCTAGGGAGCACCGTGGTGCTCGCGAGCAACTGGTTAAAGATGCCTGATCTAATAAGTAATAATACTTGCGTGCCTCGTCTTCCCCCTCTAAGTCGATGCATTTTTATGGCTCCCTCATACCAAGGGCGTAGCGAGGGGGGGGGGACTTGGGGGTCTGGTCCCCCTTTTGGGGTCTGGTCATCTTTTTCCCTGTTTTCGGTCATTTTCTCACATTTCGGGGGGAGGACCAGACCCCCAAGTCCCCCCCCCCCGAAATGTGAGAAAATGACCGAAAACAGGGAAAAAGATGACCAAATCCATTGTTCTGTCACTTTGGTTCCCCCCCCCCCAAAATGCAAGTGGTCCTTCCCCCCCCCCGAACGAAATTTCTGGCTACGCCCCTGCCTCATACCGATTTTCTAGTAAGTTCATAAAGGGAAGAATTAAAAACAAAAAAATTTTGATCGACTTCTCAAGTCTTTGTGTTAGAGATTTCCAGCGTTTTTTTTCCGGAGCTCTTGATGTGGGTGAGAGTTTTTTATTTTATTGAAATTAAAAAATTTCACATCTTTGTATATTGCGGAAAAAAACACCAGAAATAATTATACCCCAGGAAAAATTTTGGTAAAAACCAGTTGAGCTCTCCTCAACAAGACCGTTTTGACAGCATCATAGGTCCCCGGGCCGAGTGATTTTTCTGCGGTCTCCAAATTGTCTAGAAGTGCCTGCCTATCAATTTTCATACTTGCTCTCGAAAACTGTTTCGAGATCTCATTATCATGAAGCTCTCCCGGGACGTTGCCGGTTGAGCCCATGTGTTAAGATGGCACTGCTCCTCGCCAACGCCCACCCCCCCCCCCCACCCCTAAGAAGTTGACTTTTTGGTCGGACCCGGGCAGATGTGTAAGCACGGATGGGTAGAGACTAGGTGGGGAGAACAGGCGGGTCTGATGCCCCGGGCCACTTAAGTGATCTCGAACAGCGCCTTAGGCAAATAAAATGATCTGTAAACATTCCGAGGGTAACTCAGTTGGTCTAGGAATGTGCCACGGATCACTCAAGTCATTCGTAAATGTGACGGGGTCGCACGAGTGATCTGTGTATGTGCCGCGGGTTGCATAAGTGATTTGTAAGTATGCCGCTGGTTACTTTAATGATCTATAAATGTGTCATGGGTTGCTTAGGTGATCTGAGGGAATTTGCCACGAGACACTGAAATGATCTGTAAATATGCCTCGGGTCACTTGGATCAGGGCTGGAGAAATCGCAAAAAAAAATCTTAATTCCAAAAAACTTTTTACCCTGAGAAAAAGGTCCAAAATGATTTGCTGCTTCTTTTGACCTTTTAAGGGCATAATGACCTCTTTCATGTTGATAGGTATGCTGCTATAAATTCCAAACGTTTTGTGCTGCTCTCAGCTTGCAATTTAGTAACTACACGAAGAAAATTTTAGGTGCTAATATAAATTTTTTAGTCGACCTGGGATTTGTCCAACTCTGACAAGAAATGATCTGGAAATGCTCCGCGAGACACTGAAATGATCTGTAATCGACACTATTATCAAATGATATGTAAATGTGTCGCGGGCCACTTAAGTGCTATGGAACTGTGTCACGGTGATATGTAAATATGTCGCCGGTTACTTAGGTGATCTGGGAATGTGCCGCGACACACTGAAGTCATCCATAAGTATGCCGTAGGTGACTCAATAGTGTGAAACTGCTCCGCAACCTTAAGTGATCTGGAAATGTGTCGATTAGTTCATTTTCACAAAATTACGTTCATGTTCGCGGGATATATCAGATGGCTCAAAGGGCTACGGGTTGAACACACATGTATGCTTTAACGCTCCTTCTTCATCGAACGGCGCGCACAATGCGTGCTTGCACCGTCTGCCAAATTTTCTAGTTGCGGCCCTGGGCATAGAGGAACCGAACCCTTCTCTTTCCTCTTCCAAAATGATAAAACATTGAAAAAAATGTTTCCAAAATATTGAAATGAGCATCTTCACATGCCGTTTTAATCAATTTTTTTTTTTAAATTTGAAAAGTTTTTTTTTATAAGATTGGTTGTTCAAACTTTTTCTGGAAAATATTTCCTTGCTTTTGCAACACCAATCAAAGACAATCCAAATCTAGACAATTCCTCTGATTCCGGACAGTTCTGAACTTTCTGGTTTTATATCTCAGTTACATGTTTCCCATTTTCTCAAACAAGGCCATAGATATCGGTCTAATTTCTTCTGGTTAAATTTGACCTCGAATTGTTTTAAATACAAGTCTAGCGTCAATTATTGGAGTTAGCAATTAGTGTTTTTCTTTTTTTTTCGACTTTTGTGTGCAGAAAATGTGGCTTCCGATCACCTGCAGAGATTGCCTTCGAATGGAGTGTTGTTGTTATTATTAGCTAACTAAAAAAAGTGTCTTTGTGGGAAAACAATTTTTTTTTTCCCCAAGAAGAGAACTCATTCACTTATTATTATTCTGACGATGAGAGCGTAAACATTTTCGCGGTCTTTGAAAATTAAATAACTTAATCTCAATTTCGATGCAGTCCGATTCCGCTTGGAATGCGGACTTTTTTTCACTAGAAACGTAAATTTTTAATATTTTGGCATTTATGTGGTTTTCCCATTTGTGTGTGGATTTCTACTAATTTACCATCACCAATCTATTTACCATGTTAAAACTTAAATTGTAAAGTGTAATAAACATTGTGGTAAAAAAATTTCTCATGTAATAAATATTAATGAAAATATGATTTACCTATTCACTTATTTCAAATTTTTACCACATATATTTGATTGTGTACGCTATCCTATACAAGCATAAAATTTCAGATACTTCTAATACTTATTTTTTACAAATTTTCAGAAAATGCATTAAAAACAGCTTGCGCACATGTTAAAATATCATGACATCAATGGAAAATTATGGAAAAGATTTGAGATCTATTCGTAAATACTTGTGCTGTAATTTTTTTTTAATTCTTATCATTTATTTTTGAACAAGATTGAGACGATAAAATCTCAATCTTCTTTTTCATAATTTCATGAACACACTCATTCTTTATTTTGAATAATTTTTTATCCAATTACGTTTATTTCATGCAATTTCACCATGCATGCAAGCTTTTTTTTAATGCGTTTCTTTGAAATTTTGTATATTAGTAATACGTATTAGAGATACGTAAAAATTTTTACTGGCATAGAATGTCGCACACAAATATTATGGGTAAAAATTTGAAATAAATCAATGGATAAATAATATTTTTAAATATAATATTCCGTATAAGAAAGATTTTTATCATGTTAGAAAGTAAGAGACCCCCCAGACTCCGTAATTAATCGCTCCACGATAAATGGGCTGCAATTAGAGATTTTCAGTTATGAAGTCCTCAATGTTTTGAATTGTTCATAAAAAATCGTTATTGGTTTTAAAAAAAGAGGAAAATGGGGAAAATATTTTTCTGACTGAATCAATAAAATTTTTTGCCACTGACATAAAAATTCAAAAATAAATAAATAAATCGAAGAAGTATTAAACAATCATGACAAACACAATCATTTTTCTTTTCAATGCTATTTATTGACAACAAAAGAAAATCGAGAAAAAAAGGGGGAAAATAGATGAAGAAAAAGAAAATTTCATCGAAAAATAATGAAAGCAAATAGATTTCAGATCTCTAAAAAGGATGTTCCCTATATTCAATGGTTATTTAAATACTATATAATAGCATTAGAGGGGAAAAACAATAGTTTTCACATTTTTTGGGAGTTCAATCTCAAATATTAATTTTTTAATATAAAAAATTAATTATATCAGATGGTAAAACACAGAAAATTTTGGATTTTTCTTAACCTGAACTCATGTACAACGGGAACATCTCGGCAAAGTATAAGGAAAATCTCGATCATGACAAAAAAATAATAAATTTTCAATGCAATTAAATTTCAAAACAATCAGTATGATTTCGGAATCATGATATAATTTGAAAAATAATTTAATAAATTAAAAATAGATATACATTAATGTGACACATAATGATGGAAATTTTTACTAATTTCTTTTTAAAGCCTAATTAAAACTAGCATGGCATTCACATGCATCTAATTCCATACTTGGTCTACATTAATGCCTATTTCCGGTACACGACCGAAAATACGTACATGTGTGTGCATTATTTACTATTATTAATAATACTTAGTTTTTTATAGTTCGATGATGCAATTGAATCATTTTTTAGAAGACGGTGCAGTATAGTCTATATCACTCTAACTCAGAGGTTCTTAACCTTTATCAGCCGCGACCGAAAATCCACAACATGGTCAACTTCGCGACTCATCGACTATTTGAAATTTCTTGTTAAATATCTCTCGCTCACAAAATGTTTAGTTTTCGATTCCAGTAAAACACTTTGGCAATGGTCTAACAGGTAGTTCAATAGGGACTGGAATCAAATAATCAAAATAATGTTTACAGGAAGTAAAGATCATATTGAAAGTTACATCAAGATTGTTTATCAAAGTAAATGATACTCAAAAAAATTTGAGCCTTCAATAAAACAAAATTTTTCTTTGATAAATATTGAATTTTCATTAATTCTGCAATTATGTCTCCACAAAAATTTCCTCTTTCATTCATTTTATAACTGCTTTTCGTCAATTCTTGAGTTATTTTGTATCAATTCTGACATTATTTTTCCTGTCTTTAATTTCCAATTATCTTTCATTAATTTTGGAATTATTTTTCCTGTCTTTAATTTCCAATTATCTTTTATTAATTTTAGAATTATTTTTCATTCATTCTGAAATTATTTTTCATTCATTCTGAAATTATTTTTCATTCATTCTGAAATTATTTTTCATTCATTCTGAAATTATTTTCATCAATTCTGGAATAATTTACCATTCATTAGGAAATGTTTTTCATTAATTCTGGACTGTGAGTGGATTTTTACGACCCAGTTTAAGAGCCCCTATGACCGAAGTTTGGGTCGCGACCCATAGGTTAAGAACCCTTGCTCTAACTACACATGTGTACTTTTGTACGAACACTTGACAATTCTAAAGTATGAGTGAACGTGGATTACACAAATTAAATTTTTATGTCGTCTCCCTTGTGCCAGAGATACGAAGATGCAAATTTTCACTTTTTGGGTTTTTATCAGCAAGTTCGATAACATTTTTTTTACTGTTCAGAAGTTTTTCCAGAAACGTGAATATATATCATGAAAAAAATGTTACAAAACATTTTAGGGAAATTACATCCATAGAGTAACATAGGTAGAGAAAACATTCAATCGTCATTTCTCAAGTTTTTGAAATATGCTCATTCATGTTTCTGGTGTGAGGGGGAACGACATTGCAATTATGTTAACTAATCAAGGGGAAAATGATTAAATTCTCATAAGAATAAGAAAAAGAGTCAGGAACGAGGAAGAAAAACAAAAAAGCTCGAAATGGCATCATAAATAACAATCGAATTTTCCTTTCAATCAACAAAACATTCTCATTATATATATTAATTATTTTCAAATTAAATTAAAAGGCGGGGAAAAAAATCTTGATTAGATGCAACCTGTGCATTTTGCGTACATTTTACATAAATAATAATAATTATAATCACATATATCTACGATATAGAAATATTTTTTCCTGCGATTTTGACAACGACTATCGAATAAATTAAGTTTACATATAAAGTAATAATTATTTACAAATTCGCGGCTTATGTTTATTTTCTCTATCTTCACATTTTTTTTTTTTTTCATTGCGTGAAATAGTAAAAGAAAGACATTCAATAAATACAATGTGTGCGGAAACTAGAGATCTCGGAGGTTTAAATTGATCTTTGATCATCAAAGATCAAAACAGTTCGGTTTCGATATTGCTTTTTTTTAGACATCACGTAATTGTCCATAACTGATGTCAATCAATCAAGAAATAAGTCTGATTATCGTGAATGCCTTTTCCTTTCTTACGAACAGAATTATCAGGTACAGTTTTTTTTTTTGGGGGTGGTATGAACATGAACATTCAAGTATTTTTCAGTGTGGGTACGATGATTTCTTCACTTTTTCCCGTTTAGTTAGTTTTTTCACAGTTTTTTTATACACGAACAAATTGAATGAAAAAACAAATGAGGCACAGTTGTACTTCAAGTTGTACTATGCGGTACGTGACAGAAAGTTCCTATCTGTACCAGACTAATGAAATTGTGCACGCTATAGAGCCGTTTCGTAATTTACAGGTCGTTTTTGTGGATATCAGTGTATGCACGTCGTTTTTTTAGTCCTTTTTATTTTGCCTCGCACAGCCTGGAGAGTTCCCTAGGACGACAATTGTGGATTAATCCGTCTTCTACGGACTCTGGGTCACTCGCGGGTGGAGTAATCAAGTCCGGGACGCTCCTGTTGTGCATGTAAGAATCGTGCGACGAGGCGCTCGAGAGGGGTGAGCTCAACATGTCGCTGTAGTGGCTCGTCTTCGTGTGCCTCATGTCTGGCAATCCACCGCGGCTCATCGCCGAGTGCAGTGCCGGCACAGTTATCGGCAGGTTCAGTGGCGGTGACCTGCTGGACTCGTGCTCGTCGCTCATGTCATCTCCCATGCAGTACTCGTAGGAGCCCCTGTCCCCGTCGAGACCCTCGAAGAACACGGCGTTCGGTTGGCAGGAGGTCGTTTTCCAGTGAGTCCTGAGACCGGATGCACTGATGTACTTTTTATTGCATGTCTGGCAGGTGTACGGTCTCTCGTTCGTGTGGAGCCTCTTGTGTAGTTTCAGGTGCACGAACTGGGTGAATTTCGCCGGGCATAGGTCGCAGGCGTAAGGTTTCTGACCACTGTGCAACCTGAGATGCGTCTTGAGGTTGCTGGTGCTGCTGAACCTCTTCTTGCAGACGTCGCACTGGTGAGGTTTCTCGCCCGTGTGGACGAGGTGGTGTTTCTGTAAGTGAGCCAGTTGAGTGAAGCTCTTCGAACAGATATTGCATTTGAATGGCCTTTCACCAGAGTGAGTCCTCAAATGTACTTTGAGATTTGACAGCTGTCCGAACGTCTTAGAGCACACGTTGCACTCGTAGTGCATTTTCCCATCTTTCTTTTTCAAGGGGTACGGCAATGACCTGTACCCTCTTCCTGCGCCACCGTTCATTTTCTCAGACAGAGTCGGCGAATGAAGAACCCTGTTCATGTAGTGAGTTTTGCTTTCTTGGATCATCGGCGGTGACCTCATGAAATGCAACGAGGCCTGGTTCGGATGTGCTGCTTGCAGGCTAAGGTTTGAGATCGGCAGCTGAGGTGGATAGTCCGGGACGCGCGGTGGATGGAATGCGGATGACACGCCGTGCAACGGCATGGGCGCGTGCATGCGATCTCGGATAGCTGCGGCGTACATGTTGAAGTGGGACGCGTTGAACATCGGTGGAATGGCGCTACCGTACAGAAAGTTCGGAGGTTGCGGGAATGGATAAGGGGCCGGAACGGAAGGACTGTGGTGGGGTCTCTTGTCTGTGGAATCTGGACTACGCATTTCTTGGCTGCGTTGGTTGTTCGGGAACTGGTAACTCGTCTCCTTGACACTAGGGTGATGATGATGTTGGGGAAGGTGATTGTCAGAAACTATATTAGAGTCTGATTTCGAATTGGGTACGACGATTCTTATGGGTTCTTTTATAGAGTCCCTTCGCATAGCTGCTTCCTTCCGCAAGAGTTCAGCAGATGACATTTCGCGTTCCCGATACCTCTGGAGCAGAAGGTTTTCGAGTATTCCGGAGGTGAATGTTGCCGAGGTATCGGCTGGGCTACTATGAGACATGTCCTCGTAGGATACAAATGCCGATTCCCTCTTGTTGATGCCGTCGTCGGGGAATTTTGGACTGCTGGCGCATTTCGGACTACGCGGCTGAGGAGCCGTGTAGTGCTTCTCTTCTTCGTGAACAGTAGTGTCGGCTTGATTATTTTGTACTTCGTCCTTCTGTTCATTGTCACTTTTGAGGCTTTCTTCTTCTTTAGATTCTTTGATTATTGTCAATTTCCCAGAGCTACCGTCATCACCCTTCCTCTTTTCGTCGGTGGTGGTTTTTTCGGCGACCGTGTTCTTGTAATGGTAAGCTTTGAATATCTTTATCTTGACTTTGCGGAACTCGTTTCCGAGGTCGATGTCGTCTTCGTCTTCGGTGTCCTCGCGAAATCTCTTTTCGGTGGTTTTGTTTTTCGTAGCGGTTTCACTAGACTGAGTGGTCGTGGCACAGACGCTGGCAGCGGATTTGACTCGGTTTTTCACGCTGAAATCGAGAACAAAGTTCTCGTTCTCGCTGTCACTGCTGCTATCTTCCGGTGGGGTCAAGATATCAATATGGTGCTCTTCGTCGTCATCGGCGTCTTCGTCCATGGTTTTAGAGGATATTTGCGTCTGACTGTGATCATCATTGATTGGAGCCAATTCCTTTCCTATTCAAGAAAAAAATAACAAATGTAACCTATGAGTGGTCTGGAATATCTCAACAAAAAGTTTATTTAGAATTTTTACTAATATCATACGGTACATCGCACTTATAAAAGTTTTCATGCAATTCTTTTTCGTGCTTGATACGCTGCTATTTTGAGAGCAATAATTAGCAAATATTCATGACATTTTGCCCTGACTACAATTCCGTTCCCATACATGAGAATGGGAAAAGATAGAGAGGGACAGTGAGATTGTGTGACACTCAAAGCTAGAACAGAGTCCCTCGGGTGATGGTTTCAAGAGGAATAGCGCATTGCTACAAGTACTTACTTATTCTTTGAAGCATGAGATCTCCACTGAGAGGATAGTTGAGCCTCGTCGCGAACTCCCTGCAGTACCAGACGAGTAACTCTTGTTCGGGAAGTACGGCCTTGATGGTGTAGAAGTAGATTTGACCCTGGACTTGACAAGCGACCAGATTCTGTTCCGAGCTACTGTAGGCGGGATTCACGTACCTCATCCAGTTGGACTTCCTCTCGTCGAAACAATCCAAATAGTAGAAGTCGTCTTCGTTTTCGTAGATCTGTCAAATAAGCAAAATTATATCCGTGAGAAACTATACAATTGAACATATGTTTTTGATCACTAGTTTTTAACTGATTTTCGTGTTGTTGTTTTTGGAAGTAATACTCACTCTCCAGAAATATTTCCTGTTATCTATACTGCGTGCATCTTCTTCTGAGTATTGCACTCCTCTTAATGGACCGAATCTGGTACCTTTCGGAATGTAATCTGTGGCCCATATTCCAAGAACCTAAACAGAAAATACATTTCTGTTTATATTTGTGTTGACAAAAGTGCACTGATTAAATAGCTGCACAAAATAATTTTAAATGCCAACGAGACCTTTCTGAATAATGCGCTGAAGTGAACTCGGTGAAAAAAAAAATTTGCTGTTCTCCCACTGGGAATTAAACCTCAATTTTATTGCAATCCAGGCTAGTGTGCAAGTCCTCTTTCAGGAGGATCAACATTCGAGATTCCCGGAAGAGACCAAA
The DNA here is from genome assembly GCF_987345545.1 of Pholcus phalangioides. Classification (NCBI taxonomy): domain Eukaryota; kingdom Metazoa; phylum Arthropoda; class Arachnida; order Araneae; family Pholcidae; genus Pholcus; species Pholcus phalangioides. Next base: position 61,568,718 of record NW_028301608.1, on the reverse strand, counting down.
CTTTTTTTTTCCTGAGTTCACCTCGGCATGATATCCAGAAAAGTCTCTTTTCTTGATGTACTATAGACTGAGAAAAATTTGTCTATGTATTTTCACACACTCATGAACTTCTACTTATAATTAACCGTGATAAAAAACGGTATTATCTGACTGAAACTTCAGTCCAATGAAATCAATAATCATCGTTTCATGTTACAGATGACTCATAATTATATATATACGTCGTTTTTTTCCAAGGTCAGGATATAAAAGCCTTAATTTTCCGAATTCTGTCATCAATCTCAGCAATGAAATATGTAACGGGATATATGATATAACGGTAAATATGTTTGTAAAAGGGGAAAAAAAAGGCCTTTCGCTGCTATTGATTACAAACAACATCATAAGAAGAAGGGGGAAAAATCACTTTCTTTACTTAGAGATTAGGCTTAAGTACACCACACTGTTATTTTATTTTTTTTTTTTTCTATGTAGTTTAACATTACATGTGTGATAAAGCACAGGGAAGCTAACCTTGAATTCCCAACACGTGTACAGCGGCCTTCGTAGGAAGTTGAATGCACTAGAGACCTCTAAAAGCACTTCTCCAATCATCGAGACAGAGAGATCGGAAAAAAGTAGAGGACAGAGATAAATATCATCAACACCATCATCATCGGACTGCGCAACCATAAGGAAACGCAGCATCGCACCAATAAGATAAGGGGCACCTACTACTACCACACCAGCACAAAATCATCACAACTCGCAGCTCTCTCTAGAACAAATTCTTACTCGAGTGTTGTATACAGGCCACCGCTGCTTCTTCTAATCTACGTGTTGCCTAACACCCACTTTCTCGACCACAATCATGTAACCACTAACCTAATTTTAGTATTTTGACGAGGAAAACGGGGTTATGGGGATCATATGCATTACTTTTTGCGAATGTAATACATTGATATGCACCTTGTTCTTCTTTTATCAGTTAAGTTGGCCATGACCATGAATCTATTATAACATAGCGGCAGACCGAAATGGGCTTACGTGTCCTTAAAACCATTTGTCCGGCAAAACAGAAATAGAAATTCGTAACCCCTTCCCCTCGTAAAATGTCACGTGCCACATCTTTTTCTAATGAAGAAGGCTTTCTTCCGATTTTCAGCAGTTGCAAAGTAAAGGGGATGAGAAAATGTGCTTCATTTTCTTAAATTCATTGAGAGAAATCAGATTCACGAAATATCTTTGCTTGTTATTGATAAAATAGAAAGGTTTTTCCATATGGATATATTCGGCCTTGCTCATTGGAGGGTTAATCACTGGGATCAACAGAATGATTTTTTTAGCAAGTAGACATTAAACGATATTCCTTATACCGCAATTAGCTTTAAATTCTTAGATTTTTATGTACCTGACGTTTTTGATGCTATTTTGGTACGCGTGTATTATACCAGTTAAAGCATTTTCTAATTCTTATGATTGGAATATAATTTGATTGTATGATCCCAACGTTTTAAAATTACGTAGAAAATATCTTTTTTTTCCTATCCGGCGTACCACTGGAGGCGAATCAAGGAACATAGAAGCAATAGCAGCAGTTATTATCAAGATCATAATTATTAACATCTCATTAAAACGGTTTTTCAATGAAGTGCTCGAGACTTCACGAACTTGATAGAAATAGGACGAAGTACCATCGTGTTGGAAGATGAAACCTCTAATCTCTACTGTCAGTCTCCGACTGCTGCACGAGCCAATTGTCCAACATGCCTAGATTTGTTTTTCTTGTAGTTCACTGAGAAAATAAAGCAAACGGTTCCTGGTTCTTTGACGCCATCTCGCCGACTTAATTACAACGAATGTCATTTGAAGTGCAGGTGAAAACCACCATGATATTAAATTTGCATGTCGCTAACAATGCAGCAATAACAAGAAGTCGCAAAACACCTCCAATAATTTTTAAATACCCTGTATATTGTATTCTATCTGAGATCGTCCATTCCTTTGGGAAAGAGCACAAACCATCCCAAGATGGTCTCTCTGGGTAGTCTGCGGTCATGTCTGTCTGTACATTTTATTTATGCGGAATTTATAGCAAGATGGAGTTTTAGTATTATTACTAGCGTATAGGGAGTATAATTGTAATTAGATTGAAGAAAAATTACATTCGAGTGAGAGATTGGTCTTATTTTAGGTTGATCTACACACACAGTGAATTTTTTATTGCGAATTTTTATTCAGATACCCCGAATGGATGATTTCCAAAGTTTTCTCCCCATCGTGAAATTCGTAAGAAAATCATCGTTGCGTTGCCGGACGCATTCGAAATCTGAAATATTTTTTCCCATATCTCTCCTCAAGGAAATCGAACACATTTCTTTATAGGAAAAAATTATTTCAAATAATTTAATCAAGCATGATGTTCATGATGTAAAATTGGTGATATAACTTATTACATAGATTTGACCATCTGAGAGAAAAACTGACCTCTGAATTCACAAGGACAAGAATTTCAGAAAAAAACTAATATGATCAATATCAGTTTAATTTCTTTCTGGAAATATCAGAAATTATTTCTCACAGATTTTCCTGAAGAGAATTCATTGACTCTCAGATAATTTTGGTTAAACGTTCAGGAAAAACAAAATCTTCCTCATTTCTGGTATCGACCTCTGTTATTCAACAAGGTTATATCTTTTTACAGATTTTATTTTTCCTCGAGATGTTGTCAGAGAAAATCTCAATGATGATTTCTTCTAATTAAAATCTTGAGGGGCATGAACTGACGTTGGTTTCTCCTTGCGACCGGTCATTGCCAGTGCTATTCGGTTGATACGGGAATGGTATATTACGGAAGAGACGCGTCACAGATCAGAATCTATAATAAGTATTTTTTTGGGAAAAGGTTAGTAACGTGATATATTTCATGGTATATTCTCTCTTGTTCTTTTGTTTACGATAATTTTTCACTCTCCCTCCTTGAAGAGATTGTTCCTGAGTGACGAAGACGAGATAGTCCTCAACCTTGAACGTCGTATCGAATGAAGCGCAGGAGTCATTGACATTTTGCAACTTATCAGCTAGTTGCAAAGGATATTTCTTTTTCCCCCTAACGGTCTTTGGTAATTCCCTATGACATTCCACCCTTCAGACCCTTCATCATTTTTTTTTCATCTTTTTTTATCCTCAAACGCTACACGGGGAAGATAAATATTCCGAGAAGAAAAATACTCAAATTGATTATTTACGATTATCTACTTTTTATAAATATCTAATTAAGCATTTAGCACACTTTTACAGTTTTTTTTGTTTTTTTTCATACAAGGGTATCTTTTTTAACCGGGAAGCTATTTAGTGACTTTTTCATTCAGCCAGATACATATATGAGCCCTTCTATTTCGTCTTCCTGTATTACTAAGTTTACAGGAGTTATTTATACCGCTATCGACCGCAATAGGTCTTCAATAGATATAGCTGTACAAACAGATGAAAATTTGCAATTCGCTGGGGTTTTAGTACACCGATCTACAATTTTTGGTATTAAAAATTCTTCTTCTCTACATAAAGAAAGGGGTAATGAGCTCATACTATTATAATATTTTAAGGCAAAGTATTCAACTTACGCTGCCGAGAACTGGCGATGGCTTCAAGACTAGATTTCTCGGAAGGCTTTCTTTCGACCTATTGGCAGAGGGCCCATCGACAGGTAGGTCTGGTACTCGGTACACCGCTAACTGGTCGAATTCCTCTTCTCTTATCTCACTGAGATCCCAACTTGCATCTTCCATCGTGCTTTCAACCTATATAAACGATAGAAATGCAAATATTCTATTAACAATTTACACTTCACTAATAGAGTACCAAAATATATTTATTGTTTTATTGGAATCAACTAATTGCAGGACACCATACAGAATAATTGAAACAATATTTCGAAAATAAGTCAGCGATCAATAGTGAGATACCACATGGGGGATGCTGAGTATAATGAGCCGTCGTACGTATTTCCTAGAATCACGCGGCTGCGTGGGTTGGTACTTCCCGCAAGGCTCGCAGACCCTCCAGCGAAATACCGCGCAATGGAAAAATTACACTAGTCTACAAGGTTTTTCTTGTAGAAAACATGAAAAAAAAAATTTAGCTGCATTTATAGTATGTTTATGTACAATCCTTTAGTCAAAAAATGGGGCTAAGTCAATGTCGCAGATGCAATTAATGTTCCAAATAAGTTTTTCCATATGCTTTGTTTGCTGCTACCACTTCACATTGAATTGGGGCTGATCAGAAGTACATGCAGGGAGAGCATGGGGGACTTATGTCACTCCAAAGACGATCAAAAATTAAAAAAATATATTTTTAAATTTTGTAAAAAAATGAGACTGAATACGAAAAACTAATAAACTACCGTTATCAGCTATTTCAATCAATTTCTGTTTACTTGAATGTTTTTGGAAGTTAATAACTAAAAATGTAACTGGAAGAAAATACTCGTGTAAATCCCTGCCCCGAGCCTTTTGTAACCCCTCCCAAGTCGATCCTGCGTACGTCCCTTTCCTTCACGATGGAAAACATTGTGAAAGCTATGGACAAATCTGGCCCAGATTTCTCGCTCTCAAAAGAAAATTTTCCCGAAATTAAATGGAACAATACAAAAAGTATTTGTAAGTCCTCAAATAAGGAAGGAAACTAATGAGTAAACTAAAACTAAACTGAAAAGTAATGGTGTTTTCACATACAACTCGCTGCATGGCAATCATTCACATCTGCAATGAAGGGGTTTTTAAGGAATCAAGGTAGGTGGGGCTCTTCAATGATGAGTGATTACTGATGATTTTGCAGAAAGAAGACAACACGATACATAAGAGAAAGAAATTAATTATTTTTATAAAGTATTCGAAAAATGAGTAGGCTTATAAATTTTGTTTTGTGTATATACATGTGCACTCTATGAATATTATATGTGTGTGTATGAGGAAAAAAAAAATTTTTTTTGCAATATTTTTTTATAACAATATATTTATTATGATAAAATAAATATCATAATAAATATATTGTTGTTTGTTATTAATTTAATGGAAATTTTTTAGATTCATATTTGAATTCAGCACCTTAAAATTAGTCTAAAAAACTTATTTAACTTATGTTGTAAAAATAAACTAAAAATTGTTGACCAGTGTGACCAAATGCATTCATACACAAACAAAGAGTCATATTTCCACGAAAGTTTAAAAATAACCATAAATTTAATAAATAACTTCTTTAAAAAATTAAATTATTTAAATTATTATATAATATAAAAACTATTTTTTAAATTACCTAAACTTCTATTGAAATTATACCTGGTGGACTTTCCCCGATTATTTAATGAACTTTTACGAGTTCACCGGAAGAAACGAGGACGAAAAGAAAAGAAAAAGTTAATTTAGTTTTCAATTATTATGACAATGAGGAAAAAATTACATAACTGTTATGACACTACCTAAATTTATTTCAAATCGCTTAGCATTACGATGTTCACAATTACGCATTATAATATCACAATCTATAACTTACGTAAACAAATAAGAAACTGCCCAAGATAATTTCAAGAAAAATATCAGCACTCAAGATGAATGAAGGAAAATACATTCAGAAAATAAAAATAAAAATAAATATTTTCTATAGAATAATTCCGATATCAAAGCTAAGATTTTTGATTTTTCAAAAACACTCCCTTTTTTAAAATTATACAAATGCAAATGCAAATACAAAACTGGAAGACCCAACATGCAAATTTCGCAACAAGGTGGCTAAGAAAAAACACATAAAGAGAAAAAAGTTAAAAATTAGGAAAGATAAGAAAATATAGATAAATATATAAAATAAATAATATTAGAAAAATGTCCACAAATATCCAGCGAAAAAAAATCGTAAACATAAGGTTTTCATAGCCTAAATACAGCAACTCAAAGTTAGGAATAATTCAGAGAAATTAACTAAAATAACTAAGGTATAATGCATTGCCCGTAAAAATAATGATTGTTATTCATTTAAGTACGAATAGTTTCTCAATTACTCCTACCAAGCTTATAATATTTTATTTGAAAATTAACTATCACAAGTAAATTAAAAAAAATTATAAATTCAATTTTCAAAAAATTCATAGCTATTCGCGTTCCAATAAAACCATATCGTTGAGCATCGAGTAATATTCACAAGTACCTGATCATTCTTTAGTGTTCCCTCTTCTAAACGCATCTCGGTAAATGAACCGATATTCTCTCGATAGCCACACCACTGCCAGGTCCAACAAAGTAATAAAAACTCAAACAAAAGACTTTATCACCGAAATTTTTTTTCTATTATTGGATGGGGTTTTTTTTTTAGTCTAATTTCTTCTTTTCCCTAGCTGAGATATGTCTTCTTCCCTTTCTCTATGGGAGATTCTTATTACACTCTGGTTGAGAGATAGCGGCAGGAGAGCATATAATAATGATTTACTCTAAGACCTGCTGCACACACTTCACCTGAAAAATCCATCACCATCATATATGAGAAAGACGTCTTCTCTGAAATCTGCCAATCACGTGTGACGTCATACGGACGGAATCGTCCCGTTATATCGAGTAGGCGGAGTATCAAGATTTGTTTTGTACTTGGAAAAGGTGGACGAAATAAAATTCCTTCCAAGGGGTTGGACTTATGCGCGAGAGATTTGCTCGTGGAACCTCACGTTATTCTTGTCACTTGGACTCATCTTCATCATTCAAGAATAAATCATTCTTCTCTATTTATTCTCCACCCTCTTCGTTTCACTCAGATCAAATTTTGTTTTAAATTGGGAGAAAAATCGGCGAAATACCAAGAAATTTTAAGTGATTTTATGTATAAGTAAATGATAGAATAAATGAATAGTAAATGATATAATTTCATGTACATAAATAAATTATTTTGTATTTAAAGAAAAAGAAAACAAGGTAAAATTTTTATTTTGAATTGGGAAATAAATTGGTGAAGTAAAATGAAATTTTATAAATTACTTTATATACAAGTAAATTACAGAGATAAATATTTTTTTGTGATAATCACTCGTAATATTCATAATACGTAATTTTATTGTAAACATGAAATTTTCACTTGATATTCATAATATAAAATTTATTTTTAAAGGAGGAAAAAATTCCTTAGTATTAAGTTTTCTTAGTGAAAGTTTTTCTAGTAAAAGTTCTAAAAAAATTTTTTACTAAAAATTTTTCTTAGTAAAAGTTTCTAAGTATTTAATACATTAAAATACAGTTTAATATTATATCAAACAAAAAATATTTTATTTTAAGTATAAAAAATCTACTAATACTCATAATATATAAATTTTATTTCAAATATAAAAAAAAAATCCTAATAGTAAAATACAGTATACATAAAATTAAATACATTATTTCAAACTTACAAAAATTTCTAATGTTCCGATGTTAAATTTTGTTTTAAACACTAGAATTACTCCTAATCTTCTCTGTTGTATAAATACAGTCGAATCCCGTTATAACGAACTCCAAGAGACCGGAAAAATCCCTTCGTTTTAACGAAATTTCGTTATAAAGGAATTACAGGTTTTTGCATTTTGTTTTTACGTAAACTTATCTCGGGGATTAGAAACGTGTTCGTTAAAACGAGATTTCTGTTATAACGATATTCGTTAAAAGGGATTCGACTGTATCATTTAAAAATATAATACGCATAAAAGAAATTAGTCATTGGAAAATGAAGATGAATTAACATCTGTATAATAGGATATGCGTCTAATATCTTGGGGAATGTGGATAATTATGTTTGGTGTTCTGGTCTGTTTTATCTATTTTTTTTCATTGACACATTTCTGATTTTACATTTTTTTAGAATATTTTTTCATCTTGAAGCGATGGTATTTTTTCGGCCTGAAATATACTGAGAAATCGAATTTTCTGGATGTTATGCCGAAGCTGATATTTGGAAAGAAAAGTGATTTGTGTCTTTCAGGAATCAAACCCGGGTCCCCTTTTCATACCGGGCAAGTGCGCTAACCAATAAGGAATTGAAAATTGTGCCTCTGGTGTATTGGTTAGCACATTTTGCCCGGTGTTCAAGGGGATCCGGGTTCGATCCCCGCAAGAGACAAATCACTTTTCTTTCCAAATATGAGTTTCGGCATAACATCCAGAAAATTCAATTTCTCATTTTTTTTTATCTTGTTTTTTATGCTTTTTCACAATATTAAAATATAGTTTAACATAATATTAAACATAATAAAAAGTTAAGCATAAGTTTCTTCTAATATCCATAATATTGAATACTATTTCAAATGCTAGAATTGCAACAATGAAAAACGAAGCAACATCAATATCTGTACAATAGAACGTTTATCTAATATTGCGGATAATGAGAAAAAGTATGTTTGCTGTTGTATGCTTGTTGTATTTAGATTCTATAGATAACTATATTGAAAACATTTTTTTCTTTTCATTTTAATATACATTTTTTAATTTGTTTTCGTTTTTTTTAAATTTTTTGCCAGCCTCTGGTTGGTTCATTTGTGGATTTAGATGCGTATTTGTAGAGACAGTGTTCATTATCTAGTGATTAAACTGATAAAAATCTAATTAATCATACATAATATTTTCTGAAATGTTTTGGTGAATTAATAATTACCTCGAAAAAGACATAATCACTTGACGCAGTAAGATAAGAAAAAAATCTTATCTCGGTGGCATTGAAACAAACGGAAGGTTCGTTTCTTTATTGAGTAGAATCCTTATCACGATGACAATGAAATTGAAAATAAGCGGTCATTGCCTTCAAAATTTTCCGTTTATCTCACTGTCTTTTTTCTCTTAGTCTAGGCCAGTATAACTATTGATAGCGTATCTTGAACAACATGCTAACTTCAATTGTTCCTCTTTTATAATTTTTTCCCCCTTCTACTTTGAAGAACCCGATGAGGAAAAGAAATGATAAGAATTTTTGCATAAACCTGAACTGTTATTTTAGAGTACACGAGAACAAGGAAACCTTTATGAAATACAGAGGGGGAAAATTTCCGTTCATCCACGTGTGTTACTTTTTAACTTCTCCTTAATGATGAATAGAAAGTATAGTGTTCTTCCCCCCCCCCCAAAAAAAAGACAGTATTCTTACAAATACTTTTTTAAAAGAATAAGTTCGACCAATATTAGAACTTGAAAGCATTTCCGGCATCATATTGCTTAACAAAAAGTGATAATTTTATACTCACGTTTGATAAATGTGCGTTTGAAATCAGATCAATGGAGATTCTCTAAGAGAATATAACATTTCTCGAGTTGTAGTTCAATTCCGTCTTGTGCACCGGATGATGAGTACCATCTGAAAATGAAATGGCAATTTCACACATTAACTGTTCGTACAGATATTAATAAATAAATATTTGAAAAACATTTTAGTTATTTAAGTTATCAAATCGAAATATCGATCAAACTTGGTATTATTGCTTTCGAAAATTATATGGTTTACACAATTATTGTATACTTCGACTTCTAGGCTGGTTTAATAATAATTATTCATTCAATATACCTCTAGTCGTAATTCAGAGTAGAATTGCCTCTTATAGCATGGTAAGGAGATCATTTTTGACTGTAAAAATCCTAACGTAATTAACAAGTGTTCTATTAGACGCACTTTCAAAATGCTTTCATCGAGTATTATCACTCAAGAAAAATTCCGTAAGTCAGTCAGTAGTGTAATAAATAGCTGGCACGTGTGTTTTTTTTTTTTTTGTTGCTAGGGCTGCACACACATATCTGATGTCTTTGTGCCAGCGAGGGTAAGAGAGAGAGAGAGAGAGAGAGAGAAAGAGCGATAGCAAGTTAATATAAGATATATAAGCTTATAAATCAAAATCCACGTGGAAATTGATAAGGCAAAATGACCGATGCCTTTTTCTCTCTAATCGTACAATTACTCCAATAACTAGAAAGAAAACAACTTTTTTTTCATTATTATTTACTATTGGGTCGTTCAATATCAGTTCAATATCTTTAGAGCAATATCAGATTTCTGAGCGTTTTGTAAAAGAGAAGAATCGGGTTTTTTACATCATTACATATTTATTTGCAACACATTTTGTAGCCTATCCACCGCGGCAACCACGTTTTTGAAAACATGATTTTGGGGGCTTGAAACGCTAACATTATCTATTTTATTTCAAAAGTCAGAATCTCCGAGAAATTGACTGAGATCATTATAGGAGGGTTTGACAAATTTCTGGCACCAGTTCGCTATGGCGACTAAAACTTTTTTTTAACGTTATTACTAAATTGAAGTCTGAGGACACAGCACAATTATTATTTTTAGTTTATGTCATCGCATCTGTCAACATTGAAGGGAGTCACTGCCCTGGGGAAAAAAATTGATCATCATTTTTGGGCATGTTTTTCTAAGAAAAATTGTTTGGCTCCTAAAAAAATTTTGGTGCCTAGATTATTTTGTGATTTCTCAAGTCGTGGATTACAGTATAACCAGGGTGTGAAAAATCCAAAAAAAAAAAAAAAAAAAAACTCAGATGCCCTGTCATATTTCTTAGGAACTAAGCATACTTCATAAATAATGTCTGTTTTTTACTTTTCCGAGACTTAATGACCCCTTTTCATCATTACGAATTCGGAAAATTTTGCGTCATTCTTGAACTCTGAATTAGTAATCAAATATAGCAAATTTTAAGCGCCAATACCGATTTTATAATCGCCATTGCGACCTAGCTCATAAGATTTGTCAAACCCTTGTGTAACATTCAATTCTCAAAATCTAATTGAATTTCATTTCAACTATTCAGAATTGCTTTCGAGCACAATGATTGCATAAAGCAAGCATTTTACAATATTTCCTAGTATAAGAAAGAAAACGGTTCTTTCACAAAAAATTAAATTTTAGCTCAGAAAAACTGGCGTTAATTTTTTTTTTCATTGAGACACGCCAAAATATACCTTAGACATCTCTCAGCATCAATTTTAATAATTTTTTATATAAATCCACGCTCAAGTTTTCGTTTAAAATATGATTTATTTGTAACGCAAATATTTTATTTATTCATCAAATACTCACTGATATATTAAAAGCATATATTAATACACATTATAAATCTTTCTTGCTTTTCGCAATTGTCTGCTGTAAGTGGTTCTGTGCAGAGTGGTATAACGTGATATTACACATTCAATTTACGAAATTTTTTCGTAATACGTATATGTATGTACACAATGAAAAAAAAAACCATTTACGGCAAACCCATGCAGGTTTCTTGGAATTTGGTATGAAAGGAAATACCGAGGAGAAGCACGATGCAGTATAAGAAACCCAAAGTAAAAAAGAAAAAAATGATTTTTTTTTTTTTTTTGCCCTCGGAGAACGTTAAAAGGAAACTCATTTGAAGCAGAGAATTGAATCAGAATTCAGTGAATGGTTTCGAGATTGAAAAGGTTCCGGGAATTGGCGGAATGATTTCCCCCCGTTTATATTGAATAGTGTCACCACTGGTGAAAGAGAGGTGACTGTGATGGCTGCCTTAACACACACTCATACACTGAGCGAAATATGTTTGCATTAAGAGGAAAGGAGATATATAAGAATTTAAAAAAATATAAAATAAAATGAGTTAGCTTCAGGATCACCGTAAAGGACCTTCGTCAAAGCTTTTGGATGTGTGCTCAGAGAGTTTGTGATATTTCTATGTGTACACACACACATATATATATATATGAACTACATGGAGAAAGTCAGCGGTAACGATACGTGAGAGCGCGACATCTTCGATTTCAACACTAGAGGAGTGTGTGAGAGCAATCACACGAAGGTAGTAGCAGCATCCAAGGGGGGTAGAAGAGAAGATGTCTATTGAACATTTTTGATGCCGCTATGTAAACTTTGAGAGCACAGAGAGAGAGCGCGGTTCACTATACAGAGAATGAGATTCACGTAGAAAAGAGAGTTAACTGGCGTCGAGGTGGGTTACCTCGTCGATAGGATTGGCAACGAAACACGTTAAAAACATCGCCAAAATTTGATTTATCTCATTCAAATTCTTCAAAATTCATTCAAATTCTTCAAAATTCATTCAAATTCTTCAAAATTCATTCAAATTCTTCAAAATTCATTCAAATTCTTCAAAATTCATTCAAATTCTTCAAAATGCATTCAAATTCTTCAAAATGCATTCAAATTCTTCAAAATTAATTCGAGAATTCTTCAGTTTGATCCCATATAGAAACTTTGGTCATTTAAGAAAATTTATAACTTTCCAAATATTAACTCTTTCAGACCTTGGTGCCACAAATGTGTGGATTGTTTTTTTCTCACTGTAGAATTTTCTCTTTTGAACCTCAGGGAGCAAGGTCCTGACTTGAAGAATTGTGTAAGATTCGAGTTATAGAAATATGGGGAGTATGAACTTTAGGGGCTTTCATCAGAGGACAGCACTGTCGTCGGGGAGAGCTGTCGGGGATTTTAAGATGGCTTCCAGGAGAAAGCGCCTCCGGGAAAAATGTGATTGTTGTTGCATAAAATTTAGCAATAAAATTCTGGATTACATATTTTTTATGAAATTTTGGTTTTCACATGTTGATAGGGAATAATATTATTTGAAGTCGACACTCCCTCTCTCTCTCATATCAGCAATGTCTGCAGGTCAGCGATTCAAAATACTTTTAGTTTTAGCACCCACCCCGATATCTTAGTGTCTGCAATGTATTCTCATTTATAACAGCAGAAATTACACCCATCCAACAGCGAGAATTTTCTCGAACAATGGGGTGCATTCTATCTAGTACTAGTAAACGTGATGCGATAGCAATACCATCTCTACTAGACTACAAAAGAACTAAAACTACGTGCCATACTCCTATCAAGAAATATCACAAGACAATTTTTTATCAGCTCGTAATAGTATGCGCATAAATTTAGTAAAAACTTTTCTTTCAAGTAATTTGGTTGCACAATTTTTTTTCAACTAAGCATTAATTTTTTTTTATTATAATTCTACATCTGGGCCGTGGACCCTCGGGATCCAGGCGTTCCTTAATCGGGATCCGCTGGTGTAGGCCATTATAAAAATTGTTAAAAAGGATCAATTATTATTTTTTAAAGAAATGCGTATTTGTTGGTTGTTTTGCATTTTCCACAGCGAGATTATCCGCCAAATCCGGCAATAAGGGTACCGCTACGATACATTCACTTCCCAAGAGACAGATAGATAGAGAGGTCTAGGTTATAGTCAGAGCACGGGGAGCAACAGTAAAAGATGAGAGTCGGGAGGTTATACAGAGAGCAGCGATTTCGGTTTTAGAGAATTTGAAAAGGGACAAGGAGTACAGGAGGAGGAAAAGAGTACACACATGTGTATGTATGTATATATATGTACTCACTCAAAAGAGAAAAGATACCCGTGTTTTGTTCCCCAGTACATATAAGGTCTTTTCCGATTTCAATAGATGTACTCGAGATGATACTTGGCCTCTGTCTAGGAGTGTGTGCACAAGTACTGACACGGTACTCTTTTTCAATGAGCTCATCCAGGCATGAACATCGGGAAGTCAATATTTAGAGCTTTACAAGCGAGAAGAGGAGACACCGAATCACAAAAGAGATATTTCATACACATACAGCGCAGATGTATCGCGTACTCATTCCATTAACTCACGCGAAGGAAACGTATCCAGTCCAGACAATCTAAAGGCATCGTGGTAATAATGACTATTGTAAGTTGCATAGTACTTTGGGAACACGTGCGTGGATCTTTGCAAGTTAACAAAAATGACTGTAACGTAAAATTTATATTTAAAAAAAAAACTATAAATGCAGCATGGTACAAATAAAAAAAAAGAAGAAAATGTAGACCCTAATCACAATTTCTTTAGAGTCAAACATGATTTTGTTCCTAACCCTTTAAGCGGCACAGCAGAAATCACTAAACACCCCTTCATAATGCCATATCATTTTTAATAATGTAGGCTTTCTTTTTAACGGGTGTAAACTAATGGGTATAGAGGAAAGTGTTCCATTGAGAGATAAATTTTACAAAATATTTGGGCTTGTCGTAAGAGGCTTTCAAGAAGGCGAGATAGCTCATCAATGCCGCTTAAAGAGTTGAGAAAAACGATCCTAAATAATGTAGTTTTGACTTTTCCGCAACTTTATATCCACTTCCTACGTTAAAAGATATCGACGTGAAATTATGAAATTTTGTGGACTCCAATTTAACAATCACGTATAGAAAATTTTAGGCACACGTACCGATTTTCTATTTAGTGTGGACCTAGTGGCTAGGATTTGCCAAGCCTTAAAATACAGTATGTTTTTATGCTCGTGATCGATGTGCAGTAAAAGTCTGGTATAACGAGAATCTCACTATAACGAGTGATTATCAAAGAGCTAATGTTACAGATGCAGAAAATATTCGGTTATAGCAAGTGAAAAGAAATGGGCACAGAAATGTCAGCCTCATCTTCCTATTTTTCGGTTTTCCCACTGTACACACGGGACACGCGATGATTTAGACTTCCGTCTCTCCCAGGAACTAAGTGACCACGGTCACTGCCAGGGTGAATATGACTGGAAATCAGTTTCATTTTTTTCTGAACCAATCGTGCTAAAAATAAATCTTTCCGATTAGCAGAAAAATGTCAGTGAGTCAATACAGCCAAGAAATTGAGCAGTGGTATAATAATCAAGAATTTTAATTTTTCTGTTGTTTGGCTAAATCGATTTGATATAATACGAAAAATTCTACGCACAAAAAAGCCTCTTCAGAGAATAAGCTACTGTGAGACGAAAAATTGGTGGCTGGAGTCCTATTCATTCGCCAATACAGGGCTTGACAAATCGAAGAAAAATTTAGGTAAAAGCCAAATTTCTTAGGAGCCAAGCATATTTTCTGCACAGGAGAATAGTTGAAAATGAGACTATTCTTGGATTTTTCTTTCTATATTTTTCTACTTTTCTGGGACTCATTGACTTCCTACTATGTTGGCAAAAATTGATTCCGATAACTCTGTATTTGCCTCAGACCCTAGTTTAGTAATGGATTATGCAGAATTCTATAGGCACCAATACCAATTTTTCAGTCAACATTGCAACATGGTACCTTGAATTTGCCATCACTACGCTTATATTAAAAAAAGTTACCTAAGGAACGATTTTAATGCAACCATTTATAACCACACAGAGCAAAAAAATATAAATTCGCTTATAACGAGAAGCCTGTTTTAGCGAATGATTCTGAGCTGTCGTTATAAAGGAGTTACACTGCGTGTGTTGCGACCAAAGTCCGACTTCCAAAATAAGTCGCAGCAATTGATAATTGGCCGTATAATAATGGAAAAACATAGGAATTCATGTTCCGAAATGTTTAAATTTTGGTGAGAACAGATAAGAAACGAGGAAAAAAAAAAACACGCAAGAAATCGAAAGGGAAAAACGTGACAAACTTTCTCAAAAGAAAAATGTATAATGTACTATTACCATAATTCTTTTCGATGAAGACACACTTTCACTAAGAAACGGCCATAAGTTTCACCTTGAAAAATGACATTTTTGGATCGGCCATGAAACAGGGAAAATAAACGATGGGAGAAAGAAAATGAAATCTCCAGATCTCGAATACATTCATGAGAAAAAAACAGAGGAAAGAAAGAGAAGAAGCTTGAGTTATCTGGAAAGGAAAAACATTAAAAAAAACATCTTGTAACACAGGCTAAGATTTTTCCTTTAATTAATTAAGCATTCAAGTCATTTATTAGTATTTTAAAACATTTTTTTTTTTCATTTTTCAAACATACCATAACGTGGCCCGATCTAAATTCCAGTCACGGCCGCTATTCTTAAAAGAGTAGTAATGATTTTTACTCTTTTTTTTCTTCTTCATTCGATTCATAAGAGTTACAAGGGATAACCGATCTCCATCGTGGACGTGTCACCCTGAACGGTACCCTTTTTTGAAGTGTTATCATTCATCCTGATTAAAATTTCAATGTCACGCGTGTCATGGTGTGTCGGGTTCCGATGTTTGTCTTTGTTTTTCACGGAAAACCTTCTTTTCTTCTTGCTTTCCATCTGAGCAGGCGTTTTTCACAACGAAAAATTGTACACTGAGGTACTGTATCATAATATTGATACCGTAACCCCCCCCCCCCTCTTTTGCAGACCCCCGGCGGAACAACAACAAAAATAAATAAATATTTTGTAAAAGTAGGTCGACGGTAAAGATGGGGGTTCTGAAGCTTTTGAAACAAGTATTGATTATTATTATACCGTTAAAAAGGGTTGACCGTTTAACAAAAGTTTAACTTAACGGCCGTACATCAATTAATAAATTTTTAACGGTAATTTAAAAATTTCTGCTCCGTTTAAATTAGCGTTCCCAAACTGGGGTCCCGCGGAAAACCAGTGTTTCATTTACATCGCTAGGGAGTTCCGCCATAAATAAGTGCAAATGTTATTTCCTAGGTTCCTTTAATCGTGAATTCAAGAGCTAGCTAGCTAGACCAGCGATTCTTGCTTCAAGTACCCCCTTGGAAATGCGTAGGACGCTTGCGTACTCCCCTTAGAAAATCTTAAGAGTTTTGCGTATCCTGTGCATGTTTAGAAGTCGTATAAACCTATTGTATATCTTCAGAAATATCCAGGACGCATTTCCAGTCCTATTTATGCGTAGGAGGCTTTAGTATCCATAAATATTTTGTAAAAGTAGGTCGACGGTAAAGATGGGGGTTCTGAAGCTTTTGAAACAAGTATTGATTATTATTATACCGTTAAATAAGTATTATATAATTATTATTATATTATACCGTAGAAAATATATCTGTATTTTCTTGCATAAGAATCTTGCATATTGAGCCATGGCAAATGTTTGCACATTTTTTGCTACTTCATTCGGCTTTTCCACCCTTGCCAATTATTTTTCACGTACTCCCCGAATGACTCTTCACGTCCCTGCAGAAAGTACGTGTGCCACTGGTTCGAAAACACTGATCTAGTCTATACTTTGCATACGTTTCAGGTGATTCTTGCAACATATAACTTCAAGGGCTAATAAAACTTATTATTTCGAGGATTCCTTACATGGATATTTCTTCAAGGTCTTCTACAACAGTGGTTCTCAACCTGGGGTCAAATGGCTCCCTTGCGGTCCTAGGATATTCTAAGGGGGAGGGGCAACGGGTGAATATTATATGAAAGGGGAGTCACGACAAGTAGTGAAGGGGGTCACAGAGAACTGTGAAGAAATAGAGCTTTCAAGTGAAATATGGTGGGGGAATGTGACCATATAGACCTTATAACTCTGCTTTAGGGAGGGATGATCACCCATCTTCTCCATCAGGGCCTGTGAGATCAATTTATTTTTAAAATTTTTGTTCTTTATAAATTTGTTTTTGATTAAATTCCATTCAATCAGTAGAGAAGGCATAATTCTTAGATCAGGGTGGGATGTCCTGGATGAGAGAGACCACGAGAAGAAAATATAGTCCAAAGGGGGCTGAAAAAGGTTGAGAAACACTGCTATAGAATATGTGCATATTTCAAGAGTTTCTTAGAACAGGGAAATAATTCTGAGTGTTCCAAAATGGCAAATAAAAATGAAAAAGCGGAGAAACGCCGCTGTAGATGATGAATTCTTTCTCAATCATTCCCAGAGCTCACAAATTTCGTTTGTCCAGCTGGGTTTTTTACTTAAACGAGAGTTCTAGAGAAACAGATTTTATATTTTTCTATACGAGACATAAAAAAAAAAGCATATGTAACTGTAAATTGCGATTTCAGTTTGCTTTCCAATAACAGTGGGATGGGGGGAAAAAAGTGTTGTTCAAAACAACATACAAATAAACAGAAATATGCAAAAAAAAAAAAACCGTAAGAAAACGAGGTCACACCGAGTGGGGGGGCAGATGTCTCTGTATTTAGATGCTGATCACTTTATAGCCAGCTGCTTCTCTCTCTCTCTCTCTATGTACAGTATATGAATTGTTCAACGGCACCCTGCGGCATATAATCCGGCCGCATCTCGTCGTTTCACGCGCCGTTCCGTAAATGATCGAGCGCCGTCGGTCGCCGTGTAATCAGCAGCACTTTGATCCGCATGAAATTGGCCAATATCATTTGTTCATTTCCGTGCTCCCGCGATCACTTTCTTTATGCATTTAAGGGGTTTCTGCTTAACACGAATTCTAAAGTTCAAAGCTGTGTAGAAAAGACCACATTTCATGAACCCAGACTTTGCACTGTTGAAGGTTTTTACGCGTTCTTTTAAATGATATATAATTCCCAAAATAAGAACCCCTCCCTCCCTCTCTCTCTCTTTTAAAATTAAAATAGATTTTCCTGATGCAGAGCACATTGAGAGCCATATTATTAACGCGCATAGACAAGCGTTTCTCAGCCTATGGTCCGCGAAAATAGGACATGTGGTCGGCAGAAAGACTTGATGATTAATCTTAATGGAATGAAAAATTATTCAATTGTTAGCAACTGATATCAATAATATTTTCTTGGGTTAAAAATTAGGTCTTCATACTTGGGTCAGCATAGGCCTAGTTGGTCAATAATATTGCGCATTAAAATAAGGTTTTTTTTTTACAAAAACAGGATAATTGTATAAAGAAGGTGGTACGACGATAAATAAAGGTATGTCCCGTAAAATACGGGTCATATAATTGCTTCACCCAAGCTGTAAGTTAGTGATCCGTCGAATTGTTTCAGACGGAAATTCATGGATTATTTATGGATTCAGAAATTAAGGACCGCAGGTACAGGCAAGACCAGCGTTTCTCAACCTATGGTCCGCGACTATGGCATATTTCGTCTCCAGGCAGACTTGATAATTCAATTCCAACTGAATTTAAAATTATTGAATTGTAATCGATACTAATAATATCCACATTGGCTCAAACAAAAATTATACCTTAGGTTTACCATACGTCATCAAGGAAAATGCGAAAAATTGTGATCCTAAATGTATAAAATTGATTCAATTCATACAACTAAAATTACAGGAATGTCCAGTAATACGGGACACAAGAGGTCCATCTAATCCATAGTTTCCCAAAATTTTTGTTCCATCGCCCCCTTCTTCAGACATTTTTTCTCTCATCGCCTCCCAAATCAAGCGAACCCATAGGATCCTATGTTATACCCGTAGCTTTTATCGGCCCCCGGACCATTCCATCGACCCCCAGGGAGCGATATTGCCCACTTCGGGAAACACTGATCTAATAGTTTCAGATATTTTACTGGTCCTTGGGTTCCGAAAGGTTGAGAAACGCTGGGGACTAGATATTTTAAATAATAACGTAGCCGCGCCAACGTGCATAACTTCCACGCTGTTTCCTTCAAATACCGTATTTTCGTTGTGATATTACCGCCATTATGTTCAGGCTTGTCAAATGAAATGGTAAATAATCACTGTATTTTGCAAAATTGCAAATGTAATAAATATCACCATGGGTTAACGTTTAATGTTTAGCAGTATTCAAATGACGCTTTACCACATACAGTTTCCGTTATTAATCGCACACTCTCTCAGTTCCGAAAACGATCTAATCAATTTCAAAAACCGGTTCTTAATGTGTATTTAGTACAGTGGATACTAAGCAAATTTGCTTACTAAAGATGGACCGAAAGCAATATTTAACATCTGCCTATTATTGCTTCATATCACCCCGAGGGTAATAAAATTGCCTCTATCTCTCTTTTATCTTCCGGTCCTTTTTACTTAGATATTAGAAATTTTTACTTATTTCAATGTCAAGTTACATTTTAATATTCACCCTTCGTTCACTTTTTCTTCTTCTTTTTGACCTTCTGTAGTTCTTTTTTCTTGTTATATCACATTAAAATGTATTTTCTTCACTACAATTCTTCTTTTTTCTCTCTCTTATGCATTTATCTAGGTGTCCTTGTTTGTAATTTGTTTTGTTCTGTTTTATTCCTCTACATAATTTTATGGTTATCGCGTGACAGGATGACGACGTTTTTTTTTTTTTTTTGGTTGACGCGTTTTCACTTAAAGGTCCTCGAGGGGATCTTCCGGTGACTTTTTCTTGTGATAATTCTTGAATATTCACCATGTCCCATCATTGATTTACAGTTTGAAATTTAACCCAATGGCTCGAAATATATTTATTTCAAGCATAAAATTGCATCATCTGTGAATGAAGCATGATAAGAATTTTGTGGGTGAAAAACTCGAGGTCAGAAGACTTAAATTATGAGTGAAGAAGCATTTAAATTTTTAATCATTAAAAAAATTATTAAAGATAGTTTTGAATATGCTTAGCTTAAAATACGAGTCTTTTAAAAAACGAAAACGGATATTGAATGAGGAACTCAATGTTTTCTAAGTGATTCGATAACCTTCTATTAGAAACTTAAGCGGTTAATAGCAGGGCATGACGAATTCAATAAAGAAATATTTAAGCACCGCCAAATTATTTCAGGAGCCCAGTATGGGTGTTTGCTCCAGAAAGATGGTCCTAAATAATGTTTCTTTCCACTTCTCGAGGCTTAACACAACTCCTTCCCGTGTTAAAAGACACACTGTAATTAAATCATTGTAATGGAAATTTTGTGTTATCCTTAGACCCTAACTTATCAATCAAACATAAAAACTTTTAGTTTGCGAATATCAATTTTCTAGTCACTATGATGAATTGGCACCTAGGGTTTGTCAAGTCCTGGTTAATAATTATTAGCTAAACAAATATAATGGTTCAGAAACTTTGGTAATTTATTTTTATTTTGAATTTTTTAAATACCTAAGACGATTTTAAAACAAAATGCCATCCTGCCATCATTTTTGAGGAAACAACTAGATATTTAGTTAACCGGGCAAGCACACATTTTGGAACCGCAGTGAAATGTTAAAGGAGTGGTTACAATAGTGGTTCTCAAAGTGTGCGTCGCGGCTCCTAAGAGCGTCGTACACCTTTGCGGGGGCCGTAACGGCGTGCTTGCAATGTTATGAGTGCCTGTTCAGTCTAATGCAGCCCTAATCATTCTCCGTGAGACCAATCTTCATTGAACCCCCCCTCCCAAGGAAAATAATAGAAAATCTGTGGCGTGCATCACAGAACAAGCTGGAATAATTTTAAGAAAAGTGTAGTAAACGCGCTATTATGGGTATTTTTACAGCAGAACATTTCCAGTCAGCCAAGGGCTCATTGTAAAACAATGCAAAACATTCTGCTTTGGTGGTTGAAAAACAATGATCATCAAATATATATATACACTTTTTTTTTGCATCCATCGGAAAGTGTAAATTGGAAGAAAGTCTTTTTGTTAGAAGTTTTTTTAAGAAAGACTTTAAAAAACTAATTCTATTTCAATAAACGTCAGTCTTTCTGCATCACTATTAACCATCATATTTGGTTTGAGTGCGCTAGCCACATCTGGCCCGAGGACCATGTATGAGCCACGAGAACTCACACAAAGAAACATTTCTGTGTATCCTTCTCCAATGGAAAAACCCTGTGTATCGCAACTTTCATCTTAAAACACAACCAGAAGAAACAACTTCCGCAAATATACTATATCTATTCGAAGCCGACAAAAGAAGATCAAATGAACTTGACCGGTTCGAACTAATGACCAACCGGCCATTCCTAGGAAAGAGAAAGTGCAGTTTCGAAGCGACCTCTTCTTACATTGTTTTCACTTAATTAATGTCTTTTTTTTTATTATTATTACTTTATCTCCTCTTCTTCTATAACTAATATAGTTAGAAGAGTTGATTGAAAAAAAAACAAAAAACAAGCATTTTCGTAATCCCGCGCGATGCTTATAATATACATTGGAACGTTAATTAGTTTCGTTAGGGTAGCGGAAAATGTGACTCTTTCTTGTAGAAGAGGAAGCACAGAGATGCGATGCGGAACCGGTATCTTGATACTTTTTCTTTACTATCAGCTATTTGTCTTGTTGGAAGGGTTGTGAGTCAAGGCGCGACGTGAGCAAAATAACGATTAAATTTCGTAGAGGTCACCAGTTATTCTTTTTTTATTATTATTATCATTATCATTGCTATTTTCCTCTTTCTCATTTCTCCGACAGCATTCTGGAATACCTGAAGGCGGAAAAAGTGGCGCAGGTGTGCGCAATAACGTGCGTGTTTTATCTCTCGTACCGACGAAATACTACTACTACTAGAATCGGCACGTCTTATGTTATATATATATTGAATAATTATTTCTCGGGGACGAACTTCAAATACTTGAGCTCAACCATTTTATTTTATAAACACATATGAAGCAGGGCTCGACAGATCCTAGGTGCCATAATGACTAAAAGAACTGGGATTGGCACCTAAAATTTTTCATGCGTAATGACTAAATTGAAATCTGGGGACAAGACAAAATTTTCGGAATTTATGAGCCCTGATGTAGAGTCTCTAGCCAACGAATTTTTCTACGCAACGAAATTTTTTCCGGAACGCTGTTTCCATAAATCTACTCTACACCGAAAACTATTTCTTTGCAACGAGTTTTCTGTATATCAGTATTTTTTATAGAAAAAAAGGATTTCTATGTAGTGAAAGATGGCCTCTCCACTTGTTAATACAGCATTTACGCTCAAAGGAAGAAATTTTTCTATCTGCTTCCTTAGGGTAATGGTAGCGCACTCAAAGGGCGCTACATTTCTGTGTATATTGAAAAATTATTCCATTAGATGGAAAGTCTAATGTAATGCGTTTAACGCAGCCCAATTAAATATAATCACTGTGTAATCAAATATATATTGTTTTACGTCAAATATATGATCGATCAAATAAATCTACTCGCTTGGATTCTAGCCAGTTGTGATATCGCGATTTATATTCGGATTTGTATAATATATTTCTACAAGTTAAAAAATATGAAAATATACATAACCTCTTTGCTTCAGAGGTACACATACGTGTACTTTGATTTTTAATGGTTTTAATGGGTTTTTTTCAAGTTAAGAATTGAGGTATGCGTAAAAGGCTACCTAACTCAAATGTTCTTAGTAAAGATAACATAAATAAATTAATTTTTTTTCTCTTTCTAAAGGGTATTTTGACATACAACAAATGCAAATCAATGGAAGATTAGTTTTTTCAATGGTTAATTTTGTCTCAGGTTTGAAGAGGATATGCTCTAAAATATACTAGGTTTTATATTTTCACAACTAAGTAATAATATTTGAAGCCATGATCTTAAATAATTCAGTTTTAAGCAATACAATAAGAGAAATGATATGGTGAGGAAGAACATAACTAATAAAGAAAATTACAGATATATAATTTCTACAAATAACGAAACCTTTACTGGAATATTCACGTTTTGATTAATTTATTCCGCATCGAAAATTATTTCTATGCTACGAATTTTTTTGTTGAAATTACGACGATTCCTTTATATAGAGACTGAACGTAGAGACTTACGTAGAGAAAATTAATTAAATACCGATTCTTAAGAACAGATTCGCATAAAAAAACGAGCAAATAAGAAATTCACAAGTTGCAATGTACCTAGAAATAATATATCTCAAAGAAATTCTTTCACAAATGGATGTGAAAAAGAAAGAGACAAAGAGAAAAGATTTCTAAGATCAAATACACATCAAAAGTATTTTTGATCTTCCATAAGATTGTGAGAATACATTTACATTCATAAGAAAACATGTTATGTGTTCTTCGATTCCAAAATCAAACAATAAATGCATATCTCTCTATTTATTCTTAATAAGATCGTGTGTGTGAAAGAGTATAACTTGAATAATAATAATTCAAGAGACATGTATCCTTAATCAAAGGAATCCTTCACTTCTCTTTGATGTTTTTATTTTCCCGATGGAAGGAAACGCATGCTGCACTCTTTGGTATTATTCTTCTTATTATTATTTTTCCAATCCACAGGAAGAACGATACGGAAAATAATATCGAACAATGTCGTCGGAAGAAGAAAATACACAATTGACTTTTAATAAGAAAATCTTATATAAGAAATCCTGGAATTAGTTCGAAGAAAGAATCTCTTTGAAGGAAAAAAAACATAAATTTAGCAATGGAGCGTAAAGAAAATTTTTCTTCATATCACAATGATCAGATTTCTTCAATTGAACGCAACGTTCTGATAAATAAATATTTTCATGTGAAAAGAAAAAATTATTTTACCTTTTTTATGATATTTTCGAATTTTTTTTCCCCTTCTATTATTATTTATTTTGTACATACTTGAAGCCCCCACCATGTGGTTTATTCGCGTCTTCTCTAATGTCGTTGTTAAAGACAAGTCGCGTGTGAACATGAATCTGCCATGTCTTCTTCTTCCATGAAGAGAATCGAAGAAATAATTTTCTTTTTTCATGTACTTGAGAAAAATAAAGTTATGAGGAACGGGAGCGAGCGAAAAGGTATTTATTGTTCATCGTAGGCATGGGAAGTACAAAAAAAAAATACACGATAAGATTTAATTCTTCTCTTCTTTCTAAAACGCAATAGTATAACATTTTCAAAAATCATGAGTTTTTTGTTATTTGAAGATAGGAAGTTTTTTTGAAGATTTTTTTTTATGTATTTATAATTATAATAATTGTTCAAATGTGATATTTAACTTCTAAATATGTTGTGTGTGGCTTTGAAATCAAGAGATTGAACGATATCTCTAAATGATTTGGGAATTTGAAAAATCTCACTTTCTATAATTTAGAAATGTGACATAAATATAAAATCTCTATTATTTAGAAATGTGAAATGTCTATTATTTAGAAATGTGAAATGTCTATGTGAAATTTCTAGAACATAGAAATATGAAATCTCTAGAACATAGAAATATGAAATCTCTAGAACATAGCAATATGAAATCTCTAGAATATAGGATAATGAAATCTCTAGAATATAGGATAATGAAATCTCTAGAATATAGGATAATGAAATCTCTAGAATATAGGATAATGAAATCTCTAGAATATAGGATAATGAAATCTCTAGAATATAGGATAATGAAATCTCTAGAATATAGGATAATGAAATCTCTAGAATATAGGATAATGAAATCTCTAGAATATAGAATAATGAAATCTCTAGAATATAGGATAATGAAATCTCTAGAATATAGGATAATGAAATCTCTAGAATATAGGATAATGAAATCTCTAGAATATAGGATAATGAAATCTCTAGAATATAGGATAATGAAATCTCTAGAATATAGGATAATGAAATCTCTAGAATTTAGGAATCTAAAAACGTTGAAACCTCTATAGAACTAAAAACCTGAAATATCTAAAATTTAAAAATCTCAAACCGCAATTTAAAAATCAAAAATCTCTACAATTTAGAAACCGCCGATAATTCGGTGTTGGGAATCGCTGAACGATTCTTTCACGCAGCTCGTACATATAAAATGAGTAGAGTGCGACGAACATTGTAGAACCAAAGAAATAAAGTGAAATCACACGCTTTTAAGGTCTTCCGTCACCGAAACCAATTAGTACTCGTCAACATCCACGTTGCAAAAAAGGAATTGCGGAAAGAAAAATAAATCGTGATTTCCCTGAATTCCTCATTTCTTCTCCACTGGTCTCTAGTAGATGTTCTTGCACTCAAGGCATCCTTAAAGAGTTCCGGGAATCTCGCGAGAGAAAGCCAGCCTCAAGGGTTGTCATTTCATCGCTACATGTCGCCAAAGTTTGAAAGAAAAAAAATAGTCTTCCAACAGCGTGTTTGGACTTAATGGAGCAGAGGTGAACCTCGAAAAGAGTAAATAGAAAAATTTTGACATTCTTTACCACGTTTTAGGATTTTTAAAGGACTAAGCCTCATGCATGAGCAAATATCTTGGAGATTTCTTCAATGTCGGTAATAAATGAATTTCTAAATGAATTTCTAGTAGAGAAGGCGATACTGTAGACAGAGCCGCCCTTAGGGAGTGTGGGACAAGCGCGGCTCGCAGTTTGGAGGAACCCGCACTTACAGAAATAGACCATGAAAGTAATACACGTAAAAAAATATGCGAATATTCAAATACATTTTTTGAGGTAAACAAGGTGTCTGAGCATCAACTGAATTGATTCTTCAATTTTCATTAATTCTGGAATTAATTCTTTCATTAATTATTTATTTTCATCACAATTCTGGGTTTTTTCCATTCATTCTAAATTTTTATCTGAGAATTTTTCTTTCATTAATTCTGTATTTTTATCAATTCTCAGTATTTTTTCTTTTCATCAATTCTGAATTTTATAATTCTGAGCTTTTTTTTCTTTCATTAGTTCTGAGCTTCCATTAACTCTGGAATACTTTTTTGAATTATTCTGAAAGCTCATTGGTGCTAATTTAGCTCTGATTTTTAATTCATCAATTCTAAATTTTGCAATTGGTTCTCAGATCATTAGACCCTAATTGTTATAGGTTTTGAAACTATTTCTTTCATCAATTTAAAATTTTCTTCAGTTCTAAATTTTTATCGATTCAATTTTCAATAATTTTAATTTATTTCTAATTAAGCCTATATTATCTTAGTGTATATTTTTCAGCATTCTTGTATATTCTCCCCTTCCCCAACAAAATATACAAAATCGGTTCTAGGGGGGGATGTGAAATTATTTCCCCCCTGGGCCCTGCGTTTAAGAGCGTCCCTGACTGAAAGAAATGCTTCATAAAAAAATAATAAGAATAATAACAATACTAAAATCATGGCCAGGACTTGAAGACGGTCACGGATCCAGGTTAGAGCCGGTCCCGTGAACCATCGCCAAACGCTGCAGCGTCAATACCCGGCGCAGTGAATTATTGTACCCACAGTGTATATATATATGCGATGTCTGCTTTCCCCTCTCTGTGCCCGTAAGTACTTAACGTCCGTCCGGGAAAACTCATCGTTTTGGAAAGTTTCTCCTGCCACTCGAACGCCCGTCCTTCAGCCAAGACAGGAAGGATTTCCATTGCCTCCGGCATCAAAATAACGAGAAGATTCAATCCACTCCTGAAACCGGGAAATCGGAAAGTTTATCCTTCAACCCGTTCGAGTGGTTCCGTGGGTTTTGTGGTCGAAGTTAACTTTTTCAAGTGGCCAATTTGTGTTGGTTCCAAATCGTTAATTAACTTCGAAAACGAGAGGAAACTAAAAAAAAAATGTCGATAAATAATAAAACATTTTCTCGAGTCCTTATTATCGTTAAAATGATATTTTTCGGTCGAACTTTTTTTTTTAAATTATGATCAATATTTTCTAGTTCGTAAACATCATCGGTAATAATATTGATTTCGATTCAATTTTGGACCTTTCTACGGTTCTGCGGAACTTAATCTTATTAAATGAAGGTAATACAGCGTGTCAAATTCGGTTGTAACGACATCTTGGTTATAACCTCAATAATTGGCGGTCTGGGTTGATCCCCCCCATCAAGAATAATGTGAATGAACCTTGCTTATAATGTCGATGAAAATGCCACAAACTCGGTTATAAGGACATACTTTTCTGTCGTGTTACGGCGTTTTAAATACCTAAATAAATAATTTTTAAGAAGTTTGGGGGATCTGACGTGCTCCTAATTATCATATTCCGTATACGAGACATTGCTGTTATTTCCGCGTAATTTCGCCTTTTCCAACTTCTTCCGTTACAAAAAAGTCTCAAAAACGGTAACCTCTGTTCAAGGTTCCAGATTTCAAGATTCTAGCCAGTTGTTGATATCGCGATTTATATTCGCATTTGTATAATAGATTTCTAAAAGTTAAAAAATATGAAAATATATAACCTCTTCGTTTCAGAGGTACACATACATGTGCTTTGATTTTTAATGGTTCCTACGGAGAGATACTAGGCGGCATTGCTCACCCTTCCCCAACCCAAAAAATGCGTGGGAGTTGGCCCAATAT
This sequence comes from Pholcus phalangioides, assembly GCF_987345545.1. Classification (NCBI taxonomy): domain Eukaryota; kingdom Metazoa; phylum Arthropoda; class Arachnida; order Araneae; family Pholcidae; genus Pholcus; species Pholcus phalangioides. The sequence goes on along the minus strand of NW_028301608.1, from coordinate 61,540,871 downwards.
TTATGTGTACATTTTTATTGACATTATCATTATCTTGCTTCCCCTCTCCCCAAGACCTTCAAGTCTATCTCCGCCTATGCCTCGGTTGTAACGACTACTCGTTTATAACGACAAAAATTCACAAAATCTTCGATGTTGTTGTAACTGAGTTTGAATACATTTTAATTTTATAATTATCGAATAAGGATTGAATGCAAAAAAAAAACAGGTTTCTATAATACCTGAAGGAAACCGAAAGTGTTTAAAAGTGAACGTTTTTGTTACAGCAATAAACACGCAAACACAGTCTTGAAGAAAGTTTAATGTGCAACGAAAAACATCTCAGTTTGAGGCCAATGGAAAGTAAATGACGGAAAGAGAGAGAGAGAGAGACCATAATAATAATAGTAATAAGTACATTAAAAAAAAAATGTATGCAGCTATTTCCGCGCCTTTCAAGGGCAAGGTTACGGTTAAACATCCCAACCAACAATCAATGCTACTGCTATTAACATCGCTAACATATTACACAAGCATAGCTTGCGGGGACCCGCCCGTAGAACGGGAACAAAAGGCGAATGACCCAACTTGCCCCATATCCTACTACGACCGTGTATAACTATTCTTATCATAATATGATGCTAGATTGAATAAAAACGTTGGCGAGCGTTTTCGTCTTGATTTTAAGGCGATTAATAACCAAAAAGAGCGATATAACACAGTAGTCCTATTTCATTTTTTCACCTTGATGAATCTTGAAATTTTTCTCATCCGCCAAATTTGGCTGAAGAATCGCTCAAAAGGGAAAACTGCCTTTCTAATTCTGGCAGTGATTACAACTAATATGCTAGAACAGTTGGTTCTCAATCTGATACTACGGGCCTCTCTTACGGTCCTAAGTATGGCCACCGGTGGAAAATCAAGTTGAGGGGAGGACAGAGAGCTTGAAAATAATTTCACATGTAAATAAATGGAAGTTTTGAGTGAAATATGATGGGAAAAGGTGTGATTGCTCTACCCATAGATCCATTCGGGATGGCTCGGGGACCTCATATCCATTAGGAGCAAAATCTGATGCTATGATTTTTGAGAGTACTATGCAAATATGTAAGTTCGGAGGTTCTTGAACTTTTGTCACCCACGGCTGCCTTGCTTCATTCGTGGCTCCTCTGCGGCTCCCTAGAATTGTTTGGAAAATATTTCCCACACTTATAAAAAATATTACTCCTCTTCGAAGCGTAAATAGACACACAAATCAGTATCCCCACCTCGCCGCGACGCACACTTTGAGAAACACTGATGTACGGTGGAACCCTAAACTCCACCCAGAGGTGCGGAGATCGACAATACCTATAAAATTTTTGTTTACTTGAATCTTCGCGAAAAATGAATTGAATAGGTAGAAACGGTCTCGATCTTGCATGAGGGTAGAGAGACCCCTTAATAAAACCGTGGGCCCCGCACAACAAGAAAATATGGTACACGAGGGCAAATACATAGCCTTCTATGCATGTGTTACGGTAAATGTGCGATACATCCGGTTAATATGCATAATCGCCGGGTATTTTGGTAAGTTTGATAAATTTCTCTAAATTTATCACTTTTCCCGGTGATTATGCATAATACCTAAACATCGTGTCGTTGATAAACATGATAAATCGTAATATGTGATACAATATAGAATATATATACACATGATAATTCATACACATGTATTGTATCATTATATCGGGGTACGATCGTAAAATTTATTGACATTGTATCGAAGTCCGACTATATTCATCACACGTACTAGACTCATTTTGACTTTGTTTCATATTTATCAAATTCATCAGTTACACAAGGGTATTATGCATAATCACAGATAAAGGCGATAAATTTCAAGTATTTATCGAATTTACCAACGACGATTATGCATAATCTCCGATAAACGTGATAAATTTATTAAACTTACCAAGACAATTGGTAAGTGTGCATAATAGCTGGTTAATATGTACAATATCGGTTTATCACATTTACCGTAACATATGCACAAAGTATTGAGTACACTCAGGGCCTCAAATAGTTCGGGGCTGGGGAGCAACCACTTTGAAAGCTCTTTTGATCCTAGATTTTATATATTTTCGATGGGGCGGCTCGGCATCCATAAGGACATACTTGAAACGTACGGAAGTATATTGGAAACTACCTGTATGAACAGATTTAAAATAATAATAATTCATAATTGTAATTTTCTATAATTTGAGAGTCCCTGTTTAATTTGGGGAGGACTGCCCGAGCTCCGTTAAGACCGTTGGGTACAAAAGATAGAGAGGAAAAAAAAAAACCAGAATACAGTTGATCCCGCTTATAACGTTCCCACTAATAAGATTTTCCCCGCTTAGTACGACTTATTTTCGGGGTCTCGACTTTAAATAATTATCATTAATAATTGCTTAAGACAATATTGCTAATTACAAAAAAACGTACAACGTTTTTTGTGACGGTTCTTTGAAAAACGTTATAAGCGGGATCCACTGTAAATGTTTGTAAAAGGAATCGAAATCTCACAAATAACCCGGATGGTAATAAAAAAAAAATGACTTTCACTGTTGCAGTTATACTAGTACTGTAAAGTACACAAGTAAACAACTTTCAGTTCCTCTACTACATTTTCATTTTCGAAATCACGCCTGCATTTCACTTTGTGAGGACTATGGATATGTTTTTCTTTCTCGTCCATGGTAGGTTCATCGTAGGTCATCTCCTTCTCACGAAATATCGAAACAGTATTAACGCACGCACACACCCGTGTGGGTTCGAACCCAAGGACCAACTTTTTTTTTTTTTTTTTTCACGGCCGTGGTCCACTTATTTTTACCCCCTTTCGGGTTGTTCAATACCCTACTGTATCTCTCTCTCTCTCTTCAAAATTCACTGCACGGAAAACATGAAAACATTCACATATTGCCCTCTTTACAAAAAAAACCTACCCTTTTTTTCAATACGTGGGGTTTATAGTAGACGGACGAACCCCTTTCAGGTGAATGGGGGGAAGAAATTCCCATAGAAAATGAACCAAAAAGGGAAAAAACGGATTGACTGGGACTATGAGGGTCGAAAGTCGTTGAACTTTTTGGTTATAAGGGTGGAAAATAACAGGTGGAAAAGCTGCATGGTCAAGTGAAAATTTCAAGTAACTCTTATTTTTTTGCTTTTTTTAATAATTGCCATTGTGTGGCAATTACCGTAAAAGTATTGTCAGTAATTGTTATGTATAATGCAGTATTATAATAATGCGAACCTGAATGAATCGAGATATTAAAATTATATTTTATATTCCACTGATAACTTGCCAATGACCCAACGATAGGATTTTTACCGGTCGTCCCCTCTACAGTAAATTTATAGTGTAAAAAACAAAATAGTAACGATTTACCTCTGGGACCCGGGTTCGAGCCCGGTTGGCCTGTTTTTCCCACAAATTTTTAGCTGTCATGATAACTCGCATGGCACTACTAAATGGAAGCAACTTTTCCATTTTTATTCGCGGATTGATAATTCTTTTTTTTTATCACTTCCCTAAAATTCCTCAACCAAAATATATTTTTTAAATTTCAAAACTTATCTTTTTTTTTTCAAATTTCAAATTCAATCAATTGCTTAAATTTAAAATTGAACAAATTTTTAAAATTTCAAACACCATCAATTTTTTGAAATTTTATAAATATTATTTTTTCAGATTCAAATTGAATCAAACTTTTTTTTTAAATTTCAAATTTAATATTTTTCATAATTTAAATTTGAAATTTAAACTTTTTCTTTTTCTGGATAGAAATTCAATCAATTTTTTCTTCTTTAAATTCAACTTCAATGGAATTAATTTAATCTTTTCTTTATTTAAATTTCAAGTTTAATATCTCGATTTTTTTCTTTTTCTTTTACATTTTAAATTCAAGCACATTTTCTCTTTTTTTAAAAAATTTAAATTTTTTTTCTTTATAAATTTTAAATAACAAATTTTTTCCCCAATTAAAACAAAAAATCTATTGATTATTATTATCCATATTTTAATCAGGGAATATGCTGTATATCAGCAGAAATGCCAAACGCAAAATAAAATGTGTGGTCAAAAGTTCACTGACCGGTCACTTATTGATATAAATACTGAACTTGCATCAATAGACTTGGGATATCGGCAGTACCGAGGGGGTATCACAATAACCATCCCTTCTTTATCCCGTTTCCATATAATATAAAGGACGAAGGAGATCCATTGTAAAAAAACTCCCATTTTCAGATCATTGTTACCTTTAGAGATAAGAAAAGTGACAAAAATCTGAAGAAAAGGGTTGGGAAAACTCATTCAAAGCAATGAAACGCGAGCAGGTCAGTTTTTTTCATCCTGTGTAGAATGTTGTAGAACATTTTCACTTCATCTTCAATATAATTTCATTTCATTTTTTAAAAAAAAAATCAAAAATTTTCAATTGATTTCATTTGTATGGGATCTAAAGTTCAAATAAATTTATGTGGACATACTTTATATCTGAGCTTGACAAGTCGAAAAAAAATATTTAAGAACTGGGCAAATTTCTCCATAGCATTCACGAAAAACTGCCCTAAATTATGATGTTGGTTTTTTCCTCCTTTTTCGTTTTAAAAAACGCACTGTCATGAGATCAGAAAATTTTGTGTTATTCATAGACTTCAATTTAACAATCAATTATAGAAACATTCAAGTGCCAATACCGATTTTCTAATGTCCATTGCGACATCTAGGATTTTTCAACCCTGCTGCATATAATATGTTTTCAATTATGAACATCGAAAACTTTCGCCTCTTATCGGAGGAGTTTATCTCTCAACTAGCTTAAAAAGTTATTGATTGTCTGAAATCGGATAGGTGTCTGATGGAAAAACAGACGCGAAGCATTTAATATAGGATGAGGGGAAAGTGTAATTTTTGAATCTAGTAGAGCCCTCAATCTAAGAGGCTGAAGGGTAACTGGTCCGAAGGTACGGAAATAAATACAGTGAATACTTTATTTACGGTGCACAAAAATTGATAATATAAGGCACCCGAAATAAATTTATGGTGTCCAAAAAATATAAATAAGGAGGAATAAAAAAAAAATTTTGACACCGTTAAATTTACACAGAAATAATTTTAGAAAAGGTCTCGCTCCTGGTAATGTCAGGGGGCCACAAGAACAAAATATGATCTAAAGAGGGTCAAGGGCGAAAAAAATGTTAAGAAATACTGGTTTAGTCTATCTTGTACGAAAAAAATAGCAAAATTTAGGCACAATAAAATTTATGAAGTGATACTAGTTTGTGATTATATATTCATCTATTTCTATTCTAGTAAAAGGGGAAAAAGTTCTGATTTAAACTTGCATTTACAAATTTTACCGCTGTTTGGAAAGTTCAAATTTCTACACGTATCTACGAGAAAAAATTCGGAAATATACGAATATATTTTTCAATCTTTATCTTTAGAATGCGTGACATCGGTCATACGTCAATGAATTTCTATTTCTCAGGAGCCGGCCGGCACCTGTCTGAAAGCCCTCCTCCTTTAACTTTTCAAGCTCTTATCCGCAGTTCCGGTCAAAAATTTCTGTGGGAAGATTTCGTTTTCTCCTTTCTTCCTAACTATAGGTAACAAGGGGTGTATACGTACATATCGCCCCACACACACACCCCACTTGTGGTCTGTTCGCACTTTGACCCTTATCCGTGGGAAACTTTTTTTTTCTTTCTTTTTTGGTCTGGAGAATGACCTCATAGCAAACAAGGAAGTCCGTTTGTCCGCAAATAACAACCGATATTCACATGTAAAGGCATGTTCTCACATTTCCTAGAACGTGCGTGCTGATATCCAAAGGATTTAAAATTCTATCACAAAAAAACCTAAAGACGTCATAAAAGTTTTAATAATTTGTTTTAATTTATAAATGTTCAATCATAAACTGTAAAATTCTGTTACAACGGCATCGGAGATTCCGTGAATTTTTGTCATTATAACCGAAGATGACGTTTTCAAGACCCTTTTTCAACAAAAAAAATTTAATCAGACGCAATGAAATGTGCATGAAGTTGTTATTTCATTATGGTTACGTTGACTATGTTTAATCGAAAGGAAAAATACGGGAAATCAAGGGGTCGTAGATACGAGATGTCGCTAATTCTCGCCAAAAGTATTACCAATTGTCGACGGAATCCTAAATATTGCTCCTAAATAACATGGTAATTATGTTAAAGGAAGTTTGCAGTGATTTAAAACGCATTTCACGGGGGAATAAATTTGCTTGGCAAATCTGCTAAATGAATATCGAGTCACATTCGTCATAACGTAATTTATAAATTATGCAAATTTCTAAATTTAAAATTTTTGAAATTTAATTTTAAACTGAATCTCCACTTCGTAAACATTAAGAATAAAAAAAAACCTTCGTTGAAAATACCGGGAAAACGATTCATTTTTATAGAAGACACGGAATAACGGGAAAATGCAATAATGTCCCGTGTGTGTCATTTCAATGAGAAGCAAGTCGGAAAAAATTGTTGTACCTTTTCTAAATAAATCATTTGGCATTAATAGACAAACATTCCCTTTTTTTGATGCAGTGTTTCTCAAAGTGAGCGTCACCAACCTTTGTCAGGGACGTCGCGGTGAGCTGTCGGTATTCATGTGTGCTGTTCAGCGCTGTAAAGTGGTTATTTTCGAGACTATTTTGGGGAGACACGATTAAAAATTGAATATCGAAAGGGAACCGCAGCTCGCAAAAGTTTGAGAGCTACTTCCTCAATGTGATAAGCTGTAATTCTAAGAATTTCTTTAGAAAACGCCATAAAAACGGAAACAAAATCTGTTATATCGGAGTTCGTGGTCCTATCACCGGCTTTATAAGCAAAGGCTCATTAACATTACTTTCTAAGAAAATCAGTCCGGACAGTCAATTATTGACGTTACAGCCGAGGTGCCGTTATAACCGAGTTCCACACTAGTCATTATTGCATGATGACTGAGAAAGTATACAACACGTTCATTTTCTTATGGAAAAAAAAATTCTTAAGAAAACAATTTCTTTCCTTTCCATCACTTTTTTTTTGGTACCAACTCGCTGTACACAGCAAAAGAAGAAGCGTACCACCACCACTTTCTATCGGAGCGTGCAAAATTGCCAACTTTTCGGTGGAACCAAAAAAAGAACAGCTGTTCCAATGTTCCGAGGCGTGATGAAATCTCTGACCAGCGTGAAAATACAAAAAAAGTGGCATTAGAAGAAGGGTATTGAAAGATATAAAAATATATAGTATATTTGGACGAACAAAAAGAGCGATGGTCGGTAGAGGAGAAACAAGCAGCCATGCAGCTTCTTCATACATCTCCAGTACACCGTGCTAATATCTCTCGAACAACTAAGTGATGGCACTTCCCGGCTGCGTACTTTTTCCTCCATCTTATATATAAATGTATGGTATCAATATACAGTCAGTCGATTTCGTGGTCTGTACACACCGAACTTTTTATTCCATTTTCTCTGTGTTTTCTACAGTCCTTTTATCTATCTATATATATATTCACCGATATATATATGAGACCTAAACTCCCTTTAATATATCTCTCTATATATATGTCTACAAAAAATAAAACTGTTATTTTATAAGTCCCCCTCTCCCCCTCAGTTTCTTGGTTCCTACACTTAAGAAGATCAGGAGGGGGGGGGGGACGTCTAAAGAAATTGTTTTGTAAATTACAAAGTATAATTGTGTGCAGAAGCAGATGTTGGCATTGCGTATAAAGACCGTATTTATTTTTTAATATCCGAAGGGGAAAATACATAAAAAACTATACGCTTTAGCTTTATCTCTTACTTTAATTCGATTGTGCATGCAAGTTTTCAATCCAATTTTACAATTTAAATTTCAAAGAAATCTAAAGAAATGGTTTTGTAAATTGCAAAGTATATAATTGCAGTAGCAGATGTCGGCATTTTGAAAAAAAGACTATTTATTTTCCATATCCCAAAGAGAAAATACTATGTATGCATTTTTCCATCTCTATATTTATTTGTATTTACGTATGCAAAAAATATATACTAGAAATTTTCATATGCAAATTTTCGATTTAATTTTAAATTTTAAATAAATTAAAAATACGGCACTATAATTATTTGTTTTCAATTTCGAAAAATTTTATATTGATTTTTAAATGTTGGAGAAAGAGAAATTCTAAAGTAATGTAATTACTGTATTCAGAAAAATCGTAAATACATTGTATTTGCCTTTTCGTTGGTGACTTTTCTGAGTATTTTCAGGCAAAGTTTACCTACTCTTCTAATGTAATTATTTACGTATAACAACTATTACATATTCATCAATATGTAGAGCCTAAACTACCTTTGATATCTTCCTCCATATGTCTACAAAACACTCTGTTATTCTATAAAGCCTTTCTCCCTCTCAGTTTCATGTTTCTTCTACTTAAGATCAAGGTGGGGGAAGATTTGAAGAAATTATTTTGTAAATTACAAAGTATAATTGCGGAAGCAGATGTCGGCATTGTGTGTATAGAGACTGTATCCTAAGGGAAAAAGACATAGAAATATATGTTTTATCTCTCTTCATTTGTTTCTATTTACACAACAAGTGAGAAAAAAATATAATTTAGAAAATTTCATATGCGAGTTTTTCCCATTCAATTTTAAAATCCGGGTTTTAAACAAATTAAATACGAAAAACTATAGCTATCTGTTTTCATTAAAAAAAAGTTAGGATTTGTTTTAAAATATTAGAGAAAGAGAAATTCTAAAATAATGTAATAATTTTTATTTATTTATTTTTCTTGAATTTTCGTGATTCCATTAATTTGGGAGATTTTTGTTGTAATATTTAATATAATATTTCTATAGGAAATATGATTTTCCACCGTTGTGTAGCAATTATGAAATGCATCATATAATCGAAATAACAAAGACAATTTCGAAGAAAAATAATAATTAAATTTTACTCACTATCGGAGAAAAATACATAAATACTTTCCGAAGAAAGCGCGTTCAGTCTCTATTGTATTTTTCAAAACTATTGTTGTGATAATTCTACTAACTATTTTCTACGTTGGGGAGTATTTTCAGTAAAATTATTTCAGCGAAACCAATTATTCGTGGTTGTGCATTTCGTAGTTTAAAATAGAGACGACAAATCATAGTCTTCTTGTTTGTTTTTTTTTTTAAGTTTCCGTTTGATATGATGAAATGGAGATAATTTCATTTTGTTTTGAACTTCTGAAAACTGAAATATCAAACTGGCAATTGTGTAAAATTTTCAACTTTTATTCGTATTTTGATTTACAGATACTTTTATACATTATATACGTAAATTGATTTTTCCGAATAAATAGTTGAATCACGTAATATCTCTTAAAAAAATTATCTTTAATTTGTTTTTGTTTCGCTATTTCAATCGGAAAAATCTTCAGAAATTGTATATTGATCGTTTTAATCGGAAAAGCTTTCAGAAATTGTGTTTGATTGGAAAAATCTTTGATAAATTGTATTTTAATCGGAAAATTTTTTAGAAATCGAAGCCATTTTTGAGGTATCGTTCCTCCTTACCGCTTCCCTGATTCTCAAAAAATCGAAACGGGCCTGAATAACGTGCATGAATGATTAAATCGGCAGGAGGCTTCTGACAAGAGGTTTCTATAAATAATGCATGTGTGTACCACACAAGATATATATATATATAATATTTTTTTTTCTTTCTTAATCCTCACGGAAGCCCTGATCAAGGTTCAAGGTCATTTATACCATCTTCCCGTATTACCAAAACGTTATTTCCCGGGTATTCCCTTCCGCGTTTGGGGCCTAAATATGGGGCTTGAAAATCGGGACACTTTCGGTTCACCACCTTTATAAGATACGTATAAAAAAAAAAATCAAGAAAAAGATCCCACAGATCACCTCGCCCTATTCTTTAGTATAGTTTTTTTTTCTTTCTTATTTCTTTGATGCCATCATCATGACGGCAAACAAGAAATGAAGGGGGGGGGGGCTAAATATTTTTAGTATTAAAAAGAGAAGGCCAGGTGAAATCAGATTTTTTTTCTCTTCTTTATTTCTATATTGAGAGTGGGGAAAGTTCTTGAAGATGAAGAAAAAAAATTTTTTTTTTCATTTCTTATATAAAAGTTATTTCCTAGTAGGTCATGTCCTCACCAAGTACTGTTATTCCTCTTTTTCTTTGTTCTCGAGGTCAGGGTGACTTGCGGGTTTTTTTTTCTACCTTATCTTGAAATATTACTTGTTATTTTTTCTTCTTCTTTTTCTTACAGGGTTCATGGGAGAATTTTTCACCAATCACTCGAAGTTTTCATGGAATTCAAACGAAAAATTCGAAAATGTTTTGAAAAGTATCCGTGACAATCATCATATGCCAGGTCTATGGGATGTCTGTGCTCAACACAACTTAAAGAGGGGGGTTCAAGTATAGAAAATTAGCCGGGTCAAATTGACCAGCCTGTATCTGTACATGTAGCTCAAGGGTGCTCATCCTTTTCGAGAGTGCGAGCCACTTTATTTGTTTGGAAACGTGTCACAGGACACCCAAGTCATATGGAACTGTGCCTCGGGTTGGTAATCTGTAAATGTGCCACAGTTCATTTCTTTGATCTGAGACTGTGCCGCGGGTCAGTTAAGTTGTCCGTAAATGTACCCCGTGATGCTTCAGTGATCTGAATATCTGCGCCGCAGGTCACTTGAGTGATCTGGAAATGACCACGGGCCGATTAATTGATCTGGAGCTGGCATTCACAGCAAAAAAGCCGTAATGTGGGTAAAATACTGTTTAACCTAACAATACTTATATGAACAATGATTAAATTCATTTCAACAAAATTGGGTTTGTGGTCTCAGGCTACATCAGATGGCTTCGGGAGCCACATTTGACCCACGGAGCATAGGTTGAACATGTACGATGTAGCTTATGTCTGAAAATGATCATGCTGATTGATATCCAATAGGACGCTATCGCGGGATACGTTATTGTTGAAATTCATGATAATGTTGATAGTCGATAGTGCCGTAATCTAAGCACTGCAAGCCTCTAGAATTACGTTCTCAGAAACATGAGCACGAGCTCCACGGCAGACACAAATCCTGTAATTTTTCATCAGATTATCTGAAAATGGTCTTTTATTGGATTCCATACAGCTAAAAAAAAAAAAAAAAGAATCAATGAAACTAGAATCAGGGCTTTCCTTCAAGAACTTGAATATGTACTGTGTATGGGCCCTTACAAGAGTAGGGCTGACAGGGCTCCAGCCCGGGAACCTGAGACGATTCCTATCATTTGGTTTTCCACACCATAAATTCACTACAGTGGGGACCCAGGAAAATCTGATCGAGTGACCGCGAAAGATCCTAGCTTCGGCGCCCTGCCACAGTATGTGGGAGCCATGGTACTGTGCTTTATTTAGTTAACACATTGAACTATTCAAGACATGCCTCTAAATTAACTTAATGTCATAGTATACCGTGAGGATAGATTTTCTGGCAGCTTGGCGTGGAAGTTTAGCGGTCAGCTTGAAACAATACTTTTAATCCGGATAATCTCTTTCGGAAGAATAAACATAACGAATAAAACGGCTTCCTTTCAAAACGTTCATCGCTGTTGAATAACCGATATCTTTAAGCTGTTATTAAAGCGGACATATACAGTATTCCTAAGAAAAATAAATGAGAAGATTTATTACCCGCTTTTCATGAAAAGAAACAAGAAGTAGGAGGAACGTGAACTTTATCAGATGCTACAGTTTTGTTTTTTTTTTTTTTGGTTTTTTTCCTCGCAATAAACAGCAGCGGCTCGTACAGAGAAAGAAAAGACATCATCATCATGGATAGCCATGATATAGAGTGAAAACTTGTTAACAAAAGGGGTGACCTCGGACATACGGTCGTCACGGTCAGGCCGTTTTTTTTATCGGCATGAGCGACTCCGAAATGCGTCGGTGAATACGACGACAGAATTCCGTCGTTCACCGATTCCCAAGTTCAGGATTTGCTCTTTTAATAATAACGGACGAAGAATGAATGATATATATATATATATATTTTGAAAAAAAAACCATTTCCGCATTTAGAATCATTTCCAATTTTTATTTATACACGTATTAAGATAAATAAAATGACTTATTTGTGATGAAATGCAATACAAAATACGAACAATTTATCAATCTCTTCCGGTGATATAAGGCTATTACTTAATCTTTCTCACCTGAAAAACAGGCGTGATGACCTTTTTTATGAAATTCGTTCAACTTCCTAGTTATCTGCCCTCCCCGGAAAAACAGGAAGTATTTTCTGAAATGGATAATTCGTGGGATTTTCCATAGAAATTTAATGTATAATCGATGAAAAATTCCATATATACCGAATACTTAGCTTATTGAGAATCAAAATGATATGAATACTAATACACTTATACGCATGGACGTATTCAGGCAATATTATCTTGTATAGAGGAAGGCAAAATTTTAGGAGTGGGGAGGTAATTTTTGATTATGAAAATATCAGGTAAACTACCTCAGGTAAACTGCATTTGTGATATGCAATACTGAAGATTCAGTATACTGATGAAAAAAATGATTTAATTTAAAAGAGAACAGTGTCGTAGAATTTCATTCCGAATTCTTCTATCCTAAATAGATTTAATTAAGTTTGGAGTTAATCGTTAACATCCTATTTGCTTTTCCGGTCGAGAATCGATCACTATTGTGTACCTCATTGTGCAATGCTTGGTCATCACCAAAGGGTATAAAATGTTTCATTGAACTGCAGAGGTGTAAAATTTTTGGAAATTATTAGGAGAACTTGAAAGTATTGGGGGTTGGTCTTGAACTAAATACTTTCTTTAGGTACTATAGAGACGATAACAAATATTAGAGAGGGCTCGGGCCCATGAGCTCAATATATATGCGGTGAAATGGCATTAAAGACTTCAAATACGAGTCTGCGATACATGTACTGTGCAAAAAAAAAGCATGAGGTTTGAAGTTAACTTAGTTTTATTTGAACTTCCTAATACTGATCGCCAAAATATCAAGTCCAAAAAAATAACTAATTGTTTTCAAATAACATCAAATGACATTGAAAAGTCATCGTCAGAATGATTCGCAAAATATATTAATAATAAGTCATGTTTCCTCTTCAAGTCAGATCCTGTCCTTGTATTGAACGTAAGTTCAATAAGATATGATATCATTTCATCTCTCTTAATAGGAATTTTTCGAATTTTCTTTCCCGCATCAGTTCAAAGACCTCAGAAAAAAAAAACCAAGTCCTTATATATATAACCATAGTATTGCTATTACACTAGGTAGTTGTAAGCAATGAGGTAAGAAGAATATTTACCGGTAAAAAAAATACAAAAAAATTAAAAACACCTTAGTGTACGACATTGAACCCAAACACACAGAGAAAGAGAGGAAAGGAAAAACAGTGATGCAATTACAACTTCAACCTATTTAGCATCTCATTGCCATTTCTTGTAAAAAGAAAACAAAAAAAATAATATGGAAGGGAAATTGAAAGTAACGAGACGTTATTTGAGGATTTTCCTCCTTTACTTACAGACATACAAAATGCTCGTGATGGGTTTTTGTGGGTGGCTAATGCGTAATCTATGTCACACACTTTCAGATTCCGTTTACAATCTTTGAGGTTTGCAAGGGTTGTGTCTAGTTCATTAAACTCTATGTTGAGGTTTATGTAACGGAATACAATTTTCAATAGCGGATATGACTTATATAATATAAATAAAAATTTCAATTCATTTTTGATCATTTATCGGATTTTGCATGAGAACACTCTTCTGCTGAATCTTGATTTCCACAAGTGAAGAGTGTATCCAAGACTGAGATTCCTTTGAAACCCCCAAAATATCATCGTATATTTGTTAACTCACATCAAGCATTTTATAACACCTTTTCGGGGGGTGGGGGGAGAAAAGATCTTGAGACACGATGAGTGCGTTTTTAAAATATTTAAAATCTTGATAGTGATTCTCTGTTAGTATAAAACAGGGCCAAAACTAGGGGGGGGGGGTGCGGGGTGGAACAATTGTTCCGGGAGGCTAAATTTAGGTGGAAACCAAAAACACCATTATAAAATTATCGAATTTTAAAGGTGCGGGGGTGTCAAGAATCATAGTTACGACCCTGGTGTAGACTGTATGCGTATTTTAGGGACAATATGTGTATAATATGTAAAACGACGGAACCATAGTGAAAGTTTTTTTTCATCACAATATGAAGTGCAAAAAAATCATTCTAATATTGTTAGCATGCAAGTAAGGATCACAGCATAAGCTTACTGAGCGAATCATTACCCAAATGCAGGGTCAATCAATTCAAAAAAGTACCGTGATATTTCGTTCTTTCCAGTGTCATATGTACAAGCTCATAATAATAGAAATTTCAATTCCAATAACATGGTGAGCCTTTGAAAATCAGTCCAAATATTAAAAAAAAAATCTAGCTTCAACGTCAATAACTTATGATTAACATTAAGTAAAACATTTGATTATAATTCTAATTATAGCTATATATCCTAAATTATGAATCATAAGACACATTGAAGTCAGTTCATAGAATACCGCTATTATTTATGTTTATCTAATTATTCTCATAATTACTATGTATTTATAAGAATATAAGATTATAGTAGTCAATGGTAAGGAAAGATATTCAAACAAAATATTAGATGTGCTGACGAAAATGCCAATTAAAACTTTTGGAAGACGAATGTTCTTGTAATTGATTGATTTAAAAATTAATGATAAAATATTATTTTTCCTTCGAGACCAATATGTTCATCATTTAAATTTCAGCATTAAAATTACAGTGCCTGGGTCAATTTCGACTTATATTGAGAGTAATGTAACCAATGTCTTATGAATATCATAAAAATAAATAATACACTCATTCACATATGTAGACCATTCTCATTAATTCCCTAATGAAAAACAATTTTTTTTTTATCACTGGAGAAAACTTTTTCAGTAGTAAAAATTCTTACCTTCATTTCTTCTCAATATGTGGCCAGTATAATCAATGCAGAAATGACGATGAAGCTTTTAGAACAAATATCCGACACTTCTCACAAATTTACTCTGTCCATCAAATAAATGTTTTTCAAGTCCATCTAAGACAAAACTACGGCTTTTCTCGAGTGGGAAAAAATAATAATAATAACTATAAAAATGTTTGTTGAAAACAAGAGACAAATTTTTCTCTTCCGAAGCGTTGACTTTGAAAAGAAACGATGGTACTTTTTCTTCTTCTTATTTATTTTTTTTCACATAGGATACGATTGACCTCGCGCTCAGGTAGAGAGAAGAGCCACACGCGTTTTGCTCCCGCACGATCTACAACCTGTTGACTGTCTGAGGAGGACTCATACTAAAAGTTTACTAACGGGCTCGCACTACGAGAGGAGGGTAGAGATGAGTCGCAAAAAAAATAACAGAAAAAGTCGGGCCGAAAAAAAATGAAAACGCGTAGGTAAGTAAAAAGAGAAGAGAGAGAGGGGAAAAAAAAAACCTGTAGTAAATCTTGTCGTGACGTATCACCAGCTGTCGACCAATCACGGAACTTGCCTTCAAGTTCACGAGCACGCGTCTGCGCACTTCGGCACCGGTAGCAAAAAGCGGGAATTGAGTCTTCAGATCTTTAGGTCTCTGTTTCTTTTTCACACTATAGCATTATTTTCTCATGGGAGTCCGTCTTGAAGTCTATAAGTTTTTCTTGGAAGTTGCCGAAACAACAAATACCAATTCATTTCTAAGAAAGGAGCCTTTTTCTTTCTGTGACTATAGTGTTTTCACCTTATCGTACTGGTATTATTTCCGTGAAAATAGAGAAGAATTCTAATCCGTATCTTAAATTTTGAAATCTTATTTCTATTATCTAGATAAGCGGTTCTCTCAACCTTTTTGACTGGCGGAGCCCTTTTTGTTAAAAAATTCTATGCCGGAGCCCCGAAGGCCAACTTTTTAATTATTCATCAAAAGTCACTGATTTATATATTTTTACTATTTAAAAATATTTATAAATATTTTTTTAAACTTTACTGCTTTTTATTTTATTTTCCTGAAGCGGCTTCGGAGCCCCTGGAGAGTGCACAGGGAGCCCCAAGGGCTCCGCGAAGCTCCGGTTGAGAACCGCTGATCCAGATTATAGTTTAACAACCTTTTTTGCCTCTCATCGCCCCCTTCTTCAGAAATTTTTTTCTCCCATCGCCCCAACTCAATCTAATCCATAGGATCCTATGTTATATCCGCAGCTTCTACCGCCCCCCTGGATCATTCCATCGCCCCCCAGGGGGCGCTAACGCCCACGTTGGGAATCACTGATCTAGTTAGACTGAATCTACTGTATGTACAGTATGCAAGTTATCAGCAGTGCCTTTTTATCGTAAGGGTGAACGAGGCACGTCCCCAGGTTCCCAAAAATTATTCAACATACAGTTACTCTTTCATCTTCAGTTTTCGAATTCTGTTTGTAGCATTGATGAACAAATTGTAGAAGCGAATTGCATTCTATAATCAACAAACGCCGCAACATATTTTCAGAAAATATTTTGAAAAAATTTATGTTACAGTTAACGTCCATGTCACCGGCCACGTCGCACATTGGCCAGACTCCACATACTTCAGCAGAGGAAATTATTGGGTCCCCTTCCATTAGAAAAAGTGTATAGTTGAGGTTTTCGGGATCCCTCAAAAGTCGGTGCCCAGGGTACACGTCCGGCTTGCGTGTCTTTTGTAGTGAATTTATAGTACGAAAAATCAAGAAATAATAAACATCGTCCCGAGGTCCCAGAGTCCTCTCAGCCCCACCCTTAAGGGGGCAATGAGTGGGATCCAAGGAGCTCATGTTCGGCCAGGGCCCAAACTTGTTCGGAACGGACCCTAGTTATATTTGCTCAATGCGATACGTTTTGTGGTTCCCCCCTTTATATCAATAGTACGTGTAGGTTTTCCGAAAATTGCGGAGAATAAAGTTTCAAACACTTTAATTTCCTTATAATGAAAAATGTCACGATGTGAGAGCAACATCGTGAGTTATCTTTCACGACTTAATAAAAATAGGACTGCCGTGATTTCAGGTAAATAATACTCATCCAGAAAAATGACCGCAGAAAAAAAATACGTTTCCGTATAAACCACAGTGGTTTCGTATGAGCCGCATGCAATTTTCATTCAAGAACTTAATGAATACAAATTAATTGAATAAAATCAAAATTTTATACATGTTTAACCTGCCGTCTGCTTAGTTTGAAAATTTTACAATATTACCGATCAATCATTAGTCATTATCCTCGAGTAAAAATATTCTTAAAAATTCATTAGAATCGAGGAAAAAAAAGTTATTAGATAGACCGCGACTTTACGGAGAATTGCGGTAATTATATAAAATTTAGTAGGCGTGTGCTCACATGTGTGTGTGTGTGTGAATTACATATACAGTAAAACCCCTCTTAATGGACACTCCTCAGATTCCGTCACCTCTCTTTTACGGTAAAAATTAGCATTTGAAACCCCTGATTAACGGTCACCCCCTTCTTTTACGGGAGAATTTTTTTTGTCCTACCTTTGACCGCAAAAGAGAGATTTCACTGTATTTACATGGCATATCAGTTTTGCATTTTTAATCGTTGGTGAAGAACTGCAAAAACTATATTTTATTCTATTCATAATTAAGGAATTAAAATGCAAAATCTTGTAAGTACCAAAATAGCAACAATCTAAATTTTTCAGTGGAAAGAATGTATGCTGAATCAGACTGTAAGCACTGAATGTGCTTAAGATATGCCCTGCTGAATAAATCAGATTGGGCAAGACTGGTTAGACTGTTAACTGGTGTGCTTTTTGACAAAATCAGAATTCCGACTGATTCTAATAAGGTGGACTTCAGCTCTTTTATGGCGTTGATTATGGCTTTTGAAACAATATACGGATTTCGGAAGTTATTTAATTCACATCCCAGCCTCCGTTAAAAATTAGAAGCCTCTTTGGTCTCTTACGAGTCATCTAAGAGGATGAAGGCCATTTTCGGGCCACTGGTCTTTGCCTGGGATAGTTCCCTCGTGAGAGGTATTGCTTGGAAATTTTGGAAGGCAAGCAACAGTGGAAGTTACATGCAGCTCCGTCCCAATTGATGGCATTGATTTTCACTGGCTATTCACAATTTTACGAGCATCATGGAGTTTAATTGAACGATTTTTTTAGAGACTAAAACCAATCACATTCCTTATAAAATATCTGGTTTTATCTGCTCATAAAATGAACCTTGACTCACCATGATAACCTGATACCTGTTACTGATATAAGAAACCGAATATTATTACACATAAAATTTATGTTGCGCGTGTGCCAAATATGCTGTAACATAAATCCAGAATGGGGGTAAAAAAAATGGAGTTCGGGGAATGATTATATCAAAAAACGCGAAGAAATCATGTCGCACCTGGTACTAGTAACGGGTTCAAGCAAGGCGCGGGCAAAATAGTTTAAGGTAGACTCGAACAACAGAGGAGGAGCGGGGTGAAAAAAAAAAGAAGAAACCCGGAGACATGTTAACCCTGAACTTAAAGAACGGAAGAGGAAGTGAGCTTCTTCCGAGCGGCGTCTTATAGCCACCTACGATTCTATTAAAGACCTATTTCTTTTAATCTTAGTCCCCCTCCAATCGTTCGAGGGTCTATTCATAGAAGAAGGGTGTCTGGCGTACGCCCGATTGTTGAAGGCACCCGGAACTCTCCTTACAGGGGGACGCTCCCTCGAACGGGAAGCAAGAAAAGGACCTAAGATCCGGATTCTTCCGCGTAGGATGATGATACTGTACATTCTTCTCCTGTACACGGAACTTCCAAGACCCAAATTTCTGAAGGGGGTTGCTTTTTTTTTAATGCGTATTTATGCGTATACATTTTGATAACCTCCTAATCTTCCTCATATCACGCTTTTCTTATTATCAATTTTTTTTTTCTCTCTCTCTCTCTCCGTATCCTTTAAGCAGGTACAGTCGTGGCCGCAGTACGTACAAACGCATTGTACAGAGAGCGGCACGTGCTGCTGCAGGCCATCTACGGAGTTAATTTTAAAACGGTGTGCTCTAGATTTAACACAAAAAGACCAATACCCCATTACTTTTTTTCTCCTTCGGGACTGGGCACCTAAATATTTTTTGTATAGGTGCCCATCTGCGCACGCTTACAGAACATGCAGTAGAGGGTGTTTCGGTACAATATGTTCGGTTTTTAAAAAAAAAAAAGAAATAGCTTTGTATTTTAGATCCTGGTCAGGCAGACCGTCTTTTGTGTCTGTGTGTTCTGGTGGTGGTGCATTGATGAGCATTTTTTTTCCTTCTAAATCGAATTCTTTTTTTTTAAGGTAAAGACACGGAATGGGTGCGGGGACAGCAGGTGAGCTTTACGGACATAAGAAAGAGGCCGGATGAAGCCTCCTGGACGAATGTAAGATGCTGACGCGTTGCGTAAGGTCAGGAGTGTGCACCGAAGATAATAGTTCACCACCTTATTACGAAACTCCTCCTACTCAATCGTTTGAGTACATTGGTCTACTAGCATGTGTAGTGCAGAATAGAACCTATGGCACTAGCTTAGGGGACTTGGGGGGCCAATGCCATCTCTAGGCCATTGGCACGCTTCGCCCTCGAGGCCGCAGAGTACTCCTTTTCTTCTTTCTATTCTTTAGAATGTGCTTATTTTTTCTGCACTAAATTTCATGGCACTTCCTTCGTAGACAATAGATTTTAGCCTGTGTTGAGTCGTGTGTGCGCACGTTCCGTTGTCCTTCCGGACGATGGTTGTATTGTCGCAGATGTTTCGTCAGCCAATGACGTTCTGAACTATATCTTTGCTGCCGTTCAATTTTTCTTCTCCTCCTAATTTATAAATGGTTCATCCGGATAATCTTTGTCCAGAATTATAAGGAACCTTCAATGCATTCTGTACATGTACTCATTACATATGTCCGACATACAATACTTTTCCGACGGATGCTCTAATTTCGACATAATAACAGCCTATACCGAAAAGACCATCATCTTAAGAGAATCTTACTACCACCTTGAGATATACAACGATTTGAGCAATACGACATTGTAAGCATGCCCAGGCATATGCCCTCAGTGTCTCAGAAGCCTCATGACAGCCTTGCAAATAACTCCAATTGCTATTTTTTTAGCTGTCTGGAGTCCCCAATGCATTGCTCAGTTTTAAGTCCCATAGTGCTGTCAAGATGTCACTTGAACTTGCAAGTACTATCTTAATAGCTTCATGGGCGGTCAAGTATAGCAATTTATTGATACTGATACAATTGATCATAGTTTCCCAAACTTTTTGTTTCATCGCCCCCTTCTTCAGAAATTTTTCCCTCATCGCCCCCCAACTCAAGCGAATCCATAGGATCCTATGTTATACCCGTGGCTTCTATCGCCCCCTTGGCCCTTTCCATCGCCCACTAGGGGGCGATATTGCCCACTTTGGGAAACAGCGATAGATGATCGTTGGATTATAAAGTTGTATCAATGCTACCCAAACTTTTCACGTTCTTGTCGCGCTTAGAAATCAGATTAGAGTTTTGGCGATCAGTTATTTGAAGATCTCGTTGAACTTCAGCGGCACATCCTAGTTCCTCGCTGCATTTTTCAATGTGATTTTCTTTCTAAAACAGCTCGTAGTACTCTAGTGTCTCACCTTTTGTGATTCTCCAGGTTCCATTGCAGTATCTAATATCAATTTTGAAGTTCGTGTAGAACTCGATAGCTGTGATTGTCATAAATGAAATTTCTCATTCTATTATAACAAAACTACAGGGTAGCTTCTTTCATATTGCGTTTATCCACAGCTAGAAAAATCTGCCTACCAATTTGCATACTTACTCTCGAAAATTGTAACCAGGTCTCATTAGCATGCGGCCCCTTCTACACTTGAAGCGCGACTGTGGTGCACTGATTACAAGTCCGAGAATTATTAAATTTTTCAATATAGTTTTCTCTCTAAAGTAGCTCGCACTTCTTCGTGGCAAGCCATTCGCGATTCTCTGAGTTGTGTAGCAGCATCTAAGACTAATCTTCAGTTTGTGTAGAACTGGATAGCTGTGAATGCTATCGATGCATTTTCTAATTCGATTATGGAAAATAAAAACACAAGGATAGCTTCTGGCATATTGAGGAGTTTACTCACGGCCGTCTTAACAGCACCATGGGCCCCTGAGCAGAGCAAAGTAATTTTTCTGAGGCCTTTTACCTGCCTACCAATTTAAATACTTACTCTCGAAAAATGTATAACATCTCATTATTTCATAAGGCCCCCTTCTGTATTTGTGTCCCCCAGCTCATACCCGGTTGGTCCCATGCATTAAGATGGCACTGGATTAATCATTTGTTCATTTTTGTCATACCACGGTCATTTTATGCACAGGAGGGCTAATTAGATTGGGGCTTACAATTTATCGCTTATTCTGAACGCCAGCGTTTGACATTTTCGCCTTTTTTATACTAACCGAGAGATTGGCACGCTTACCCCACGGTGTGGGACACCCTGCGGTAGCAATTGGTTTTTAGTGGACATGTTACCGCCGTTCCTGTTGCAACCCCCTCATCAGGAAAGTTCTGACAATTACGAATAGGGTATCGAACTCGCGACACCTCTAAACATCCTTTGGTGCTTTTAGGCGAGTTACTTATTCACCTGGGCTACCGTGCCTTCATGTGGGTCTATTTATCTCTTTTCTATATCGTGAAAGTACCATAACCAGTCTCAACGAACTGAAATTGCTTTTGGAACGGGCCTAGATTACTAATATCGTGTACTGTATTTTTTTCTGTAGGAAAGAATTCGTATTCAAAGAGGCATACGCTTGGGATGTACTGAAATGCTGGGGAAATACCTGCCAAAAGATAAACAAAACAAAAAAAATCCAATAATTTTTTATCCTGAGCCTGTGCTCCGTTGACCCGCACTTTAGGACACCACTGGCGAGATTTGAAGTTGAATGAATGACCAAGTTTGATTAATGATTGCTGTGAATCTATAACAGTTAACAAACCGAATTATAAGCTATTTTAAGCATGCATTAGCCTATATTGTACATATCGACGGCCCAGTCCAAAAAGGCAACAACTCAGAAAATTGTATCTTTTTAGTTATGCGCCCCACGAGAAAAAATTATTTTCTACATATTGCAAAACAGCAATAACAACTCCCATTTCTGCTTATACGTTCGTGACTGTAATTAAATCTCTGTTGAATCCCATTCAGTTCCATACAAAATGAATCTGAAATGCAGATATCTTAGAAAAATAGAATTATGAGTTGTCTTTTGAACTGGGTCGTCGATATAGTCAGTTATATATATTACAGATAGTTTTATATTAACCGGAATATACTTTGGACTTATTTGAAAAAAATACTTGCAAGATTAAAAATATATTTATTTCCACAAAACATACATAAAAAAAAGGAAAAGAAATGTATCGTTGCCAGTTTCTCAACTTCTGTTGTCCATTTTTCTGTGACCAAAATGACTTTCCTTCTTTTTTTTCTTATGCGGATTTTTCTTACATGAAAAGGAAGAGAGAGAGAGAGAGAGACTCCCGATTCACTGATTTCTTACATCTACAAAAGAGAAAAAGCAGAATTTTAGCCACTTTGAAGATGAAGATCACGAGGACTGAAGAATGTCCGATCGGGAGAAGAAAAGCCATTCTAAGAGTAAGTATTAAAAAAAAAATAATAATAATAATAATAAAACGGCAATATATAGGAAGATCACTTTATGGTCGAGGAAAAATTCCTCAGACGGTTAAAACATTTTCTAAAGTGACAGTTATGAAGCTGAAAACACCATCTGGTGCCAAACTTTTCACTCTTATATTGATGCTCTTTACACCACGGTGCAATTCTTCTTATGTCCATTAATATTTCTTCCTTTTTCTTTCAAGAAATAAGAAAAGAACAGAGAAAGGAAAATCGGAAATAAAATTGAATGTGTGCACACTAAAAACTAGGGAAGTAGTCGAACTTCTGGAGCCTGTAGGCGTGAAATTGAGAGCTATTTTTTATCCTTTAAAGAAGTAAAGAAAAGAACAAACTTTTTTGAGTGCTGTGCACAGTACTTGAGTGTTTGGAAAGATCCTCACTCTTTTTACTTTGGAAGTTTTGATGCTTAAATGGGCATTTGAAAGATCAATTCTAAAAAATGCTGTTGATGTCGAAATGGAAAAAAATGAAATACGTGAAAAATTCAAGTTTTTTTTTTCTTTTAATATTTAAAACTTATACTTATTTATGAAATTTTTCTCTGGTCTTTTTTTTATATTATTGTCATTTGTGCCAAGTTCTTACGTCAAATATATAGGGTGTCCCGTAAGTCTTAATGCGGCCTTTATCTCATCAACCGTTCGTCGTAGAGGTACCGTTTCAATTTGAAAAAATTGCTCAAAATCCATTCAAAAGTTATTCTGTACCTGTTTTGAGTGTGCAAATACAGTGCGTAAAAAAATAAAAAAAATTCTTATCCTTTAACTTCCAATTAGAGAGTTGTTGCCCCGTATCTCCCGAGGCTAACAGAAAAGAATTCCATGTTTTTAAGTGCGATATTCGCTGAGATATTTGAATTCGAAAATTGGAGAAAAAAATAGGAAGGGGCAGCAGCCATGATTGAAAGGAGCGTTGCCTGTTAGTTTTTGTTTTTGCTGTTCTTTCCCAACTTTTCTCTGATTTTTTTTGAATTGAAATATCGCAGTGAATATTACAGTTAAAAACATGGGAATTTTTTTGTTATGCTCAGAAAAGACAGGACAACAAATTTATAATTTTAAGTTAGTGGAGAAGGGAATTAAAATATAAAAATTTATATTTTTTTTAATTCTGTGACATACTGTGTTTTGACTCTCAAAACTGCTTCAGGATAATTTCTGAACGCCTTTCGGGCATCTCTTAAATCATACCTCTACGACAAACATTTGATGAGATAATATGGCGCATTAGCACTTACAAGACACGCAGAAGATTATTATAAGACGATTATTTTTTAAATGAGATCCCTCTCAAATACTATAAATATTTTTATATATACTTTAATGAAAGCATTTAAGATTTTAATAGTTGGTTTTTTTTTTCTGGAATTTTAACTTCAACAACATGCACCTTTTTCAAAGATCATTGAAATTTACCCATATTTTGTGCCTTAAAATTTTTCTATAAATCATTTTAATAAGAAATCCTCTCTTTAAAATATGTAACATCTTAGTTTTGAAAGACAGAAGATTTCAAGACATTTGATCAAGTGGCATTGGAAAAATGTACAGAAGGCGTTCAAAAATTATTCTGTACCAGTTTTGAGAGTGAAAATACAGTGTGTCACAAAATAACAAAATATAATTTTTTTTATACATTCCCTGCGTGCTCTAACTCCCAGTTAGAAAATTGTTGCCTTGTCTCTCCTGATGCCAACAAAAAAAGTTTCATGCTTCTAAGTTCAATATTCACAGAGATATTCGAATTCGAAAAATGGAGGAAATTTGGGAAAGAACGGCGTTATAAATGCGTGTAAAATGGTTTTTCCACATTTAACGCTGCTCTTTTCCAAATTTCCTCCGTTCTTCGAATATCTCTGTAAATATTGCACTTAGATGCATGGAATTTTTTTTTTTGTTAGCAACCGGAGAGATGGGACAAAAACTTTCAAACTGGGAGTTAGAACATACGGAGAACGTATAAGAAAAATTTAGATTTTATTATTTTGTTACACACCGTATTCCCTCTCTCAAAACTGGTATAGGATAATTTTTGAACGGCTGTTAGAGCATTTTTTAAATTGGAATTATTCCTCTACGACAGACAGTTGCAGCCACTTACAGGACACCCTGTATAATGCGACAGTAGTCTACATTAAAATATGTGTTAAAAATATTTCTAGTGCAGGTAGAACAAAAACTCAAACACAGACGCAGAAAATTTCTTAGTATTTGAAAATTTAAAAATTCGAAATGTGTTTTTTAGAAAATTTTGATGCACCAATCCCCCATTTAGATTTGGTCGTCTTGTGTGGCACGGGTTTCCTGTGCCCCTCTGCGTACTCTCCTCTGCTCGTGGGCTCGATTGATCAAATCAAAGATGGAGGCAACCCCTTCCCCCCCAAATTTTTAGTTTTTACCCAGTGAAAAACTTAATTTCGCTCCTCGGAAATAAAAGCCACGGAACAACCCCTTCCCCGCCGAAAAAAATACCGCGTATGCCCATGCGCCTATGGCTTTTGTCATATGATTACCACAAATTTAATTTTGGTTTATTGATCACAAAAATTCACTGCTTCCCTTGTAAATTTTTGTAAATTCAGAGACCCGTGGCTCCTCTTCTCCATCCTAGTGCTCACTTTACTCACATCTCTTTTGCTATAGTGATCATTTACCATTAAATATCTTGCCCGATCGATATCTGGTGTTATACTTATAGGTTGTCCAAACAGTCTGGAGAAGTCTAATTACCACAATTAATCCTTATCAAAGTTCTATGATGGACCTTCATATACGAATGTAATACTGCATAATGCATCGTGTCCTCGCCTCTGTACAACAGGAAGTCAGGCAAGCTTCTAGTTTATTATAATCCCGGAGTTGATCTTCAAATCTTTTACACTATATATTTATCATAAAATCAATATAAAATCCCGGTAGAATTATTGTCCAGGAGCAAAACACCAAATCTGTTGGTTCAAGAGCCCCTCTCAGGGATATAAGGGCTGTGATACTGATTGATTTTCATATCACTGATTAATATTTTTATGTGTGAAAAGAATTAAGGGGCCGTTCACAAGTATTACGTCAGCAGATTTTTAGCCATTTTTGACCCCCCTCCCGTCAGCAAAATGTCGTCAGCTCTGCCCCCGCTACCTCCTAAAGCATATTGAGATTAAATACGTACGGGGGGCGCCACGAGCCCCCCCCCCCCAGACGATCAAAAAAAATTTTTTTTTTGATGCAAAATATATATATATTTTTTTAAATTAAAATTTCAGAAGAAAATACCTTTTTATGTGTTATTGTAATTTCAATGCTATTTGTAGGCTACGAACTCAGAATTTCTCTTTAAGAAATGTATTGCAACCAACCCTCAAAGCCATATATGTATATGCTAAACCAATGACCCGCGGGCTAAATGTGGCCTTCGAGGTTACCAGATGTGGCTACCTCGAAACCAGTTATATAAAAATGAACTAAGTGGCACATTTACAGATCGGTGAAGTGACCCATGTCACGATTCCAGCTCATTTAAGTGGACCGTAGCACATTTTCAGATCACTCAAGTAATCCCGTGGCACATTCGTAGATCACTTAAGTGGCCCGCGGCACATTTACAGACCACTTGAGTGACACGCGACACGGTTCCAGAACACTTAAGCGGTCCGTGGCACTTTTAGAGATCCCTTGAGTAACATGTGGCACAGTTTTAGAGCACTTAAGCGACCCGCAGTGTAGTTTTACATCACTCAAGAGTTACCCATAACCAGATTACTTAAGTGATCCGCGGCATAATTACGTATCACATGAGTGACTCGCGGCACAGTGTTTCAGAGCACTTAAGTGGCCCGCGACACATTTCTAGAACACTTGAGTGACCCGAACATATTTCCAGAGCACTTGAAGGATCCGTGGAACATTTAGAGATCATTAACGTGGCTCTATAGAGATCTTATGAATGTAGGGAGAATGTTAGTTCAGGTACCCACGAACTAGTGAAAAGTTTTGCTCGTTTTTTTTTGGCACACCGAGTAAGATGCCATTAAGGGTATTTAATATTTTTATGAAGGATGGTTGATAACGTAAGCATCATTCAAACCCCCCCCCCCCCGTGATCAAAAGTCAGCAAATCCGGAACCCCCTCCCCCCATGGATGATGGCGTAATACTTGAATGTCCCCTAATGAGTTCATTTTACATTAAAAAAAAAAATTTTGGTTCGAGATACGAGATTTTCAGGAGGAAATCAATCTCGTAAGTCTCGAAAATATCAAATTCAACCCTTTAATATGTCATTGAATGTGAAAAGAATTTTCTCCCGAAGAAACTTCTCTTCCGGTATTTTTTTGAAAAGAATTTCTCTTAAAAATAGGAATTTCTGTTGAAAAAAAATCGAGAAGATGTTATGTATGAAGAGTCGAGCACCTACATATTGCTATTCTATTTTCTCTTTCCTCTGTTTTTATGTGACCGTTTAGTGATTCAGTGACCGTGACCGTACGGGTGACCGCGTACCCAGCGAATGTGTCAAATTCTAGCTTTTGTTTCGATGCTTCTTTCTCTTTCTGTTGTTGTCTGCTCTCTTCCTCTATTATACCCTATTGTTCAGTGTGTGCTTTTTTTTTATTCTTCTCTTCCCCTATTGAGCTTATGGATGGCGCGTAGTATTACATAACCTCTCTCTCTCTAAATATTTATTAATTCCATGTTCTTCAACACAGAGATCACTACTTCATTTCCTAGAGGCACTGCCCAGTCTGAATATACATGAGTTATGAAAATTTATTTTTTTATTTAAATTTTTCAGCTCTTTCTTCGAGATTATTGTGTAACGGTTGTATATTACGTACATAAGGTGCTGGAACCTATGGGCTGAGGCCATTTGAGCCCTCCCGCCCCTCCGAATAATTTCTAGGAAAACAATGCACCCTAACTATCCTGCGTACGCTCCCGAGTCCCGCATATACGGGACGACGAGCAAGTTTCAGCCCTCCCAATGTTTTTTCATGTCGACACCTCTGAGTGAGGGTGCTTAATAACCCCTAATCCTCAATCATTTATTAAAAAAATGTATTGTTGGCATGGGTGGAGGTGGCCCCATTATGTGCCATCATTATCAGATTTGAGTACCCCCCCTCGTATGACTGTGCTAAGGTATGACTTTCTTCCGTGGTATGCCACATGAGCATACAAGTTTTAAATTTTCACCAGCAGTTTGGTAAAGATCAATCTTTGTTATCCGAAATGGGCTGTATCGCCCGTTAGGGTTGATGAAAAGGATGGGGTGGGGGTTGGAAAAATCTACAGATACAGTATGAGATTCTGTGTTGGGTTTAGCAATGGGAAACGATAGGAGCGGCTTCTTTTTTCTCATAAGTCATAAGGGGAAGGTGATGAGACAGAAAAGTTTGGAAGATTCTGCTCTTATGAACGTTGTCAACGTGACCGGTATGAATTTTTGTCTGCTCTATACGTGCGCAACATCGCATCAAATGAGACTTAATTCCTATGGTGCGATATCAGCAATGATCAGCGTGACGACTCCAACGTCCATTCCCTGACATGATGTTTCAACAGCCTTTGGTCAGAGTGAAATGTATTGAACGCACAACACATATTTTATATCCTCGGTTAGGCTCAGAAACATACACGATGGGATCATAGGATTTTTTAGTAGTAAAATTTCACGAGTGTGCATCTGGCAGATGGAATGACTTATACGTTTGATACATCCGCATAAAACCCGGATCCACATGCCAACAGGGCTCAGTACTAGCTATTTTAATGCTTGCTCAGTGATGGAAATGGGATGCGTCTAGTTGGCATTCAATAACATTATCGGTGTATCTGCAAACATCTGTTGCAAAATATTAGATACGTATCAAAAATTTAAGTTACTGTTATAATATTTTTGCCTATTTGATATTCCCTTTTGATTATTCTTACATAACGGTACCGTAATTTACTTGTAAATGTTTGCGTATTTAAGATTTTGTATATTCTTCAAGTGTTTATAGGATGTTGTTATTTGCGTATTTATATGTTTTATATATCATATCTGCATATTGATGTATGTTTTCTGCGTTCGCGAAGGCGTATAATCTGCAGATTCCAATTCCGCTATTTTTTGAGGAAAAAATACGGTGGTATAGCTCGCAGCGGCATATAATCCATACGCCGCTGCGAGATATACCACCGTATTTTTGAGAAATCTTTTTTTGAAAATCTTCATAGATAATGAAATCTTGAGGAGTGAAACTATTTGTCGGTTGTTTATCACATTTATAGAAATAAAATGTAGATAATTCTTTCGACAATTACACGGAATCTATAAATCTTTATAAAGAATCTCATTTCTTTTACAAATTAATTTAATTTAAACAATTAATTTCACAAACTAATTTATAGAATAATTATTTCTATTCAAACCTCTCAGAAGGAAAAAAATATCGCAAATAAGACGCAGCAGTATATAATGCACACCAAGAAGTTCAAACGTTTTTTTCACAATCCGTACAATCCGTTATAACCAGAAAAATACGGTAACTTTTTACCAAAGTTCTACAATTCTTTTAATACAAAGTATCAGTACAACATCGAATTGAGTCATAAAAAATCACCGACATAAATAAAACCAGGAAGAACTGGATGAATTCGTTTGAAGCGGGGAAAAAAAAACAAACAAGTGTAACTCAATCATTTGGGAAGGGAAGGGGTGCGAAACCATTCATCTACATTACACACCTTCATTCCAATCATCATCGGGGATGAACATTTGCCCCAGTGCCCTTGTGAAGACTTCCAGAGAGATTACAGTGAGGAGTGTTATAAAAGATGGAAAAAATAAGATTAAAAAAAAAAAAAAACAAGCGCAGAAAGTTTCTTACTGACTTCCTGCTAATGGTTCGTCACGCTTAACCCATTTGGTACTTGGACTGATGAAGCGACTGACTGCGCATGTTCCTCGTACAATAAATATATCGGGCAAGATTGGGATGCAACGCGAGAACACGTTTCGGCATCACCAGAGCATAGAGAGAGAAAATCATCCGGCGTTGTGTTACAACTCGGATATTTTCCGTTTCTTATCCACACTCGTCTTCTATTGCCATTTGTGTAAGATGTTGCTAGTTATGGGCAAGCAACAATTAGGTCATGACTAAGGAGAGATAATTTGCCTATGCTTCTTTTTTTTTCGCGATTGATATCTTCAATTCTTTATCCCCCCTCTCGTACTAAAAGTTCTATTACCAGCTCGTATGCAAAGCGTGATTCCATGAACGGGATATGATCCTTATTTTAACTAACCAACATCAACACGATTCGCTGCTCGTATGGAGGTTAGGAATTACGAAACTAAATGCAATACTTTATTAGTAAAATTTCTTGGAAGTTATTGTTCACTTCTTTCAAATACTGTAGGATTCGGGACATACATGCTCAATCCATGATCGAAATGGGACTTTCCTAGTCCCTTGATGTGGTCCTTGAACTCAAACATAACATGCTAATTGATGAATAAAAATATGAGTTAGGTATGAAACACATTTAATCTGAAACAATCGTTTATTTCCAGTCTTTTTTTACTAAACCAGGTCCGTCTTTGAATCAAAGTACCCCGATTTGTACTTGTTTCTTCTATGGACCCGATTATAGTGCACGCGTGTTCTTTTTTGTTATTGAATAAATGTGATCTTCGCGTATTCCCAAGGGATCAGCATGGTCCGTCCGAGGAATTTGTTGGTAGATTATTAGACATCCATGCCTAACCGGGATTCGAACCCAGACCTGCATAGTGATAAGCTAGTTTCCTAGCCATTCGACTGCCAGGCGGCGGCTGATCTGGAAACCTGCGTCGTCTGCGATTGGTTAAAAACCTGAATTTCAAGCTAAAAAAAGTTTAAATTCGGGTTTTTAACCAATCGGAGACGAAGCGGGTTTCCAGAATCAGAAACACGCGTGCACTATAATCGCACCGTAAGAAGCTAAAACTGCATAGGAGTACGGGGAAAATTATAGTGCATATTTTTGCCTTAATATTTTGTTGTGTTTTTAAAACATTGGAAACATTAAAAAAATGTTGATGATGAAAAAAAGTTGAAAAACCGCTGAAATAGTTTACGAAAGGCTATTAAATCACTTTGGTGTAACAAGCTCTCCAAAATATGAGCACACTCTTATTTAGTACGATGATTTCCATCCCACAGTTCGCAGGCAGGCGCACAACCAGAAACAGAAACGTACTCTGTCACCCTAAACAAGCATCCTTTTTTTGGCATTCCCTGTTCGTAATCTTGAACGTAGAGAGAGGGGATTTGAAACCCAGAGCACCCGATTCATTTGCTCTTCTCTAATAGCGGCCTTTCTCGCCAGCACCTCTAATCGGAACGTATGAGGATATAAGAAAGACCGTGTAAAAGATTATATAAATTATAATAAGCTTCACGGTCCCCGCAACCTGCATCTGGACACCTAGGCTGGTATCTTTGGTGTACCCCCCCCACGTCATATTTTTTACGGGACTCCCCTCTGTAGTAAATTTATAGTGTGAAACAATGAGAAACGGATAAGAATCGTCCCGCTCCCCGAGCTGAAATCCTGTCAGCCCCACTCCTGGGGGGGCATGAGTAGCTGATTTCAGATTTTTTATCTGTTGTCCATATTGAGAAGTTGAATACTGTATTTTCCTGCGCATAATCCGTCGACAACGCTTGAAAAATTAAAAACAACATCGGAAATTCTTAATGCGGATTATATGGCTCTGTGTATTTGTGTATTTTATGCGGGTTGTTGTTTGTTTGTTGTGGTTTTTCTTTTTTTTTGTGAGAAGATGGAATAGAAATAAATATTTAAAAAATAGATTTGGGGAAATGATTTAGACAAGATTTATCAAAAACATATTTCACCCGCATTAAAATCTGTTCTTTCCCAACTTTCCTCCGTTTCTCGAATTCAAATATTTCTGTGAATATTGCACTTTGAAACATGGAATTTTTTTTATTGGCATCACAGGAGAGATAGGACAGCAACTTTCTGATTGGAAGAAGGGGAACCGTATAAAAATTTGGATATTTTTTATTTTGGTACACACTATATTTTTACTTTCAAATCTGGTGCAGGGTTATTTTTGAACGCCTGTTGAGCATCTTTTAAATAGGAATCGTACCTCCACGACGGACAGTTGATGAGATAAAAGCCGTGCTAGCACTTACAGGACACCCTGTATACACATACATTGAATATTGAAGGACCGGACTCACCTCACTTCACATCTCTCAAAGAGATATCGAAGTGTTCCCGAAGGATGGATGTGTCCGGAAATTTTATTAAATAACAAGTTACATAGAGCCACTTCCGACAAAGGTAACAAAAGTAAATTGATTAGTGGCTTCAACAATCATCCA
Source organism: Pholcus phalangioides (assembly GCF_987345545.1). NCBI lineage: Eukaryota > Metazoa > Arthropoda > Arachnida > Araneae > Pholcidae > Pholcus > Pholcus phalangioides. The sequence goes on along the minus strand of NW_028301608.1, from coordinate 61,508,673 downwards.
TATAACAATACCATGTATTTCGAAACATATATTATAGATTTAGGACTATCGGGCCCAATAACTATGATTAATTTAGAAATTCCCGCGTACAACACCCGTCGATCGTCCCACGGAGAAGAGTCCTCGAAGAGTCCTTGAGATTCGGTGAGCGTCCTGTGTTAAATGGTAACTTAGGATGATGACATTTCACTCTTCGTGGTTACGTAGTCAGTTCAGGTTCTTGCACCGCAGCTTACGTTGTTGCGGAGACTGGACGTGCAGCCGCTATAGTGTTCGTCCTCGTTTAGATGTTACACCTCCATTCCTCCATTCATATCACAAAAAGACGCATCTAGAATGAGTAGATCTGCTACTTTATAACATAATCACATACTATTACAAATACATTCATTGTATTCAAATACATTTATTATATATACATTCAAATAAATTTCGCATCTGATGCTGAATTAGATAAATATATGGCAATTTCAGGCATAAAAATTACAAAAAAAATTCGCTGTTATACATGAAAATATAGGTCAATATCGTCTATTGATAAGAATGATTTGAAAATGGAAATTTTGTGAAGGTAGGTATATTTTGTATTTCTCTAAAGGTAATGCATTGTAAAGTTTGGGAACTAAATAGCAAAAAATGTGTCTCTGGAAAATTTCTTTCGGCAGTGTGATACTATAAAAATTTCTGTTTATCGTCGTATTACAGCACATATTGATTTATCCAGATATGCAGTAAGAAGAATTCGGTATACATATAACATTATATCTTAAAGGTAATAAATTTAAGGTTCTATACATTGGCGTATGATTAAGACCAACAGAATATTCATGGTTCTGAAACATCTATTTTGAGTTTACACTATTGACTGCAAATTCGTCTTACAGCCTCCACCGCAGATTCCACGCTGCTGCGGACTATGAGATGATATTTTTCCCTCAGAGTAGTAAAATTTTCACATGCAGATTTCACGCAGAAAAATGCGGTACGTTGATATCTGTCTCTATAAACAAGCTCACTTGAAACGTCGCCGCAACTAGATGCTTGGTCATCTGGGTCCGGTGCCTTGAATTAATTTGCAAATAATTCACAATTCTACTGTGTTATTTATACACGGTCAGCTGCACGAGGCGACAACATTTTTGGGCAGAATTTCTTTTTATGTTTTGAGGTTGAATTGGACTAAGGGTGTAAAATATTTGACAGCAAAGGTGCGTAGGAGATCTTGAATACTGATTAAAAATCTTGGCACCTCTATAAATTTCGTTTTTCAAATGCCATTTGTAGCTGGAACATTAACATAAATTCAGAAACATAAGAGTGAAGAAAGCGAATGAGTTCAACATGGTATTTGAACAAACTTAGCACAGGTTACAGACCGATCCATCTGCTGGTCACTCTTCCCCTTCAAATCTCAACAATAAAAATATACTAAAAGCTTTAAATGAGGGAGTTGCGGGTATTTACATGTACTTGTCCGTCACACGCTTCAAAAGCATTAATACGATAACTCTATATACGCTAGCGTATAACTGAAAGGAAGGGTTAAACGCACCTCCGATATCAGCGTAAAAAAGATGTCTGCGTCAAAGTTATGTTCCCTGGAACCCTTTAGTTCCGCATTGTCAAAGCGCGACATGTAAGAGGAGAGGTTTGTTAGGCCTTTCAGTTGTTGTTGATCTCTTCCCCCCAATCTATATCTTCCGGATTTCGGGCGCGGATACTAGACCCATGAAGTGAAAATTTTGACTTGTGCGTTCCCAGCCAGGTGCCCGTGAATGTTTACTAGAATTTTTTTGATGTGCTGAGTGACAGCGCGATGCTAATTCCTTCACTTACAAGTAACTCGGGCGGTACTTTATCCAGAGCCTTTTCCACTCTCCCCTTTTTTTTAATGCACCGTGACTTGGGTAGTACTTATGAAGACTTAAAATATGAAAAACATCTGGCTTACAACTTGTCAGCAAATACACAACAAGAAATATCAAAATTTTCTGTTTCATTTTTTTTTCCCCTGTTCTTGATGCACGCCGTAGTGGAAAATATTCGCAAGACTCCTGTCGGTACTTATTCGTACTTGAAATGTTTTGAATGGTTTTTACATCTCTCTCTTGAACACCTTATTTTGAAAACAGCTGGTCATTTTCAAATGACCGGAGTTCAATGACCATATTTGGTGCTACACCTTTGTATTATATTGATACAGAATGTCTGTACGTAAGTCTGAAGACATGTACGAAGGAAAATTGAGTGAATTTTTTTACGAGTGATAAAAACCACAAAATTATATAGGCTTGGCGAGAAGTCCTGTGCACATTTTAAAAATTAATAACAAATTAGCCAATCGACATTGAAAAAGGTGCAGTTTGGTGCGATAAAATATTCATCTCATGGCCTAGAGTTTTCTTCTTTTTTTTTTCATTTTTAAATTTAAAAAACGTTCAAATTTCTCTCACAGATGTCGTTTTAAAACGAAAAACTCGACATGAAATGCACATAAAAGTAAATAGCACATAAAATGCAGCACAAACAGTGCAAAATTAATGTTCATGACAATTTACGTTACACACATAAAACGGCACAGTTTCGTAATTCAATACGAGCGCAATTGGCGCTCGTATATAAATAGGTGAAAGGGGTGCTCATGTGGAAATATGGTGGTGTTATTGGTGTTATGTAACGCAAATTGCCACAAACATTAATTATACCCAGTTTGTGCACAATTTTGCATTTTATGTGATGTGTAGAATTTTTTATTTCACAGCTCCACCTGTGAGTAAAATTCGAACTTTGTAAAATTTACCAAAAATAAAAAACTGTAGACTCCATGATAAGTATTTTAGTGCAAACCGCACTTTTTTATATCAATTGGTTGATTTGTTATAGAGTTTAAAATATGTGCCCAGGACTTCTCGTTCACCCTGTATATTGAAGTGATATATGTATATATATATATACATACATCAGTATGTATATATATATATATATACATCACTGTCACCATTTGAGAATTAGGCATAACCATCTGCAAAAGAGATAAATGTTGTGAAATTTATTAAACTTACCGAGACTATTTGTGATTATGCACGAAAACGGGTGATATTCAGGGGCGTCGGAAGTGTTTCTAAACTGTGGGTGCTCGTCTTTAGTTTTATATCGGAAATTTTAAATTCTGAATCAATTCTGGGGGTGCTCGGATCCATGCCACAAACTACTGTGCATGCTTGAGCACCCACAGCACCTCCGGCTCCGACGCCACTGGGGATATTATACATTTTATTACCAGTTTATCACATTTCACTTAACATATACCGTACCTCAGATGTATCCAACGTAAAAGCTCTCACAGAACCCTTGATAGTGATGAAACAGTTCCACGGAATCCATATATATTTTTCGTATTTCTCTAGTGTACAGAATGTCCGTTAAAGTTCACGCAAGTTCTTGTGGTCCAAGAAACCTCACTCCTAGCGGAGTAATAAATTTGCGAAATAGAAATAACAATCATCATTTTCACAATTCAAATAACGCGACCATAATTTCCGTTTCATCCGGAAAGTATGGTCACCCCTCATAATTTCCAGATGAGACGGAAAATTATGTTTATGACATTCTTGCCGTTGTATGGGATTGGAATCAGCTACTGGTTTAAAAATTCATGTAAAAAAAAAAAAAAGATTTGAATCCAACAAACTTTAGAATTTAACAGAAGAATGATTTCATGAAAAAAAATAGTAATGCAATGCCTTTCTTGCATTTATGGCAGCGTTAAACAGCGTTTAATCTGTAGGACCAGTATTTTGGCAGGAACCTAGGTAGTCCTCTTCAGACTTTGACAGTGGTACATCCCCCAGGACTTTCAACAAGGGTTGGGAATCGATTAAAATTTTAAACTTGTTAAGCAAAAAATTTTAATCGATTGAAATATTTAACTGGTTAATAAAAAATTATAATATTTTAATTTTTAAGATTTTAATCGAATATTTGAAATGCTATTCACGCATAGCAATGATTGTACAAGCCATATAATATTGACTGATGCTATAAAAATATGTTCTATTAATTTCACACATCTATCCACTGAGTAAATGTAAACAAATACAGAAATAGATTGACAAATAAAGGCCGTCCGCTTGAAGCTATTTAATATCGTCCCATTTGTCAGAAATATTAATGTGCAAATTTTTCCCGAACTTGGAAAACGACTTTTGAATGTTTACCCTGCCCATGTTACTCTACGGAAGTTGTTCTCCTAAAATATGTTTCGCTCATTCATTCACACACTCGTTCACTTGCTCACTCGATCATTTATTCCCGCGTTCATTCACTCACTTAATCACTCATTCACTCACTTATTCATTAACTCCCCAGTTTGCTTTCTCACTCAATCACTCAATTCACTCATGTTGTTGGTAGGGGAATTTTTCTGGCGGTGAATTGCTGGCTTGAATTGTCCGGACACGGCACTTTATGGGGCCCTGATTTGTATATTTCCAGTGATTTTCTTTCGTACAGCTCCCTCTATCGACAAAAACTAAATTTTTTTAATGAAAGAATTAAGTTTAAGAAAAAAAAACATTTTTAATGAGAAATACTTAACCGCATTCAAATGCACCGATTCCTTCGATTTTTAAGAATTTTTAAACTCTACGACTTTATGTCGATGAGACATCGATGAGACATTTATGTACTATGAGACACCTGTACATGAATAAGAACGCTTTCCGGTGTCAAGCTCATAATCGAGCTCATAAATCTGTATGTTTTTTTTATTTTTTTAAAGAGGGTCCGTGGCATGTTTTAAACCGTATAAACATTACGCTTGACAACAAATGTCTTATCCAAAACAAGAGATTTTATTACAAGTGCTCCTGTACGACTATATTACTATCAGTACAGGAACGGCCGAGCAATAAAACTTCAGATTCAAACGAAATACTATACTAAAAGGGTTCAAACCCGAACAGGTTCGTATCTCACGGGCACAAAATCCAATGAAACCGGGTGAAAAGAGGACAAAAAGACTTTTTTTTACACCAAAATAAAGCTCCAAAGACCGATTGAGACGGAAGGCATGTTTTCCTTTTCAAGGTGCACAATCTGTCTTTATGAGTCTCTTGAGATATAATTATGATCAAATAAGCCGTTATTGTAAAATAATGGAGGTAGACATATTGTATTCACAGTATTTGATGTAGCCGTCTTGGTGGCTGATGTCAAGAGTCAGTCCTTTTTTTATGTAAGGGCACTGCTCAATTTTTTGAGGATAACGCGGGACACTCACTTAAGGGTTTTGGAACGGCGCAGTAGGTTACTCAAGTGATCTATAACTTTGCTGCGGGTCACATAGTTAAGAAGTTCTCAATCTTGGGAACCCACGGCCCGGTTGATTTCATTTTTTTTGAGAGTGAAAGGCCCGGTCATAGTCATACACACGGTTAATGAGGAACAGAAAGAAAAAAAATAAAACAAAAGCGATCACTCTCACGGCCCGGTTTGACTAATGTGAAGCTGTGCCGCGAACAGCTCAAGTACTCTGAAACACTGCCCTGAGTCACTTAAGTGATCCGTAAATGTGTCGTAAATCACACGCATTTGCCCCCCACTCCAATTATTTCTGGAAAAGCAATGCAATGCACCTTCCCCTCCTTCCTGCGCACGCGTTTGTGTTTCGTATATACGGGACGACAGCAACTTTCAGTCACCTCCCTCCCCCCATTGTGTTCTTCATGTCGGCGCCTCTGTCGCGGATCACTTTAGTGATCTAAAAATGCACCGGGGACACTCAAGTGAAATGAAAATGTGCCGCGGGTCACTTACGTGATCTAGAAACATAGATCGTGGATCACTCAAGTGCTCTGGAAATATGCCGCCCGTTACTTAAATGTGCCACGAGTCGCTTAAGATGCACCAAAAGCCACTTAAGTGACTTGGAAATTAAGTCACGAGTAACTTAAGTGATCGGGGAAAAAAACCACCGTGGACTGCTTAAGTGCTTTTGAACTGTGCCACGTTACTTAAATAATATGTAAATGTACCACGAATCACTAAAGTGATTTGGGAATGTCCTGTTAGTCACTTGAGTGATGTGGAACTGCATCGTGGTTGGCTTGAGTGATGTGGAACTGCATCGTGATTCACTTGAGTGATGTGGAACTGCATCGTGGTTGACTTGAGTGATGTGGAACTGCATCGTGATTCACTTGAGTGATGTGGAACTGCATCGTGGTTGACTTGAGCTATCTGGGAATATGCCATGGGCCACTCACTCAGTGGTGTGAAACTGCAAAGCGGGTCACTCAAATGATCTGTTTATGTGTCAATTAGTTCACTTTCACAGAATTAGGTTTAAGGACGCGGAGCGCATCAGATGACTCCGAGGGCCACATATGGCCCACGGGCCGTGGGTTGAGCCAGGGCCGTCTTAAGAGCATCATGGACCCCCCCCCCCCCTCCGGATCAAGTGATTTTTCTAAGCCCTACTTTTCAGATTCTCGAAAAATTCAACTACTTCTAATTTTTCTGAGGCACCTCTTCTCTTAAGGCTCCCGGGCCGTGGCCAGGTGGGCCCCATGCCTTAAGACGGCACTGTATGATGTAAAATATCCCTCGCTCAACCCCTTGATGTAAATCTTTTCGTTTTTCTATTCAAGCTGTTTTTTTTTATAGCTCCAAACTGGAATCGACCGTCGATTTCCTCGGATTACGATAAGACTCACGAGAGAAAAGCAGACATTTGACCACCTGCGGAATATTCTTGAGCTAAGAATATCCCGGCTCTAAATGCAAGTGTGATGTCGGCTGTAATTTTCAATGCCTGTCTATAGTCCTATAACACGAGTTTTATTTATTGCTTGTTGCAGAGAATTTTACTGCGCGTGGAAATGAAACCAGAAACTTCTCTATCCGAGAAGAAAAGTATTGCGAAATAGGGTTTTTGAATATTCATAGAAGTGTGTATTAATTAATACACTGTAATTAGTCATTGGGTGTTTGGCATTTATCGGTGAATTTAATTTTGAATTTTTATACGTGAGAAGACATCACACGTCAAATTAATTGCATTTCAACTATTTAAATTTATTCTGAGCATTCGGTAGACATTTCGTTATAAATGTTTTGTACAGAATACAAGGAAACGGAAACTGCATGAAAGTTAAATTTTATTCTGCAAAAATGAGGCGTTTACATTCCGATGCTGTGGATAATTTCCTGCGTTTTTTCCACATACATATGCAAATATTATTCAACAAAAATGAAATCTTAAGGAATAGAATAGGTTGCTGGCCGAATGGAGCGAAGGCTTTTTGGAAAAAATTTCCAGTTTTCCATTCAAAAATTTTCTTTTCCCTTTGACAAAACAATTATATATGCCATTTGGAAATCTGAATTAAAATCAAATTAATTTCCAAAATGTTTAGTTTATTCCAAACTCTCAGAAAAGAAAAATCTATAGATGAGACCAGAGTGGTATATAATCTGCACTAAAAGAAATATAGCGCATGTTTTCCAACATATAAATCCACGGATTATATGCAAGAAAATACGGCGCAGCGGATCTCGCTTATGACGATCCCTCTTTTAAACGTTATTTCGCTTAATACGAGTCATTTTCGCGATCCCAACTTTTACTTTTACTTATCGGGATTTTCCCTCTTTCAAACTGTTTTCCCGCTTACAACGGTTTTTCTACGACGATTTCTAAAAAAAAACACGTTATAAGCGGGATCCCCTGTAATTATCTTTTATGGTTTTCAGCTGCCCAAAACTTTCTCTCATGTTCCAGCGTCACGGCAATTTGTGATAAAATTATTTATTAATATGTAGCCGTGAGAGAAGAGATGTAACCACGTCAAGGTGACGAAAAATCTCCAGAATTCCAGTTTTTACGAAAATAGAGTATTCCTGCTTTTTCCGTTCGAGGTCACTACAGCTTTATGTAATTATTAAAATATAGCCTTGTATTTTATTCCAATTGTAAAATGGCACAATTATGGATTGGTAATGTAAAGACAAGTACATTTTTCTTTCTTATTACTGAAACCTATTAAATAAAGTGAAATTCGTCGGTTTATTCCGAAAGAAAAGAAAACGTGATAAGTCACGGTCACCTTCTGGAATTCTCCACTGAAATTAATATTCTTTGTATTGAGGTAACGAAGCTCAGAAAGCAGCGACATGCAATATTATCTGCTTTCTTTTAAGTGCTACAGCGAGTAATTTTCTTATCCCGAATACTTTATGGTATGTTTGCCGTAATATATTACGCATTTTTTATCCGTCTGTCTCACTCTCGAGTATGTTATGCTTTCACATTATATATATTTAATGAATTCTTTACTTTTTTTTTATTTCATCTTCTAAAAGCACTTTTCAAGGTCATCTATCATGGCTAAGTCTGTTTAATCACAAAGATCTTTAGTTTTTTTTTTGCTACTCACTGTATGTTATTATATTATTATCAAGCATGGATCCAGGACGATGTGTCGGGAGGGACAAATTGTGTAAGTTTGTTGGGTTTTCCCGTATTTTACGGGACAGACAAGTTTCCCCCATATTATTCGTCTCTTGGTAGACGAATCACTCCCCCCCCCCTCCCCTGATCCGTACCTGAGCTAAGGTAGACATCTTCAGAAGTGAATGGAGCCGAGGCAGGTACCTTCAGATGCTAATGAAGAGGGAAACAGACATCTTTCAGATTCGAATAGAGCGGCGACAAGTATCTTCAGATTTAAATGGAGCGAAGGCATACATTTTCAGATGTGAATGAAAGCGGAGGCAGGCATCTTCAATTGCTAATGAAGCCGAGGTAGATATATTAAGCTGTGAATGAAGCTGGAATGGGGTGGGGTGGGGGGGGGCAGTCCGCCTTCCCCGTGTCCGGTGTCTATGCCCAGCATGTTGTAGGTAAGATGAACTTCTACCGATAAACATGAATACACAATCTGCATTGGGATAATCGAATTTATATATGTCTGAAAGATAAAAACAATTACTAACTCAAAAGAGTGAACATTTATACGAATATAAGAGGAGAGCCGAACAATATTTTGCAGAAACGGGGAGAATGCTCATGTCCCGTAAAAACTGGATGCATGCATGGGCAGAGATACGGGGGCATGGCCAAAGGTGGATTCGACTAATCTAATGTATATATGTACATATGAATTGGCATCGCCATCATCGTGCCCCCCCCCAGCAATAATGACCGTGCCCCCTCCCCCAGACTTCCAAGTCTATCTCCGCCTATGGATGCATGGTCTGCTTGTTAAAACTTGTAGAGTGGCACGGGAATCGAAAATAATCTTGATTGTGGACGGCTTCGAAAAATGTTGTCCACCCCTGCCAACACCAGCAATAGTAGTCTCGGTGTTGCCCATTACCTCCTACAGATTGTATCCAGGAGGTAATATGTTGCCCCCCGGCTGCATAGTGTAAGGTATTTTTCTTATCTTTTAGCCCTATTGTAGAGTAAAAGGCCCCTACACACCTTCAGTCAACACGGGAAAAGAAGTAAAAGAGCCCGATCAGCACAATGGAATGGAACAAGACAATGCACTGACATGGTAAACCCTTTCTTCCCGGTAATGCTCTCTCCAGGGGATTATATGAACCTGAATCTCTACTTGACAGATAAAAATATCTTTCAATCAGATGAGGTCTTTTCTTCCCTTTCAAAGCGGCGTTTTAAAGTTAAACACTTTGACCATCCTTCCCTCTCCCCCCCCCCCCCTTTTTTTAATGTTTTTCATACAAGAAAAGTAGTATGTATTTTTGGTGAAAACCAGGGGGGTATTTGTGCTACTTTATAAACCCCTTTCTTTACATAGTATAATTTCTTACATATAATCCTTTACATGCAATAAAAGAAATTTTCCACTTCAAAGTATGTACCATTTCTTTTGAAATCGGCGAAGGATTTTCGTACATGAAATAGTACTCAATTTTTTATTAAAAAAATTGTTTCTTCATTTTAAATTTCTTTCCTTTATTTTTATTTTAGAAATCACTGTTTCTCAAAGTGGGCAATATCGCCCCGGTGGGAGATGGAATAGTTCAGGGGAGGGGCGATAGAAGCTACGAGTACAACGTAGGATCTTATGGGTTCGCTTGAGTCATGGGGGAGGGGTCGATGGAACAAAAAAGTTTGGGAAACTATGTTTTAGATTTAAATGGAATCTAGATATTATGCTACGAAATTCATGGTGGATACAGAAATTCGTAAAAATTAAATTAATTTACTCGCCTGCTGATTTACCGCCGTACATGATTGATAGAGCTCGGATTATATGCACTAGAAAAGTGGCAAAATATGCGTTACAAATATGCAATTACGCATTTAAAAATGTAAAAATATGAACTTGAAATGCGAAATGCGTATCAAAAAACACGAAATATGTACCATAAGGACAAAATACGCTTTACAAATATGCAAATATGCATTTAAAATGCCAGAATATGCATTTAAAATGCCAGAATATGCATTTAAAATGCCAGAATATGCATTTAAAATGCCAGAATATGCATTTAAAAATGCCGAAATATGCATCAAAACACAAAATATGTACTGAAAATTCTGAAAAGTTAGAAAAATTCCAAAACATGTATCAAAAAGAAAAAATATGCGTTAAAAATCGCTATGACAAAAAATGAATAAATTAAAAAAAAACATACTTTTTAAAATTGCATATTTTCTATTTCTTGTGGTTTGCTTATTCATTTACAAAAAATTATTCCCACACACACACATATATACTGCATATGCAAAAATAGCTTCTACATATTTTTATTTAGGAATTTTTAATTTCTAATTAGTAGTAGGTGCTCATTAAATAATTTCGGCGCTATTTTTTCTAGAGAAACAGCCTAGATAAAGGGTATGTATCTAAGAAAAATTTAACATTTTTGATGCTATCTCTAAATATAGCCTTACGTAAAGCAGTTGTTATATGTGGAAAAAAATTTACAAAACATTTATATTAATTCGCTAAATCCCACCTGCGCAGGTGGGGGGACGGAACGATGTTATGAAAATGTTATGAGCAATATTCATTGAAAAATTACATAAGAAAAATGATTCAGCTTTAACAAACGTTCAAAAATATGGACGTTTTTTCTGAAAATTCTTTGATTTTATGCACTTAAATGTTCAAAAATATTCACTTGAATGTCCCAAAACATTAAAAAAATATGCATTAAAGTTTTTAAAATATGCATAAAAACCCGAAAGTATGCACCAAAAAATCCCAAAAAAAGTTACAAATTCCGAAATATGTACCAAGAAATGGGAAAATATATGAATTAAAAAATCACCATCCGAAAAGACGTGTGTGTGTGTTTTCTAATGCATATTTTCTATTTTTTAATGAATATATTTTTTTTAAATATCCCCACATATTTAATATCCTCCAATATGCAAATAACTACAGCTGCTCAGTAACGAAATATCAGTATCTTAAGAATTTTGACCATTTCCAAAAAAAAATTTCAAACACTCTTGACAAAACATCTCTAGAAATAGAGTTTTTAATAAAACGGTTGATATTTTGAAAATTCAGTGTTACAAACATCTCTGTTTATTCACTAAATCCCACCTGCGGAGGAAATAAAGAGATGTTATGAAAAAATTTTATAAGTAATATTAATATTTATATTTGAAAAATTATCTAAAAAAAGTCATTGAGCCTCAATAAAGCTCCAAAAATATGCACTCATTCTGAAAATTCTTTGATTTTATGCAGTTATGTGCATTAATGCTGAAAAAGCCAAAATTTATTTATTTATTCACATCTCAAAAGGCAAAGATTGCCCAATTACAGAGATGGACAAGAGAAGGTTAATACAAAACAAAAATAACAAAAGGCGAATATAACAAAATACAAAAAACAAACAAACCGAGTGGAAAAATATTTATAAATACATACGGAAAAGCATAATAACATGAATATTTAATACTCACATTAACTTTCAAGAAATTTTCTTATTGTTCAATTGAATTTATCGGTTTTGACATCGCATTGATTATATATATTGCGCATCTCAAAAATAGGGGACCTTCGTAAAATATTTAATCAATAATATCCCGGGGTATCGGGAGGCAAAATATGCAAATGCACATGCACGTATGCATTTGCATATAATCTTGGCTCTAGTTATAACTAAACATTATAGTCTTTATGAGATGAATATCGATAACTTCACTAATTAGCATATGACTGACATATTCATTGCTCTAAGTTTACTCCTCGCATTCAGATGGCGCTGAAAAAAAAACATTAACTCAAGTATTGTATTATTCTAAAAAAAAGAACCGAGATCTGTACATAGAGAAGGTAAAAAATACATTTATTTCGAGAGTATAAGTACCACACACCAAAACATATGGGTGCGGTTTGATACTTTAGCGTGAAATCTGTCTCCTTTTCTCTTCGTACAACCACAGTTATTGAAAAAAAAAAGAACAGCAGGAGATATTGGCTCTGTTAAAAAATAGAAAAAGTAAGAAATGTGATAAAAAACCAGAAAATACACTGGAAAAAAAAAAAGCATCCCTAGTAACACGTATTTCTCCCCCAAGATGATCTTGTTCATTTCACGGTCTTTATACTAAAGAAGAGCCATTTCTCTTAGCAGCTGTTGCAGATGCTTTTTTCTCTCTCTCCTTTTTTAAACAGTTATATGTTTCCGGCGATTTTTTTGCAAGTTCTTCAAACTACTTTGTTGTGTTTCATTTCTTTTACTTACAGGAAGGTAAAGAAGTTGTGTAACCCTGTTGTGTGTGTGTGTGTGGCATGTTTTCCTTTTTTCCATTCTTTCTTCGAGAGTCCCCTCACCTATAAGGAGACTTCTCTGCTCAATGTTTTGAACCTGAACTCTCATAATAAACGCGGCAAGCTGCGCGTTTGGCCCCTCAGTCAGTGGGTTAGTCGTAACAAGATAATTCTGCCAGTGGTGTTATGGAGCACGAGACAGACTGGTTTGGGTATGTTGTATTATTATGCGAGGAGGAAGTTTGGATGAAGAAGACATTACCCTTAGCGTAAGATGTGTTCAGTTATGTGATAAACAGGGAAGTTGGTAAGGATCAAAGATGCACAACACCACCGGAGGGATTCTGCTTCGTATTTTTCAATGAGCGGCTAAATATAAAATTGGTTCGGCTTGGAAAATGCTTGCCTTCGGGGGTCTTTGTGCGTATCACGTGTACGAACGGCAATCTGTTTCTTTTCATTAGAGAGCAACAGCCTGATAAGCGTTATTATTTAAGTTATTCAATATGAAACTGTTTGAAGTGTGGAAATCCACAGGGATTTTTCAAGACTCTGTGATAGTGTTTCTCATAAAAAATCTCTACAAGAATTTTTAATAACATTATACTCTTAATAAAATAATACAAACAGTAATTAAAAAAAAAAGATGCATTAATGTTTCAAGGGACATCGTATTTCTCTGAAAATTGAGACTCGGTCTTATATTATTTTTTGCTCCAAAAGATGGGTTTGGGATGATGGGATGATTTTCAGATGATGTCTTTTTTGTTTTTGTGATACACAAAATTAACAAATTCGGGCTTGAATTTTTTTGGCAATAATTCCTGAAGAATTACTGGCTCCCAATTTCCCAACGATACTGTTCTCCTGAAATGGGTACTGCTTGCTCTTTCACGTAGCCTGCTCGTTCAGTCGCAACAATAGATAAATAATAATAATCTTTAACCTATGGCAGCGGTTTTCAACCAACCTTTTTCTAGTCGCGAGCACTGTCTGTACCACTCATCAAAAGAAGAGCACCATTACTGCAAGTTTGACACACGAATGCATGCCTTGAGTGCAGATTGTACAAGATGTTTAATTGGAACGTTGAACAAGTGCTCGCGAGCACAAAGTCGGACACGAGCATTGAGCACTCTAGGTGCTTCAGGGAGCACCGTAGTGCTCGCGAGCAACGGGTTGAAGATGCCTGGTCTATGGTCTAATAATATATATCTTTAGTTTATGGTCACAGTCAAGCCATCTTGCAGGGTGGGCTTGATAAAGTTTTCGATCTGATTTCTCCAATATTCCCCTTTCAATGCATTTATTCATTCTTTTGCTTGCCCAAATGGGTTTTGAATGGTTTGTTTATAACAATATCAAAATGTCTAAGATAGCATTCGTTAATGCAGATTAATTACTCTTGGGAGTGTATACCTGCTTTCCAAAGTCATCTTTTTGGATACTTTCATATACGAATGATTTGTAGGTATCATTCATTTTAAGTATAAACGTCAAAAATATTTTTGTAAATTAATATTATCAGTTTAAAATATAACTCAAGCATCCATTATGTCTTACCACAAAGTACGAAAATACGTTTGTGGGGCTGATGATTTTAACTGAGGATTATTTTCGAGGTAGGGTTTAAGAGAAAAATCATCCTGAAAAATCAAGATGGGCTTATTTTGTGGTTAGTCTTATTTTCAGGGAGACACAGTAGTTAGTTTGCGTAAAAAAAAATAAATAATAATAACACCAACGCATGTGTGTTTATGGAAGCTGAAATGAAGCCTTTTCTATTTAGCTGATGACCTTTATCATGGCCAATGCGTAGAGAGGGCTCCACCTCGGAGACCAGGGCCTATCCGGTCAAGATCAAGGGTCTTTGATACATAAGAGGCCTCATGATAATTAGAGATCTGGTGTAAGATAATTAGATCTGCTTCTTGAGTAAGAGCATGTTAATTGTTAATCAGCTACTTCCAGCCACGCAGAGGGCTCAGAGTGTGTCTGTGCTCAGAAATTTATATTATTTAAATGGACCTTTTCAACTAATTTCCAGTAAGGGGCCATTCAAGTATTACGTAAGCAGATTTTCAGCCATTTTTGACCTCCACCCCCCCCCTTGTCAGCAAAAGTCAGCAAAACACTGACCCACCCCCCCCCCCCCCCTGTCAGCGAAATTTCGTCAGCAGCTTAGAATATTTCATATCTTCAAAAAGGGGTGGTTGATGATGTAAGCAACCTTCAAATCCCCCTCCCCCCCCTTGTCATCAAAAGTCAGCAAATCCGAAACCCCTTTCCCCCCCACACCCGATGCTGACGTAATACTTGAATGAACCCTAATCTGGCACGCCCTGGTCTGATATGCGCCAGATTAGTCAGAGTCTACTGCAGTGGTTCACGAGCTTTTGTCGACCACAGCTCTCTTTCATCCGCGGCAAAAATTAGTCTAACAAAGAACCCATTAAAACACACCTAAACAGGCAGGGCACATTTTCGATATCGCCAACTCATCGCGACACCCCTCGGTGATGCGACGCGCACCTTGAGAATCTCACTAATCTACTGTATTCCAGCTACTCACCATGATACCGAAATAATACCACGTCAAAAAAAAAAATGCCGTAAACTTATCCAGACATGACATTTAAAAGAGCGGAAGCATCACAGGAAAAAGACGATACTGATTTCTTTTTCCATTCTTCTCTTTCTCTTCTATTGTGTACTTTTGAAGTGAGTGTGTACTGTAAGCAAATGCCTCAGGTACTCCCCCCCCCCCCCACGTATTCCTCCTCCCTTTATTTACGGGGTCAAAGCAGGTCAGTAAACAAGGGGTTAGCGGCATCAGTACTCTCTTCTTTCTACCAAATCCTCTCATTTATTATGCTTCCTAAAAAAAAAGCAGTACTACTTTAAAAATAACCAAAAGAAACGTTTTTTTAAGCCTTTTATACAAAAGATGTTATTTTATTGCACATTGGCTTCGAGGCAGCCATAAAGAGTTCAAGATAACATTCGGATTTCATTTCAGTGTAATAAAAGGAAAAAGGGGTATTTTTCCTAAATCGGCCGATATTTAAAGCACAGTAACTCTTTTCTTTGGCGGCATAACCTTGTTTAATTCACCCGTTTTCTCTTTTTTTTATAAAATCTATTATAGTAATAATGTGACGGCATGGCGGCAAAGAGTTTTCGCTTGTGGCTACAGACATTTTCATGTCATGTCCACCTTTTCTCCAATATTTAAGATAGTGATTCTTAACCAATTGGTCGCGACCCGAACTTAGGTCACCCGGGCTTCCGAGATGGACCGTTTAGATTGACTGACAGCCAGGCTCTTGAGTTATATGAGTCCCGATTTAAGATTGATTGACAGGGGCTTCCGAGATGGATCGTACAAATGCATTTACAGCCAGTGACTTTTGAGCTATGGGTGCGATTCAAACTTGATTCGCAGTGGCTTCCGAGATAGGTCACTTGCAGCCAGGAATTCTTGAGCTTCATTCGTTCATTCAAACCGAGTGCATTTCTGGTCTATCGACATGTGCAATTTATTACCGATTGAGTTTGTGCCAGAAGCAGTGCCGTCTTAACGCATGGGCGCACCCGGGCACGGCCCGGGGGCCTCACAAAAATGAGATTCGGTTGAAATTTACTAGAATTTACCAATTAGGGCCTCAGAAAAACCACTCGGCCCGGGGGCCCATGATACTCTTATGACGGCTCTGGCCAGAAGGGAGAGTGTATGTGTAGGTACCTGCAGTCTGAGCGCGTATCTAGCGTCGTGCTTGAATTTTCAGTGATGCATCTATGAGTGAAGTGTAAATGATTGAATATCTGTACCGTTGTAGGCTTGCTGCTCTCTTTGGCGAGACTTTTTAACGGTGAGATCCACTCGCATTCGCGACTTGAACTTGAGAACCAACTTCAGCCGACCACCACTGTGGCACCAGTGGGGTTCGAACCCGTGACCTCGCGTTGTGAGTCCGTCACTATGACCACTCGACAACCACAGCGACGGGATTCTTGAGCCATCGGTCACTCAGCTCGTAGGGGCTTCCGAGACGGGCCGTACAAATCTATTTACAGCCATGGGTCACAACCTAGACTTGATTCGCAGGGGCTTCTTAGATGTGAGTCGTACAAACCCATTAACAGTCCTGTCAGAAATGCACTTATTGCATCACTGGTTTTAACAATTTCGAAAAATAAATAGTCCCAGGGGTTGCAAAGCTGATCATGGTGATTTTAGGTCACGGCTGAGAAAAGGTTAAGAACCCCTGATTTAAGATCATGTTTGTGACATATCTCTCCTCTCACTTCAATTTCCGAATTTTGCTTATTAAATTTTATGCATTGAATCAGAGCCTGTTTCTCATAAGTTCGGGGCCTTGGGCAAATATGAATTTTCGGGCCCTCTTGTATGTAGTCTTCTTTGAGGCAGACGCGTATGCAGCGGAAAGGGGGTATGTGAACTGTGTCTAAAATACAAAAGTCAGCCAATTTCAGGGCCCTGAAAATTTGTGGGGTCTGGACACGTACCCCGTTCGCCTATGAGACGCCCTGCTTTGAATAAATCACCAAATACACTGTCAACAATTTTTATAACATGAATGAAATAACTATTTTTACCATCGCGTACAGTTTTTTCTGTAGGCATGATGGTGATTTTTTTTAAATACACTACAGTTGAATCCAGTTTTAACGAATACCGTTATAGCGAAAATCTCGTTTTAACGAAGACTTTTCGAATCCCCCAAATAAGTTTACATAGGAACAATGCTAGGTAACCTGGAATTCCTTTATAACGAAATTTCGTTTCAACGAAGTGATTCCTCCGGTCTCTTGGCGTTCGTTATAACGGGATTCGACTGTATATGGAAATTTACACATCTTGAAAGCGGAGATAATTGACATGTTCTTAATAACAAATTATAATATATCTATTGAGATAGTTATTTTATCACATTTATACGTAGCTATATATGAAATAGCAAAAAAATTTTTTTCCTTCACAAACATACATACAGGGTGCATAGCTAACAGCACGCACCACCCATTACTGGCGAGCCGTTGATTGCAGAGGCATACTTCCAGTTAGGAAAAGTATCCAAACAACGTGTAGTACACAAATATTCATTATGCAAGGAGTTGTATAGTTATTAAAATAAAAATGATAACTTTTTATACGGACTCACTGTGCTCAAGAACCCAGTTAGAAAGTTGTTGCATTGTTTCTCCTGATGCCAAAATAACCGTTTCTGGGTGAAATATTCACTGAGATATTTGAATTCGAAAAACTGAGAAGAGCTGGGAGATATTGCATTAAATGTGGGTAAACGGTCTTTTGCGTTTATTTTTGGAGATACAATATATAATGTAATTGTACGATTGGTTATAAGGGGGTGGGGGCTATACGTATCACATTAATCAATGGATAATTAAATTGCTATCAAATTTTAATTCGTTTTGTTCTATTGTGTCGATTTGTTGGGTGAAGTGAATTTGTGAATTGGTTTTTCTTTTGCAACGAACCTGTATATCTTTTAGTTTTACCCATTTCTCTCTCATCACGGCCTATCTTAACATTTGAACTTAAATTTTAAATTTTAATTGGTATAAATTGTTCATTTAAATAAAAAATAATCATATAACAGGGTAATGAAAAACGTTAATTTAATGCTTTATGTTCTTTCCGTTTATAAATTGCTTTATTTAAATAGGAAAAAAAAAAAATGCGCGATGATTGTATTTTCTGCATTGGCCATTTTTGTATGTTAGACTTGTCGGATTACATGTTTCTTAGCGTTAATGAGTGGATTTTATTCTGGAATTTTTAATCGTTTCAATATTAAATTCCATGATTATTTTGTTATTGCCTATTCGATTCATAATCATTGGGCATTTCGTACAGAATTTGAAAAGTGGGGCCCAAACTATTTAAGGCCCCAAGTCACCGAACTCATCACTCATCGAAACGGCACTAATTGATGGGTGTAATATTACAATAAATATATTGCTGTGTTTTTCTTATATGAAAAGATTACCGAAATTTGAGAATTTTAAAAAAAATCGGAAATTTTCTAACATTGCATTCGAATAAATTGGGTAATTGTTTGAAGTGCCATATAAATGCATGGACATTTATTACTTCTTTGCAGTAACAATTGGAACCTTCGTTAGGAACAAAAAAAATGGTGGACCCTCCTCAATCCTAGAGAAAATTCTGCAAACGCCTATGCTCATGATTAGAGCCCGGATTATATGCAAATCCATGTGTGCATATGCATTTGCATATTTTGGCCTTTTTTAGCATTAATGCATATAAATGCATAAAATCAAAGAATTTCCAGTATAAGTGCATATTTTTGAAGGTTTACTTAAGCTCACTCAATTTTTTTTTTATAATTTTCCAAATAAATATTGTTCATAATATTTTCATAACATCGATTTTTTTCCCCGTATGTGAAATTTAGTGAATTAATACATATTTATGAAGTATTTTACGACTACTAACTGTTTTATTGTAAGGCTATTTCTAGAGATGTGTCAAAATGTTAATTTTGTTTTTAGAAATAGTGTCGAAATTCTTTTATTACTGCTATTTTCTTTATTGAGCAGCTACAACAAACTGAAAACTAAAAAAATGCCTGAATAAAAAATATGTAGAAGTTATTTGCATATGCTGTGTACATATATATGAGGGGATATTTTTTGGTAAAAATGAAATACATATGCACTAATAGAAAACATGTATTTTAAAAACACATTCGTTTTTTTGCATGGTGTATTTTTTAATGATATTTTCTCTTTTTTAATGCATATTTTCTCTTTTTTTATACATATTTCGGAATTTTTGACTTTTTCAAGATTTCTAATGCATATTCTGGGGTGTTTAATGCATATTTTGGAATTTTCAGTGCGCATTTTATATTTTAAGTGCAAATTTTTGCATTTTTAAGTGCATATTTTTGCATTTTTAAGTGCATATTTTTACATTTTTAAGTGCATATTTTTACATTTTTAAGTGCATATTTGCATATTTTTAGAGCATATTTTGCCACTTTTTTAGTGCATATAATCCGGGCTCTACGTCATGATTATTAAATTTAGTAGAATACTTTCTCGTGAGTCAGTATGTAAACTGGTAGGCTGTTATTTCCAATTGGGTAACCCCCTCCCGAACATCACTTGACCATGCGCCCATAATGCCCTTGAGACGTCCCCTAATCTGACCATCACGCATTATCAATACAGTCAGCACAAATTTTTACTACACAACAGAAAATAAAACCTTCAAACTGAGCCGCAGATGGCGGAATAGTCAAGAATCCACTTTTCAGAGATCTCCTATAGGTCAAGAGATACTATGTTTTGAAGAAAAAAAAAACCCACCCGGTTATGTACCATTCATAGGGGGTGGATTCAGCATTCCACATCACTGTTGAGACTCACTCTATTCAGGAAGACTTCCAGATGGTTTCCATTCTCTTTCTTTCCACACCAAAACAATTTACCTGACACTGCTTTCGGAAGATGAGCTGCTTCGAGGCTTTTTCACAAAAATAAAAAATAAGAGATCGACGTCCTGTTGACTCTTTGCTTCTTTTTAACCTTTTTAAGATCCCCCACGGTGAGAACTTCCCTATAGTACAACGTAATCCTTTCATTTCTACTTCACCTGAACCCTGTAACTGTTACGATTATTGGTTTTTTACCCTGGAAAAAACATAAAGGGTTTTTTTTCTCCTACATTCAGCTTTTGTTGTGATTTTGCGACGCAGGAAAACAACTGGTAGTTCTGGTAGAAAAATAATAATAGAGGAGAGTAGAGAGAGAGAAATATCCGAGGGCCGACGACTGCCTCCAACGCAAGGTCTGACTAATGTTATTTTTACACGAACACTTTTCTCTTATGTGTACATTTTCTCCGTATCTCCTCATTGTACTCTTCCTAATTGCAGTTTCACAGACTTGCAAGTGTCATTTGCCCTCAGGAAGTAATACTGTAGTAAACAGTAAAAAAGTAGAGTCAGGTGCTCTTTGGAGAGGTATTTTCTCTGCTTTATTTTGAAGAAGGGTTGTTCTGATCGTATAATAGCTGTGTATTCAGGTTGCGTTATTTTTAGGTGGAGAGCGCATAATTTCAAACTATTGTCCCTTTCATTCGAGTATACAAGCTTCCATGCGTGTTTTACAACAGCCTAGTTTTCTTCCTGTTTCCTATCGGGTCTCATTTTCTGCTGGAAAAAACAAGATGGTTTTTTTTTTCAAGGTTTCTTTACACAAATAAAGCTCTCAAAAGAATACTACTAATTATTTTAGTATTTTTGATGCGTTGAAACGGAATGGAATAGTTGTTTTCGTGAATTCGGATCGTAATATATAGGCATGTGTGAAATAATTTTCTACCAGCAATGAACGTAAAAGTCAAACTCGATTACAACGGCATTGAAGGAAATATTAGAATTGCGCCGCTATAACAGAGGTTGAAGCTTTAAAGAGACGCTGGTATGAAATATATAATTGGATGCCATCACGAAGTAGTTATTGCATTTTAATGTAAGTATATGTAATGCAGAAATGAGCAAAGATTGCACAATGCATAGGAGATGGTCTTCGTTTTACAGATTTACAGAGATGCAGAACTCTTGACTTAGAAATATGAATTCGGTGATGAAAACGACATGAGAGCATTTTTCGATCCTGACATACCCCCACTGGGAGTAGGCTCTATATTGAATTCTATAAATCACTTCGGGGGGGGGGGGGGCTCATTTCCACATGGACAAGCGGGGCATTTGCCCAAGGCTCCATATTTTTCCCGAAATTAAAGCTTCGTATATTTGAAGAAAAGATGTACTGAACATTTTTGACCCTATTAGTGTGGACTTCCAAATGCTTGCTTTTCCCGAGGCCTCATTAAGTCAAAATCAGGCCCTGTCTCCAAGCAAACAATAAGGAGGCTTAAATAGCACTCAGCTCGAACAGCTTACGATCTCGATCCTAGAAGCTTGCTGTGAACAGAAAATATTGTAAAAATCTAAAATGAAAATAAATGAATTTATTCATAATTTATTTATTTTTAACTAAATATCATTATATCAATTGGGATCCACTTTTCAGGAACTATTATGCACAATAGTTGGAAACTGAGCCGGGGCCGTAGGCAAAGTGATATTCTGAGGCTCCTACTTGGTTAGAAATACTTTCCACCAATTCACGTGTAATTATTATGGAAACTCAGTCAAACATTAGCATTTCTATACAGGCTTCTTGTGTATCTGGAGCTCATGCGCTTGCACGGGCCTGAACTGGACAATGGTCGATAACCGTACCATAGCAAGTATGTAGAGGCGTACGCAGGGAAAGGGCATAGGGAACTCGTGCCCTATTCCCTCCCATTTCTGTTAACTTGAGAATCCTTTTCTAAGATATTAGTAACTCAAAATTTCTCTAAAAGAGATTCCTCGTGCCCCCTTAAAATGCCGATAGTGCGTACGCTCCCGATAGTTATCAATGGAATGAATATAGGCCTGCATTATCATTTTGAGCTCCAATTTGAAGAATTTCTTAGGAAAAACACCACAAAAAATAAGAAAGCAAATTTCAGGTCGTCAAAGTTAAAAATGAATTTTATTAGCATTGTTCTCTTATGAAATTGACTAGAACCACCGATTATTGACGTTATGTCCTACGTGGTGAAATAACCGAGTCATACGATATCTCTTCGGTTGACATAATTCTTCACGACAATTCTTCAGTATTTAAAGGACTAAGAATTAAAATAATAATAATAATAATAAAATAAAAGTTCTTATGAGATGGGATTAAGCATTTCCCGGCCGTTAACGAGGTTAAAGCTAACAATAGACGGCGGCAGAGTAAATGCAGTAAATAATACACCGACAATAAGACAATATAAACCGAAAGGAAATTTTTTTCGGACAACATGACGTCACGGGCGTAATAGAAAACGAGTCCGAAATGGAACGAGCGACTTTGGGGCCGTGTCATGTCAGACACGTGATCAACATCCACTCCAAAGGGGTAATACGGCGTCTGTTAGCGTTATTGTTATTATTTTTATTATTAATGGCCTACTTTCTTTCAACAGAAAAAAAAAAGAAAGAAAGATGAAAGAGGAAGGGAGAGAAAAAAAAAAGAAACAAGAGCCATAATCATTATGAACGGAGCCAAAGCGGAATGACAAGTGCGCGATTTTGACCCAGAAAATATGCTGTTGGCGAGCCATATTCTGATGGTCATGGTACAATGTCAAGGATAGAAAAATAAAAAGAATAATAACCCTTTTTTTTGTCTTGTCTCTGCTTATTTATTTTTCTTTATCTTGACCAAGGTCGAGGCTACGGCGTTACGTAACGAGACGAGATTAAAAAGCGTTGAAAAAGATATATTTTTTTACCCTTTGGTTTACTATGGCATTTTCTATTAGCCATTAATTTGCCCGGTTTTGCATTATTCAATCATTAACACTCAGTAGGTACAATTGGAATAATACAGTCGAATCTCGCTATAATGAACCCGGGATGCAGTGAACTCTCGGTTATATAGTGAACTTTTTCATTGGCCCCAACTGAACACCTATTTAACTAACTTTAATGTTTCTCAAAATTTGGATATAGTGAACTTTTTATTGGGTCCGCAGATGGTTCACTATAACGGGGTTAGGCTGTATAACTTTAATGATACAATTTAACTTTTCGCGTCTGGCTGTTGTAATTTAAGTATAAACGCGGTACAATAAACTTTTGAAATCCAATGCTGTAGATATAATGTTACTTTATTATTCGCAATACAGTGATACCTAGGCTAGCAAAGATAATTTTCGTTTCGGAATCACGTTCGTTAGCCAAAATCTTCGTGAGCCGAAACGCAATTTCCCATAGGTTTCTATGGAAAAAATTTCAATTTGTTCCAGGTAAGGCCCAAAATTAAAAGATTTTTTTTAACGCCAAAGGAGCGTTATAAAAGAAGACAAAAATCGATCGAAGGCTTAAATGAAGAGTTCGAAAATCAGATAAATAAGACTTTGCAGGAAGATGAGATACTGAATTTTTTTAGTTTTATATTTTACACTTTTATGTGCACAATCAACACCAGCTTTATTATAATAAAACTAGTGCTAACACACCCCAGTCCAGTTCGTAGGTATCTTCATCTATTTGCGATTTGACCAGCTCATTTCTGTACCTGATACATACAGGTGAAAAGATAAGCTCCTGGACCAGATTGTTCAATTTGATACGAAGAGTCTTGCACTGAAAGAACGTCTTTTTTTTTTGTCAATGCATTTGTTATTAGGCAAATTTTTCATTTCACATGAAATGGTTCTAAAACTTTCAGAAGGGAAGATACATATGGAAAAATATTGGGAGTTAGACATAAGTTAATTAGGCTCGAGTGACGGTGGCTCTGATGCTGTGATTGACGCTAAAATTCAACTCAAGACGCTGCTGTTTTATCCAGCGCGTGCATCCATATCCAATAGATTTCCACCAGTGGCCTCTGAATATTTCAGAGCCATGAGAGAGATATACGAGCCCCTTCCCCCCCCCCCCGGTTGAGAAACATCACTTTAATCCTGGAATATACATGCTATATTGGTTGCATGTAGCACGAAAGCATACCACTTTCGAGCGCATGGAACCAATGAGCTTATTGGTAACATTTGCAGTCCTTGTAGCCGCTGCGGTGGTCGAGTGGTCATACTGACGGACTCACCTCGGGTTCCAGCTCCCCCGTCGCCACAGTGGTGGTCG
Source organism: Pholcus phalangioides (assembly GCF_987345545.1). Lineage (NCBI taxonomy): Eukaryota > Metazoa > Arthropoda > Arachnida > Araneae > Pholcidae > Pholcus > Pholcus phalangioides. The sequence continues at coordinate 61,484,135 of NW_028301608.1, read as the reverse complement.
GCTGAAGTTGATTTTCTGTGGTTACCAATTTCGAGGTGAGAATGCGAGCCGATCTCCCCGTTAAAAAGTATCTCCAAGGAGAGCAACAGGCCTACAGCGGTAAAAGCTTCAATCCTTAAACTTCACTCATAGTTAGAAGAATCGATGGCAGATTGCAGCACTGCAAATGACAAGAATTACACAGAAGAAAACTTCACGTTAGGTCCACAACACGTACTCGTACATTTCGTGATGTGCCAATTCGTTAGAAATTTCGTAAAGGAATGCGTAAGAGGCAGTAGGAATGCGTTATCCGTCTTAACGTATGGGTCCACCTCGGCACGGCCCGGGGGCCTCAAGAGAAGAGGGGCCTCACAAAAATAAGAGCCGGTTGAAATTTTCCAGGATACACCAGGTAGGACCTCCGAAAAACCACTTATCTCGGGTGCTTATGATACTCTTAAGACGGCCCTGGTACGAGGTGCATGTACGATTAAGTAGTAGTAGGCCATGTAGTAGGATTTACGTCACCAGTAAAAGCGACTACTTTGCACAGCGCACCATTTTTTTTTTGCTCCATCTGATCACCGAAAGTATTTATGAAGTTGTAAATATTGCTACTTTCTGTGAAGTAAAGTGTAATGCCGTTAACCACTTTACAGAGACAAAACATTCAACTGAATTTCATTAATAAACTCATCAATTTTTTGCGGTTAAAAAAATGCACCATAAAAATATAAACAAATTTATAGATGCAATTTCTAGTGGTACTAACACAACGCCGATTTAGAAGAGATGCCAACAGTTACCAAGATTTGACGGCACGTGTTGCTGCCTCTCGATACAACGATATTTTTCCTTGATCTGTATAGTATCGTTATATCGAGGTTCAACTGCAATTAAATTCGACGCAAAATATTTGAATTCCCATCTTAGATCGACAATTTTATTAATTCGATTATTTCCCCCCGAAAAACCTTTGCCTATACACAGCGAATGCACAGGAAGATTCGAAGGCTTTTAAGAATAAGCGTCTCCAAATAACTCGGGAGAAGCAATGGCGTCCGGTGATAAAACATCGACAAAGCAGCTGGGTCCACAAGCTGGGAACACGAGCAAGGACTTCCATACCGTTATACCTACGCAACGCATTACTGTCTCGAGCGCACGTGTGTCCAAGTGTTGTTGACGTTCTAAGATACCAAGGTGGTTTTGGAAGTTTCCGCCTATGGTTTACACGTGTGGAACAGGTGGTCTAATTGAGAAAGAAGATTGTCCTTTCTCCTATTTACTCAGCGAGTACCGAAAAAAGCAAATAATAATACGAATTTTTTTTTTCTATATATATATATTGTGTGTGTCTGAGCTTTCTATCACTCGCGGTTATAGGGTGCTGCTGCTTCTTTTTCTTCTTTAATTATTAAACTGTTCTTTTGACGTCACTGGTTACGGTATATTTTTAGGTTGGCTGTTCAATACGTTTTTACTTACGTGTACGTGAACTCTACGGGAGTCTTTACACGTGTATATTTGTTAATCATATGAAACTGTTTTGCCTTCTTCTTCTTCTTGATGTTCTTCCAATGTCTCTACTTAGACACACACTACTTACACACCCCACGGCCGCGGGCCAGATGTGGCCCTTGACATCAAGCCTTATTTTTTAAAAATGAATTAAGCGGCACATTTTTACGGATACCTTAATCTGCGCAGTTCCACATCAATTGAGTGGTGCGTGGCATACTCCCAGATCACTGACCACTTAAGTGACACATGCTCACTCTAAGTAAGTGGCACATTCTTAATATAATTAAGTGGGGTCCGTGACACATTTTCAGCTCACTCAAGTGGTCCGCGGCACATTATTACTTCAATTAATTGATCCACGGCACATTCTCACTCTAATTAAGTGGTACGTGGCACATTCTTACTTTAATTAATTGGTCCGCGGCACATTCTTAATATAATTAAGTGGTACGTGACACATTTCAAGATCACTTCAGGGACTCGTGGCACATTTCAAGATCACTTCAGGGACTCGTGGCGCATTTCCAGCTCACACAAGTTGTCCGCGGCACATTCTCACAGCCAGAGTTTTGGAGGGGAAAAAAAGTCATTGAAATAGTAAAGTAGTTATGTGTATGGCATAAATGGTATGGTTAATTTTTTATCAAGGGGTTCTCACGTAAGTGATAGCTTAATTTAAAAATATACACACCATACTATTATTCGTGTTCAAACAACGATAATAATAGACCTACATATGGCCCAGTAACCAAACTAAAATAATGTTTTTTCGATTCAACAATTTTTTTTAAAAATTATTACAGTATTCCTATGTAAACTTATATGGGGGATTGGAAAAGGGTTCGTTAAAACGAGATTTTCGCTATAACGGTATTCGTTAAAACGGGATTCGACTGTATTATCGTTTTTATACCTCTCTCTACTGTTGTTTTCTCATTCACGTCTGAATTTTTTTTTCTTTTTTCCTCTGAATTTTTCCTCTGTATGTATTTCCCAACATGTAATAGGAACTCCTTCTAACGGAAAGAAAATAAATACTGTAACTAAAAGAAAACACAGGATTTATAAATGACTCCGGGATTCTCGTCAGCGTAAGTCAGAGGTTTTAATGATGAAACTTAAACTTTTTGAGTAAGCATAAAATACGTTGTAACCTCGCTACAACGGGGCTCGAAATAATGTTAAATCTCCCATAAAACGATATTTTTCAAATTTCTTTTTTTTTGGAATTGGATATATGCATCAGTGCTAAACAACCACCTGAATGTTTTAATCAACCATTCAATTATAATTTTTTTGTTCAGAATACAGTTTTACCTCGTTACAGCGATATTTGATATAAGATAAATCTCCCCTTACATCTTTATTTTTCCAAGTCTTATTTGGAAATACAAATAAATACAAATACAAGGCCACAACAGGCAAAATGCCCAACGAGGTGGCTGAAAAATACAGCAACCCCCAATTAAAACTTCAATTATAAAAACTAAAAACTATATATACGCGATAAAAAATATAATCCAGTCGAATCCCGTTATAACGAACTCCAAGAGACCGGAGAAATCACTTCGTTAAAACGAAATTTCGTTACAAAGGAATTCGAGATCTTTGCATTGTTCCTATGCACACCTATCTGGGGGATTAGAAAAGTGTTCGTTAAAACGAAATTTTCGCTATAACGATATTCGTTAAAACGAGATTCGACTGTACAATGCCCATAAAAAATATTTATGGTTGTCTTATCTAAGAATGGATAGCTTCTCGATTTGCCCCAATATGTTTATCGTATTTCTTTTTAAACGTGTCAATTAGGAGTCATTCAAGCATTACGTGAGCATCGAGGGGGGGGGGGGGGTTCGGATTTGCTGACTTTTTATGACAAGGGGGGAGGGGGGTTTGAAGATTGCTTACTTCATCAACCACCCCTTTTTGAAAATATGAAATATTCTAAGCTGCTGACGGGGGGAGGGGGTCAGTGTTTTGCTGACTTTTGCTGACGAAGGGGGCAGGGGGGGGGGTCAAAAATAGCTGAAAATCTGCTTACGTAATACTTGAATTGCCCCTTATGTTAGAATCCACTTGTCATCCCGAAATAAGCTATTCCATTCATTCACAACCCCTATTCGAAAGATATTCCCTGCGACACCACAACCTAGAATTGTCCCTTACCAATCGATACTGGTATCCCCTTGTCGAAACAGTCGATTAACGCGGTATTAATAATTCATGGTCGATCGTATCCCCCGACAAAAGTGTTCTTCTAATGTAAGCATATGGAAAAAATCAAGTCTCTCTTCATAGCTCAAAGCTCAAGCCTTCTGTACCAACCAGAGCACTCGTAGCTCTTCTCTGCACTCCCTCAACCAAGTCTATATCCCTCTACAGGGAGAGTCTCCAAACCCTTACGGCATGCGTTCGTCCAGTCCAGGACGAACCAAGCTTCGGAAAAGTGGAAGAATGACTTTAGGATAACGCGGAATCATTTTCAAGAATGAAACCGAGTATTCGGTGCGTTTTTTTTTATCACCACAGAACGTGCGGTCTAATAACATGTAAATGTCTATAGTGTAATGTTAAACTACTGCCTTTAGATACAACGCGATAATCCCTCTGCAACGATTTTTTTTCTTAGCCCGCAGAGTATCGTTATGTACTGTAAATACAGTCTAATCCCGTTTTAACGAATACCGTAATAGCGAAAATTCCGTTGTAACGAACACTTTTCTAAACTCCCAGATAAGATTGTATAGGAACAATGGAATTCCTTTACAGCAAAATTTCATTAAACGAAGTGATTTCTCCGGTCTCTTGTTGTTCGTTATAACGGGATTCGACTGTGGTTATAAATGCATTTTGTGGTGGTACTAACAACACTAATTCAGGAGATACGCCAATAACTGCATAAATTTGTAGTGACTGATGATAATGCTACCTCTCGATATAACGATAACCTCTCTACAACGATATTTTTTCTTCGCAGAGTATATTGTATCGAGGTTTTACTGCACATAAAAAAGACATTAATGCTAACGATAGTTGATCGGATTTTTATAAATTACTCACTCGTTGTATATTCAGACTCATTTAATATATATAATATTTCAAACATGCTAATCATACGTGTATATGTATTATTTATTAATGCAGTGTGACGTTCTTGGGAATTATGGCGGGCGGCAAAATATCATAATTTAAATTTTATCGCTGCCTTGAAGGGCGTCATGTTACTTGGAGCCTCATAGGGAGATATACGTGTTTTTGTCTTGTATTATGCAAATATATACGGTAGTTCATTCGGATATTATGGAATAGTCGGGTAACATATGACCGGGTAATACCGGGTTTTTTTTCCACTTTCATGTATGACCGCCAAATGGAGCAGTGATAAAGTATTGAAAATGAACCCATGAAGTTATAGAGTCAGTGTCCCAAGGTTGCCACTATCACCACGGATGCTATAGGAGAACATTTGTTTTCCTACTTCCTGAAATTTACTCAGGCAAGTTTACAAAGGTGTTTATTAATTACTGGAATGTGCCTATTAATTCGAAGCTAAGCACAATGCACATCACAAGTGTTTTACTTTATTCTGCTGTGCTAATTTTTAACTTGCGATTCCCTCCGGTTTGATTGAACGCAATTTTTTTTCACAGATTGTGTGTCGGATAATATGGAATACTAAAAGTATTATATGGGTTGGGCTTGAATATCTCTTCAAAATGGAAAGTTTAGTGAGATAGAAAAGAAAATAGGGGTCTAGAAATAATATGTGTCCTGTTGTCTGTGGGCCCAGCTTGACGGTTTTGGAGCAGATTAGAGGAATATTGCATTTGTGACTCTTGTAAATGGACTATGAAACCATTGCATCATCAAGTACAAGAATCATACGATGAAATTTTTATTTTTCATCGTCATATACTCATTAAATCATCTTGTTTTTGGTCAATTCGAAATGGTTTTCTTCATTTTGAACCCCCCACCCATTCCACATTTCCAGACTATATTCCACATCACCCCACGAAAATGAAAAGGCATTAAAAATATTTTTAATGCCTTTTTTTCACAGTTATAATATATATTTTTTAAATACGATATATTTGCCAATGCAAAGACAAGAAATCAAATTTTATAGAAATACAGGTTTTAGGTTTCTACCATGTTTCAAATCGTTGAAATCGAAAAAATAGGAGTTGTATTTGATAGCACCCGAATGTACTCTAAGAGTATTTTTGCGTTTGTTTTCCCGAATGAAAAAATATCAGTCCTCGATCTAATGAAAAAAAATATACATATGCGTGTGTATTGATTAAAAACTGCTGATGATGCTGTCAATGAATTTTCCAATACAATTTTCCCCATCAGGTCGATATTAACAACGAATTCATTATCAATATTTTTCCTTATCGAGATGGAAATTTTTGTTTTCCCGGAAAGAAATCGGTTCCGTTTCCTCGTAACACAGAACCTGGATTTTCTTTTTTGTTAATCTTGACCCAACTTTTTTTTTGTATGTGTGTGTGTGCCTTACTCTACTCCCGATTGCTTTTCTTCGGAGATGGGAGAGTGAACTTGACACGGAAGCCAATATTTTCAAAAGTACGTACTGTACTTGCACCTGAGAAACGATGTGTATTTCCGGATCCTCCTCCTTTTTCTCCCCGTTGCGATCAGCGAAAGGAAATGCGACGAATTCCCAGTTATTTTCTTGTGAACATGTCCTTTCTTTCTTTCTTCCAGCAATGACGTCAAACTCCATCTGTTCTGAAGAATATATCGACGATATCGTGGCATATTTACTGTACTTATTTGTGTAACATTAGCGTCACGAGATTTTGAATCGGTAAGGAGAGAGAAAAAATTGCGAAATAAAATTAAAATTAATCGATGAAATTAAATTTAGAGTAATAAAAACTTTCATATTCTAAACAAAAATAATTTTTTATTCATGAGCTGAGCAATATATGTTTTTCCAGTGACCAAAGAAATTGTGTAAATAATTTATGAGCTAATTTTGTTTGTTTTATGTAAAATCAAAAATAAGAAAAATAATAATAAACGGGCGAATCTCTACAACGTTTAGTCTTTTATTCCTTTGAAGCCCTTTATTTTAGCCTTTTCACACAGTTCTATGGAGTTAAATTACTCATATTTGAAGTTTTATTATCCGAAATGCGTAAGTAAATTTTCAAAGAAGTCGTAGTAAAGGGGATAAGAAAATTTCTTAAAGCAAATTCATGATTTAAATATTTCAAATAAATTTTAATTTTAGAGTTGAACTTTCTTCAAAATATTTCGACTTATCAAATCTATACAGTGGATCCCTTTTTCCCACTTAGAACTTTCTCCCGCTTAATACGACTTAAGGTGGTCCCAACTCTTACTAATGTCATTGAGAGTTCCCATTTAATAGCACGGTCGTCCACTGGAAGCTACCGTAGTTTTGCAGGGGCGAAAACAAGTCGCGTGTATGCACAAAACCGCTATAGTAGTCTTGCGCATACACTGCGACTTCTTCTGCTACTTATTTTTGCTCTTAGTTAGAGCTTCCAGTAGACGACCAACCTAAAGCGTTTCCGCGCGTACAACGGTTTTTCATTACATTTTTTTTTTCTTTTTTGAAAAATGTTTGACAAAAATGTTTTTTAAAAAATCGATGATGAACAAGTTTTTTGAATTAAAAATAATGATCCTTGGGTCAGTTCTAGTGATGAAAGAGTAAATCTCAAAACAACAAAATTGACGAAATGTTCGCAATACTTGACAAACATCGGGAAAAAACCTAAAGACATGACATTCCGAATGTCTAAAATGTCTGGAATGTCATTTAATTAGGTTTTTTTCCCGATGTTTGTGAAGTATTGCCAACATTACAAAGAAGTGTACACTGTGTGTTTTGTATACGAATATACCATAATTTCCTGTGTATAATGCATGGAATGAATTCAAATAGAATAAAAGTCACGGTTTGTCAGATTTTTATATAAAAAAATTTCAAGTTTTCTATTCTCATCCATACGCCATCTATGAGTATTCAATTTTTTTTTTCCTTCAAATAAATGATTTGACTGATATTATTATTCCAGAGGCAACTTGGATCGCCGATCTGGGTATTCTCATTGACGAGTGGTTTAGGTGTGTGGCCTTGTAATTTTTTAATGCTAAATAATTTATTAATTAAAACGCAGTATTTATTTCTATTCCAACCGATCAGTGGAAAGACGCATAATAATACGCTGTGGTATTCACACCAAGAAATTCTAATGGTTTTTTTTAACACATAGGAAAGTACAGTACAGCAGTGGGTCAGTGTGTAGTTATGCGGGCATCGTGCTGTACTCCCGTCATGAGGATCCGGATTCGAACCTCGTTGACAGCACAGTGGTGGTGGTCGGCTGAAGTTGGTTTCCTGCGGCTTGCCAGCTTCAAGGCGCGAATGCGAGCCGGTCTCCCACTTGAAAAAGTCTCTTCGCACAGAGCAGGCAGACCTACGACACGATACTACTACTACTACTTCACCAAACACCAACTCTGGCCATATTGCAATTTACTGCCATTAGTGAGATGGGTTGGAAGTGAAGGTATATCACACTATCGGTGGTCGCCTCGAGTTCGTTAGGGAAAATATCTTATCGATATACTCCCTTGGGTTCGAACCCGGGACCCTGACAACAACCTTCACGATGGTAGACGAGCATCTTACCACCATGTCACTCGGGCACACGACACGATACTGACATAACATGAAAATTCAAAAGCATTTCCATCTTTACTTCAGAAAATGGAAGACAGATGCATGAACACGAAACTAGCGCAACCCGTCAACATAAATACGTTAGAGCCACACATTCACTTAGAACACACATCCCGGCATGTACCGATTCATTAGAAATTCCGTACAGAAATGTGCATGTTCGGTTAAATACTGTAGCAGTAGTGCTATTTCTGAGTTACGAGTATCTCGGCGGCCAGCTTCCACGTTACAATGGTTAAATTTGTTCGCAAATGTTTGATTCCCTACCTTGGAACGTATAAAAAACTAATTCCACGCATGAAAACTATGTTTAAAGGCAGCCGAAAAAGACAAGAACTAGTTTCATTCTGCATGAAATACAATGTCATGTATTTTTATTATAGTATCAACACTGTGAAATTATGAAAAAATTTAAAAAATAATTATTTTTACAGATTTTAGTATTTTTTTGGGAACTGATTGAAATCGTTATTCGAGGTATTATGGAGAAAAAATCTTTTCTCGCGATACGAATCACCATTTCGTAATTGGAATTCAATATTACCCGAAACAAAAACGATCTGATAGTCAACTTCGTGTCTTAATAACTCTCTGGTCCCATTAGGGTTAACCCTCTGGTCTCGTGTATACCTGAATATTCATATGGCAAATACATAGTCAAAAAACCCATTACACTTATTTCTTTTCTAAATTTTTTTTGAAAGTACATCGTGTCATTTCAGTACGCAAAATACGGCTACATAAGTACAATATTTTTTAATTTAGAAGGAGTTGATTCCTTGTCGATTTAATTTTTTCAAAGCTGCTGAAATTTTACTTGTTCAGAGATTTATAAAACCGCACCAAATCGAGGGTTGTTGGAAATCAAATTCAAGGCAAAAACTATTGAACTTTGCTAAGTAAGATTTCACCTGTTTATACATTACATTAAAAAAGTCACCAAACTGCATTATTCATCTTAATTATCCAATTTAGCTAATTAAAAATCCACTCTAATTAATTAAATTTCTGTGTTGATGTATTGTTTCAATTATTAGTATGCTAACGGCACCCATTTATATCCGTATATTCTAAAACATACTTTTGTCAACGTGTTTTTATGCGGGTAAAGCATAGAGGTTAAAATCGCATTCGGACAGCAAGAAAAATGAAAATGAAATAGAACAGAAAACTCCCTCGAAATGTGAAAACATGAGCATGCACATATAATTGCATACTGGCTTCACCTCGATTTTGGACGATCGTGCTCGTGAACAACTTATCGTTCCCTCACGTGATACTTATGGAGGTGTGTTGTAAAGTAGAAAAAAAAAGTCTCTAGATATGTTTTTTTCAAGTTCTAGGTCAAGTGATGATGCAATAGAAGATGATGCTTTCATTTATTTCAAAGGAAAAGAACGAGGAGAGAAACGATAAAAAAAAAAAATGTTTTAGCTGTGTTATGAAGAGACAGTTCCTAAAAAAAATTAGTGTTAGTTTAGAAAGTTCTAGAACAGCAGAGAATATTACGGACCAGTTTTTCGATTTTTATCATTGCGAGAAGGTAATTTACTGTGGAAATAAGAGTAGGTCACTGCCAACTAAGAACAGGAAAGAGAGAATCATCTCTTTTTTTTTTCTCCCCTAAGAAAACGAGTGGAAAAGGCCTTTCTCTCTCTCTTCAACAAGTTCCTAGTGCTTTCTATTCGTTATTATGTGACATTACATAACTACAGTATACATTGTTTTGGTTCAAAAGTTTGAAAGATATTCTTCTTCTCATACTTTTGTGTTTGATCTCGAAATTTCAAAGTGTTCAATATATTTTCGAATTCATTGATCTTAATTTGGTATTTTCGATATAGAACTTGCTCAGTCTAGATATCCTAAAAAGATGGATGGAAAATGAGTGAACTTTTTGATTAAAAACGGAAAAATCACCGATATAGTCAAATGACTGATTTTGAATCAATTTCAGCGATGAAAAATTTTATATATTTTTTTAAAATGTTGATGAACTTTATACATTAAAGTTGTTAAGTTTCTCATTTGTTTTCGTTGTTTTCATTTAGAGATTCTTACGTAGACCACTATACGCATTGAAATTTAAAGATGCGAGCGGTAAGTATGATCATTAATTTCTTGAGTAAGTATATAAAAAAATAAATATTTATGTTAAAATATATATATTTAAGCATATAATATGTGTGTATATATATGAAAAATATTTCTAATATTTTTGATTATGGCATTGCAGGTGACATTTTGGGCAATTAATGTTCAATTTATAACACAAAACGTTGCTTATAAATGTTTCATTAACATTTTACGATAGTAACAACTGTAAAATAAAATACAATTCAAAACTTCAGTTATAAAGTTTTCAAAAGTTATATAATTTTTTTTCTTAAAAAGTTGAAAAAATAAATAATATTTATTAAAGAATCTATAAGTAAAAACTTTTGTTGCAAAACATACATATCTATTTTTTTTACGACATTAAGCACTTTGTTGCTTTTCTTGACTGTTCCAATAGACTGCAGATTCATTAATATTCTTCCGAATAAACTTATCAGTATTTCGAAAAAAAATCGGAATAACTTTTCAAAGATTCAGCTCTGTTTAAGTCATCCATTTTTAAAATTATTTCTGCACATTGTGCCATATATTGATATAAGGGCGTGTCGGTCTTCATCTATCTATCTACTATATATATGTGTCTGTATACATATAGACTGATAGACATATAAATATGTCTGAGTCTCGATATCGCGAAGTCGTTCAAGATCTTTAAAAAAAAGTATTTGTCACAAAAAATAATTCTTAAATTTGATTTTGAAACAAAAATATGAGCATTCCGGTAAAAATCCTGTTGCATAAAAAAGTTTGTTGTACCGTATAAAGGCTCTACTGCATATATTTGAATGCATAAAAGTAATTTTTTTGTACCGGAAAATCAAAGGTATTTTAATTTAATTTTACTTAAATCGAATGTTTAAATGTTCCGTAATCATTTATAATAACGTATAAATTAATATATCAAAATAATTAATGTATAAATTATATTTTAAAAGTGACAATATAGACTTTTTTCACATGTGAACTCATTCGGTTTTGAAATTTCATCGCATTTATTCGCGGTGATTCAAACCTTAACTAGGCCATGATCTACTTTGAGTAGATCACGGCCTATGTAAATAGGTATGATCTACCTATTTACATAGTATTGATGAATTGAACGATAAAGTTTCTATGACGAATAGCTCTAAACCCACTTGGCGTGGACAATACAAACAACAATCAATTGAAACTGGCAGTAGGAAAAATTCATGAATAACTATAAAAACAATGAAATCAATCACAAACACAAGCAAAGGGAAAAGTATATATGAGGAGCTTATTTTCAAACTTAATCAAACTAATGAAAGGGAACATTTCTATTTTTTTTCGAAATGCACTTCTTAACGGTTGCTGAATCTTTGGGATGAGCTCTGCCGGATTATGCAGCAAGGTTTATTCAAACGGCGGCAATATTTTTGGTATAGAAATTACAATATATATATGTATATGTATAAAATCAGTCATTTTTTTACCAAAACGGACATAACAAAGCGGTGGTCCAACTGACGTTAAGTTTTCAAAACGGCGTGTTTTTCAGAAGCGCTGTCAAAGTCACATTTTACAGTTGAATCTCTCGATAACGAACACCCTTGGGACCGAAAATTTTGTCCGCTAACGAGGAGTGCCCGTTAATGGATAATAAAATCTATCGAGTCTCGTAATAAAAAAAAAAGTGTTCGTTAGTGGAGTTGCCCATTAGTGGAGTTGTCCGCTAACGGGAGTGTCCGTTATGGGAGGTTCCACTGAGGAATGATCGTATTGGCGGCGTAGAAATTTCCGATTTTTCAGACTTAACCAGCTCCAATTGTCATCAAAAAAAGGTTTCATTGCTTTTTCTATCAAAACGAAACATTTTCAAAATTTAAATGTAACTATCTAGAATGTTGATCAAAAACCATAACATTTAAGTGTTCATATACCACTCCCGTATGTTACCCGTTGAGCTGTTTTCCACTTTTTTAAAGCAAATCCGATTCCAGAGAGAAAAGGTTTTTTAATTCTACTTTAAATTTAGTAATTATGAAAATGTTTCTTTTTCAAAATAAGCTCTTCATGTACAGCTGTATATAAACACAAATTAGGGGAAAAAATGTACTAAAACAATTGATCTACCGGAAAATAAATAAAAATAATAGAAGTTATTCAGTCATAGAAAAATTATTAACAATATATAATATTCAAAATCACAATATCACCACAGATAGTACCACATGCGGAACCAATCATTGCGAGTTTTATTGTATCAGTTCAACGTAAGAAGTTATTTCATATACAATTATTAAAACATGATTTATTGTTATAAAAACAGATTTCTAATAAGTTCTCATAATTCTTTTTTATAAATGCCAAAACGTGTCTCGATACACACTTTTCTACATATTTTTTCTTTGCTTCATACAGTTATGAGTTCACAATCTTTTTATTCAAAAATATATCGTGAGATTGTTCACCATTGCGGCACCGGGTTCATGAAAGAGGTGTGTCTCGCGACCCGGCATCGGCAGAGATGCTGCGGCACAAAACAACTCTTCACCTCATCAGCTGAATAACCACGTGCGGATAGAGCAAAGCAAGCAGCATGCAAGTCTTAAGTTGTTTCCTAACCAAGGTTAAGGAGTTGTTAATGAGCCGTGCTGAAAATAAAAACGCAATAAACAAGTAGTAAATAAACAAACAAGAACACACGATGGGTAATTTGAGATTGCCGTTCTTTGGGTTATTGGTTCAATCGGTCTCTAGTGTAAGCGCGATAAATATCATCATATTCGTCTTTTTTTGCTGCGGGGTGTCATTTCTGAGATTCCATCACGTTTTAATCGATTGTTATCATCGGCGGTTTTCTTTATTACATATTTTCCCGTCATTTATTCATTCGCGGAAGTATAGAGAACCACCTTGATGACCTTCGCCTCGTGTCGAGAAGTTAACACGGGGTATGCTCTACATCAAATAGATATAATGTCAAGATAGTTTTGAGAGCTAACTGATAAAACAAGTTATTTTTGACCTATCGATATCTTTATGTGCAACACGTGTGTTCCGGTATTCTCTGAATGTTAATTTACATAAAAGTCTTAAAAATATAAAAATAAATTTCACAATAGTATTTGATAACTAACATACTTCGCAGCAGTAATAAGATTAATAATTGTGCCTCTATTATTCCCGTATGTATACTTTGCTCAGATAATTATAGTAGTATTTCAGTAGTAAATTCCTAGGAGGAATGTGTACGAGGTGCGTGTTCGGTTAAATAGTAGTAGTAGTGTTCCAGTAGTATGTGCTCACAACCGGCAGCAGTGCGGTCGTGTGAGCAACGTGCTGGACTCTCATCGTGAGGATCCAGGTTACAACCCCGTGGTGGTCGGTCGAGGTTGGTTTTTTGTGGTCCGCGGTGGTCTCCCATTTGTAAAAAAAGTGTGTCCGCAGATAGCAGGCAGATCTTCAACATGATAATCTTATATAACACGAAAATTCAGGCATCTTCAATTTTCATTCCAAAATATGACAGACAGCACCAGTTAAACACGAAATTGCTTAAATCCGATGATGACATTCAATTCTGGGAGCTTCACCAAATCGGATTTCTTTCCTCCCCCCCCCCCCCCCCCCAACGTTCTCTAAATTGAAATGTTGATTGAGAAGAAAAATATTTTACCCTTGAAAAGTCTTGTAGGTCCCCTACATATTGAATCGGTGCTCGTAGGCCAGAACACGTAACGAGCCCCTTAGGTGTATGGTGATTTTCTTGTAAATATATGTATTTACAAGTGTATTGATGGGAGAGAGAAAAAAATTTAAATATGAGGTTGATTCTCTTCACCAGACCCAGCCTAGAGCCCTGTCAATCAGTCTCCTCATTTTGATGGCCATGTGATGTAACTCCATATTTTACATGTTAAATAAACATCAGGGGGCACAGACGGGCTCTCAACCAGGGGTCCTTGGAATGGTTTCAGGGAGATCCGTGAGCTTGAATGAGAAAATAATTAACTCATTGGCTATATTCTGATTTTTTTTATGGGCATCTTTTTTCAGCCACCTCGATGGACAATTTGGTTGTTGTATCCTTTCTATTATTTTTGTGAGGGGGTCCGTGTCATTCATTTTGCTGACATTGGGATTCCTGGCCTCCGTTTTACTGCCATTAGAGGGTCCGTGGATTTCATCTTTTACGCATAAAGGGTCCATGGAAATCAAGAGGATAAGAATCCCTGCATTAGAAAAACCATATACGCGGTCAAGACGACAAACAGAATTATTTAAGACGTTCTATTTTCCGACGGGACATCTGAGGATATAATGCAAACCTTCGACATGTTCATGTCGTGAGCACCATCTATCATTAGAAAATGAGCACCCATAGTCCAACTGTAACATATGCTAAAACTCAAGTCAGTAAATCTAATCCCTGAACGAGACGTTTAACTGATGCTTCCATCGTTATTACAAAATTGAGTTTCACTCCGACGGTGCTTGCTAGAAGTAGATTTTGGGTGCTTAGTACAGTCGGATCAATAAAAATTCAGTAAAAACATTGATGTAACGATATTCTAGGGATCAAGAGAAAATATCTTTGTTGAGAGATTATCATTGTATCAAGAAGCAACATTATCATCATTTGCCATGAAATTTATGTTGCTGTTGGCATCTTTTATACTTCGTGCAGTTAGTAACATCAAAAAAAACTCTTTTGTTTATTTATTCGCCGCAAAAAATTTCAATTTATTAGTTTGATAAATAAAATTCAGTTAAATGTATTGCCCCTGTAAAGCATTTATTGTAATGCACTTTAATGTATTGCACAAAAAGTAGCGACACCGAGAACTTCAACTCTTTCGGTGATCACACACACACAGGTGCTACCAAGACCCGATATTATTAGACGTCCTCGGAAGAATTAAAATATGTGACGTGTTTTAAAATATATTAAAGGATATTTCGAGTAAAATATAGAAAGTACCGTTGCACGGTATCAAAATATCCTCAAAAGTATCTTTATATAGAGGGGTTTATCGTAGTAAGGAATATCGTTGTATCGAGAGAAATTTAACATTAAACTATAAGTGATTCCATAGATGGCTTTTTAGCCCACGGTATCAAGGAAACAGTTATTTTTTGAATATTATGCTGAGGTGAACTTGGAAAGAAAAGTCATCACGTCTCCACCAGGACTCGAACCCAGGCCCTCTTGCATACGGGGCAAGCATGCTATCTATCTCTCTTCCTCTAAACCGTTCCGCCTGGAGGCCATTTCCTGAAGCTGAGAGGATACTAGTCTCTATTTCAGCGCCTCACGCCACTGCGTGAAATAAGGAAGGCAGTGTTATGTCTCCAGTGGTGTAGATAGCAGCATGCTTGCCCGGTATGCAAGAGGGCATGGGTTCGAGTCCCAGCAGAGACGTGATGACTTTTCTTTCCAAGTTCACTTCAGCATAATATCTGTTTCCTCGATTCCAAAGAAGGTTTGATGAAATATCGTTGTAGCGGGATTTATTATTGTATTGAGTATCGTTGTAGCGAGGTTTCACTGTATATCAATTCATCATTTTCATTATATAGGGCCATTTTAACGCATTTGCTGACTCGGGTACAGACAGCCTCAAGTGCATACGGATTTGGTAGGCATTATTTTACAAAGAATTTATAAACAAGTAGGCAGGTACTTCCAACTATATATATATATATATATAACGTTAATATATATTATACGTTATATATATATAACGTTAATATATATTATAACGTTATATATATATTAAGACGTTCTAAAAGAAAGATATATATATATATATATATATATATATATATATATATATATATATATATATATATATATATATATATATATATATATATATATATATATGTATGTATAAGGGCCAAATAAATAATTTTTCTCGGTGGATTATTGTGATATTAAGACGACCCCGGGTCACTAATACGTATATATATATTTTTTTTTTCTGTAACGGTATCATTTCCCCTTTCCATTTCCATACTTATACGCAGTACATCAGTACATTGCACTCTGCACACGCGTCTTCACCCATAGCTTTCGTTTGACTCGTCTATAAATTGGACGTCATAGTCATCATCAGGTCATCCAAGTCCGTTTTATTTATTTATTTTTTGTTCGTAAAAAACTCTTTTCTCTTTCAGCGTACGTACCCGGATGTTTTGGGCCACTCGAACATACACAGAAAACCAGTTACAGCGAACTTCACTTCTCTTCACCTCATTTCACTAACACTACTTCCTCTACGACTAGTGTTGTTTTATTTTATATTTCTTTTTTATTGTTATTATTTTCGGGAAAAAAAAAAATCATTACACGCATATATAGTATATAGATAGTACTTTATATTCTTTTCTCCTTCCCTTTTCGTTTGCGATAAACTGACTAGCACTGGGTCACCGTTTCAACTTTCAGCCCACTTCTCTGTCTCTCGATGTCTATTAACTATTGTTTCAGCTTAGGCCTGGCTGTAACAGCTCGTCCGTGGCAGCCGAAAAAGAAAGAAAAATAGCCAGACTATCACGGTTTCTTCTTGTTATTTATTTTATTTTTTCAACTTTTCTCTTATTCATTCATATTATACATACGGTCCTTTTTTTTTTTTCTTTCTCGCCACCTGATTACAATCGCTCGGGGCACACGTGTGGCCTGACCCTGAAACGGCCATAGCTGGGTCGAAAGAGTTATAGGAGGTTTCTATATATAGAACTATATTCTGTTCTATTCAAAAAATATATATATTTATAATAAAAAAGGAAATCTTTTTTGGCCCGACATGGAATTCTATTTATTCGGTATTGTCAAAAAAAAAATTGACCATGCGAGATTTTTTTTTCTTCTCTGCATTTTAGTACTATCTGATATAGTTATCGATTTTTGCATTTAAATTTATGGCCAATATGTGAAAAACCATTTATTTAAAAGGAATATTTCATGATATTTTAGAAATTGAAAATATTTCTTGTAGTATGTTGATGAGAAAATTGAAAATTTGAAAACTTGATTGACCAATTGCTGTATTAAGTGGGGATGAGAAAACTTTGGTCTAAAGTGACTTGTGATTTTTAAAAAGGTAGTCTTCGGCCCTCTGGAGATCCACAAAAGATTATTAAAAGGACTATGAGATGTGTTTATAAACAAAGCAGAAATTGAGAGGAAAACCTATATATATACCTATTCTTCTCTGGAAAGCTGCTATGGTGTAACAGCAGGGGTAGTTGATAAATTATTGAATGGTCCAAGGTTCTGTATTATAACTGTGTATTGGTTGCAGATTATAGCTGTATAATGAATTCAACAAACTTGCTACATTATAAACGACTGATTTTCTCTATCTTACGCGAGCCATATATTAATTTACCTTTTAAAGTTATTCGCACATTCTTCCGACTAGGATCTAGTTTTAGATATTTTTGAGTAACAGTGTTGAATTTGCATTATATTATAATTGTGACGCGATCTATACCCCTTGTAATTCTGGACTAAATAGTAACATTGTACATATTCTATTTGATTGCTCCTTTTTTTTCCTTATTTTACCACACTGTGTGAATATATAAATTTTTCAGAAAATGGATTGATACCATTACTAAATACTAATTCATCCAATAGAAATATTTTATTGCATGTACACATCTTTTTTAACAATGTTTGTTTGCTTTTGTTCGAAAAAAAAAATTGATGTTTAATTTTTCTTTCCAGTTCCTTTGTAAACAATTATAATGTACGAGAATTGCTGTCAGTCTTTGTAGCGGGTAATGGCCTGTATGCAAATAAAATGTTATGTTATGTTAACAGTCCAAGGTTCTCTGATATTTAGAATCTAAACTAGGCCTCTTTAATCCGTTGCTCACGAGTACCACGGTGCTCTTACCACGGTGGCATCTAAGCGTGCTCGATGTTTACGGCTGGCTTCACACTTTAGAGGTCGAACTAACACAATAATTGTTAGATAATTGAGCTAATTTGAATTCAGCTAATTTGTAAAAAGTTGGGGAAAAAACGGCATTAAATGCGGAAAAAAGCGATTTACGCTCATTTAACGCTGTTCAACTTTCCTCCGTTTTTCGAATTCGAATATCGCTGTGAATATTGAACCACGTGGAAGTTTTTTTTTTTTTTTTGGCATCAGGAAAGACAGGGCAACAACTTTCTAATTGGGTTTTTGAGCATAGGGTGTCCGTATAAAATGTTAATTTTCTTATTTTAATAACAATACAAAACCACTTGCAACATGAATGATATATCCGAGTACTACACGTTATTTGGGTACTTTTTTGATTGTACCAAAAAACTGTTTTAAACTTCGATAAAAATTGAAGAACGAATACTGAAATTCAGTTAATAAACTTTCAGCAAAGATGTTCCAAGTTTGATGATACAATGAAAAATAAATATATTTGGGAAAAATAAATTTCAATATATATATATATATATATATTTTTTTTTTTTTTTTTTTTTGCGAATTGGATGTACATCAGTTATTTTTTCGTTTTTAAGACGGTCGTGGTTATTTCATCAAAGAAAAATACGCGTTTCTAAATACGACTCATAGATGGCGCTGCAAACAAAAAGAGAATTTAGTTTCGGTATCTGCCCGCTATATGTAAGCTCTGGTGGAGAACGTTAAAGAATTCCACAACAGAGTTGCGTAAAATATCAACAAATATAAATTAAAAAAAAATAATAATAATACGGTATGGTACATGATATAATATTGAATATCAAACTGATATAAGAAATATTTCTTTTCAAAATTTTTTTTTTTAGTTCAAAAATAATTAGAATCTTATCTCATTTTCTTCATTTGTTTTACGGTAGAATAATGATTTTTTTTTTCCAAAATGCTCACTCGGAAACAGTGAATTTCTTTTACGAATTTTCTATACAGCATGTTTTTTGGGAGCAAAGCTATATTGTTATAAAAAATTTACCTACATTTAACATAGGTATCATATTAATTTGCCGATCTCTATCAGTTAAAAGTCTAATTTCCTTCAATATAATTTGTAACGCCCCGCTTATGAACCGCAATTTTAACAAATTGTGATCAGATAATAATAAATTCCGAAATGATTAATAATATATCATTTTTATCTCGAAACATATTTTGGCCTTTTCACTTTACCCATAGGCGCTACACCTTTTCATGAATCAGCAGTACACATATTACATCCAAAGTTATAAATGCGGTAATTATGCATTCTGGTAAGCTTGATAAATTTTGTCCACATATTGTGAAGTCACTGGGAAAAAGTTCGTATTACCCAAAATTCCAATTATCCAATTAATTCCAATTAATCTATCCCGGATCCGTAAAATGACAACAAAAATTGCTACTTCATCATCACCATTCACCAAGGATAATAATTATCAATTATTAAAAACTTTATCATCAGTTACGAAACTGTTTCCCAAATTTTAATCATTTATAATTTTAATAATTTATCTAGTTGTACGTCATTCCACTGTTCTAGAATCAGTATCACTGCAGAATTTCTTGACCATGCTCAAAGCCTGATTGATGCATGATCATCCATTACGAAACTCTTTTTCAAATTTTGTTTACCATTCCTATGCTACCAAGGAAATACTTTCAATTACGTATTACAATTTTTACTTTCGGATACTTTTCGTACTCTTAATGACGACTAAAACAAATCCAGATTTCGAATGGTACACTTTGGCCTATAGGTTGAACAACATAATCGGTATCAATTGGTACACATTCTCGATGCATTACAGCTAAACAAAGACCATTAATTTATCAAAGAAACAGTAAAGAAAAACAAAATTTTAAGAACTTTTATGAGTCTAAGATTTTTTTTTTCATAAATTAGTAGAGGAAAGCAAATTTTGGCTGATTGTAGAATTTTCCGAACTAAATTTACTCGTACTAAAAAATCATGATTTTTTTTTCCTTCCAACTTCGAATCATACAAAAAATTCAAAAAAAAAAAAATATTTCGAATTAAACAAGAAATTTTAAAATTAAATTTGATAGAAAACACAAGAGGAGTTCGTAGAAGTTCGGATAAATCAAGTTCTACTGTATATTATGATAACCTCTTTTACATAATTATAATTCATTATTACTGTTATGAACTCTCCGGGGTCCTACTATAAATAATTTTAACAGAAAGAACTTGAAAATTTCTTACAAAATATATCTTTTTTATATTTTCAATCAGAATATCGAATTATTCTTTTGAAACAAAGAGAACAGGAATTTTATCGAAATAAGCGAAACTCATGTGGAAAGGAGAAGATAATAACGAAATCTCAGCACCTGTTTTCACGCCCTTGTAACATACATACACTTATCTCTCGTGGTTTTTCTTCTCCGCAACGAAATGCGGAAAAGAAAAGAAATACGGAGAATAAAAAAAAAGAAAGAAGTAAAACACTCTCGTGCTCACTCTTATGATGACGAGCACCCGTTACTATGACGACCGCAGACGCGGAACAAAAGAGCGGCTGTTCCGGAAGCCACGACTTATTACACTGTTTAAAGGGACAACGACCTAGGTTAACCTGGCCTGGCCTAGAGTGGGGATTCATATACGTACATACTTCATGGAAAAGCCCTTCTATAGGCTATTGTGTGCAAAGAAGAAGAAGAGTCTGGTGTAGGGAGCCCGTAAAGGTGTATTTATATGCGCTTTGACCTTGTACCTATATATATTTTCCTGCTTGAAAGACGATAGCGAATTTGCATTAGCGAGGGGAACTTTCCTTTACCGCCTTTTGATCCAATTTTTATTTTCAGTGATTTAGTAGAGTTATAAAGTCTATTGTTTCGGTGATTTTATGATATTTATAGAAAACTGGGTTGGATAAAGATGAATTCGACTGTGAGTTTCAAATACAGTGCAATCAAACTCGGCTATAAAGTCAATAATTCACTATCAGGGCTTATTCTCATAGAGAATAATTTTAGTGAACCTTGCTTGTAAAGTCGATGAAACAACACAGCATCGGATATTACGACACATTTTTCGTCGCTTTTGATTCCATCTTTATGGCGATTTCCGAAGAAAATACGAATACATTTAGACAGAGAGAGAGATTCGGAAAATTCGCTTCTTACCTATCGCCCCCGGTGTTTCGCCTTTAACATTTCGCTCCCTGGACATTTCGCTTCAAGCGAAAAATGAGTTAACCGATAAGTGACCAAGCGAGTGGCCGTATGGGAAATTGAGTGACCGTATGAGTGATAAAGTGAGTGGGTGGGTGAGTGGCCATATGAGTGACCAAGCGAGTGGGTGAGTAATCGTATAAGTGACTAAATGAGTGACCATATGAGTAATTAAATGAGGTAGTGATCCTATGGAATGGTCCGGGGGGGGGGGGCGATGGAAGCCACGGGTAAGCTAACATAGGATCTTATGGAATCGCTGGAGAGGGGGGGGGGGTGAGAAAAAAAAATTTCTGAAAATTTGGGCGATGGAAGGAAAAACTTTGGAAAACTATGATACTACATGTCAGTGTTTCCCAACCCTTTTTGATATCGCGGATTTTCTTCCCCCCCCCCCCCCTTCGACACCACCCTCCCATAAAATGCAAAATGTATTTTTTTATATAATTTTCATATCATAAATGTTGATTAAATTAAAATTGTGCAGTACAAAATGTGTTTATTGCAATATTAGTAAATGAAAATGCCCACGCGGACCCCTTACAAAGTATTCACGGACCCTCAGGGATCCGCAGACCACAGGTAGTGAAACGCTGCTATAAGCCATCACTTTTGAATACTTTCAGACATACTGAAAATAATACCCATTATACGGTAAAACCTCTCTTTCGTGGACATCGGCGGGACCAAAAAATAATTCGTCCGCGCAATAAAAATTTTTATTGGAGAATTCAGAATGGGGGGGGGGGGGCGGAATAATTATTATATGTGTGTCTGTAAACGAGAGGTGACCGTATCTGCGGACAGACTATTCAGAAGGGTTCCACTGTATTTATTATATGGGCTGGTGTGCTTAATGTTGTAAAGACTAAAACGCATTGTTATTTCATAACTGCATTTCTTAATTTAGTTTAGAATTATCTGAGGCAAGCTATAATCTACGTTCAGGCGTAATTAATTCTCTTTCGTTGATTTTTAAATGTCTCCTCGTCCGTCAAATATCACATAGCAAGGTTTAGAGATGAGATATTTTCTTCAATATCAACGCTGTGTGACAACGTGTGCCATGGGTTCTTCTCGAACAGATTAGTAGGTAAGTCCAACCGATATCCCGAATAAGTCCTGGAGGAGGTTTTCGGCTACCAAGCTCAAGGAAAACATCACCGGGATAGCGTAGAAAAGCTGAAACCAGGACATCCTAAATAGCTGCATGTGCAAGAACGCATATTTGTTACACCACGTGCACAAAATCATGGAGTTCATGGCAGAGAGCAGAAATATCGTCTTCATCACCGTTTCCAGAATGCAAATCGAAATCCAACTGAATACCACTACGTAGACAAGATCTGCGACCCTCCTGTCGAAAATGTCGTCTTCGACGTCTTTCAAGTTCTTGTAAATGAACAAGAAATGGCCTATAAATTCCATGGTGAATCGATCGATGTAAGTGAAGCAGATCAGAAGCCTCCATAATTCGACACGCTCGACGATCAACTTCGGATTCAGGTGAAGTTTAACCAGCGAAATAAAATCCATCTCCACTGCCAGAGTCGTTAATAAAATCATCAACATGGTGATTTTCGTGAAAACGGGGATCTTCCTGATGAACTCTTGCGGAAGTGACATTGCAGACGGTTGCGAATCGCCTCGTAGCGCTGAATTTGCGAAACGGCTATGGTTTTGGAATTCCGACTGACTGAGAATTTTTTGTTTTTTGAAAATATCGCATTTTCATTCATAAATCAACAATATCTTTCACACCCTTTCAGAAAATAGAAACGATTTTCAATGAGGGTAATCCACACAGATATTTTGATGGGTGCTCTTTTCATTCATCTCCATTTCTGTCCCCCCCCCCCCGATCTTCAGATCTTCATCGGCTGATTTTTCACCACAAAATTTAAATTTATAACCTCTTATACTATCTAAAATACAGAGATTGAGTGCTTGTGTCTCTCTCTAATCTACATCCCATAGTTTCTTACATAGCCATCTAAGTAGCAATCACTGTCTCCTTGATGAAGCAAAGCACAGCACTGAGACCTCTACAGATTGATCGAATTTCAATACCAGAAATTGCCGTACGACATCAAAGACCAAGGGAGTTTCCTTGCGCTTTCCCCAGTAGTGGTCATTCATCGATATGGTCCTAATTGAGCATTAATAAAAATCTTGGAATGTGCTGATAAAACTTCACCATTTTTTTTTCCATCTCTACAGTAAAATATGTTTCCACATGGTTCTGACTTGAAAATCTCAAGCCATATTGAAATTCTGCTATATCCTCAATGCCCATTTGGGTGCTGAGTAAATAGCGCAATAGCTTTTGGGTAAGAAGGCCTAGGCTCTTATCCGAGCTGTGGCATGGATGTGTTTGCACAGCCGTCTCTAATCTCTAGTTTAATAGGCCTTAGCACGATTTATCAGTCAGTGAAAGTGACGTAAGTCACAGCAGGGCCATCTTAATAACGCATGGCCCAGGAAGCCTTAGGAGATCTAGTAATATTATATTTTCGAGAATAAGTATGCAATTTTTAATAGGTGGAACTTTCAACTAATTGGGGTGCCTCAGAACATCACTTTGTCGATTTCCCAAGAGGTACTATGCTGTAAAGACTTCCCTTAATCGAAGTTCACTTTTCCTTAAAATCAGACTTTTGGATGCTAAATTTGTATAATGAATGAAATGGTACTTCATTTTCAGCATGAATTTCGTTAATTCTGAAATTATTTTTTTTTTATCAAACATAAATTTTCATTAAGATTATTTTCTCATTGGATATGATATTTTTTCATTTCGTTAAATATCAATTTTCATTAAATCTTAAATTATTTTTAAAATTAAACATGAATGAATTTTCATTAATTTATAAATTAAAATTTCATTAAATATATATTTTCATTAATTCTAAAAGTTTTTCCCATTTAAAAATGAATTTTTAATAATTCTGAAAAAATTTCTTGTAACAATTCTGGTCGTTCTTTAATTAATCCGAAATTATTTTTTGTAAGTTATTCTAAAATTATTTTTTTTAATTACTGTAAAATTACCTTTTTTAATAATCATAAACATTTTTCTCAATAATTACGATATTATTTCTAATTAATTCTGAAATTCTGAAATGTTTTCCTGAAAGTAAATTTGAAAAATCACTTTTTTTCACAAAAAAAACTGGTATAAATTTATTTCACATTGAGGGTTTTATTTATTTATTTTTTCCGGAACTTCTATAAATTTTTATAAATACGTTAGCCTTTCCGTCGGCGGACCGCAGCAAAAAAAGCTCCGAGGGCTACCTGTGGTTCGTGGGCCATGCGTTGTAGACTTCTTCTACAGCCGAGGTGTCTTTAGAACAGCGGTCATTATAATCGAGTTCGACTATATTTCATGATTCACTGTGGATAAAAAATAAATTTATACGAAATAAATTTACAAACGTAATAAATTTTTACAGAAAATTTCGACCACAGGGTATTCAAGAAAAGAGAAAAAAAAATAGGAAGCTTTCGGATAAAAAGAATTTCGTGAAAAATAAAACAATAATGATGTGTTTAGACCAGGGAATTCCAACGTAAAACATCTCACGTAACCCTTGATGATAATGAGGCTGTTCTACGGAACTCAAAACAATTTTTGAATATTTATTCGAAAAAAAAAATGTTTTTTCTCTACTTTCGTCCCAACAGCATCACGACCACAGGGTAAAATAAAACAGAGCTTAGACCTACACTTAATTTGCATATTTACAGTCATAAATTATTATGCCAGATCTTATCGTGGAAGCCCCTATGCAATTGAGGCCCCCGTGTCGTGCTTGAGTGAAACTCGTGCCGTAAGATGGCCCTTGGGTGTCCCGTAAAGTACACGTGAATTCTGCAATTCAAGAATCTTCACCTCTAGTGAATGGAAATTTCCCCCAAAAAAAAAACATTGTTTTTATAATATAATTTCCTGATGAAATGGAAAATGACATTCATTAACTTCTGGTTCGAAAACTCCATGTAAAAGAATGTAATACCACTGTTTCTATGTTGTTTAGTCATCTATGTCAGGGGTTCTTAACCTATGGGTCGTGACCCAAACTTGAGTCGCCGGGCTTCGTCGGATGGGTCGTCCAAATCCATTTACAGTCAGGGATTCTTGAGCTACGGATCACGACCGAAACTTGATTGGCAGGGGCTTCCGAGATTGGTCGTTCAAATCCATTTACAACGAGAAATGGGTCGCACAAACCCACTTACAGACAGGGATTCTTGAGCTATGAGCACGACTCGAACTTGATGGCAGGAACTTCGGTCATACAAATCCATTTACAGCGAGGGATTCTTTAGCCATAGGTCACGACCCAAACTTGATTCCCATAAATTTTAGAAATGAGATTCGCCCATTTTAGAAATGGGTCGTACAAACCCAGTTACAGCCAGGGTTTCTTCAGCTATGGGTCACGGCACAAACATGATTCGCAGCGGCTTTCTGGATGAGTCGTACAAATCCACATGCAATGGTGTCATAAAAATGCACTCATTGCATCGCTGGTTTCATCAATTTCAAAAACGAAACAGTCCTATGGGTCGCGAAGCTAATCTGTTATTGATTTTGGATCGTGGCTGAAAATTTTTAAGAACCCCTGATCAGACTTTTTTTTTAAACGACACTGTTTCGTTAAAATTCAAAATGAAGAACAGCTCTACGAGTATCAGCAACAAGAAAGTTTTCTTCTTTGAAAGCTCTCCGGGTTCCTTGATGTTTAAGAGTTCCATGGCGTTTGATTATGCGGAACTCCCATAAAAGCTGTCACGTAACCCCAGCGTTCCGCGAAACACCAGTTGGTAACCCATGGTCTAAACCAGTGATTGCCAACGCGGGCGTTAACGTCCCCTTGGGGGGCGATGGAAAGTTCTAGGAGGGCGGTAGAAGCTACGAGTATAACATAGGATCCTATGGGTTAGATTGCGTTGGGGGCGATGGGACAAAAAAAGACTGGGAAACTATGGTCTTCTTCAGAAATTTTTTTCCCATCTCTCCCCAACGCAATCTAATCCATAAAATCATATGCTATACCCGTAGCTTCTACCGCCGCCCCCGGAACAGTCCATCATCCCCCAGGGTGCGTTAACGCCCACGTTGGGAATCACTGGTCTAGACCGTATTGTCAATAATAATAATAAACGAACATCTATTTCTCCTTTCTTGACTAATCACATTTCTTTTCAGTTTTTACTGAGTTGTTTCAAGATTTCTTTTGCTTCTCTCCCTTATTTATTGTTTTACCTTTAGTTTTCACGGTCACGGTTCCGGGCCAAACTACTCGCTCGAGTTTTCTTCTTCTTTACATCATCACGTGAACTTTCGCAGAGAATTTCCTTTTATCATTTTCTTCTCTAGTTATTTATATACAAGTCACTGCCATCACAATCATAACAAACAACAAGAAGAACGACTCGATAACCCTTCCGGCCCTAAACAAAAAAGAAACATCGCCTTATATATTTATAAAACAGTATTAGAATCCAGTCGCGGGAAACTGGGTTAGGCAGTCAGTAAGGTCAGTAAATAAATAAATAAACTAATAAATGATGATGATGATCTGACCGTAATGTACTTCTTAACTTGGATCATAAAGAAAAAAATGTGAATATGAACTTTTCAACGCGTTTTGATGGTCACGTGTCTTGAAATTTGATTAACTAACACATTTAATAACCTTTATGAACATGAGCTACCAATGTACTCAGGGGTGGCGAGAGGCAAGGGATGCGGCGCACCCGGGCGGCAGCCTAAGCATAGACACATGAGACTCAGAGAAACATAAATTTTTAAAATTTTGGAATAATAAAAAGTCACGTCATCACGGGCTGCCACTCTTTTGTGCATTACCTTGACAACGAAAATGTTGAGAAAACTACAGGGAACTGGCAGGGCCTGGGATGAAGACACAGAACCAGGATTGGACTCCTGGATTGGATCTCAAGGGACAACAAGTGAACATTTTGCTTTCCCGCACTCGGAGGCGAATTTATGGGTTTCCCGCCTGTGGTATGGCCGAATTTTGCCGCTCTTGTAGCCTAACAAATAAAAAATTGTCTCATTTTTTTCACCCTATTCATTCTTTCAATTAGTTTCCCTGCGCTATAACCCGATTGCCCCCCCCCCCCCACCCCGTAAATACGCCAGTATCTGTATGTAACTCTTTTGATGTCACTCACGTACTTCGTTAGTCATTCCCATGCTCCCAGGCTCCCCGGGTCTTTATTTTTGTCACTCACAGACCTAGTCCCCACACTCTCTGCAGAGGCGGCTTTGTATTTTTACAATCTGTAGGCTGTGTAAATTTTGCCACCTGTTCCTATTCTACTAGTTTTCTTGACCACTCATTCCCCAAATTTGCCGCACTGAGCTATGGGCCGCTAAAACCTCCCGCGCGAATGTACGCCACTGCCTCTCCCCCCCCCCCCCCCAGTAATTTTGTGAGAGTGGTGGTCGAATAAAAGCACAGAAACAATTTGGGTTCTCACTTGTCCAGGGCTTGGAGCACCAAAAACCTTTCGCACTTCCCTAGTTTATACCCTGAGAACCTTGGAATAGATATTTTAGGTTTTACAAGATTCAACTCTGTTAAAAAGTTTAATTAATTAATTAAAAAATTCAATCCTAAAAGGAAGTGAATTATGATGATGGCTCATCAATAAGAGTGGTAATATTGAAAAAGTAATTAGACATAATTTAAAAATGGTGAAATAGTTTTGGATAAAAAAAACACCAGGACAGTTCCTTTAAAAATAGAACGAATGGCCAAAGTAAATTTTGTAGGCTGAAAAATTGTGTGCAGTTTCACACAGTTGAAAAATTAGGTTTATCCCAGAATCATCCTATTACTGAGTAAATTCGTAGTGTAGAGAAATTATGTAACGCATTTCGATCTCTGGATCCCCAGATTAATGTCCAGCAGCCTCTCTCTTATGAGGGTCGCTCCACAGAACTGCATTCTGAAAGGTGACGCACTTTTTCCTATCTATCATATTTCACCTGAGCTAGGAGTCCTTGAACTATTGTTTTCCAGACCCCTGGGATTATATGAAATTAAGGCCCCGGACTGGCGTCCACATCATGTTCCCTAGGCTGGAACCATTGGTGGTCGCCCAGGCTGAACTTTTCCCGGGCCCCTCTTGGTGCAAAAAACAAAATGGTGAGAATTGTCCCTGTCAGCCCAGCTCTTCTGAAACCATGGCTACGGACACCCTGTGTTGTTAAAATAAAGGCAGAATTCTGTAAAGGCCCCCCCCCCTTTACAGAACAATATTCAGTATGAAATAATATAAAAATAATAAGGAATTGTGTGTTTTATCATCCAAGCCCATGAAGCCCTCTGAATCCTTCCCAAGTAGAGGCAGCTGATCTAGAGCTCGATTTCTTGACGCCTAAATTTTTTTTTTACAGTTTACTGTGACCCTCTTTCTACCACCTGTCATGGTTTCCCTTTCGATTGATTAAGGAAAAATAATTTAAAAGATTATTGAATAATTTAATGAAAAAATAATTTAAAGGATTATTGAAAAATTTAATGAAAAAATAATTTCCGAATTGATGAAAAATAATAACTTCAGAATTGAAAAAAAAAAAAAAAAAGATTAAGCCCCATATAATTGAAAAATTAAAATTTTCAATAATATAGGGCCCCATGTTTGATCCGGAGACGCACCTGTGTGAATACCTCAGCGTGATTTGCTGGCCTTCGAGCCTCATGGAATTTGGTCTCAGAGGGAAGATTAAGGACCCCTTCTGTGTAGGGACTCGGCAGAAAATCCTGGCTACAGGGCTTATGATTAACAACCGGAATTAACAAAATCTGAAACGTTCTTTTAACATCAATCGAAATATTCCACTCATTTTTTTTTCCAGTTTCATTCGTCCAAAAAATACTTTGTGGTTACAGGTAAACCCGATTCTATTCTTTCACTGTGTTAGTAAGTTGTTTGCGTAGAGTGAACTACATTTTGCATTGCTTTTCATTCAGTGAATTTTGTTTTTGCGGAAGTATCACGATCTACTATTGAATAAAAGTACCGACGGGAGAGTGTAAAAGAGTCATTGTATGTTTATGATTTGACGATTTCGGGTCAGTTCAACTGAATGGTTTGTGACGGCATATGGGGGACAAAACTTTATATATTATTGAAAAATCGCATTCAATATGTCCATTTTCCTCGAGGTTACCCGTTCTTATATTTCCCCCTTTTATACTGCACTTCTTCGAACAAAACGTTGTAAACCAAGAAACTCGAATACGTTTCCGCAGCAGTGGATGTCTTCCCTTGAAATTGGTAAATTTATCGGTATTTTGCTGTAAGGGTACGTCGTGGTTCCTCTTTTTCGGTGGAGATTCCGCCCCCCCCCCCCAATGATAAAAATATTTGTCCCCATACCTGATCTAAAGCCCAGTTAACTTCTTTATTGTAATGGTATGTGAATAGAAAAATATAAAAGAAATAATTCACAGTTTTTAATGTGAACTCAAAATTGTCTACGGATAGAAAATTATCGAAACGACCAATCGTGTAAATCACATTTTTGAGGTTAGATTCAAGGGTCAATATTTCGTATTAAGACCGTGGGCATGCGATTTAAGACATAAAGTCCCCACAAGTGCTAGAGGCGGGGGGAGGTGAGGAAGGTGACGGAGCTCTAACAATGTTGGCGTACATGCCAACCTTAGAACTAAGCCTCTCCATGGTGGCAATGTTCATCTCCGAGAGGAGCCACCTTCTCCCTAAAAAAATTTTTCTAATATTTTTTCCCTTATGACTTTTTTTTTTAAATTGAAATCAATTTTCTTCAACTTTAGAAAAAATTGGGAATCGGACATTTTCTGTATCAAACTAGCAGTAATCCGCTCTTCATGTAGGCCTACTGGGTGCTACTTGTTAAGAAAGTGACAAACCATTGTTTTTGAACCAAAGCAACCGAAGTAGACATTTCAAACGTCATTGCTGATGGATGGTTTTTCGACGCTATCGGACTTTTACCCACCTCTGACGAAATTTAAAGTAGCTTATCGTTTAAGTTGGGGCGTGTTTGGTAGGCATATGAAATTTGACAAATATCGGTATCATGGGCGGAGATACGGGGGGGGGACGCCCCCCCCCACAACGTCAAAAAGTGAGTGGGCAAATCTAATGTATATGTTATGTAGGAATTGACATCATCATCATCGTGCCCCCCTAGCAATAATGACCTTGCCCCCCAGACTTCCGAGTCTATCTCCGCCTATGATCGGTATGAAATAGTAGATTTGTATAGAGAACATAGACACACGGAAAATCAGTTTTATGTATATAGATGTCGATTTTTTCGTTTTACAGTGCCATCTGAGAATGAAATTTGAACTCTTTTACATTTATCAAAAATAACTCTATATATATATATATAGGCCATGATAAATTATCTTAGTGCAAACCGCACAATTTTATGTTAATCGGTTGATTTCTTTTATTAATTTGATATTTATTCTTTGGAGAAGCGGTCTTTGCGTGGCGTCATTTTGTACTCGATACGATAATAGAATTCAAAGAAATCCTTGAACAAAAAAGAAGTTTCTAAAAAAAACCCAGATTTTCGTAGTTTTTCACGATTCGTCGCAGTTCCTTATTTTACGGTAGAAATCAGCAGAAACTACGGAAATTCCGTCGAAGTTGGCAAGTATGCCTGTGGGGTAAAGCGATCAACCTAATTTTTCTAACCATGCAGGTCCATACTAGAATGATGGGCCTCCCATGAAACATCGCTTATGGATTACTATATTGATTACTCATTTCAATGAAATTTTATCTTCGAAATGCTTCAAAGGCTTCACTTATAACAATGATTCAGTAATTTTGAATTATATGGTAAATCGCAAATGAAATCTGTAATTACTATTTGAAAAAAAAAGGTGCGATATATTTTATAGTTAGTTTAGGGGATGTAAAACTCACATTATATTCACAGAATGTTTTCAATTTTAAATCTAAAATTCTCAATTTTTTTTATTTTCAATTTGATTTTTTATTTTCAATTTGATTTTTTAAATTTCCAATTTAAAATCTTAAATTTTTCATTTTCAAATTTTTAAAAATAAGGATATTTTTACGGATTTCCGATTTCGTATAGTTCAGTTTTCACAATATTAAACTTAATCAATTTAATTTCTTTTAAAATGTTCCTGTCTCTTTTCGTTCTTCAAATTTTAATGTTTTTATTCTTCAAATTTAATGTTTTTATTCTTCAAATTTAATTTTTCATCTTTTTATCTTGAATATAAATTTTTCTGCTTTTAATTTTTTTCTATCATTATTTATCTATTCTACTTTATTGTTTTTATATAATTATTTTATTTGTTTCAATTTTAATTTTTTTCTATTAGTCAGTCATTAACATAGTGACCATGAATGTGATATTTTCATTTTCGCGACCAACATACTGCCTATATCCCCGGTTTTCTTCGTGATATTTGCGTGTTTGGTGTTACATTTCCACCTTCACCTGCCATGATAATAAAAAGAGAAGAAAATAATACTATATAAGTAGTAACCCGAAATATAATGAACATAACGCGTGGGCTAGAAGGGCAAATCTTCTCGATCTTCCTGTTTGCCGTGACCTTTTCAAAGAATTGAATGAGAGGGAGACCAGGAAGTGCATTGCAATTGTGTGCGTGCGTGTACTGTATTTTATTCATAATATACTTTTTTTTTTGCTTTCTAGGCTGGTTCTGCTTTTATACAAGTCCCTCTTTTTTCTTTCAACACAAACCAGAGGTAAGAAAAGTCCGAGAAGAAGACTTCTTGAGGTGAAGAGAAAACAGGCGATTAACTGGTCACAGTGACTGGTTCGAACGCAATATGGTTACTGGGTTGCTGGGGATTATTATTCTGTGGGACACACTCGAATGTTTACTGTTGATCGAGAAAAGATGGAGCAGCGTAAAAAATACTGTGTATAAAGTGTAACAACTCTTTTTTTATATATAAGATATTTTTTTCTTTTGGTATTTACATGAAAGGGAAGGAAGGATGTGACGCGGATAAGGAATTGAGATTGAAATGTTTTTGAGTGAGACGTCATTTTCTGTCACCCTTTGCTCGAGTTCTTGTTTGTATCAACGGTTGTTGTTTGTGTGGTATTTCCTCTCTTTTTATTGTGTGTGCCATATTTTCACTGCTACATGAAATTTCATTTTTTATATTTTTTTATGCATCTAGTGACTTAGATTTCTAAGGCTTCAGGTGTGTTTCCAAGGACGCTGTTGACAAAAAAAAAAAAAATACAGCATCCTTCAAAAATATCATTTTTAGTGTTCAGCAATAAAATGCTCTTAGCGCGTAGAGGTGTTACACCAGAATAAAATTTCTTACACGTTTCAATTCACAGCACAGTGTCACCGAAATTATACTTCAAAGGATTCTGGAAAGCATTCTACTGGTTCAAGTGATGCCAAACTCGGACAATAGACACACTTCAGATGATGAGCTCACCATTTACAGTAGAGCCTCGATAACTTGACTACCCGGATAACGACAATTATTATTCTCACGGTCGGCATAATATTAAACTCAAGAAGAGAAACCTCTTTATCTCGACACGAGATAGTTAAGTCCTGCTTAAGACAACTACGATTCGTGATATGCTATCACAACTAATTTTTTGAAATTTGCCGTGGATTGGCTGGTCAATGAATTTTTAAGACATTTCTCTGGTGTATTTCAAATATTCTTCGTTTTTTTTTTTTTTGTGGTTTGTGGGTCGGAAATACTTCCTCAAACCTGAGAGTAGAGGTCACTTTCCATTTTTTGGAACCTGGAAACTCGACTCGTGGACTACGGAAGGCGTGGATAACTGAAATTTTGAGCGAGAAATGGTTGAATAGGTTAAAAAAATAGTCTCTCTCTCTCTCTTTTTGGAGCGAAATTTCCAAGCTGAACTAATGAAAGCTTTCTTAATTTTTGGCAATTGCATTGCTCATTCACAAATAACAGATATCTCGATATACTTTTATGGTTTTTTCACCGCAATTCCAGATTATTCGGAAATTTGTCGTAGAAAATTGCAGATAAATTTTTGTATTAATTTATAATTATACGTTTCATAAATGATATTTAAAAAATTAGGAGGGATGGATCGAATGAACCTCGCTAACTTGGCATCAGCTTGAGTCGACGTGATCACATATACTTTCGGAGTGTCAAGTTATCGAGGTTCTACTGTATTAACACATTAAGCGGCCCAGAAGGAATCACTATACTCACACTACCCCCCCCCCTTTCAAAATGCCGCGTCTTTTTGAATGAATCCGATTCTCAGCAGGTGCAAACTAAGAGATATAGCGAAAAGTGTTACATTGAGAAATCAACTCTACAAAATTCTGGGCTTGTCAGTGCTGAAATAAGAGGCTTTTAGTTGTAGGAGGTGAAATATCTCGTCTCCGGCGCTTGAAGGGTTGAATTACAAAATTCACTGACAGGTTTTGCTGTCACTATACCAATCATTCTGCAGATGTTCAAAGCGTCCCCCCCCCTTCGATTTTTCCAATATTCTACATTTTCGCAAGTCTTTCGAGAATATTACGATTTTCTTCGTTTTAGGATATATCAGCGCTGCCATATCCTGTTTTCCCTCTGATGCTGAGCGTAAACAGTGCTCATCATTTGAAATAATATTGACCATCCTTTCAAAAATGAAAAACTGTAGTATTTTTTAGATTGATTCAGATAAGTTCCGAATGAAAACATTTGAGTCCAGATATGTGATTTTCATTCTGAGCAACTCACATTATGTTCTATTGATTTAATCGTATTAACAAATGAGTTGACAAATGGTGCTCTTTTAATGCACATGAATGGTGCTGATGAATTGAAATGGCTTTCCCGCCTGTGGTATGGCCGAATTTTGCCGCTCTTGTAGCCTAACAAATAAAAAATTGTCCCATTTTTTTCGCCCTATTCATTCTTTCAATTAGTTTCCCTGCGCTATAACCCGATTGTTCCCCACCCTATGAATACGCCAGTATCTGTATGTAACTCTTTTGATGTCACTCACATGCTTGCGTACTTCGTTAGTCATTGCTACGCTCCCAGGCTCTCCGGGTCTTTCTTTTTGTCACTCACAGACCTAGTCCCCACACTTTCTGCAGAGGCGGCTTTGTAATTTTACAACCTGTAGGCTGTGTAAATTTTGCCACCTTTTCCTATTATACTAGTTTTCTTGACCACTCATTCCCCAAATTTGCCGCACTGAGCTATGGACCGCTAAACCCCCCCTCGCGAATATACGCCACTGCCTCTCCCTGTAATTTTGCGAGAGTGGTCAAATAAAAGCACAGAAGGAATTTGGGTTCACACTTGTCCTGAAAAAAATTGAAAATTCCTGCTGTAATCAGTGCAGTACAGCTATCAACTAGACTAGGAGTTTTAACTAAGGGTCAGCCGAGCTCTTGGGTCTGCTTGGGATGCATTCACGGGGGTTTGTGAGCTTCGTTGAGAAAACAATATCAATCGTTATTATTTTTTATTTAGAATATATTGAATATCCTTCTGAAAAGGGTCCGTGGACTTCACTTTTATTTGTACAAGGGGTCTGTGGCTTTCATTTCATACTTATAAGGAACACCCGTGGAAAGCTAAAGGTTGAGAACCCACTAAAACAAACAAACAAAAAAAGACGAGTATATCGTATATAAAAGAGTATATGAAAAAAATTACGACTTTTTTGTGTTAAAAAAATTAATTTCCATTTTTTTATGTACTGTTTTTATTTCTGGAACCAATGTTCAAATTTTTATCTAAACAGGGTCATCTCGACAAACTCAGAAGCCTACCGCCCCCCCCCCCAGCTAAATTTTTTATTCTTGGGGAGGGGGGTCATTAAAATAGCATGCATACTTATAAAATAAACAAAAATTATCTCTCTCATAAATATAGTAGTGCTAAAAAGTCTTTTGACAATAATAAACTTGTCGGCAAATTTCGTATTTGAATATTTTAATGAAATCTATCCTATCAAAAACACAAACACCGAATCTCATTACAAACTATTATGACTAAAAAAATTGCTTATCTACACATTGTAAAATAAGGAAAAAAAAATTAATCTCACTTGTATATGGTCAATAAACAAGAAAGTCTCAATAATTAATTATTAATAAAGCAAAAACTAATAAATAGTCAAATCCGCCATGCCATGGGCATTATAATAAAGTATAATAAATCATCTCATCATTGGTAAATTTTTGGATTGTAAAACTTCTTGGCAAGTCTTTAACATGGACTCGGTGAGTTTGTCCCATGGTCAGTGGGCATTTTTCCCCCACTTTTTCACGTAATTAAAAACCATCGAATTTACGTAATTTTTAGCTCCGACTCGTCAATCGAACGCCATCCACAAAATGCTTCATGGTATTCAAGTTATAGCTTTCATTCCCACTTTCACCTTCGTATTTAACAATAAAAAAAAACATATAATGTCTAAATAATTTCTTTATAATTTACCTTATAACTACCCATTAGAACATAGTCTCTCGAACTTTTTGTTCCGTCTCGCCCCCTTCAGAAATTTTTTTCTCTCATCGCCCCAACTCAAGTAAAACCATAAAATCCTATGTCAAATCAGTAGGTTTTATTGCCCCCTTGGATCATTCCATCGCCCACCAGGGGGGCGATATTGCCCACTTTGGGAAACACTGCATTAGAACCTGTAACACCTCATATGTTTATTAAATATTACCTATTTATATACCTTTAATTTCAATAGAAAGCTGACGCAATTCTTTCCTCTCCCTTGCTCTTCTGTAATTAGCCAATAAATTTTTCGCTTGGAAGACGACCAATCAAGCCCATGATGTTCAGTCGACGTTTTACATGTGACACACTCACATCCAGTCCGTGTTTAATTGAATTAAATTCATCAGCTTTTCCACCTAGTGGACATTTCGAGGATTGATTTCTATTTGCTTGCATTTTGATTGTTCTATCTATCCTATTTTGTTGTCTTCTTTGATCGTATTGAAAGAAGATTCATTTCCACATGTTCCCGAGATTATTAAGCGTGGTTCCACACACTTACGAACTGTCTTGAAATACCAAAATTACTTTCTACTTGAGCTTGACTTCGCCCCTTGCTTAAAGCCTTAATTACGCTTTCCCGAGAAACATCCACCGAATTTTTTTTTATGTTTTAGAGTATTCATTGTGCGTTCTGTATAATGCTACAACAAATTCATGTAACATAATAATTAATTACTTCTATATTTGATTAAACAATGTATTTTTGCCAAAACCCTTTCGATCCTCCCAAAAACAAGAAATTAGATAATCAAGGCTCACAAACCCCAAACAAACAAATTTCAGCTACAGGTGGCGATAAATATCTTCCTTCTACTTTACATAAGTCAAAGTCCAGCAGTGCATGCAAATAAGTTGGCGCTACAAACATTGTTGTATTTGTCAAAGGACTTTTGAGCGCAACTGCACCTACATAAAAATACTACTATATATATACGAGTGTATATATATACACACACACAAAAATATATAATAATTATTCAGAATAAACGTGAAAGCTTTCAATTGTATGGGCCCCTGTCTCTCCCCCTTCCTCCCGCATTACTTTGGGTCCCGTTTGCCAACCCGTCAAGACACCTTTATACATTAAAATACCAATATTTCCGTACGGTATCAAATCCCGGTATCGTGTGTAGGTGGTGTCCGTTGACGATGATGAATGTCTACGGAAGTCCGTTGTGAGATCCATCACTGTTCTTATTATACTTTTGTGCTCTCTCTACCGGTTTTTCTTTGAAGTATTTTTAAGTCTTCGGTATATTTTCGAATAAAAAACAGTTTAGTTTTATGGCGCGAAGATGGCTTAAGCCAAAACTTCCGGTTGAATTAGTCAATGGACAAACTTCCCGTTTTTCTGGCCACTTTGAAGAATTCTTCCTTTTCCGCTAGCTTCCCACGAAGGGATATAGTCTGGTACCTGACCATTCCGTGGTCAGTGTACTTCCGGAAGGAAGGTTGATAAATAAATATAGGCATAGCAATAAATAAATCTCTCTTCCGGCTATCGGGACATTTCTTTTTTTTTGGCAGAAATATTTTTCCCAAGGAAGTGATTGAACATGTGCGAACATGTGTATGTGAAGAGTGTGCCATTGATATTTCCACTGAAAAATAATTGTTTACGTGTTTTATATGAAAGATTGTGGTTTTTATTGTATCTATATTGTACATGTAAATGGTTTACGCTAGAACAGTGATTCTCAATGTGTGGTATGAGTACCCCTAAGCAGCGTTCGAAATCATTGGTGGTCCGCTGGCCCGAGACCTTTGATTAAACAGTCGGACCACCAAGAAAAAAATTGTGGTGGTCCGCGGGACCAGTAGCGAAAAACTTCGCGCGCTTCTCCCCGGATTGAACACAGAAGAATCACCGATTCATCGATTCGCAGTGCATTTTTTATGGTTTTTTGCACGCCTCCTTGGTGGTGTATCTTCTAAATTAATAATATATTTGGAAAAATTAATTATTATTATTTAGAACAGATTTCGTTTAGCTGATCAATCACGATGTCTGCGGACCAGTAGGTTCCCGTATGCACTGGTCCGTGGGACAGTGACTTTTGTTTTTCAATTCTAACGCTGCCTAAGGTAAGTGAGGGGCCGTTCGAGGGTGCGCAAAAGATGATCAGTAATGACAGAAGACACGAGCGAAATAATTTTTTCTAAACAGCGCAAAAAATTAATTATGGCACAAAAATACGGCTGACTAGGGATGGAAAGAACTACTTCTCTCACATTTATAGGAGTAAAACAAACCTGTTACGCATCTCTAAGGTTTACCAAGGCTTTGACACATTTCTAAGGGGTATGCACATGTTCCACGCACATGTCTAGTGATTCACGTATTTTAAGTACTACATACGCATCCTAGGTATTTCAAGGAGTTGAAAATTCCTTCTACACATTTGTGGAAGTTAGCAAGTCTCTTACTCAATTCAAGGGGCACGCGTGCTTCCTCGACATTTCTACAAGTACGCATGGCTAAGGGTAAGTTGGTACGCTTCTTTCAATTGGCCCTCAAATACGTATTTCTAAAGACAAGTATATATTTCCAACGCAACGCATCTTTAGTGATACCCAAACTTCTCACGCATTTAGAGTGGCTAGTAAGACTACTACGCCTTTTTGAGGTATGTACGACTGCTACGCATTTCCAAGTGGGCTCACCAAGGCAAGAACTGAGGAGTCTCTTGGTTCATGAGAGGCCTTTGATGACCTTAAATAACAACCAATATTGTGTCAGACATGTAGGGGTAGGCCGAATCAATATAAGAGCCAAGCTAAAACTCATGAAGTGGGGACCACTAATTACTCTATCACAAGGTTAGTGGGAAAGTAGTAGAGGGACTTTTTTGTTAATTGAACCCCCAGTTATTAAGAACCCAATAATTGCTCCAGGTTAAATAAGGTCTAATTAATAATTAACGTTCCAAAGCGTTTTGAAAAATTCACTCTATGTCCGATTTTGAGAAAACACGCAAGATGTTACATAGGAGTCTCCGCTCTCCGGAAGGGTGGTACTAGTGATATCTTATTTAACGTGTTGAAAAGGAAGGGTGGAAGAGGTAGCCGATAGAGAATTTGTTTGTCCAGCATTTATTTCTGCTTGACTGTATCCAATGAAGAATACGAGAGTTGGATAGACACGGACATATTCCCTGATCCCCCTTTTCCATCAGAACAGGCAACAGCTTGGGAAATATCAAATGGCCTTTTACGACTACAAAGGACCCCCGACTTCACTAGGGATCCTGGACACACAATAGCCAACGGTCATAACAAAATAGTGACCAGCCTTGAACTTCACCCCGGTTTTTTTTTCTTTCTTTCTTACATACACCCCTTTCAGTAACCACCTTACGTGGACGTCTGGGATGTTGACCCTTTCGGGGTGTTGACCGGTCACCGAACTGTCCGTACCTATCTCAAACATACTGTTTTGTACTGTGGGGAGTATTTATATATATTTTTTTTTCGGTGTCCCTGACCCCTTCTCAGGTTTCGGGTGGGAACTTCGGGAAGAAAATGGACCTCTTTTCTTTGTATTGTGTGCTATTTTCTTAATACAAATTCAGATGTATTTCTTTGGTGTCCGTGCACTGGACTGGAGCTGTTTGTTCGAAACTGAGCACATAATTCAAAGTTCTGAATAAGTTGTAAAAATCTCATTTCAAGCCGTTTGAATTATGTGACTTGTATCCGGGAAGTACTGTGGTCAGTTAACGAAAAGAGGACATCATAATTTCCCATAGGGGCCAAAGGCCCGACTTCTGTTAAATCCGGTCATCATACTTAGATGACCGCAAGCAGATGGCTTGCTTAAGTTCTTAGATTACCAATTCACATTAAAATGTAGCCTACATGTTCACCAGGGCCGGCTCCAAGAGCCCCGTAGACCTTCCCTGCAGAGTGGGTATTTTAGGCTTAACCTTTCAGGCTAAGAAAACTTGCCTACTAATTCACATATTTTGGAAAATTGCAGCCAAATCTGATTAT
Organism: Pholcus phalangioides; assembly: GCF_987345545.1. Classification (NCBI taxonomy): domain Eukaryota; kingdom Metazoa; phylum Arthropoda; class Arachnida; order Araneae; family Pholcidae; genus Pholcus; species Pholcus phalangioides. The sequence continues at coordinate 61,444,034 of NW_028301608.1, read as the reverse complement.
CGTGAGGGTCCCGGGCCGTGACTAGTGGCATTATCAGCGGAGTCTTAACTTCCTGACTACGGTAGGTAGCAGGCAGGCCGGCCTGGTGCCCGGGTGCCGAACTAGGGGGCGGCCACACTGAATATATTTTTCTCAATAATATCTAGTTTCGGACAGAAGAGTATTTACAGGGGGAGGGGGGGGGGGAGGCTAAGTGGGCTATAACCCAGGGCGGAAAATTTGAGTAATGAGCTTTCCGATCCATCATCTTGCGTTGGGACGCCTTCTCGGACGTTTAACACCACGGAGGTACCAATGCAGAACACTTGTGGTCCATCTGATGTCAGGGTTTTTTCCAATATGCCCAGCCCATTTCCATTTTAAACGTTTGATTCTTTCCATATCATATAACTCTTTGTGTGGCTTTTTACCCAAGTGATTCGTTTTCTATCTCTCATTGTGCGCGTGTGGAAAATTCGTCGTTAGGAAAAGTCGTCGACCAACAATTCACCGAATGGAAAATTCATCGCTGGGAAAACTCACCGACACACAATTCACCGACCTCATTGTCAATTCGACAAGAGTGAAGGAACGAGTGAATAAATGATCGAGTGAGCAAGTGAACGAGTGACTGAATGAATGAGCAAAACCTGTCTGTCAGCTCGTTCTCGTTCACTCAACAGGTCATTCAGTCAACTACTGGGTCGCTCTCTCTGTCATTCAAATTCATTTTCAAACCCACCTGAATACTTGCTTTCGGCAGTTCTTGTATCAACATCTAGTTCATCAGCTGCTGATAATAACAATTGATTATTGCTGATAATAACAATGTCATCGGCAAAACGTAAATTTTGCTTGAGGAATTCTACATTTACTTCGATTTCTTTCTGATCCCACACACACACATACAGTCAAGTTTCCAAAAAAAAAGTTTCTTCTAAAACAGCAGTAGCTCAATAGCTCCCCCAGCAGCTCTCCCAATAGCTTTGGAAGAAATAGTGTGAGTGGCGTATTTAGTGGGCTTAGCGGGCTATAGCCCAGGACGGTAAGTTCGGGTGGCGGCAAATTTGAGAAACGTGTGGTTGCAAAATTTGTGTACCCCCCCCCCCCTTCCCCCGCCAGTTGGCAAAACCACAGATCCATCTCTGCCTAGATAGCAAGGAACTAGGTCAGTGAATGACCAAAGGAATGACCTTGTAATAGAGTTTGTAAGCATGTGAGTGGACAAAAGAGTTGCAGTAACGTAAGTGACCAAAAGAGTTGCAGTAACGTAAGTGACCAAAAGAGCGATCTAGAGTGTGTCCAAGCGTGGAAACACGTGAACTACCAAAAGAGCGACCTAGAGAGCAAAGGACCAAGTCAGTGAGTGGTTTAGAACAACCACTTTTTATTTTTGTGAGGCCCCTCTCCTCTTGAGACACGTGTGAGAATGACCACACGAGTGACGAGAGAGTGCGCGAACATTTGAGTGGGGTGATCAACAGTGTGTACAAGAATTCGAGTGCCCAAGCCAGTGTACAAATATATGAATGACCAAATGAGTGATTTAAAGAGTGTGTGAGCATGGGAGTGACCAAAAGAGTGTGACAAAAAAGTCATTCAGAGACAGAGGCGTATTTGCAAGGGTGTAGGCTAAGCTGGCTATGTCCCACTGCGACAAATCAGTCGTCAAGAAAATTAGACCAGCAAGTGCGCCTCTCCCCCAGGATGCAAAACATAGGAGGAGATAGACTTAGAAGTCTGGGGGGGCACGGTCATTATTGTTGGGGGGGGGGGCACAATTACGATGATGGCAATTCAACTATACATATATGCATTAGATCAGTCGACTTCACTTTTGATGCTGGGAGGGAGCTCTCCCGTATCTCCGCCCATGATGCAAAATTTAGGGGCGGCAGTTTTAGGTGGGAACAAAGAACATAGTTATAAAATTATCGAATTTTAAAGGGGTGGGGACGGCAAAATCAAGTTCGCCCCGTGTGGCAAAATACCTAGTTATGGCCCTGCATTTCTTTCATCCAAATTAATTGGTTGCGCACACACACACATAAAAGAAAATATATTATTACATTATACATTTTACTTCCACGTAGCACGTTGCGCCATCTGTAGACGAACGTTCAAACGACATTCTGAGGAAGAAAAGTGCAGCAAATTTCATCATTGAACAGACAATTCAAAATAACTGAAAGAAATTACTATATTTTCAGAATTAATGAAAGAACTTTTTTTTTTTGCAAAATTAATTGAAAATCGAATGAAACAAATGGTTTTTTCGATTCAATCGAAAATAATATTTAATGGAATAAATGATTCTAGAATCAACACAAAATCTTAGTTTATCAACAAAATTATTTCAAAATAGAAAAACAAAATCATATCTGATGAAATGAATGATTTCACAATCAATGAAAAATCATATTTAATGAATATATATAATTCAAAATAAATAAAAAAAACATCATGTATTGTATAAGGGAAGAAATGACTCATAAGAATTGATGTACATTCATTTGTGAAAACGGAATACAAAATAATTGCCATTAACTTCAGAATAAGTGAAAAATCATATTTAATGGGAAATTTTTTTTTATAATCAATGAGAAGTCATATTTAATGGAAAAAAATAATTTTAGAATCAATGAGAAATCGTATTTAATGGAAAAAAATAATTTTATAATCAATGAGAATCGTATTTAATGGAAAAAATAATTTTGTAATCAATGAGAAATCATATTTAATAAAAAAAATTATTTTAGAATCAATGAGAAATCATACTTAAGTAAAAATGAAAAGATTCCAGACTCAATGTTAAATCATCATTTAATGAAAGAAATAATTCATCAGCATTAATGTACATCTTCATAATTTGGGTCTCACGGACTTACCAGATGCCACTTTCAAGAAATGGCTCCCAAATACGTACTAACTTTAGTCTCGGAAAACAAGCCGCCCCAGGATGTGTCTTCTCTTGCGGTCCAAGGGGAATGACCATTAAACAGGGGTTTTTGAAATGTGTACTTTTAATATATAAGAGGAAATAGTTACAGTCAAGTCACTAATATTATAATCACGGATAATGTTGTCATTTGGGTATTGCTATAATTTTTGCAAATAAACGGAATGGACCAAAAAGATAGCGTTTGAAAAAATTCAATTATCAGGCTTCGGTTTATGTTATCAATCATTTTTTTTTTTTTCCGTCCAAAGATTTTTTTTCGCATTCTGAAAATAAGGTTTGATAAAAAAAAATATTTTTCCCTGCAAGTTGCAGGGAAAGTATATTTCTAGTAAAGTAGCTATTTTTTATAGTAAAAAAAATTGTCAAAGGAAAGAAAATTTGCCATTTACAATCGAAAAAATTATCAAAGGCAAGGGGTCATTCAAGTATTACGTCAGCATCGATGGGGGGGGGGGGGGGGGTTTCGGGTTTGCTGACTTTTAATGACATGGGGTGGAAGGGGGTTTGAATGACACTTACGTCATCAACCGCCCTTTATAAAAATATGAGATATACTTAATGGCATCTTACTAGGTTTACGAAAAACGGGGAAAACCTTTCTCTAGTTTGTGGGCACCTGAACTAACATTCTGCCTATTGATAAGTCCTCTATAGAACCTTATAGTGATCTCTAAATGTCCCTCTGGTCCTTCAAGTGATCTGGAAATGTGCCGGACCACTCAAGTGATCTGGAAATGTGCCGGACCGCTCAAGTGTTCTAGAAATATGTAGCGCTCGCCGCTTAAGTGCGCTGGAACTGTGCCGCGTGTCCCTCTAATGATGTGTCAGTATGCCGCGGATCACTTAAATAATATGGGATTATCCCGTGGGTAACTTGAGTGATGTAGAATTACAGTGTGAGCCGCTTAAGTGCTCCAAAACTGCGCCACGTGCCACAAAAGGGATCTCTAAATGTGTCACAGATCGCTTAAGTGTTCTGCGGGTCACTCGAGTCAAAGCCGTAGCGGGGGATGACGACTGGGGTGGGGGGGGGGCCTTCCCCCCTGAAATGGGGGTAAATGACTTAAAAAAGGGGAAAAGATGGCACCAATCTATTTATTATTCCATCACTTTGGTTCCCCCCCCCCCCCGAAATAAAAGTTGTCCCCTCCGAAGGAAATATCTGGCTACGGACCTGACTTGAGTGATCTGTGAATGTTCCACAATCCTATGTGAATGATCTGAAAATGTGCCACGAGTCACTTTAGCGACCTGTAAATGTGCCGCTTCGTTCATTTTTACAAGATTAGGTTTGAGGTGGTGGGCGCCACATTTGGCCATAGGTTTAACATACATGGCTTAGATGGTTTGTCGCAATGAATTTCTTAAAGAGAAATTTTGAGTTCTCAGCCTCTTGAAATAGCATTGACATTAACAGAAATTGATTATAATGACATATAAAGGTTATTTTCTTCCGAAACTTTGATTTATTTTTAAATATTTTTCGCATCAAAATTTCTTTTCATCACCGGGGGTGGGGGGAGAGCATAGCGGGGCTCATGCACCTTCTTCCCCCCCCCCCCCAGATTACGTCTCTGATCCCAGTATGTTTAAGAGGTGGAGGAAGTGCTGACGAAATTTTGCTGACAAAATGGGAGGGGTGTCAAAAATGGCTAAAAATCTGCTGACGGCCCCCAAGTAGCCATTTTACGGCCCAAAAAAATTGTTAAAGGCAAATGAAGTCACCAATTATCGCTGAAATTGTTGAGGATATCGACCTGACCCCTTATGCGAAGTGCTTCCCGTTCTGACTTTTATTTTTATTTTTCTTCCAGTATAAGTGCATTTCATGGGGTTATTATTATTATTGTATTGTAAAAATTGCCATCCATGGTAAGTAATTGGTACACTGCAAGCAAAATTTAATTACTTAAAAGCATGTCCTCCCGAAGGAAGATGGTTGGTACCCCTTCGCCCTTTCGTCCTCCTCAAGGGCGTAGCGAGTGGGGGGGGGGAGGCTCTTGATGGTCTGCCCCCCCCCCCGAAATGTGAGAAAATGACCGAAAAAAGGGAAAAAAGATGGCCAAATCTTTTTCTATCACTTAGGTCCCCCCCCCCCCTCGAAATGAAAGTGGTACCCCCCGAACGAAATTCCTGGCTACTCCCCTGGTCCTCCTTCTCAGATTTTTGGAATTATTAATATTTTCTTTTATATGAGTGCTTTTTTTTCCCATTCGCATTCACAAATAGCCGTCGAAGTTCCCAGAATTTTTTCTGTTTTAATTAGCCGTTCTCTTTCGGAGTTTAAAACAAATTAGGAGAAATTGTTGCGGCCGGATTTGTTGGTCGCGATAGTGGTGCGATCTCTTGAGGAAATTGGGATAAATGATGTCAGTACATTAAGGGTGACTGCCACGGAGTCCTCCTTTCTCAGTTTGCGAAACCAATAACCCTAGTTACCCCCCCCCCCCTCAAATAACTATCGACTGCTGCTGCCATCTATATATTAAACTGCAAAAATGATTCGTGTATCGTTTTTTAAAGGTTTTGTTAACTATTATACTAGTTTTAAACATTAAATATGAACTATATGTTTTATTATTTTATTATTTTAAAACAAAAATGTAATATTTTTTTATTGTTTATAAATAACTGAAGTAATTTTATTAAGAAAAGATTTCTTTTCTATAATGTTATTTTTCGTCGCCAGTGCGTCACGTTTTTCTGAAGTGATGTCTCCAATGAAAGAGACGCTATGATCAGAGCCTGTGAGGGGCGTCGCCAGAAATTTCATTTCGGGGGGAAAGTGACAGAACAATGGATTTGGCCATCTTTCCCCCCCCCCCCCGATGCACCCGCCGTTAAATCCGCCTCCGATCATGCTCCCCACATGGGCTGGCAGGGCCTCTAAGATCCGAGAAAATTGTTAGTACAGTGAAACCTCGATAAGTCGTCACAAAGTTATCGAAAAATTATGACGGCTTAAGCGGAGTGTCGTCAGTTTGAATGTGCGATGTTGCGAAAATCGTATAAATTTTAAGTAATATGACATTTATTAAAGATTGAATCAAAATAACAATATTAATAAAATTTATAGATTGCGAAAGAAAAAATAATAGCAGTTTTTTACCTCTTATTACTTAAATTATTGAGGTAAAATGTACTGTACACTTTGATTTATACCAGTAATTTTTAATTTAGACTAACAGAGCAACTGTTAGAATATAAGTAGCTTTTCTTCATAATAGAACTCTCTACTGCACATTAATTTTACATATACATCAAATTTAAAAAAAATGTTAGTGTTTTAATTCTTCATCAGTAGTTCATGATACAACTACAAAGTAATCTCGAACACTTTTGACTTGGTGGAGGAGCCCTGGGCAGGAAAAAGTAAACAGAAGACCTCAACTTGGGAAAGAATGTCAAATTTTTTCAACGTTACTAATTTAGGGCTTGAAATTTAAACAAAATATCTTTTATTTTGTTTAAATTTCAAGCCCTAAATTAGTAGAGCCCATGCTTTCTATGATTATTTATTATCCGTGTCCGTTGCACTTTAACTTGATTAATTTGATTTTGCGATTTACATAATTTTTGATTGCCTTGCACTATATGTAATCTTTGACGTACCAATAAATTTTGGTTTTGCCGGAAATGCCCTGGTGGGGCCGAAGTGCTTACGTTGCTTCTTGCGACAGAACCTGGGTTCTTGCAGTTTCTCCAGTAGATCCCATGTAGGAATGAGATCTAGTTCGAACAGTCCCTAACGTTGCAAAAACCTTAGTCGGCAAATGAACTTTCCCAGCGCAACTTTCGTTACTTAAACTGTTCCGTTTGGGTATATAGGATTTTATGGTGACTTTTAAGCATATGGCAATGCTGTTAACAAGCTCTATTTTAATGAGAGCCATAAAAATAGTCTGTTACTCTTCCTCAAAATTTTTCATAGTGACGAGTAAACGAGGGTTTAATAACATTGTTGTCTATGAGAGCTGGAAGGGCCTGAAGAAAAATGACGACTTAACCGGAGTGACGACTCATTATGGTGACGACCTAACGAGATTTCACTGTATTTTTTCGCACTCTAAATTTACTATACAGGGACCCCACGAAAAATCTGGCCTGCGGACAGTTCCGTCTTGATGCATGGGCTCACCCGGGAACTCTGCAGATGAGGAGTCACACCAATGAGATCTGGTTAAAATTTTCGAGAGTAAGCCAGGGCTGGACAAATCGTAAAAATATCTAGGCGGCAGAAAAAAAAATTTACCAGGAGAAAGAGATCCAAAATAATGCTTTTTTTTTACTTTTTCCTGGCATAGTGACCTTCTTTCATGTTTTCAGGTATATGCAGTGCCGTTTTAAGGCATGGACCCACCCGGGCACGGCCGAGGGCCTAAAAAGAAAAGGGGCCTCATAACAATGAGATCTGGTTGTGATTTCTGAGAATTTTCCAGGAAGCGTCTCAGAAAAATCACTTCCCCGGGGGCTTATGATGCTCTTAAGACGGCCGTGCCTATATGCTGCTATAAATTCCAAAAATTTCGTGCTGTTCTCAGTCTGCAATTTAGTAACCACATAAAGAAAATTTTAGGCATTAATATCAATTTTTTAGTCACCATGACATAACCTATCCCGTGGGATTTGTCCAGCCCCGGAGTAAGCATGTAAATTTTCTTGAGAAAAATCTCCCCCTCCGTGCTAGGTGGGGGGGGGGGGGGGGGAGTTTCGGATTTGCTGACTTTTGATGACAATGAAAGGGGGTATGAAGGTTGCTTACGTCATCAACCACCCTTTTTGAAGATATGAAATATTCTAAGCTGCTGACGAAATTTTGCTAACGGGGGGGGGGGGGGAGGGGGGGGGGTCAGTGTTTTGCTGACTTTTGCTAGGAAGGGGGTCAAAAGTGGCTAAAAATCTGCTGACGTAGTATTTGAATGGCCCCTTACTAAGAAAGTAGGGATTGTAATTACGCGCCCGGGTAGACCCATGTGTGAAGACTGCACTGCTCGCGATTCGAGAAAGGTGGAAGACCCCTGGTCTAAACGTTCATAAGAACAGAGTAAACCGTCCTAATGAGCTCGAGAAGGGGAGGAGGAAACTTTGATAAAATTTAATGAAACAATGAGGAAGGCGCTAACTCGGCATTGAAAATGAAACCAAACATACTTTTATAAAAAATTCAGAACTAACGGAAGTTTAGAAAAATGAAATGAAAATTTTCAGAATTATTTAAAAAAATCACAATTAATGAGACTTTTGAATTATTTAAATACAGAATTATATTGAAAACTCTGAATTAATGTAGCAAAGAATTTCAGAATTAAGGCGTGTTCGATTATTTTTGTCCCCTTTTTAATTTGGGGCAACTTTGCATTAAGACTTTGCAATAATAAGTATTAATTAGGTAACCATGATACTGAAGTAGCGGGAAGACCAGGACACCAAGTCACCAGTTAGCAAGTCGGGTAGGTTTTCTTGTCGCCAAGGTTTTCTTGTCACCCAGAAGGCGATATACTCAAATATCGCCTTCTGGGTGGTGCCACAGAAATGCACGTGTTGGATCATCTAGATACCGAGTCTTCTGGTTTACGAAGTGCATGTTCGGTTCAGTACAGTGAAGCAACTTTTAACGATCACCCCTCTTTTATTTCCAAAAACAATTACTTTTTTTAAGTCTTCAATAACAACCCCCTCAAATGTGGTCACCCCCAAATGAGTGGGCGGGTTATAGCCCAAGTCAGCAAGTTGGGCGGCAAATTTTGAGTAACAAGTGGTCAAGAAAATCAGTAGAATGGGAGAAGGGCAGCAAAGTTCGTTTTTCTCACGGACTGTAAAACAACAAATCCGCTTCTGCTAGAGAGCGAGGAACTTGGTCAGTGAATGACCAAACGCGTTACCTAAGAGAATTTGTAAGCATGTAAGTGCCAAAAGAATGACCCACATATCATGTGACCAGTTCAATGAGTGGTCTAAAAAATTTTAGTTTGTGGCCAAAATAATATACAAGCATGTAGGTGACCAAAATAGTTTGCAAGCACGTGAGTCACCAAAAAAATCACCTAGAGAGCATTAGACCAGGTCTATGAGCGATCATAAGAGTGAACTATAGCGTGTGTAAGCATGCAAAACCAAAACAGTGAACAAGCATGTGATTTTCAAAAAATGAAAACCTAGAGAGCAAGCGTCTAAGTCATTGTGTGATCTAGAGAGCAATGGAGTGTGAAAGACCAAAAGAGTGATAAATAGAGTGTGTGAGCATAGAAGTGAAAAAAGATTGACCTTGAGAGTGTGTAAGCATAGGAGTGACCCAGAGAGTAACTTAGAGAGCGACAGACCAGGTCAGAACGACCAAAAGCTGATTCAGCAAAAAAGACTAAAAAAGTAGACAAGCGTAATTGAGTGACGAAAAGAGAAACTTACAAGGAAAGGGTCTCAAAGTGACGTCTTCAAAAAGTTCTGGGAAAACTACTACTGATTCTACTCATTTAAACATGCACAAATATATAAAAAATAAAATTATTATAGAGAGAGGTCGCTCAAAAAATAATATTCATATTAACGCTAGTAGAGCAGAGAGAAATATCTAGCTTCTAGAAATACAGAAGCTGCTGGAAAGAAAGGAAAGGAAAGTGAAAAGATGTTTATATATATATATATCGCTAAGAAACGTGAGAGACGATGCGTACCCGACTGCAGGGCCGTAACTAGATGCTTGGTTACCCGGAGCAAGCGCGCATTTTGACGACCCGTTGTAACGTTGAAGGAGAGGTTTCAGAATGAAATTTGAGCCCTCCTCGGTTCCAGTGCCCGGGGCACGAGATCCGCTTCCCTTCCCCCCCCCTAGTTGCGGCCCTGCCCGACTGTTACCAATTAAAATTTTTTATTTTTCCACTGTTATTTTATTTATTTATTTAGTTTCTGAGTGAGATAAATGCACTTGAATGTTTTCATAGCTTTTTGAGGACGACTCCTTGGGACCCTTTTCTTGTTAGACACAGAAGTGTATTTACAGAGACGGGAGGGGAGGGGGGCTGAGCAGGCAATAGCCCAGGGCGGTAAATTTTAGGAATGCGGGGGTCAAGAAAATTAGACTGGAATGGGGGGGGGGGAGCTGCAAAACCATATATCCGCCTCTGGGTCGCCCCCCCCCCTTTTACAGACGATTTCTTTTTCCGTCCAGCTGGTGTCCTCGAAAGAGTGGTTTTATTGTCATGGAAATTGATGAAGGCTATAAAAATCGATAAATATTTGATTGCTAAATTGAGTTCCGTTTCCTTGGACTTGAAAAATATATCTCAACTGACTTTTCTTTTCATCTCGGTCGGCTTTTTCGTCTCCTAATGAAGGATCCGTGGTGTTAAATGTAAAGAGAAGAAAAGAAAAAAAAAAGAAAGCAAGAAAGGAAAACTTCTCGGCTTTTTACAAAAGAATATCACTCGAAGTGAAGTAATTCAAGCCTCTCACTAAAGGCCGCGCCGCTTCCATATCGCGTGTTGCGCCCTATTATACCTTACACTGCGCACACTACCGCTATGCAAACTGCGTTCAACAATAACTTCACTCTCTCTTACCCTCTTCCCTGTGTTATATTAGCGCTGGCGATATCCGAAAAAGCACCTTAAATTACTAGTTTCTGAAATAGTTTTCTGTGCTAACTCAGCGCTTTCTTCGACTTTTTAACGAACCTCGTTTTAAAAGATCACTCACTGATCACACTTTATAGAACTCGTGTTGAAAGCTGCCGAGGCATTTACGGATACGTGGCCTATATACAGAATACATGTCGTCTTCTTGTCCTGCGTTCACCTTGAAAGTGATACATACCTATTCCTTCGGCCTCTCTAACAAAAGAGTGATAAAAATCTTTATTTGTACTGAGGGACCGCTTCTCTGATGAATCTCATTGTTCTATTCTTTTTTTTAAATTTTCCATGAGTATACAGTATATATATTCGAGGGACCTCGAAATAGCGTCGTTATGACCGGAGTTGGGGTTTTTGATACGCAGTGGTGCCTCGCAAATCGAAAATGTTTCTTATTCGATACTCAAGTTCTCGGGACTGCGCAGGCGAGTGCAAGAAATTAGTGGATAGACATGACGGGGTAGGGGGCATTATTAATAAAAATCTAGTATCAAATAAATAAAATATAATTAAATAAAAATCCGTAATAATTCGATAATCACTAAATTAATTCAGGCCACGGGGGACATAGGTCTAGGCACCAGAACTTAGGAAAATGGAGAATTTCAGCGCCTTCCCCCCCCCACTCCAATATTAATCGATATACAAAAAATGCGGCACAGTCCTCCTCTTCTGCACACAACTTCACCAACTCTAGCCATATCGCAATTTACTGCCATTAATGGGTTGGAAAGGGATAGGCTGTCTATTGGTGGTCGCCTCAAATTCGTTAGGGAAAATATGTTATCTATATCTCCCCTCAGGGTTCGAACACAGGACCGTGACAGCAACCTCCACGGTGGTAGACGAGCATCTTACCACCATGCCACTCGGGCCTCTTCTGCATAGCCTACAGGTTCGAGTCTCATATATACAGGATGACTGGCAACTTTTAACACTCCCTTCCTTCCCCCACCCAATGTTTTCTTCATGGCGGTACCTCTGCACAGGGATACAGATTTCATTATAACACGCACCGTAGCGTGACACGCTGCAGCCACTTTTCACTGCCGCTTTGGTGATCGAGTGGTCGCAGTGATGGACTCGCATCACGAGGATCCGAAACCGACCATGACCCCCCACTTTGTCCCCATAGGGGATATAAGCTGGGCACCCAGAGGGTTTGGACCATGGTGGACGCGCGACGTCCGGAGCAATAAGCACCGAAAGACCACCAGCGGTCAAGAAGACACAAAGTTGGGAATTATATGGGCAGGTGCATACACACGTCGCCAAATTCCCGATATATATATATATATATATATAAATTCCAAAATTATATTTTTTACCCCCACCCGAAGTCCTGATACTTAGAGAGAAGTGCAACTTACTATCCGGAATAGCTAGAGACTAAATTGTTGATAATTTTTGTCGCACCACGGCTGTTTTCTGCTCGCGCGGGCTAATAAGACCGGGACCTACAATTTATTGCCGATTCCGAACGGCCACCTTTTTTTTTATACTTGCAGAGAGGTTGGTGCGCTAACCCCTTGATGAGGAACCCCCTGCGGTAGCAATCTATTTCTGTGGCCATGTTGCCGTTTCTGTTATACCCTTGTGTCAGGAAAGTTTAAGACAAGGACGAACGATGAAGAAATAGCTTGTGAACGAAAGAGGTGCCAGGCGACTGGCACCAATCTGAAAATATAAGCGTTTAAGATTGGAAATGTACAGTAAAACATGAAAACTTTATGTGTATCGAACGAAGCGAACGTATAAACGTATTAAAAATGTATTCCCGGTCAAAAACTTTTTACGTACCCTGGGCATGTCGGGCAATTTGTCCCCAGCCTTGTTTCTCACATTCAAAACATTATAAATGGACACTGGACAATACATTAAAATGGCATCAAATTTCTCAACATTATTTTAATAGTTCTGGCTGATGAAAGCAGAAGAAACACCCTATTAACCGATATTTCACTGCATCCGATTCGTCCTTATAAGTGAGCACACCTTCACAAAATCATAAATTATTTTGCAAAGTATTGAGAAATTGTATTCCCAGATAAAAGAAACGATAGAAATGGAAAAAATACGACCAAAATTTATATGCGTGTAAAATTAGAAAATGTTATTTAAAGTTAAAAAGATAGATGTCGTTAAAAAACGAAACTAATTTATTTGGACACGCATGAAATTTAAACACTCTATTTTCAAACTTAATATTTGTCCATCGCAACAAAAATAAGATAAATATAAATTAACCGATTCTGACTGTGTATCAAATTTCGCTATAATTGAGTTCAACTAATAATCAATTCATTTGAAATGATGACTTATAACTGTTGAAGTTTTATATTCTGCTGGTTTACAGAATGGCAACTCCTCTGTTTTGTTTATCTTGTACAATTTACTTTTGATATGAGTGGCAACTACCAGTCTTGTTTACGCGGCCATGCTGTACGGTTGTATCTGTCTATCTCTCTATACAATTAAACTTATATTACGGGATTCCCTGCGCCCAGTCAATGTGTTTGACTATGAATTAGTTTCATAATTTTCACAGGTTATGTCCCCAGCCCCTGTTGACAAGTTAATTGTAAGTTTTGAGGGATTTATGTTCTTTGTGAACAAGTTATAGTTTCCGAATCCGTTAGTTTACGTTTCGACTACCACGATGGCTGCAGTTGAGATTTCGTCAATCAACAAATTCGACGGCTCGAATTATTCCCAATGGAAGTTCTTGGTGAACTGTGCGTTGAAAGCTAAAGGAGTCTACGACGTGGTTGTAGGCGAGAATGCTAAACCCGATGTAGGTCCTGCCCTCGCACGATGGGAGAAAGCTGACGCAACAGCGATGTTTGTTATCACCTCGGCGATGGAGATGACCCAGATATCCTTGGTTCAGAACTGTCGTTCCTCAAAAGAAATGATTGACAAACTAGACTCGATTTATCAGCAAAAGTCCGCCTTCAACAAAATGTTATTGCTGGACAGATTTCATCAGCTGAAAATGGAAAGCAGCGAGTCAGCTGTGGAGTATATAGCGAAAGTTGAAAACCTCGCTCGTCAAATCACGGACGCCGGTGAAGAGGTGAGTGATGTTACAATCACAACGAAAATTCTAAGTACTTTGCCGACAAAATACAGGAACTTTCGTCAAGCCTGGTTGTCTATGGATTCAAGTAACCAAACGGTCGCCAATTTAACGGCACGTCTCATCGATGAAGAGCTTTCGATTTCGCGCAACGAACAGAGTGAAACTGCGTGTGTCTCAGTTTCTAAGCCGAAGAAGTGCTATTCGTAGAAAAACAAAAATTTTCAGAGTCATGAAAAATCCGAAAAGCGTCTCGACAAGTCGAAAGTGATCTGTTATTCTTGCCGAAGGAAAGGGCACTATGCCTCCGAATGTAAAAAACGAAAGCACGACTTAAATCGTTCGTCCGAAAATGGTGGTGCTTCCAATTTTACCGATGTGAATCATGATTTGCTCAGTGCTGAAAGTGTCTCCAGTGCTCTTCAATCAGGTGAAAATGAGTGGATTCTTGACAGTGGCGCATCTGCTCACATGACGTGTATTAAAAAGTGTCTCTGTGATTATCAAGAGGCAGATGGTCAAATTAAGCTCGGCAACAACACTGAATTACCCGTTCTTGGTAAAGGTAAGGTTTTGATTAAGAAATTCGTGAATGGTACATGGAATAATGGGGAGATCCATGAAGTATTATATGTCCCTGGTCTAAAAAGAAATTTACTGTCGGAAGGTGTACTGGCTGCCAGGAACATGAAGATAATTAAAAAAAATCACTATGTGAAAATTTATAATGACAATAGATTAATTGCTGAAGGTATTCGTACTGCAAATAATTTGTATAAAATGCTTTTCAAAGTCATATTTAGTGATGAGGTAAATATTACAAGTAACAACGACTTGCAATTATGACATGAAAGGACTGGTCACATAAATATGAAGGCTCTTAAAGAGCTATGTGAAAGAAATATTTTGAAAGAAAATATTAATTTTTCTGATGCCGAAAAATTCTTTTGTGAGGCTTGTCAGTATGGAAAGCAACATAAGCTATCTTTCACAAGAAGGGAACATAAATCGACTATCCCAGGTGAACTAATTCATTGTGATCTTTGTGGACCGATGTCTGTTCAATCGGTGGGAGGATCAAATTATTTCATTCTTTTTAAGGATGATTTCACAGGCTATCGTTCAGTTGCTTTCATAAAACACAAAAGTGATGCGTTTGAACAGTTCAGAAAATTTGTTCATCTCTGTGAAAACAAATTTCAACATGTCAAAGCAGTCAGAACTGACAATGGAACTGAATTTATCAATAACGAGTTCAACTATTTCCTTGCTCGTAAAGGCATCTTGATGGAAACAACGGCACCATACACACCCGAACAAAACGGTCGTGCAGAAAGAGACATGAGAACAATTGTTGAAAATGCCAGATCAATGCTGTACGCGAAACAACTACCTAAATACTTGTGGGCAGAAGCAGTGAATACTGCAGTATATATTCTGAACAGAACACCAACGAGTCAAGCTCCAAATTCTACCCCATATGAACTTTGGACTGGAAAGAAAAATTGCCTGAATCATCTCAAAATTTTTGGAAGCGAAGCGTTCATGCACGTTCCGGACTCTCAAAGAAAAAAACTGGAACCCAAAAGTAAGAAGATGATTTTCGTGGGATATGATAGAAACTCGAACAACTATCGATTATTCGATCCGAATAAAAGAACTGTGAAAGTGTCGAGAAATGTCAAGTTCGATGAAGTCCATGATGTGAAGATGCTTCCCTCAACATCCAAGGTACATGTCATTCCGGTTGAAAAAAATGATATAAGCCCGAACTGTGATGAAGATATGCAAGGTGATATGTCTGACCGCGAATCTAAGAATCCTGATCCTGGAAGAGAAACCCATAGGTACAATCTTCGAGATCAATCTGCAATAAAGTCTCCTTCTTACTACGAAGCGAATGTGACGGAAATCGAAACACCTGTTTCATATGAAGAGGCGATGTGTTCTCCTCAGTCACACGAATGGAAGAAAGCGATTAAAGAAGAAATCGATGCTCTTGAGAAGAATGAAGTTTTTGACTTTGTCAATCTACCAGATGGCAAAAGGACTGTAGGTTCAAAATGGGTATTCAAAATTAAATATTTCCCAGATGGAAAAATTAAGAAGTTTAAAGCAAGGCTGTGTGCAAAAGGCTTTTCGCAGATTGAAGGAATTGATTACTCAGAAACCTATTCACCAACTTCAAGGTACGACACGATAAGGGTTCTGTTTGCTATTGCTGTCCAACGCAATCTCAAGATAATGCAATTTGACATAAAGACCGCTTTTCTCCATGGTGAAATAGAGGAAGAAATATATCTTGAGTCACCTCCGGGATTAACAAGCGATGACAACAAGGTGTGCAAACTAAATAAATCTTTGTACGGTCTAAAACAAGCTTCAAGATGTTGGAACAAGAAATTCTCAGACTTTCTAAAAAGTTATGGTTTCGTACAATCAGTTGCAGATTCTTCAGTTTATTTTGGGATATTCAAATTAAAGACTGTGTTACTAGCCCTTTACGTAGATTTCGGTTTACTATTTTGTGAAAATGAAGACATCCTCATCGAAATCGTCATCAATCTAAAGAACACTTTTGAAGCTGTTGTGTGTGAAAAGGGACTTTTCGTTGGTATAGAGTTCATTGAGAAGAAAAATTCCATCTTCATCCATTCGAAAAGTTATATTCATAGAATGCTGAAACGATTCTCTCTTGAGAATGCAAATCCGGTGAGTGTTCCTGCGGATCCCAATGCTATAATCTCTGCAGACTCAACACCACTTGAAAAAGGTTCAGTGCCTTACCGTGAAGCAGTCGGAACATTAATGTTTCTAGCTATCACTACTCGTCCCGACATAATGTTTGCCGTTAATATCGTGAGCAGGTACCAAGAAAATCCTGGACTTTGTCATTGGAATGCCGTCAAAAGAATCTTCAGATACCTGAAAGGTACATCATCGTACGGAATCGAGTATACACAACAGAGCTGTGATGAATCAACCTTGGTTGGTTATTCTGACGCTGACTTTGCGAATGATGTGGACACTCGAAAATCGACATCAGGGTATGTGTTCAAGATTAGTGATGGAGCTGTGACATGGGCTACCCAAAAACAGTCAGTTGTGTCTACATCAACTACAGAAGCGGAATACATCTCTGCTTCGACAGCTGTGAAAGAAACTCTGTGGTTAACTCAACTTCTCAAGGATTTTGGTGAAATTATTAATGCCGATGGAGTACCCTCCTTGTGCATTGATAACCAAAGTGCCATAAAACTCATCAAAAACCCGGTATTCCATAAGCGAACCAAACACATAGATGTTAGGTACCATTTCATAAGAGAAAAATATGAGGATAAATCCATCTGTGTGAAATATGTTAAATCAGTTGATCAAATAGCCGATATTTTCACCAAACGCCTTCCAAAAGAGAGGTTTGAAAAATTGCGAAATATGCTCAATGTGAAAATTTCATGATTATATATATATATTTTTGACAATGTTTGTTTCATATATGTTACCTGTAAACCATAGAATTGGTGGGAGTGTTGAAGTTTTATATTCTGCTGGTTTACAGAATGGCAACTCCTCTGTTTTGTTTATCTTGTACAATTTACTTTTGATATGAGTGGCAACTACCAGTCTTGTTTACGCGGCCATGCTGTACGGTTGTATCTGTCTATCTCTCTATACAATTAAACTTATATTACGGGATTCCCTGCGCCCAGTCAATGTGTTTGACTATGAATTAGTTTCATAATTTTCACAATAACAATTTAAAAAAAAAAAATTAATATCCTTATAATATGTATCAATTCAAAAATTAGAGCTTTAAGTCAACGGACTTTTTGATACCTACATAGGACGGTAGTAAAAACATTTCTTTTCTGGCACACGCATCAACGCTCTTCCAATTTCTAACCAAATTGCACATAATTTTTACATTTGATTACTTAAATAACGTTTGAGAAGTTTCGAAATCCCCCCCTTCATCATCTACAGCAGGGTCTTCAACCCATTACCCGCGGGCCAAATGTGGCTCTCGTAGCTTTTTCCCTTGGCTCACCGGCCATTTTGAAGAAATTGGTAATTACGGTAAAAAACGAATAAATTACAAAAAAAAAAAAAAAAAATTCGTTAAAGAGCGCTTGCCACTCAAATCTGTATAGCTGTATTTAGAACTGTGAGATAATTTCCAGATTTAGTTGTAGTGTTGGGCATTTGGTACATTAAAAGGGCCATCGTCACGATTCAGGTAAACTCAGAGCCAAAAGAGTTTTTGAGACCTATGAATTCATATATTTCGGGAGGTAAAATTCTTCATCCAAAATGCATACACTAATAATTACAGAATTTACAGAAATGCTGATGAACATTTTGATGAAAGAAATAATTTTTGAATTACTGAAAAAAAATTCATAATTGATAAAAACTAATAATTAATAAAAATTCATAATTGATAAAAACTAATAATTAATAAAAATTCATAATTGATAAAAACTAATAATTAATAAAAATTCATAATTAATAAAACAATTGCTACAGAATTACTGAAAGAAATACTTTAAGAATTGCTCAGAGTAATTTCAGAATTAGTGACAGCAATTTCAAAGTTGTTGAAAGTAATAGCTCATGAAAAAAATGAATTTGTGAAAGAAATAATTTCGTAATTAATGAAAATTTAAAATTTATGAAAAAATAATTTCAGAACTATCAGCAAAAGATTTGGAATTAATGAAAAAATAATTGCAGAATTATCGGGACAAATTTCAGAATTAGTGAAAGAAATATTTAGTAAAAAAATCGGAATCGGTGAAAAAAGTTATTTCAAAATGAATAAAAATTCTAATTTAAAGAAAGAAATAATTTCAGAGTATACAAACGTGTGTGTTCAATAATTTAGGGTTTAAAAACGGGTTTATGACTTGATGGCTCGCGGGCCTAATGGAAAGTTTTAATTTGGCCCGCAATGTCCGAAAGGTTGAAGACCCCTGACCTAAAGTGTTAAAAATCTACAGTACAATCGACCTGCCGGCGGGAACACACGAAAATTTAAATCCTTCCATTTTGATGGCAATCGACTGCGCACCCTTAATTAGCACGTACGGATGCTAAATTATACTGCAAAAGTTTCATAAAAGATCTTTTGCAAAACTTGAAAAAAGCAACTAATAAGTCTACTGGCTACATCCACTCGAATATAACCGATAAGCTTATTGGTTGCATTTTTCAAGTATTGTAAAAGATCTTTTTTAAAACTTTCATAGTGTAATCCCGGCATAAGGGTTGAAGATCTTAAACATAAAAATTCATTCTTTTAAAGTTCTCAATACTAAAAATATTTAAGTTCCATAGAATAATTCCAAGATTACATTATAAAAGTGTGATGAAAGATGTTTTACAAAACTTAAAAAAACAGCCAGTAAGCCTGTTGGTTGCATTGCATTGCACGCCTCTTACAAATTACATGCCCTCGAATGTAACCGATTGGCATATTGGTTGAGTTTTATAAAATAACTTTTATCAAACTTGAAAAAATTCAACCAATAAGATCATCAGTTGGACTTTCAAGTTTTATAAAAGAGCGTTTGTAAAACTTTTAGAGTGTAATCCCGGCCTTAGACTTCTGAAATTCACGAAAAAACATTAAACGATATCGAAATAGGCATTTACTATGCCATGCTTACCGCGCAGGAAAAGTTCAAAAAAATATTTTTTACAAAAAAAGAATGTTAAAAAAAGGCATTTACGGCATTTTGCCTGAAATTCCGGACTCCGACTTTAGCAATAGAAATTCTGTTAAATATTTCATTTTTTGACGCAATTAGCAATTTTGCGTGATTAGGATTGCAATGTCTGTTTTTTTTTTTTTCCAAATAAAATTTGGCCATCCTAATTGTGACTAGTCAAATTTTTTTTATTTGTATTTATATTTAATTGTGTTTTATTTATGTACAAACAAGATATTATATACTAATATGAGTTGCATAAAATTGAATAACTTTTCATTCAATAAGGTTTAAATTATCAGCTCTGAATACGAACCACCTGTTCCATCCCCACGGACCACGTCTTCTCCGCGGACCATAGGAATTCAGGACTTCCAGGAACTCTGCCGATGTTCCCTCCTATGTCCAATGGTAGGGAACTGAGCAAAGATCGGCACTCATGCAACCAACGAGTCCTATTTTTACTGCCACAGTGATCGGTAGGAAAGAGAGGCAGGAGAAAACTCATTTTCCTTTTAAATTCTAAGAATTTCTTGAAAAAGCACTACAAAAGTCTGCTAACACACACAGACATCTGCATTAATTTACATAACCACTGCCAGTGTCAATTAACAACAACCCAGTGTAGTTGCCAAGAAATAAATAAATTATCTGAACATGATTTTTTGGGCATAACAATACAAGATGATTTGAAATGGGCATGGTATTGCGAGAAAGTAACTAAAAAAATAAGAATTTTTACCGTTGTTTTATATAAACTTAGATATATTGTGGCGATAGAAAGTTCCTCAAAAATGCATTTTACGCATGGATATATTCAACTGTGAATTATAGAATTTGTGCTTGGTGGGGGGGGGGGAAGCATGCGATAGTAACGTGAATCATTTGAACAGCATATGCAATAGATTAAGATTCCAAATAACAAATACTCCTAACCCAAATAAAATGGAATGTCATACATTATCACTTAGACAAAATTATGTGCCCAGGATTGTAAAATTTACATTATTAAATAATGATTGGTTGAACATGAATGATTGGGTGGTATGTTTACATTGGATGAACGCAGGTGTCGAGGAGATATGATCGAAGTGTTTAAAATTTTTCAATGGGATGGATAGGATGGACCATGAACTTTTAGTACACCGCCAATCGACTGCTTTTACAAGGGGGACACCAGTATCGATTGGTGAGGGACAATGCAAGGTTATGGTGTCGCAGGGAATTTTTCTCTAATAGGGTTGTTAATAAATGGAATAGCTTACCCCCGGAAGTAGTAAATTGTAACACAATTGACACGTTTAAAAAGAAATACGATAGACGTGTTGGGGTAAATCGAGAAGCTATCCATACTTAGAATAAGACAACCATAGGTATTCTTTATGGGCGTTGTATAATATTTTATCATGTGTATATATTGTTTATAATTTGTGTTAATTGCATTTTTAATTGGGTTGCTGTTTTTTTTTGTTTTTTTTTTAAATATATGACATCCATATTTTCATGGGCATCTTTTTCTCAGCCACCTCGTTGGGCATTTTGCCTGTTGTGGCGTTGTATTTGTATTTGATAAAAGAAACTACATAGAAAATCAGCTAGACGTATAAAAATACATCACGCCCCAAAAACAAATAATGCAGTTTTTGAAAGACGCTACTCCTATATACAGCCCCAAAAATATCGAATTATTTCCATGTTAACAATACAATTAATGTAACAAATTATACAGAAGACATTCTGTCAATTAATAAAAAACTTAAATTATGCAGATATAATGCAGTTAGATTCATTTGCTGTTTAAAAAAAAATTATGAATTTTATCAAAAAAAAAAAACACACGTTACACGTACGGATCTCTCATTATTTCCGTCTGCATATTCCTCAGATAAGATTAACGAGCACAATAGTATATTGTAAGTATAAAAAGTATACGTATTCATAATTTGATAAAACGATGAGTAATATCTGGATACCATCGTAAAATTTGTTAAATAGGAATTCTTTGTATCTAGGTTCGATTGTAGAATTCACCAAATAGGAGTCTGATACAGACAAAAACTTGTAAAAATTTGTTAAAACAAAGAATTTGTTAAATGAGCGTTCTTTATATCGAGATACGGTAGTTTATTAAATGAGAAATCATTATATTGGGGTACGATCGTGAAATTCATCAAATGAAAGTTCCTTCGAGATCCGATTTCAGAATTCGTCAAACGGAAATAATTTCGTTGATGTTCGAAAAAATTTCTTAAATCAGAATTCATAATATCGGGTTCAGAAGGTTCTTAAAATCCCTCTTTGGGACAGAGTGGTAGCCATGCTCTGGTTTGGTGGTTCAGAATTTTTTAAGCGTCATATAAACAAACCAAGACCTCTTGTGAAGTCACGGGAAATGGGGCTTTCATAAAAACTGACAAAATAAGAGAATCGATATTTTCTTCCAAGATGGCGTTCCAAACGTAGTCGGATACCTTAAGAAATTAAGTTGAAAAATGACAATGAGCAATGATGAAATTGCGGCCTGCATGAAAATGTATCCCGAACACGAATATCAACATGAACAAGTTTATTGGCTCTTTTTCATGATACATCAATGTCACTCATTACAATAGTGCTGAACACAGTCCTTTTTCGTTCCTGGGAAATATTGTTCGGTTGTCGTCTTATTTTCGTTGAAATATTCAGATTGTCACTCTTTTGAGTTCTAAATTGTTTTTATTTTTGAATCATAAATTCCATTATCGAAATGCAGATTGTGTATGTACGTATATCCGTAGAGGTTAATCTTATGTACACCATATAGGGGATAGACACCAGAACCTGAGGACTCAGGCTGCTTGAACTTCCCCTCAATAAACTTTGTAAAAGGGCGTAGCTCCCCTTCCCCAAGAATTCATGGATATATAATGTAATTGTATTATACATAATGCATGTTCTTCATGTCGACGATCCTGATTCTTGTACAGCAACTATGCCCAAAGATGAAAAACCGAACAGAAACGCATTGAATAGAAAGTCATCACACATAGTTGTTATTTTAAGAGTAACTACTTTACTGAATGTAGGTTTGGTAGCCTACAAAAGACCGTCATTCATAAGAAAAGTATTGTTTAAAAGTTGGGGAGAATTTCTTTGATTAAAAAATGGAATATAATTTTTTCAAAAACTCGCAAAAATTCGTTATATCCGTGTTCATTATAAGCGAGTCCGACTGTAATCAATTATTTCTCAACAATAACTGCACATAAAAACGTTCCCTCTACCTAGGAAACTCATTGGAGAAATATAACTTAAATTACCTCTTAATTTACCAGAAGAGATTTTCATAATTTCGAATTGCAGTTACAGTATAGAAATTAAGTTAAAGTAACGTTAGTTTATCATAGAGAAATGCACTTTCTTCGCTTCTATTACTTCGCAATCGTCTCTTGCTTACCACTTTTTTTTTCATGTACATGATAAAAACTGGTGCACCACGACTTGGTATATATTGAATGACGCCCAGACATTAAAACAACCATGATGAAAAAATTCAATAGCATTCCCACGTTTCAATTAACCAATCAGATTGGAGCTTTCTTTTGTGACGTACAAATTACTCACACTTTCTTTGTGCTTTTGTGTGTGTGTAGGGTTCGCATATTAAGTAGTTCCCTGAAGAAAGTGCTCAATATTCTTGAACAATTAGGACCCCTTTGAAACATTGAAAATGTAGTCCGAAAGGCCGTTTGCGCCTTTTAGTACCTTTACTACCAGCCACAAAGAATCGTGGGGATGTGTGTGTGTGTGTGTGTGTGTGTGTGTGTGTGTGGGCATTCGGATAATCTTCTCTTTTACTTTTGTAAAATATTTTTCTATTAGTGATTTAATTTGATCATGGCTAAAAATGAGTTATTTTTAGTTATGTTCTTGAGTTATGTTCGATTAATGATTTAAATAAATATATTTTTGGAGTGCGAAGTGATCGATTACAAGTTTATAATGTTTTTATCAACAAGTATGTTTGCATACCGAGTATAAGCCATTAATGTTTAAACGCTGCTCAACGTTTTGTTTGTGGAGTATTTGATTCAGAGTATATGCTTTTTATTTTAATATTTAATGTGTTCGTGACACGGCCCACAACAAAAATCTGTAGGAAGGGGGGGGGGGGTACATATTTAAATATGTAGGTGTTTTTGACGGCAGTAGTTGATCGCAGATTGATTAGTTCGGAAAACTGGATGGTGAACAGGAGACATCGTAATCGCCTTCTCGCAATACGATCTCAGTGAGTTATCAGAAGCGAGTTTAGCATTACACACGACATACTGTTGTTGCCTGGCCACGAGGTTCATACGAATTCGTTTCGCCAATCTGCGGAGACACAGCTCACGTTTTGCGAGAAAAGACTCGACTCACATTACTCTAGTTCATTAGTCATCTCCAATTTTCGTCTCCGGAAAAAAAAAACGACGAGGATTATTTCGGAAAATATTACTTTTTTCTTTTATAAATCGATTTCATCTTTATTTGAATTTTGCTTCAAAATCGGGAATTTTTTTCAAAATGAAGTGAATTTTCACACACACACACATGTACGGTATAGTCTATACAACGAAGCTCTATACGAGGAATTTAAAAATGAACGTGCATAACGAAATTTTTTACAGGAGGAACCAAATTTCCGTTTACCTTTAAAGGGGAGGGGAGTTGATGCACACAAATTTTCTAAAAAAAATACATTTTTGAATTTCCCAATTTTCTAGTACTAAACTACAAAATTTTCTGCGTCTGTGTTCGAATCATTTTTAACACATTATAAGTAATATAAACTGCTACAAGCATTATATATGCTAATGTTTTCGATGCTGCTTTTTTTCTTGGATAAGAAACATTTTTTTCGAAAACTACTTGTTCAAATGCCTTGGAACTTTTTGTGTACATAAGGTGTTACGTACTTTAACGAGAGGATTTATTATTAAAATTATTTGAAGAAATATGGCACAAAGTAGAGGTATAAATCTTAGTGATTTTTTTCGAAAAGTTGTATGTGTATTTGAAGTTAAAATTCGAGAAAGAAATAACCAACAATTAAAATCCTAAATGCTCTCGTTAAATTGTATAAAATGTCTATAGAATTTGGAAGAAAAAGTTAGTGCCTAAAGGGAACAGAAAAATTTTATATGGTCCTTAAAGGAATGAGATTTTTCATATAGGAAAGCATGGGGAAGCCAAAATCGGGCACCAACCCCCTAAACGGCAATGTTTCTGGAACATATTGGATAAATTCGAAAATTATATTTTTATTTCAGGATAGCAGTTAATAATTTATAGTAGTTGTTAACTTTTTGTTTTGAAGATGTAAGATTACGAACTTAAATTTAGAAAACAAAAATTTCAATCAATTGAGCAGTTGTGAAAGAGATCTTTCCTAAAATCCACCATTTTTGAGTTTTCGAGGAAAAGAAACTGAATTTCCTGTTTCTATATTTAAATTATTTTCTATGAACATAAGTAAATTCAGAAAATATACAGAAAGAATCTTTCCATTTCTTTCTTGATTGATGGCTCTAGACTAAAAATCAGAAGAAGAAGTAGAAAAAATAATGAATTGGCAAATAATGTAAATCTAGCCGTGAAAAGTTAATTAAAGCATAATTGAAAAATATTTCCTCTATAACGAATATTTTGAGGAAATGAAGTTATGTGGAGACGATTAAAATTTATTTGAGTTTGGAAATTTCGCATTTTTTTAATCAAAATATGTCATAACTGATTTACTGCATGATATGGTTATTTCTTCATTATTTTACTCAAAATTATGAGAAATCTAACGTGTGACAAAAAAGTTTTTTGCGAGTTACTATGAATGGAAAAAAGCAAGAATGTGAGAGTGGAAAAAAAAGGGTACGAGTGAAAAAAATATTTATGGAAAATTCACCGACCAACAGCTCAACAGTGAGGGAGTGAGGATTGACCGAGTGAGTGAGTCAGTAAATGATACAGTAGTTAGTGAGTGAGTGAAAGAGCGGTTAGTGTTGGTTAACGAGTGGTAGAGTGAGTGACCTAGAGACTGGGTAAGTCACCTAGTGAGTGAGTGAGCGAATGACAGAATGAATGACCCAGTCAGTAAGTGAATAACCCGGTGATTGAGTGTGTGTGACAGAGTGACCAACCTGGGTTAGTGAGTGACAGAGTGAGGGTGAGCGACCAAGTTAGTGAGTGAGCGAGTGGCTTAGTTAGTGAGTGAGCGAGTGGCTTAGTTAGTGAGTGACAGAGTGAGGGTGAGTGAGCGAGTGGCTTAGTTAGTGAGTGACAGATTGAGTGAGCAAGTGAGCGAGTGGCTTAGTTAGTGAGTGACAGATTGAGTGAGCAAGTGAGCTACCAGATGATTGTGTGTGTAACAGAGTGGGCAACCTAGTGAGTTGATGATAGAATGAGTGAGTGATAGGATGAGTGACGTAGTGAATGACCTAAGAAGAAAAAGAGCAACCTAGTCAGTAGGTGAGTGACCTAGGATGTAAATGAGTCATTCATTCACTCACTCAGTCGCACACTCATCCACTCACTCAATCGCACATTCATTCACTCACTCAATCGCACATTCATTCACTCACTCAATCGTACATTCATTCACTCACTCAATCGCACATTCATCCACTCACTCAATCGCACATTCATTCACTCACTCAATCGCACATTCATTCACTCACTCAATCGCACATTCATTCACTCACTCAATCGCACATTCATTCACTCACTCAATCGCACATTCATTCACTCATTCGCTCACTTACTCACTCACTCGCTCACTTACTCACTCACTCGCTCACTTACTCACTCACTCGCTCGCTTACTCAATCGATCATTCACTTATTCACTTACTCACTCGATCATTCACTCATGTTGAACTATTGCAGGTGGATATTCCCAGCTATGAATTTTCCATTTGGTGAATTTTCCGGAGACGAGAAAAAGAGTAGAGTAAAAGCAATTCAAGAGAGAGGAACCCTTCATCCATCAGAACACTGGCTTTTCAGAGAGATGGGTCCTAAATAGAGAAGACGAAACGAGCAGGGGAAAAGTTCCGGACAAGAGAAAATCAGGGCTAGTCCGATTAATCGATTAATCGTGTCAGTAAATCGTTAATTCATCAAAATTTGGCTAAAGGCACACTGGCAGGGCTCCAGCCTTGGGGCCCGGTGCAATTAACAACATTTTTTTGTTTTATCATACTATATATTCACTATGGAAAGGCCCGTAAAAAGTCTGACTCCGGGGCCCGCTGAAGATACCAGCCTTGGGACTCCGCTCCAGAAGGGGGGGGGGGCACGGTTCCCTACCTGCCTTCTCAAATTTGGGAGCAATTTCTAGGGGAGCAAGCAACAGTATAAAGATCGAAATCGGCGACTAATTTAGAATAATTTATTTAAAAAAAATAAAAAATGACAAGATCCAAGAGGTAAGAAATTTGCAGTATATGACAAGACAAGAGAGTACGTTCAGCATATTTAATACGTAGCTTAAAGCGGGCGCGGCTTAGTTTCTTAATCTATTTCTATATATTTGTTTACATCTAGTGAGCAGGTGCATGAAGTAAATGAAAAACATTTTTATAGCTGTACAATTAATATTATATAACTATAAATACTACGTTGGTTATGAATGCTTAGCATTTGAAAATTGCCAACTAAAATTCGATTAATCGATTAAATTTTTTTTGACTAGCCAGTAAAAAATTTTAATGGATTCCCGAGAAAAATAATGGACCCTATTGAAGCGCATTTAGGATAGCCTTTATAGCAGTGTTTCCCAAAGTGGGCATATCGTCTTGGTCGAGGGTCCAGGGGGTGATAAATCTAATGGTTTAACATAGGATCCTATGGGTTCGCTTGAATAGGAGGCGATGAGAGAGAAAAAATTCTGAAGAAGGGGCGATGGAACAAAAAGTTTGGAAAGCTATGCTTTAGAGCAAGGGTGCTCAACCTTTTGAGTAGTGCAGACCACTTCAACATGAAAACGTGTCACGGACTACAAAAGTGAATCTGTAAATGTGCTGAGAGTCACTTAAGTGATCTGTAAATGTGCCGTGATTCACTTAAGTGGTCTGGGAATGTCCCGCGGATCACTTAAGTGGCCTAGGAATGTGGCCGTAGGTCACTTAAGTGGTCTGAAAATATGAAGCACACCACTTAAGTGATCTGGAAATGTACTTTGCTTAGTTCAATTTTACAAAATTAAGGTCGAGGTCGCAGGCAGCATTAGATGACTCCGAGGGCTACGTTTGGCCAGCTGGCCATGGCCCATGGGTTGAACATATGTGCCTTAGAGTGATTTCACAGCATTTAATCGGAACACCAACCAACTCATTTTGCATCTGAAACAATGATTTCTACCATTGGAAATGATGAAAACATTGATAATGATAGCTATAAAAGATTTTGGAAATGATTTGATTAACAAAATACTTGCACAGCAATGATCTCGATCTGATAATGTTAAATTCACCGTAAGCATGTAGAAAATTACTGTCGACAGTCTCGAATGCAACACGTATCAATCAGGAATCGGAACAAATTATATGTCGCGTAACATAAAAGATTTCAAATTCCAGTCATTCTAAAAAAGAATGAAGGATAAGAGAAGAAGAAGGAATTTAACTAGAAGAGATAAATTTTCCTCGATGATGTCATCCAACGAGACGCCACTTATCCATCCGTATGTGAGGCAATACAATGAGAGGCGGTTCTAATTAAATTTTCGGAAACTCCTGACACTTGGAAGCAGTTGCCACCCTCAGCAGAATAAACGCGCACGAAAAACAGGAAAAGAAAAATAAGGAAGACATCCCTTAAATGAATTTCAACCTAATGGCTCAGACGCTATCTCAAATAGTAGCTGTAGCTCATTGGTCGGGACTTCGACTACCAGAATAAGATATCGCCAGACAAGAATATAAAACTGCCAATCCGATGACAGCTACATAAGATAGAATAAAACAAGAATAAAAGAAAAAAAAGAAAAAGAAGCGGATCTAATAAAAGAAATTTGCTGAAGTGCTGGTCTTTTCCACTCGGTTGTCATCAAAATAGACTACTGTGGGGACGAAAGAATCCGATTGGCTGTTGTTATTCGTCTTTGGAATGTACTGGCACAGTTTTATTCTTCTGACTACTGTTTTATAGCTGACAAAGAAACTTGGCACCGATCAAAATACCGACGACACAATTCGTGCTTTTCCGAAAGGTCCGTGTGTGGCATTAGAATACGCATTCAAATCAGCTTGGGAGGAACGCATAGTGCATACACAATTCATGGCGTTTGGCCAATGCCGAGTTCTTTTTTGGGGATAAAGGTGGAAACCGTCAAATTATGTAATTAAGTAGAATAAATATAAATTTTTTGTAGTAATTGAAAAGTGCATTTTCCCGAAAAGGCATCCGACTGTGTTGAAAACGTTTTTTTGGAAGAAAATATCGATTTTTATTTTTCAAGCCCCGTGCGTTGTGATTCCAAATCGAGCCTTGTTATGTTTATATGACGCTTAGAATCAAAGTTACGTTCACTTTAGTGTTGCGTTTTTGCATACAAGTTATCCGTGACTAAAGATTTTAAACGTGTTTTACAAAGAATGCTATTTGTGACGTTTTACTTGAGTTTGAAATATGATTTCTAAAAATCTACCTATCGTATCATTACGAAATTTTAACATGATATTTTGTAATATTATTGAGGTTATGAACCAAAATCTATTTTCACACATATCACATATATTTGTCTAATTACGCTGATTTATAGATGGTAACGATTTCATATGTGCCTTAACAATTGTATATATTTGAGTAACTTATGAGAATACTATGCAATCCTTTAAATTTTGGTTCATAACCAACAACATTACTAGTTGAATGTACTGTAATATAACAAAATATTCAATTCATAAAATTTGACATAAAAATTATTTTTTTTCATAGAAAATGACGTAG
This sequence comes from Pholcus phalangioides, assembly GCF_987345545.1. Classification (NCBI taxonomy): domain Eukaryota; kingdom Metazoa; phylum Arthropoda; class Arachnida; order Araneae; family Pholcidae; genus Pholcus; species Pholcus phalangioides. The sequence continues at coordinate 61,414,707 of NW_028301608.1, read as the reverse complement.
GAAGTCCAAACTTTATTACTGTTTTCACCATTTTGGGAACTTTCTATCAAAAAATGTTGCTAGAGTTCACTTCAATACTACTTTATTGAAAAGTGCTCTTGAATGTAGTCTTGAATGTACCTTAAATTTTTCCATTTTTTTTCTATCGTTGTATAAGATTTCTACAATATGTACACATTCAAGCCCCGATTATCCACGCTAATCTTGATTAGACTTACTTACCAACCAAAAACACAAATAATACGAACCAGGTTTAGTTATTAGATTTTAATGTTAAATAAAGTAAATGAATATGCACTTTTAAACATGAGTTATCATACCTTTTATCACAACATAAAAAACTTCACAAACTATGCTGTAGTAAAAATATTAATTACTTAATATATATACATTTATATTTAATAATATTTTTTTGTTGTCAAAATTTATCATTTATATTAAAATTTTACCATTGATATACACTATTTTGAACTTCAAAAACATATTTTCGATTACATCAGCTATACTATATCAATTATGTGTTATGCATATATCCAATACTTATTTTTTGAAAATTTTTAGAAAATGCATTATTAACAACTTCCACGCATAATAAAATGGCATGACATCAATTTAATGAAATAAAATTTCATTCGAAATAAAGAATACTGTTTTCAGAGCATAAAATGATGAAAAAGATCGAGATTTCATTGAACCAATGTTATTCAAAACTGAATTTTAAATTTTTTTAAAAATTAAAACACACTTTTTTAATAGCCCAATTTTTTATGAATAGATCTCAAATTGTTTTCGTCATTTTATGAACAGTTTTCTTTATTTTGAATCAATTTCTATTCTATTGCGTTGGTGTTATGCCATTTTATCATGCGCGCAAAGTGTTAATGATTTTTTTTTTCTTGAAAATTGGCAAATACAGTATTATATATATATGTTACTGCCAAAACCCGAAATTGGCCATTTCGTAAAATATTGACCCAGACAATGTCCAAAATTCTGACATTAGCCGGCCAGTTCGCGAAGTGGCCGGTGATCCCTAGCCAAAGTCCGATAACAAAAGACATGATTCGGGATCATCTTCAAGTTATCTTATATTTTTTCGTGATAATTATATCCCCGTTAGTTATGGCAACCCATCGAACCGCAGTGACGATGCGGTAATCATTTTTTTCCCTCCAAAATTTAGCAGAAAAACTGTGTGTGTGTGTAAGGTGACCATATGTCTCGTATTTCCCGGACAGTCCCGGTTTTTTCTGTTTGTTTTGGCCGTCCCGACATTTTTGGCAAACGTGTCTCGGTTTTTCCCGTATTTTACACGAAGCCTACTTGAATTTTTATTCTTTATTGAAGTCAAAGATTGACATTATTTTTCAGTTCATAAATTATTTTATGATAATTACAACTATAAATAAGAATATTAATGTCCCACCTTTGTCATGGTGAACGTTTTTTTTTCGTGGGGAATATATTTTAATCCACTGCAGTTTGTAGTAATGCTTCATTTCCCGCCATTGTGATTTTTCCGTAATTCCAACAATAGTTGGCAACTTTGTTTGGTTTTGGCGTCATTTTTGGAGATGTCCCGAATTTTTCGTATTTAAAATTTCAATTTCCCATATTTCTCTCGAGGAAACATGGTCAGCCTATTAGTTTTTATACAATTATTTTTATACTTTTTCTCTCAGATTTCACTTTTTTTCTCTCATCACAGAAAAAAGGTGCTAATACAATACAGCTACAATATATTTAAGCATGCATCAGTCGTTGGCGATTAAAAAACAATGGATTTTTCTCCTACCGGGCCGTCTTACATCTGCACATGGAGCTTTGAATAAGGATCTCCGGCCACTTCGCAAAATGGCTGGCCAAAATCCGAATCATTTCTGCAATCCGGACTTTGCAATATTGCTTTCCGGAATATCCAATTTGTAGATGAAATAATAGCAGTAATTTTTTTATTTGCTTTCGTAAAGAGTTTTTTTTCCAACGTTGAAAAAAAAAATAATTTTCAAAATTTTAAATTGTTGTATAGTTACTTCATTGATCGCAATATTGTTATATTTTTGCAAAACACATGTACAGTTGAGCCCCGATCATCTGAGCTAATGTAGATCCGTGATCTATCTCAGATAACAGAAAACTCTAATAATGCTGACCAGATTATATTTTAAGATTAAATAAAGACGTGGATGATTAAGGTTAAGCGTTTACATTTGCAATTTACGATGTTGATCATTGACATATTTTTTCTTTTTTTAAAGATAAGATAGATAAATATGCATTTAATACACTGAAGAGCCAAAAAATCTGGTTCACCTGCCTAATATCGTGTAGGGCCCCCGCGAGCCCGCAGAAGTGCCGCAACACGACGTGGCATGGACTCAACTAATGTCTGAAGTAGTGCTGGAGGTAATTGACACCATGAATCCTGCAGGGCTGTCCATAAATCCGTAAAAGTAAGAGGGGGTGGAGATCTCTTCTCAACAGCACGTTGCAAGGCATTCTAGATATGTTCAATAATGTTCATGTCTGTGAATTTCGATGGCCAGCGGAAGTGTCTAAAGTCAGAAGAGTGTTCCTGGAGCCTCTTTGTAGCAATTCTGGACGTGTGGGGTGTCGCATTGTCCTGTTGAAATTGTCCAAGTCCCCGGAATGCACAATGGACATGAATGGGTGCAGGTGATCAGACAGGATGCTTACGTACCTGTCACCAGTCAGAGTCGTATCTAAACGTATCAGGGGTCCCATATCACGCCAACTGCACACGCCCCATACCATCACAGAGCTTCCACCAGCTTGAACAGTCCCCTGTTGACAAGTAGGGTCCGTGGATTCATGAGGTTGTCTCTATACCCGTACACGTCCATCAGCTCGAATCAATTGGAACCGAGACTCGTCAGACCAGGCAACGTGTTTCCAGTCTTCAACAGTCCAATGTCGGTGTTGTCGGGCCCAGGCGAGACGTAAAACTTTATGTCGTGCAGTCATCAAGGGTACACGAGTGGGCCTACAGCTCCGAAAGCCCATATCGATGATGTTTCGTTGAATGGTTCGCACGCTGACACTTGTTGATGGCCCAGCATTGAAATCTGCAGCAATTTGCGGAAGGGTTGCACGTCTGTCACGTTTAATGATTCTCGTCAGTCCCGTTCTTGCATGGTCTTTTTCTGGCCGCAGCGATGTCGTAGATTTAATTTTTTACCGGATTCCCGATATTCACGGTACACTCGTGAAATGGTCGTACGTGAAAATCCAAATTTCATCGCTACCTTGGAGGTGCTATGTCCCATCTCTCGTGCGCCGACTATAACACCACGTTCAAACTCAATTAAGTCTCGATAACCTGCCATTGTAGCAGCAGTAACCAATCTAACAACTATACCAGACACTTGTTGTGTTATATAGGCGTTGCCGACCGCAGCGCTGTACTCTGATTCGTTCCATATCTCTTTATTTGCATACGCATGCCTGTACCAGTTTTTTTGGCTCTTGAGTTTATATATGTATATAATGCAATTACAAAACATTATTAAAGCTAAGCTAGCTGGTGAGTCCTGACAAATAGTAGTATTTATCTATATCCTGGTATAAGTTATGAAAAAAGTAATAATAATAAATTCACATGCGTGTAATACGGGGTGGGCAAAAAGTCCGTAAAAATTTTAAAAATGAATAAAAACCGGAAAAATAACCGAAATAAAAAACGGTTTGCATGGTTAGCATCACTAGATCACGGGAACTTTTTTAAGACAGGAAAAAAAACCCAAAAAAAAACAGCCGATTGGTGGCACTTACGTACAAAAGTCAAAGAAAATATGCGCAAATAACAAACAGAATGACTCAAATCGTTTATTACAGCAGTATATGATCCACATGACCACCACCACCGGGGATAACACATTGCAGGCGAGTCACAAATCCAGCAACGGCAGAGTGCCGTAGGTCCATATACACGGTTCACAACGGTGAACTGATTGTAGATTAGGAGCGCAAGTTCTGATAACCGTCTCATTTGCATATTTCCACCGAAGTCACTCGTACCAGCGCCACCTATCGGCTGTTTTTGAGTTTTTTCCTGTCAAAAAAATTCCCGTGATCTAGCGATGCTAACCGTGCAAACCGTTTTTATTTTGGTTATTTTTCCGATTTTTATGAATTTTCAAAGTCTCTACGGACTTTTTGCCCACCCTGTACAAAGATATAAGTAACAACATGAATGGGATAAATTAATGTGAAAAAGACGATATCCAGAGTCGTCAGCAAGATGCAAGGGATATACTTATATATATATATACATATATAAACTAAATTTTATTTTTCTTTTTTAACAACTGGAACTTAAATTTTAGAAACAATGCAAACACAGATTGTTCACTTATAAATATGGAGGAAGTATTTTTTTATTTAAATTGTATATAAAATTTATGTAACTTCAGATTTATATTCCAGATTTTATTAGATATCCCAGAATTACGTTACTTCGAAAACATTGCCATCACTTAACACGTAACATCGAAGACAAACCAGTTTTTGTAGCTATGTAAAGAGTTTTGAGCATCATATTTTACTACGGTACCCTCCTGTTTTTTAAAATCAACACATAGAATCGGTATATGAAAAGCACCACGGATAACCAAAACCTCGGTAAATTGATTATCCTATCGCACCATTACCCCACCAAGAAAAATGATCATTTAGGGCAGATCGATAGTTCGATCCAAATGTTTTTTGTAGAAGCATGTCTCTCAGCTGTAGATTTTTTTTAAAAATCATCTTAAAAGTTGAAAGTCTATTCAAATGCCCAGTCCGGGCTTTATTGGTGCATTTTAAATATTAAAACAGAATGTTCGGAATCGCGTATCAAAAGTTAAATATTAGGATGTGCAGAAGGGCGGACCACATTGCATAAAACCGGATAAAGGCCGGAGTTATCTATAAATACTCTCTATAGTGGCAATCTCAATCTGAAATGACATAAATCTGGAATGCAATTTATAGACGTCATACTATACAGGTACCAAAGCCAAATAAAACTAGTTTCCAAAAACTTTTCTTTTATTTAGCTTCCAAAATATTTAATTTACTTCCTCAGTTGATAAGCGAAAAATCTTCATGTACATCTTTTTTTATCAATTTAAAATCTTGGTTGTTAACTCAAGAAGATTTAAATTATCTATTTGATATTGTAATGCAATCTTCTCTTACCTTGCATGCGCTACTAAATGCCATATTTCTTGGTGTTATATATGTGTGAATTTTTTTTTCCTTTTTTTCCTTTTGTTATTATTTATGATAACATATATGAATCGGTTATTGTTTTCTGGGCTCACACACACACACACAAGCTTGCTTAGCCCCTAAATGTTTTGTAACTGTTTAAAAATTTTAAATAAAGGAAATATACCTATTTCTCTCTCACTTCCTATCCGCACCCTACCATCCAAAACATCTTTTTTTTAATATCGAAACCCTCTGTTATGCATATTTTCTGACTTCTAAGTACAGGCGAGTATGCCTACTTAATAAATGTTATGCTCTTCTAAACTGCACTGTTTAAAGAAAAATTAGACAAAAATGAAGTCCAAGAAATCATCTATACTGTACAGCAGTATTTTTTAATGTGACTCCCAACTTCGAGGCGAGAATGTGAGCCGATATCAACTTTAAAAGGTCTCGCTACAGAAATCAACAGACCTATACAACATACAATTATTCAATCATTGCACTTCATTCATAGTTGGGAAAATAGATGGCAGAACTGCAACAAGCATTACAAAGAAACAAACTTCACGTCAGGTTCACAACATGTACACATACATTCTAACATGCACCAATTCATTAGAAATTCCGAAGAGGAATGTGGACGAGGTGCATGTGGGGTTAAATGGTAGAATTATATTTTTCAACGGACCTCCGTGGGTCCGTGAGATAATTTTTATTTAATATTATTGCGCGGACATACATTTAGTGTTTAATTTTTAGTGAAAAATTTTAATTTATCGATTTTTTTTTTCTAATGTGGAAATTATAAAAAACAACACATTTTGAATTTCATGGCGGGGGGGGGGGAAGAGAGGGAAATGGAGCATGGAAATTGACCTTCACTACAGGGAGTACGTGGTACCATGACGTTCACTGAAGGGGATCCACTGTATCAAAAAGGTTAGGAAACACCGCTGTACAGTACAAATGTGTGTACAAAAGTATACAGTACACTTTCAAAATGAACAAAACATAAACGTACAAACGTAGGGCTAAGTTCTTACAAGAATTATTAACTTATTTCTTACTGTTCATTGACAAATGATTAGACAAATGTGAAAAGATAATATTTTAATTCATTAATATGTTATTGTTTTTGAACTAGGCTGGATAGTACGGAGGCCGGATAGTCGAGAGTCTACTGTATAATGTTTCTAAAAAATTTTATAAATATTTCAGAAGTATACACATTTTACACACTAAAGTACCAAAATTTGGGCTGAAATCATCGACCTTATAAATCATCTACTAGCTTCATTTTCATTTACTATTGTTCAAGTATTACGTATGCATCGATGGTAGGTTTCGGATTTGCTGACAATTGATGACAAGGGGAGGGGGGAAGTTTTGAACGATACTTACATCATCAACCACCCTTTATTAAATATTAATTATTCTTAGGCTAGAATTACACAATAAAAGTTTCATAAAATTCCATTTATAAAACTTGAAAAATTCAACTAGTAAGATTATCGGTTATATTTGCTAGAATGTAACCGATAACCTTAATGGTTGCATTTTGCAAGTTTTATAAATGAACTTTTATGAAACTTCTATGTTGTAATCCCCGCCTTAATGACATCTTTACTGAGTGTGGAAAAAAAAACCAAGAAAAACCTTTCTCTAGTTTGTGGGCACCTGAATATTCCCCCCTATTGATACGTTCTCTATGGATCCACTTTAGTGATCTATATTTGTTCTCCGGATCCTTTAAGTGATCTGGAAATGTGACCGGGCCACTTAAGTGCTCTAGAAATGCGTTTCGGGTGACTTAAGTGCTCTAGAAATGTGCTTCGGGTGACTAAAGTGCTCTAGGAATGTACAACGCGTCACTCAAATGGTATGTAAATATGTCTCGGATCACTTAAGTAATCTGGGAATGTGCCGCGGCTAACATGAGTGATGTAGAACTGCACCGCGAGCCGCTTAAATGCTCTAAAACTGTGCCACATGTCACTGAAGGGATCTCTAAATGTGCCACGAACCACTTAAGTATTCTGGAACTACGCTGCAGGTCAGTTAAATGATATGTGAATGTGTCACGAGCAGTCTCAAATGCTCTGAAATTGTGACACTGGTCGCATAAGCGATCTGTAAAAATGTGCCACTTAAATTTTAATTTTTACAAAATTAGGTTTGAGGGGCTAGCCACATCAGATAACTCAGAGGGCCACATTTGGCCCGCAGGTGACGAGTTTACCATGTATCGCTTAGAGGGTTTTTTGAATTCTTGAACAGAAATGTAGATTTGTACCCTTCAAATAACATTAAAATTAACAAAAATTTCATAATAACATATAAAAGTATTTTCTTCCGAAATTTTTAAAATTTTTGTTAATATTTTTTTATTATATATAATATTTTTTCATCGAAAAAATTAATTTTTGATCGTCTGTGGGGAGGCTCGTGCCCCGTCCCCTGGGCACTTTTCTGATCCCAATGTGCGTTGGGGGGGGGCAGAGCTGACGAAATTTCGCTGACGGGGGGGAAGGAAGGGGGCTTAAAAATGGCTAAAAATCTGTTGACGTAATACTTGAATGGCCCCTTATTGCATGGAAGACGCATTTAGTGTTATGTGAAATTGTAATTTATTACTTCAATTTTTTTTTATGATGTTGAAATTATAAACAGCAACACATTTTCGATTTAGCATGAAAATTGATCTTCGCTACAGGGAGTACCATGACCTTCACTGAAGGGAGGGCCCCCACTATATCAAAAAGGTTTGAAAACACTATGCTGTACAGTACAAATACATACACTTTCAAAATGAACAAAACATGAAACTAAACAGCTAGGGCTCGCTGTGACCATGCCCTAGATTTATACGATTTACACGTTCTCGTGGTCCCGATGATCTCATTCGTTTGGTACTGTCATGTCTCTCATGAGCGATGCATGTTTACAATCTAATCATTACCATGATTGTATTCACTCACGCGTACAATCTGCGTAACACGTATCGGACTGCAACCAATAAGAAAAAAAGACATATGTTGTTCCCGCTCTCTTTTTACATATGAAATCCACGAGGTGCCTAACTTCCGTTGAGAGACCAACGGTTAGGTCACCCATACAAAAGGGAGTCTGTAGTCAATTCTGTCGAAAACAAGTCGGTGACAACAACAAAAAAAATCCCGTAAGAAATGTGCAGCAGGACTTATATGGTGGCTTCCCAAATACTGTATACATCCCCCTTTACACTAACTCGTGTCGCGTGTCCCGTTTATGCCCCTTTTCACACCCGTACAATTATTATTACCATTTCTTTAGTATTTTTTTCTCCTGTCCCAAATAATTCAAGGGACTCTCTCCTGGGCCGGTGAATTATGGAAAGAAGGTGATTTCCGTACGTGTTGTTAGGCTAGGAAAGGTTCGTCCACGATAGAAGACGAAAAAAAATCGGTTCCCCCTACACAGATGAAATTTCTTTCTACCATTTTGGCATTTTGCTTTATTCTGCGTATGTGTGTGAAAAGTGTTTGTCACTTTTTATTTTTCCGTTTTCTCGCGTTTCGGTCACGCGTTCGGCACGCGACAGCTTGACCCGTGAAGTTCATTGGGGGAAAAAATCCTTTCTTTTTTTATGGACTTTACCGTTACGTGTTTTTTTTGTGCCTTCTTTTCTTTCCAGTTTCCAGTAAACTCAGTTGTTGAATACTTCAATCTGCAATACAGAAGTTGCTCTTGTTTTTATGAACTATATTATACGGCTAGTCCGATTAAGCAATTAATTGGATCTGTTAATCGGCCAATTATTCATTGCGCTTGAAAATTTTAGGTTAGTTAACCGACTTGATCAATCCGATTAAAATTTGTATAAAAAGTTTGTGTTCTCCAACTTGATTTGTTTAACAAAACCGATTACAGTAGATGTCTTAAATTATATATCTGTGCACTAAGTAACATAGTTATTTTTTTTATAATTATTTACTGTTATGTATCTATGTACTAGCATAACATTTTGCACAAGTGATCACATTCAAAAATATTTAAATTAATACAAACACAAACAAATGGCCACAACAGGCAAATTGCCAACGAGTGATGGTGGCTATTTTGATAAAATTTTTTCCTGATGGAGAAATACAAGTTGGTCAACAAAAACTGATGATTTCACTTTCAAATTGAGTTTTATGGGAGCTTTAGAAGACAAGATCAAAATTTATTTTTTCTGCTGTGGATAGCACTCTGTTTTTGTATTTGGAGAAAACATCACTTCCCTCCCCCGCTCTACCAGTACCATCTCCAGCGTAGTCCAACCATGCGGGGTATAGGGCTTATATCCCTCGAGACGGAGCCCGGACTTTGTCTGGCCTTACAGTACCATTTCAGCTCGATGTCAAAGTAAAATAGTAACAGCATGAAAATCGAAATTGGTTTCGAAATCAGTGACTAACCTAAAGCAACTCATTAAAAAAAAACGATAATATCAAGGAGATGCCAAGTATGTTCCGCATATCAAATAGTTTCAAGCGGCCAGCCTTCATTTTTTATATTTGAAAAAATAAATATTTAACTTGATTCAAATTTGCTTCAAATTACTAAAGAAAAACGATTTTCGAATAAAAATGAGGAGAATATCTTATTTGTATCAGTGTAACTATTTATAACCAGTTTACAGGTGGTAGTGATACATAACTGAAGTCCTATGAAGTTTATTTGGAGAAACATTGAACATTAAAGAATTGTAATTGTATCGCATTGTGGAGGAAAATTCACATTGATATTTTCATACTTGAAAATTATCTCTTTCTGTATCAAAAGAAGATAAAATTCCGATGAAGCGATTGTTCCTTACGCTTCATTCAAAAAATTCGTTAAATGGGATTCGAGAATGACTTTTTTTTAATTTAAAAGGATAATCTTTTTCCATTTGAACGCCTATTATTGAATAATAATGATTGAAATGGCAAACTTACACAGAGTGTTTCCATTAGGCGTTACTTGTTTTTTTTTTTTAATTCAAATCACCTAAGAAATATAATGTTTTTACCCGAATATTACTCAAAGTATTGTAATTGTTTCATTCTTGAGTTGCTGTTCATTCATTGAGTAAAATACGTTATTTTCATGAAAAAAAACTGTACAATAAACACTGTTATTTTTGCTTGTTTAATTTTTTGTCAACGCTGTTTTCAAAAAGGATCCGTTCACTATATTTTTATAGGCATTTCTGCTATGGAATAACCCAGAAAAAAGGGTTCCTGGGTTCCGTTCATGTTTGGTAGAGTAAGCGCTATTTGAAAACCACTGCTATAGACATCTATATCCACCTTAGGGTCGTATTCTCCGACATGGTTTAAACTGAAGTCACAATTTTTTGGATAAGAGATCGACACGGATTGGTTAAGGACATGAATTTAACCAATCCGTGTCGATCTCTTATCAAAAAATTGTGACTATAGTTTAAACTCTAATTATAGTTTTTAGAAAGCCATTCGTGCTTTCCTCGGTACGGATAAAAAAATTTTGTCTATAACCCCACGGAAACATATTTTCCAAAATATCATGTAAAACTGATATCTCCGTTGTATTCAACCACATAGAGTTACATTAGCTGATCTCAAAATGTGGTCGAACCTTATTAAGGTGAAGCCAGAAAAAAAATCAAAACTATTTTGTGCTAACGGGATTTAATAGTAGCCGACAAAAAAAGTGATTTGATGATAAGGAAACAGTTATTTTCCGGATATTTTGCTGAGGTGAACTCGGAAAGAAAAGTCATCACGTCTCCGCCGGGACTCGAACCCAGGCCCTCTTGCATACCGGGGAAGCATGCTACCATCTTCACCACTGGAGACATGACCCTACCTTCCTTATTTCACGCCCTGTGGCGTGAGGCGCTGAATTAGAGGCAGTAGCCTCTCTTAACTTCAGGAAATGGCCCCCGGGCGGAACGGTTTAGAGTGAGATAGATGGCTTTTTTTCTCAGCCCGAGATAGGAAGTTAAGAGAGGCTACTAATGTCTCTACTTCAGTACCTCACGCCACAGGGCGTGAAATAAGAAAGGCAGGGTCTCCAGTGGTGTAGATGGTAGCATGCTTCCCCGGTATGCAAGAGGGCCTGGGTTCGAGTGCCGGCGAAGACGTGATGACTTTTTCTTCCCAGTTCACCGCAGCATTATATCCGGAAAGTAACTGTTTCCTTGGTATCACGGGCTGAGAAAAAAACCCATTTATCTCACTCTGATTTGATGATGTCCAATCCGTATACCACTAAATATTCGTATTAAGTGAGCTCGTCTTAACGAAATTTGCCTTTATATTATGTACAGGAAACTATACTCACACGAACATTCCTGAAATTTTAATGTAAAAAAAGTCATTTATTTATTTACCTTAGAAATGGGAAATCAGATTAATTATCGTAATTTTTATTTTTAAAAATTACTGTATATAATTTCCCTGGAGGGAGAGAAAAAGTACATTAACAACCTTTCAACTGAAAAACTCACATTACATAATATATAAAATTGCGGTAATCATTCAGCCCGAAATAACATGTGACAAATTTGAAAGTCCGAAACTGATAAGAATTTATTGCAAATACGTACCCCACACACACATACAAATAATTTTACATAGAAATATTCATTAAGACGAATTTTCCTAGGTGATTGATTTTAAAAATTACAAGATCCTCAATTTGTTTCGAATAAGAAAAGACTGTTTCATCGAGGATTTTCTGTATCGAGGTGAACTCACTTATATTTGACGTTCGTGAAGTTTCCGTTTGCTGATAGAAAAGTTTGATATAGCATTGTATTTGAGGTCGGGGTGGGGTCACACCGGTCACATTGAATGGTCACCGGTCACATTGAAATGGGGCTGTCTCTAGCTACACTTGTATCTTTTCATTAAACCAAACGAAAACTGTTTTAGAGAATTTCAATTTTGAAGTTGCGCTAATATTTTTTTCGGTAGTTGATTATCATTTTTACGGCACATTTAATTCTTAGAAAAATAACTACTATGAGATACAGAGCGTATTTTTGCATTTCGGATACCTTCTTCTGACTACAAAATTGTGAATAATCATTTGCTGGGAAAATTATTATTTATATGAAATATTTATTTAAAATTATTTATATGAACTCCTAATAACTGCTTTTAAATTGTATTATTAATTACCCAAAGTTGATATTTTTTTTCAATGTCAAAATTATTGATTTTATTGTCCTAAATCTTTCTCGGTGACATTAGTCATCGGTCTCATTGCCTGCCCCTCATCCCTTAGTAAAAGCCCATTTCATTCTGTCCTATGTACTTTCATGTCAGTTTCATCATACTCTACGGTCTTCCGTAATACAAGCTGTGAAATGGTACAGGGCTGCAAGCTGGCTGTCAAGAAAGAAGCATCTCCCAGACCAGCCTTCTTTTTTCAGAAGAACATGACTCAGCTCAAATATTGAGAATTAACTCGGAATCTATATGATTCTCATATTAATAAAAAAAACTATTTTTCTTTGACATTTGATAGGATAAATATCTCAAATCACCCAAAAAAATTTATCTACATCATTTTTGTCTATCTGTTTTTGTCTATATTTATCTATCTATTGATCTACTCATTTTTGCAAAAAAACAACAACCGCTTCAATTGACAATCTGATCCAATTATGGTCGTATATAATATGACTTCCAGAATAGTTTTAGGCAAACAAAAAAGTTTTCCCTGCACAAAAAACTGGCAATATATCAATAATATTACATATCTAGTTGAAGAAACTTTGTATCCGTCCACAAAAAAGGTCGCACTGAGGGGTGTACAACAGATGCAGCAGCACTGTGTCCCACGCTCTGGTAATCAGCACTGATAAACGTTTTTCATCAATTTATAAATTTTTTAGGAACAAGAAAGAAATTTTGAAGGAATACTACATCTCAGTGTTCTTTCATCTAATTTCCGATATTCTGTTAAAACAAACATCAATTTTAATGTCTATGTAGTCATGGATGATTAAATATGAAACGTTACTTCAGAAAAGCAAGTACAATTTCTACGCTATTACTATATTGCTGTTGAATGAATATAGATGAAAATGTACGTTCTTCAGTGATTCACAAATGGTGCCTTAAGGATACCGTGTGATTGGCCCGTGGCAGATGTTCTAGATGAAAATTATAACCTCTTTGCTCTAGAAATTACAGAGTGGTACACATATGTGTACCTCATTTTTAATGATTTTAAATGGTGTTTAATCATTCTTTTTTCCAGTTGAGTCCTGAGAAACCCATATGTGTACCTAACTCTAATGGTCCTAATAAAAATATCAATCCAAATTAATTGTTTAATTAATTAATTTCTTTTTTTAAAGGGCATTTTGCTACACTATAAACACAAATCAATTAAAAATTGTTCTATAATAGTCAGTTTTGGCTCAGGTGTGAGGGCGAATTCGAAATAAGTAAGAGAGTTATTGAGACAGCGTGATTCCCAAATGGTTGATTGAGATATGGTTTTCGATACCGCAAGAAATTACAATCCTACTTTCCACGGTGCGAAAGTTAAAATTTTGGGACTTCTAATATTCATGTATGAAAGCAATATCGGATGAATATTTCCACGATAATGAAATGCAAAAAAATATATATTCATTTATAATTTATGAATATGATGTCAATACCGAATCTATATATATATCTAACGAATCAGTATATATTTCTTACACGTATAAAATAAATGGGGGGACTATAAATACGCCTGCCAGAGCGTGATTGGCCCATCACGTCCAAAAAAATCGATTTTATCGACGAATGAAATAGGGATTAGGGGAAAAATGTCGGAAATGAAGAGCACGTTAATGGGGGAGGGGCCTTGAAAAAAAAAATGGGGACAAAAAAATAAATAAAAATTGTGACATTCGTACCTCCTCTTCGATTCCACCCGCTCATACTAAAGATTTTTTGGACATGATTCATGGGGAGGTGGTATGACAAGAGCAGAAAAAAAATTCTCTTATTCCGTATAAGAGCCCAAATAAAATCCCTATTACTTTCAGACCGTTATATAATATCATGGGAATAAATCTGGGTGCCGCTTGCTCTTTTTTTGTATTGCGTGTCACCTAAGGGGGAATTTCTCCGGTTTTTTTTTTTTTTTTTTTTTGATATTCTTTGTTCTTTGGGAAAACAGAGATGAAGGGAAATACCAAGAAGAAAAATAATGGTTCTTTCTCACGGTTGACAATAGTGAGCACAATAGGGTATGAGGAGATAAATGCTATTTGTCCTGTAAAGGCCAGGCTCCTCTTCTTTGAGAAGCAAACATTTTCCATCCGGAACGTTCCAGGATTCGTTTACTGGTCTTGAAATATGCACATGTTATTGCTCAATAAACGAAGGGAGAGCATAACGCTCGCAGGGATTGAGAAATTTTGGATCACTGAAATGTAATTACTACGAGTTTGAATAACATATATTTTTAAATTTAACAATATAGAAAAAATTCCAAAGATTGTTCTCATTCGATCTGATATATTTGCTTTATAAACTCTATTTCAGCACAGATGCAGGGCCGTAACTAGGCTGGGGTTACCGGGACACTGCTCCTGGCCCCCAAGTCAAATTGGGGCCCCATAAACGTTTACACTTGTTTTACATAAAAGTGACTCTTTCGGGGGGGCCCAAGGAAAAGTCTGCCCGGGGCCTTGAGAAGGCACACTACGGCCCTGCACAGATGCATGTTATAAATTTATTTTCATATCAGCAACTTCATTGAATGAATTTAATGTCTAGAGCCCGGAAGTTTAGGCGCTACAAATGGCCAAAATAGGTAGACAAAAAGGAACTAAAAATGTCTAAAACAGGCACTAAAAAGTATAAATTTATAATTAATGAAAAAAAAAAACTAACTAAAAGTTACGATACCGTCCGGAAAACTGGCTGAAATCTTGACTGCACTCACTCCTTCTATTATTTCAATAATAGGTTATAATGGCCAAGTTATTATATCCAAGTTAATCTGATATTATCATGCCAAAGAAGAAGTGTTTGTGGTCCCCTCAAGATTAGGTTACAGTTCGATTCGATCGAATACATAATATATAATTACCTAACATGAAAAATAGTGGTACCTGTAATTGAACAATAATTGTATCAAAAACTATAACGTTTTCCTATGAAATTATTGCTTTTCTTTTTAACAATAACGCCATATATTTTTTTAAACTTTGAAAGATTAAGTTCTTGCTTTTCATATAGTCGGCATCGATTTAAAAAAATTATCTCTCAAATTCTGAAGATGATTTTTGCATATTTTAACTAACTTTCCCTAATTGTTTGCAGTTCATTTCTATGGTATAAAAAATGAAATGAAAATAACATTTTCACTAAGGTTAGAGCCGTGTCAGCTCCTACCCACATCTGTTGTAGCTAATGATTTCAACCAATGGATTGGTTATTAGGACAGTCACCACGGTCAGCTATTCAATTGCAATGCTGTGAAATGCACCAGCAAGACAATAGAGCATGTTGAGAAACAAACTTTTAATTTAACATGAGTTGTTTTCAGCTAGAACTCTTATATTCTTCATGCGAAGAAGAAAAAGTATTTGCACTTCTACAACTAACACTAATTTTCCTATCTCTCAGGCACTTATGTCTATTTGCGTTTAAATGGAACCAGGAGGAGTTTCTGATAAAGATTAATACTAAGGGTTGAAAATTTTAGAAACAAAGAATTAGTTCTCAACACGAAAAATATCTAAGTTCTACAGAATACGGCCTCTAAAATTCTTTAATAAATATAAAACAATGTAAAAATTGTACGTATTCATACGGTAGGAAAAATGAAAAAAAAAATACATTTTTGAATTATTTTTTTTGAAAACAGGTAAGAAAGGCACTTATGGCATTTTGCCTGAACTTCCGTGCTCTAGTAATATCATTTTGTCCGCTGAGAAATCCGAAAAAAAAAAAGTTGGGCTACTTCCTAACGAGAACCCCACGTCAATTTACTTATGCCGCTATAAATTTGAATCATTTCATTTTTCTTTCATTTCAGGGTTCGTTTCCGTGTGAAAACAACACCAACGGAATACCAAAATTTATGTCAGGGAAATAAAATTTACCTTTTTTCGTTGGATTATATTGTTTAAAAACTTCTGAGCGTCATCTATGCTTATCATACATGACACACCATAACTGCCCAATTTCGTTTCGTTTCAAATGCAGTGCATTAAAAATACAGTTTTAACGTACTGTCTGTAAAAAAAATTGTCCAGACAAAGACATGATCAAAAATAACATTAAAATTTAGGCAAAAATAAATTACATTGATCAAAGTTGATTAATAAAATCAGGGCTGTAAATCGATAACATTTTTTAACTGCCAAATAAATGATTTATTTCCCTGATATTCATAAAAGTGCACCAAATTAAGGAGATTAAAAATAAAATTCGAGGTAAAAACTACTCAAGTTTACTAAGGCTAAGTATTACACTGGTAAAGCTTGATTAAAGTTTTTTTAAAAAACTTGCAGCCAATAAGGCTTATTGGTAGTGCTTTTTTTTAAGTTTTCCAAAAGATCTTTTATCAAACTATTATAGTGTAATCCTAGCTTAAGCAACATTTTATCTGTGTTCATAGATAGCATTAAAATAATTGAAAACTGTTTGTTTTACCTTAATTAAACCTTTTAGAGCTATTTAAAAAAATCCACTCTAATTAATTAAATTGCTGTGTTGATGTGCTATTTCGACTAAAAATAGGCTGAGAGAACTAATTAACATCCGTTTTTAAAAAAGCAATTTTTTATTTCAAAACGTTTTTATGAGAAGGTTGATGAAAAATCCCGCACTGAGAGAGAGAGAGAGAGTTTCGCCAAAACTTTATTTGAGTAAACTACAAATTATTCTGCTATTAATTGGGATATTTTAGAACTTTTAACGCATTAAAGTGGTTTTACTAGACCTACATATGCTTAATATAAACCTGTATGTTACGGCCAATGTCTGACGTACGGCCAATATACGAAGGGGTGAAGTGACTGTACTTCGGATTCTCACCGTACGATAGCACATATGTAAAGTACATATATGTACATAATTCAATAATCAAAATGTAAGTGAAAATAAATTAAAAAAAATTAATTTTATATAGAACATCGAAGGAATGGAAATCATCTATAACAAAAAAAAAAATATTCTTTTGTTTTGTTGTATGTTGCATATTTTTTCCCTTCGCCCAAATAGGTGGAAATTATTTTTTTATTGAAACTGATCAGTTACACTTTTTGAAAAAAAATTAAAAAAAAAAAAAAAACTTTTTGGTTTCATGATTACGGCGTCAAACTAGTCGATGGTGTGTATGAAAAACACGAAAATATGAAAGAAATAAATTACTTTTTTTTATTGATAGCATGTGAAGAATATGAATTCACATTGATTACGATGGCTATCGATAAAAAAAAGCATGAATAAATAATATGTGATACCATAAATATCACGTTCAAATGATATGTGATAGTGATATCTCTAATGCTTCTCTTTTAATGGTTGAAGAAGAACATCTTTTGGGAGGAATGTTTTAGCAGCCATATGGTAGTCAAGTTTTTCGGCGTCTTCGAGCGACATCGGGGTAGATGCGGTTTTCGTGGTAAGAATTGATGATCCCGTCATCTCGTACAATACGAACTTATCACGTGATACGTTGAATACGGATATAAATAACCATAGATATTTATTTATTTCAAGGGTTTCGTTATTGCAATGTGACTCACGAATCATGAATCATTTCCTACTGAAGATTTTTTGATGGGAAATAGATTTTTGTTTTACGAGAATGAAAAAAAAAAGATTTTATGAGATCTGAAAGTACTTAACGACGTGCAGTGTTTCAGTGAAAAAATATATCATTTATTTGTTGGTAACTTTAAAATGAGAAATTAAATAAACATATGCGTTTGAAATTGAAGTCCAAGTGAGATTTTTACCAAAAAAATAAAATATCAGTTTAAAGAAAGGGGAATAAATTTATTTAAGAGAGAGAAGATGTGAATGATACCAGCACTAAATGATGTCCTAAGTAAATATAATGTACATTATTCGTGTACACCGCGTACAAAATATGAATACGAAGCGATCTTATGGAATATTACAAGAGCAGGGGAAAAATAGCTATAGGCCTATACGTCTGCATTTCATTCAGTATTTCTTTCTTTAATTATGAAAGAACAAATAAACCGATTGACACGAAATTTTTAGTATTTTATTTGCAAATCGAATGAAATATTTTTTGAAGTCATTTTTGAAAATTCGATTTCAAGGGTCGTGCCACCCCTTAAACGGTTAAGTAGCAAAATAATATTTTACACTTAAAAATATATAGCATTGGATTGCTTCGTATCCTGCCATTTATAACATATTTTTGCAAAACAATTCCATTCTCCGATAGGACGCTGAAGAAAACTTGAATGTTCGTTATATTCATTTGAATCATTTTGTGTAGGGAAAACTGCTTTACCTTGAGCGTACTGGACCTTAAAATACTAGTTTAGTTAGAAACACTCACTTTTACAAAAAATGCGTATTTTCTAGTTTTCCCCCGTGTTTTTTCTCATCACTGCAAGTTTAGTAGCCTAGTCGTAGCAAATACAGTCAACGTTCGTTATAACGACCCCATATTATAGTAACCATTTAATTATAACGACTGGTAGGATAAGTCCTAAATGTTTTCATATAATAACTATCCTATATTTCCTTTCCATATAATGACCTCTAAATATAACGTCCGTTTTCCGTGGAATAATAACGGTCGTTATAGCGAGCATCGACCGTATATTCTGTGCAGATGCCTGATAAACGCTATATGTGTGTTCAATCATAAAAAGCATTGCGAATGAAGTTTTATTAATATTTTTCACAAATGACGGAACGCAATGCACATTACGTAATATCTTACGAAATTTAAGGTATCGTGTACTTTGGAGCAGTATAAAGCTGGAAATTGTCATAGTTTAACTTGTAACAATGAATATTTACCAATTTTTAACACTTCTTGTCATTCTTTTCCATCTTTTTCTTAATGTATTTTATATTTTCCAATTTTAGTTCTATGCTTCTTCCCTGCAAAAACTTCGATTGCACCCATTCCTTCTTTTCCAAATTTGATTATATCCTTAAAAATTCTGTTGGGAAGAAATACATTGTGCTCCATGTACTCAACAAAAACTTTCATCAAGTGAGTCTGGAATTCCTTTCTTCAGGAAGAGAGACCAGAATACTTTCCATTGGCAGTGCCTTACATATCATTACACTTCACTCATAGTTATAAAAACTGATGGCGGATGTGGCGGCACAACTAGCAACTAAAAAGAGCAATTTTCTCTTTTTCATATTCTTGGGCTATAAAAGTTAAAAAAAAATTATTAGGCCGGCATTATACTATAAGAGTTTTACAAAAGATCTTTGATAAAACTTGAAAAATGCAACCAATTCGCTTATTGGCTTTTTTTCCCTTCAAGTTTTATGTGAAAGCTCTTTTATCAAAATCTACATAGGGCAATCCCGGTTTTAAATTTTTTCTAAAATTTAACTTTGAATAAGATCGAGTCTCGATACATTCTGTCAATCTTTTTTTATTCAATCACATTCATTTCATGCAATTTATCATGCGCGAAAGTTTTTAATGCATTTTTTTGAAAAAGTATTTCTCAACAAGCATTACACAGAAACAAACTTTACGTTAGATTCCCAACACGGAAACACTCAATTCAACATTCACCGATTCGTTTGAAGTTCTGCATCGAAAAAAATAGCTCCGACGTACAACGGCCACTCCCCTCCCCCTCATCTCCACGGATCTCCAACCCTTCAGACGATGCGGGCCAAATTAAAACTTTCCATGGAGCTCGCGAGTCTCGAAGTTATATCTCGTGATATTCCCCCTTCATTAACCCTTTCAGACTCTACATGCACAAATGTGTGGGTTGCTTTTTCTCACTATAGAATTTTCTCTTTTGACCTTAGAGAGTTAATCCCTGACGTAAAGGATTGTGTAAGTTTTTGGTTAAAAATATGGTGAATATGAACTTTGGGGGTTTTCATTAGAGGGCAGCACTTAAATTTGAACTTTCAGGAAGTTTTCAAGATAATTTCCAGGAGAAAGTGCATCCGGGGAAAGTGCGATTTATTGCATAAAATTTAGCAATAAAAATAAGGGAAAAATTGTATGTGAATATGAATATACCTTGCATCATCTTAGCTAAAAAAATTTGAACGAAATGAATTATTTCTTCACGAAAAAAAATTTTTTAATTTGAAAAAATAGTAAAGATTTTTTTATGTTTGTTTCTACTGCATTTTTTATAGTATCAAAAATACGAAAAAATTTTTTTTTTAAATCCCACAAAATGAATGCTCGGATCTTAAAAGGTTATAAACCGAAATTATTAATTTTTTTATTTACTGAATTTATTTTGGACGTTCATTTCAGAAATGTGTTCGCTAAAAGCTTATCTCATCAAATATTTTGCTTATTTCATACATAGGGGTACCGATAGAATATTATCCATATATTCCGATAAACCAATCTCTTCAGAAAATTTCAACTAATTTTATGAAATCCAACGTTTTATAAATAATAGTTGGTGCTGAAGGAAATGTATCAACTCTCAAAGACGCAATTTGAATCTTAAGGTTTTTCCAGAACTTTCCAAAGAGCTCAGATCGAAAATGGATTTGTAATATTAAATGACTAAAATTTATGAAGCGTATGTTTTTTTTTTTGTTTTTTTTTTAATGAAAATAAGTTACATTGATCTATTTCATCGCTACCGATTGCGTTAATTCAGGGGTGGCTCAAGAATACCTGTCGTCCGGGTGCCGCCCCTAAAGACGACCCTAGTGGGGGGAGCTGACTGAACTTCAGTACAGGTGACACATATGTATACCAAGGAGGTTAAAAACTACGTTCCTAGCTCCATGGGTATAAATAATAAAAATAGTTTTATCTTCATTGTATAACTAATGCCTAACCTGTCGCCCCTAACAATCTGCCGCCCGGCTGCACCGCACCATTTGCACCCTCGCTTAAGCCACCCATACGTTAATTAAAGATTTTTTTTCCATGATTGATGTCGACTATCAACCCGGGCACGGAAGAGTTCAATCCGAATCGTGAACCGCACACACACACACACACACAAATAATACTATACATAAACTTCAGTATTCACACGTGACATGAGACTTTTTTTCTGGAATTTGAACCCAGAATTGATCTCAGGTCTCATCATTTCTACAACAGCTTCCACTGATTTTATCTTGTATCTGATAAGGGATAACGATATGAATAGTGAGACTGACTGTCCGTTCGTGGCGTATACATAGCACACACGTAGGCAATGCTTTTGAATGTCAGTGAATATTGCTCCCAGTGAAAGAGAAAACGAAAAAGGGAAGTGACTCAAAAATAGTCTTTGGTGTTTCTAAAAGTCTCGGTTCTGTCTTCGTCTCTGTCTACGTTTTTCCCTTTTGTCTTTTCTTTTCGGGAAAAAATAAGAAGTTTTAAGGCGCTGCCGACGACTGATTCTGTGTGTGTGTCTCGTAGATGATGAATCGCAAGCCATCGGTGGTGAGGGGCGCCAACGGGTCTCTTGAGCAAAGAAAAAGTTCTTCTGGAGAAAACATAAAGTAGTGTATATGAACAAAAAAAACTGCGTCAGGTGGCGCTTCCGTTTTTCTATGTGTATACATCACATTGTCAAGGAGAAACAGATCATGTCATTTGTTTTGTTTCCTGAGGAACCATAATCGTCTGAAATTTATGGAACATGAGCATTGAGTTATCGAATCCCATTAGAAAATACCTAATATTCCTCAATGAAATTTCTCCTACAAAGACCTGATCTAAAACTTCCCGGAGTCTAACGGATAAACTATGATGAATATCTTACTACAATTATTTTTGAAAAATTATTTTTTTCAAGAATTACTTACAAAAGAGTTGAACAGATTTACACTCATCTCATAAGACATCAGTTTTTGCATTTATGTCCTAATTTTTATCATGGCCATTTCTATAAAATGATGAATACCTATATATAGGTCCTTTATAATGCCGGACTCGTGATGCGAGGATCCGGGTTCGAACCCCACAGTGGTGGTCGGCTGAAGTTGGTTTTCTGTGGTTCCCAACTTCAAGGCGCAAATGCGAGCCGATCTCCCCGTTAAAAAGTCTCGCCACAGAGAGCAACAGTCCTACAACGATAAATCATTCAATCATAACACTTCACTCATAGTTAGTAAAACTGGGGGCAGATGACAGCACTACACATAACAAGCATTACACAGAAAACAAAAACTTTACGTCAGGTTGTACTACACGTACACGCACATTCCCGCATGTACCGATTCATTGGGGGGGTTCCGGGGGGGGGTGCATGTGTGGTGTAGCAGTAGTAGGTAGGGGCTCGGGGATCCATGATGTTCTTAAGTCAGCCACCTCGTTGGGCAATTTGCCTGTTGTGGCGTTGTATTTGTATTTGTATTTGTATTTGTATATAGAAACCGGAAAAATAACCGAAATAAAAAACGGTTTGCAGGGTTAGCATCGCTAGGTCACGGGAATTTTTTTGACAGAGAAACCCTCAAAAAACAGCTGATAGGTGGCGCTGGCACGAGCGACTTCGGTGGAAATATGCAAATGAGACGGTTATAAAAACTTGATAAATCGGTAAATATAAATACCATGAAGGCCACAACAGTCAAATTGCCCAACGAGGTGTCTTGCACTCCTAATCCACAAGCAGTTCACCGTTGTAAACCGTGTATGTGAACAAGGATGCTGAGAGCGAAGAATAAAGCTTTGCTGGTGAAGTTGTTTTACGTGAACCAGGACCAACCCTGTGGTGGTAGTCATGTGGAACACACTGCCGTAATAAACGATTTGGAGGTATTCTGTTGGTTATTTGCGTATCTTGGTATGTCAGCGCCACCTACCGGCTATTTTTGAGTAAAATTTTTCCCCTGTCTTAAAAAAATTTCCGTGACCTAGCGATGTTGACCCTGCACACTGTTTTTTGTTTCAATTATTTTTCCGAGTTTTATTCATTTTTAAAGTTTTTACGGACTTTTTGCCTACCCTGTATATTGATTGAGTGGTTATTTAATCAAAATAACTAAATATATAAGCAAAATATACCAATCAAAAATTGATTGTTTTTGATGGAACTAGTTGAATCTATAGTAAATTATGTTTCTGTATACACAGAACATTTGAATCAATATTGTGATCAAATTCGATTCAACGAGAACTAATTATTCAAGTTCCAAATAGAATTTCATGGAAGTTTTAGATGACAAGAGACCAAAGTTTCTTTTGTCCACTTTGAATAGTAGTTTTTCTTGTTCTTAGAAGTATCAGTCGCTCATGTCCTTACAGGTAACATTCGAGAGGATTTTCTAGGAAAACAAGCAACAGTATAATCGAAAATAATTTCGCGATCAGTAAGTAGTAATAACCAAGGCCCGGATGTGTTGTCCTAAAAAATCCTGAAAAATTACCATAAAAAAATTTCCCAAAAACTGAAAAAAAAAAAAAAATGACGTAAAAATTCCGAACAATGCCTTAAAAACTAAAAGATAAATTTCCAAAAAATGCAAAACAAATTTCTTTAGAAACTGAACCAGTCATTATATTTACTGCAAGTAAAAGAAAAAAAACATCTTATAGCATCTGTTGAAGAAAAATGAACATTCATTATTAACATTACATTTCATTAAAAATTGCCTATGAAATTTTTCAAAAAAACAATTCATAATTTATGAGTGAACAAGGAAATCTAAGCCAAAATAGAAATTTCTCAAAAGTTTTATTAAAATTTCTTGAAGCGGGCAAACGCGCATCTTTAATTTGTTAACTATTCCTATAGCTGTGATCTATCGAATGGGTGAGTGAAATAAATAAAATATATTTCTTATAACATATATTAATATTATATGGTCACAAAAATATTCGATTAAAATGTTATCACTCGGTCGATTAATCAATTAAAAAATTTTCATTAACCAGTTAAAGTTTTTTATCGATTCCCAGCTCCAATTACTAGTTATGTATACTAGGATTTTATGGATTCTAGGATTTTTGGAAACTAGGATTTTTGCCAACCAAACCAAAAAGCCAACTATGCCCCCCCCCCCCGCTGTGTTACCACGGGGGGATCGTAAACGATTTTGCCACACCCCCTCCTAACTTCAAATTCGATAATTTTATAACGATGTTCTTTGTTCCCCCTTAAAACTTCCGCCCCCCCCCCTAAATTTTGCTGCCCGGGCAGTGGCCCTTCCCCTCCTCCTCCCCCCCCCCCGTCTAGTTTTAATAAAAATATAAAGAAAACTACTCCCATATACCCAAGAAAGGAAATGAATTTATAACTTGTTATCTGAGGGAAAAGCAAGGAAACCGCAAAAATTTAAAAAGAAATTGTTTTTTTCTTTAAGAAAACGTGGAGAAAAAAGTACCAACCCACTTGGTTAAGCTAATCGGAGGAGGGTAAGCAGGTGCGTCTTGAAGTCAGACGCACGCGGCACGCACGTGCGACTTTGCCCCAGTTTTATTGCTTATCGCATGTCGCGTGCGACACAGACTTGAAGTGCGTCGTCCGTCCGTCCGTCGCGTCGGTGGGTTTTACTTACTCTTTTTTTTTCATAACGGGGGGAAAAAGAGCATTTCTACATTGGATTTCATTGCACTCTCGAGATCATATAATGAGAAAAAATAATAATCTTGAGGATCACATTTTTTTCCCCCTTTGACTGAGGCTTAAGCTTTATTATCAACATCACGTATCCGTTGCTTTTTATTTCGCAGCTGTTTGGATTCATCTCTTTTCTTATTCTTTTTTAGTCTTTCTTTTTTTTTTTTCATTTGTGGAATTCTTTTCCCTTCTTCAGAAGTTTTCCGTAAATATTTTGATAGTCGATATTTCTAGCCACAATTGTGTTTATTTGAAATAAGATAAATTTGTTCTAGTAATATTAGTTTATGTAGAGAAAAAATCCTCTCAACTTGTTAATACAAGATGTACGGAAAACTGGCTATCTGTAGAGATGCTGATCTTTTGAAAATAAAAATTGCCTCTGCCTCCACGGGAACTCGAATCCCCTTTTTTCTCTACCGCTAAGCTATGAAAGCAGATAAAATGTTTCTTCTTTTCTACATATATGTCTCCATCTGGTAGCCCTGGTGTCATTTACGAGCAATTAGCCGGCTGTTGTCACTGTCCATCGCACAGTGCCGTTCAGCATATACCATATATGTATGCTCAAAGGAAGAACGAATGCAATGAGAATTCACAAATGTGACCAAACGCTCAAATTTTAACTCAGAGCCTCATGAGCACCTACAGTTGATGGCATTGAGCTTTTGAGTAAAATATTTTTTCAATTGGAATACATTTTTGACGCAGTAAACTTTTTCTATGTACTACAATATTTCTCCCTATTTGGAAATTGAGTAAATTTATTCTTTTATTTTTCTCTCATTTAAAAATATATTAAAAATTACCTTTTCTACGTTCATGAGATTATTAGAGAAACAAAGTCAAAGTCGATGCATAAACAAGAATGTAATATCCATTTCATAGCATGAAATAGACTTATAAAATGAACTTTTGGTTTATAAATTAATCAATTTGAAGCATTTTTCAAAAAATAAATTAATTGGTATTTTTTAACTTTTAAATGTTAGAAATTTTTTCAACTTTTATATTTTAGCAATATTTTCAACTTTCAGTAATTAACTGCTGAAAAAGAAGACAGTAAATAAATTAAGTAATATTTTCAACTTTTATATAATATCAATGTTTCGACTTTTATATAATAGCAATATCTATATATTTCAACTTTTATATTATATTTCAAATTTGAGAAATTTTTTTCATCTTTCAGCAATTCTTTCAACTTTGAGAAATTTTTGTCATCTTTCAGCAATTCTTTCAACTTTGAGAAATTTTTGTCATCTTTCAGCAATTCTTTCAACTTTCACCAATATTTTCAACTTTTTAAATTGATGTGACTTTAACAAATCGCTTGGCATCCGCAACTTAACTTCTTATCAATAGCACACAAACCATATAAACATTTGTACGAATTTGTTTTTAAGCGATTTGAGTGCAGAACAGCAATCTTATGTTTGATTTCTCAGATGACTTCCAAAATCTGCAATCTAAGAAAATAGGCTCAAATTTTTTTTCTCTGTAGAAAAATAGACATCACTGTTTACTCAAATTTTAAGAGAGAGAAAAAAAATTACCATTTTTTGCAACGAATTTTTTTTACATTCGTTGTATAAATTGAATGTTTTTTCTTCAAGTCATTTCTAAAAAAAATTCTAGTTCAGTCCTCAAGAGTCGTGAGACCTCTCAATGGCTCACTAAGTCAGAACTACGGCACAATTTAAATTTCCAATATTTTAGTTTTTGAAAAATTTCATATCTGCGTATGTGTCAGTATACAGTACAACATTCTGATCCAGGAAGCGGCTCAGCTTCACACAAAGAGAAGAACCGTTCCAGAAAACCTCATTTCCTTCCTTCCTGCATGGTTTGTTTTTGTCTCGGGCACCTATCTCCCCTTAGAATCAGCGGAAAATGGAACAAAGTGCCTTAAAAACAAAGAAACAGCACCTTCGAACCTCTCTTTTCTCTCTCTGTCTCTCTATTCTTCCATCACCGATATACTCACAGCAAAACCAACTTCCCCCCCACTGTAACACATATAGAAAAATGTAAGCCAAGTAGAGTAGATATTCGGATGTCACCAAGACCGAGGGTTCCCCGCGAAAGACTAACGCCTGGTCAGACCCCTCGAGTCACAAGACAATATCATTCTTCGTTAGGCTCCTCTTTCTTCTTATTCTCGAAGCCCATTCGCAAGAAAAGAGTTCTATTTTTGCCTTTTGTACAAAACTGCATTTCTACGTTTTTGCGCGTCCTTTTCTCTCACACCGATTCTCTTCTTCCTCTTTCATATTTCTCCTGGCTCTCCTCTCTTTCTTTGTACTGCTATCTTTTTTCGCTGAAACGAAGCTCAAGGTAAATGAGGTCGCGACCACAGACATCATCGAACACTACAGCCTCGGTTTCACTTGATCATGACGCTCGAAATGAGCGGGAAAAATAATAGCAAAATACAGACGCCCCGCATCTTTTGAGAGATGTATGTATTTTTATATGAAGTGAAAGTGATCTTTGAGCTGAGAAACTACAGTTCGTTAATCATGAATGATTGTTGAACACCATTAATCACTGATGCAGAGAGATGTGAAGGAATTTTATACTTTTAAATACAAGCGAGTCCCGCATGTAACATTTAAAAGAAATCATAAAAAAAAAGCGGGAAAATGCTTTAAACAAGAAAATTTGATGAATATTAGCATTGTTATCTGAAAAAAAAAGAGACTTTGAAGAGTAATTATCCTCCTCTCCAAAATTTTAAGAGGTTGTTTTGTAAAAAGAGGGATATTTTTTTCATGAGAAACAGAGAGAGAGCTCTATTGAAGGAAAAAAAACCTGACTTAAAGGAGTAATTGAATTTTAATGTGTGAATTTTTTACGCATCTAGATGCGTATTGGAAATGTATTAATGAAGGTTGGGGGCCACGGAAATAGGTCGTACTTAGTGGGAAAACGTTCAAAGTGGGAACGTTATAAGCAGCGTCTACTGTATATCTTTTCAGAAATCAAAGCAAATACAGGATGTATACTCCCTAAAATAAGAGTTGCTATATTCTGAATTGTTTATACAACCTTAACTACCCATCAGAGAGGTATGAAACGTCTAGACCAGAGATGTTCTAGACGTTTCATACGTCGTTTGAAGGAAATTTTACGAAATCGAAAGCTAAAACAAATCAGTTCCGATGTTCACTGTTAGAGATTTTTTCTATGTAGCACTGCATGCTCATGCTAATTGTGTTACGAACACGTCGACAAACTGCTCAAGGTATTTTAATATCCCCAGCAGAACCAATTACATCTTCATTTCCTTAGAGAATGATGTTGAGTTGATAAAAAAGTGATTTGCTGGTCGAAAGTCTTTTACACTCATGGTTATTCGCACTAAAAATATGCAGATTTTTCAAGTCATCGAAGCTTTTCAAACCTTCATCCCTCCTCCCCTCATATGGGAAAAATTCATTTTAATAATTTCCGAAATAATTTTCTATTGTCTCTGTCAGGAATTCTGAATCTATTTCTTTCAAAAATTATGAAATTATTTGTTTTGAAATTTTTGAAACTATTTCTTTCACAATTTCTGAAACTATTTCTTTCACAATTTCTGAAACTATTTCTTTCACAATTTCTGAAACTATTTCTTTCACAATTTCTGAAACTATTTCTTTCACAATTTCTGAAACTATTTCTTTCACAATTTCTGAAACTATTTCTTTCACAATTTCTGAAACTATTTCTTTCACAATTTCTGAAACTATTTCTTTCACAATTTCTGAAACTATTTCTTTCACAATTTCTGAAACTATTTCTTTCACAATTTCTGAAACTATTTCTTTCACAATTTCTGAAACTATTTCTTTCACAATTTCTGAAACTATTTCTTTCACAATTTCTGAAACTATTTCTTTCACAATTTCTGAAACTATTTCTTTCACAATTTCTGAAACTATTTCTTTCACAATTTCTGAAACTATTTCTTTCACAATTTCTGAAACTATTTCTTTCACAATTTCTGAAACTATTTCTTTCACAATTTCTGAAACTATTTCTTTCACAATTTCTGAAACTATTTCTTTCACAATTTCTGAAACTATTTCTTTCACAATTTCTGAAACTATTTCTTTCACAATTTCTGAAACTATTTCTTTCACAATTTCTGAAACTATTTTCTTCATAAATTATGAAATTAATTTTTTTACAAATTACGAAATTATTTGTTTCAAAATAAATTTCTGAAACTATTTGTTTGAAAATTTCTGAAATTATTAACACATGATTCTTATGTATTCCCACAGGATCAGCATGAAAATTAATAGAAAATGACGTTATTAGTATACCCGTCCAGGTAATTTGTTAGTGTTAGTAGGCATCCATGCCCGAACCTCTTTTCCCCTAATTTACAGTATAAATTTAAGAGGTGAAACTCTTTTTTTTTAATTTATTGTTCAGAAAGTTTGAACCACTACAACCCTGATGCTACAATGCGTGGTTTGCTTTTCCTCACTGTAGAATTTTTCTTTTGACCTCAGGAAGGTACTTCCTGACTTAAATGATTATGTAAGATTTGAGTTAGAAATATGCTGAATATGACCTTTGGGGACTCTTATCAAAGGACAGTACTTAAACTTGAACTTCCAGGTGTTCTAAGATGGCTTCCAGGAGAATGTGCCTCCTGGAGCAATGTGATTTATTACATAAAATTTGGCAATAAGATTCCAGAAAAATTGTATGTGAAGATGAATGTATCCTGCATCATCTTAGCTGAAAATTTTTTAACGAAGTGAACTATTTCTTCACAAAAAAAATTAAAAAAAATATTCTGACATTTACGTTTTTAATGCATTTTTTAAGTACCAAAAATGCAAAAAAAATTTTGAAAACTCAAGAAAATGAAGGCTTGGGTCTGAAAGGGATAGGAACGGGGTCAGTGCTTTATTATTTATCTGTGTACTTCTGAGAATAACGAATAAAAAATTGTAGAGCGGTTTTGAGAAGTAAATCAACAAAAATCAATTGAAATGGAAAAATAGATAAAATATTTTAGAAAAGCTATTTTTTAGGTAAAATCGTATTTAAAGAATTATTAAATTCATGGACATGAGCAAACACTGCCAAACTTACTGACTTTTCCACCTTATGATTTAGAAAATTATTGATTATAAAATAAAACTTTTAAAATCAAGATCATTCAAATCTTTACTAAATTTCATAACTTATTCGGAAATGGTTTCTACACACAAATTTGTTGACGTCCGCGTATTTTTGCGTACAGGAAGAGAAAGTCTACAAAACATTCACACGTGTGTTGGTGCTCCTGTTTGTGTATGTGTTTCTGGCAGCATCTGCCGCATTCGGCCCGGTTGCGGTTACTAATGTGTTTCGCACACATGTGTATGCAGACAGAGAGAGAGAGAGAGAGAGAGAGGGCAAAGCTAGGAAATGAGCGAAAAAAGTTAAAAGTTGTGAACTGGAGGTCAGCCGTCAAGAATGCATTATAAATAATCCGCCCCCGCGAGGACCGCAAACAACTCTTTGCATAACTGACGCTTCTACGGCTGTGGTTATTTTTAAAGTCCCTTTATTGCTCTCATTTCGAGAGCTCGAGATCTAGATGCGACCGATCTTATTAGTGATCATTAACGAAAGTAAAAGAGAAGAAAATAATATTTGTTCTTCATGCAATTTGATATTTAAGGCAACTGACTACGTGCGCTGTACTTTTTTTTCTTTTTTTTTAAATGTGGTTTTTACAAAACATGTGTGGTATTAACCATAATACGAAGGTTTTTAACAACTTGCTGTTGCGAAGATATATTTCGGAAAGAGAGAAAATTCAACTGCCCCTGTGGGGAATCGAACCCACGTCCTTTCACTTTCTGGGTGAACGCCCTAGACCAGTAGGCTACAGAGGCACAGAATCTCTCAATCTTTCCTTGGACGTGGGTTCGATTCCCCGCAGGGGCAGTTGAATTTTCTCTCTTTCCGAAATATATCTTCGCAACAGCCAGTTGTTGAAAACCTTCGTATGGTAGCGGTATGTATTAACCATAATACTGTATAAAACAAGAAAATCGAGTGAAATTTCTCATGTATTTCAGTAAATTTTTCAAATACTTTATATTATGTTCTCAAAATCAGCTTATTTCCCTGACTTACGCCAGACATTGTGCACGGAAAACAACAGCATATATTCGAATAGTTTTTGATACAATATGTTGCTATGAGTGTTATCTGTGTAATAAACAAAAAGTTTTAAGGTGTACAAAGTATTCTGAACATACTGCCAAGAACCTACTTCATTAGTTTAGCACAGCTAATGTTATCTGAAATGCTGTTGAAAAGTTTCATGAGAATATCTTGGATAGTTTTTGAGAAATTTAGTTTCGAGTGGAATAAAGTAACGAAAAAATGAATCTTCAAAAAACGCGTTTGAAAATTGTCTGATGCCTTTAAAACCATTGTTCCAAATGATTTAAATCAGCCATAACTTTGTTTTTATCTATTGCATATACAAGAACAAAACAATTTTGGATTTTGTGTAAAGCATTCAAATAAATTTATAAAACTATTTTCGACAATTTTCAAAGAATTTGTCATTTGAACGTAGTCGTCAAATCAGATCAATAAACTCTATTGCTCTCATTTCGAAAGCTCAAAATCTAGATGCTACCGATCTTATGGTCCATCATTAAATAGAAGAGAAAGAATAACATTCGTGTTTTTTATCACAATTAAATATTCAGCAATAAAAGAAATACGAAATTCCATATCAATTACCCGGATATAAGTAGCCATTCATTGGTGAATTCGAAGACTGAATTATATTTGAAAAACAAAATAATTTTTATTTTTGAGTTTTGGTTTTGTTTTTAGTAAAAAGTTTTAGTTTTAGGAATTTAAAGGAATTCAATAAAAAAAGAATTTTTGAGGAATTTTAAGAGTTTTACAAAAATTTAAAAACTTCATCGGAGAATAAAATTTTTGCGATGGAGATAAGATAAAATCTTTTGCAAGTTTTAATAACTAAGTGTAATTTGATTACCGTTAGAAAGTTGCAAAAGAAAATCCTGAACACCCTGCAACAGTTTTGTCAATTTGTTATAGAAAAAATTACAGTGAATTTTTTTTATCCTATTTCGACCATCTAAACATGCACACATAATTTCAGTAGTTTGAGTGCAGTAAATGCCAAAAGTCTCGTGTCAAATATCACAGACAACATCAAACATTTGTCTCCAGCCTCCAACAATCTGAAAAAATTGAGTTCAAAGTTTTTTTGTCTCTTTAATATTTACACTTCCATCACTTTATTGAAAAATCTCAAGGGGAGGGAGAATCGATCAATTGGGTCGAAAAATATTTTAAATCAGTTTATTAAGTAAAAAGAATGATCTATATTGGAAGAAATAACAGAATTATTCAAGGTGATTTCAGAATTGGTGAAAGATATAATCAATCAAAACATATTTTCAGAATTATTGAAATAAATTATTTCAGAACAAATAAAAATCAATTATTTAAGGCCCCTGTTTTTACTTTTAACCGTGTGTCGCAATTCTGTTAAGACACCGTTCCACATTCCTAAAGTCTTAATTATGCAGGGTGCATTGGTAACAGGGTGCATTGGTAACAGGGAGCATGGCATTTTACTGGCAAACCGTTGAACCGAGAGGCATACTTCCAATTAGAAAAAGTATCCAAATAACGTGTAGTACTCAGATATGTCATTCACGTTGTAAGTTGTATAGCTACTAAAATAAAAATTAAAATTAAATTTTTATATTCGTCACCCTATGCTCAACCCAATTAGGAAGTTGTTGTCTTGTCTCTCCTGATGCCTACAAAAAAAACCCACTTTTCTATGTGCAACATTCATTGAGATATTCGAATTCGAAAAACGGAGAAACTTTCCTCCGTTTTTCGAATTCGGAAATCTAAGCGAATATTGCACTTAGAAACGTGGATTTTTTTTTCTCGCTTCAGGAGAGACAAAGGGCAACAAATTTCGAATTGGGTTTTTGAGCATAGTGTCCAAGTATGTCTCTAGGATCAACGGTTTGCCAGTAAAATTATATTATTAAGCGTAATGTTAGTAAATAGTTATTATATAGTAACCAGCCTTATTACCTATGCACCCTTTATATTCTGCAATATGACTTGGTGTGGTGACTTGCGATGCTCATGCAAATGCGACTTTGGCTCAAAACGTCTGAAAGGTCGAAGGTTGAAAACCTCTTTCTCTAAAGTGCAGGGGTTTTACGCATTACTATACAAATACAAATACAACGCCACAACAGGCAAATTGCCCAACGAGGTGGCTGACTTAAGAACATCATGGATCCCGAGCCCCTACCTACTACTGCTACACCACACATGCACACCACTATTTGCACATAAATATGTAAATAGCTTGAAATTCATAAAAATTGAAGAACAACTGGTGTATTTGAATGTGGTTTGCAAAAGAGTTACCAAGTGTTTGGTACTGGAAAAAAAAATTACTTCAAATTTTTGTTGATTGAGGGCGTTTTAAAACAGTCCGGCAGAATTGATTGGATCTAACAATTTCATCAATCTCTTCTGTGTCCTAAACGTTCGCGCAGCTTCAGCCTGCGATTCATGGCTGAGGTGGCAACGCCAATAGTGCTTTATCCACAAATGTCAATATCACAATGAAAACCTTATGTAAGCGCCGCGCCAGTAACTGGAAAACTGAAATGAGCTCAGTGATGAATATAACGAGCTCCAATTGGGAATTTTGAAAAACCATGCTTTTGATTCGTGTTATCGTGTAGCTATTTCTTTACAGAAGCAGTCACATGAAAACTACAAAAATATTTTCATCCGCACCAATTCCAATCATCTTCCATCAACTCCCATAGATCCTACCTCTTCGATATCAATATTTTATAAATCAGAAATTATAATCAAAAAGAATCAAATCTCTTTACCTTTAAACTCTTTCCCCATATCCGATAGCCTTAATTTCACTTATTCCCTGCCTTTAATTCACAAAACTATACTCAAAAAACATTTTAGTTTCTCATTCCGAAGTTTTATAACGCCCTTCCCATCGAAATTAAATGGGAGTTCGTTATATTCAGATACGATCGTAAAAGTTGTTAAATTAAGCGTTCATTATATCAGGATGTAACCTAACCCATTACGAAAGCCATGAAAAAAATGTGAAAATAGGATCCGATAGACAGCAATCACGCACACGCTCTTTTCTATTCACTTTTTTTCACAATAACTATTCACTTCTATATATATACAGAGTGGGCAAAAAGTCCGTAGAAACTTTAAAAATGAATAAAAACCGGAAAAATAACCGAAATAAAAATAATTGCAGGGTTAGCATCTCTAGGTCACGGGGAATTTTTTAAGACGGAGAGGGGGAGGGGAAATCAAAAACAGCCGATAGATGCGCTGGTAAGAGCGACTTCGGTGGAAATATGCGAATGAGACGGTTATAAGAACTTGCGCTCCTAATCCATAATCAGTTCACAGTTGTAAACCGTGTATATGGACCTACTGCACTCTGCCGTTGCTGGATTTGTCACTCTCCTGCAATGTGTTATCCGCGGTGGTGGTGGTGGTCATGTGGATCATATACTGCTGTAATAAACGATTTGAGTCATTCTGTTTGTTATTTGCGCATCTTTTCTTTGACTTGTGTACGTAAGTGCCACCAATCGGCTGTTTTTTTAGGGGTTTTTTTTTCCTGTCTTAAAAAAGTTCCCGTGCCCTAACATGTCGGTTATTTTTCCGGTTTTTATAAACTTTTAAAGTCTGTACGGACTTTTCGCCCACCCTGTATAATTAATATGTAGTGACTAAAGCATATCACGTGAATCAAAAGTCCGTTAAATTTTTAAAAATTTATGATTTAAAAGTGATTGCTAACTCATTAGTTATTGACTCGGCTTTTCTCGTGAGTGCAAGTAATTGGATTTCCAGAAGAAATAAGGCTCTCTCAATTACACCTTCCTAATTTGAAGCAGTGTATAATGATATGCCCATGAGCGCACGTTATGCTGTGATAAACTTGGTTGACTCCCCCTCCCCCTCCGTCCCACGAGTACTTTTCAACTCAATAGCATCATATATAATTACTAATATTATTCATGTCGATAATTGAATAATTTAGACTTTTACATTATTGAAGTCACTCTGAATCCGTAGCTTATTCGTAATTACCCTTTTTTTGAATATTCCGTTGTTATTGATTCCATCAGATGCATTTATTATACATGTGATTATTGTAGGCTTTCAAATGACATTGTTTGTTTCCAATTTTTTTTTTTTTTTTTTTTGATGTCATAAGTTTTATAATCACTGGAATATATAAGATAGAAAACACAGATGAAATATTAAGAAATAAAGGTAAATTAAACAAAACTTAAAAAGTATTTTCAAAGTAATTTTGGGCTATTTGGTTGAATTTATATTGAAGTTGTTACAGTGTGAATGACACTAGTATTTGTAAAATGATCGTTATGTCATGAAAGTGACAAATTACCATTCATTAATTATGATTACCGTTCATTAATTATGATTACCGTTCATTAATTATGATTACCGTTCATTAATTATGATTACCATTCATTAATTATGATTAGCCGTTGACTTTGTATCATTTGTGTGAGTGCCGGTGTTCCTCTATAGGTTCAGATTTAATTTTACTGGACGGCAGTCGCTCAAGTTAAGATGGATGAGTAGACTACTCTAAAAGAGAGTGAAGACATTGCTCGTATGGTGACACGACAGTGTATTTTTGGAACTTGGAACCCGTTAAAAACATATCGGACATCCATAAAAGAGCTGTCCTGTTTTTCACCAACTGACCTGAAAGAGCTGCAAACTGTTCTTTCACAGAAATTACATTTACCGCTCCAAGTGTTTTCTGATAAATTCTATGAAAACCTCAGTCAAATTAACTCCAGCGAGCATTACAGGACAGTGGTGTAGAAATGATGAAATGAATCTAATTTTACTCTTACACTTTATCAAAGTGTTTCTTTCACGTGTACAGTATTCTTTTAATTGCCCAATTAAAAATTATTCAGTCTCACAAATCAATAAAACAGAGAGTAGTTAGGGAAAAAACATAAATTTTAGTAAGAAAAATATCAACGACCTACTAATATTTTTATTCCAAAAAATGAAAAGTCATACTGCAACGCAAATTAAGTATAGTCTACCTTGTTTTGTGCCCTGACCACATGAGTGTCAACCTTCGTGTGATTAATATTAATGCGAGGAAAATAGTCGACGGATATGTCTGTACAGCAAATACTGCTCATTCAGGGAAACAAGCCTAGAGGCAAGGTGATTTTAACGAGATGGGATGTCTCAGGTCTCAAAAAATGTTTGGGGGCCTTTCGAGACAAATTTATTTATTAAAAATATCATGTGTCTTTTTTTCGTATGTAATAATTTTGTTTGAGCCAGGGCTCTAATTGACTCACCCGTTAAGACGCCTCTGCTCGAAAGCTTTGAGCCAGTTCAACTCGACAGCTCTTTTTTTCACCACGTACTGCTACACCACTATTATGCATAGAACACACTATAAGACCAGCTGATTGACTTTTGTAATTCGAAATCAATATTCTAAAGGGAGGATGAGATTAATTAACTGAATCTTGAATATTTCACATGGGGAACTGATTAGAGGTATAAGCTTGTCATGATACACATTTACTCGCCGGTATGTATAAACTAAAAAAAATTAATTAAAAAATGACTACCATAAAAATTGAAGAAAACATGCTATGCAAATTATTTACATAAATTTTCTTCCATTGAAGGATTTCTGAAGCCCGATTGATGAACAGCAAATGACTTTAATAAATTTATATTCGCGGAAAAACGATTCTTTGTGATGGAAATAAAAAATTACCAAACATATAAAAGGATGAAATATAATAAATGGATATAATATACAGTAGACTCTCGGTAATTTTGTCATGCGTTAGTCCGGCCCGTCCA
Source organism: Pholcus phalangioides (assembly GCF_987345545.1). Lineage (NCBI taxonomy): Eukaryota > Metazoa > Arthropoda > Arachnida > Araneae > Pholcidae > Pholcus > Pholcus phalangioides. The sequence goes on along the minus strand of NW_028301608.1, from coordinate 61,377,776 downwards.
GTAATCCGGCGTTTTCAGGTGGATTTTCTTCGATCATAGAAGAGGAAAACATCTCACAGCATGTTTGTGCACAGAAGTTTATACTATTTAAATGGGCGTTTTCAATTGACTTCCAGCACATCCTGGTCTGATATGTGCCGGATTAGCGAGAGTCCAGTGTAATAAATTATTTTTTATTAGTGATTAAAATCAAAATTTGTATGTGAATAACTTGGATTCATGGATTCATCATAGAGTATGCAAATGAGAGACAGAGAGAGAGAGAGAGAGATCTTTTAGATCATAGTTTCCCAAAGTTTTGTTCATCGCTCCCTTCTTCACAATTTTTTTTCTTTATCACCCCCCCCCCCTCAAGTTGACACATAGGATCCTATACTAAATTCACAGTTTCTACTGCCACCCCCCCCCCCCACCCCAAGAATCATTTTATCACCGCCATTGGGAAATACTGTTTTAGATTAACTTATGATTGATTTTAAAACCAGGAAAAGTGAAATCGAATTGTTTTTGAATGAAATTCCTTTTCCTAACATAAACTTTACTATTCAAAAATTATCAATGTTACAGTATTTGCTTTCTTCTCATCAGCATATATTTTCATGTATGTGCAAACAGTTCTGGAATTCTGAGTTATTTAAATTGTTCAAATTATTTATTTCATTTCTTCAGAATTTTCATGGGTGCTGGAATTAATTCTTTCATGTATTCTGAATTTTCATAGGTTCTAGAGAGAGAAATTTTTTTTTCATTTATTCTTTCATTTTCTGAATTTTCGTTTTTCCTTCCCACAGAATACATATAAATTCGGCGCTGGGGGTACCGGAATTATTAAAACACCGCTGGCCCTGCTATTAATTTCGCACCGGGCCCCTCGTCAGGTAAAGTCGGCTCTGTTCAATAGTAATCCCCTATTTGAACCGAGGATCATTTTATGTACAATGGGGGGGGGGGGCACTTTTGAACCTATAGAACAATAAAATGTCTGGAACAATTCACAAAGCACCGAGTATTCGTACACGATTCTGAAAACACGATCAAAATGTTCTTAGATAAATTTTAATATGTCGCGGGTTCTCTGTGAATGTAGTAGATTATTACCTCTCGAAAAGAAAAAAATAAAAAGCTGCATTTTTAAGAAATTTATGCATTTTAAAAAATAAAAATAAAATCATTTTAATAAATTAAATTACGAACCAAACAACACGATGAAAAATAGTTGCTGAAGAAATAATTTAATAACTATTTTACGTGATAGAGCATATTTTCAGAATTTTAAGGCATGTTTTGCATATTTCATAATTTTTGCTAAAAAGTAAATTGTTTCGTCGCTATTCCAATCCCTCTTCACACTGGTTTTTGCGGTTCTTGCCTCTGACGAGAGCTCCACTAAGATTTTTATGCACTAAAAATGGAACGTTGTTGCTGATTGGTAATAAATCCTGAGAAATTCAGGTTTTTCAACCAATCAGCAAGACACTAAATTTTTGGAGCATAAAAAATACTTGCCCATCAAGGACACTGGTGTGTGGCTGCAAATAGATTAATCATCTGAATCAGTGTCTCGGTGATGGTAACTCGTGGAAAAAATTGCCTAAAATTTTTAAATGGGGGAAGTTTTCGGTGTTTGTGGGAAATTTTGCGTCTTTATCAATTAAAAAGATTTATTTATTTATTTATTCTTATTTTGTGCAATGTTTTTCTAAAGCTAAATACCGTACTTGGCTAGGTATTTTTGCCTATAGAAGGCGGTACATATATTCTGAATTTGTAGAGAAAAACTTATTCAAAAGGGAAATTTTTGAGAGAAATATTGGTTGGTAGTTAGTAAAACGAAGAATTTTTGTTCATACAATAAGCAATGGTTCAAATAGTTGAAACTGCATCAAAACTTCTAATTATCATATTATTTGGCTAAAACTGATGTTATTTGAGATAGTAATTTGTTAGGAGATATTTTTAGTTTCATAGGACATATTTACAGTTTTTTAAGAGCATAAATTAATTTTTTATAGAACATATTTTAGGTTTTAGAGAGAGCATGAAAATTCTAACCCTATTAATTAATGTAGTCTTATTACTAAGCCGCCGTGAGGTCATGTAGGCATCACGCTGGACTCTTGTTCTCAGGATCCAGGTTCGAACACCGTTGATGGCCCAGTAGTGGTTGGGTGAAATTGATTTTCTGCGGTTAATGCAAGCCGGTCTCCTCCCAGAGAGTAGGCACACCTACAACAACACGATACTGACGTAACGTGAAAATTAAAGCATTTCCATCTTTACTTCAGAAAATGGTAGACAGATGACAGGACGAACACGAAACAATAGAAAATGATCACGTAAGACGAAATTACGCAAGGTGAGTTGAATTTAACATGAGAGAGATAGAAATTTTGGGATTTTTTCAGAGTGATAAGAAAATAAACCAAACGTCCAGCAGCTGAACAATTCTTTTTTGAAATGAATTGACTATTCAAACTTTTAAATAAATCTCATGAATTCAAGAAATATTAATGAATTTAATCAAGCTTTTTACTTCTACCTTCAGTACTTCTGATTGATTTTAGTGAGTGTGGATGCGTGGAAGTTTTATTTCCTGAAGAGCCTGGTATGATAGTTTCTCTCTCTCCCTGATAAATTCAGCTCACAAGCAGCATTCCTCGTCTCAATACCAAGAGAATAGCCAGAGAATTCTAAATATCAATCGCAGAGTATAACAATTATAGTTCCATAAGGATCTTTTTCTTTGATTACAATTCTGATAGCATTGTCAATGTTACCAAAAGATGTTGATCAGTGAAATCTGGTGGTTGAGCGATTTTTTTTCACTCATTTATAAATTTTCTAAATAATGAAATTCAACGGATTTTGCCATTTTAATTACGCTATATTTTAAATTTGCAAGCCTGTTTTCAGGATTAATATCAAACTCGAGGATAAATTTAGCAGGATGCGATTTCTAAAATCAACTTTTTTTCTCAAAATCCCGTAAAGTGAGACTGCGTAAAGCGAGGGATATCTGTAAACGCTATAATGTTTCAGTTTTTCAATACATACTTATATAGCTTTGAAATTTATATATTACATCTTTCTAACAGTTTTGAAACCGAATCTCGTTTTCGAGCTTTAAAACCGATCATTCACTATTATAACCTTTACTTCTTCACGATGCTGGGTGGGTGGTTTAAGTTCAAAGAAGGGACTCCGAGGAAAAAAGGGCAAAAACAGCAATTTCCTGTCCAGATGTTGTAGAGCTCACTCGTACGTACCCTTGGACAGGAAATGTTAATGACTCCGATAGCGAGAGAAAAAATGATGGAAAGAAAGACTATATAATGTCCCCCTTGGGGAGGTAAGCGCCTTCCTTAATCATCGTTGAAATGAGCAAAAACAGGTTTTTTTTTGTTTTTTAAAATACTGTTTGTAATTGAGAAATAAATTTTGATCGTTGTTGGGAAATGGACCGGATTTGGAATATTTATTGCACGAAAGTCAATGTAATTAGTAAAATATTAAGCTCAATGATCAACGCTAAAAAATAAAGTCGAGTTCAAATGTATCGTAGTTTAAAATATTTTGCAATTATCGAGTTTAGCATATGTAATTACGCATTACACATTTCATGGTTATGAATTCATTAAATTTTGATATTTCAACTATAATTACATGATCTGTAATACTGTAAATATGTTTTCACAACATATTTTGGGTGAAGTATTACTTCATGAGTCTGAAAACATGACAACATCGGCTTTGAAACGGAATTCAAGAGCACAACTTTCAGAACAGCAAAGAAAACTCTCGATTTTTTTCTTTTTATTCAGAAAAAGATTCGAGACATATATATATATACATATATACACAGTCGATCCCGCTTAACGTTTCCACTTACAACGTTTTCCCGCTTAGTACGAATTATTTTCGTGGTCCCAACTCTAACAAAAAAAAAAATTCCCATTAAGATTACCCGTTTAAAGCGTTTTCCCGCTTACAACGTTTTCTCATGATGATTTTTTGAAAATCATTATAAGCGGGATCCGCTGTATATCAGAATAAAACTATGAAAAATTACTTTTTTTTTCTTAAAACAATTGAGTTTTCTCTTGAAATTATATTCAAAGTTTCTACCGGTTTGTCAAGTGAAATGTGAGTAAGTTGCTTGAAGATTGTATACCAAGGCTAAAAAAGCCCAAATAGAAAGAAAGAGCTATTGTTTCAAAATATGCATCCGATTTGACATAATTTATAAGATTCAAGAAAATTTTGAGAGGGTTATATTAAGCTAATGAGGTTGAGGCAATTTATGGCAAAAAAAAAAAAAGAAATGTCAAGTATTTAATATATAAACGAAATGTTGCACTTCAGGGCAACGCTCTGTATTTATATGATTCACATAAATTCCCGCAACAAAAATTTTCTTCCCGAGAAATTTTGAGTTACCAACCTCCCAAAACATTGTTAACAGAAATTGATTAAAATACCACATAAAATACATTTTCTTTCCATATTTTATTTTTTGCGAAAATTTAAAAAAAAATTAAATTTTGATTTTCGCCTCTGATTAAAATGGGGAGAGATAATGTTATACAGAGCTAATGCAGATTAAGAGGTCGCCTAGCTTCTAAAATTGCAAAAAATTTTATGTCGAAATATTATTAAATATTATTTTTCCATTGATTTATTTAAAATTTTTACCACAGTTTTCATTGTGTATTATGCTATCTTATGCCAGTTCAAACTTTTACATATCTCCAATACTTAATTTTTTGCAAATGTTCTAAAAAAACGCATTAAAAACAGTTTGCACATGATAAAATAGCATAATATCAATGAAATTGAATAAAAATTGATTCAAATTAAAGGAAACTGTTCACTTCATAAAATGACACAAAAAAGATTTGAGATCCATTTATAAATACTTGGATTACAAATACTTGGATTATAAATTTTTGTTTTAAATCCTTTAAAATTTTTAAAATTAAAATTATTTTCGAATAAGATTGAGTCAATAAAATCTCAATCTTTTTCATCATTTTGTGAACTGATACTATTTTGAATCATTTTTTATTCAATTACATTGATTTCGTGCAATTTTATCATGCGCGCAAGTTATTTTAATGTTTTTTTTGAAAATTTGTAGAAAATTATGCGTCGATGATGTGTGAAATTTTGAACTGGAATAGGATAGCGTGCATAATCAAATATGTGTTAAAAATTAAGAAAAATAAATCAATGTTAATGTTTTTAATAATATCTCAAAACATAAGAAAGTTTTTTACCATGTTAAAAGGTTGAAGACCTCTTAACATGTAATGTAGTTTTTCTACCATCCTTTCAAATCAATACAGTCAACATTGAGCACTTTCAAATCATACACATACATTTTCAAACTTAACCTTTCATTCAAAATATGCAGATTTGTGCAGTACTTAAAACGACCAAAGAGATTAAGACCTCAAATAAATGTATAGAACTGCTCCAAAAGAAACACGGTATCGACATACACACACAGTAGGCGACTCGAATCTTGTTTGTGGGTCCTATGAAGTTGGTGATTGTGTGCTGCACCAAGATCCGATAGGCATCCATTCCCCCCAAATAGCAGGAGGAAACTGATGACAGAGGTGGAATTCACCGTGAAGCGGAAATTATTTAGAGAAAAGACAGGACCGTCTCAACACCTTGCAATCGTTTGTGGTCAAGACATTTAACGCTCATTTTGTCATCCGAGACGAATTCGCAGAACCCATATACAGATACTTTTCACCAAATGATGGTGGAGGGGTGGAAGGGAACGATGGTGGTTAAGGGTGCACATGGGAATGGATGGATGTTTACCTACAATTTCGACATACCTATCTTCATCTTGGTAGTGGGTGTCACTAATCGAAGGGAGAAGAAGCCGTGTGTGGTGATGGTGCACTGCATCTCCCCTTAAGAGGGGTTGTTGTTGTTATTTTTCACTTTCTATGTTCCTCCCTCCCTAAGCTCTCGATTCTTGGAATTTCTCGCTGGAATCCGCAAATGATTGGGATCGGTTGCGGAGGGTCGCCTTTATCTTTTTCCTATTTCCAACACATCCTAAAAACGCCTGTGTGTGTGTGTGCTCTGTTTTATTCAGAAAAAAGAAAAACTGTCTTTCTTAAATGAATCTCTAGACTTGCCCACAAATAATAAACAGCAATATTTTACTTCCAAACAGATGGGGTGAATTGTGTATTTGACTTTTTAAAACTATCATTTTTCGGATTTTTAGTTATATATTCTTATAGTAATTTCCGTATAATAGCTCCACCGGGTTATATAGCTTTGAGTTTTTTTAAAGTTTTTTTTTCTTCTATTGCGGCTGATTTAAAGCCGTGGTCTATCTAGTAACAAACGTTATAACTTCGAGGGATTTCCATTAATTCTTATGAATACTTTTTTTTAATTATTATTTTTTTAATACAGTTGAAAAAACATATTTACACCAAAATAGTGCCTGATGTCGTATAATATACTTTGTAAAACAATTTTCAAAGAAAACTTGAACATTTAACAGCAAAACGCACATTTAATTTTATTTCGATATATATCAATTTTTTTTTTTTTTTTTTTTTTTTGCTTTTTAATGAAAATTATGAGCGGCCTATACGAAGCTGTGATTTGTAAAAACGCCGTGAAGTTTCAACGAAAACGTTTATTTTCGTCGGCAGTTTTTCTTAGAACAGCTTATATTCACCGGAAATTACAGTAATATTATTAGTTGGCAATGCGAATTAAGACTAACTTTGATAAATAATATTAGCATATCGATTCAATCAATCTATCTCTAAACATTTATTAATCTGTTTGTTCGAAAAGAGATAACTAAGTATTTTATATTTGATTATAATCGTTCTTATTTTCAACTTACGCTCGATTAATATGATATGTAAATAAATGCGAAATTGTTAGAAACATCTGTCAGGCAGTTTAAAAACACACTTAGGTAGAATTGAATATTTTAGACTATATCGAGTGAATGCTTGGTGAAATTTTTACCCAAAAAAAAAAAAAAGAATAGGATGAAAAAAACAATTATAAGGTTATCGTAATATCTCGTCTCACCTCATTAATGAATTATATAAGTACAATTTTATCATTTTCCATTTTTTTAAACAAAAACGTGAGAAAGATTTATCTTTAATGCAACATTACTTCAGCAGAAATCATAATAATTATAGTTACCATTATTAGAAAATAGAAAATTTTTAACTTATTTTCCATTCTGATTTTATGTATTTTCACGTGCACGATGATGTAGTTCAATGTTAAATATACATCTTAGTTCGATTGCAATCCGATACAGCTGCCCTCAAAACTTTAGTTAAATTTTCGTCCACTAAATATCATGACCGAACCTAGAAATTATATTCGAAAAGCACACATAAATTGCTGTTTTCAAAATTGTTTACAACGAGAAGTGTTCAAACAACGAAAAATGTAAAAATAACGATACTTCAAATAGCTTAAAAATATCTGAGTTTTGAAATATATATTTCAAAATACTTTACTATATAGTATTTACTATATAATAAAAACTTTGGTAAGGAAGGGGAGCTGAACCAAAAACAGTTTTAATAGAGAGCTATTTAGTAGCTCTACTAAAGCTGGAATCGGCTGAACTCAGTTCAAAAAAAAAAATTCAGATGTGAGTCAGCTATAAAAAGGTAAAGTAAGAGAAGGGTAAAGCTAATGAAGGGCTAAAAATTGTGAAAGTAAACTTGATGAAATGATGTAATATTACAAAGACGTAACATGTAATAAAGGTATTACAATTAAATGTATTGTTTCTAAAAAATTTTTTAATTGTTTCTATCGGATATGTATAGTTATTATTATTATGATTTCAAAATGACAAAGAACATTTTTCTTCTCAAGTTTATTTATGTATTATAAATTTTGAGGAATTTTATTGTAATATTTAAATCGTGCATTGCACATTATACTCTTTTTGTTTAAATTTTTTTCCCCATATTACGAAAAATGCTGAAAAATTTCAACGAAAAGGTTTATTTATGATAGACTATTACTTAGAAAAAATTATTAGCTTCTTGGCATTATTATTCAAATCCAGAGCTTATTTTTTGTTTGTTGAAGACCATACCTACAGAAGAATGACTTACATAGACTTGAAGATTGCAGAGAAGAACTAAGTTTGTGTTGTTGGACACATCAGTTAAGAGTTAAACTTTTTGATATTCTAGTCAATATGAAAGAAGCTCGATTTTTTGAGATATTCAGATACATGATAAATACTCATACAGTATTTTATCAGTTTCCTGCTCCGACACATAATCAAAATCAAAAGATATTGATCTTCAGTTTTTATTTGTGTTTTTCTCTTGAAAAATTTCCCATTTTCCCAATGAAAGAAGTGAAAAAACAATGGAATTTGTTTTATATTTCTGAATTTAAGGGAAAAAAAACCACTAAAAATATGTTTGATTTTGTAAGTAGGTACAGTATTAAAAATAAAATTATTTGATATGAAGTTGCCGTATTAGAGCTCTATTGTGAAATATTAAAATAATTCAATTTAAATACTTCAAACAAATGAGAAAAGTAATGTTACTTTTCAGTGAAACAGTGCAATATTTAGAATTTTTTGAAGTGAAACTTCTTCAACCGCAATGCAGTGAATTTGTTTCGTAAAAAATCAGTCATGAAAATTAAGAGCACTTCCATCACTGCATCTGCAACACTAGTCTCTGATAACGAGGCGTTACTGGCGCAATGTATGGTGTAGTGATAAAGTCTTTATCTTTAATCATAAGTGTGTCGGTGGGAGGGGGTTCGATCCCGGGGCACGGAATGCCCAAAAAATTTCTAAATGCTCCGGTCGTGTCTAATTTATCTCATTCTGAGATTACACATGTATACGTAATCGGTGTGAGTACACAGGGTGATTCAAAACTCGACGTACAAACTTATACGGGGAGGTAGAAAACACGAAAACAATAAAATCACACAGTAATGTATGATCGGAAACACCAACTTGATCAACTGGAGAATAAACGAAGATGCTGAAATGATGCAGCAATGGGTGGAAAAGCTCTTTATTTAGCGATACTTTACACGAGGACAGTACGTTTACACGTTAAGTTTCGAGAGTAGGGCATTAACTCTGACACTGACCTCGTCGCAAGAATCTCCGTCGCAGCTACAAACGTCCGCAAAATGCCTGATATTTTTAAAAAGGTTCGATAATCAATGCGTTGCGTCGCTGTTGTGAAGCATGAATAACTGTGGATGGTAAGAATTTTTAGCACTTTTTGTGTGAAATTTAACGTGCACGCGTACTGCCCTCGTGTAAAGTATCGCTAAATAAAGATTTTTTCCACCCATTATTGGTTTGTCATTTTTGCATCTTCGTTTATTCTCCAGAGGATCAGGTTGGGGCTTCCGGTCATACATTCGTATACACTTCTTATAATTTTTTTTTTGTGTTTTCTACCTTCCCTAAAAGTTTGCACGTTGAGTTTTGAATCACCCTGTATAATAAGAATACTATGAATTTTATGATTAAATTGTGTATTGATTTAATATCCGTCACACCATCGTATCAAGTAGGCAGACAGTCATCAATTCGGATACTTTGGCCGAAAATTTTTTTATTCCGTTCCTTCTTTTTCTGCGACGTTGGAACGTTTTCTATTTTTTTAAACTACATTTTCTCGATGTATTGATGGTGAGTACTGGGATTTTCGCGCTTTTGGAAAAATGAAAATGAACGTGTGAACAATGTAACTGGCCAGAAAATCAGCTTTGATCAGAACTTTCTTCTTCCCCCCCCCCCCATTTAATTTCTCAGCACAGTATAGTTAACATCGGTCTTTTAAGATTTATCCAGTGATAAGTTGTTATCTTCTGTGATTATCTGAGTGAATTTCCAAACATGCCGGTAACCTCAAGTGATGTCGCAGGTATAAGCTGCTAATGGCAACATAACGCTTTGAGTATGTAGGCTATAGGCCCTATGTGAGAAAATTGAACTTTTGTAAAAGCTACAACGTGGAACACCAATACGAATGTCGTGTGAATAGTACGGAATCGGACGATCAACTTTTTGCGAACTTCAGAAACCACACATAGAAAAAACATTTTTCGATTGCTTTCCCAGCCATGTCTACAGAAATAATTAAAGAATACAAATGAAGGGATTTTTTTCTATTGATAACTAGCAACGGTATACAAATTAGAAATTATACTTTAAAATGAAATTATCTGACGCATATAAATTGCTTTATTAATTTTTTTTTCAAAGGAAAATATGAATCAAAGTGCTCAGAGTGCTTATACTACTACTTTAAATAGATAAATTTAGGAAATAAACAAAAGTGTATCGATAATCCGGAATCACCTAGGTCCCGAGGAGTCTGGATATGAGAGGTTCTACTGTAATAGCTAAGACATTCAAACTGAAATACTGGACAGAAGAAAAACATCTGAAAGTTACAAAAATAATCAAATTCCTTCAAATTAAAGTTTCAAATTTTTCTAAGAAGTATAATAGTTGAAAGTCCTTCAAATGTGTTAATTGAAATCCTCAATTGTTCCATCTGAATTAAAATTGAAGTCCAGTAAAAGGAAAAGATCACACGCCTGTTTTGAAGAAAGCACGTGTTTGGGCGTAAACACTTCCACCATGCGACCAATAGAACATCGAGTAGACACCGCACGTGATCCGAGAAGCGTGCCAGAACGACCAATGAACATCGAGCATACTTTTCTGCCGCCGTCTCTCCCACTTCCTCCACCTTCGATTCAACGTTTTTCTCAATCCATCTTGATCTGTATGACAGCAGCAAAAGAATTTTTTTTCCTTTTTGCTTGCTTGTTCAAAAATAATACTTGGCAGATTTTAGTGTCTTCCACAGACTCTCTCGTTCCTTTCTGTATCTCCTCTCCACCTAGCTTCTTCCTTCCACCCCCCTCTTTCCACGAGTCTCTTTCTGGACTCTTTCGCATGTGAAAGGCTATTATTATTAGTTTAGTGTCCTCAAAAGAAGCATAAATAGACGTCTAATGATTTTTCTTTTCTTTAAATTCTGGACGATGCGTTTCAAAGAAGTTTTTAATGTCAACTTTTAAGCCAAGTTGTATTATTATCTGCGTAGAAGAAAAATACAGCAAGGGAAGAAGGAGGAGGATAAGCGCAGCAGTATCTCGACGGAGTTCCAGCGGGGATAATAATGCCGATGAAGGTGCTGTTTTGACGGGTTGTGCAAAATACGAAGAGCTCGTAGGAGAACTTTATCATAAGACGTTTTTTCTGCTGCTGAGTTGCAAAAGAAATTCTAAAGGCATACCCATGGGCAGCATCAACGGTAAGAGATGTTTTATTAACTTTGTTGTGACACTGGTCAACTGATAAAATATTCTTTTTTTTTCCCAAGTCCATAGAAGTTTTGGAAAATATGAAATTTTTTCCGACGATCATTGAAAATTTCGATGACTTAAAATTCAAAATGTTGAAATTTTGAAGACACAAAAAAATTCAAAGTTCTCTAACATATTTGAAATTCCTAGTGAATAACTTAACCCTTTAATGCACATCGTGTAGTTGATAAGATGCAAGCAATCGATAATCAACCATTCCACTCACCTGCCATCAAAAAGAAAAATTAAATTGCTGTACTACTGGATTCTTATCCGCAGAAACTAATGGTAAATTTCAAGTTATGAAATGAAATTTATACGTTGAAGGGTTAAAGAGGAATCCTTGTACATAGATAGATATTTAGTTTGGCAGAGTCAGTTTTGGAGGTGGCAACACATAATTGCATTTTAAAACATCAACATAAAAAAAAAACGGGGCAGCATCAAGGAAAATGTAAAAAAAAAGAATTAAAAGTTATATTTTTCAAAAAACCATCATCACTACATAACATCCAGTTGTCTTTAAATCTTGCATAAACAAGTGTAGAGTGACATGATCTACATATAAGTTATTAAATTCAATTTTCGTGTATCTATTCAAGAGTAAAACAGAAATCTTTTTGTAGCATTTTATCATCATAAATTAAAAAATGTTTTCGATAAGCTGGGAAATAAGTTCACAAAATAGAATTTATCGATAAAAATTCACTAAAAAAAGAAGAAGAAAGAAAATTTTCACTTTTGAGTGGTGCTTCTTTGAAGATAGCAATGAACTTAATTATTTGAGTGTATTCGGTCAAAGAAAGCCCAATTTCAGAGGTCGGAAAAAATCCGTTCTTTAAGCAAATTACGAGTTCACCTCTGTCAACACTTGGTTTTTAGAACCTTATTTAATTTTTAACTATATGTACGGGATTAGGGGAACGCCAAAATTATTGATCCGAGGACCCATACCAAAGTAATTTTCTTTTACGGGACCTTGTATAAACAATTTTTGTGGGCTTTTAAAATATTCCAACATACAGGAGTAAATTTAGAGCAACTCGCACCTGCGCAGATACTTTGCGCATCAGATACTCAATCGAATGAATTGAATGCATTTTACACACATTTTTCTTCGGGAGTAAATGCTCTTGTGGTTTATTTGTTTTCTTTTATCAATAAAAACTTGTAGGGTACTGATTGATTGATCCGATTAATATCGTAATATGTCACAGTAACAATATTCTTTACCATACTTTAACGCATTATGAAGTTAAATCCAAAGATTGTTTTTTTTTTGCGATTTTTTTTTTTTTTTTGTGCATTTGTAAAAGACATAACCGTTTGTGAAAATCGACAATATTTTATATTCTACTCTAATTAGCTAGTCAGAATGATTAGCATATTGCTATTTAAGAAGTTGTTCAATGTAGAATTTCGATAAACAAATCCAAGCGTCAAATGAATCCCAATTCAAAGAGAAAATCTAATCAAACCCTTCCATCCAATGGACATTGTTTAAAGAGCATGTTTATATGCATGTTTTTATCTGCGACCATAAACTTATGAGGGAAAAAGAACAACTTCGTGAAGACAAGTCGGTGAGTAAATGTGAAAAGTTCCGTAAACAAGGAATATGTGGGAGAAAAAAAAGGACCTTGAAGTTTCCTCACGGGTTGAGACAAACTGAGGGGAGGATTTAAAAAAAAGATTTTCACTCAAGTTTAAGAAACAAGGGGAAAGATGAGGGGAAAATTTGTCCCTGAAATCCGGAGAACAATAATAGAAACTACCGAGAAGTTGCCTTTTTCACTGTTTTTACTCAATCTGTAAAATTCGAGTTGCCGACTTGTATAAGAAAATGTTTTGAAATAACTGTATGAGGAAAAAAATTTAATGATCGAAATATACTGCTCGGTTCTCGCAGTTAACCTTTCACTATACGTTATTATGTTAATTATTGACGCTATGCAACGGAAACAATAGTGCCATCCGGATTTCTTGTCGAGTAGATAAATTTTCGAGACTCGATACAGTATTTAAATTATATGCATATACGTAATTCTCCAGCTGTTTTTTTCCTTTTCTTTCAATGTGAAGTTGATTGATTCGGAAATAGTAAATTATTTCCTTTTATCATTTTGCACATATAAAGTTAACTGAAAGCTTTCCGATTTGTTAAGTTTTTATTTCTGAAGGGAAAGTTAATTTCTAAAGGAAATCTATACTAGGCTGTAATATGCATGTCCAACCCATAGCCCAGAAGCCGAATGTGGCAGTCGGAGTCATCTTCTGTGGCCCGCGAACTCGAACTTAATTTTGGTGAAATGAATTAAATTTGTTCACAATAGCATCGTTTGGTATTTTTGAATGAGCTGGTGATTAAAGCGGAGTCCTTTCCATTGTAATTTCCACTATGGATTCAAACGGGCCTGAGGTTAAAATTGCACCAATATCTAGTACAGATAGATCCCATGTGAAAAAAAATGTGGTTTAGGTTTTAAAACTTTCACTATGTGCATTATAAAATTTAAGAAAAAACATTCAGCCATAAAACATTTTATTTGATTGTGGCCAGCGACCGTTTATCAAGTGGCCTATGAAAGATTACCAAACCACTCAAGTGGTCCATACTCTCCAAAAGGTCGAGTTATTGTTGTTGTGTACCAATTGCACACCGTAGGCAGGTCCGTATTTAGGGTCTCTTTTTATCTTCTTTACAGTTGAATATTTTACAGTTATCACCACCATCAAACAGTTTGCATGGAGCACAGAACTAATTATGGCACAGCAAGTACTCTTTATTGAAAGTCTCTCGTCATTAACTATATCTCTTATAAAGAAAAGATGTTTTGTCAAATTAGTTTTACTGTCACCCTACTGCTAGTACCACATTTTTTTCTGAAGTTATTGATTTAAAGCTTCAAAATGTAACGCGTTAATATAATGCAACAAACAATACTAAAATTTCTCAAGAAAATTCAAGTTATATAATTATATGTTATGGTAAAAGCCTGAAGACCGGTAAAACCTAGGATTTTCCAAAGCGAACTGATAAAAAAGTCTGAAAAATGCTCGTGAACGTTCCTATTTTCGGCTTTTACTAAACCAATCGGTGAAAGCCCAATCACCACTAAATTATTAATACTTAATAATATATATATTTATTTTTCCATAAAAATGATTTTTAATTATAATTGGTTTTTTTTTATCATAATGTTTCCAAATGATAGAGTCAACATGTTCAAAACACTTCATAAATTAATATTAACGGTACTTATAACCGTTTCCATTTCGAGCTTTCATCAATTTGCTTCGGTTACTAGTAAATCCTGGGATTTCACCGTGACCGTCTTTCATCAGTGCAAGAAACTAATAGCTAAAAAATTAGCCTTCATACTTCATGCCAAAATAGAAATAGAGAATTTTTTTTTCATTTCATCGCTTTGCTTTCCATTATTGATTTTTACAGAATGGCCTTCGCATTCTTGTCAAAAGTGTTCAAATGAAGTAACAATTTTTCAATTACCGTTCATTTTACTACCATTTTTCTGTCTCCCCATTTTGTAATCCAATACAGCGAACGTCTCTCTCATGATGTGTCTGGAGACACTGACCTCAAAATGTTGGTTGTGAAGAATGAATACTGAAAGGATCTTGTGTTTAACAGGGGAGATTTGCAGTGGGACAAAACTTACATAGTACAGCTGAAACATAGTGAAAATGCATTTCCGGTAGACAAGTTCTGAGGCGTATTTTTGTCTGAAAAGTGCATGAAAAAAAAGGGATAGCATCACACACACACGGTAATTTATTGTGCCTAAAGAAAACAGATACTGTGCAAACAAACTCAGTAAAAAAAAATCGATTTCCTCTTATTCTTTGAGGAAAAATTAATTTGAAATACTAAGAATCAAACACACACAAAAATTACAAAATAGTGAAACTTTGTTACAATGACATTAAAAATTCATTCAAGAATTAAAATTGTGCAATATCTTATACTCTCGATGTATTTGTACAGTCAGGTGTTTTCGCCGATCACATTGATAAGTGGCAGCTTATTATTTACAAGAGAAAGGTAAGATTTGAATACAAAAAAAGACAAAAAGGGGTTCGAGTCCTGTACTGGTCATTACAATAAAAATGTTTGTATACGCTAAAATTATTATTATAAAATTCTGTCGCAATTTAGTACAAAAAATACAATAATTAATGACAGAAAAAAATAATAATTTTATGTATTAGTAAGACAATAGAGGAAGTTAAGGAAAAAAAAACATCAGACAGAAAAAGGTAAAGGAATTAGTATAATAATTAATAATAAGTGGTGGCAGGATATGTGCAATTAGTGTAAATAATAAGCATGTTGTAACTGGGATTTATTATGATACTTATGAAATATTAAGAACATGAATCAACATATTCATAATAAAATTCTGTACAGTGTGCATGCTATAACAGGACGTATGGCATTTTGCTGGCAAACCGTTGATCGTAGAGACTTACTTCCTGCTAGAAAAATATCCAAATAACGTGCAGTGCACAAATATGGCATTCATGTTGCTAGAGGGGGTTGTATAGTTATTAAAATAAAAATGTTAACTCTTTGTGTGGATACGCTGTGCTAAAAAACCCAATTAGAAAGTTATTGTCCTGTCAAACGTTATCTCTCCTCACGCCAACAAAAAAATGTCCACTTTTCTAAGTGCAGTATTCACTGAGATATTTGAATTCGAAAAATGGAGGGAAGTTGGAGAAAAACTGCATTAAATGCTGGTGAAACGGGTTTTCCGTATTTAATGCTGCCCCCCCCCCCTTCCTAGGTTTTTCTAATTCGAGAATATCTCAGTTAATATTGCGCGTAGAAACATGGAATTTTTTTATTTGGTATCGAAAGAGACAGGACAACAACTTTTTAATTGGGTTTTCGGGCACACGGGAACGGTATAAAAAGTTAATTTTTTTTTTTAATAAGTATATTCATAAGTACCCCTTGCAACACGAATTACATACCTGAGTACTTCACGTTATTTGAATACTTTTTCAAGTTGGAAATATGCCTCATTGTCCATTCGTGTTACTGTTTATGGCCTACGGAAGGATTATATCCCTTTGGGTCAAATAGTGTTTGTTTTTTAGTTTTGTCTTTCTGCCTTGTATGTTTCTGATTTTGTCTAGTCTATATAAATAAATAAAAAATAAAAAAAAAAGTATGCCTCTAGTACCGACGGTTCGCCAGTAAAATGCCTTACGCCCCGTTACCTATGCACTCTGTATATCCAATATCCATGCCACTGCAGTAGCCTACATATACAATTTTCTACGTTTTTTTTACAATTAAAAAGTAAAATATTGGGCACATGTTATTTACAACATTTTTTTTCCTATTTAGTTTATATACGGAGTTATTAATACTGGGGGGGGGGGGGATATTCAAGCTTTGTTTTAAGAGGAAAATGTCAGGATGAAATAAAAAAGGGATTTCAATACCTGGAATTTGAAATAGGTGGAGCTTGACAAACTTTTTTTTCAATTTGAAAACGTATACAGTTCTCTTT